>NC_087436.1:75861132-77229632 GCF_036321535.1 Camelus dromedarius
AAAAAAAAAAAACGAGCTTCAGTCAAAACAAGCCAGATAGCCCAAAATTTGAGATTCTCATAATTTTTGGCAAGTTCTACTATAAAGTCTAAAAGTTTTGTTTGGACTTCTAGCACGACTGGGAGTATAGAAAGCTTTGCGTTGGTGCACAATGTTCTTGATTACCTTTTTGGCTAAAGCTAAGATTATCTTTTTCCTAATGAATATTAATACTTCCTATAAAGCAATCTGCTCTACCACCTGTTGTTGAAAATATCCTATTTTCTTTCACAGTTGCTGGATTACTCTGCTTATATTCTGATTTCACCCAGCTTCTGTGAGCCTTTCATTAGAAAGGAATCAATTCTGTAGCTAGATTAATAGAAAATATTTGTTTAAATTCTAAACAATGTGATCAGTAGTGATTGAAGGGAGAGCGAAGAGACCCAACAGTGGGAGGTAGAATGCGAAGTTTCTAAGCTACCAGCAGCCAAAAGCCAAATATATCCCAGGGTCACTCACTGACCTGTAAGACATAAATTGATCTTGGTTGTGTCACAGAGCACAGGCAGGTGCTTTTGGCCCCAAACAGTTGCATTTCTGGCCTCTTCTGTTCGGGCAGCATCAGCTGCAAGGCCAGGGAACAAGGAAGCCTGTAGGGTTAAACTCTTTGCTGAAACTGACTTGATCACCTGGTGAGGGAAGCAAGTCTTGTATTGGATTGAAGAAAACAATTGCTGTGGCACCACTTTTTATAAGCATAATACTCAAGAGAAAATACGTATTACATTTTGAAAGATTGTTCTTGGGTTTTTAATCTTCATACTTTTCTTTGAGACTCATGCTTTCCATAAATATAATTGAGCAGCATAAGAACTTAAATAATATAAATATTAAATTAGAAATTCTTATTAGGAAGTGAAACGATGTGGCTAAATCTTTAGTTCTGGGGAAATATGTTTTGCTTTAGCTGAAAGAAAGATTTGTACACTTAGGAAAGGGATATAGGATAGACCCCACTTCAAAATTTGTATCAATTTCTAGGAGACACAGAAAAATGAAAACTCATGGCTAAGCCTACATAATTATAAGTACTCATTTAATTACATGGATTCAGACAACAAAGTAAATTCCATGAAATCAATAAAAGCCTCTTTATTTTCCTTTCAATCACATAGGTGAGGTAAATAGTTGATTAGTTGAGGATATTTTAAAATCCATAATATGGCCTTTTAAATAAACATCTGTTGTTACTTTATTTAATCACAAAAGTAATATATGCTTCTTATGGAAAATATGAAGAAATCCAAAGTACAAAATAAAGTTATCCATAAAGCCATTGTTTAAATATAATTACCCTTTTTAAAACGGTTTGTCTTTTGGAATTTTCTATGCATAAATTATGCATATGTTTACAAAAAATTGGGCTAAAGTTGTGTGCATTATTTTGTCACTTGTTTCCCCCTCCTCAATATTATATGCAGTTTTCCTTTATTCAACTACATTTAATCTCTTATGATATATAAATTGTTGCCAATGTTTTATTATTATAAATACAACTACAAATAAATGTCTTTGCAAATAAATTTATATATCTCCTTTCCACTATAATTAGGGAAATATTAGCACTAGAATTCAAAGATAAAAATTTAGCCTTTTAGAAACATTGAAATAAATTATACTCTCACAAATGGCGATAAGAAGGCTAGTTTGCCAATGCCCTAGCCAACACTGGGTGTTACCAACTACCTGTTTTCATATGTAGACAGAGAGTAGTCTAACAAGTGCAGGAGATATACAAGTATATATATTTCCTTCTAAATGGTCCAGAGATCTCCCCAGAGTTTCCCCTATGCTCAATTACGATATGAGTCAGAACCAAGTGTTCAAAAGCAGTGCAGAGGGGCTAAATTGACAAGAATTCAGCCACTACATCCATAACTTCCCTCATCTGACTCATTTGTTCCTGCACACTCATGCGCCTTAGCTCTGAGGCTGTCTTTGTTTCAAGTTGCTCAGTAAATTACAAAAGTCAGATCAGCAGCAAAAGAAGTGAGATGGAATGCAGTTCAGTGGAGGGCCCTTTTATCCCTGCAGATTCAATGTTTCATTAAAGTTCATTTGTCTATTTATCCATGAGACTAAAAAGCTGTGATTTGTTCAATCTTTCATTACCCACAACAAAATAAGTATATTTAAAACAAGCAAAAACAAATCAGTTTCCTAAGGAAATTCCAAAGAAATTATACTATCACAGGCATCAACAACATTTTCTATAAAGGACCAGATAGTAAATATTTTAGGCGTTGCCTGCCATACGGTCTCTGGCACAATTAATCAACTCTGCCCTTGTAGTATGAAAACAAGAATGGGCGCTATGTACGCAGACGAGCGTGGCTGTGCTCATAAAACTATTTACAAAAACAGGCCACTGGCTGGATTTGACCCTCAGCCTGTAGCCTGCCAATCCCTGCTCCATCTTACTGTTTGGTTGTAAAGAAAAAATTCACTGAAGAATGTTTGTATAATTATCTCCCTGAAAAGAAATCTTATTTACATGAAAAGAAATCATTGTTTACATTCAGATATGATTTCTATTAGAGATCTATTAAGCGAGAGGGATCACATTTGAAGAAAGGGCCATTGGAGAGACGAGTCAAACAAAAGGGCTGACGGTGAGAGTCTCCCCTGGGAGCCTTCGGCCTCATCCAAATAAAATTTCACATTGAAAGTCTTCTAAAGTACTTAGAACTTGTAAATCTTCATAGATGGGAACAAAGATAGACCCCAAAGCAAAAATCAGAGCTCTGCTGGGCGAAAAGGCACAGCTCCACCAGCACCAGTGAGGAGCAGCCAGCATCATCTTGATCATGGAGTCATTAGTATTGGCAGGTTTGCTGCATCTTGTTGCTTATTTTGGTGCTTGTTTGGAGATAGTTCTCAAACATTAGCTAACATGGCTAGTAAGAGCACATAGCAAAGGAGTGACGGAATGGATTGTAAGTGCTTGCAAGTGCTTGCAAGAGGCCTAGGATGACAAAGGAAATGCTCAAATGCAAAATCAGAACTAACATACAATTCTTCTACAAAAACACTTGATATGGATGTGCTAGATTGCATACCTTTTTATAGTACAGCATCACTTTGGCTTTATGAATAAAAGGACTTATGTATCAAAGCACTAACCCGTTCAAAAGTTTACAAGAGAGTTTGTTTTCTTTTCCTTCATAACACAAACCTTTCTGCCAGAGAGTTTTGGCCTATGTTGCAGATTAATGATGGCCACAATTCCTCTGATACTTTTACTGAGATCTGGGCTCCATGCTTTCTCAGATTCTCTGCCTAATAGAAGATAATGGAAGCGACCTTTCCCAGTTTCCAAGCCCAGGCCTTAGAAGTCCAATCATTTTCATTTTCTGTCTCTGCTAACACACTCAGAGCCCAGAATAGCTGAGAAAGAAGTCCAACTATCCTGTTGGCGAATAAGATATCCAATCACTCTGGGACCCAGAGAGGTCCCCAAACCACATGAAGAGGAACAGGGGCTCAGCTGAGCCCAGCCCTGAAGCCATCCTATCAGGGCCCCAGGCATGTAAGCAAAGCCATTGTGGATCTAACTACCAGTATGTTGAGGAAAAGAATCACCCAGCTAAACCCTTTCCAAAATCCTGACCCACAAAATTATGATACATATTAAAAGTTTTGTTGTTTTAATCCACTAAATGTTGGTGTACCTTGTAATGTAGCAATAGGTAATTTGAATAGCATATATGACTGACAAATAGCAAGTTATATTTACTTACATTCTAGCAATAAATTACTTTGGATTTCTACCTTTTATGTTCTGGTTACTTTCAATAAAATGCATATCCCCAGTTTTGTCACTCTGTGGGTGTCACCATCTGAAAGTTATATTTCATTTCCCAAACAATGAATTTCACCAAGAATTTTCTAAGATTGCTGTTGACACATGGTTACCAATTAAAAAATTAGTTTTTAAAAATGTTAAAGCCTGCCACAGAACCAGTGTGAATTGGCACACAGATCTTAAAAATAAGCAATGAACCAAAGAGTTGAATTTCAAAATTAATTTTCATGGCCAAACCCAACTTAATTACCATGTCCAGTGATTTCCAATCCTAGTTTTAAAATGTGCCAGGCATCATTAATAGATTCAAGCAATCACAAAATTCTCTGTAATGTCTCAAAAAATCCTTTTCTTTCATTCACATTAGAATAAAAATGTAAAGCAGGAATTTGGGGAAGGGGTAAATGGTATGTTCTGTACATAAATAAACTCAGAATGTAGAATATGTACCATAAGAATATGCAATACTTATTTATGTACTTTTTTGATATTCCCACATGGTATCCTTGTGTATGGAATTCTATAGCAACATTCTATTCTCTTAGGTAAAAAGCCAGGAAGTTTGTTGAATCGCTAAAACCACCTGACTTACGGCTCATGAGAACTACCAGTTAACTCATGGGAAAATATATATGTTTTCAATAGGATAAGAAAGGATAGTTTATGATGACAATTCTTTTCTATAGACATTACTTTCTAACAGCCTGGTGTGGTACAGTATTTCTCAAAGAGGTATATAGGATTTTATTTCTCCTGATACTAACATGTGTTAATTGAATTAAAAAATTGACTTTGAAAATAAGTTTAGAGAAATTTAGAAAAGAAATTGTTTAACACATTTTCTTTCCAGAATTTTCTGGGCACCTTAAATGTTCTAAGTTCTATGAACTTCTAAGGGATCCCACAGTGTGCTGAATCAAATAGTTGACTGGGGCATCCTTTTTGGAAAAGCATTTTGGGGAATGAGTGTGGACTGATACATACTTTGGCAGAGGGGAAAGATCTGCAACTTGGAGCCCAGAAGACTTGGTTATAATTCCCATCTTCCACTTTCTGGCTGAGCAAGTCATTTATCGACAATTAGTGTCAGTCTCATCTTATGTAAAATGAAGATAATTATACATGCACTAACTGGTACTCCACAGAGCTCTTCTGAGAAATTAAAAAAGCGACCAATCCGATACCTGGCACACAGCAGGCCCTTGTGATCGAATGCTAGAGGAATGACTGCTTTTGTATAATTATGTCTTTAGGTTTTTTTAAGAACTGGTGAGAGGCTCACAGGCTTATGAATTCTGGTGCTATTTTCATATCAACTTCCAAACCTTTACCCTGCTTGGATGAGCCTAGGCCTAGCTCTCCAAAAATGAATCCCTGCCGCCTTGCCACATCTCATGGCAGTGACCACAAAATGTGATAGCTTGTTTGCTGAATTGAAGGTCAACTTGTTTTTTTGTCAAACCCATTTCACAGTTAAGCAACCAAGCTCAGAGATTTTAAAGTTAATTTCCCAAGAGACTATAAGATGGAGACGAAAACTACCTTAGAGCAGAAGGCTGGTATCAGAAACTCAGAACATGGTTTACTTAATTTCTTTGACGCTTTGTTTCCTCACTTGTAAATAAAAGTACCCATAGGTACAGTATGAGAACTTTGATATTATGTATGGTAAGCACATTGTGTGGTATAGGATAAAGCATGAAACGAACACACCATTCTATACTGGCATCAAAAGAGATTTTTCATAGAATTATATAATATTGAAATTAAAGGATCTGTTAAAGATCACCTAGTCCAATTCCCTCCTTTCTAGAATTTTTTTAAAAAGCAAAAAAAAAAAAAAAAAAAAATCTCAGAGATGATAGAACTGGCCAAGGTCACACAGTCCTTAATGGCAATACCAGGCAGGATGCAATATCTTTCTCCAAATATTCAACGAAGAATAGATTTGTTCTGCAGGACTCCAGGGAATAAAATCAGTGTTGAAAACTAGGAGGAGACCACGTAAAGAAGACATGAATAACAATCTCAGCATTCCACTGTTGAAATGCACTGCCTCAGGCTTCACTTTCCTCCTCTTAACGCGCTGAAGCCAGCTCTGGGAAGATAGAGCAGGCATCGTCCTACTACAAGAGAGTACACTGATTACTCTCTGGGGTGTGTGCATTGGAGATTAGTCGTATGCATCATGGCTTGTCCACATGGTTGATGCATTGCCTGAGATAGGTCCAGACCTATGACAGAGCCAGCTTGGGAATTCACAATTTACAGGAATATAGTTGCCACCACCTCATTGGAAGTGAGGACCCAAAGTTGTAATTTCTCAGCACTTTACATAAGATCAAGACTCTGTCAAGTGTCCATATCAAAGAATAGGGTTTCGAGGAGATTATAGGGTGACTACATTCCTTTAACCCAGTTGGCAATGCCACTGAGTATATATAGAAGTTTGGTTCAACCCTGCTGGATGGTTAACCACAATTTTAGAATCTGTAATTTTCTGTTATCTGTACCAACAACCTTTTGATGTGGATAATTGAAATTTGGCTGTAATTTTGTGAAATCTGGCCACTCAAGACCAACTTGTTGAGCATCACTCTTTAGAAACAATGTGGATTGAGATGTTCCACCCACTAGACAACTCAAGTGAAAGAGTCTGCCATCATCACAATACCCCAAACCAAAAACAACAACAAAGGAAGTCGTCTCTTAGAAACAGTCCGAGTGAGACAGGACTGACATTAGCAACAAAAGAGAAGTGAGAGGTGATTTGAGGAAGTAAAAGAAAGTTCAGTAAAGGCTGGGATATTTCGGTGGAACCTATTAAAAGGGGAACTCCAAGATATGCCTTGCATTTGCTCAGGTATGGACCTGAGTTTGCATATTTTGTAATTTCAGAGTATGTTCTGAGTAAAACAGCAAATATACTTAGTATGAGTGGTTAATGAAGCCAGCAGAAGAGTGGGCACATCCTGTTACAGTGCACATAATAATACAAAGCTAATATTAACCAAGTGCTTACCATGGGCAGGCACTGTGCTAAAGTGTTTCACATGAGTTAACCTGTTTAATCCTTAGAACAGGCTTGTGATGTAGGTACTATTCTTAACCCATTTTCAGGAACCTGAAGTTTAGAGAGATTGACTACTTTCCACAGCTGATAGGTGTCCAACCTCAGGTTTGAATCAAGGTCTTCTGGCCCCAGACCCACACTCTTCACTGTTGTACCATAGTGGACTGTATGCTGTACTGCCCATATACCGCTGCAGCTTTTCGAAATGAAATCCAGTTGTTGCGTTAGTGCTGCTGCCTTTGTCCCCGAGGAAGCCCATTACTTAGCACTTCGGGCAGCCAGCTTTCTGCAGGTCAGCCTTTGGGGCAAGGTGTGCCTCATTCATGTTAATCCTTAGAAGAAACCTAACCCCAATAAGTTCTTTTTCCATTAGGGTCATGATAGGTCAAAGATCTACTAAGGATAAGTTTTGATCAGGAGAAGTGGCATAAATTGAAATACAATCAGGAAAACTTTCTCACCATAATTCCATTTACGATGATCCCTAAAATTCAATGCGGCCCACAGGTGCTGCTGGGGAAACCACTCAGAGGCCCAGCCTATCCATGGCAGGTATAACTTTCCTAAATGCAAGAAAGGTTGAGTGCAGTGCCAGCCGTGTACATATACAAAGCAAGTGGACTTTCAGGATGCTGAAAAGGACACTTACACCCAGATAGTTTTCCCCTAGAATTGCCAACTGGTCTGGAATTCTCACCACTACTATCACTTATTTGGATCAAGCCCCCTATATTAGAACATAAATATATTCTCAAAAAAATGAACACATTTATCCATTAGCATTCACTGCAAACCAGTGAGCTGCAATGTGAGAAAGAAAACTGGGCTTCAAGGGGATGAGACCACAGTAGGTAAATTTTGATGAATAAGAGAATTGGAAATGTCATCGCAGTGATTTTCAAGCCCAGGTCTACAGATTAAAGTTGGTCCAAGGTGAAGTTTTCATTAATTTATGATGAAATATGAGCATCAAGGACAATGTAGTAACTTTTTAAATTAAAATAGTAGATTCTGAGATCCTGTTCTCCTTTTTGGATGGCACCATGTAGCTTCTTTTATGAAATGATTGTGGTAGATGGAGCTTGTGTTTTTTCCTTAATGTCTTTACTTAGCAGAATAAAAAGCTAGCAACTTTTTGTTAATCTTTAATATGTACATGTGCTAAGTGCTTCACTTCAGTATTTTATGTAATCTTCACAAGGACCATATGAGGAATGTACTGTGATAATCCTTATTTTATAGACAAGGAATCTCAAGACTGGAGGATAAATAATTTAACCAAGGTTTTATAGCTATCGAGTGACAGAACTGTGATTTGTCCTCCTTACTCCTCCCATTTAGGGCAGGGATATTGAGGGCTTTGTGGGAGGGATGGGTGCTAAAGACAGAGAGAAAGGTGTCAGGGGAACTGAAGTACAAAAGATAAATTTCACCTACTTAATTTCACCAAAGGCTCCCTAGAACTTTGCAAAAATATTTCCCTTCATCATCAGCATTTATAAACTAACATCATAAAATCCTAGAAGGCCAAGCAAAAAGATTCCTAAGGTTTATCTTCTTTTTAATAAATGAGACTTAGAGGTAGTGTCTGAGTTAAAATTCTAAATACTTGCATTTCACTAGCACTCAGAAATGTATACTTAAAGCAAGACATAACAGCCATTATTGCTAATGTAGACACAGGAAAATGCAGCCTGATCAAACCAGTGAAGTATCTGCGTGTGATAAATTTCAGCTCAGCCAACTTAATCATCTATGACAAATGAAGGACAGTAAATAGAAAACAAGACTCCAAAATACAGTCAATTTCAACTCAGTGCCTTGTACATAGTAAGCACTCAACAAATGGTCAAGTACTAAAAGAATGAATGAATTCCTGATTCTATATTGCTCCCCATAACATGGGCAACATGCATATTTTCTTGTTCTGGAAATCAACATGGAAGACCTGTGAAGATGCTTAACCATGAAATAACTCTTGTAAGGATCTATTTTGATCAACTCAGGGTGCTTGCCATTAAATATGAAAATGTGCAAATATACTAAGATAGACACAATATACACAGTGATTAAGTCTTAAGAATTAGTATAATTCATTTGGTATTCATCCAAACTTTCAACATTTGAAAACATTTTACATTACTCAGCCTCTTTGCCACCAGTGAACCCAACTATGTCCAGAATTTTGTCACCTTCAGAGAGGGAGGTGGAATTCTTATCAGCCACAGTGACCTTGCAGATAGCTTTCTTAGCTTGCCCTGAAACACACTTCCAAGAATTAAAATAAATTCTAAAGGATATGCTCAGCATTTCCAAGTATTTATCTACCCCTAATTGACATTTCCTGTTGACTAGAAGAAAAATGGGTGAGCAGTCATTTAAATTACTTTTTGGAGGGTGGGGGAACAGAAACAGACTGGTGTTCTGTGGACCCAGCCGTAAGCTTCAGGAAATACCGCTATAACTCACATCTCTAAGCCAAATTTGCTAAAAATGTCCATCTAACACTTCTGAAAGGCAAGCATCGAGGTGGGACCACAGAGAATCCCTTATCTACCCTGTAGACCAAGATATGACCTATTACAGTGGGAACTCAGGTATCAAATTGAGGAGTTTTCCATCCTGGCTTGGGTTTGCATGAGAAACATGATCAAACTGAATTAGATTCCTGAAAATGTATAGCGACATGGGTAAGATGCCTCTTCGTTAATCAGAGATCCAAGATCATTCCCAACTACCTTAACCTATAGATGGAAGTTGAAATTCCTGATGACAATGCTTGAGATACTTGAGTCTATTGCTGACTTTCAGAATCCATGTCACTCAAACAGTTGAGCCCATAAGGCCAAAAGGAGATGAAAGGAGTGAAGTTCAAGCTACCCCTTTATTGTATTCTATACAAACCTGCCCATTTAACATTAACAGCGGCTAGATCTCTGCCAAGCAGCTACATTATCTGCAGAAGTTCAAGCAGTTACCAAGCATTAATCCTGGTTCAGGCATCACATTCAGAAATGGAGATTTCCTGGAGCTCTATGAAGAGGTGGTATGCACGGAGGGCCACAAGCCTGAGCATGTAGCTCCCGTGGTCATCTGCACAGGGGCAGCCACCCATTTAGGAGCCCCTGGACATGAAAGCATCAGGCAGATTTTGAACTTGATTTGCAGAATCTTGGAAAATTACCTCCAGCTGGGATGCTGGACTCATTCCTTCATTTGTTCAGCAAAAATGTATTAAGCACCAATTTTGTGACACTAGGAAGGATGGGACCACTGACACTTGGAGAATCATTTCATAGAAGCCACTAGGTGAAACTAGGACTTGGTATTGGAAGTGATGATCAGTTGAATTCAAAGGCTCCACCAAGTATGGGGCCAAAAGATTCCTCACTTAAACCCCTGTCCCACACTTCTCTCATCCCCTCAAATGGAAATGACTTATTTGGTGTATTCACTTTATTGGATTTTTTTTGCCTCCTGAAAATTTCTAAGCCGAGATCTAATTACATAATCTCATGAATACATCTACCATATAGGGGTTATCAAGGCTAACACTGGTGGACTGTGTATCAATCAATAAAAACTGATCCATTTTTAATCAATAGAAAGCAAAGACCTTGTCTTAATTCTTTCTTTGGCCTTCAGTGCACAGCACAGGCTTATTTTATAGTGGACATTTCATAAATGTTTATTGCATCAAAAAGAATTCCTGTGGTGAGGAATTTTTACCTTGGGCTTTGTTTGGCTGTATGCAATATTTGCCTGATATTTTCTCTTTTGAAATGTTTTGAACCAGTGAGTAGTAATACTGAGTAGCAGTAGAATAACAGTTGATTTACTTAAATTTTAAGCCAGAGAAATTTGCCCACTCAGGTTGCAAAACTCAGTCATCCAGTCTACTGAGTATTTGTTTACTTTAATGCCAAAATTTCAGCTTCTGTTGAAGTATTCATCAAGAGTGTTCATCTGAAACTATTCTAAAACTATTGACTATAACTTTTGCCCTTTGACTCAACTTCCTTACTTGTAAGATCAATGTCATAATTGCGTATTCTTAGAAATGGATAGGTTTGTGAGCCACCAATTAGACATTACTATACACATGCAATTACTATTACTCTCAGTGCCAATGATTCAATATGCAAATGTTGAAATTAGTTATATATTGCAAGCAATAAAGAACTACATTTTTTAAATGACATATCTTACACACATATTCAGATTTAAGACTATCACAATAATACACATTCCCACTCACTCTCATTGATAATTGAGTTGCTTTTCCTGAGTGAGTGAGAACAAGGGACTTAGAGCCAGGTACCAGGAATTACACATAGGACACCAGAAGTGTCACTGGTCACTGGTCCACTTATAGGAGTGTGTAACAAATTTGAATGCCATTAGTCACATGCATCACAGTGGAGAAAAAGGTAGCAAATTCCTGTTCTTCAGCCATAGTCTTTTACTGAGAATTATAATTACCTTTGGAAAATTTACAGTTAAACATGTTACAGTGTGATTGTTCACCATTGTAAATAAGACAAGAATTTCCCTGATGGCACTATTTAATAATAGTCCAATCCTTAGTCCTTTTTTCTGCCTTTCTTTTCCTCCATAGCACTTACCTCAAGCTGACATACTATATAAGTCTTCAATTCTCTGGATAATTCCCATCAGCAACGTATGAGTAATTTACTTTCTCTGCATTCCTGCCAGCATTTGGTGTAGTCACTATTTTTTTATTTTAGCCATTCTGATAGGTATGCATTGATACCTCATTGTGGTTTAAATGCGCATTTCCCTGATGGTTCATAATACTGTATATATTTTCATGTGTGTACATTTTTATATCCTTTTCATGAAATGTCTGTTTATATCTTTTGTCCATTTTCCAAATGGACTGTTTTTTTCATTACTGAGTTTGGAAAGTTCTTTATATATTCTAGATACTAGTTTTCTAATGCATACATATGAAACATACATAGGTTTACAAATATTTTCTTCCAGTTTGGAGTGTATCTTTTTGTATTCCTAGCAGGGTTTTCCACAAGCAAAAGTTTTAAATTTTGATGAAATTCAACTCATCAATTTCTCTTTGATCATGCTTTTTGTGGTCAAATTTAAGACCTCTGCGAAGCCCTACATCTCAAATATTTTCTCCTACTTTTTTTCTAAAAGTTTTATAGTTTAAGGTTTTACATTTGAATCCAAGATCCATTTTGAGTTTATTGTGTATTATATGAGACTTACTTCCCCCATGTGTCCCTTGTTTACAATATAAGTGTCTTAAATATTTCCTATGTAGAACCACATCAGACAGTGTGATAATTTTTGACTTCCACCATCAATCTTAATTTAGAAAACCAAGAGGAGAAAGAAAACCTATTGTATTTACCTATATTTTGCTTATCATGTTCTTCTGATGTGCGAAGATTTCTTTTTTTATCATTCCCTTTCTGTTTAGAGAACTTCCTTTAATCATTCTATTAGAGTAGGTTTGTTGATAACAAATTCTCTTAGTGTTTCTTCATCTGAGAATTTCTTGATTTCCTCTTAATTCCTGAAGGATATTTTTGCTGGGTATAGGATTCTGGATTGACAGTTCTTTTCTTTCAGCAGTTGAAAGATCTTGTGCCATTTCCTTTTGGCATTTATGATTTCTGATGAAAATTTATTGTCACTTATTTTCCCCCCAGAGGTAAAATGTCATTTTCTCTGGCTGCCTTCAATTTTTTCGTTTGTTTGTTTTTAGAAGTTTAATTTTACTGTGTTGTGGTGTGGGTTTCTTTGGGCTTATTCTGTTTGGGGTTTACTGAGATTCCTGGATCTATAGTTTTTGCCTCTTCCAAAATTGGGAAGTTTTCAGTAATTATTTCTTCAGGTCCTTTTTCAGTCTCACTGTCTTTCTCTTCTCCTTCTCGGACTCTAATGATACAAATATTTTTTTGTTTTGGTCCCATTGGTCTCTGAGACTCTGATCATTTTTGTTTTAATTTATTTTTCTATGTTGTTCAGATTGAGTAATTTTTCTTTTTTCTTTTTTTTTAAAAATTGAAGTATATTCAGTTTACAATGTTGTATCAACTTCAGGTGTACAGCATAATGTTTCAGTCATATATATACATACATTATATTCATCTTCATATTATTTTTCATTATAGGTTATGAGTTTGAGATTCACTCATTCAACTGAGGTTCATTTATTATGCAACATCTGAAAGAACAATATCAGCTTGATTTCTTCCCACTTCTTGGTGTGACAAGTAAATTTTTTTTTTTAATGCAACCTGAATATTTTAGTATTGTTAAGAGTCTGGGGCTTATTTAAGCCTTCTGTTTTAACTGGCTTTCTCTGAAATCACTCTGGCAGGAGAATGGTGGGCACTACCTCCTTACAGCCAGGTGAAGGTAGAAGTAGACTGTCCCAGTTTCACCTTCATTGTCATCAGATGGAGGTGGGCTCCTCATTACTGCTGGCAGGAGTGGGAGTTCACCTCCCCATATGGTCCCTACTGGCATTACTGGTGGTAGCCTCATTATTGCTGAGTACTTGTAAGAGTCCTGACTCTCCACTAGACTTCCTCCGACACAACCTCAGTGGGGAAAGGGAGAGGTGTCTGGTCACTGATGAGTGATGATGGAAGTCCAAGTTTCCCGTGTCGTCTCCGCTGACACTTCACAGGGACGCATTACAGGGCAGTGGGGATGAAAGCCCTGGTGGTCAGGGCATCTCCTTACAGCCCACGAGGAGGAAAGTCTCGGTTCCCACTCAGCCTTTGCCAGTCTGGGTAGGAGAGGGACTCCAGTTTTTTCCTGTAGCTTTTGGCACCATAGGAACATAGGGATGTTTGGAAATAGAGAGAGTCATGTCTGAAATTTTTAGGGTATCCCCTTCTTGGTCTTTTGGTTTGAGAGCATAGGCTTTTGCTGTTTTATTTTCCTGCCCCTACTGGCATTCTGTGTTGTTTGCGTCTTTAGTTTTAGGTCTAGGATACGTGAGGTAAAAAGAAAATCCACTTGCCACCATGTTGTTCCTCAAGGTCTCTAGATGGTCTGCCTTTTCTTCAACTCTCAGAGTCTTTTCATGTTTGTTTTATATGTAAAGTCCAGGAAGAAATTAAAAAAACAAAAATAGAGAAAAATATCTCTACTTTGTCTTCCTGGATGTGGGAGCCCATGCAGTATATTTTATTGCCCATGCATAAAATTGTCAAATAAATCAGTAGATAGTCATTATTGAACCCTCTAAAAGAACAATATATATATCTTGTCATCCAAAATGGTAGTCACTACCCATATCAAATTATTTAAATTTAAATTTTTAAAAATTAAGCAAAACAAAAACCCCGTTCCTCAGTTGTACTAGCAACATTTTGAGTGCTTAGTAATAGCTACATGTGTCTAGTGGTTATCATACTGGACGGTTCAGATACAGAACATTTTGAGCATCTCAGAAAGTCCACTGGAGAAGAGTGAGCCAGACATTAAACAAAACATTTGGTGTACTAGATGCTGGTGTACTTATATCATACGGCCATCAAACGTTTTTTACAGTCATACGTGCCATACTGGATAATTTTGAAAAAAATACTTTGCACTTTCTGCTTCCATGATTAACTTATATTTTCCCCTCATTAATTTATTCCACATATTTTTATGAAGTGCCCACAATAAGCCAGGAAATTCTAGGCACCAAAGTACATCAGTGAACAAAACAAAGATCCCTACCTGAATATTTACATTCTAGTCGTGGTAAATGAACAATATATATCATAAATAAATTAGAAGATGAATACTATGAAAAAAGAAAAGGCAATACAGGTTAAAGGAGGATGAGATGGGAGGTATGGGGGGCAGATTAGGTCATTCCTACAGGATCTGTCATAACTACCTGATGAAATCTCAGCTCTTCTCCAATATCCATGTCAAATGTCACCTTCTCTATGAAGCCCATTTAATACCTTAGTTAAAATATATCTTTCCCACTGCGTTCCTTTAGCATTTCCTATCTCTATTTCAGCACTTAGCATTCTGCCTTGTGTAAGACATGAATGTATCTGACTTTTCCTTAGACTGTGATTCTTGAATAAAAAGAATGTGCCTTATTAATCATATTATCCCTTAAAGGGTCACACATGGTGGTTAGCTTAATAAGTATTTGTTGAGTAATGAACCCTAAAATGAATGAATTGACAGAGACTCAGATTGTTTATAAAAAGTAACCCTGATATTAGAATTAAGAAATAAAAACTCAGCATGTAGGTTTGGGGTGCCAGTTCTCTGTTCACACTAATTTTGCTCCCTTCTGCTAACATCTATGTGGCTAGAGAGATGGTAGGTAGTTTTGTTGGAGAAAATCTTTATGTTCTGCTCTTGCTGGATTTCTAGTAAAAAAAAACACCACATATCAACAAGCTTCACAAATCAAGCAAAATATTGGCATCACAAAGAACTTAACTTCGTCTTCAGGGCTGTCATGTATTATCCATCTAGCGTATTAAATTAACTGCAACACATTAGAATCTAGGCAATCTAACACTATTACCCTTATATAATACACTTTCATTTGAGAAAATATGATTTATGTGAAATTACCAATCTTTATTTTTCTTTTTGTCAGTGAGTAAAAAAACACAGAAATCATCAAGCTATATTCTTTTTTATTTCTTTTTCAAAATATACTGCTTTACATGCTCAACAACCAGTAGAACTTGTTGATTAAGAAATTGTATTTCTTTCAACATAATAATATAATATCTTGAAAGTACTGTTATAAACAGTATTTACTACATTCACAAGTACTGAATAAAGCATAGCTATGAAACTGATTTTGATTACACATTCTGTAGGTACCCTAATCAGTAGAAATGAATAAAAGTCTTCCCGAAACAATCATATAACTAAAAGTACACAGTTTTTGCATTTTACTTCTTTTTAAAAATCAGTTTTAGAGTTTAAAGATTTAGTTCATGCATAATTAGAAAGTGTTTATAAATTCCTGATAATTCAGATATATTGAATTGGTTGAATTAGTGATTAGTGTGGCTTTTTTGAACAAAGATGTGACAGCATGAAATATTAATGAATGTTCTACTAGAATTGCTAATCATGGATTCTTCTGATGAAGATGAATTTAAAACGAATCTCTTCTAAATAAGCGAATGTGTTTGTATTTTTGATATTTTTATTAAACTGAAACACTGATGTTTGTCTTAAAGGTACTTATTTTTATCACAGATGCACATATAGTATACACTTCAATTACATTTTATTCCTGACCGGCAGGGAATTACTATAGAGAATAATCATTAAAGCTCTCATTATTAGAGAAACAGGGATTGATTACTCATTATGATTACTATAGGAAAGTTGATGGGTCCTAAGTGAGAAAGGTAACAGTGGTGAGTAGAAAAGGATGTATACAGGTCAGAAGCAGAAGAAATGTAAAAAATGTACAGGATGATCATGAACACAAGAAACCACCCCTACAGCGACTAGATTCGACGTTTGTTTGGCTTAGAGTTTGGATTTTATGTCTTGTTTCTATTTTCTCATGTGAGTAGCACAAGGCTGTGTGCATGTGAATGTGTACATAGGCCTGCAATAAGTGTCCATTTAATTAATTTACTTACACAGGGATAGCCAACTTCCTAAAGTAACTCTCTGAGGCTGTGTGCAAATGCTATTAAAACAAATGATAAATTCAACAAAAATTAAAATTGTTCTGTAAAATTATTTGCGAAAATTTTAGTTCTTTGATTTAACTTTTTAAGGTTTTGATCAACTATTTGTTGTCATATTAATCCAAAAAAGTTTAATGTTTAAGTGAGCCAAATCCATAATTGGTTAATCCTCTTTGGAATAAAATGTAAGCATTAATATCTCTCATAATAATTATTTTGTTTAAAACGTATTGGTAGACACATTTTCACAGACCAAGTGTGTTTATGTATATGTGCAAAATTTGAATTTGATATCTGTCAATACAGAATGAACATTTTAGTGCAAAGCTGCTTAAATACACACACACACACACACATTAAATTTATAAGTTCAGAGCTTATAAAAATGTGCTTATCTATAAAAAGGATACAACATGGGAACTCAACAGTGAGTATTACATTTGGATAAAAATGTCAAGGATTTTAATAAAATGTTAGCAATACATAAATTTCTTTTAGCTATACAATTTATTTGACTCCTGAATTCAAGTTCTTACTCAGGAGTTCCTCCTGCATCTTGTAGATGGTCTGACTTGCTACTAGTTTATCAGTAAACCTTAGCTGGGTGTTGTCATGGTAAAGGGAAAAATGCTTCTAATCTGTCCCTATAAGTAGGCCCAGTGCTGTCCCGAGATAAGAGAGAAAAAAAACAAGGTATCGTGTTGAAGAATGAAAAACTCAAAGGTTAAAAAATATGTATTTATCCTTTAAGAATGATTTCCTTGAGTATTATATTTAGAGCAATTTGCAAATTATATAATTGAATAAGGTCCACAAAAAGCAATTTACAAATATTATAATTTAAGAAGTGGGTACATAAATATAATTTTCATGTTAGCTGATATATGCACTAAGGTGGTGTTTGATCTTCACCAAGATGAAAATAAATAATAAAAATCACTTTTATATACAATCTGGCCACACTTTATAAAGATTTCTCTAGGGGAAGATCTATAGCAGGAACTTACCTTTTACATTTAAACAAAAGTACAGTCAAATTTATCTGTGTTTACCTAGACTCTGATCAATTGTAACGCTCCCCTCAAATCGTGTCTTTAATTTCTTCCTGTGAATTCAAAATGCAATTAAAAACATTTCAAAATATCAATTCAAAGTGGCATTAATTTTCCAGGCACTTTGACTATTTAATTCAATAAGTATTTCACATCTATAATGTACCTAATATTGGGCTATGTATGCAATGGAATTACTTAAAAATAAAAACTATACATTATGTATTTTCTTTGACACTTAAGACTTATATACAGTGGGTAATTAAGAATACAGTATGCTAAGCTTTGCATGTGGACAAAAGTGCTACAGTGGTTCAGAGAAATGATGGATTACTATGAAGTGGGGAAATTGGGGATACATTTCCTGGAGGAGGTAAGTTAAGTTGGGAAAGCTGTATATGTCTAAGATGGATGAACAGGAGGGAAAGACAGTGTTCAGGGTCAGGGAAACAGAAAGAGCAAAAGGACAAGGGTGAGATTTTAGCCAGTGAAAAGAAATCAGCCTCACAGGGCTGACTTGTTTGAGTGGTGGGGACCCACGCTTCCATTACAGCCTCAGGTTTTGCTTTCAGATTGATTTCAAGTCTCAGAGTTCTCACCTCTCTCCTGTCTTTGTCTTATTGACATTATTACTTACAGCATTCTCTTACTTAGGCTGTCCTGCTTTTACCCTTGTCAAGTTTTCTACTCCACAATCAGAATTACCTTTCTTGTAGTTCCATACACTGAGCAGTTTGCCATTTCTTGATTTTTCCCTCCCTTCCTTTTTTCCTCCCTCCCTCCCTCTCTCTTTTTCTTTCTCTTTCTCTTTTTCTTCCTTCCTTCCTTCCTCTCTCTTTCTCTTTTTCTTTCTTTCTTTCTCTCTTTCTCTTTCTTTCTTTCTCTCTCTGTCTCTCTCTCTTTTCCTTCTTTCCTTCCTTTTTTCTTTCTTTCTTTCCCCCACTACCTGTATTTCTTCCCTGAAGACAGTCTGCAAAGATCCACCAAACCATCTGGTTTAAGTTGGCCAATGTACTTGAACTCCACAAATGTTTATCAAGCACTTACTAGGGGCCAGGCATATATAACAATGAAGAAGCCATGGTTCTCCTGAAACATTCAGCCAGGTAAAGGCTCTTCCTTGCCCCAAGTCTATCCATATTGTCCTCTACTACAATTTGCAGTTCAAAGTCTGCCAAAATAGAAAAAAAAAAAAAAGATAAATGTTAAGAAGCCTAAAACTCACCCCAAAGAAGAATCATTAGGTTCTATGTGTGAAGCACCTGTGGTGAAAGGCTAGCATGGTAGAGCAGCTTGAGTCCTCGCACTGCCACATTTGGTAAAACTTTGAACAAGATGATACAAAAGAAAGAGGATCTGACATTTCTTGATTTCCTACTATGTGTCCAGCACTGTGATTGGTATTGGCTGTGTATTATTTAATATTCATAGATCACATCACCTTCCAGCTCCCACTTCAAAAAACAGAAATAAATTCAAAACTACAGCAGAAAACTAAAAATTTTAAAAACCTATTCTTCCTGGTCTAAAGATGAATAAAATGCAGGTGCAGATAAGCTAAGAAGCCTGGGATTTCAGACACACCTGAGATTTAAGCCTGGTCTCAACCCCTAACTCTACCACTCACTAGATTTTTGGCTAAGTTATTCATTTACCTATTCAATACTCACAGAATGTCAAGCACATTGCTTGGCACTGGGTTATAAGAAAACAATGTGACATTAAACCTTAAACCTCTTACAATGCAGTGGAGAGAGGGAGGCAGGCATGTAATGAGGTCCCTGTGATTAAGTGATAGGTGTAGTTCGAGAAGTCTTTAAAGAGTAGCGTGGGG
Source organism: Camelus dromedarius (assembly GCF_036321535.1). Classification (NCBI taxonomy): domain Eukaryota; kingdom Metazoa; phylum Chordata; class Mammalia; order Artiodactyla; family Camelidae; genus Camelus; species Camelus dromedarius. The sequence continues at coordinate 75,880,622 of NC_087436.1, forward strand.
TACAAATGAGTCCCTTCTACCTGAGACTGCCAGATGGCGGCAGTCAGGAAAGCTTTCACAGGGGAGGTGGCCTTGGAGTTCCACATAGTCACCCACTTAGTCAGCTAATTGAGATAAAGAACAAGGCAGTCCTCCTTGCAGGAGCAGTGGGGCCTGAAACAGGTTGGTAAGAAATGAAAACTGTTCAGGGTGATTGGAGTTGACAGAGCTGTACGTCAGGTGTAGTAACACCTACTTCCCTTGTTAGAGGATTAAATGTATACAGTGTAAAACACAATGCCTGAGACATACCAGTTGCTCAGTAAATGTGCCTGTTCTCCTTTCAGTTTCTCCATTTGATGATATCACCTTCTGAAATTCCCTGACTCTCACCATACTGAATGGGTTCTTACTGTATATTGTTTCACACATTGTTTAGTACATTGTACAGGTTCAATAAATAATCTCTATTACAGCTGGCAGAAGTCTAGGTAAAACAAGATGTGAATTTTGATAAGAGATTGAAGCAAAAGCTGACAGTAGCTTCAATCCTTTCTTTCTCTCTGTTCCTCTCAGAGCAAGTTGAATAGAGTTTTGCTTGTGTTTATGTGAATGCTGCCACGTGCGGAGATTCAGCGTTGGTTCAACACACTGGGAGAGCATCGACATCTTTCTATGGGAACCGCTGACCTGCTTCCAAACCCAGAGGAGCTGCTTTTCGGTCCCCAGAAGTCTTGAAAATCAGAACACCAACCGTACTGTCAGAAGGAGATTTGAAGGCAATGTACCGTCCCAGCACAAACTTAGAGCTCATCATTTCTGTCCAGAGCTTATGGTCAACTCTGTCTCCACTCCTAATCTTTCCTCCCTGCCTCTATTACATGGTTGTGTACATACCTCTCCCCCCACCTGACAACAGTCTAAAACTCTTTGAGAACTTGATTTGTCATATTCAACTTTGCCCTTCCTAGTTATACCCTCTCCCAATCCACAGTGTTTTTACCCACTGTAGATATCCAGCAAATATTTGTTAAATTTTAAAAATACCTGGGTTAATCAGAAATTAATCTCATTTATCATCGGGTTCCCTGAACTTGAGTAGGACACTGATGTCAGGTGAGTGACGTGGCCACAAGGCACGGGAGGGGACTCTACGTCCTCAGACTGTAGCCATCACACCGTACACTGTGCGTTTTCAAGGAAAGTCTGCGTTGTGTAGCGGTTTAAAGCATAATGTCATACTACCTAGTTGTGAAACCTGTTACAAGTCACAAAACAGACCTCAGGTGTGTGACCTAATCTCTCTGTGAATCAGTAGTCTTATCTGTAAAGTAGGAGTGATAATCCAAAATACTATTTCATACAGTTGTCCTGAAGATTTACTGTGTTAATACATGTAACATGCTTTTGAGTAGCACTGGTACATCACAAGTGCCCAGTGAGAATCAGTTCTTACTTCATGCTCTGAAGTTTGGTATAAATGTAACTGGGAGCAGGGTAGCAGCTCAGTGGTAGGAGGGAAATGCCAAGGCTATCAGGGAGAGGGACGCTAGGAACATATCCAGGCACGTGCCTGTAATCCCATTCTGGGACGAATGCTTCTGGAGGCAGGAAGGTATTCCCATTAGGAGGTGTGAGGCTAAGGTGCTGTGTACCTGGTGTCCCCTCTCCCCCCAATTCAGCTAGGTGGAAGATCAAAGTACCTCTCTTGGTGGTGAAGTTGCCAACCTCTTGCAGTGTTTTTAAAAAGCATGGTCAAGTTACAGGAAGAATTCTAGCACAGAAAAATATTTCATGTCAAATGAGTCATTTCTCCTATTAAGAGTATTTGTGAACATCTTTGTATTTTAAACTATACTATCAGATGAATTTTTCCTAGATGTTTATACATTTTTTGCAGGTGTAGTGATGATGCTGAGTAGTTTTAACAGAGGATTTAAATATCAGTGACATTTAAAAAGCTTGTTTTAATAATGGAGATATATACATTTATATTCTTCTAATGGACTTCAGGACTTCTACTTTTTTGGAAAAGATGGGCATTTAACTAGGTATAAACTAATATTGTTATGCAGGGAGGATAATTTTTCTTAATAGCAAAACATAATGAGGGTAATAATGATGGATAATGTATCATCAAAAGAAAACACTGACTTGTGAGGAAAAATGGTTCATCAGGCATTGGAAGAGACGACTTATACCAGTAAATTACTTTGATCCATGTCAGTCTTTTTTCTCAGTTCACACATATCTTTGAGAGCCACCTTTGTGTAAAACAGAGGAGGGTCAAAGTAACAAGAAGGGTTACAACTTTCCAGGAGAAGATAAAAATATAACAATAATCCTCCCTGCCCCCATTGTCAAATTCCTTCCTGTTTAAAGATCTCAGAATCCTTTAGTTGGCTACAATGGTCTGTTGACTTTATCAGTATATCGTAATATGAAACCTTGCAAACTGAAGCAAGCTGCTTAAAAAAATAAAAAAGTCTTTATTAGGTGGCTAGTTCCCAACTATTTTTATAGTAGTACAGTTGTAAACATTTGGAAGACAGACATAGGTATTAAAAAAAAGCCCTGAAATGTAATTTTAATCTTTTACCTCTATTAAACTATTCTATATCTGTGTTCTTATTATAAGTCACCTCAATGACAGTGTTTAAGATGGTCAGAATGTACATTATCCACATTTTTTTCCTAGAGATTTTATTTTCCAATAGGAAGCCAAAGTGAATGTTCTTACATAGCCATGGTATAATGAGCCCAAACCAAAAGACTAGAATTGTCAATATAGTTTTTCCACTGATTAGTATCGCATTTTCTGCGTAAAAAATGGTTTAAGGACAGTCAATTTTAACTCACCAAGTGGCTAGAAGGATACAGTCTGACAGGTAATAGCAACATCTTTGGGTAATTAGTGTAAATGCTTGGCATTCCTGTTATTAGTAACACAATGTTTTTGCATTCTTATTAGTAATATGTTTGTCACAGAGTATTGTGATGTTAACATTTTGAGAAGATCACACAAATCCAAATTTTATTGTCCGGTGAAAAATTAAAGAACACACTGCTTAACGTTACCCAAAATTTTTGAGAGGAGGTGTATGCCTTAAACAAATGATCAACTTCCATAACAGAACTCAGGTTATAGGAGTACAGAGAAGTAATTTTTTTTAAACCACAGCTATTGTGGTAAATTTGCTCCCACACTGATCATAGGACATTATTTACTCTTGTGTTGTCATCAAATGAAGTTGTATTAGGCTGATAGTAGTTTTGAATTGTATGAAGTGACTAAATTTCTCAGTTTTTCTGCTTGAAAAATGTAATTCTAATGTTGTAGGAATAAGACTCCACAGTGAATCCCCACAGTAAGAAGAAGGGTCAGCTTATTTCCAAATGGAAATCCCCAATTGTCACACCACATCAATTATCTAACAGAATCTGACATCCATTGAGCTGGAATGTACTTTAAAGGTCAGGTCTCTGGATGAAGAGTTTTAGCTTAGTGGGTTATGCAGCAAAAAAATGCCTATATCCAGAGCACTGTTTCAACGTTGGCAGAAATAGCTTCTCTTGAAATAGCAGGCGGGAAGAAAAAATGCAGGATTTTAAGCCCTAAGCTTTTGCCTTAAGTACATTTTCTAATGTTTCTGCCTGTATCTCATAAAAAGTTGGATAAATAAATAGGAGTTGGGATAGAACCACATTCATCTACTTTCATAAAAGGTGCACACTGAAGTCCTGCAGGCACGATTTATTTGGCCTACACTTACAAAATTTGGGAAATGCCGTATTAGGAAAAAAAAAATTCCAGATTTCTGGCTTCTCTTAAGAAACTGGAACCTCTGGCCACAGTGGGCCTGTATTCATACGTGGAAAAAGCAGGCTGGATTTGAGAATCAGCTGCTCTCTTTACACATATTCTATTATTTTCCATTCTTAACCGTTCTTAAGTCTTACACCACGTTCACGTTGCCTGCCTCACCCCGCAGGCACTGAGATTCCTGCAGTTTATGAAATGGATGCAATGCGTTTTTTTTCCCCTTCCTTTTCCCAAATGGGTTAAGTCTCTTCGTTAAAGGAGTGGGCGAAACCAATGGCTGGTTTTGCTTCCAAGCAGTCCTACACAGTCCTAAGTCTGCGTTTTTCAACGATCTGACGCTAGCCTTTTCCAGAATGGCCCCAAGTACGAAACTAAGTATCAAAGGATGGCCCTTGAAGTTGTAGCTCTGCCACAAGCCAGCCATGTGACCTTGGGCGAGTCCGTTAAGCTCTCTTGGACAAAGGTGATGAAAGGTCTCTAAACAGACTTAGTACCTGTTCTGAACAGTTCACGGGGCTGTTGCACAGCACACACGAGATTTTGAAAGTACTCCTAAGTAATTTATAAACCGCAAAACGCTTCCTAGCACCGGCGTCTGTTACAGAGTGCGACACCACAGCTTTAGAAGTCGGGTTACTGGAATCCGCTCTAGTTCCGCGCTGCTCCCACCTCCCACGCTCGGGGGTGGGCGAGCGGAAGAAGATTCTCAGGGGAGGTGGTCTGGAAAAGCGGCTTAGAAATGCAGCAAGAAGTTCCTTAACGGGGGTAAAGTTGTCGGTGGCATTTTTAAGCCCTCAAAGTGACATACCAACTGCTAGCCGTGACAGACCTCGCCGCACGGCCAGCGCCAAAACCAGCCCCTGGGTTACCTCCCTGATCGAAGCCCGGACCCGACAAGCCAGGCTTGAAGCCTCTGGGCCGGGACCCCAAACCCGGGGCTCTGGACCTCACCCTCGCCCCCAACCCCCACCATCACCTCCCCCGTCCCCTTCTCCACGTGACAAGAGCCGGAACCGTCACTTCCGGCGGCGCAGGCACCGCGCCTGCGCAGGGCCCCCGGCCTCGGCGACCGGTTGGCAGGGGCGCCGCGCCGCCAACGGCCGCGAGTGGCGGGCGGCACTGGTTCGGCTGGGGCGCTGGCCGTGCTGCGGGCTGCGGTCCAGAGGTTGTGCAGCCCGGGATCCAGCCCACTCCCCGGAGGGCCCGGCCGCCCCGCCCCCTTCCCCATCTCCCTCTCTCGCGCCCTCCTCCGGGGCTCGCGCTCCGGGCGTTTAGGGAGGCGGCGAGGGCGCCCGGGGCACTGGCGGAGGCGGCGGCGTCGCCCCCTCACTCGGGCCCGCCCCCTCGCGCCCCGCCCCGTCCCCGCCCTCCTCGCCGCCCTCTGCGGGAGCCGGGCAGCTGCAGCGGAGCCGCGGAGCGGGCGGAGGGGCCGGGGAAGTGCGCTCGGGGGCGCGGAATGTGAGGCTCGGCGGGCCGCAGCGCGCACGGACCCTCGGACGGGCGAGGGGCGGCGACCTCTCGCGGACGCCCGGCCGCGCGCCGGGCCGGCCACTCTCCCTCTCGCTCGCCCTCGCGCGCTCCCCGCGCCCTCCAGCGCGCCGGCGGGACCATGAAGAAGTTCTCTCGAATGCCCAAGTCGGAGGGCGGCGGCGGCGGCGGCGGCGGCGGCGGCGGAGGAGCGGCTGGTGGCGGGGCCGGCGGGGCCGGGGTCGGCTCCGGCTCCGGTAGCTCGTCCGTTGGGGTCCGGGTGTTCGCGGTCGGCCGCTACCAGGTCACCCTGGAGGAGTCGCTGGCCGAAGGTACGGGCGCCCGGGGAGGCTCGGGCAGGCAGGTGAGGGAGGGCTGGGGTGTGGTGGTAGCTTCTCCCGGTTCTCACCCGCTTCTCTCCTCGCCCTCTAGGCTAACTCTTCTTCCCCCTTCTGCCTGCTCCGCCCAGCCAGCGGGGGCTCTTAAGCCGGCTTTTCTCGCCGCTGGCAGCTCCGGTGCACAATTCTTTCCTTACTAGTTTAAGTCATTTTCAGCCCTTCTTGATGCAAGGAAATACATAGAAAACGTCTTAGCGAGTGCTGTGGTGTCAGGCTTGGACAAGTGACTCATGAGAGGGTCAGATCGAGCACGATTGGGGCTCTTCTCTCCCAGCGGTGGCTCAGGCGGGTGTCATTCGTTGGCCTCCCAACCCGCTCCGCAGGGCACGGGACCCTGCGACCCTTGGTGTTAACCCGGGGTTTGCTCTTGCACACTCATCAGTTTGAAAAACAATTTATTTCTGTGTGCGCGCATGATGGAGGTGATACTTTGCCCCAGATTCAGTTAGCAGGTTGCTTGGGGGGGGGGGTAGGTGAACTTGAAATCCACTTACCTTTGTTATTTAGAATCTTCTCTAAAAGACAAGGTGCTAGTCATACCCCTTCAGTATGTCGCTTTGATAGTACTTTAAGAGGCGCTAGGAAAGCGGGTTAACTTTCTTTTGGGAAGTTTTGTGCTCAGTCCTTCATTATCTTTACCAGGCTATGTCAGCAGTTGCAAGTCTGCTTCAAAAAAGTTTACTCCATTAAAAAAAATCCTCCACTTGAATTTTGTATTTCTTGTATAATTGGCTTGTAGGAGATGCTCTCTTGTTTTATTGCATACTTCATTGACTTTTGAGTTTTTAATTGCAGAATGGTGTTACAAAGTAAATACTTTGAAAAAGTCATAAGAAATAAGGAGCCCTTTTAAGTGCGAAGACAGTAGTTTTGGTTCTCTGAGAGTCAGCTGTTGATTTGGTTTGAAGACAGTAGACTGAGAGTCCGCTTGTGTTTTTTGAAATGCCATAAACAATAGCAGATTAGTACAAGAGAAAATCCTGAATGTTCTTGTCTATGAAGTATTCTAAAGAGAAAGAAATCTTGAATTATTCAGGGACGGATGTCTTTGTTTTGCCGGCCATTGCCCCTAATAATGAACCTAGCTGAACCTTAAGAGAGGTGGAAGGAGGATCTTTAGCTTTTCAAACAATGAATGTATAGTAATTGGTGTTGATAGACAGATTTACTATGCTGTAAAATTTCCTAGCTCTTTATTATTACATGAGTTTCAAGTGTTGGTTTAGATTGAGTAGTAAGTTTTAAGAAGATGTGGCTATTAACGCACATGCTGTACTTCTGTCTTTGAGTTGTTGTAGTAACTAGTTGAAGTGTGGCTTGAGTAATATTAGACTCAGTTCATTTCACTAAATCCCTGACGGGCCTTTTATTTAATAGAAGGAAATCATTGACATTTCATCAGTCTAGACTTTGGGTTTGGATTTCTACAACTGCTAATAGGACCAAGCATGTCCTATTATTACCTTAAGCACACAATTTGTAATAGAAAATAATTTTGGAAAATGAAAATAAAAATGAATTTCAAAAGGGGAGCGCTCACTCAAAAATTTTCATTCAGTCACTCATGTCACTGTTAGAGTGTTCCACTGACTTGTGCCATAAATTTGTCATTTCTCTTGGAAAAATCCATAATCAAGTGTTAAGAGGAAGGTTGAACAAACCCTTTTGGAAGATGGTACTTCCCCACCCAACACCCCAGATCCTGGAACTAGGCTTTAAACTTCCCTGGGAAGCCTGAGCCTCGCTTTGTTCACTTGTGTGTGTCTTCTCTTCAGCATGCACACAATCGGAATTAACTATATTCAGTTTACTTTTTGATCTTGACATATTGTTATTTTAGGTGCTTAATATCCCCTCTTCTTTCCAGATGAGTAATGTCACAGTTTAGACAAGATGTTTAAGCACAAGTATAGTTTACATTCAAGAAGTCATTCAGTAATTTACAGATACATTTGCCCGATTGTAAGATTAGAGCAAATGCTTCTGAAAAAAATACTAAAGTTCAGATTTCCTGAACTGGGGAGAGGGTGTAGCAAAAGGAGTAGAAGCAAAGCCAGATCAAAAAACAAACTTAGTAGATTTTACATTTTTGCTTTATGTCTGCGTTGTTTAACTAGAGCCGAGGCTCTGTAGATGCTATGTTCTGAGGTGTTTTCTCCATGCTACTGCAAACACAGGCAGCTTGCCCAGGATGACCTCTGCAGTGTCTTTGAGTCTTCAGTAAACCTGGTGTGAGTGCTGTCTCCCCACACCTCCATATACGTATTTGATTCTCATTATTCCCAGTAGTGAACGGTGATTTAGCAAATACTGAGTCATTTCTCTTAGGGGAAATACAGTGTTAGGATACAGCAAGCCTCTTTTCACAACATTTTTGTCAACCAGTCAATAAGGTACCTTGTTTTATGTGTGTTTCTGTTTATAGACGCCTTGTTTAATATATATTGTTGACTCATTAACACTGAACTCATGGCCAGTAGTACTGTAACTCTGCCTAAATGAAGCTTATCTAATACACGTATTTCCTCTGTAAAGGAAAAATTGTAGCCTTCTTGTGCTTAGAAACACTACATAGACAACACTTCGGCAGTATCCTTGGGGAGCATTTTAAACAACAAAATCACCAATAAAAACCACAAAAATGAGAAAAACGTAACACTACATAGACCTTGAAATGGGTGCTTGCTTACAGGATGAGAGCTGAAACAAGAAGGCAGAGCAATACCTCATTGATCCCAGCTGGCCTCCTCAAAATTTTCATCACTATGCACATGTCTGTAAATGACTGTAAAAATGCCATTGTATTGATTTGGGGATATTGTATTGCTTTCGGGGATACAAATAAATTTTAGCAAGTAAGCAGATTTACAAATAACTCCCCACATAATGAGGATCCACTGTGTGTGTGTACATACAGGTATAGGTATGTATGTATATGTGTATATATATACATGCACATGTATGTATGTAAATTATATATATTTAATTTTTAAAAAACCGTATGTTATAACTAAACTGTTGGAATAGTTTCCTCTCTGAAATATTGTATGCTTTGTGTCATAATCTCTTTCTAGTTAAGTATTTATATATTTGAAAATGCTGACAACTTGCACCTTCTTAGTTCCTGCTCAAAGTTTAAAGGACTGATATATCAGTGGGGTGTTTTCATAGTTCTCCTCAAAAACAGTCCAGTTTCAGGAGTGCAAATCCAGCTTTGGGTTGTAGAATTGAGGTAGAGCTATATGTAAATTTTAGCTTGAAACAGTGTCAGTTTGTCAAGCACATATAATTCAATGTAACCTTCCAAGTTAAAGCAAAGGACTGGTTTTTGGATCACATACATCCGTAGGCCTTCAGTGCTAGTCACGGGAATTTAATATTGATTGATGATGGGAAGAGTGGGCTCTTGAGTAGACTTTTGCCCCTAAGTGTCTGGTGAAAAATGAACTTAAATGGGGAGCATAGAGACTGGGACACTATCCATAATTTGTTGACATAATCTTTTTTATTTTTAATTGAAGTACTCAGTTACAATGTGTCAATTTCTGGCACACAGCACAGTGTGTTGATATAATCTAATCATGAAATGATGGCGCTGGATAGGAATGGTATTTTGAATATGAATGGGTCGCTAGGACTTTCTGACATGGACGTAGGGGTTGTAGGCATTGTCAGTAATTGGAGGCCAGGAATTAGCTGCAGAGTTCTGTACAAGTTGCTCAGTAGCTCAGAGTTAACTGCTTAGAGTAGGGTGAATTTATGCTAAGAGTTAGTTAATTCTCATTGTTAATTTTATAGGGAGGTAGTAAAGTACATCTGAGCTTGCAATATAAATCAGTAGGAACATGGGTTATTTAAACACGGTATCTCATTTGCAGAAATTATCTGTGGCAACCCAGTAACTTATAAGCTAAAGTTCCCGAGAAATTAGAGTGAGCAGAAGTGGAGGATTTGACAAAGATATTGACAACTGTTACTATTCCATAACTATTTATTAAATGCCTTTTTTTTATGCCTGGCTCTGTACTAGGTGCTATATATATATACAGTGGAAAACAAACATATTTCTCTGACCTCATAGAACTCACAGTCTCATGTAGAAGATAAATATTAAACAAACAAGAATAATCAGGTTAATATAGTTAACAATTTTGATAATTGTCATGAAACTAAAGCACAGGGTTTTATGAGAGGATAACTGATTTTGTTTTATATTGGAAGATGAAGTATTTTTTTGGACATTTTAATAGGGATCTAAAGTATGAGAAAAGTTCAGTAAAGGCAGAGGTGTGAAAATGGGGTGGTGTGAAGTATGTCATGAAGAAGTAAGTTCCTGTGTAGGGGAGAATTTCAGGAACTGAAGTCTGTCCATAGCTATGGGCTATAGTGAGTGAATCCCATGGAAGCAGGACTCAAGATGATTTTGGGGAGATGATCGGGATCCCAGGCTTTGTATGCCATGTTGGGGATTTTAGATTTTTATCTGAAAGTGCAGCAGGAAGCTACTGAAGGATTTAAATTAGGGCTGTAACATGCTCTGATTTATATTTTCGTCAGGTCATGGTGTTGCTCGAGACTGACAGGCATACAGATTAGGTGATTAGTTAAGATGGTGGCTGTGGGGATGGAGACCAGTGTTATTCATGCTTAAATGAGGAGACCTGTTGGTGAACTGGATAGGAAAGGGAGTGTTGTAGGAAGTGTGAAGAATGACTTCCTTATGCAACTCTTGGATGGTGGTGCCATTTACTGAGATGGGGAAGAGTAAAGAAGGAACACATTTTTGAGGGGGTGGGTTGGGAGGATATCCTGTAATTCCAGACCTGTTTAGCTGAGGTAACTGGGAGGAAATAAATGTCAAGTGGGAAGTTTAATAGATGGTGTGGAGCTCAGCAAAGGTGTTTGGGTACCTTTAGAGTCAGGTATTTCTGATCAGTGAGCATTTGGCTGTTATTTTCATCCTTGGGAGGGGTTGAATATAGGGAGAGAGTGTTGAATGAGAATGATAAGGCGCTCATGAATGACTCCTGGGAACATTGATCTCAAACATTAGAGTTCATCAGAATCATTTATTGGAGGCTGTGGTAAACCACAGATTGCTGGGGCTTGGTAAAACACAGATTGCTGAGCCCAACCTCCAAAGTTGATTTTGTATGTCTGGGCGGAGCCCATAATTTGCATGTCTGCCAGCTTGCTCATCAATGCACACACTACTGGTTCAGGAACGATACCTTGAGAACTGGTGATTTAGAGTAGGCAGAGACTCAAAGGGAGCTGCCGAGAGTCATAAGGAATACCAGGAAAATCTGATGCCTGGAGACTCAGGCATGAAGGGGAAGGAGCAAACAGTCGCTGAGAAGTCATCTTACTTGATCCATTTTTTAGGATCCTTAACCTACCTTCTAAATCTTTGCTGTAGTTGTTTCCTGAGAATACTCTTGGCTCCATCCACAGTGTGCTTCTCTCCTCCTTGTTCTGTGACTGAGCCTTGTGTTTGCCTCTCACTCTGCCTTTGCCTGTCTGATTCTAGCTTCCTAACTGCTGTTTACATCACTCCCTTCTTCCTGTGGACATTTGTAGCTATTTGCTTTTTACCCCCTTATCACCTTTAATCTTTTGTCTTGAGATACAGTTATGCAAGCACTTGGAAACGCTAAGGTGATTAATTATTGTTCCTGTCTCAACGCCTCTAGCAGATAGTAAAATTCTTGAGGCTAGAAGGACTCTGTCTTAATTGCTTTTTGTGTCACAAAAATTGCCTCACATATCACGGACATTCAGCATTTTTCGAAGGAAATGATTTTTGAATCTTTTTTTTTTCTTTTAAGGCAGAGAATACTTTAATAGAATTCAAGAACTAATTAGCAAATTAAGAAGCACCAATGGAGGGTTCTTTAATTCTTTTCCCCTCAGAGGTCTTCTGCGGGGGCCTGGAGACATTGATTTGTACTTTGGTGAACACAAAGTTTGAAGACAAAAGTTTGTTGAAGGCGAAGTGCCATTTCAGTTAGCTTCCTTGAAACAGCAAAGAAAGAATAACGTGGCTGCCCCCTTAAGTTTTCTTTCTCTATTGGCATTATATTTTTCTTTATTTAGCAAGGGTGGCCGAGTTAAATGAAAAGTATTTTTACATGCAATTCTGAAATTGTTTTCTATTCTACAGTTGATTTTGAAAGCCTTTTTGGATGATGAACTTTTTCAGCACAGTCTTGTTTATCTCTGTATCCTTAATTCCTGTCTAGCAATTTTTTGTTATGGTTGAATTAAACTATCAGGAAACATTGTTTCCTTTTCTATAACACGGAGTTATTATCTATTATGAAGATGAATAATGTGTGATATTAACAAGATAACGTGTGACAGTACCTAACAGTGCATGCCAAATCTCTCAGTAAATATGGGTCAGTATTAAGTTCAGATTTGGTTATAAGCTTTCAGTGAAATCTGACTCTGGCCTTATGGTAACTGGCTTTTATATTAGGTATTACATTTATCCTGAATTCAGTATCACATTTATGTTTGTAAAATATCGTAATTGTTTTGATTAGGTAATTATTATATGACAGCCACATATCATTTTAAAATTTCAATCAGGCTTACAGAAGTTTGATCTTGATATAAGCATATGCTTTTACAATAATATGAAAGTAATTTACAGCAGAGGATATTATGTAGAATCTAATTAACACATAACTTCTCTTTTGGGTTGTTTATGTTATCATTGTAGGGATAGCTCCTAGGATGTAATTTTGATTGTCTGCTGATACACTTTCTCTAGAGATGGCAGTTTTATTCAAGGACAAAATATTAATAGTAAAACAATTCCCAGTTTTGAATATTTCAAAAATACGTAATGGAAACTATACATTTATCTCCAGTAAAGGTGCTAAATTGCACTAATATGTCAAATTGCTTTGCTTTTAGCTGTAGTCAACTTTGTGTGGTTAGGGCTGACATTTTCATGCTGAGCCAATTGGAGAGGTTGTCTTTGGTCATTAAAAAATAATGGAAATAAATTAATGTTTTTTAGTGGCTTTCCATTATGGGTTCCACAGGAGGGAAAAACAGAAAATTGATGTTGTTAGTATTAAGGAAGATAGAAGGCAGAATTGATGTCCATCCTTACATGGATTCCTGATCTTTGACGTTCTTTACTGATCTTGTATATTATCTGGGTTTCTCTTTCACCCCTTCCCTCCTGTGGTTTTTTTTTTTTTTTGTCAAAACTTAAACTAGAGCGTATACATTTTTTAGAAAACATTTGGTAGCTATCAAAATGATTAAAGCCTTGATGTGGAATTTTGAAATTGAGTCTGAATGGCAATTTCAAAGCTGCATAAGGTTTCATATGCAGGGGCTTGAGACTGCTCATTCCTTGCTTTTATTCTGCATCCATCTGGTGAACCATTCATGTACCCACAAGCCACTATTTTTAGGGGACTGAGTTGGGAAGTTGAGTGGTTAATGACTGAGCTGTTTTAAATAGTTGGGCACTTAGTTAATTTGGAGATTCTCTGTGTGTATCATCTTTACAAATGACATCAGTCAGCACATTTCTGCTAAGTTTCGAGTCTTTCTGCAGGAAAGTGGTTGTTGGGCCTTTCCACAGAGGGACTTTGTTTTTGGAATTTTGGGTTTGTCCTAGTCTTGTAGAATTCCAATAACACTAAGAGCATAGTTTGGATGTAGCGTTTAGGAGAGGCATTTTGCAATGGATATTATTTTAAAATGTGAAACAATTCTTGCTACTAGTTTTCCTATTTTAACATTTTATTAAGTTTTGAAATGATGCCTTCTTGGAGGCAACTATTAAAAAAAAACAAACAAAAAAACAAGGAAATTGGACTAGCTGCTAATCCCAATTAATGCCACTAACTCACTTTATGACATTTGACCTCAGTTTCCTCAAGAAAAAAAATGAAGTGGGTAAAGATGAATCTGTAACATCTTTTTCCGATTTTAGCATTCTCTGATTCTGTCTGTGTAACTGATTCTTACTTCTCCAGCTGATAAGAGGGGAGCATGGGAAAGGAGGGGTAATGATGAACAATTTTAGGATTGAGACCATAGTGAAAAGATTGTTTGATTATCATGCATTTGAGTTCTTTGGCAAACTTCAACATAGGAGAGCAATTTATTTTTTATCCCATGATATAAAATTGTTTCTTAATCATTGGGAAAATGCCTTTTCTAAGAAGTTGCCTTATGTGGTATCCTTGAGATAGGAGATCAAATAAAATTGTGTGGCATTTCAGAGTGCTGTTTGTTTCAAAGGATGTGCCACCTTAGTTGCTGTTTTTGGCATTTTAATAATTTGGGTTCATTCTCCAAGTGACTCATTGGTAATATATGTATTTAGGAGGGTATCTGGAAGTAAATGTTGTCATTTTTTACATTTTTATTTGTAAAGAATATGTGAGGAAGGGTTATGGTAAACTTTCTCTGACTGAGTTTATGGATAGAAAGTTTAGCCATGACATGTGTGAGGAATTAGTTACTTTTTGTTTCTAGTGCTGTCAGGTGTAGTTTGGGTCCCTATTACTTCTTAGAGAATTATGTTCTCATGTGGACTTTTCCTCTCAGGCTCTTTATTCATGAAATCTGCTTTTGTATTCCCTCCAATTTATTCTTCCTGAAGTGGACTTCTGAAGTACAAACTCATTCCTCTGGGATTCAAGGTCCTCTGTAATGTGACTCCAAGCCCCTCTCTAGCCTTCATCTCTCATGGTAACCTTAGTTAGGTGTGTATTATTGCTGCACATGTACTTGATATTTTCTGCACTTCTCTCATACTTTCTCATTCCTATTTTTCAATTTATATTATTACCATTGCCTGGAATGCAGACACCTGCCTCCCCAATTCTGTTGAAATGGAGTCTTGCAGCATGCAGTTAAAATACAGTTACTTTTTTGCAATCTTTATTTTTTCGTGAAACCCCATTTGCACCCAAATGAGTGTAATTACACCTTCCCTTGATGCCCTGTGTAGCAACTGTTGCTCGTATTGCACTTGTTTTGCATAGCTTTGTTCTCGTACAATAAAATGTCTAATAAAAAGTTTCCTGTAAGATTAAGAGCTCCTTTAAGATTTGGCTTACACGCATCTTTTATCTCTTGCAGTGCTGTACTTACGATAGGTACTCAGTACATTTGTAAGTGATTGAGTTCTTGACTTGAAAAGCAGTCAGAAGACCTGTAAAAATTTACTGTAAATCAATTGTATAACAACAGTATTTGTCAAATCCAAAACAGTATTTGTTCAGTTGACATTTAGGAGCAGATTGGCCCTGTTTTTTAAGGTATGTCCCTTTATAGAAAGTAAAATAAGTAGATAGAGATATTTGATAATAATGTAGGTATAACATTACATAGATGGATTAAAAAAATGACCAAATTTATTTTTGGATTCTTAGCCTGCTCTGTTTCTGTTATGATTACACAAATAGTACATATTTGTTTTGTGGGTACTGCATTATTCCTCTTATTTGGTATGATTCTCAGAAATATTCTAGTCGAAGCTCCCTTGACCCGGGTCATCTTTAAGAATCTCACTTCTGTGGGACAAAGAGAGCAAGCTGCAGATGTGCTCTGAGTACCTAATCTTAAGGAAGTAATAGTATGGAAATGGTCAAGTGGCTGTGACTTTCTCTAGAGTGGCTGGTAGTACCAAGGTGTGATGCAACAGCCAGTGTCTAAGAGAATGAGAGGTTAACAAGAAGGGGATCTCATCTCCTTAATGCTTTGGGTGAAGGAAACACATGATCATTACTTTGGGGGACCCCTCTAACTAGTCTGTATGTTATTGGGGGTGCTCATTTTCCAGGTAGAGAAACACTGAAATTTTTTATAGATCAAAGAATTTGTTAAGTCTAGCATAATAGACCAGAGGGTAGCAAACAAAGTCTTTATGTAGTTTTGTTAGTAAGTAATCATTATCACCCTCAACATCTTGTGTTTCTTCTTTGGTACCCTGGAAGAGAGGTTTCCAAGACTCCACTTCCCTTGCCTAATTGCTGCATTTATGTATTTTCCTTAATTCTTATTTTAAAATTTTTATTCTTTTAAAAAATTTTTATGGCTGGGCCATTGTTAGGGCTGACTAGAGCTTTTTTCCATACCTAAGTATTGTCTTTTAAATGAGATGGTTGGTGGTTAGTCTAAATTTTACTTTTCATTCTGGAGTCATTAAGGTATTAGTACTGAAATGACTTACACATGATACAGTAAAATATTTTATTTAATGAGTGTTGTCAGGACTGTTTTTCTAGGGAGTGGGATTACGCATCACTGGCCATGACCCACTTTCTCAGTCTCTGGCCTACATAGCAGAATCTCTCCTACTGAATGTTAATGGTCTATTCTTTGTGTACAAAAAAATGATGCCACTGACTCATGCTCAGTAGGACATGTGTTTTGAGTTATTTTTCCAGAAGTTGGATGTGTGTGTGCTCAGCTGTGCATAGGCTTTTAATGGTCTCTTTTGTGATCAATAACAGAAGTTTGTAAGATAGTTAACCGGCGTTGCAGTGCAGCAATGTAGATCTAGATAGGTTTTTTGTTTGTTTACCAACTAGCCTAGTTCAAATCCTAGTGAATGGTTACCTAGATTGTTAAATCTTTGTTAATTTTTCATCTTTTAGCAGAGTATTATTTATACAGTTCTAAGGATCTCAATCCAAATTGATGGTTATATATTTTTAAAAAACCCAGTGAAGCTAGCTGTTACAGGATTTATGTTTTTCAGTTCACTGAAGTGGGAACTTAAGAAATGTTGCCGATCCATGGATTTTAAAAAATGCGTTTGTGTGTGGCATTTTGCCAATAGTACCCTGTCCCTAAGGAATATTGGAAGCGAGTTTGCAAGGTGCTATATGAACCCATCGTGTTCAAAGTTGGATGTAACTATTTTAATGTCCCACAAATTTCTGCCATGAGAACCTGCTGTTTCAGAATCAAGGTTCAAATGTGTTCTCACTTTAGAGTAGTGGCTGTCTTTCTTAGTAAAGGCTACATGTATAAAAGGTTGTGGTGGGTCTTTATGGATATTTTGAGGTCAATTCTACTGAGTTTTGCATTTTGAAAGACTAAATATAGGAATGGGGTGATGGATTGTGTACAGGAATCTGAATTAAGGCTAAGACCTTCTCAGCTTCCTTCAGAGAATATCCCAAGTAGTCTATTAACTGCCTTTGGTGTTGTTGGACTAACAGTCTTTCTTTTGAAATGCTAGTGCGTCATTAAATCTCCCATAATTGTAGCAATTATCCAATTTTAGTTCCCTTATTTAACTATGAGAAAGTAGAGTAAGGGATAAACCCAAAAGTCACACTGTTGGTGTTGGTTATGGAGAGCAGAATTTAAGTCCCAGGACTTTAATTTAGCACTCTTTCCACTACATGTGGCCTGCTTAATTAGCTCCTGTGCACGTCAAGCATTGGCCTTTGCTTGGAGTGGGACCTTGAGCAGGCTTAAGGGACTAGGGGACTTCTAATATTCTGGAGGCAGCTGGAGTATTAATGGGTGCCTGAGGAGTCTGAGGTGGAGGAGGTATTCACAAACATTTTTGAGTTAAGGCTTTCCCACTTTGCTCTTTCCTAAGGCCATCAGAACATGTGCTGCAGTTGTTTGAGATGTCAGAATTAACATTAAAAAGTTTAAAATTGCAACTGCCCCCGAAATAGTCTGTTTTCTCAGTCTAGAAAGATTCAGTCTTAGTGAAATAATTTGTGAACTGTAAAATCAGTAACATAAAATTGCTTTACTTCAGCTTTGTCAGTTGAATCTAGCATAGTAATATCTAGGACCTGCTGCTGGGGAGGAAAGGAAGTGAAAAGAAGAGAAATAGCTGAATTCTTATCCCCCGACTCCTTCTGTTCCTAGTTCAAGGTTATGGAGTCTGAGGAGGTATAATATCAAATGCCCTTTTGCATTTCCTTTAACCATTATGTGCTCCATTTGTTCAAAAGAAAAAGGAAAGACACAGGTTCTTTTAAATTTTTAGTTTATTAGATCGTAACACAAATGCATTTGACTTAAACGTGGAATACTATACTTCTGAGTCTGCAGAAAATAAATTCATGTGACATCATACAACAATTTTCTTAAAAATGACATGATGAGAAATGACTGACATTACTTCTATGATATATTTGGCATATTTTATACATGTGCAAGTGAAAAGTTAAGTTAAAAGAAAAGTTATATCAAAAAAATTTTAAAATATTTTTCATTAAACTATGGGATTATCACCATCATTATCAAGAAGCATTTATCTAGTATCTGTATTTTTCTAAGTAGAGTTTTTTTTAATTGAGATATAACTGACATATATTAGTTTCAGATGTACAACATGATTCCATACTTGTCTATATTGTGAAATGATCACCACAGTAAGTCTAGTTGACATCTGTCACCACATTTACAATTTTTTTTCTTGTGATGAGAACTTTTAATATCTACTCTCTTGACAACTTTCATATACACATAGTTACAATTTTTTTTCTTGTGATGAGAAGTTTTAATATCTACTCTCTTGACGGCATACAGTAACATTAACTATAGTCTCAGTGCTGCACATTACATCCCTAGGACTGAGAGCTTTTTTATAAGCTGGAGTGTAACTCCCTTTGCCCCCATCTATCTCTAATAATCTGTCTCTCCTTTACTTCCAACTTTAGAGACTGTACCCTCTGATTGTATTTTCCCTCCTGTTTCTTCTCCATCAATTACCTGATTTTTCTTCTATCTTCTACTTCTTCCTTATTATCTACTGTGTCTGCTCAGCATATCAACCTGTTTGTTTCTATCATCTTGAAAGACAAAACAAGCAAAAGCAAAAATAAAGCCTATTTGTGGTCTTTGTGTCTCTTTTTTTCTTCTTTTAACATTTTTTTATTGATTTATAATCATTTTACAATGTTGTGTCAAATTCCAGTGTTCAGCACAATTTTTCAGTTATTCATGGACATATACACACTCATTGTCACATTTTTTTCTCTGTGAGTTATCATAACATTTTGTGTATATTTCCCTGTGCTATACAGTGTAGTCTATTCTACAATTTTGAAATCCCAGTCTATCCCTTCCCACCCTCCACCCCCCTGGTAACCACAAGTCTGTATTCTCTGTCTGTGAGTCTATTTCTGTCCTTTATTTACGCTTTGTTTTTGTTTGTTTGTTTTTGTTTTTGTTTTTTAGATTACACATATGAGCAATCTCATATGGTATTTTTCTTTCTCTTTCTGGCTTACTTCACTTAGAATGACATTCTCCAGGAGCATCCATGTTGCTGCAAATGGCATTATGTTGTCGGTTTTTATGGCTGAGTAGTATTCCATTGTATAAATATACCACATCTTCTTTATCCAGTCACCTGTTGATGGACATTTAGGCTGTTTCCATGTGTTGGCTATTGTAAATAGTGCTGCTATGAACATTGGGGTGCAGGTGTCATCCTGAAGTAGATTTCCTTCTGGATACAAGCCCAGGAGTGGAATTCCTGGGTCATATGGTAAGTCTATTCCTAGTCTTTTGAGGAATCTCCACACTGTTTTCCATAGTGGCTGCACCAAACTGCATTCCCACCAGCAGTGTAGGAGGGTTCCCCTTTCTCCACAGCCTCTCCAGCATTTGTCATTTGTGGATTTTTGAATGACGGCCATTCTGACTGGTGTGAGGTGATACCTCATTGTAGTTTTGATTTGCATTTCTCTGATAATTAGTGATATTGAGCACTTTTTCATGTGCTTTTTGATCATTTGTATATCTTCCTTGGAGAATTGCTTGTTTAGGTCTTCTGCCCATTTTTGGATTGGGTTGTTTATTTTTTTCTTATTGAGTCGTATGAGCTACTTATATATTCTGGAGATCAAGCCTTTGTCGGTTTCACTTGCAAAAATTTTTTCCCATTCTGTAGGTTTTCTTCTTGTTTTATTTCTGGTTTCCTTTGCTGTGCAGAAGCTTGTAAGTTTCATTAGGTCCCATTTGTTTATTCTTGCTTTTATTTCTTCTAGGAGAAAATTTTTGAGATGTATGTCAGATAATGTTTTGCCTATGTTTTCCTCTAGGAGGTTTATTGTATCTTGTCTTATGTTTAAGTCTTTAATCCATTTTGAGTTGATTTTTGTATATGGTGTAAGGGAGTGTTCTAGCTTCATTGTTTTTCATGCTGCTGTCCAGTTTTCCCAACACCATTTGCTGAAGAGACTGTCTTTATTCCATTGTATATTCTTGCCTCCTTTGTCAAAGATGAGTTGACCAAAAGTTTGTGGGTTCATTTCTGGGCTCTCTATTCTGTTCCATTGGTCTATATGTCTGTTTTGGTACCAATACCATGCTGTCTTGATGACTGTAGCTCTATAGTATTGTCTGAAGTCTGGGAGAGTTATTCCTCCAGCCTCTTTCTTTCTCTTCAGTAATGCTTTGGCAATTCTAGGTCTTTGATGGTTCCATATGAATTTTATTATGATTTGTTCCAGTTCTGTGAAATATGTCCTGGGTAATTGGATAGGGATTGCATTAAATCTGTAGATTGCCTTGGGCAGTGTGACCATTTTAACAATATTGATTCTTCCAATCCAAGAGCATGGAATATCTTTCCATTTTTTAAAGTCTTCTTTAATTTCCTTCATCAATGGTTTATAGTTTTCTGTGTATAATTCTTTCACCTCCTTGGTTAGATTTATTCCCAGATATTTTATTACTTTGGGTGCTATTTTAAAGGGGATTGTTTCTTTACTTTCTTCTTCTGTTGATTTATCATTAGTGTAAAGAAATGCAACTGATTTTTGAACGTTAATTTTGTAACCTGCTACCTTGCTGAATTCTTCAATCAGCTCTAGTAGCTTTTGTGTGGACCTTTTAGGGTTTTCTATATATAGTAACATGTCATTAGCATATAATGACACTTTTACCTCTTCTTTTCCAATTTGGATCCCTTTTATTTCTTTCTCTTGCCTGACTGCTGTGGCTAGGACTTCCAGGACTATGTTGAATAGGAGTGGTGATAGTGGGCATCCTTGTCTTGTCCCAGATTTTAGTGGGAAGCTTTTGAGTTTTTCACCGTTGAGTACTATGCTGGCTGTAGGTTTGTCATATATAGCTTTTATTATGTTGAGATATGTTCCCTCTATACCCACTTTGGCAAGAGTTTTTTTTATCATAAATGGGTGTTGAATTTTATCAAATGCTTTTTCTG
The DNA here is from genome assembly GCF_036321535.1 of Camelus dromedarius. Classification (NCBI taxonomy): domain Eukaryota; kingdom Metazoa; phylum Chordata; class Mammalia; order Artiodactyla; family Camelidae; genus Camelus; species Camelus dromedarius. Next base: position 75,901,485 of record NC_087436.1, read on the forward strand.
CATCGATTGAGATGATCATGTGGTTTTTGTCCTTTCTCTTGTTGATGTGATGTGTTACACTGATTGATTTGTGTATGTCGAACCATCCTTGTGTCCCTGGGATGAACCCCACTTGGTCATGATGTATAATCTTTTTTATGTGTTGTTGGATTCTATTTGCTAAAATTTTGGTGAGGATTTTGGCGTCTATGTTCATCAGTGATATTGGCCTATAATTCTCTTTTTTTGTAGTGTCTTTGCCTGGTTTTGGTATCAGGGTGATGGTGGCTTCATAGAATGAGTTTGGGAGTATTTCCTCCTTTTCAATCGTCTGGAAGAGTTTGAGAAGGACTGGTATGAGTTCTTCTTTGTATGTTTGGTAGAATTCCCCGGTGAAGCCGTCCGGTCCTGGACTTTTATTTGTAGGGAGGTTTTTAATTGCTATTTCTATTTCCTTTCTAGTGATCGGATTGTTCAAGTGTTCAGATTCTTCTTGATTCAGTGTTGGTGGACAGTATGTTTCCAGAAACTTGTCCATCTCCTCTAGGTTATCCAGTTTGGTTCCATATAGTTTTTCATAATATTCTCGTATGATATTCTGTATTTCTATTTTGTTTGTTCTAATTTCTCCATTTTCCTTTCTTATTTTGCTAATTTGTGCTCTCTCTTTTTTCTTCTTTATGAGTTTGGACAGAGGTTTGTCGATTTTATTTACTTTTTCAGAAAACCAGCTTTTGGTTTGGTTGATTTTTTCTATGGTCTTGTTAATCTCTATTGTATTTAATTCCTCTCTGATCTTTATTATTTCCTTCCTTCTGCTGCTTTTTGGGGCTTTTTGTTCTTCTTTTTCTAATTCATTCAGGTGGTGGGTTAAATTGTTTCTTTGAGATTGTTCTTCTTTTTTGAGGAAGGCCTGTATCGCTATAAACTTCCCTCTTAGCACTGCCTTTGCTGTGTCCCATAGGTTTTGAGTGGTTGTGCTTTCATTATCATTTGTCTCAAGGTATTTTTTAATTTCAGCTTTGATTTCCTCATTGATCCATTGTTTTTTCAATAACATATTGTTTAATCTCCATGCTTTCCTTTTTTTCTCCTTTGTTTCTCTGTTGTTGATTTCCAGTTTCATGGCATTGTGGTCAGTAAAGATGCTTGAGGTAATTTCTATCTTCTTAAAATTGTTGACGTTTCTTTTGTGCCCAAGTACATGATCGATCCTGGAAAATGTTCCGTGCACTTGAAAAGAATGTATATCCTATTTTTTGGGGGTGTAATGCTCTGAAAATATCCACCAAATCTAGTTTTTCTATTGTAGTATTTAATTTCTCTGTTGCCTTGTTTATTTTCTGTCTGGAAGATCTGTCTAGTGATGTTAATGCAGTGTTAAAATCTCCAACTATGATTGTATTCCCATCAATATCCCCCTTTATCTCTGTTAGTAATTCTTGTATGTACTTAGGTGCTCCTATATTGGGTGCGTATATATTAACAAGTGTAATATCCTCATCTTGTATCACTCCTTTAATCATTATAAAATGTCCTTCTTTATCTTTCTTTATGGCCTTTGTTTTAAAGTCTATTTTGTCTGAAATCAGTACTGCAACACCTGCTTTTTTGGCTTTTCCATTTGCATGTAATATCCTTTTCCATCCTTTCACTCTCAATCTATATGTGTCCTTCTCCCTAAAGTGGGTCTCTTGTATGCAGCATATTGAAGGTTCTTGCTTTATTATCCAGTCTGCCACTCTGTGTCTTTTGACTGGAGCATTTAGTCCATTAACATTTACAGTAATTAATGATAGATGTGTGTTTATTGCCATTTTGAACTTATCTTTGCAGTTGAATTGGTATATCCTCTTTGTTCCTTTCTTCTTCCTTTTGTGGTTTGGTAATTTTCCTTTGTATTATCATGGATTTTATTTAATTTTTGTGACTGCTTTGTAAATTTTTGGCTTGTGGTTACCCTTTTTTGTAAATCTGTCAACCCATGACTATAACTGTTTTTATTAAACTGATAGTAACATGATCTCAAACCCATCCTACTGTTAAAAAAATTTAAAAAAGAAAGAAAAAAAATATTCTATATTTCCCTGCCTCCCTCTCCCACTCTCAGTGATTTGTATGTCTTCTTTTATAATTTCATGTTTACTTTATTTGTAATTCATGAGTTACCACCTTTCCAGTTGTGTGTTTCTCATTTCTGTAGCATCCTGCTGCTTTTCTATTTAGGTTAGCCCTTTCAATATTTCTTTTAGCATGGGTTTAGTGTTGCTAAACTCCTGCAGCTTTTTTTGGTCTGTGAAACTCTTTATTTCTCCTTCTATCCTCAAGGATAGCCTTGCTGGATAAAGGATCCTAGGCTGCATCTTTTTTTCATTCAGGGCTTTGAATATATCTTGCCACTCCCTTCTGGCCTGTAGTGTTTGTGTAGAGAAATCAGCTGAGAGCCTTATGGGGGTTCCCTTGTAACTTACTCTTTGCTTTTCTCTTGCTGCCTTTAGAATCATTTCTTTATCCTTGACTCTGGCCATCTTGATTATGATATGTCTTGGTGTGGGTCTATTTGGGTTCTTCCTTTTTGGGACCCTCTGAGCTTCCTGTACTTAGATATCTGATTCCTTCTTTAAGTTTGGGAAGTTTTCAGTCATGATTTCTTCAAAAACCTTTTCAATCCCCTTTGATCTTTCTTCTTCTGGGACCCCTATTATGCGAAGATTGGGACGCTTTATATTATCCCATAGGTCCCTTATGCTATTTTCATTATTTTTTATTTGCTTCTCTTGTAGTTCTTCTGAATGGGTGCTTTCTATTGCCCTGTCTTCTAGATCACTAATTCGTTCCTCTGCATTATCTAGTCGGCTTTGCACAGCTATTGGATCATTCCTCATCTCTGTCAATGAGTTTACCCATTCTACTTGGCTCTTCTTTATAGCTTCAATTTCATTTTTTGACATATTTTATATCTCTAAACACTATCTCTTTTAATTCCTTCAGCAATTCGATCACTCCTTTTTTGAAATCTTGATCTAGTAGGCTATCGATGTCTATTTCGTTGATCTTTCTTTCAGGGGATTTCTCTTGTTCTTTTAATTGGGAAAGGTTTTTCTGCTTCTTCATCTTGCTCATACCTCTTTGGCACTGTGGTTTATGGAGTATCAGTTGTTTATTTTGGTCCTTAAGGATTTTATCTATTTGATGCCTATTTAGGAATAGAACTTTGGAAAAAAAGAAAAAAAAAATGAGAGAGAGAAAGAATTTTAAAAGAAGGGAGAAAGAGGGTTTGAAAACAGTGTATAATGAATAACAGAAGAGTGAGTTGAAGCAGAGTATTAATCTGGTTGAGATGTCCTTTTGAAACCTTTACAAATAAAGGGGGGGGGGAGATGAATAGATGTATTTGAAACCTGTGTCTAATCAATAGCAGGACATCAAAACCCAAGAGAAATAGAAATAGAAATGAATTAAGAAGTAAAGATTAAGAGAGTAATAGAAAATAGAACAGGTAAAAACAGATTTAAAAAAAAAGGGGGGGGTTGTCGGTGTTCTCCTGGAGTCTGTGTGCTTTTAATGTGAAGTCTTTCTGTCTTCGTTCTGTTTTGGAAGCTCAGCTTGCTGTTTTCAGAGGCCCTCCGTTGGCGCCCTCTTCTGTGCTGCTCCCAGCACCTGTCGGCAAGCAGATCGCGCCTCCTCCTAACACTGGGTCAGGTGCAGCTCTCTGCTGTGGGCGGGTGGGTCGCTGCCCCTCCGGATGCCGCAGTCAGATGTTGCAGACTGGCCGGGTAGGAGGGCGGGTCGTGCCCCCTCCGAGCACCTCGGTCAGGGGCTGTGTTCCTGCCTGAAAGGCTGGGGGACCGCTCTCGCTCTACCTGCGCCGCCGCCGCCGGTAGCTCCGCTGCTCTGTGTGGCTGCGCGCCCCGCCCTGGTCGGCTCCCCGCAGGTGGGCTCGGGGAAGACCGAGGGACAGCCCTGTCCCTGCTCCGAGCCAAAACCCAGCTCCTTGTTTGTCTTTGTGGAGCAAGTTCTCTGAGGGACGAGGATGGAAGGATCCTGTGTGCCCCGGGCTGCAGGCCAGTCTCAGTCTGGCCTTTGAGGCTGCTAAGCCCTTCGGTGCGGATGAAGGTTTCGCCCCCGCCCCCGCCTGAGTGCTCAGCGCGGAGGTTATGGCGGCTGCGCCTTAGCCCTGCCTCTCTTCCCCCGAAAAGTTTCCGCGGGTTTTCAGAGATGCGGGTGTGCACCCTTCCCCCGAGAGCACATCAACTTTGCTGTTTTATGGAGGGCCCAGGTTGTTCTGCCCTGTGCGCCCACAGCCACGGCGCGCAGCCCCTTGCGTTCCCCTGGGGCTGCCTCCCTGCAGCCACTTCCGTCCTCCGCCCGGCTTGTGCAGCCTGGCCCTGCCCGCGCCTGCCGGCCCGCGTCTCAGGCTGGGTGTCGGGGGGACGCTGTGTGCCCGTTTAACTTAGTTCTGTTAGTCAAGGGCTGCTCTGTACAGATCCGAGCCTCGGAGGCTCCCCGTCTGTCCCGCTGGCCTCTCAGTTGGAGAGGGGAGACCCAGCGAGCGAGCGCCAGTCCTCCTTTGCCGCTCCCTCCCCGCGGGACCCGTCCCGTGCTGCTTTGCCTTTTGTTCTTTCTTTTTTCCTTTTCTCCTACCAGATTTTTGGCGTCTTTATCTTTTGAAGAGGGCGATGTTCTGTCGGAGTTCCACAGGTGCTCTGGTTGGCTGAGTGGGTCTGTAGATGTGGGTCTTGGTGTATTTGTGGGAGAGGGTGACCTGCGAGCGTCCTTCGACTCCGCCATCTTCTCCGTCTCTCTGTGTCTCTTTTTTTCTGTCATGAATAGGCTTCAGTAATGGTTCTCAAAGTGTGGTTTGTGGGCTCCAGGGGGAGGGGTCCTCAAGACCCTTTGAAGGGATCAAAAATTATTTTCCTAATACTGCAAAGACTTTTACACTGTACTGGCATTTGCACTGATGATTCAAAAGCAATGGTGGTAGTGGATCAAGCAGATAGTATTACTGTAACACAAATCTAGACTGTTGGCACCAAAATATGTTAGTAGTCATTGTATTTTTCACTGTCACATGCACTCAGTATGTTTTTAAAAGCCAGTTTAAGGCAGGTTTTTTTTTAAGGTCAGTTTTAGAGCCAGCTTCTCAAGAATGTCCTTGATACAGCGTAGAAAGTCTTTTCTCAATCTTGGCTCTTGAGTACATGTCTTTTTACCCCTTCCTGATTGTAGTAAAGCATACATAACAAAATTTACCATTTTAAACATTCTGAAGTTTACAGTTCAGTGGCAGTAAGTACATTCATATTGTTTTGCAACCATCACCACTATCCATCTCCAGGACTTTTTCCATCTTCCCAAATGGAACCTGTGTATTCATTAAACACTAACTCCTTGTTCCCAATTTCTCCCAGACCCTGGTAACCACTATCCTATTTTCTGTCCCTCAGAATTTGACTATTTTAAGTACCTCATGTAATTGAAATGATAGTATTCATCCTTTTGTGATTGGCTTATTTCATTTTGCATAATGTCTTTAAAGTTCATCCACTTACATGTTGAAATAATCACATTTTGGGTATTTTTGTTTAAATAAAATATATTTAAATTTACTGATTTTTACCTTTTGGATGTAGCTATTAGAACATTTAAAATTACATAGGAGGCTGTCATTATGTTGGACATATGTTGGACCGTACTGGTCTGTAGTGTACAATTAATTGTGTGGACCCTACACTTTGCCATTGGGGTCGTTCATAGACATCCGTGTTCGTTTTTCTTATGAGAGGGCTTATGGCTCTCATCATATTCTCAGATGGACACATGACCAGAGAAAAGTTAGGCTCTGTTTTAGAATTTGTAGGCAACTTGCCTGAGTTACTGCTTGTAGTTACGTGGGCACTGCTAGTGGCTTGAATCTGGGGGAACCCCTTTCTTACACTTTGGTAGGCTGGGTGAAACCTGTGATGCTTGGGCTATGGTAAGATGTATTCTTGGCTTCTCAAGTTGGAACCCTGAAAGAATGTCCCACAGTAATGTCTTTTTAGAGAGACATTAGGTGGTGTAGTTCTATTAGTACTAGACTACAGGCTGATGTGAGATGAGACCTTAATTATTACATGGAGGATTAATTCTGTGGGGAAATGTTCTGAAAGCCAAAGAGTCGTTTTAGAAGCTGTCAGAACCCGATCCATTGCTAAATTGGGATTTCATACATTTCATGTTGGGAATCTGATCAAATGAGTGAATTTTTTAACTTGATCATTCACAGAGGTTGAAAATAAAATTTTCAATGTGTTGAAGTGGTACCTTCCAAAGATGAAGTTATGGCATGCTTGCTTACTATTTATCTCTAATCATAAGTGGAATTATATAAACAAGCTGCTGAATTAGAAGATATGTGAATTAAGCAGTTGCATGTTTAGTTTGAGTTAGGTCTGTGATGCTGTTTATGTAATAGATTCTTGGCTTATGTTGTTAGTTCTCATCAAGAAAGGCTTCCTAAAACGATGAAATTTTAGGGCCTGCTTAAGTGAAAAGGGAATGAATGCTGGCTTGAGGGTATTCCAAACATAATTTTTTCATTACAGCCTTTGTACTTTAGTTATATTGCCCATGGAGTTCAATGCAGTATGTTGTACTAACTTATTTTTGTCTTTCTCCCCTCCATAGACTTGTAAAATCATACATACGGTGTCCTACTTAAAATGTTTTCCAGAGGCTAGCAGAGCCACATATTAAAATTTGTTGGAAAAAAAAAGAACATAGGAGGAGCCCCCATCTTATGACTAGTTAATTGCAGTTTGGGCGAGAGGCAGGAGTGTTATAATTGGGTGAAGAGAGCATTGAAAAGCAGGCCAAGGAAACAGATGATGTGTTGTAGAATGGCAGTTATGTGACATTAAGGAAAACTGGGAAAAGTTGAAGGTGTAAGGTTTTTTTGTTTTTTTGTTTTTTTTACTTAACAGTTGTAAGGCCAGGGAGCCCCAAGGAAAGCTTAGCATAATGCTGAATTTGGGAAGAAAAGACAAATTGAACAGCATCGTGTAAGAATTGGCTAATTTGATGCACCTGATCTTCTGGTGAGATGAAAGTTGTGAAATGAGACTTACTACCCAGTCTTCAGACCTGTGAATGGAGGAGTTTTGAGATGTAAGAAAGAGAGAAAAAGTAGTAGTAGTAGAAAACTAAGTTTATCTGTGGTCTTTTTCAGTTTTGCAAAATAATAATTAAAAAAAAAAAGCAAAACCAGAAAAACAAAACAACCCACATTCATTCTAAAAATCTGCTTTTCTGACTTTTTAGTAAAGAAAATGAGGGTAAGGGAAGGGGAGCTGTTGTGACTAGAAATTAAGGAAAAGGAGGTCAAATATAGTGACTGCATTACAGTCCTCTGGGAGTCGTGACGAGGGGTCCTAGGGACTGGTGGTAGAGCAGGGAAGTTCAGGAGGGATGTGCATTTCCGTTTACTTGAGTAGCTGGTTTGTGTTAGATATATTAATTTTTAAACTGTGGTTCGAGGAGTCTTATTCTCTAACATGCTGTTTCTCAAACTCTGATAAGTAAATGAGTCATTTGGGGGTTTATTTCACTGCAGGTTCTGCAGCATCAGCAAGCTCTCAAGTGATGCCAGTGCTGCTGTTTCCACAGGTTGCATTCTCCTTTAGCCAGTGTCCTAGGAGGCAGAGAAATAAAACTCTCCCAGTGATCAAAACAGTTCATGATGAATATCCTCTTTGTTAATTGCCTTCAGATCAGTCATTAGCAGGACTAATGCAAGGGTTCTTAAACTTTACCTGATTATTGAACAGATTCCTGGACTTCAGTCCCCAAGATTTAATACTAGGTTTAGAGAACAGCCCAGAAAACTTCAGGTTTAATGAACACTTTGCATGATTCTGCAATGTTGGGATTTTGGCATTACGTGAAAACTGTATATTAACTTGGGATTAAACGTATTGACAGTATTGAGTATTCCTTTCCAGGAACATAGCATGTCTTTCTATTTTATTAAAATCTGTTCTGTTTCTTAGTGAAGGTTTTCATTTGTGTCTTACAACTTTTTAAGATTAGTCCCGTATGCTTACATTATATTGTAAATGGATTGACCTTTTCAGCAATGCAAAATTTTTTGATTATCATGGTTTTGGGAGGAGATAATTGCCTTTAATTTGGATATTGCCTTATCATTTGGCCTGAGGAATCAAAGATAAAAAGACATGGACTCTAGGAGGGTCTTGCAATCTGGTATGTTTTTAAAGCACTAGTTACCCCAAATGCAGGTAAGTCGAATCAGTAGAAAAAAACATATTGAAGCCATAAATGTGAGAATTACCAGAAATCTTGTAAGATTTTTGTTGAAAGAAACAAAGGAAAAGGGGGCACAGTACCTGCTGAGTGCTTGTGAGAAACCTGACTGAACTGTTTCCAAGGCTTTCTCATCTTTATTACTAGTCCTTTAAGGTCAAAGGGGACAGTGCATTAATAATTTGTAGGCTATGGGAATAATTTTAGAGCTATTGTTAATATATAGAGAGCCTCACCAAAGGAGGAAATACTAGCTTTATTTCTTTCCTTAGCTTTCTTTCTATTGCATTTCTGTAAATTACTTTACTCTGAAAAGAGTTTATTTTTAGAAAAGCTGTGATCGTGTACTTTCAAAGGTGTCACTTTCTAACATTAGTTTCTGAGCAGATCGCTTCAGGTGGGCAATATTTTTAGGGACATTCCAGTGGGTACCTGGAATTCTCTTACTCAAGAGTTTCAATATAGTCATTGTTAACCAAAAATGCACATAATTACTATTATGCTCTTTCAAATAAAATATATTCTAATATAAACCTACATGTCTTAAGGATCCACAGGCTGAATGAGAGAATTAAAGTCTGGATATCAGTACTTTTAAGATAAAACTTGTTTTGATTTTTTTAATGGTACTTGTTCTGTCCGAAATTTTAAGTGTCTTTACAGACAATTCTAATACAGATAAAAACATCAATGATAAATATTATCAAATTATTATATATTGATATATTTTGATAGAGTCTTCTAATTGTCTAGAGAACTTTCTCCTGCATTGTCAAATCTAATGTGTTGACCAATTCTTAAGTTGACAGGGCAACAGCATTATGTCCATTTTTACAGAGAAGAAATCTGAGGTCATCAAAGATCAAGTACCCTTAGAAGACAGTTTGTAGATAATTTAAGGAAGAGGATATATGTATAAGACCAGAATTTGGAGAAAGATATATATTGCATATTCCAATAAAAGTAGTAAAAAATAACTTTTTTTGGATTGCGTATTTGAGAATCTAATGAAAGTTATATAGATTCTTTTCTCAGGAAAATTTACATATATATGAATTCTGAAGATTTCAGACAGTACATAGACATTATGTAAATTACCTGTATAGTATGTTCCTTGATTCCCTGTGATGTTTACAATTTAAAAATGGCATTCAACCTTTTGTTATTTTAATAGCTTAAATAATTGTGGCCATAGGTGTTTGTAAATGCATGAAAATAATGGGAAGTAAAAGTGTATAGAGAATTTATGTTTCTAACCTATAAATAAACACTTGACTTTTTGGAGGAGATTCTGGTGCTAATTCAAATATTTGTGTGTATTTAAAGAGTTTTGTGTACAATTTTTTGATTGGCTCTTCAATTAAAAGTACATAAGATTTTTATAAGGGTGTGTCTAGTCTTATCTCTGAGTATCAGAAAAGTTTGACCGAGTTCTTCCTTACTGATGTGCTGTATGCCAAAGATGGATTATAGGTGTGCCAAGATGATTTCTTCTCAGCCCTCAGAGTGGCCCTGTTCTGGTTGGAGGTCCCTGCTGGTCAACTCAGGCTGGAAGCAGACTCTTGTCATTTACATGTCATTTCCCCAGGGTCAAGTGATTGGAAAGCACTGAGTTGGATGATAGTACTGGATGGTTTTCTATTAGCAGGATAAATACAGATTTAGTCAATGGAATATTAAGCTCAGGGATTGGTAGAGGCTGGTGAGAAGCATATGCTCTACTCTGCCTGACAGGCCTAATTAATCAGGAAATAGATTTGAGCTGTCTTTAAAAAGGAAGAATTACACAAGCTTTTCTTTCAATTTGAGTCTTGTTTGTGTTTGGTGACATCAAGATAAACTGATTTGAAACATTGTAGAGAGTGCTTTTCTTAGGCTTACACAGAATATTTAAATATGTATTTGTTTTCTGAGCCAAGGTTTTACTATCAGTCCTTGAAGTAACAGATACTGTCTCTGCTGAAACTTTGGCTCTGTGCTGGAATTTTTCTCAGTAGTCCCCTCCTCCCCTTCCTAAGTAATTACAGAAGGCACTGTGTTAACTTGGCACACTTGAGATTCTTACACAAAGTGCATGCATAAGCGTCAACATGTTAGGGCCAGTGTAGGGATAAAGGATAGTGCCAGGAGGAGTTTACACATCCTGTACAGTACACTCTAGGTCTTCTGTGACTTAAAAAAAAGTTTATCTTACTTTGGATTGAATGATGTGGAATTGCCATGCTTCCTAACTTCCTCATGTGTAGTCAGTAATACATTTTTAAGTGGTTTTTATTTGCTAACCATGGGCTGTTATGTATGATTTTCATTCTAATTCAGTGAACCAAATCCTGGAATGTAGTTATGTGTGCCAGTTTAGTATCAAGTTAGCTTGGTTTCTAGGTGCTCACAAAAATAGGCTTTGCCTTTTCCTCTGATCATTTCATGTTACTATTTTAAATTGGAACGGTTTGAACTATAGTTGTTTTCAAAACTTTGAAGTAGAGCTATTTTTATTTAATGAAAATATAATTTGATAAAGTAAATATTTAAAATAAAAAATGGCAAATGACTAATTTGTTAATGGACTTTAGATTGAATTGCCTTGCTTATATAGAAGAAATATCTAATATATGCTAAAATTATAAACAAGTTTTTGGAGGATGAATATATTTAACTTTGTAAACCTTTCACTGTATTTCAGAAGTTTTTAAAACAGAATTATCTTTTAGCATTTCTTTTTTCTAATAGCAGTTGTCCCAAATATTTTAAGATGATATTAGAACTTTCTGGAATGCTCAGTGAGCTCATTTTCCTTTGCGGGTGATGGTGTTTTACCTGTCCTTTATTCCTCCTCAGTCTCCCTATGTGATAGATCTATTCACAAACAAAAATTCCCCAAATCTCTATCTTTTTAGTCCACACCTCCTTGCCTTTGTTGTAGGCATGATACCAGACTGTTAAAATATAAAAACCTGAGCTTTTCACCAAATCAACAACTTCTTTGTCTTTGTCGGAAGGGAAGCCCACACATAGTCACCCAAGTGAGAAACTAGAGATTAATTTGACATCTCCTTTCTATGAATACCTTCTTATTTTTCGCCTGGACTAGTGAAGCAGCTGTGTGGGTGTGTGTGCATGTGTGTGGGTGTGTCTGTTAACGTCTCCCTAACCTCTTGTTAACAGTCTTCACGTATCCTTCTGAGACCTTTTCTTCACACTGAAATACTGTTCTAATTTGTCTCCTGCTTCTGCCCTTGACTCCTCTTCAGTCTCTTTAAGCAATGCTTGTTAGATTATCTTTTTAAAATCCTTCTTTTTGCTTTTTTGGGACTGATTAAGGTTCTCTTTATTTCATTTTCCCCCCTCTATTAAATCAGAAGTTATATACTTTTTTCTCCTGTTCTTTTAGTGATTGTTTAACACAAGATGGAAGTTAATATCTAAATGCCAAATCTTATGAGAACTGTAGAATGCTCAAACTCCTTTGTAGCATCACCACTCTCTCCTGCTTTATGATCTTATTGTCTAGGATTTTGCCTCTGTTGTCACTTTTCTTTAATCTACAAATTTGACATTATACTTATTGTTTTATAAGTCAGTGTTTAATAGTTATCCTCTTTGTTTATCATTCTTTCTTGTACGGCAGACTTTCCCTCTAGGCTCAGCTGCTTTCTCTCTGACACATTCTTCCTTTAAAGTTAATAAAGGTCATTTTGTTAGCCTGAAAAGTTTTTATTTCATCTTCATTCTAAAAAGAGTTTTGCTTGATACAGAATTCTAGGCAGACAGTTATTTTCTTTTAGCATTTTGGAGGTTTCATTCTGTGCCTTCCTTACCTCCTTTCACTGTTGAGAGGCTGGTCACTCTGCCTTTGTGGATAATGTGTGTTTTCTCAGTGGTGGCTTTGTTTGCTCTTTGATGGTGTGCTCTTTCCCTATGATGGTGTAAGTATGGTTTTCTGAATCTGCTATCTGCTGATTGGTGGTGTTCATTAGTTCTGGAGAAATTCTCAACCATAGCCTTTCTAACGATGCCTCTTCCCAGTTCTCTTAGGTGACAGAGGTTTATTGAATCTTTTCACCAAGTCCTCCAGGTCTTTTCTCCAAGTCTTTTCTCCACGTCTTTTCCTCCAAGTCTCATAACTTCTCTTTCCCATGTTCCATCTTTGACCCTTTGTGCTGCATTTTGGTATATGTCAGTACTCTACTGAATTCAGATATATCTTTCAGTTTTCCTCCGTCAGGTATGCTTCATCTGCGGTTTACCCTTTTCAGTTCTTGTATTTTTCACATTAGGAATTCAATTTGTGTTGTAAAATTGCCTGGCCAGTTTTTTTGGCCTTGTCAATTTTGATAACATCTTAATCCTGTTTTATATTTTCAGTTTCCTATTTTGTTTCTTTAAATATGAAGAACATAGTTATTTTATATTCTATGGTAATTCTAGTATTTTTTAGTCTTGCAAGTCTCATTGGGTAGTTTGATTGTTCTTTGACTTTTGTTCATGGTGCCTAGTTTCTTGAATACTCAGTGATTTCCTTCTTTTTAAAATATTTGTTATTGTGTGCTCACATTTCATACATTCTCACTGCTTGGGGTTTTTTGAGGTCTGAGTGCCTTCCTCTAGAGAAAATTTGAGTTTATCTGTACCAGACCCCTGGGTACGCACCAGGGCTGCTTTAAATTATTGGCTTAGATTTTTTTTTTTTTTTTTTGGTCAATACAGGTAGCTGAGTTCCAAATCTCTGACAATTTGGATCTTGCTTAGAAAGACTCAGGAGACTCTCTCACTTCATTCAGAGCCAAGACTGAGGCCGAGGCATGTACCTCTTTAGCATCATCTGCAGGGTGGATTGGTATCTATTTCACACTGAGGGTGAAGTACTTTGCGGATCTGGGCTTTATGTGGTGGTCCCATTGTGCCCTTCCACCCTGCTCCAGTGTTGGCCTTTGGCTCCAGTGCAGCTTATGGATTTAACCTTTCTACTTGTTCTTGTTTCAAGCAGTTCTCTTGATCTGCCTCCATGGTTATTATATCCAGCATTTTAAGGACTACTGTACTAGGAAAGGTGGTCTACCATGAATCTGTAGTTGCTAGAAAAAGAAATTGTAATTTACATTTTAATGTGGTCAACTTTATTAGTATTCATCATTTTGAGTTTGTTAATGTCTAATGTAAAAAAGTCTTCCCTACCTCAAATTCATACATACATTTTACTGTATTTTAAAACTTTTAATGTTTAATTTTTTATATTAATATGTTTAAATTATTAAATTTATATTTGATGTATTATGGGGTAATGATCTAATTGATAAATTTACCCTTTTCCCAGTGATATGAATGCAATATCTCTGATGTCATTTATATTTTTTCTTTTTACAGTTTTCATATGTAAGTAGCTGTTTCTGAGTTTTCTGTGTTATTCTGTGATTCTCTGTTTACTGTGCCTTTACCACATAATCTTATCAGAGTTTATAATCTTGATAATTGGTAAAGTGACTAACCCCCATCCCTGTATTTTATTCCTTTTAAAAATTGTTGGCTATTCTTAATTCTTTGCACTTATATGTGAGTCTTAGAATCAGCATATCTAGTTCCATGAAAAACTAAGATTTTTATTTGAATGACATTGGATTTATCAAATAACCTGTGAGAAATTGGAAGCTATGTAACATAGAGCCTTCTTTTCCATAAACGTATAGATATATAAAACTCCACTTATGTCAGTTTTCTTTGTCTTTCATTAATGATTTATAATTTACCTCATACAGCTTTTATACATCCTCTATTTGATTGATTCCTTGGTGCTTTTATTATCTTGTTGCTGTCATAAATGCTGTCTTTATTTGTTTCCATTTTTATCTTGGCTGCTCTTGTATAGAAATGCAATTACTACAGAATTACTTTCTAGTGCAAATCTGATGAATATACACCTTTGCTTTAAATTCTTCTATGGTTTCCTTTTCTCCTGCAGGACAAAGTTCAAACATCTTAGCAATGATCTTTCGTGATTAGAATTGTATCTGACTCTTTCCCATGCCTTATCTCCCATAAATTCATGTTTTGGGGCCTGTATGTCAGCTATGAGGAGCTAGTTGTAATTCCTTGGACATACTCTGATTTTTAAAATAAGAGCTTTATTGAGATATAATTTACATATCAGAGAACTCGGTTTAAAGTGTACTATTTAATGATTTTTGTATTTTAGTATACAGATTTTCCTTGATTTATGATAAGGCTGTGTCCCAGTGAACCATTGTAAATGGAAAATATCATAAGTTGAAAACATTTAATTCACCTAACCTACTAAACATCATAGCTTAGCCTACTTTACCTTAAACATGCTCAGAACACTTACATTAGCCTACATTTGGGCAGAGTCATTTAATACAAAGCCTGTTTTATAATAAACTATTGAACGTCTTATGTAATTTAATTTATTGAATACTGTATAGAAGGTGAAAAACAGAATGGTTGGAAGAATGGGTTGTTCCCCTTGTGGTCATGGGGTGACTGGGAGCTGCAGCTCAATGCCCAGCATCACAAAAGAACATCTTACTGCATATCCTAGGCTGGGAAAAGATCAAAATTAAAATTTGAAGTACAGTTTCTGCTGAATGCATATTGCTTTTGCACCATCATAGTGTCAAAAATTTGTTAAGTTGAACCACAGTAAGTTGGGGACCATCTGTATTTAGTGCGTTTGAACCACCACCGCTATCTAATTCTAGAACGTTTTCATTACTCCAAAAAGAAGCCCTGTATTCATTAGCAGTCACTTCCCATTTTTCCTTCCCTACCCCAAACCTTTGTGGTCAGCAGTCTGTTTTCTTTGTTTGTTTGCCTATTCTGGGCATTTCATATAAATGGAATCATATGTGGCCTTTGTGTCTGACTTCTTTCACTTAACATGTTTTCAGGTTTCATCCGTGTTTTTCATATATCTATATGTCATTCATTTTTATGGCTGAATAATATTACATTATTTGGGTAATAACCACATTTTGTTTGTCCATTAATCAGTTTGGGTTGTTTCCACATTTTGGCTGTAATGAATAATGCTATAATGAACATTTATGTATAAGTTTTTGTGTGAATGCATAGGAAAACAAAAGTTCTTCTGGTTATATTTTTAGGAATAGAGTTACTGGGTCATATGGTAACTCTATGTTTAACTTTTTGAGGAACTGCCAAGATTTTTCCATAGTGGCTGCACTATTTTATATTCTCTTGAAATTTATGACGGTTTCCAGTTGTTTTACATTCTCACCAACACGTTGTCTGTCTTTTGGATTGTAGCGATCCTAGTGGCTGTGAAGAGGTATCTCGTTATGATTTTGATTTGTGTTTCCCTGATGACCGGTAATGCTGAGCATCTTTTCATGTGCTTATTGCGTCATTTGTATGTCTTCTTTGGAGAAAGTTGTATTAAAATCTCTGGCCCCCCAAAATTGGGTTATTTATCTTTTATTGTTCAATGGTAAGAATTCTTTATAGATTCTGCATACTAGATTTTTATCAGATAAAGGATTTGTAAATGTCTTCTGTTCTTTGGATTATGTTTTCAGTTTTTCAAAAAGGGTGTCAAATTGAATATTTTATTAACAGAGTAGTTGTCTCTGTCTTTTTCTTAATAGTGTTCTTTGAAGCACAAAAGTGTAAAATTTTGATGAATTCCAATTTATTTTTTCTTTGGTTACTTGTGCTTCTGGTGTCATGTTTTAAAATATATTGCCTAATCCAAGGCCATGAAGATTTACACCTGTTTTCTTCTAAGAGTTTTATAGTTTTAGTTCTTATGTTTAGGTCTTTCATCCATTTTGAGTTAATTTTTGTGTATGGTTTGAAGTAGAGGTCCACTCTCATTCATTTACCTGTGACTGTCCAGTTGCCCTAGCACCATTTGTTGAAAAGACTTCCTTTCTCATTGAATTGCATTGTCACTCTTGTTGGATATCAATTAACCATAAATGTATGGGCTTATTTTTGTGACCCAAATGTCTGTCCTTACGCCAGTACCACACTGTCTTGGTTGCTGTAGCTTTGTAAGTAGTTTTGAAATTTGAAAGTGTGTGTCTTCCAACTTTCTTCAAGATTGTTTTGGTATTTTTGAGTCCCTTAAGTTTCTATATAAATTTTAGAATCAGCTTGTCTAGTTCCTGAAAAAAAAAGGATTTGATAGGGACATTGGGAGTTTATTTTTTTTTTTTAATGGGGAATTGGGGAGTACTTGGGGAATATTACCATCTTAATAATTTATTCTTCCAATTTGTGAATGAGGGATGGCTTTCCATTTATTTAGACCTTTAATTTCTTTCAGTGATGTTTTGTAGTTTTTAGTATACAAGTCTTTTATCTCTTTTGTTAACTTTTTAAAAAAAGATTGATGCTATTGTCAATGGAATTGTTTTCTTAATTTCTTTCTCAGATTGTTCATTGCTAGTGTATATATAATTTATTTTTGCTGTAATAATCTTGTATCCTGTAACCTACTGAACTTGTTTATTATCTCTGATAGCTTTTCTGTGTGGATTTTCAGTCTTCTCTGTGTACAAGATTATGTCATCTACAAATAGTTAATTTTATTTCTTTTCAGTTTGAATGGTCTTTTATTTATTTATTTATTTATTTATTTATTTATTTATTTATTTATTTATTTATTTATTTATTTATTTTTATTTTTATTTAAATTACCCTGGCTAGAGTCTCCTACACAACATTGAATAGAAATGGTAAAAACAGACATTGTTGTTCCTGATATCATGGGGAAAGTTTTCAGTCTTTCACCATTAGGTATGATGTTAGCTGTGGGTTTTTGGTAATTGCTCTTTATCACATGAGAAACTTTCCTTCTATTCCTGGTTTGTTGAGTACTGTTATCATGGAAGTGGTGGATTTTTTCAAATGTTTTTCTGTTTTTATTAAGATGGTCATGTGCTTTTATTCTTTATTCTGTTAATATGTTTTATTACATGCTTGATTTTCATATGTTGAGCCAACTCTGTGCACTCCTGGGGTAAATCCCACTTGGTCATAATGTGTGTGTGTGTGTGTGTGTGTGTGTGTGTGTGTGTACACATACATACATATATGTATATACATACTTTAAAAAAATTTTTTTTTTAGTATATTCCTGGATTTGGTCTGCTAGTATTTTGTCAAGGATTTTCACGTTTATATTCACAAGGGATGTTGGTCTGTAATTTCTTGTGAAGTGGTTGGGTTTTCACAGAATAGATTGAGAAGTGTTCCCTTCTCTTCTATTTTATGGAAGAGTTTGTGAAGGATTGGTGTTTAAGCATTTGATACAATTCACTAGTGAAGCCTGTTGGTCTTGGGCTTTTCTTGGAAGTTTTTTGATTACTAGTGCAATCTCTCTACTTGCTACAGGTTTATTTAAATTTTCTATTTATTTTTGTCTCAGTTTGGTAATTTGTATCTTTGTAGAAATTCATTGATTCCATCTAGGTTATCTAATTTGTTGACATAAAGTTGCTTTTTAATCCTTTTTATTTCTGTGATGTTGGTAATGGTATCTCTTCTTTATCCTTGATTTTAGTAATGTGTCTCTTCTGTTTCTTGGTCGGTTTAGCCAGATGTTACCAGTTTTGTTGATCTTTTTAAAGAAAAAAAATTGGTTTTGTTGTTTTCTCTATTAGCTTTTTATTTTCTAATTTATGTTTACTTTAATTTTATTATTTCCTTTTTTTTTCTTTGAGTATAATGTATTCACCTTTTCTAGATTTTAACATGGGAAGTTAGGTTACTGATTTGAGCCCTCTCATCCTATTTGAATGTATCTGTTTACAGCTATGATTTTCTCTCCAAGAACTGCTTTAACTGCATCTTACAAGTTTTGGTATGATTTTTTTTTTTCATTTTCATTCACCTTGAAGTGTCTTCTCATTTCCCTTGTGATTCTTTCTTTGGTCCATTGGTTTTTTATGAGTGTGTTGTTTTATTTGTGAGTTATTTTTGTGTTTGATTTTTAATTTTAATCCATTGTAGTTGAAGAACATAGTTTGTATGATTTCAGTCTTTTAAAATATATTGAGGCTTTTTTATGCTGTGGCATGTGGTCTATCCTGTAGAATGTTCCATAAGTACTTCATAAATGTGCTCTCTGCCATCGTTGAGGGGTGTATTCTATAAATACCTTCTAGGTCCAGTTGGTTAATAGTATTTAAGTCTTATTTTCTTGTTGACCTTCTGCCTATTTTTCTATCCATTGCTGAAAGTGGAGTATTTAATTCTCCAACTTTTATTGCTTAAATATCTATTTCTCTTTTCATTTCTGTCAGTTTGTGCTTCATGTATTTTGGGGCTTTGCTTTTAAGTATATAAATGTTTATAATTATTAGATTTTTCTGATAAGTTGACTCTTTCATTATTATAAAATGCTTTTCCTTGTTTCTAGTAACTATTTGTCTTAAAGCCTACTTTATCTGATATTAGTATAGCCGTTCTGGCACCTTATTTGGTTACTGTTTGTATGGTATGTATGTTACATTCTTTTACTTTCAACTTGTTTGTGTCTTTGAATCAAAAATTTCAAAATGAAATGAAAACTGGACATTTTAAATAACAATGTGGTAACTCTGTAAATCAGAGTCTTCCACTTCCCAGGATTTGTTGTGGTGGTTTTATGTTTAGTCTTTCCTGGAGTGTTTTTTTTTTTTTTTTTTTCTTTCTTTAATGAATTGCCACTGAAGTCTCTGCTTAGTTAGGTTAGTGGTCAGCTAATGATAGAACAGATACTTCATTAAACACCTGGAATCAGTACGTCTTCCGGCTTTTGCCAATGGGCTCTCTGTGTGTGTTGTCAAGAATTCAGTTTCCTGATGCAGTTTATAATTCTGCTTTAGCCTGCACTTCTTCTGCAGAGCTTCAGTGTCACCTAGAGCTGAGAGGCTAGGCCTTCCCAGTGCTTCCCTGGGTGTGTCATTCTACTCTGTACATGTGTGTGGTCTTCTGAGTTCCCAGGAATGTGTCAGAGCTTTTAAGTTTCCCTATAAAATCTCATTTCCAGTTTTTCTATGTAAATTTTTCTGGTCAACTTCTTATTGTCCTTAGCTTGTATCATTGCATAAGACAGCTGCATTGTTATTCAGTTGTTGCTGATTGTTAAAAAAAAAACAAACAGTCTAGTGATAGAGCTTTTTGCACAGTTTGAGTTATGAGTCAGGTCAGATAATGATAAGCCCTGAGAATAGAGCTTTTCCAGGGAGCTACTTGGCATGTCTAATAGTGACGAGTCAGGCTTTTTGGTAAGTCCAATCCTGTTTTGTTTCTTCCATTTTCTGCAAGGCTAGTAATTTTTGTAGTTACTGTGGTTGTGAGCTTTATCTTTTCAAGACTACCATGGAGCTGGGAGAGAATGATGAAAATAGGACAAGTTAAAATGTCACAAAGCTCACTGTTTCTACTGAGATTGTCATTTTTCTTGAATAAAAGCTCCTTGAATTGTTGCAAGTCTTTGTTTAATTTCCAGAGTCGTGAAAAAATAGGTTTTGACAATTTTTCAAATTTTGCCAGTTTCTTATTGCTTTTTTGGAAGGACAGATTTTTGGCGTTCCTTGAATTTCTATTTTGGAGGTGCTCCACCTCCGATGTTTTTACACTTGTTTCCTACACCCCCCCCCACCCCCGCCCATGTCTTTACTTTACCTATTTGGAAACTCCTGTACATTCTTCTGGATTCAGCTCTTAGATTACTTCTTTAGTGACAACTTTTCTGATTTTTCTCCATATACTACAACTTCTTTTTGGTTCCATGTACTTTGAACATAATTCTCTTACGCCACTTGTTATGATACTTTATTTGTTTTTACATACTTCCTGCTAGATTGTGGGGTATTTGAGACTACTTTGTAATCCCTAGTTCCTGAGAGTTGAAGAATGCCTGGAGATGATCTGTAATTGTTAACACAATTTTACAGATGAAATAGGCCTAGAGTAAGACAGTAAATACTTGACTAAATTTCTAAAACCCACTTTCTGCTAATCGTGCAGTACATAATCATTATACACTTAATTATTAATATTGTGTAGAATTGTAAAGCTGTGGTTATATGTATTGCTCAATATTTGCAGGTGAAAACACATATGCATATGAAAACACATACACAGAATTTCACACATACATATATACAGGAGATGACAGATTCAAGGCTTGTTAATTTTAAACATGACAGGAACTTCTTTTTTCTTTCTGAACTTTATAAAAATAATTTAAAAAGTTGGTGTATATATATGTATCTAAGGTGATGAGTTTGATCTTTTTGATAAAAATTACACATAAATGAATATTTTTATCAAATAATCTCTATCAAGAAGGTCTATTTTTGTCCAGTAAGAAAGAAATTTCTTACATGTTTCAGAAGTCATTTAAGAAATTTCAGTACCATTTTATAAAATACATAAATTAACTTACTGACTTGTCTGGCTTCCACACAGTTTCCCCTGCCGCCGCCCCCAAATGTTGAAACCCATCAAAAGTTTTATCTCTCTTCAGTTAGTTGACTTGGTTAGGGACAGCTTATAACTATTTTTGAACTTCTGTTCAGTCTCAGAAAGTGGGAAATTTCCCACATTATACTACTGAAAAGAATTTGTGATGGTCTCTGAAGTCTGTTTCAAACAGAAGTGTTAGAGAACTGTGTTAAATTTTGGCAGTCATGTGGAAAATCAATGTTAGTAATTTTGGTGATGATATTCATATGTAAGTCTCTGGGCATATAATGTCTACATATGCAAATATATAATTTCTTTTATTTAGTATAAACTGGATCCTAAAGTGATATATTAAGCATTATAGGGAACTATCTGTATGGTGTCAGCCCACTTTATCTTGCTGTTATCTAACACTTAGAACACAGGAGTATCATAATGCTAAATCACTGATTTTTTGTTTGTTAAGTTTCTTTCTTGGAAACATTTTATATATGTGGTTCTCAGTCAATGAGAAATACATGATATTTGCATCCCTATGGAAATAATCTTACAGGTGAGGGCTAACTTCTAAGACTTGATCCAGCTGCTAAGGTACTTGTTAACTGTTTAGGATTTGGCTTAACGGTAAACAAAAGGAATGCATCTCAATTTAGTGTACGAGAAAAGGAATTTTATCGGTTAAAAGACAGATACTTGGTGTCTTGAATGCAGCTGTACCTGAAGCCAACTAAGATTGTTATGTATAAATAACTGTCTTTCGGTATCCACAAGGAATTGATTCCAGGCCCTCTCTGAGACATCAAAATGTGAGGATGCTCAAGTCCCTTATATAGAATTGGGTAGCATATACACATAAAATACATACATTGTCTTGCATACCTTGAGTCCTCTCTAGATTACTTATAATACCTAATACAATCTAAATGCTATGTGAATAGTTGTAAATACAATGTAAATATTGTGTAGATAGATGCCTACTTGTGGCAAATTCAAATTTTGCCTTTTGGAGCTTTCTGGAATTTTTCTTGGAGGGGGAGAAATGTTTTCATAGTTGGTTAATCTGCAACTGTGGAAGCCATGAATATGGAGTGCTTACTGTAGTATGTTATATTTTAACAATCATATTAGTGTTTTTGTAAGCATTTAAAAATATTTTTATTGAAGTGTAGTCAGTTTACAATGTTGTGTCAATTTCTGGTGTACAGCACAATACTTCAGTCATTTAGGAACATACATATATTCATTTTCATATTCTTTTTAACCAGAAATTATTATAAGACACTGAATATAGTTCCCTGTTGTAAGCATTCTTAATGCTTACACAATATGTCATCCCTTGTGACATTATTTACGTAATTATTTGCATGTTGCTGGAAATACATGTTTCTGCATCTTCACTAACAATTTCTTTATGGTAGAATTCTATAAATAACATCATGACAAAAAGGTTTTAAGGTTTTAAGTTTCTTGATATACGGTATATAATCTCTAAATATGGTTATGGTGGAAATATTTTACTAATTTCCACATCCACTAAGAGCATATAAAAGATTATTGATTTTAGAACATCCTTGGTGACGAGTATAATGATGCTTTACTTTCAAATAATGAGATTTGGGGGGGGCAATTTTTTAGGTTGTAGGAATAAAACTATCCTCCTCCTTGTGGCTATAAATAACAATCGATAAAAAACTAAGGCATCAGTAAGGATAGCTCTTAAATGTATCTCTTTTACTTTGATCACTTCTGTAAACTTTACACTTGGAAATCTAACTGCTAATTCCATATCTCCAATTGAATGTCCAGTAGGCATCTCTAACTTAACATGCCCCAAACTGTGCTCTTGATTTTCTGCCCCAAACCTTCCCTGTTGTATGTCAAGAACTGTTATGATTTTGAGATTTTACACTACTTGTAAACTGACAAGTTAGCCTGTCTTAGTTTCCTAGATGCTGGCAGAAGACATGAGACAAAGTTTTTTATGAGAGCAATACCTGTAGCCAGAATATCAGTGTTTGCTCCACTGCCCGGAGCCTCAGTTCCCAGAGGGCAATGTGAAAGGGCCAGGTGATGCTCATACACGTAGTGGATGGTGTTATGGAGAGGAACTCTGAGCTTTGGGAACTAGAATCTTTTATAATGGGCATTAAGTCTGCTTCAAGGGAGATGGAGCAGATATTATCTTTATTATGTTGGGCAGCAAACAAACTGCCCCTTGCTCCAGAGGGATACTCACTCTATCTTCGAACACTGTTCACTATGCAGACAATATTGAAAAGATGGTCCAGAATAAAGGCGGCCAGTGCCTCTGCTTGCAAGATAGGCAGAAATATGAGAGATCCTTGTTGAGCTGTTTTCCAGCATGGTCTTCTCCATCTCAATTAATGTTGACTTCATCTTTCCAGTTCCTCAGTCCAAAAACCTTGAAGTCATTTTTAGTTCCCTTTTTTGTCTCACATCCAGCATCGTCAAGAAATCTGGTCAGCTCTACCTTCAAAATATATCAAGAATTTTCTTATTTCTCACTATTCCCATTACACTGGCCAAAACCACTGTCCTTCAAGAGAATGATTGCAGTAGCCTACAAACTGGCTTCCCTACCTCTAATGTTGCCTGCCTTCACTCTGTCCCCAACACAGTAGCCAGAGTGGTCATATTAAAATATGAATCCAGTCTTGTCACTCCTGCTCATAACCATCCTGTAGCTTCCTATTTTACTGAGAGCAAAAGGCAAGTTTTTACCCTCACGCATACATAAAACCCTGTATGATCTGGCTCCCTTTTAACCCTTTGGCCTCTTTTTCTATTATACCCCCATTTTTCATTCTGCTCCGGGCTTTCTGGTCTCTGCTGTTTTTCAAAAGTATCTGCCGCCAGGCCTTTGCATACCACCTCCTATCTACGTGGAAAGCACTTGTCCTGATACCTGTGTGGCTCATTCCCTCAATTCCCGTCTTTACTCAGGGTCACCCCAGGCCTTCCCTACACATCTAGATTAACATTTTAACCAAATCCCTGCCCCCCAACACAATTTTCTAGTCTATCAGCCATCCCTACTTTAATTTTTTTCTCCTCATAGTGTATCACCTCATACAGTGGATATTTTACTTGTATATCTTGTTTCAGTCACTCTGGGATGTAACCTCACAAAAGACAATGGGGGTTCTCTGAATTCCTTATAGTTAATTGTGTTCTTACCACTTAGAATTGTGCTTGGCACCTTGTGAGCAGTTAATATGTATATTGCTGAATGAATGATTTAATGGTTTACATGGTAAAGAAGTGAAATTCTGTTTCTTAATCTGTATTGTATATTAAAAGAATGGTCAACACCAAGGGAAAATGATGAATCAGAGGTTAATTGCTTTTTATTCATAGAAGATCAATGTAGTAATTGCAGTTTGTCAATTAGGATGACTTCTTGTAGAACCAGTTTATGAATGTTAAGTCATTCACTCAGCAAGTATTTGAGTGCTAGGCAAGGTAATAGGCATTGATGATACTGTGATAAGTGAGTTGTACATGGTCTTTGTCCTTATAGAGCTTACAACCTAGTCGAGGAGAGAGGCAGTGAATAAGTATAACAGGTATAAACATTGTGGTGGATAAATTTCCTGAAGTTCTTGTTGTAGGGGTTATTCCTACACAGACCGGGGTAGGTAATTTACAAGAGTGGAGTGGGAGTTTGGGATTAACAGACACACACTACTATATATAAAATAGGTAAAGAATAAGGACCTACTGTATAGCACAGGGAACTATAGTCAATTTTTTTGTAATGAGCTGTAATGGAAAAGAATATATATATATATAACTGAATCGCTTAGCTGTACACCAGAAACTAACATTGTAAATTAACTACAATTCAATTAAAAAGATAAGAATTAAAAAAAAATAGTGAAGTGGGCCAGTGAATCATTGAAACTGTCAAGAATAGAGGGAGCTGTGATGAACTGCAGAGCACATGCCCTGTGTAAAGGGGACGGCAGCTGACATCTCCATCTGATTGATGTCATATAGGAATGAGGACTCTCTGTTTCCTTATTTTCAAGTTTTTTTTTTAAGAGAAACTTAAAAATCTAGATTGTCATTTGAAATATACCAGTCTTCTAAGGTGCTGTGCTGTCCAAATCAAACATGGTTTTGACCTACAGGGCTCTTCTGTGTAAGGAATACTGCTTACTAAGTAAGATTCCACCAAGAAGAAACCTCTAGGGGAGAGGGGGCATTATTCTTTCTTGATTATCCCATTTTTCTTTTGTTCCTCCACAATTGTAATGTTATTCCCAGACCCTTCATAGACTTTTCCTCTGGCATTACAAAGACAGGTGTGAATGTAGAAATCATTAGAACATGAGATTTATGAGAAAAAAAAAAACAATCATCTTATCAGCTTTCTGTAACTGGACTAGGTGCTTGCCTTCTTTCTCCATGTTTAGTTTATTCCTCATCTATAGAATGGCAATAGCATTAAATTGCTGTTGATATTAAGTTGCCTCATGATGCTGTGAGAACTGAATAAGCTAATGTTCTTAGCAATGCTTTGTATATAGTCAGAGCTGTATGAATGTTGTGCTCTTGCCATTTTGTTTCCAGCTCCCCCTCCTCTTGTTCCCCACCCAGATGTACCTGACTAAGCCTTATACTAGATGGCACACACTGATACAAGTAACTTTGCATGAATTTAAGTTAGTAATCCTTTCTAGAGATATTTTTACTTTAAAAAAAGAAACGTCTGGAGTCTGCCTTAACCTAGAGTAATGAAACTTTGTTGTCTCACAGGCCAGTGGTCATTGGATAGGAGGAGCTTTCCTCTGGCTCAAATCCCACAGCCAAATAAGTACCTGTTCCACTTATATACTTTTGAAGATACTTTTCAAATGACTTTGTTTTCTTTGGCAATGGTTGAAACCAGAAGTTGCTGACAACTTAGTATTTCCTCTATCTTGTTGATTTGCGTATCTGATACTATATACAGTAGAGAAACATTAAGTGCTTGTTGTGTGTTGGGATGTTGGAGCAGTAGGTCTCTAGGATACCATAAACATTTTTTCTGGGCAAGGGACTAATGGTGTCTTTGGGGAAGTTGTGAGTCTGGATAATCAGCAACATTGTCGTTCTTGCAGAATAATTCTCAGTGATGGTGGTGGGTTGTTGGATGGCAGGAGAGAGAGGAATTACCTGGGGAAAATATCTTGGGTCTCTTGTTCTTTTTCTTCCAACTTTATTATGAAAATTTTCAAAATGTACAGACAGTTTGAAGGAGTAGTACGGTGAATAACCATATCCCTTCGTCTAGATTCAGCTACTAATAACATTTTACCATTTTTTCTTTATAGATTTTTAAAAAATGTGTAATTTTGAATCAAGATTGTATTAGAATTATTGTTCATTTTCTTAGATGGGACAGAAGTACTGTGGTTATACAGAGTAATATGTGCATTTTAAGAATGTATATGTGTTTAAATACATATGAAATATTAATAAGTAAGATTACATTAATCTACAACTTATTTTCAGATAGTTCACCACCACAAAGAACATGTATGGTTTCTTTTGAAACTGAAATTTAATCAAAGATTATGTGTTGAATTTGGTTGTAATGTCTTTTAAAATCCAGAATAACCCATCTCCCATTATTTAAATATTTTAATTTATTTAAACTAAAAAGACAAAAACATTTCACCCATTTCTTTCAACCCACAAACCTCCATTTGTGGCAAACTACTAGTCTGTTCTCTATATGAGCTTAGTTTTTTTCACATTTAATTTTTAAAAAATATTTTTAGATTCCACAGAGAAGAGAGATCATATGGTATTTGTCTTTCTCTATGTGACTTATCTCACTTAGCATAAATGCCCTCAAGGTTCATCTATGCTATTGTAAATGGCTAGATTCCTTTTTATGACTGAATAATATTCCATTGTATGTATGTATGTGTATGTGTATATACATACATACAAACTACAGTTTTTTAATTTGTTCATCCATCAGTGGCCACTTAAGTTGTTTCCGTATCTTGGCTATTGTAAATAATGCTACAATGAATATAAGAGTGCATGTATCTTTTCAAATTAGTCTTTTTATTTTCTGCAGATAAATATTCAGAAATAGAATTGCTGAATCGTATTTTAGGTAGGTCTATTTTTAAGTTTTTGAGGACCTGCCATACTGTTGTTTATAGTAGTTGCCCCCAGTTTTCATTCCAATAGTGCACAAGGGTCGTCTTTTAGCTACATCATCTCCAACACTTGCTATTTCTAGTCTTTTTGATAATAGTCATTCTGACAGGTGTGAGGTGATCTCTAATTGTGGTTTTGATTTGCATTTCCCTGATGATTAATGATGTAGAGCATCTTTTCATGTACCTATTGTCCATCTGTATGTCTTCATTAGAAAAATGTCTCTTCATATTTTCTGCTCATTTTAAAAATCAGAATTTTTTTTTTTTTGCTGTTGAATTGTATGAGTTCTTTATATATTTTAGACCTTGGTTTCTTATCAAATATATGATTTGCAAATACTTTCTCCCATTCAGTATGTTTCCTTTTCATTTTGTTGATGATATCCTTTGCTATGAGAACTTTTAGTGTAATGTAGCCCCACTTGTTTAGTTTTGCTTTTGTTGCTTTTGCTTTTGGAGTCAGGTTCAAAAATTATTGTCAAGACCTACGTCAAGGAGCTTACTGCTTGTGTTTTCTTCTAGGAGTTTTATGGTTTCAGATCTTACAGTAAAGTTTTTAATCCATTTTGAGTTAATCTTTGTGTGTGGTGTAAGATAGGGGTCCAGTTACATTCTTTTGCATGTGACTGTTTAATTTTCCTAGCACCATTTATTGAAGAGATTATCTTTTCCCCATTGTATATTCTTGTTTCCTTTCTCATAAATTAATTGACTGTGTATGTCTGGGTTTATTTAATTTGGGGCTCTCTGTTGTGTTCCATTGTTTCATCTGTCTTGTTTTTCTGCAGTACCATACTCTTAATTACTATAGCCTTGTAAGATTGTTTGAAACCATGGAGTGTGATGCTTCCAACTTTGTTCTTTTTTCTCAAGATTGCTTTGGCTATTTGTGGTCTTTTATACAAATTTTAGAATTTTTGGTTCTACTTTTGTGAAAAATGCCATTGGAATTGATAGAGATTGTATTGAATCTGTGTGTTGCTTTGGGTAGTATGGACATTTTAACTATATTCATTCTTCTAATTCATGAGCATGGAATATCTTTCCATCTATTTGCATCTTCTTCAATTTATTTTATTAGTGTCTTGTAGCTTTCAATATACAAACCTTTCACCTTTTTGGCTAAATTTATTCCTAGGTATTTTATTCTTTTTGATGCAATTGTAAATGAGATTATTTTCTTAATTTCTCTTTTGATAATTCATTATTAGTGTATAGAAATGCAGTAGATGTTTATGTATTGATTTTGTATCCTGCAACTTTACTGAATTCATTTATTAGTTCTAATAGTTAATGGAGTCTTTAGGGTTTTCTATATTTAATATCATATCATCTGTGAATAGTGACAGTTTTCCTTCTTTCTTTCCAATTTGGATGCTTTTAATTTTGTTTTCCTTGCCTAATTGCTTTGGCTAGAACTTCTAATACTATGCTGAATAAAAGTTGTGAGGGGGCATCCTTGTTTTATTCCTGATCCTAGTGGAAGAGCTTTCAGCTTTTCACTTTTGACTACAATGTTAGCTGTGGGCTTGTTGTATATGGCCTTTATTAGGCTGAGGTACATTGCCTCTATACCTGCTTTGTTGAGAGCTTTTATTATAGATGGATGTTGAAGTTTGTCAAATTTTTTCCTGCATCTATTGAGATGATCATATGATTTTTATCCTTCATGTTGTTAATGCTGTATCACATTGACTGATTTGTGGGTGTAGAACTGTCCTTGCATCTGTGGCATAAATTCCACTTCATCAGTGGTTTATTATCCTTTTAATGTGCTGTTGAATTCAGTTTGCTAATGTTTTGTTGGTTGAGGATTCTTGCATTTGTATGCATCCAGGGATATTGGCCTGTAATTTTCTTGTAATATTCTTGTGAGGTTTTGGTATCAGGGTAATTCTGTCCTTGTAAAATGAGTTTGGAAGAGTTACCTCCCCATCTATTCTTTTTGAAAAGCTTGGAAAGGATTGATACTAACTTTACTTCGAATGTTTGGTAGAATTCACCCATGAAGCTGTCTGGTCTTGGACTTTTGTGGAGAGGTTTTTGATTACTGATTCAGTCTCCTTACTAGTAATTGGTCTGTTCTGGTTGTCTGTTTCATCTTGATTCAGTCCTAGTAGATTTTATATTTCTAGGAGTTTTTCTCATTTCTTCTGGGTTTTTCACTTGGTTAGTAGTCTCTTAAGATCCTTTGCATTTCTGTGGTATCAGTTGTAATATCTTCTCTTTCATTTCCAATTGAGTCCTCTGCCTTTTTTTTTTTTTTCCTTGTCAGTGTTGCTTATCTTTTCAAAGAACCATATCTTAGTTTTATTGATCTTTTGTATTTACTTTTTAGTCTCTATCTCATTTATTTCTTCTCTAGTCTCTGTTATTTCCTTCCTTCTAACTTTAGGCTTTGTTCTTTTTGTAGTTCCTTGAGGTGTAAAGTTAGGTTGTTTATTTGAGACTTTTCCTGTTTCTTGAGTTAGACACTTATCACTGTGAACTTCCCTCTTAGAATTACATTTGCTTCATCTCATAAATTTTGGCATATTACATTTAATTTTCATTTGTCTCAAGGTATACTTCTTGATTTCTTCTTTAACACATTGATTGTTCAGTAGCATATTCTTTAATGTCCACATATTTTTGAATTTTTCAGTTTCCATTATATAATTAATTTCTAGTTTCATACTATTGTGGTCAGAAAAGATGCTCGATGTGATTTCAGTTCTCTTAAATTTATTTAGACTCTTTTGTGGCCTAACATATGATCTATCTTGGAAAATATTCCATATGCACTTGAGAAGAATGTGTCTTCTATTGCTTTTGGATGGAGTGGTCTATAAATATTTGTTAAGTCCATCTGGTCTAATGTATCATTTAAGGCTTATGTTTTCTTGTTGATTTTCTTTCTGAATATCTATCTATTAATGTAAGTCGGGTATTAAAATTCCCTAGTATTACTGTATTGCTGTCTATTTCTCCTTTTAGTTCTGTTAATATTTGCTCTATATATTTAGGTGCTCTTATGTTGTGTACATATATATTTACAAATGTTACATCCTCTTTATGGATTGATTTCTCTATCATGTAACATCCTTGTCTCTTACTATATAGTCTTCATTTTAAATCTGTTTTGTCTGATATATGTGTAGCTACTTAAGCTTTATTTTGATTTTCATTTGCATAGAGTATTTTTTTAATCCCTTTGCTTTCAGTCTGTATGTGCTTTACATATAAAGTCTTTTGTAGACAGTATATAGATTGGTTTTTAAAAAATCGTATTCAACCACTCTGTCTTTTGATTGGAGAATTTACTCTATTTACATTTAATGTAACTATAAATAGGTATGTGCTTATTTCCATTTTACTAATTTTTTTCTGCATTTTTTTGTTCTTTGTTTCTTTTTTGCTCTCTTTTGTGGTTTGATGGCTTTCTCTGATGTTTGCTTGTGTTCTTTTCTCTTTATCTTTGTATGCTTACTATAGGCATACTTTGTTTTATTGTGCTTCCCTTTATTGCATTTTTACAAATACTGAATTTTTACAAATGAAAGGTTTGTGGCAACTTTACCTTGAGTAAGTCTGTCAGCACCATTTTTCCAACAGTATTTGCTCACTTTGTCACATTTTGGTAATTCTTGCAATATTTTAAACTTTTTCATTATTATTATATTCATGGTGATCTGTAATCAATTATCTTTGCTGTTACTACTAAGACTCACTGAAAGCTTAAGTGATGGGTAGCATTTTTTGTAATAAAGTATTTTTAAATTAAGGTATGCACATTGGTGTTTTTTAAAGACCTAATACTATTGCACAATTAATAGACTTCAGTTTAGTGTAAAGGTAACTTTTATATATAGTAGAAAACCAGAAAATTCCTGGCTTGCTTTATTGAAATATGCCTTATTATATTTATTTATTATAGTGGTTGGGAACTGAACCTATGATATCTCTGAGTTTGCCCATAGAGGTTTTTGCTTTATGGATACCATGAGCCTTACACATAAAAGTGTATCTGTAACAGTCTATTTTAAGTTGATAGCAACTTACGTTTGTTACTGTTGTAAAGATCAACACTATTACTCTCTCTCCTTCACATTTTATATTTTTAATGTCACATTTTACATCCTTTAATCTTGTTATCCCTTAACTGTTATAATCATAGTTCTTTTTACTACTTTTGCTTTTAACCTTCACATTAGTTTATAAATGATTAATCCCTACTTTTGCTGTATATTTATCTTTCCAGTGAGATTTGTTCATTCATCTGTGTTCTTGCTACTAATTACTACCTTTTCTTTTTACTGCTTAAGGAAGTCCCCTTAACAAATTTCTTCTAAGACCTGTTTAGTGGTAATGGACATCTTTAGCTTTTGCTTGTCTCTTTCTCTCTCCTTCACTTCTGAGTGAAAACTTTGCCTGGTGCAGTATTCTTGGTTGAAAGTTTTGTCCTTTCAGCACTTTGAATGTATCATGACACTCCCTTCTGGCCTGCAAAGTCTTTCCTAAAAATATCTGCTTATAGTCTTATGGGATTCCCTTGTATGTAACAGGTTGTTTTTCTCTTGATGCTTTAATGTTTTCTGCTTGTCTTTAACTTTTGACATTTTAACTATAATGTCAAAAATATAATGTCTTGATGTGGGTCTCTTTAGATTCCTCTTAATTGGAGCTTTTTGGGCTTCCTGGATCTCGAGGTCTGTTTAATTACTCAAGTTAAGGAAATTTTCAGCTGTTATTTCTTCAAATAAGATTTATTTCCTTTTCTCTCTTCTCCTTCTGGGAGCCCTGCATTGTTAATATTTGTCTGTTCAATATTGTTAGATAAGCCCCTTAAACTGTCTTCACTCTTCTTCATTCTTTTTTCTTTTTGCTGCTCTGATTGGTTGAGTTCCACTGGCTTGTCTTTGAGTTCACTGATTCTTTTTTCTGCTTCATCTAGTTTGCTGTTTAGTCCCTCCAGTGTATTTTTCAGTCAAGTTATTTTATTCTTCAGCTCTGTGATGTCTATTTGGTATTTTCTGATGTTTTTCCCTTTCTTTGTTGAAATTCTCACTGTTCATCTGTTCTAATCCTCAGTTTGCTGAGCATCTTTATGATCATTACTTTGAATTCTTTTATCAGATAAATTACTTCTCTCTCTTTCAGTAAGGTTGTGTTTCTGAGGTTTTATCTTATTCTTTCATTTGGAACATAGTCCTCTGTTTCTTTGTTTTGCTTAACTCTCTGGGTTGGTTTCTACACATAGATGAAATGACTGCTTCTCTCAGTTTTGAAGGAGTGGCCTTATGTAGGAGATGACCTTGTTGTTCAACCCTGCCTCAGCCTGTGGTTGTCTCTCAAACTCGGTGCTTGTCCAAATAGCCTATTACATTTTTATTGCTCCTAGGTTTGTTTATGTGCCAAGACCTGTCAAGGTCCCAAAGGGCAGGATCTCAGCCCCTAGATTCAGGCTCACTGGAAGTAGTTGGTTTTTCTGGGACCAGTGTCCAGCCTGAAGCTGTCTGGGGGCCCCAGCAGTAATCACCTCTTTAACATAACAAAGACCAGTATCTGTCACTGGTTCTTTTATTTTTGTAGGATTTTGAGAACATTTGGAAATTTTATAGTATTCTTCATAATCCCATATTTGGAATTGTAAATTTAGCATTAATTTAACGACTGTGTCTTGAACTGGACTTGAACAATATATTGAATTGGACATAGAAATATATAATAAGTGGAATTTGTGGATACTGCCAGTGATCTTCTGATTTATGTATGACATGAGTTGAAAATTGAAATATGTAAAAATATAGTCAAAACTCTGGTTGGAGGTGCCTGAGGGAGTGATGAGCATGGATTGGGTTGGTCATGAAAGACTTCTGTGAAGAAGATGTGTTGAGGAATTGGTGGCAAGCAGGTGATAGTCCTCTCTTGGATTACTATAATGTCTTAACTAGTTACCTCCCACTGAGTGCCGCCTTCAAACAGAAATATTATTAGCTAACTTTAAAAACTTCATCAGAAAATTTTGGAAAATATAGTATTTGGAGAAATATAAACAATCCCATTTCATTTGAGAGCAGGTACTGTTGACCATTATTTACCATGTTTAGGTACAGATCATAGTTGATAAACACGTAGAAAATTTAACATTTTGGTGGATCTTTGTCTGATGTAGGATTGGTGCAGTTGTTGAACTTTAACTTTTAGGAACAGGAGTTTTATGAATAAAACTTAATATTTCCCCCTAATTTTCCTAATTCATAGGGTTAAAATAACTTTGTTATGTGGATGGTTGAGAATGGATATATAGGATCCATGGTTTCTTCAGGAATTTTTGCCCTGGTTCATTGTGTACTTAACTAGGTTGTACTTCAGAATCACCTGGGGGACTCCACCTGCCCTGCCCCAGTTAATAACCAATTTATATCATTATATATTCTTAACATATACAAAACAAGAAAAATGAGTAGGGGAATTTTCAGCAAAATACATACATTTGGCCTGAGACCTTCTGAATCAGACTTGAGGTCAGAACCTAGAAACTATTCAATATTAACCCCCTCACACACAGCTACCCCCCACCCTGCCACATACACACATACCACCAGCTCACCAGGCAATTCTAATGCAGTTATGTTGGAGAAACATTGCTCTAGGGGAATCTCTAGAATGTCTCAAAATAAATGCTATATAAATGATTTATCTTGACCTGTACCCATACTACCTTCATATCTAGAGTAGTCTAAATTTTAGCATTTTCCCTAATTTTTAAATAAAATTTGACTAGTTTAAGTAGCACTTTATTAATGCTACTAATTTGTTAATGCTTGCACATAAAATTAATGCTAAGTGAACATCTTTTAAAGAAATGCCCTGCATTGTTAGAGCTTTTACTTAAGTACCTTTCCCAAACATCATCTTTTTCTCTCCTGGTAACTGCCTTGTGAGGTGGTTGATTTAATTTCCCCGAAACTGTATACACGGAAATCCATATCTGTAAGATGGGAGTCGTACAGTTTCTTATACCTGCAGTTAGACTCTGGAATAAATCTGCGCTGATTCTGGCGTGTCCTAGGAGCTCTTTTCCCCTGTTGTTTATCTCCAATGGTTTACTTTTCCTTTGAGTGCTTTGTACTGAACTGGAGTGCTAGTGTCTTATCGTTGCTGAATTTGCTGCTTTAGAAGGACTAGCAGATTGATAAAAGTGACATACCATTTTTTTGTTTTAAAATTATAATTAAGCTACAAAATATTCTATGTTAAAATGAGTTTTAAAAACTGAAGGTGGAAAACTTTGTTTTAAATGTGACAGAAGCATTTGTTCTTTAGAATACCTGGCTATGCGTTTCAGATACGATGCTCTCTTGGGTATGTTTAACAGACTGTCCAAGTAACTATGACATAAATAGTGAGGTCATTTATCATCTTACATGAGAGTTCTGGAAGGCGGTGGATCTACAGTTGTCTAATTCAGTAGCCTAACTGTGTCAGTGTTCTGGGTCCTTTTCTTTCTGATTCTTTTTTCCATCGTGGCCACAGATGGCTTCCATAGGTCTAAGCATTATATACTTATATAGGAGAATCCAAAAGCTGGAAGAAGAGCAAGGCCTTCTTTATAGCCTTCTCTCTCTCTCTCTTTTATTTTTTTCCTGAGAGGAAAATCTTTCCCTGCAGCCCTTAGCAGATCTTCCCTTCTGTCCCATTAGCCAAAACTGGTTACATGTCCAGTTCTAAATCAGTTGCTGACAAGAGGAAATGGGATTCCCATTATCGCCTTAGAACAATGTTAGTTCATCCCCTGGACCTGGAGGAGGGAGGAGGGAGGGCCTTACACATCTGATCCCTTGATGTCTCATATTAAGTAGCAGAGAAGGGGAGTCAGATGGGTAGGCAGTCACTAGAATACTGCTAAACTGTAGTAGTATAGTTATGTCGTTGCATTTTCCACATTCTACATAAGAACTGTTCCCATCCAAATGATACTACTATTGTAAACTTTAAAATTAGAGAATCATGTTCACCTGAGAAGCATGTTATCCTGTATGTGCTGCTTCATGATTGTCACAGGAAGCCCATGTTTCAGCTGTTAACTTAGTATATTAGTTGCTTACTGTTCCAATTTTTGTCTTGTGTACAGTTTATTTCCCTCTGAGATTAAGCTTCTCTAAGATGTTACATGATTTCAGCAGTAGTTTCAGATTCTTTTTATTTAATTGGTATTTGTTCTTCTAGGTGGGTTCTCCACAGTTTTCCTGGTGCGGACTCATGGTGGACTCCGCCATGCGTTGAAGCGAATGTATGTCAATAATGTGACAGACCTCAACATTTGTAAAAGGGAAATTACAATTATGGTAAGTGAAAGAGTAATTCCATTTTTAAAATTTGGTGTATTTTCTTTCAGTTTTGCACCATAATATTAACCAGCTTTTAGGTAAGCTGCTTATTGGCCTATGTATATCTAGAAAACCTTTGAAGGATGTTCCTTATAGCCATACTTAGGGCTAAATGCAGCCAACTCCTTCCTCTCCTCCTTTCCCTGTTGTAGTTCAACAGGCAAGCTACTCTGCTTTCTTTTTTCCTTTTAAAAATAATTTAATTACAGAATATTTGGGGAATAGAAAAATTTAGAGAATTAGTGAACAGCAGTTTACCCACTACTCAGCAAAGAGTTAAAATCTTACAGATAATTTGAAGTCTTCTGTGTATTCTGTTATCCTTATGCTGTTATCCTCACCCAGAAAGAAACCCCTGTCCTGAATTTGGTGCTTACCTATTCCATGGGTATTTAATACACTCACTGTATGTGTTTGTATTCACAAACAACAGTTTTGCTTTTCATTTTTTCATTTTTAAAATCATGCTGTAAAGTGGACCCTTTGTGTGTGTGTGTGTGTGTGTGTGTGTGTGTGTGTGTGTACTCTGTAGTATATGGTAAAGTATGCTTCAACGAGGAAAAAAATTCTTTTTAAATATTAGGAAAAGTGAAAAATATTTTAATAGGCCATTAAAGAAAACTGCACTTAACTAAGCAGTTTAAAAAAAAGTTACAAAATAAAAATTTCCTTTTTTTCTAGGGTTGCTTATTGTCAGTGTTCTGAATGGCTTCTTATTCTTGTTCCCCCGTCTTCCTCTTCCTCCTCCTCATCCAGTGTTTATTAAGTGCTAATATATATAACTTTTTGTTTTATTGAGGTAAAATTCATGTTACACATTTTATAAGTCACATTTCGATGTGAACATTTCAGCCGTATTTAGTACATTGACAATGTTGTGCAACAACTACCTCTGTCTGGTTCTAAAACCTTTTCATTGCTTCTAAAGGAACCCCTCTGCCCATTCAGCAGTTGCACCCCATTCTACTCTTGTTCCAGCCCCTGGCAACCACCCATCTGTGTTACCTCTATGGATTGACCTATTCTGGATCTTTCATAGAAATGGAATCATGCAATATGTGACCTTTTGTGTCTGACTTCTTTCACTTAGCATGTTTTTGAGGTTCATCCACATTGTAGCACTTGTTGGCACTTTATTCCTTTTCATGGCTGAATAATATTCCATTATGTATACCATATATATCACAGTTTGTTTATCTGTTCATCTGTTGATGGAATATTTTTTCAAACCGTGGATGGATATTTGGGCTGTTTCTACCTTTTGACTATTGTGAATAGTGCTGCTACAATTATGTGTACATATTTATTTATTTGAGTACTTTTCACTTCTTTTGGGTATGTATCTAAGAGTTGAATTGCTGGGTCAATTCCATATCTGACTTTTTTAGGAACCATTAAACTGTTTTCCGTAGCAGCCAAACCAGCAGTTTATGAGGGTTCTAGTTTTTCTACTTCCTTGTAAACACTTGTTATTGACACTCCTACCCAACTGCTAAGAAGGAGATTTTCTTATTTTTAATCAACATCCTTATCAACACATATATTTTGATCTCTCTTCTTTGAAGATAGACATGTTTATACAATCTAACTTAATCTGAATTCTGCTATTATCCCTGTCCCTTAGCTACACTAGAGTTGATCAGGCTTTGAGACTTGCTTTTTTTAAAGAAAGGCTATTAGTCAAAAGGATGAAAAGGTTTACCCCAAGGTAAGAGGGCATCTTAGACTAAGTTTTCTGACTAACTTGGGCTCAGATATGGTACTATTGTACCATAATTCTTCCTTTCAATAGGATTTGTGTAATTTTGAGATACATAAACATATAGTAATCATCAACAATAGCAACGTTCAAATCCTGTGCTTTTAAACAAGGTATTTTAGGGGAGATGAGCTCTTTAGAGCAGTTGTCTTCCGGCTCTTTTTTGATGACACATCCTCTATTATTTATGTTTATAAGTTATTCCCATGTTAGCTGCCATTAGCCAATATCTCAAATTACATTGCATGGTTAAAACTAGGTTTATTTTAATGATAATTGATGTAAATTATTATTTTGTAAAAAATATTATTTTGAGTAGTATTCTTGATCATTGTTTTTTAATTCATAGACAGGCCTAACTTAATTCATTATTATTTTTAACTTTATTATGTGTTGATGATTGTCTTGTACTAAGAGCAGAAATGTCAGAATTGCCATTTTCTTCTTATTTCCTTGTACTTGTACTATTAGTATTATCTTTAATCTATGGTTTCTTTACAGAAAACTTTTTTAGCTATTTGTTCATATTTCTATTTGTTCACCATTTCATGGTCTTTAGTTAAAAGTACATACATTCATAAATCCACTTAACTACATAGTCATAAATTGCAATATGGTGCAGACAAAACAAACAAATGAGAGTATAATTTTTGGTTCATAAATATTAGAGCTTAATATATTTATTTTTTAGAGATAGAAATATAAGTAAAAGTTCTGATACTTTATTTTTAGTCCCAAAAGACTCTCATACTCTCACTTTTGGAGATGGTTACTTTCGGATGAACCATCTTCTTCCTCATTTAATTAAAAAATAAGTATTCATTGAATATTTGCCTGTTTGAAGATGACAGTGACATGTAAGTAAATTTTCCATTGAAACCTTTTGAGATGTCGGATTCCATACTTTTAAATCTTACTTTGTGAAATTCTTTAAATATATTAATTTAGAATTCACATCATCACTAACAATAGAGCTTTAAAGTGTGTGTTTTCCAATTTTTAAAATTTTGCTTCTTTTTTGCAGAAAGAGCTGTCTGGTCACAAAAATATCGTGGGTTATTTGGACTGTGCTGTTAATTCAATTAGTGATAATGTATGGGAAGTGCTTATCTTAATGGAATATTGTCGAGGTAAGTATTTTCTGCAATTGTTTTATGCTAAAAAAGCTCGCCCATAAAATGGGTTATTGGGTGTCTTGATTTCTCCCTGGGCAGCTGTCACCTAATTCTGGACACATAATGCAATCTAAGTTTTAATTATTTGTCTAATTAAGGAATGCTGTTAGAAAAGATTTAAAATCTAGTCATAGCTGTTGCAGTGATGATATGAGCATGTAAACAGACAATTAGAAAAATGCTCTTGAGTTTAAAACAGGAAATTAAGCAGGTAAAGAGCAGTTACCTGACATGTTTCCTATGCATTTCTTTCATAATCCAACCAAGAAGAGCATACTTTGTCCATATTAGTATTATAAGATTTTTTTCAAGCACTCTCTTATGTTATCTTTGAATGTATTACATGTAATAAGTTTAAAGGATACATTTTGATCTATAATTTGTATAAAATTATGTAGTCATTTATAAACATTAGAAGGAAAAAAGTCACATTTTATTTGGATCTAATGTGGTAGGTTCAAAGAAATATTTACTTGTTTAGTATGCCTTAAGAATTACAATAATAATTATTAAAATCCCTGAAAAATTGTTTTTACTTAAATATGTGTGAAGGGGGCAAGCAACAGTGTTTCCTGCAAACTTGCCCTTTTCTTTTCCCGTTAGATTATATCTGGCAGTTTGGGTTATAGGGGACCCTGGTTTATTTTTAGATTCTTTTAAGACAGTTATGACTGTTAATTATGATACCAGGAACTGTTGTCCCTTCCTGAAGGTTGAAGGAGAAGGATGATGGTGATGGTAATGGAGGAAATGTGGTCTCACTTCCTCCAGTCTTGTAAGAGGAAAATGAAGTGAATCAATATTATAATACCTATTGTGATCTGTTAGTAATTTATTTCCACGTATAATATAAAAATTAGATGTTTTCTTGATGGTTTTTCTTTATTCATGTCTCTTCTCTACTGTAAAGCATTGTGATCTCTTTAAGGAAAAAAAAGCTGATTTTCTTTATTCTACTTTCTTGAATTCTAGCATTTAACATACTAATTCTTAAGTGGGTTAGAGTTGACTAATAGTCCTTGGCTTCTTGTAACTTTTTGAAAATAATTTAATCAAGAATAATCGTAACCCTGGATGAGTTTAATTAATTGCCATCCAGAAGACATTTTAAAAAGGGAACTAAATGAGCTTCACTTTTTAGGGGAGTGAGTATTTGGGGCCAATGGTGCAATCTACTGCAGATAAAATTTAATTTTCTTGTTAACAAAAACCAAGTATTAAAATTTAAATAGGATGATAGGTTGGACTGTATGGCTTTTTAAATTAAATGGTAATAAGTGTAATCTCAGAGTTATGAAGATTGTTGGATGATCATTTTAAGAGGTTAGAAAAATGTTGACTTTTTAAATTTTAATGATGAAATTAGACAGAGTATGAAAATTTTTCTTTAGGATATGATACCTGTTTGAAAAATAGGGAACGATTTGGGAATTATGTGCTTCTTGTTTTAAAAGACCTTCAGTATATATTGTTTGCTTTCTGAATCTGATTTTTAAATTTTTCATTAGAATACTTTTAATTTTCAGAATATGATTTTGAATAATGAAATTTTATTTGTTTCTACATTTGAAATGCAGCTCAAATACGGGTTTTAGCTTTTTCTGAGGACTTGGATTTTGTGATTCAAGGTTTCTAGTCCAAAGATCTCTGAGAGGAAGAAAGAGGGTTGACTTTTGTTTAAAATTTATTCTACTCATTACAACATTGAAAATTTGGAAGGAGTAGAATGAGTTCAAAGTTATGATTTCTTTAGCTGTGAGATGGTATTTAAAGACTGTGAATGAACACCAATAAAATACTTTTTTAAAAGTGTTTAATTTTTGGATAAAACAAGTCAGGACATCTGACAAACAAGAAAATGGAGGAAATTGCTGCCTCAATCTTATATGACAGTCTGACAAATAATACCAAGTAGACCTGAGTTTTCTGAAAGTTGGGGATTGATAGGCAAATTTAATGTTTTTTTCTACTTTAAGTTTCGAAGAAAAAAGCAGCTATTTCAGAAGATATATAAGAATGCTGTTTAGACAGTAATGATGGAAGGAGCAGATGTGTATGAATCTTCTTACAGATTACAAAATAACAGTCACTTATTTGAACTTGTTAAAGGAAAGTTTCAAGTTAACATAAGCTTGCCTTCTTCAATTTCCAAACCTGATTTCTGTTAGAATGCTTTCTGAATGAATCATGTATTTATTTGTATTCTTAAAGTATAATGATAGAAAACTTTTTCTTAATAATTAAGAAATATCATTTTTGGATGATCAATTACTGTAGTATATTGTAATATTTAATATATTGTAGAATGTGTATATAACAGCGTCCCTCCACACTGTTCTTCCTAGTTCAGCACACCTCCTGTTTCCTATAATTCATGTTAAGCATCAGGGTGTTATCCAGAGATACTAGAAGTGACTAAATAGAGCTCTTTACTCATTTATTTAAAATTTACTGTAGTTTTATATAATCCTCTCAGGGCTTATTGGTGTGGCTATTTGATTTTAGTAAGTTACCTACCCATTATCTTTTACCCTGTTTAGAGCGTTAGTCCCTTAACCCAGCTCTCTATTTCCGCTCTTGCGATTCCTCCATCCCCTAATCAAGGGAACCTTTAAAAAAGTCAGATCAGGAAGTTTCCTTGGTTTTCAAGATAAAATCTAAAATATACTTTACTCTTTTCTCTGCTTTCTAGACCATATCTGTAGAGGTTCTCTTTAAAAGTTATTCATAATCATTAAGCTCTTGCAAACCAGAGGCCTTGATATGTGCCACTTGCTATCACCAGCGCATTCTTCTCCCAAATCTCTGCTGGGTTAACTCCCTAGTTAACCTTCAGTCGCAACGTAAATAATCACTTCCTTAGACAGAATGCTCTGGCATTCTCTGCTCCCCATCCTCCTCCACCAATTTAAACTTAGGGTTCTCTCATATCATCCTTGTTGTTACATGATTGTGACAAGTATTCATTTGTGTGATTGTTTAATATTCATCTGTGCCTTTAGACCATAAATTCCATGATAATAGAGACTCTTTTTCTATACCATTGTTTACCCAAAAGCTAGCACAGTGCAGAATAACTATTTCTTCAGATCTGTGATGCCATCAATGATAAGGTATACCTTGATTTTGGAGATGTTAAAATGTTTAAAAAAATATATAGCCAATAGCATTAGCAGAACATTGTCTATTTTAAGATGTTCTCATTTCAGAGATGTAAAAATGTGAAAAAAATGTATGTTGTTGAATCAGCACAATATGGGATAATAAGCATCCTTACATGAATATTATGAAAAAGCAGTTTCCCATTACCTGAGACTGTAAAGACATTTCTTAATTTCTTTGTTTGCAGTAGTCTTCATTTATTAAAAATATGTCTTCTCAGAATTACTTTTTTGGTTAGCTGGACAGGTCGTGAATCAGATGAACAAGAAGCTGCAGACAGGTTTTACGGAACCAGAAGTGCTACAGATATTCTGTGATACCTGTGAAGCTGTCGCAAGGTTGCATCAGTGTAAGACTCCAATAATTCACCGGGATCTGAAGGTACGAATTTTAGATTACTTACGGTTTAATACATTTTAAACTTTGGAGTTAAAATGTTCTTGGACTGTCTTCATCTAAACCAGTTTTTATTACCAACACTGAGATTGGTCTCTCTGTCCCGTGCTGCATTTCCTGAGGCCATGTACAGACTGACAGTAGAACTGAAATTGTGCTTTCCATGACCCTGAGGGTTTCTAGCATGACTGTAGAGGTAGATTTTATGCTCCCTACTCTGCTTCTGTTTACAGAGTAGGCTTCTTTAAGGTTTCGTATGGACAAAAATAGGAACATCACTGACACAGGTCAGATGTCCCTCTACGTTGTTCTTCCCAGTTCAGCACTCTTCCTACTTCCTGTAATTTATATGAATCATCAGGGTGTTTTCCAAAGATACTGGAGGCGACTATAAATGGGTCTCTTTACTCGGGTATTTATAATTTTCTATAGTTTTACATCATTTACCTTAACTCGGTGGTGATTGTCACTTTAAGGCTACTTTATCTTATGTTTTTGTGGAATCTGACCTCTTTTATATGGTACCCACTTGTTACATTGGAAAAAGTCCCCAAAGGGGATTGAATATTCCTAGTATCATATTGCTTGAGCTATAATTACACATATTACTTAGAACCATAGATGTCTTCTTTGATACCTGTTCACACTGAGATTACAAAAATTCCTCCTCCTAAAATGCTTTATGCCCAGAAATGCTGTGGCTAGTCTTTCCCCAACTTCAAGTGTGCTCAGATTCACTTTCTCAGTGAGTCCATCCTTGCACCACCTTACGTATACTTACAACCTAACCTTTTCATTCTCTGCTTGCTCTGCCTTTTATTATCACTTGTTGCTTTCTCAGATGCTATATAATTTGCTTACGTATTATGCCTATTGTTTATTTTCTGTCCTCTCCCACTATAATGTAAGCTCCATGTGGGCAGGGACTTTGCTCTTTTGTAGTGAGGTATCCAAGCATTTGGAACAGTGCCTGGCACATAGCGGGGTCTCAGTAAACATTTAATGAATGAATGAATCCCAATTCTGACTAATTATACAAAATTTATGAAAAGAGCTAATAAAATGTTCTTAAGATACAAGAGAATAGAGGATGTCACTTAGAATATAGGTTGTTCTAAATGTCCATCAACAGATGTTTGGATAAAGACACACACACACACACACACACACACATACACACACACACAGGAATACTACTCAGCAATAAAAAAGAATGAAATAATACCATTTTC
Source organism: Camelus dromedarius (assembly GCF_036321535.1). Taxonomy (NCBI): domain Eukaryota; kingdom Metazoa; phylum Chordata; class Mammalia; order Artiodactyla; family Camelidae; genus Camelus; species Camelus dromedarius. The sequence goes on from NC_087436.1 coordinate 75,944,487, forward strand.
AGCAACATGGATGGACTTAGAGATTATTATACTAAGAGAAAAGTCAGAAAGAGATAAATACCATATTACTTATGTGGAATCTAAAGTATGATACAAATGAACTTATTTACAAAACAGAAACAGACTCACAGAGATAGAAAACAAAAGGGAAAGGGGGTGGGGGAAAGATAAATTAGGAGTTTAGGATTAGCAGATACAAACTACTATATATAAAATAAATAAACAACAAGTTCCTATTACTGAATGACATAGGGAATTCTAATCGATATCCTATAATAAAACCATAAGGGAAAAGAATATGGAAAAGAATGTATGTATGTATAACTGAATCACTATGCTGTACACCAGAAACTAACACTACATTATAAATCAACTATACTTCAGTAAAAATTTTTAAAAAATCTTAAAAAAGAATGTAAGTTGTTAACAATGAAAGCATCATCTAGGGAAACCTAAGGTAAAAGGATACAAGTCAAGGGAAGCTTGAAATGCATGACTGCAGATCTCTGTCCCTTAATTTGGATAACCTATATAGTTCATTTCAGTTCTTTTGAATATGTAACTTCTACATTCTCCCTAATAATTTGGTCTGTTTTTTTGTGCTGTTGTAGCTCATTAACTTTTTTAATGTAAAGTTGATGTCTTCAACTGAATCTTCTTGATTTTAAAACAAAAAAGACATTGAACTGCATAATTTTGTATAGACCCATACTTCATATACTTAGTTCTTTTTACATGTGTAAATTTATGCAAACGTATGTTTATTTTAAGTAGATTTCTTATATAAGCATTTTATGCAAATCTTTTAAAAGTAGGCTAAAATGCAATAAAGAAGAAAAATGATAAAGAAACTATGATATGAGTATTTTGGTAGTGTAGAGAATCACTCATTCAGGAAAAACTATTGTGAAAAAAGTTAATAATAATACTATCTTTTATCCTGCACTTACCTTATTTTGGTTACTGTTCTAAGCTCTTTACATGTTTTAGTTCATTCAGTTTTTACAACCATTCCATGTAATAAATATTATTTCCCCCATTTTATAGGTAAGGAAACTAAAGCACAAAAGTGGTTAAGCAAATTGTCCCAGGGTACATATGCTAGTAAGTGGCAGAGTTGGACTGTGAACCCAGACTCTCCTGTTCTAGAAACTGTGCACATAATTTTATTTAAGTTTCTACAATTCTGATCTCTAAGTTAAGGCATAAAGTCAATCCGTGTTTTTCAGTGTAGCATATTAGATAAAAGTGGAATTAGGAGTCAATCAGAAGTAGAATTGTAATGGGTTTTGTTACTTTTCTACAGATAAGCTGAAGTGTTAGGAGAAGAATAAAGGTATAGTGTAGACTCTGACTGCTGTTAGTTCTTCTCTTTCATAGAAACGGTTTCAGAGAGGACTTAGGGTTTCTTGGCCCTTGCAAAAATCGTCCTGGGATGGGAGAAGCACTTCTTTGGGCTTAGTAAGAGAAATAGTAGCTATAGTAAGGTATATTTTTGGTTTGAATTATTTCCCCTTTCTTACAATTTGAGGTATCTTCTATCTTTCTCTCTCTTCTCTCTCTCCACATGGCACAAGCTCTTTAGTGTTTATTGAGTAAAAACATTGTTGTAAAAAGGTAATTTTCACCTTGAAAATACTACTAATTACTGCTTTTCTTTTCTGAAGGTAGAAAATATTTTGTTGAACGATGATGGAAACTATGTACTTTGTGACTTTGGCAGTGCCACAAATAAATTTCTTAATCCTCAAAAAGATGGAGTTAATACAGTAGAAGAAGAAATTAAAAAGTAAGTGTCTGTCTTTATTGCACTTCATCTCGTGGGAATTTTAGTTAACTTGAGTCTGTGACCAGCCCAGCTAATATAAATTTAGGTATTCCATTTATAGATCTCTTTAAGATATTTCTGTGCCATAGACACCGATTAGCTTATGTCTCATTGAGTTCAATAGGAAATGCATTTTACCATGGAAACAAAATTTTCATCTACATTGTAAACAAATTTATCAAGAAGTTTGTTAAATAAGCTATAGTAATTAGTGGAATCATTAAAGGGAGTTTTAGGTTCTTGTTGAGTTCAGTTAAACATCTTTGTTTTATTGATACTGAGGATTTGTGCTTGTTAGGAAAAAATTAAATTATTTAAAAACATGTAGGCTTTTACTTCATATTTAACATTAAGAAGATTAACCTATTAATTAATGCATTGAAAACTATGTGGAAAACTTGTTACTTTATAATAATGTATTAGAAGACTCTTCAGTAGAAATAGAACTCATATGTGCCTTCTGTTTTTTTAATCTTGTACTTTCCATGGTTGCTAGAGTGCTATAGGGACCGTCCCTGACTTTTCTGTTTTCTAGTTTTAGAAAATAGTACTATTGTAATTCTTCGATTACTTAATAAAATGATACAGAATGTAGAAAGATCTGTCAGAATAGGAATTTCTAAATAGTTGCCTTTTTAAAGTTGTTTTTCTTCATTTCCTCACAAATTCACAATTGTTTAAGACTGTCTAGAAGCTTTCATTTGAACTGCAACATGTGTTTTGAAATAGCTCGAACAGAACTGATCTTACTCTGGCCCACTTGTACCAAACTGTGGTTTTCTAGACTTACGTGTTTCCACTCAGGATATGATGATTATGTTAGATTCCGTAAAAACAAACTCCTTAGTAAACATACAAATGTCCTGAAGAAAACCAGAACAATGAATTATTAAATTGGCTTTTTGTGAATATATGTAGGTACATATAATCTTAAAAGTTATTGGATTATGGTATATAATGGCTGCTATAGGATTCTGCTCAAGCATCTCTGACTTGTTGGAAGCTTCATTTCTTGCTGTTAAGATCTGAAGTACAGTTAAGTAAGGTTCAGCAGAATTTTACAGTAGCGATGAATGCAAGCTCATGTGTTCCTGTGCTTTGTGGCTCAATTGAGGAGAAAATGGTCTAACCATTTATTCAGCTAACAGGTGTTTATTCAGGGCCTGCAATGTAGTGGGCACTGTTGTTGGCACTGCAGTATATAGCAGTGAACAGAAAAAAGTCCTGCTCTCATGCAGTTTATATACTGGTGTCTTAGATCACTCTTCTACTGTAGTATCATTCAGAATGCCTCACCAATCAGGGTAATTTGGAAAAAGTAAGATGGTAGAATGTTGAACTTCAAGATACTTCGTGTAAAATAAAACGTATCAACACTCAAAATGAATCTTAAATTATGCCATAATATGGGAGCTCCTTCGATATCTAATAATTTCTGCCAGGAAATTGAGCACAACTTAATTCAGATATTTTGTTCATATTGGATTTGGAGTTTTTATACTGGTAAATATTTATCCATAGTATCTTCTAATTCCAAATTGCTTGTGCCATCAGTTTCAGAAGTGTACTTAATTAGTGTAGTTAGAATTACGGCAACTAGGTTACTTGTAAAACAACAATTACAAAAACAAACCTAAAGGAGATCTACTACCATGTGTAAGGAATTATGCTAGAGTCTATAAAAACAAACTGCTTAGTAAACATATAAACTAATTTTTTGAGAGGGTAGAAGCTTTACTTTTAAATTAATAGACCAAAATATTTTGATAAGGATATTTTTATAGTCAAATTGTATCTTTCATATAAGAAATTCAAGGAAAACTATGTTTCCAATATGTTGTCTTTATTGAAAATTTTTCTATTAAAAATTCATTTTTTATATTATTAGAGATGCTGTTGTACTTGTTGAATAAAAATGTGTATAGATGCTTTGTATTGTTTAATCCTTGATGGACTTTTAATGAGCTTTTAAAATAGTATTATTTCTTTATAATGTTATTGAACCTAAAGGTTTTTTATCGTACTTTATGTAGAAACAATGTAGTATCTGTCTTTTTTTTTTTTTTTTTTTTTTATATCTCCACTCCATTTTACTTATTTACTGCCAGGTATACAACTCTGTCATACAGAGCCCCCGAAATGATCAACCTTTATGGAGGGAAACCTATCACCACCAAGGCTGATATCTGGGTAAGGCCAAGAAAGGCTGACATTTTCACTAACCAAATTAAAAAAAGAAACTGAGTTCAATTGATTATTTTCCCCTTGCCCCCACAAAGTATTTCCTATTGAGTAGAAGACAGTGGTGGATAGAAGAAAAATAATAGCACATTTTATCTTCTTAATCCTGAGATGGAAGGCTTAGGTATAAAAAAAAAGCAAATAAGGGATTTCCAGATAATCTAACTTTTTTAACAGCTTTTTTTTTTTTTTTTAGAATTTAGATTATATATGATGGTTAACTTTTTTTTTGATTGGAGTGCAGTTTTGGTTGATCACAGTATGGAAAAGCTGGACACAACTCTTAAGTAATAATGCTGATAATTTTCTGGAGTTTTTAGGATCTTTTTAATGGAAACTAACTTGAGTAAAACTTTTTCAAACTTATAAGCATATCATTGACTAACCTCTATATATTGAGGTTCTTTATCATTTAGTATATAAATCTGGGTTGGACTATTGAGATAGATAATGTCTTTATATAGTTGAACTTTATGTTAGAGTGTTAATACCTTTTTAAAAGTTACTTCATGAGTAAAATATGTTTTGGCTATATTTAATAAACTAGCAGGAAACTCTGTTTAAAATGTGAATTCATTTAAATTCAACAAGTAGTCAACCATATCTACTACTAGTGACCATATGAGGTATAGAGGAAAAATATTCCTTTTAAAATAGTTTTGGATTTTACAAGAACAGTCATGTTTATTTTGTTTTTTAAGCATACTGTTTAGAAAGTATTCGAGCATAATATGTGAAACCAAATGAATATCTCCTCGGTGCTCCTCACCTGGCCTTCTATTATGGAGGTTGGGATACCAGAGATTCTTGCAAGATAATTAAAAAAAAAGGATTTATAATATCTTTTCATCTGTTTATATAATATACCCTTTTTCACCAGTGACTCTTAAATCTTGTATTAGTGTACGTAATTGAATCAAACCATGAATAAGTTTGATTTAGTTAATTTGATACTGCTTATAGATCACCAGCTGGTATGACTCAAATTCATTTTGCTCTCCTTAGCACTAACATTTGACTCATTAAATAGCTTACAGCAAATGGCTTACAGTATAATGTAGAAAGCAAATTCAATTGGATCTTAATTTATAAAATAAAGGTATTAGAAAAGGTGATTGTGGAAGTCTTTTCTGGCCTAATTTTGTGACTAATGTTGAAATCCATATTACCTAAAAGTATTTCAACAGCAGAGGAAGCAACAGACATCATAGCTTGACTGCTGTTTTGAAATCAAGGGTTGATTTAAAAAAAAAAAAAAAAAAACCTTGGTCTCTAAGCACGATTGATTGTTGTTATCCAATATCTTAACAGAAAGCAGGGAATCTCTTGTTGTTGTTCATTTTTCACAAGGCTTAGAATGCATGCCAGGCAGCATACTAAATTGTCAGCATTAAGTTTAAAATTTATATCGTTCACAGATTAGTGTATGGGGCAGTATTTCTATAATAGGTAACTGCGTATAGCTGTGGGATGACAGATACTCAAAGATAAAAAAGCCAGAAAAATAATCAGAAAACAGAATCTATGTTTATATTGTTACCAGAGATAGAATTTTAATTTCCATGATGCCATTTTCATGCTTGTCTTAGCTCAGGTGAAATGCTGCAACATTTTAGGTGTGACTTCAAGAATATCCAGAAAAAAATTCAATTCATATTGGTTAAGTATTATATTTCTGATCTTATTTCAAGATAATGCTGATTCAGAGAGTTACAATATTGAGGTTAAAGTGTTCATTTAGCATATATATTTTGGGAAAAAAATTGTTTTTTGCTTTGAAGTTTCCATTGTAGGTTGTTTTTATCCTGAGAAATAGCATGCTGATTTTATTGAGCATTAGGAAATTCAGTGAGAGGTGCTTCATGTTACCTTTCAGTGAGGAAAACTGAAGATAGTGATACTCAGCCTTCAAAATGAGGTCATTTGCTCCCCCCTGTTTCTTGAACGGTTCTCATTGTATCCAATGGATAAAGAGGGAAATGCCTTTGGTGTGAAAAAATTAGGACACCTCATTGTGTTCACATTATGTGAAGCAGAGTATTTTAGATTTATGTTTTTTAAGTATACTGGCATTGCTATCTAAAATTGTTGTCTGGGAACTCCCACAACATTTACTCTAACAAAAGACACATTACTAAAGGTTTGATTGACAAGATAAAACCGGCTAAAATGCAGACCTCTTTTTCCTAACTGTCATGTGCGCAGAAGAAAGGTGTAATTTAATGCAGATATTACACCATTAATAATACAGTTTTTAGTGCTGTTAAGGAAGCCTTATGCTCAATTTGCTGCACAAATGCTGAAAATATCTTTCTTATATAAAAAAGCATCAAAAATTTTTAAGCCACATTGAATTGGTTATTTCTATTCAGAATCTTTACAGTTTTGTTAGTTATATAGTAAATAACTAAGTAATGATTTTGAACTAATACATTGAAATTTCTAGAGTCTTTAAACTTTTTTCATTGGAAGTCTGTTATAATATTGAAGATAATGTTTTATAAATTAATATTGTTAAACTCACAAAGGTGTTTCTGCCTATTGTAATCTTCATAGTAGTTATAAAGCTAGTGTATTTGTTAATTAGGTTTGCTAAGTTGATGTGTGGAGAAAATCCAACAGAAGAATGCTGATTTTCTAAATTTTAGATTGCCCAAATTTCAGTATTGCTGATGTAATTGTGTAGTAACTATTGGATAATTTTATACAATCTGTTTAGAATTAGAAATGCTCTTTATACTCTTAAGGCTTGTAGGTGACTTCTTGTGACAATATGATTTCTTGAGCAAAAATCACTTTTTATTACTGCTTCTCAGGTTTGAGCTATTAGCAGCTTAGCTAAATATTTCCTATGCTACTTTTCCAGATGCAAGTTGTGTTTTAGGGTGTTTTGTCTTCATTGTCAGCAAGTAGATTTGCTGGTGCTGTGATGTTTATGAATCCATGCAAGTGAAGCAGACAGAGCCCTCCCCTTTTGAATTTTATATAGATTACCCAGGTACAAATATGATTAGTATAATGTAGAATAAAAATTATAGGATTATACACAGAAATATAAAACTATTTTTATACTGTGAAATAATGACATGTACTTACGAATGATCAGTGAAAATGTATTGATGGTTGTCTGATAAATATAACTGTGCTGGCTAACTCATATTTGGAATTTCAGGAATTTAAGACATGCTTTATAGTGAAGTTTTAAAAAGATGCTTCTAACATTGTAAAATGATTATAAATCAATAAAAAATGTTAAAAAAAAAAGATGCTTCTAGGAGGAACCTTGTGCTTACTTTATTGGTTATTATAAGCTAGTTATGTACTAAATATATATTTTCCTTGTGGAAGAAATGAAAGTGTAATTTTTTCCCCAGAAGGAACCAACCACTTTTAGTTTTAATTATACCATTCATGATCTAGAGTTCGATGATAACCTTAATTCAGCCAACTAGCTACAGATGTGATAGAAAAATATGGGAATGATACAGTTAAGTGTCTTTTAAAAAATTAAGCACATTAATTTGTTTCAACTTAAGTTGAAAGGACTGAAAAGAAACATAAGGCTTTTGGTTTTTTTAAATAATATATTAAGTTTTTGATTGTGGCTTATTTTTGGGTCTTGTGGTTAAGTTGATACTTGAGCTCTGATGATATTCATGCTTCTTTGTTTTACAGGCACTAGGATGTTTACTGTATAAACTTTGTTTCTTCACTCTTCCTTTTGGTGAGAGTCAGGTTGCCATCTGTGATGGCAGCTTCACCATCCCAGACAATTCTCGTTACTCCCATAACATACATTGCTTAATAAGTAAGTACTTGGAAAATTTATGAAAAAATTGTAAGATACTGTACTTAACAGCTTGCTGTTTCCATTCCTTTTCTTTTTTAAAAGATTTAATTTTTTATTGAAGTGTAGTTGATTCACAATGTTTCAGGTGTACAGCCAAGTGATTCAGTTACACATATACATACATACATATAATATACACACATATTAAACCTAGTCTTTTAATTTTATGTTATAATTTTGTGAAACTATAGTGAAGAAATACATTTAAAAAGATATTTATAAGGCTTTTATAGAAATGAAAGCTGCCTAATTACTGATTAGTACATGGGCATTTTTAAACTCTAGATAAGCTTTTATAGAACATAGATATTATATAATTAGTGAAACTGGAATTTCTGGAAAAACTTACACCATAACATTTAATTATTCAGTCTTTGTACTTTTGAAGTTTAAATATACAGATCTATTGCTTCTTCAGATCAAAGTATTGACAATCTTAGATTGAAGTTTATATTGCCACCCTTTTCAATATTTATTCTGTATTGATTATAAAATTGGAAAGCCCCCTAAGTGTAGTATCAGAAAGAATAATCCTGTGGGCCTTTGATTCCAAAAGAATACTTCAGTATTCCTTCCAAACTCCTTTGAGAGTTTTTCCTTTCCTTTTGATAGGTATTATAATTTAATTTTTTATATATGCTCATGGTAAAATTTCTGAAAAAGATGATTTGGGGGAGGGGGAGGACCATTAGATATTAAACTATGTTAGCAAGCTGCAATATTTAAATAGCACTGCTCAGTACTGTTTTAATTAAAGTGTTTCTAGCATTGCTATGTTTTCTCCATTTTAAACATCCTCTGTCATAGCCTCCAGCCACAGAGATCAATGCAGTAGAAAAGAAGGTCAGTCGAAATATATTTGAGGTTTTGTATGATAAAGATGACAATTCAATTTAGTGGGGAAAACAGATGGAAATGCAAAAGTTTATTATCTATGTGTAGACAAAAAAATAAGGCTGAATCTCTACCTTGAACATTATACTAAAATTTCAGATAAATCAGAGACTTAAATGTGAAAAATAAAATGTAAATATACTTGAAGAAAATAGATATAAATTCACTTATAACACTGGAATAGGTAATATATAAACTAGGCTTTTAATCTCAGGAGCTAGAAAAAAAAAGATGAATCCATTAATATATAAATTTAAACCATTGAAAGTCCCTTCAAACCATGAACCCTAGCATAGAGTCAAATGATAAATGGGAAAAAAAATTTGTTACACACTTGACAAATGGCTATCTTTTGTAGTTTATGAAGCTCAAAAAGAAAAGGGCAAACACTCCAAAAGAAAAATAGTCAAAAGAAGATGGAGCATAAAAGGATATCTAGCCTCACTTTGCAAATTTACTTAAAGCACAGTCTTTTTACATCTGTAATGTGGATTTGCTCATCCTGTTGGAAATTAGAGAGTTATGTCAGTTGAACACAAAAATTACACTGCCTCATGTGAAATGTTTTTCCTAGGCAAGGGGAAGCAGAGTAATGGAGTGGGGAAGATGATGGTATAACTTGCAGGGAAAGGAAATAGCCCCGAGCTTGGCTGCTGCACTGCCAGCACGAAGACGTTCAACTGTAATTGGAGGACATTGAATATGGTGCTTGTACCTGGGGATTTTCTTCCCAGAGAGTGCTACCTGTCAGTATTTGTGTGGCTCTCTACTAGTGGATGGCCCCCTGAATGTCATCTCCGTTGTCTCAGAGTTGTACCTTTATCTTTATTGATTGAGAGCCTCCTAACCTTGTTTTGATGTGTTTTTATGCCCTTGTGGCAGCTTTCAGCCAAATTAAGCTACCTGCCTGGGGAGTCCAAGTTACCTTCCCAGGTGCCAATGACTGTTATTGTCAGTGTGCTAGTGACAGAGCTGTATGGTTTTTCATTGGTTTGTCCCAACTCTCTTTTCCCCATGAGCCCTGTTACTTTTAGCCTGCCATTTTGCAGAATGTGAATTTTTTTTTAAAGAGCAAACCTACCTTTAGAATATATTTGCATAAACATCAGACCCATAAGCTGCTCTTATCCAGCTGCTTTCTTCCTTAATTGTCCAAAATCTAGGACATCAAAAGCATGAAAGAACTCTGATCAAGGGGAATGCTCAAAAAGTGGATTGAGGGATTTACTTTGGCTGTTGAGTGTTCTGGCTAATTGAAGTTTAGAAGGTTATCCATGTGGATATTTATTGAAGCCCTTTGTTGTAAATCATTGTAACTGTGACACTATTATGCTGTTAAGTATAACATTTTAATCACAGTTAGGCTGATGATTTTTATTGAGGATCTTGCAGTGTCTTAGAAACTTAGTATTCTCATTGGACAGTATTGTATGAGAGACTGGGCAGTAAATATACCCTGACTCGTGATTTAATTTGCTTATAGTAATAAGATCTTTTGTTCTTGTGTTAGGTTTTTCTTTCCCCCTTCTCTGTATGTGTGTGTGTGGGTATGTGTTTGTATATAACGGGAAGGTGGGAAAGCTAAACAACTGCTGATAACTTCAGGATCTAACTGGGCTCTAGTTCACTGATGCTTTACAGGGCATCGCATGCTTGCTTTACTTGTTGATAAATGTACAGATTTTAGTTTTTATCAATGTTAGTATAAATTCAACCGTGTGTTAATGTCTTTGAACTTACCTCTGAGAGCTAAGCAGAAATGGAAAAACAAGGTTGAATAAAATAAAAGCCTTCAAGTAAATGTTGGTATTTTATCTCCTGTCATAGGGCCTTTGTGGATTTTACTTTTTAGATATTATCTTGAGTAGTAAAAACTTAACAATATAGAGATTTTTGAAAACCAGAACATACTTATCTGTAATGTAATATTTTTTAGGAAACATTTAGATTCTTTGCAGTTTTATTCTTTGCATTTTTCACATGTGACCTTGCCTGTTTCCCACCATTTAATTTAGGTTTCTGTATCCACTTTTGTAATAAAGTAATTGGTGATTTACATTGCTTTCAAATAAATCCTACCTTCAGAAAACCAGAGGTTGCATACCTGTGTGCATAGTTTTTGAAAGTGAAACTTTTTATTGGCAGTTATCTATTCATGCAGTGTAGTTGCTCCCACATTTATATATGAGATAAAGCATTAAAAAGACATATCTTTTTAGTCTTAATAGTTTCTCTAATGCTGCTTGCATCTATTTTATGTGACTCAAGATTTTGGAGAATGAAATAGCTTTGCTTAACCTTTGTTAAAACTACATGGTTTGTGGTTATATAAGTATTTGAATGCAGTTTTGATTATCACCAGTTTGGTCAAGGGTATTATTACCTACTGTCCATAATGCTCAGTTTATTAATTTTCTGCAGACTTTTCTTCTTAAAAGTAGCAATTATTTAGAATTTTTCTTATTAGCTTCTGTTAACTTTTTCAATAGACAAGTAAGTAATGGAGGTGGATGGTGGTGGACAGTGAGGAGAGAAGCACTTTACATTTATGGGCCTAAGAGTTGAACTGGAGAACGTTCAGAGGAGAATGAGAAGCATAACTAACAGGAATACCGAAGAGTTATGATGAGTGAACAGAAGGCTGGCTGCTTCACCTTGCTTTTAGCTTCTGTCATGGTGGTTAAGGAAGTACATTGTGGAGATTAAGAATCAGGCCTCTGGTGCCAAAGGGCCTGGACTTGCATCTCCCTTGTCCCTTAGTTGGTACAGAATGTTGGGCAGCTCCATTTACTTCAGTTTTATTTCTAAAATGAGCATATTAAAATTACCTCCCTCTTAGGGTTATTGTGAAAATAAAATGAATTATGAAAAAAGCTTCTTAGCGTGTCTAAGTACTTGGTGAGAGACGGCCTTTAATGCTGCCATCATTACTTCTGCAGTAACTACCACCACTACTGATGTCTTTCTTCTTCTTCCTGAGCTAGCCTGATTTCTGATTTTCTGGGTGAAGGTCAGGGCATCTACTGTCAGATACTCATTAGGATGTACTTTCCCTGCAGAGATTTCTTTGGATAACTTGAAGCCAAACTTGAATTTGCAGGTTAATGGTGTATATCAAAGATTTGCCAGAAGTTATCATATATTCCAGAGCATACTGTTAAGTGTAACTACTAAGATTATTTTTCTCACCTCTAAATAGTGATTCATACTGAACAACGGAGAAGACTTTGTTTTGTTTTGTCTTTTTGCTTTGGGTCTGCTGACTTACTGTTGCTTTATGGTTCTATGTCCTAGCTCTTAGCAGCTCTTCTATTAGGTTTAAATATTTACGTATTTAATTGAAATATAATTGACGTATAACATTACATAGTTTCAGGTGTGCAGTGAAATGATTTGATGTAATATTGTGAAATAATCACCACAGTAGGTCTAGTAAACATCTATCACCTCACATAGTTACACATTGTTTTCCCTTGTGATGAGAACTCTTAAGATCTACTGTCTTAGCAACTTTGAAATATACAATATACAATACAGTATGATTAGCTGTAGTCATCATGCTGTACATTACATCCCTGGGACTTACTTATTTTGTAACTGGAAGTTTGTTACCTTTCGAGCACCTACACCTGTTTTGCCCATCCAACACCTCCTACCTCTCACAACCACCAGTCTGTTCTCTGTATCTGTATGCTTTGTTTTTTTAAGTAGATCAGTTGGTATTTGTCCTTCTCTGTCTGACTTATTTCACTTAGTATACTGTCCTCATGTTCATTCATGGTGTAAAAATAGGAAGATTTCCTTCTCTTTTAATGGCTGAATAATATTCCAGTGTGTGTGTGTGTGTGTGTGTGTGTGTGTGTGTGTGTGTGTGTCTGTCTGTCTGTCTGTCTGTCTGTCACTGTGTGTGTATGTATTTTTCACATTTTATTTATCCATTCATCCATTGATGGACACTTAGGTTGCTTCCATGTCTTGGCTACTATAAATAATGCTTCAGTGAACATGAGGGTATAGATATCTTTCTGAGTTTGTGCTTTTATTTCCTTCAGATACATACTCAGAAGTAGACTTGATGGGTTATATGTTTTCCATAGTGGCTGCGCCAATTTTCATTCCCACCAGTAGTGCACATGGATTCCCTTTTTTCCGTATCCTACCAATACTTGTTTTTCTTGTCTTTATGATAGTAAATAAATTTACTTTAATACCTGTTTTCTTTGGGAAACCGGGAACTTGTTTGCTTGTTTGTATTCACTTAAAATTTATTATGGAAGTTAAAAAATATTTAGAAATACAAGCAGAAAAGTGCAGTGGATTATCATGTACCTGCTGCCCAGCTTCAGTTATTATCAGCTCGTGGCCCATCTTGTTTCATTTACGCCCTCATCCACTATATCCTATATATATGTATTTTTAAATCTCGGACATTTTAATGTAGTTATGAAAAGAAATCAGAGTTTAAGATAGGGTTTCCCTGGAGGTTTTCAGTCCTTGGCTCTTGGGGTTACCACTTGGGGAGGTGTAGAGAGAGGGCTGTGATCAATAACTTCTAGGAACAGCTACCAGAACTATCCCAGATAGACTATCCTGGCATATTAATAGTGCCACTTAGTCTTTTAGTTATGATTGAACGTGTTTATTATTAGCTGTTGAATTTGGTTTGACTTCAATAGTTTATGGAATAAGGTCTATAGAATACATACGCCTAACATACAAGTTTTCTGTAATACTCTTCATAGGTCCACAGACAAATATAACACGTTAATGCTCGAAGTATTTATGGTTACAAAATTAGAGTGGGTATTCTCTTTTCAGGCAAATTACTATAATTGTGGTAACTGGAAGTCTGTGGGAGACAAAAGATGTCTTTGTGGAAGGAAAAAATTTTAAAAGTTTTTAAGCAGGAACGTTGTTTTGAGACTTCTGTCCAAAGTATTTTCCTAATAATTTTGTTGAAACGTTAGATTAGAGGTGCTGGTTTAACTTTTACTTAGGCCCAGGCATGGGTCCATCCTTTTATGTAACTTGAATGGGAACTACTTCACTTAATTTTTGGTGTGAGTTCTTGATGAAGCCGTGTTTAACATGGCCCCTGCTGAGCTGCGCCTTAGCTGCTCTTTGTGTTGGAATGTGCATGGATGTCGCAAAACCAGAATAAGTGTAATTAGTTCAGCTGCCTTGGACACAAGTGGTTTTTAATCAGTTGGAAATACTGTGGTGGTTTAATCATATACAACCGTCAATGTTGAGGCTGTTTTGTGTTCTCAGGTTGTATTAGTGCGTTTGTGTCAATAGAAAGAATCACACAGTTGGGAGGAGCAGAGAAATACCCTTGTGTTTCTATGTGGCCAACTTCTTAAAAGTCGGTTTTATATTTGTAGTAGAACAAGGTCAGTGGGAATGGTCTTGATGATTCGCGTGATCCTTCTAAGTAGAGAAAACAAGGGTGTATTCTAGCTTCTCTGCCTTTTTTAAAACTTAAATCACTTGATTCACTTTTGGATGAATTAGACTCACATATTCCTTGATTCTTCCACTTAAGAGTGTATTTTTGTAGGTGATACTGTTTTATTGTCATGAAGTAGGAGTTAATAAAACACTAAACTTAACGTTTAATTATTGTGAGAGAAAATGGCTTTGGGTCACCTCCTTAAAAACTGAAGTTGTCATTATTGGAGGATATGCTTCAGTATTTAGCTGGGTTGGAACTGATACCGTTACACTCCAGGTTACATGATTCAGTAATCTAAGAGTACATTTTGCAATGCATTCTTTTGGAGAGTTTGGGAAATTACATTATTAAGTGCTTTAATGATGTCTCATTGAATTGTTTCCTTTTCCTTTTAAGTGGCTGATAATATTAAATGTAAAATATTCAGAGATAAAAATGTAGCTGTGTCCTACTGTGGGTTACTGCTTCTTCATATTTTGAATTTAGAACCAAAGCAGAGATAGGGCACAGGATCGCATCAGATAAAATGACAAAATAAGTACTGATAAAGTGGATTGCAAAACAGAATTTGGATCTGAAGCCAAATGGGCCTGTTAATGTATATTCAACTCCCAAATATACTCACATCCAGTCATAGACAATGCCGGAAAGCCATAGACTTCTTCCACAGAAGCAGGCCACTTGCAAAACGTGGTTCTGCAGAGAACACACATGTCCTGAGAATAAACTGTTCTGAAAGAAAGCAGCAGAGATGGACACCTGTGGGTGCTTATTTTTTTCTAGTCTAAATTAGACAAATCACTGTCTTTCCTTGGAGAGGAATGCACTATAGTAACAGAGGTCGCTAGCACAGTGGTTTTTAAAACTACTTGACTGTGATCCGTAATAAAAAATACATTTTAGTGATGACCTGGTACATACACGCACACACATGTGAAACAAATGTCTTGAAACTTTGCTTATACTTACGGTATAATGCACTGTAATATTTTCTGTTCTACTTTATTAAAATAAATGCTAGTCATGACCTTTTAGGCAGATTTTATGCCACATAAATGGGGTCAGTACAGTCAGACAAACTAAACTGCTCCCGGAAAATGTCTTCCCACGTGGAAACACGTGCCAGGGTAGTTAGAAGTCTTTTTGTTTCCTTACAAGATGATATCAATTCTACCCACAGCCTGGTTACCTAATCATTAGGGGATGTTGTGCTATTCTTAACTTGAGAGAGAGAATTACCTCTACAGATGTCGATCAGAGAACATAAAATCTCAAATTTTTCATTTCCCTTCAATGCTTCTCATCTACTACAAAAGGAAAAAAGTATAGCATTACCTGAAGAATCATTCTCTTCCTGTCTAGACACTTCAAAAGCTTTTCCTAGATTAAGCCAGGCCAGAGAAGTGGATCTTCGTCCTGCAGTATTCTCTGCTCCTGTAGAATTTCTTCTACTGAGCTGCATGTAGGTGGTATGTCACTGGTCCACATGGAAGGAGTGTGTAAGACCCGACCCTGTGTTACTGATTGTGATTCCTTAAGGATATTTTTCACTCAGAGTGAGCCATCTTTAGAAAGATGCAAAGGAGAATGGACTCTGCTTTCAGCATCAGGAATAGTGCTTTTTCTTAGCACCTGGTTTGTCTTTGCATTAAGGACACTGTGATTAACGTAATGGATCATGTCACCCTACTTGTGTTGATGGCAAGAAAGCAGAGTGCTCAATTTTTGGCGTGCGTTTTTAAGACCAAACATATGCGATTTCTTTACTGACATCGTTACCCAGGTTTTTGTTTTGTTTTATTTTTCCTTAGCCACTATTTTTCATTGGTCTTAATTTTCTCACATATTTAAAAAATCTTATAGTTTTGCATGTCACTTTAAGTCCTGTGGAGGAATACATATTTATAATTAGCTACTGGTGAAATTAGATTTTAAAGACCAAATAAACTTAATTGTTAGAAAAGTAGAATTTTAAGTTTGTGACTTTGATAAAGTTTTTGTGATTTGTTTGATTTTTGAAAATTAAATGAATAAGTGTTTGTTGTTAAAAGCCTGTTTAAATTTATGCCTATATCATGTACTGTTGTTCCTTTTAACACATTGAATATTTGTTGGTATCAAGATAAAATACGATTCTGGAGGATAAAACAAATCTTGTAGATTTCTCAAATCTTTTCTGGAGTGAGGTTGAATATAAACCAATAAACATTAGAATTCAGTGTTTTGAGTTATTTCCATCTAACAATGGTGATAAAATAATAAGTCAATTTTATGAGTGATATATGTTAGCTTTTTAAAATATATAAAATCAAGTGACATGCAGAACATAATAAAACTGAGTTCAGAATCTCCAAAGTAAATTTTTAAGTTTGTGTTTAGTGTCACTTGCCAAACAACCATGTTCTTAACCAAATTAATTTATCATGCTGTTGGAGATGTATTACACAGTGTTTGTTCAAATATTACTTGAGTTTGAAAGGCAGATTTAATTCATTTTGGTTTATAATTTTAATTTAGCTGTTTATATACCTTGATATCTCTGTATGTAATTTTATTAGGAAATTTCAGAATATTATCTGATTCATACTGTAAATTTTACATTGCAAATAGGTTTAAAATTATTTGAATATGATAAGAACTTAGAGTTAATCAGTGAAGCAGAATTAGATCATGGAGAATATCTTAACAAAATATGGATTTTTCAGTTATAGATGGAGTATAAATGTCAACCTTCTTGTAAAATGTAAATTAACAAGTTATCCAAGAAATAGACAAATGGTAGTGGTCATTTTGGTTAGAAAAAAGGTCAGGCCTCTCAAGCAACAAGGTTGATCTGAAATCTGTTTGTAATAGAACCATAAAACTATGCCTGTGCTTCTGAACATGCTGTGCATAGCATGTCGAAGTATGGAACTGCAATGAGTATTGCTAGCATCACTGTGGGAAGAAAGCATGTTTTAGGAAGGTTATAGTGCCAGTCTTGTACTATTTTACTAAATAGATTATAATGCATGCAATTTAGTCTTTTCTTAATGATTCAGGTGCACTTAAGTACTAGCATTTTAGGTAATAGTGAAAATAAGGACCCCTACTGTGGCTTTGGAACTTTCTTGAATAATTACGCAGTATTTACTAAACTCACTTTTTTTGTGTGTCATATCTCAGAAGAATATTCATATTTATCATTTATATTTCTAATGCAGAACTCTTCTAGGACTGATTTGTCTCTTTAAAGTTGGTATATAAGATAATAATTTTTATATTTTGTATAAATGTTAACAAAGTTTGCTGGAATCATCGCTGATCTTGGAATGGAAAAAAGTATATATGTGTATATTTTACTCTTTTAATGTGCCCCTAATTGCTTCTGTGTTCAATGAAACTTCTTAACATTTTAATCTATTTTTGCAGGGTTCATGCTTGAACCAGATCCAGAGCGTAGGCCTGATATATTTCAAGTGTCCTATTTTGCATTTAAATTTGCCAAAAAGGATTGTCCTGTCTCCAACATAAATGTAAGTAGTTTTTCAAGTAGGATATGAATTTATAGTCTTATTTTTATCATTTGTGAATATGTGTGTGTGTGTGTGTATACACACTTGTTGCTTGTTTCATGACAGGTGGTCTAATAGTATGTTTGTGATTAGTATTTTTGATACAAAGTCACAGTTGCCAAACTGTGCCCTGTGGTGCTCTGGGGAGCTACAGTGGATGAGGGGGTACTGCAGGATATTTTGCATCTTTGAGAGAAACACCGCAACATTTGTCTAACATAGCACAAACTACTATTATACATTTGTTGGGTCTAACTACTAAAAAAACAGGACTTTCAGATTTGGGGGAAGGTAGGGCCAGGGGTGTCATGAAAAATTACTGAACTATTAAGCACTTTGCAAACTGAGAAAGTATGGCTACCTTGGCTCAAAGAGCATAGGCATTGTAAATGGAGAGAACCAGGTTCAGTTCTGTCTTCATCAGTGACTGATTTTATATATTTTGGAAAGTTACTTATTGTCTGTTTCTTTTTCTGTAAAACAGGGATAGTAATTATGAGGATTAGAAATAATGAATATAAAACCTGGTGTCTAGTCCAGGGAAGATAATGAGTTGGTAATTGCTAAACCCATTCAAAGGCTTTGAATTGTATCCAGTGTCTGCACACTGTACTTAACTATGTTGGATTAACAGTATATGGCAAGTCTCTGCTAATTTTAATAAAAGTCTGGAAAAGTCACTGATTTTAAGCCATTCTCAACTTTGTGAAGATCATTCTGGCCTGACTTATATTCTTAAGAGTTTCCTTTGTGTACAACGTAATCTACCCCACTAAGAAAAAAGAGGGAAGTTGGTACCTTTTTGTTTTTTGAAGTTCTTACTATGTCAGTGTAATGCATTCTTAGTTAAATCTGGAAGTCATTACTAACACTTCTAGTAATGAAGTAGCTTTATTTGACATTTGCCTGGATTTTTAGCTTTTCACTCAGCAAATGTTTAATGAGTCCTTATTGTAAGCCAAATGTATAGAGTGTAAACAGATGAGTGAAGCCTCTGCTCTTGTTTCTAGTCTTGACAAGCAGGGTTGTGAAAATCACCTGCAGTGTGTAAAACAGCTCCTTACTCAGGTGCTTGGTCTTCGCTTCTTTTTCTAAAGTGTGGAATACTCATTGATTTACAAGTGTAATATAATCCTTTATACCCAGGGTTCACCCATTTGTAAAGTGGGTATAATGATAAGGTTCTGTTTATTTCCCAAGGGTTTCTGTGGAACACAAATGTGAAAGTGACATTTGTGTAATACGCAGTGACATTTGCAGATTAGATCTGGCAAATAAATGTGAACAATTTATAGGTCTGAGGTGAAAGAAATAGTATTTCACAGTCAGGACTTTTAAAGTTTAAGAATATATCTGTAGTGTTTAAATAAAGCTTTCTGTGATTGAAATGAAAACTAAAATGAAAATGTTTATTTTTTCTTCCAAGAATTCTTCTATTCCTTCAACTCTTCCTGAACCGATGACGGCTAGTGAAGCAGCTTCTAGGAAAAGCCAAATAAAAGCCAGGTAGGCAAAGCTATGCTGAAATTTGAAAAGGCATTTTTTAAAAAAGGGCAGTTCTCATTTTTAATCCTAGCAAGTGTCATTGATTAAATACGCTCTTCACCCACAAAAAGTGTTGTGTTCCTTATTGCATGTGGTATGGAGCTTAGACAGCAAGTTCAAAATAAGCTTTTTTTTTTTGTATTAGATAACAGGGTTTGACATCAATCTCCCTTGAACTGTTCTGTCTCAGCAGTCACAAAGTGATTGTGTAACTGGTGATGTTACATTGGGTCATTTTACTTGGGGGGAGGTTGTCTTTATTTCATCACATGGCAACTAATTTATGAAATTTTATGTTTTGCTTGATAGCCAGTATGACTTTTTTAACTTATGGAAAGAAAAAAATATCTTTGTATAATTTGTATGAATGGTATAGTGGTAATACTTTTAAGACTGATAAAGAGATTATAATATTTTAAATAATTTTTATTATTTACTACATTAGTATTTGATACAAATTACACAGGTTAAGTCCTAAATCTGACAAATGATTGAATTAATGACTAATTTTTTTTTTTTTAAAAGAGTCTAAAAGTTAATAAACTAAGGACTATGTTTTAGATAATCAGACAGGTGTAATATTACATTTGGGGAGATTTCTTGGTCACAGTTCTTTTGTATTATATTTTACTTACGTAGAGTATTTTATTTGATATAAAATACATAAAATATATTTGTCATGCATTAGTTATATGCAAGATGTAAATACTGAGAACACAAAGAAGCAGCAGAGTTTATTTTCAGGGAGTTCACATTTTAATGAAGATAGACCAGTGAACAATTACAGCTTCATAGGTATCAGACCACTCAGTGGAGGAGGGGAAAGACTGGGGGTAGAGGAAGCAGGCTCGTGGGAAGAATCCCCTCCCTAAGGGTGGGGGTTGCTGAGCTCCTCCTTGAAGGAGGAGCAGTCAAGTCACTTGGAACGAGGGGGAGTGAGCCTGCAGCAGGCAGGCATTTCAAGCAAGAACAGCCTTTGGGAACCTGCAAGGCTGGGTTTGATAAGGGGATGTTCTACGGGAGTGGTGGGAAATGACTTGAACAGAATGCCAGTCAGGGCAACTTGGTTTATATGGCATGCTGAGAAATTTGGATTTTGGCCGTTAGGCCAGTGAATTTTCACCTTGTAGTCACTTCTGCTGTTTGGGACTTGGTTGTAAGATGTGTTACAAATATTCTATTATTTGCAAATTGTTGAAAAATCACTTGGGAATGACTTAGTTTTAAAAAAAAATATGGTGTTGCTCTAAGAAATATTATTCTTCACTTGAATTTAAAATATTCGTTTGAGTAAAAGTCGAAGGAGTAAAGTTACATCTGACTTGCAGGAATTCCAGGGTGACTGACAGTCTGTCTTATCTGTTGACACAGCCGTGCAATCGTAGGACTTGGCAGCAGCATTTTATTGTTACTTGTGTTTTCAAATAATTATTGTGTCAATGATTAAATCTTTAAGAAAATAGACATAGATTTTTAAAAAGCATGAGTCAACTGAATAAGGATGATGTTTTGAATATCATTTCACCATGACACAAGTTTTAGCCATATAATTATAAGCAGATGAAATAATGAAATAGTTAACTAAAATTCACAGTGCTAGTCATAGTATGTTAAGTCTATACATTATGTGTATTAAAAATAGGGTTTGTTGGTGCTTATTGATCAATAATATAAATTTAGTTTTTATTGATAGTATCAGTAAAGTACTTGGAAAATTTTTAAATGTTAAAAAGTTGTTAATTTTTTTTTTTTTTTATGTATAAGGCATATTTCCAGAGGGGAAATGGAGACATCTCTAAGTAGCTAGTATCATTATTTACATGTTTTAAAGCTTTTATGAGTATTATCTGCCTGCCCTACCCTTCCATCTGTGGCACTTTTGCTTTACTTCTTAAAAGCTCCCTACCTCCTTCCCCAGATTTACATCTGCTCTCCGGACTGTTAAACACACGAAACTTATGTGACTTTATCTTAAAGATGGGAGGGTTGAGAATCACTGTCCTGGCAGAAGGAAACAGTGAAGAATTTTAAGAGAGAGTTTGTAGTTTAGGAAGATTGTTCAGGTGATAGTGAGGGAGAAAGAAAAGAAAGGAAGAAGGAAAAACAGCTCTGGGTCTGCTGTAATAGTGCATATGAGGCTGCGTGGCTCCGAGTAACAGTAGTTACTCGGTCTTTCATTTTAGTTAAGTTTGTATCTTCACTTTGCCTAATCTGTCCAGGCATTTTCTTCCCATTTCTTCACACAGACTGCGTAGTTCCTTTCACTGTCTGATGGAATCATACTCATCTTTCATCTTCAGTTCTCACCTGAGCCTTCCCTAGCTGAGTTAGGTTAAAGGTAGAATTACTCCTCTATGAAACAATTGCCAGTGCTGGCTTGGTGTTGATTATTTTTACTGTTTTATGTTTTATTATATTTTCATAAACATCTGCCATATCTTCGTAGGTAGACTGTAACTTTGAAGGATGGATACTTCGCTGTATTTGCTGGATATCAGTAATAATTGCATAATAGATATTCGTACATTAGCAAAATAAATCAGGAAACAGTAGACTAAACAAAGTCTGCAGAATTCTAATATGCTTTCTAGAGGTTTGCTGTGCTCGTGTGTGTTGTGACTCCTCTATAGAGTGATTTAGAACAGGGACGAGGCCGGGTAAGGTCTGGCCTATACTTCCCACTTAATAAAGAATGGATAGACAAATAGAAATATTGTGTGTAATATTTTCCACAGTTTACTTGAGCTTGGAGGATACAGCATTGGTTTTAGTGCCCACATCCATAATTTGAACTCAATAAATACTTGATTAGGTTAAATTAGAGGTAATTGGTTATATGTATACATGATCTTTTATTGCCTTTTAGTTCAGTTTTCATATGACTTGTACCATCTCCGTCCCATATAAAACATAAATGTTTTTGTTTTTAGAAAACAGTACACACACAATGTATTTCTGACTTTCCAAAATCTTTTCATTCAATTTCACTTCTTGTCTTTCTTAGAAAGATAGGTGTTGACAGGGCTCCCTCTTGTGGTATCTGCAGATACAGGCAAGAACTGTAGATCTGTGCAGTTAACAATGGACAGGACTTTGTCTAAATGCAGCAGATGTGTGCTTGATAAAGCATGTGTATGCAAAAATGTTAAGTGTCAGATCATTTGAAAATGTGCTAAGGAACCTTAGTAAAGAGACTGCATTGCATTCCTTTTGAATAGTGAACATAGACCCTATTAAAGTATTTGAGTATTTGGAATTTATAGAAAGCAGGGTTCATAAATATGTAAGTGTAAGATTTTTTCCTGGCTTTTTTTTTTTTGAAAGAAAAGAAAATATCTGTATCTTCTCAAATTATATGTAGTGTCTCTTGCTTTTAAAACTATGTTTACACTTGACCACTCCCATCTGTGGCCTAAACTAAGAACTAGTGGGAAAAGTTTTATATAATTTCCATTCACTGTTTTAAGTAAAGCAAAGTTAAAGATCCAGCAAGTTGAATGTGAGTTGGTAGCTCCACCTTTTAATAGTTTTGGCTTCTTGCGTGTTACGCACCCTAGGGTGTGATCTTTTCTTTCTTAGGCTGAGAGTCTAAGCTAAGGGAGACGGTTATTGTTGCTTCTTGTTTTTATTTCTCTGACTGGTTTAGAAAGCTGGCTCTCGATTTTGCCCAAAACCTTATCGAGAAGGCTTCTGTTTGTTTCCTTTATTTTATCTCCTTAAGAGCAATCCTCTACTCTTTTCCTGCCAGCCTTAGTGGCTGACTGTGAATGATAGCATACCGGCTTGAGGAAACTGGTTAGGTTTATTTTTATTTACTTTCCTATCTTCATTAAACATTTAATGTTTGAAAAGGAGACAGGAAGAAGCCAAGAGGGCTAACATGGTCATTAATAATAATAAATAGGCATCTGTTGAAATAGATGCTTTATAAAACCAGTAATTTAGAAGTAATCCCAGTATTTGAAATGAAATGTGTTTTTTTTCTCGTAGAATAACAGATACCATTGGACCAACAGAAACCTCAATTGCACCAAGACAAAGACCAAAGGCCAATTCCACTACTGCCACTCCCAGTGTGCTGACCATTCAAAGTTCAGCAACCCCTGTTAAAGTCCCTGCTCCTGGTGAATTTGGTAACCACAGACCAAAAGGTAACATGCCCTGCCAACCTCATCCCCTTTGTAGTTAACTTAAACAAACCTTTTATGGCTTGATTTCCGAGCAATGTTAATTATTAGTGTTGTGGAGCAGATATATCACATCTGCTTTAAGAAACAAAGCTGCTGATGTCTGATAAACTCAACAAATTGTTTTCCTGAAGTTGTCAGCAAAGGAAAGTTACTGGCAATATGAAAGTGTGGTCCGAAAAGCTTACAATTTGCTTACCCCTAAAGTCATCAACTAGTGGGGTTTGAGGCTGATAATAAAGTTCAGGAGCATAGAAAATTCTGTATTGTATTGGAAAGGAGGAATTTGAAACTCTGGCCTTTCAAAGTTTTAATGTTAAAATGTTTCATTTAAAATGTTTTAAATTAGGATATACTAATGGTTAAAAGCCCACACTTTGAGTCTCATGAACCTAGATTTGAATCCTGTTTCTCCCTTTTTTTTTAATAATAGATGTTATGAAAATGCTAGTACCTATTTCATAGGATGGCTGTTGTGAGGGTTAAATGGCTGCTTAATATAATGCCTGCTGCATATGTCCTTAAGAGATGTTCACTATTAAGTACTATTTCTACTATTAAGTAAAGCAAATGCTCAGGGAAGGCAGTATTTATGTTACCAGATGTATTGCTGCATATATCTGTGGGGATCAGGAATACCAGATGGAGGAATATTCTATAGAAAAGGGAAAAAAGGAGAATTTAAAGTCTTTTGTGTTCACTGTTCTCTTCTGTAAAGTGGGAAAACATCTACTATTATTATTATGAAAAGAAAGTAGCAAGGTTCGTGGTATCCAGGAGAATTTTGTTTCCTAGGACACATTCAGTGATGGTTTTCTACTTTTTGGAGTTGGGGATCCTATTAGTCTTATCTGTCGTGTATTTTGATCCTCCAGCCAAAGACCACTAGGAACACACTTATAGTTGAATAAATTTGGTTTATTACTCTGATACCCTGGAAATCTGTGGGAGTGTCTCAGTAAGATGGTGTCTGAAAACTCTTATTAAAGGATTTGGGCTTGCTGTAGGTACTTTTGTGGAAGCAGGGTGTAATATCATTAGGTATCTTAAATTTTATCTAGAAGGAGGGAAGCAAAAGCCTCATTTGGAAATGAAGCAGCATTCAGTCGTGTTAGCCAGGGTTGGGAGAGGTTTGGCCATTTTTGTGGTTTGGACAGTGTTCCTGATTTTGTCAGCATTGAGACCTGATTAAGGGGTGGTCTTATCCTGATCCATCACAGGGTAGCCTTGTCTGGTGGTGGTGTTCTGTAAAACTGTTTGCATTTATCGGAAGAACACCACCACCTCACTGTGTCGGGCTTGCCTGTTGTCAGGGGCAGCATTTCTCTTTCTTACATACTTCCAGCTTCAGTTGGAAAAAAAAATACTCTTTTTCCCCCCTATATGTACATCTCTTAACATTTCTTTTCCTGTTAAATATTATATAAAAAGTAACACATGAATATATTTCTAAAAAATACTCATATAATACAGTAGTATTCAGAAAAATATAGATTTCCATTCTTTTTATTCCCAGAGTAAATTAGCAGCAGTTTGGTCCACATCTTCCCATTCATTTTTTATGTTCTTGCATGAATATACATAGATACAAATAACTCATGTTGGGTTAAACTCAAATGGATTCATACTATACATAGTTCTCCACAACTTGATTTTTTTAAACTTAATATACTGTAGAGAACTTTGCATATCAGTGCATATAGATCTATGTAGTTTTTAATAGATACGTAATATTCTACTGTATGAATGTCCCATAGTTTATAAAACCATTGAGTTAATTTCCAGTATTTGCTATTATTAATAGTGTTGTGGTAAACATCTTTATCATCATACTCTTGATTTCCATCTAAGAGAATTTTTCTGAGGAAGATAATAAAAAGTACACTCATTTAAAATTTGTCTGATATGACCAAATTGCCATCAAAAGAGGACTTAAGAAATTTTTGTGACAGCACCATTCACAGTGTGAGTGTCCTTTTGCTCCTGTCCTTGCCAACACTTGACAGTATTGGTTTTTAAAAATTTTCCCTATTGATAGGGGAAACATTTTTGGTTTTATTTTAATATTCCTTATTAACAGGACTCTTTAATGTTTACTGACCATTTGATTTCTTCTATGAATTGTCTTTTGTAATTTTCTGTGAGATTGTTTGACTTTTATTTTTTATTGCCTCAAAGGTTTTATTTTTATGTATTCTGAATATTAGTCCATTGCCAAATATATTTTCTTCCAGTTTATCATTTGTCTTTAACGTCACTTGTGAATTCACTTAACTTCTGTGAGGCTCAGTTTCATCCTTTGCAAATCGGGGAATAACAGTATAAGAACTTGATGACATTCTTGCAAGCACTGTTTTCATGTGGGGTTGTTGTGATGCTGTTTGGGAGTTCTCTAGTGCTCAGTGGACTTGGCTTGGGAAGCAGGGAGCTCTCTTCCGCTCGATAACACTAAAGAGAAGTCACAGTTCGTGGGGTCGAAGGCGAGTTCTATAAGGCACTGCATGAAGACCATTGGCTTGTGTTGGGCTTCACCTGCAGCCACACGTGTCCTCCAGTTAGACATCAGGGCCTTGAATGATGAATGTACAGCTGAGGAGATGAACTTTTTCATACTCTTCTGACTGGGAAGAAAGACGCTTAAAAGGCTAATGGTGGTTATGTCTGTGTGGCAGAATTATGGTTTTAATTTTCTTCCTTGTACTTTTATAAACATTTTCAAGAATAATTAAAATAAATGTACATTTGTCTTATAATTGGAAGAATTAGAAATAGTTATAGAAGGATTTTCATACAGGTGTTGGTTTAAGGCCTGTGGAGTGTTGAAGACATTAACACTGATAAGAAAGAATCTTTCTCTCCCTCCTTGCGCTCTCCTTCCTTTTCGCCCCTTAGGACTAGGTACTCATATTTCAATTTACAGTGACTTGTTGAAAGAGAATACAGAAATTACAGTAGATTGCATTTCCTCTTTTTGATGTTGTCTGTCTCATCCTTTTCTGTTTATTTCAAAAGTTTATTCATAGAATTTCCCTAGGATAAGATTTACAAAGCTTAGACATAAATACCCTTTTAGGAGACGGTGTTAGTAGATTCACGACAGTAGCATTTATTAAATATCTGTTATATAAAAAGTTCTTTGGAGGGCTAACCGGTAAATAAGTCTTTACCTTACCCCTCAGGGGCCCTGGTTAGGAAATAGCCATTTAAACAATGAATGTGTGTGAGGCAGAATGAAACGTTATAAACTTAGCGGAAGCGTTAGATGAAGAACAAGGAAGAGAGTTGCGAGCTCCAAAGGATAAGAATTGCAGTGGGTGGAAAGTGGCAGGGAGTCATGTCAGCAAAGACACAGACTCATAATGTGCATGGTACAGGTGAGAAGTCTGGAGCGTTTCAAACTGACTTGGCCGGTGCGTTCATGAGATGAAGGATGAAAGAGGACGTGTTTCTAAGATGTGAACTTGTTCACGAGTTGTTGCTGACAAAGTTAGCTTTCATGGGTACTTTTAGTAAATAATCCCTTTAGACCATATGCACATGGAAGTTTCTATAAAATGAATGTAGGAATGCCTTGGTTAATGATGATCTAAATGAGTGTTTTGAAGTCGAGCCGTTTTACTGAAATTGCGAGCACGTTAATGACAGTTTGGGGAAACCCCTTTTAGGAGCGCTGAGACCTGGCAGCGGCCCTGAGACTTTACTGGGCCAGGCGCCCCCGCAGCAGCCCCCGCAGCAGCATCGGGTCCTGCAGCAGCTGCAGCAGGGAGACTGGAGGCTGCAGCAGCTTCACGTGCAGCACCGCCGCCCTCACCTGCAGCAGCAGCAGCTTCAGGATGCGTACGTGCAGCAGGTAACTCTTCTGCTACTTCGGGCATGGAAGTTGTGTGGTGACATTCACGGGGCTCTTGACGATCAGTAAATTCCCTTTTGTACCGTGGGTACCTTGGACTCTAGATTGAAGTAAGCGTTTTGCTCAATTTCCTGATTATTAAAGATGTATTTTATTTGCATTCTGTGAGATACTTAAGAATACTGTGCTGAAATAGGTTGCATCATGGATTTATGAAGCAAAGACTGTTCATCAGTCATTTGGCCTCTTGAATAAGTACTGCGTTTTATGATGGATATTATCTTTTTCAGGTTACATTTTGAGTTCAGATATACAGACTAATAATGTTACTGTTGGAAGGTGATACTAGGCTTTCAAAAGTAACATTGTCTTGGATTTTTTGTTTGTTTTTCTTTTTTTGCCTGTGTTAGGGTGTGTGTGTGTGTGTGTGTGTGTGTGTGTGTGTGTGTGTGTGTATAGAGGTGGCATTTAGAATTGGAAGTAGGAAAAAATGACCTCAAGTTCTGTTCTGTCCTTTACCTCATCAGACCCTGCACATATCTAGTTTCACTAAACTATTTTAAATTTAATAACTGTCATCATTGTCCTTCATCATTTCCTAAAATATTTTTGAACCAGTTATATGCATGACACTTCTCATGGGGTACCCATCCTCTAGTCTTGACTGAGAGACCCAGAGTCAAGGGTGGTTATGTAGGGGTGCCATTGGATGGCCAGAAGATGTCAATGAAGGGGAGGCAGGGGAGAGTGGGGATTTCTGGACTCAGGGGTCTTCATCAGCTGGTGAATGTGTTTAGGTTTAGGTTTCTTCCAAACATCCTTAGACTGTGCTGGAAATGGTTTTAGTTGAGTCTGTTATGTTTCATTGATAATTTGGAAACCAGTTCCAATAAGCAGATTTAAGTTATAGTTGCTTACTAACTATAGCTATTTCATATCAGTGTCTGGACTATTGGGTACCCAAGTCGTTGGTTACAGTAAGATCAGCACTTTAAAAAAGAAAGACTGTGGCACAAAAAAAGCATGAATAAAGTTGATGAACTTGTTTTTCTAATCACAGTATCAACACGCAATGCAACAGCAGCAGATACTTCAGCAACAGTTTTTAACGCATTCGGTGTATCAGCCACAGCCTTCCGCATCACAGTATCCTACAATGGTAGGTGCTATATAATTTCTAGGGATGTCTCTCTGAGTATACATTCTAGTATTGGAATTCACAGTGTGAATGGCATTTTTCATTACTTAATAATTCAAAATCAACTCAAGTTAGTTAATTAACATGTATTGTAACAAAGCCAGCCATGTATTCTCACACAGCTTAAACTGACCTGAACTATCTATATCTGTATCTATATCTCACACCTGGATTTGGAACATCATAACTAACAGTATTTTTCTCTTATAGTATAGGGAAATTATTGATTACCCAGGATCTTTTGCCATATATCTTTTTCATTTGGCAAATGTCTGTTGAATTTAAAAAAAAAAAGAGGAAAGAATCCCAAGGAAAATTGCATTTGCTTCCAAGAATAGTTTGACCTTTCTTTACAGCAACCACCATACCAAGTGACTTTAAGCTACTCTATTGTTTTTTCCTTAAATTATTTAAAGGAGAATTTTTGAATTCTGCCAGGTGAGCCTAACTGTGCAGCTGCTTCTTTTTTTTTTAATTGAGGTATAATTGACATAACATTATGTTAGTTTCAGGTATATGAAGTAATAATGTGATATTTGTGTGTATCACAAAATGATCATGACAATAAGTCCACCTGAACAACTTCTTAAATAGATTTATTCCACCTTGCTATAGTGTTCTGGTAGTAAGCTGCTCATTCAGCTTCAGTGACCTTGAGTGTTGTTTTGTATAACAGCATTTTCTGTTTCAGATGCAGCAGTATCAGCAGGCTTTCTTACAGCAGCAAATGCTAGCCCAACATCAGTCGTCTCAACAGGCATCGCCGGAATACCTTACCTCCCCTCAAGAGTTCCCACCAGCCTTAGTGGCCTACACTTCATCGCTTCCAGCTCAGGTTGGAACCATAATGGACTCCTCTTATGGTGCCAACAGGCAAGTGTTTTTCCAGTGAATGCAAAGGAGATTATTGTGAAAGTGGGTGTTCCCGTGGAGTGCAGTCACTAAGTGGCTCCTGAGCTGGCTTAGAGTCCATCCTTCTGAGAGTTCCCCTTCTCTTACGGGTGCTCTCTGCTGGTCCCTGTGCATCTCTTTCACCCTTTCCATTTTCATCAGTTAATTCTGCTATGTGCAGATAAGGCTTAGCAACACCCAGCAGCGTTTAAGGCTAAGAAAACTATTAGCTCATATGTTAAGACGTTTCTTTATCATTTCAATAGAAGCAAAACTCTAATGAACTACTTTAGTAGTTAAAAAAAAAACCCATGTAGACAAGCTAATTTAACTTTTTCTACTTATATGTTATTTTTAATTAATTTGATAGTATTTATACTCATAGAGATTGCCTAATTTGGTTTAATTTAAACAGGTGCAAAAAGTTGTAATGAGTCATTTGGTTCTTTCTAAAGATGATATGATACGGCAGGCTTATTGTTACCACAGCCATAGTGCATTTTGGTTATTTATGTACCGTAGTTAGTGGAGTTAACTTTTCATTGATAGTTCATATTGAAAACATCACAAGAAGTTAAACAACTGTGATACAACTGTGTTCAAACTTAGCTTTTTTATGAGGTATGCTTCAGGGTTTTGTAATTAAGAATCTTTTGACCCTCATGAATACATCCTGATAGTTTTAAATACATAGGAGGGAGTAGCTGTTAGAACTTTGGTCACTAGAACACTAAAGAAATTCTCACATAACACTTTTTGAGGATATGAAATGTTAGCTGGTGTCTACAAGCTTTGGCTGGGTTGGGTGTGCGAAACAGTGACATCAGTAGTGTGGTGGTCACTGAGCATGTCAAGAGTGGTTGGAGTTTGCAGTTTGCTATAGTATATCTCCCAGCCCGTGTGTGTGTGTGTGTGTGTCGGTGTGTGTATATGTGTCGGTGTGTGAAAGAAAAGAGGTGCAGGGATTGAAAGAGTGAGAGAAAGGATTGGAGGGGAAGGAGGATAGGAGAAAAGAAATGGATTTATTGAAGTGCTTTCCTAAATCAAAAATTGACGTGCGTGAATTAGAACAAGTAAGTATGTCTGTAAGTGGAGAGCAGGGCGTAAGACCAAAGGCTCGTTTAAAGACCCAGAGCAGTATTTGCCAAACTCTTTGTCATTTGCCTACTCTAGTTGTGCTTTTTTGATTTACTCATGTAACTTTTTTCTTTAATAAATTAATAGCACTATTGTGAATAACACTAAAACAAATAATATACATTTTAAACAAATTAAATCCACTAAAATATAATCTGTGAAATACAAGTAGCAATCTAATAAATTAACAAAAAAAGACATACCTACAAATAAGTCCTCTAGGGATAAGAATAGAATAGTTTTTATTCTTCATTAAAAACAGGGTATTCTGCTTGATATTAAGATACTGATGAGGCTGTTGTATTAATTAATGATTGATTTTTTTTTTTACTTTTGATGTTAACTAGCATCAAAAATTGTATCTCGTGTTTGTAGTTGGAAAATGCAAAGATATTAAACTGTCTTCTCTGACACAGCATATATACTTATGTATACTTTGTACTGGGAAGACCAGCCTCTGGAAGCAGAGTTGTGTTCCTGATGAGAATGAAGTCATGAATTAGAAACCCTGCATGAGAGAATTCATGCCAGTGTCCCATAGCTTCTCTACTACCTGAACTTCTGATTAGTTATGAAGGAAGATGAGTATCTAAAGATTTGGGGCACACATGGTATGCAAGGTGCTGATACCTGTAACTTATGTGTGTTCCCAAAGTACTGCCTACTTAATCTCATCTTCAGTTAATGCTGTTCATGAAGCCACAGGTGTGATATGTTAGATAAGTATGTTTCCTAATTTCTGTGTGACTTTAAAAAGAGTCAGGTTATCATCAAAATCAGCTTGCACACCCCAGTTTGGAAAACATTGGGTTGGGTATCTGTGAAAGTGTATAGGACTTATTTTACTCCGCTTCTGTGAAATTATGAAATTATCCCAGGAGATAGGAGGGTGGAACAGGAAAGGGAGGTGTTTTAGGACTCTGAAAGTCCTTGAAGATAGTTTTGGAATTAGAGATGAGGTTCTGTCTTGTGGAGGCAGGCTTAGACCTTGGCCGCTGATGCATTCCCAGAGTGAGTGCTAAACTGAATTATATTTATTATTAAGATATCTAAGTTATATTTATTAAGAACGACTATCTAGTCTTCCTTAATAGATCAGTTATCATATGTATTTTCCTCTTGCTTTTAGTAAGTGTTCATACATTCTGTTCTTGTCTCAGCTTTACTGAAGAGGCTTGGGCTAGAAGATTAAGTGTGCAACTTTTGCCCTTTCTTCTCTTTAAAGACCTGTGTGATGGCAGTGGAAGTGAGCTCCCAAGGGGGAAGGAGAATTTAAGAGGATGAGTCAAGGCTTGAAAAACTGAGATACTTCTTTAGAAGTGCATACATTCTCCCTCCGCTACCAATGTTAGAAGGTCTGGATCGGAATCATGAAATGAACGTGACAAATTTGTGACACTGCCTCGTGCCTGTGCTGCATTTCCAGGATGAGTTGAGGGGGAGGCACCCACGAACTCTTAGATTAAGAAGTCTTTAGACTCTCATCTTCTCTTAAAAGTCAAGAGACCTTTTGATACTTTAATAGAACCAGTGGTCCTAGGCTCCAGACTATGTAGGTATTTTAAGCATCATAAATAACTTATTATATAGAAAGTGACCCTCATCTAGTTTTAGGCAATTCATAAAGCAGTGCAAGCAGTTCTCCTTTTGTTGGTGGCTGTACAGAGGATGCCTTTGTCAAATGGAAAATTATTGTGGTGTCTCAGCGTGACCAGGACATAAAATACCTTATTCAGTCGTGATTTTAGGGTGATACTGTTTCATATGGCAACTGGTTTTCACTTTAAGGTTTATTCACTATGATAATAAAAGTTAATATTTTTAAGTGCTTATTTATTTATGTTCTCTGTTTTTCGTGTATTAAACCATTTAATCTTCTCAGTTACCCTATGAGGTAGACACTGCTGCTCCTGTTTACAGGTGAGGAAGTTGAGACCTGAGAGGTTAAGGAGCGTGCCCAGGGTACGCAGCTAGTGACCTTTATGGAGGTGATGCAAATCCCAGCTGGTCTTCCTCCCAATCCATGCCCTTATCTGCCACCTCCATCATGATAAAATGATCTGCTTTTCCAAATATCTATAAAGTATGAACCAGGACACTTTAAAACTTCAATTCTAACTTTTTTCTCCTTTTTCCTCTCTTAATTATTACTGTAGGTCAGTTGCTGATAAAGAGGCAGTTGCAAATATTACAAATCAGAAGAACATCAGTAACCCACCTGATATGTCAGGGTGGAATCCATTTGGAGAGGATAACTTCTCCAAGTTAACAGAAGAGGAACTGTTGGACAGAGAATTTGACCTTCTAAGATCAAGTAAGGGACACTTGAAGGCTTATTTTGCTTCGCAGTAAAATAACAGCTCTATAATTATTCAGCAAGGCCAAAGACTGTTTTGGGGTGGTAAATAGAAAATTCTTTTTGTGCATTTGAGGGCAAAATTCAGGCCATCTTCTTTTACATATACTAGCGAACTATGTTGTGTGCATTAGAAATCAATTGCTTGATAGTAGCTGTTAAACCCAAGATTGCTGATAATATGCTGATTCCTAACACTTAAATACTGCGTATCTTTGAATGTTAATTCAGAATATCTCCAAAACGTGGATAACAATGTTCAAATAAAAAGGGAGACTTTAGTATCTTGCCTTACTAATCATTTTGCAGCTCTGTTTCCTTGCACACCCAATAGAAGATACTGTGGGTCTGAGATGCCCTTTGAAAGTGCCTGAAAGAAAACATGGGCTGCTGCATTATGTTAATGTCTTGTAATGCCCTTTTAACGAGCGGTGACATAAAAGGGCTGCTTTGTTGTCCGGTATGGCAAAAGTGAAATAAATTCTTTTCCGTTTTAAATCAGATATCTCAATGTTTTTACTTGAAATCATTGCCTTTTCTTAAACTGCCTAATATATATGTCAAGCCTCACCGTACATGTTTTAGAAAAGTTTTTTTTTTTGGAGAATGAATGTGTGGAGTGTTTTGAGGAAGTTGCAAAACAGGAGCAAAAAGCTCACTCCTGGAGTATGGAGGTAATTGTCAGGTTTCTGAGACTTGTGTGTATATGTGTGTGTGCATGGGTGCCAAATGTGTTTTCCCATTTTGCGTGTGAAAAGGAGGTCTTAATGGTCCCTAGGTATAGTTCCTAGTTTCTGTTTTGTTTTGGGGAACTGGCCTTATGAGAATGTTTATTAGATGAAATGCTTTGTTCCAAATTGGTATATATTTTATGTAAAGTTTATAAATGCCCTGAATTCATGTAAGGGTAGTTGTTTGGAATTTAAATTTGTATTTTACATATTGGTTATATGATATTGAAGAACATTAAATTGATGATGAAGTACAGATATAAAAACGAGTTCTGAGCCTTTAATAAAGGTTTGTTAACTTTGATAAAACCAATCTTACTTTTTTTTTATTAAAAAATTTTTTTTTAAACCACAACTTTTTTTGTTCGGCATTTTTCCTACAATTTATATTGAGTGCTCCCAAAAGCAAGGTTTTAAAAAAGGAAATAAGGAATCTCTTTATATTGGGAAGATGGCAGGGAGATACAGGAAATAACCAATTATTATAATTTATGGGATTAATTTTAAAGCAAAAGGTAAAAATAAAATATTCATTTTAATGTGTCTTGACCAGGATGGTAACTAAAGGTTTGCTAAATCAGAATTTTCTACTCCTTAGGTAAAAAGTTCCTCCTTCCACCTTAAAAAAAAAAAATCTATTATGGTATGGGTATAGTAGTCACATTATCTTGTACCTTATAAAAATGTTATTGTAAGCTCCGTAGAATTTGTAGTGATACCCAAATGTTAGTTACTGTGCATTGGCAAGAGTGGCATGTACACCTAACTTCATAAAAATTGGGTTTAGCATGCAGAACTCTTAACCAGCTATTTGCTTTCAAACTTCAAGGTCAGATTACATGTGTAATTTGTGTATGTATTTGTACACACATGCGTATGCCAAAGAAAGTTCAGGCTTCATTGCAGTATTAATTATGGAAAGATAATAAGTTCCAAATGAAAGTGTAGGAGGAACCTTATCTGAAGGTTAGACTTGGAGCAACTTAGCCATTTGGAAAACTGCCCAGATGGCCCCTGAGCTACTGAAATCACTGTCACTAGGCTGATGTACTTAAATGGGTACATAGTATAAGAAAACATGAATTCTGATACCTGGCCATGTCATTTAACTAGGTTTAATCTCCCTAAAGTCACTAACTGCTGTCTCATTAACTCACTTATAAACTGGGTATAATGATACTTACCTCATAGGCTTGTCAAGAAAATTAAATAAAATCGTATCTTTAAAGAGTCTGGACATTTCATAAAGGCCACTTCTGCTTTTCTCACCTTCTGTGTAAGCCTTTGGGTGTTGACTTCTGAATTTATTGCCTGATAACCAGCATTTTAAGATTATATCTAAATTATCAAGTTTCTCAGCTGGCAATTAAAAAACCAAATAGAAGGGGCTTTGTGGGCAAACACATCAATAGTGGAAGTGACATATGACAGCATGGAAGGAGATGGAAAAATGCCTGTTTTTCTCTTAATCATTGATAGTCATAATAATGGGGTTCAAAGAGGTGAACTGTCTTTAATGAAGTTTCTAAAGGAATCAATAATGTATAGAATATAGTTTAGAAGGATTTTCTCCCAAATCTGGCTGAATTGTAATAGTCATCTTTAGCACCTCTTTCACTCACAGGCAATAAGGTATCTAATATTTGATCTACTTGATAGGGTTTAAATTACAGGAATGGGCAAAAGACCTCTTCCAGAACCTTGAGGTGCAGTAGGACTATCGGTGTCATGAAAATTGATTGCTGGTCTTTACTGGTTGGCTCCTCTGTCCCTGTCAACTTTTTCCAAAACCAATGAGTAAATTATTGATGTGTTTGAAATATCAAATTCATCTTTTTCCTTAGCACAGATATTTATCAACAATTTTCTAAAGTCCTTTTGAAGATAACTTACATTTTGCTTATGAAAGCTTTCCAGTGAGAAACTGAGTACCTTTATGTATGGTTCTTAAAAATGTAGCCATTGCCATGTAATGATTGTTCTGCATGAAACAGTGCCACTGGGACATGGTTATTTATTTAAAGAAAAAAGAAATGCTGTCTAGGATGCTGTTTACTTGTTGTATTATTCAGAAGGTAATTTAAAAATTATATTTTGAGATACTAAAATTCCAAAATAGTGGTAGTTGGTAACAAAAACTGTTTCTTAGTGATCTTTAAGAAAACGGTTGAATCCAGCTGGCAAAGGGATTTAACATGTAAAATATAAACCTGATTCTTCTTGTTTTGGCTTTCAGTGTAACTGAATATTATTTATGGTTCAGAATTTTTTACCTGTTCCTATTTAAGACCAAAACATTAAATTGAAATTAAGCATTGTTAATAAAGCTAGTCTCAATTTTATATATAATATATATATATATAATATATAAAATATATATATATATTTTAAGTTTAAGTTTGTATTTTTCATGGTCTTTTGTATCAGAATATCCAGATTAGTATGTAAACTTTAGAAATCTAATTGTCATAATATTTAATACATTAAACACTAATTAGAATACAGGTGTTTGCTGTGGGAAATCTTTTTAACTTGCATTTATTCA
The DNA here is from genome assembly GCF_036321535.1 of Camelus dromedarius. Taxonomy (NCBI): domain Eukaryota; kingdom Metazoa; phylum Chordata; class Mammalia; order Artiodactyla; family Camelidae; genus Camelus; species Camelus dromedarius. Next base: position 75,980,749 of record NC_087436.1, read on the forward strand.
AATAGTTGTGTAGCTCTTAATATTAATTAAAAGTAATACTTAATGGAATATTATTTTCTTGTTAATGGATTTATTGTTTCTGTTTACATTTGCATCAGAATAACTAAGGGGAAGAGTAGAAGAAATTGAAGACTGTGGCTGCTTTGCAAATTCTACTGAATGTGTTGGTTTTTTTCCTCTGAAGCCACAGTGTGAAATAGATACAAACTTCTGTATATATAATTAGTTTGTTGTAAAACATGAACTATCACCATTTCAAGCTAATTCAGACCTATCATTGTTCCTTTAGTGCAGAATAACAGAACTTTTCAGGTATTTTAGAACAGTATTAGAAGTATCAGGTGAATACTGTACTTTTTAGTCTTATTCATTAACCGTTTGGCTATTCAAGCCTTTATCCGTTTAAGCTGCTGAATTAACTTTTTACAGTATATTAATCGTCTGATGATATTATGAAATACCCTTTGATTCAAGGATTTTAAATCCTATATTTTTGCCATCTTTGTCAATTAAAATTCTTGAAAAGATACTGTCTTTATTCACCACACAACTCTTTTAGGGAGGCAGGAAGAGGTAAGTTTCATACGTTGGACAAAACAGGCTCAGGTTTTGCTCTAATGAAAACCTATTCTTTGAAAATGGAACTTAGATACATCTTAGGAGTAACTCTGTATTTGAAAAATAACTCTGCCACTTTGTTAGTTTTTATTTATAGGTAATTGATAATTTAAAAAATTAATGTGTATTTTTATTTTTTTAATTTTGTGCCCTGGGACCCAGATTATCATGTGAACTTTAGAAATCTAAATGATTTTTAAAAAATCCTCCATGGGAAAATTGGTGCTCTGTTTTGTGGAACAATGAGAACATGATTCATTTTATAGTGAGTTTATTCTGATTCCTGTTTTGAAATAATTGGATAAATGAACTTTGTATAGAACACTATCTTCCTATTTTTAATTATGGGGATCCCATATAAAAAAATACTTGTTTACCCCTACAAGATAGTGTTTGTACTCTTGTCATAATGACATGATGCTTTTTATACATTTGCCATGACTTTATCATAGATGGATGGAGATAATACACCACAGCATGAGGATTCAAAGAACCTTAGTGGTAACTTAGCATTTTTATCTGCTGGGAACAATTGGGAACAAGTGATTTATAAACCTGGAGAGTATGTTAATATGTAGATTTCTAAGATCCTACTCAGATCATCTGATTCATTAGGTCAGTTATAGGGCCCAGGTAACTTCATTTTATACAGGAATCCTGGCAATTATGATGCAGATGGTTTAGGAAGGGAATCTGGTCCTAATTTAGACCTAAATACCTATATACTTATATATAAATATATGTATCCTTATATACTCGGTCTCAATATTCAAGAATGAAGGATCTTGGGCATTGATAGGCTGTGGCTTTCACTCTGAGGTAGTCTCTCCCATTTGTCCATCGCCAGTGTCTTTTTGCTTTGTCCTCACTCTTTTGTACACCAGAATTTGGGAGATGGAGGAAGGATAGGGGGCAGTCCAGGAGGTCTCTGATACAAGGAATAAACCCTGGTTTTACAGTTGCTCTATAAAGGTACCCAGAGCCCAATAAAATTGGTAACCCACAGGCATCCTCTGTGACTCAGTGAATCTTAGGCCTCTCCTTAAGGTCAGGTTGTGGCTTCCCACCACAATAAATTAAAGACCCTTGGTTATATAAAGTGTTCTCCAACCTTATTTTTTTCAGAAAAGCGCTATGAAACTAAGTTCTTCTCAATGCGAGTCGGACAACAAAATATGAAAGAAGCATTTTTTCATAGTACAATCACCATTTGTTACTGATTTCCTGAATTAAATATACAGTTAGTATCTTGAAAAAGAACACCTAAAGTAAATTTTCATTGTTATCCATTTCTCTATTGGATTTAAAAAGAGCCTCTTAAGTTTTGGAAGTTTCATTTGTGAATAAATCAGTTATCAGACGAGTTGCCTTAAGATATTAGTTAGTGCTTCAACAAAATTTTAAGTTAAAATTTTAGACAACCCAAAGTTTCACGTGGACGTTGCAGAATTAGTTTTAGCCATACAAGCGGATAATTGTGTAGTGATGGTGTTTAAAGAATCGGTTGTCCATAGCAAGAATGAAGTATTTTCAGGATATTGTAGACTCTAGGCTGTGGCCTACTCACGAATGTGCTCCCTGGACCAGCAATGTCACATCATCTGGGAGCCTGTTGAAGTGCAGAATCTCAACATCTGTTCCAGCACCATCCAGTCTGACTCTGCATTTTAACAAATCCCTGAGTGGTTAGAATGCACGTTAAATTTGAGAAGCACTGTTCTAAGAGATTGCTGCTTTCACTGGGGGCTTTTGCTTCACTCTGTGCTTATAAGTCATTTTTTAGAGAATTCTGTTTGGATTCTCCCTTCCCATCTTGTAATCCGTTAGAACTCAAATGAAACCAGCATAATTTACCCATATAATTCCTTAAATATGAGAAGTATAGTCCTGGGAATGTTTAAAATATCTGTAAGGGCAGATTGGGCCCCTAATTGTATGTTTGATTACTAAGAATCAGAGGATAGATAGACATCTTATAAAATCTGGAAGTTCTCAACTGATAAAGTGCCTGAAGTGTGCAGAGATTAAGAACAGGGGAAAGTACTCACTACCAGGGAATTAAGGTACTTCAGTAACTCTACTTCAGACACAGCAGACCCGGCGCTGCTGCCAGCCTTTGCTTTAGCTCTTCCTCTGCCTGGCGTGATCTTCCCCAGGGGTCATCTACTCCCGCCTCCTTGGGGTCTTTTCTCACCTGGTACCTATTAGAACCACTCTGTTACTGCAGCCTGTGCCCACTCCCTTAGTTGCTTTTAGGTTGTCTACATTTTTCTTTCTAGCTTTTTTCTTTTTAAACATACTGTCCATATTTCTCATTACGTTCGTTGCTTATCGGTTGTTTTTCCATGCCAGCATATAAACTCCACGAGGGCAGGAGTCCTCTTTTTGTTTGACGTTGCATGGCTGTTGCCTAGAAGAGTGACTGGCACATACTAGATGCTCTACCATTTGCTGAGTGAAAGAATGAATTCTGTTGTTAAGGCTTTTAATTTAGTAGAGAAACATCTCCATCTTTGTATCTGCATGTGTGAGAATGGTTTAACAAAATAATATGAGAAATGAACAGTGACATATAATGAAGTAATGTGTAATGAGTTACTTTTTATTGCTATTGAGAAATAAGATTTACTTATTTTATGAATGAGTGACCATTTGCAATATTTTTTCCGTATGTATTTTTGGAGAAAGTCTGCCAAATACGTCTCTGTTTAGTAATCTGGGTTTAACTTCAGATCCAATATGTTACAACTGAAAGACAACTGGTATTTAAGTAAACCAAAGCAAGTCATTTATTAGGTTAATTGTATTTAGTGAAATCTAGCACTGTGATTATATTGTTAAACTCGGCTTCGTAGCATCAAATATGCATTAAACTCAGGACCACCCCCTAATACTTAAACAAATGAACTTTGAATCTAAAATTTTTCAAGAAGGCTATTGCTTTGTTTAATTTTCACTTTTATTTAACTGTATGACACTTTTTTTTAATTTAAAGATCCTTTTGTTTTTATTTTACTTTTTGTTTTGTTTCGTCTTATTTTTGCAGATAGGCTCGAGGAGAGAGCACCCTCAGATAAGAATGTAGAGCCACTTTCTGCTCCACATGAGCATCCTCCAGAAGATCCTTTTGGTTCTGTTCCTTTCATTTCTCACTCAGGCAAGTTACATATGTAACGTCATCACTATCATTAAAAAGTACACACAAGAACGATCACAAGAGCCAGAAACTTTATTCATGTAAAGTCAAAGTAAGAATCAAGTGTTAGTTACGGAAAATAGAACAGGAAATTATTTTAACCTATAGCCATTCTAGTCTTCCAAACGTTCTTTCCAGTGGGTTCTTCAATTTGTGCCTTTTGCCAACCCAGAAAAATGCAGATTTGCATAATGGAACTATAACTGTTTCTTTCTGCCTTGACTATTGGGTACTACTGAAAAAATTTATGCATGAAAATATCTCTCCCTTTTAATATTAAGATATGTTTAAAGACATTTTATACTTAGCTTTTGCTTAAATATTCTGTTTTCCTAGTTTATACATGCTCTTGTAGCCGCATTTAAAAAGTATTAGTGATTTTGTACTTGTCACAATTTGTGATAAATTACCTACTCTTTTCTTCTTACATCCTTGTTTTGATTTTAAGCCAAAATGTAAAAGTTGTTATTATCCACTATTTAAAAAATATTTGTAATAGTATTTTCAAAGTAATTACCCAGTTAGCACTGTCGAAGATCCTAGGATGGAGTTGGACACCTCTTTGTCATAAATGGATTCGTCTGTGTATATGGTTATAGTGGAAAACCTGAGTTTAATCTTAAAAAAAGGGAACTGTATTGGAGGAAATCATGCTTTGCTAGAAGGTAAAAGTTTTGTTTCATATATTCAAGGTAACTGTCAACCATGTTCTTTGGTTCTGTTTCTTTTATTTCTCACTTGGGCAAGTTACATATGTAACATCATCACTATCATTTAAAGAAATATGTGCGAGAGGGAACAACAAAAGAAAAATGCATGAATGTAACGCCAAAATAAGACATAGGCGTCCGGAATTTCTGATGAGTACATTGAGGCAATGTCATAGCCTTTCATCATTCAGATTTGGTTATCCAGAACATGTAGCACAGTAACTAAGAGTGTTTCTACCTACATACTTTCACATTCTGTGTTTTTACTCTCTGACATTTATTGAAAATAGTCCTTTTTTTTTTTTGGTCATTTTCTGTTCATTTTCTTCCAGTTATCTTTTTTGTGAATGACATGATATCATTAACTGGGGAAGACAGTTTTCTGTGTCTGTTTTATCTGCATAGATGCATTCCCTCACTCCTCCAATACCCTAGGTCATAAAATGTTACCTTTTAAAAAAAATTCTAATAGTTCAGATGGTCTTCAAAGGCTCTCCAGAACACGGTGACTTCGTATTGATCGATTTGTGGCAGAAAGCGGGTTCAGCGCTAGCTCTCATTCATTCTCTGGAGGGAATTGCATAATCCTTTGGGTTTGCACGGATCTGTATGACGTCTTCTCTGTTCTCTAATAGCTCAGAAAGAACCTGGGGAAGTGAAGAGTAGAATCAGGAATTAGAGTAAGCCTCACTGATTTGCCTTTTTCCCTGGACTACCTTATTTTGGGGTTGGCCTAGGATTTTTGAGGTTAGAAATACGCTCACAGATTTGAGCTTGATTCCTGCTGTTTTTTTCCTTTTGCTGTGTTTAACATCTTTATTAGATTTTAAGCTTATTAAGGGTTGAAAACATGAGTTTTCTTTGAATCCTTCCCCGTAGCTAATCCAGTAAGTACATTTAAATATTCACTGGATGTATGAACAAAGTATGACTATTCCTAAAAATTCACCGTCCTTAGTGTTAGGTCAATGACCATAAAAATGTCCTTTGATATCAGTGCTACCCCTCCAAAAATATTTTTAGATTTAGTGCTAATATGAACGTTGGAATAGTTTGGTTATGAAAAATTGAGTACATAGGCTTGAATAAAGGAGATAATGGTCACCAGAGAAATGTGCCTTCAGAGAGAAGAAAAGATGATCACTTTGCTATATTAGCATTGTTAATTTATTTTTATCAGATTCAAAATACATAATTAAAATTTTAAAAATCCCAAAATAACTTACTGCCACTGACCTGTTCATCACCAAGCTAGAAATACTTTGTTATAAATATTTTTTAAATAACAGTAAACTATTTGAAGGCATTTATTTTCTTCTAATAGTAAAATAATTAAATCTCTGAAACAAAAATTAACTTCTTCATAAGCTTTAGGAAAAAATTGGAAAAAGAAAAAGGATTTCTACCCAATGAAAATGTCTTGCACCTGGCAGTGTGAGCATCTGGAGATTTATAGGACTAGGACAGAAGGAAGGTAAGAAACTAGGTCTAAGTGAGTGTGTGTTTGTGTACAATACAGAGTGATGTGTATCTGATAAGCCAGCTTACTTGAATCTTGAGAGCTGACAATTACTGAACGTAATTTAATTTTGGGTAAACCCCATAGAGAATAAGATAAATTCAGTCATGAGGCAGATGCTGTAAGAATTTTAGAGGCAAAATGCATTTAAGAAGACCCGCTGTCCTGAATCTAGTGCTCCTCACACCGGCTTTGTGAGTTGTGTTCTTTTTATTTTGAAAGAAAAATTTCCATTAAAACTTTTAATCTTAACTTTGAAATTAGAATGGATTAGTTTTTACTTTGCTTTTCTTCAGTTTATCATAATTTTATAAAATTATTTTTAACCTAAGTTTTTAGGTAAAAATAATGTATGTATCTGCTTTAAAAAGTTGGATTTAACAAGGCTTATACTGAAAAACGTCATTTCTCCGCCTGCTCCGTCCCTGTCCCCTTACCCTGTTCAAACTCCCTAGAGGTAATATTTCACTTCCGACACTTTAATATGTATGACATACTTATTCTTCAATTTCTTACTTTTTTCTTCAATTTTAGATAATATCTGCAGACTTCCTATTATGGAAAATGATGGTGGAGATTAATTACACTGTTAGCACTCAGCCAGAATCAGAAGCACATGTCCTTTCCCTGCCTTCCAGTACAGCTCTGACACAGTTGTTGGTTGCCAGTGTTCAATGTGTACATTTTCTGAATATGTAAATATTTGTCACCACTGAGGTCCAGTATGCCATGATAACATTTCCTTTCTTCTCTAAGGTTTTATTTTTCCTGGAGTTAATTTTAATGATGTCTATAAAAATGACTGTGTTTTTGTTCCCTTGGTTTTCTATGTACCCTGTCGTTGATTCATCATCTCCGCTTAGAAGTGTAAATTTCCTCCCAGTTTAAGGTGGCTGTCGTTTTCATTTTTGCTCGATTACGTCTCCCATGGAGCTCTGCAGTGGGAGTTGGTTGCTTCCTGTGTCTGCCACACACATCATCCTAGTGTTTCCTTTTACCCACTGATCTTTCTGGGAATTCTTGGATCTCCTCTCTTCCTCCTTCTTGGTTAGTAGAGCAACTCCTCTAGTAGTTTCTTGAGAAAGTATATATACATGAGAGGAAAACTTTTAAACTTTGCTGCCTAGAAATATCTTTTTTTCCCTAACCTAGCACTTGACTGATAATTTGTCAGGGTGACTAGTTCTATGTTGGACATAATTTTCCTTGTGAATTTTCCTGCTTCGTTGAAGTCTAGCTTCCAAAAAAGGGGGAAGGAGTTGCAGCTAGAGGAATGGCTGCCCCGTGGGCTCGTAACCCCAGGCCCCACACCTCTGTGGTCCAGAGGCGAAAATACCTGCTGCTGCTCCTTCTTAGCCGTGTGTACTGCGGATCTGCTACCGTCAGCAGCCTGCCTTAGTTTGTCCAAACAGATGCATCTTTCTGTTTGTTGCCTTAGCTATGATGTCACTTTCAGACTTTTTAGGAAGCTTAGCTGAAGATAATATTTTGGTAGACCTTGTCTTAAAATGAATCAAATCTAGCTTTTCTTATTTTTAGACATTTCTTTATGGGCAAAATTAAATTTTATAATTACTCATTTATACAGAAATCAAGTAATTACACCAAGAATCTGGTGCTGTATATAAAGGGAATATCTTAGTCCATAAATTGGTATTTTAATTATAATGAGATTATATATGCCTTCTATTGTAGGTTACTAAACTGATATGAGTAGGGAGGTGTATCACAATGAACAATTTACTTTGGAATGATAAAGCCTGGGGTATGAATCCTAGTTCTGTCACAGATTAACCATGTGATACTGGGTGTGGCCTGATTTCTTGTAGGGTTTCTTAAACTGGTGATAATATTAGCTATTTGATGAGATTATGAAAGGACCAAACGAGAAAATGTTATACACAGACACACAAACATCCTTGGTGTTGGTTGCTGTTGTGATTGGTGGTGGTGGTAGTGTTATTAAATAGTATTGTTCCTACTTACCACTAAATTCCAAAATCTTAGTGTTAAATAAGTTTTGTAGCTGCTCTCCAACTAGTAGTACAGAGTTCCAGTAATAACAGGCTAATTAACTGAATGAAACCTTTCAATAAAGTGGAGAACCTGTTTGTGAAGCTGTCCCCTACCAAGAGCTGTTTTAGTGGTGCCATTTCTGTTTTTACTAGAGCATTAGCTATCAGTATTCAGGACAGTGTCCACATAAACATCATGTTAAAAGCATGGTGTCTGTTCCCAGTCCTGAAACACACCCAGCCTTCCTTCTCCCTGAGGCATCGTGCCACAGTTAGTTTGTATACTAACGTGGGATGTGTGGCTCTGTGAATTACAGCGTAGACCATCTCACTTTAATAAACACTCTCAACTTCTGAAACACACCGTATTTGAAGAATTTTGTCACTGAAATTTTAGATTTCTTGTATTGCAGTTCATTTTTAATTAGGTTTAGTGAACTTCCCTCCCCTACTCTCCCAAACTCCAGACTTACCTCCTGTGTCATGTCATCTGACAGGAAGTGGAATTGAATTTCGGGTTGGGAAAGGTCACATTAGATATAGCAAATACTTGTTGGAACATAAATTATTACAGGTTGTCAGTCTAAATGCTTATAAGCCATGATGAGGTGTATTGTTTATACCTTTAGATTCTAGTAATTCTTGAAGATGAAGAATTTTTCTGTTCCAGAATGTCAGCAATAATGGTTACCATTTATGGAACTCTATTATATACATACAGTGGAAACTGAGGCTCAGAGAGGGGGTCAATGGCCTAAGATCAGATTGTTTATAAGTAGGAATCCAGCTCTGTCTTATGTTAAATTCTGCTCTGTAAATAGTAGCAAAATGAATAAAGGTGTTAAGTGGCCTGTTTCAAATAAAAATCTACAGTAATACGAGTAATGTAATAGAAATGCTGGTTTTATGGCATTTTTAACGTGGCTGGCAAATACTGCTCACAACCAGTATGATTCTCTTCTTACACACAGGCCTGTCATTTGGCCTGACTTCAGAGAAATCGTACAGATTTTGATAAAACCTTCTAATCCACTAATCCTTGGGTCTGGCATGGTAAATTGCTGAGAAATGATGGCAGGCAGTATGCTTCCAATTCTAAGTGAGCTGTAAAGTCTTCCAGCCCCTCCCTTATACCCTAAATGATGAGACAACAGAAGGCATGTAATTACAATAGCAGTTTCAAGCCATTCATCCCCTATAATCCGATAGCAAGAAAAAGAACATCAGAACAAAATATTCTTGAAACTGGAAGCTTCTTATATGATTAAAAACGTACCACCTGTTTTATAACTAAAAGAACTGTCCTCTAAAAGATAGAAACCTGATTAGAAGAAGGTAATACGAATGGTATAATGCAAATATGCTCCTCTCCCCACATTTTTGGGACATATTCTAAATATTTCAAATTTTTGGATATAGTTTATAAAGTTTCACTTATGTAATTTACGGATACATTTGCAATATTTATTTAAAATAGTGTGGCATGAACTAGTATCTCATTCTTTTCACAATGTATTTGTTTTAAAAGATACTAATAATAAGTGTATGAAAGCCTATGAAAATTGATATAAATTTTAGCTTTTAAGTTTGGAATCCTCTTTTGGACTGTGCAAGACTGTCATGTCTTTGAAATTTTAACATCTAGAAATATCCTTAATGAGAACTTGAGCATGGAATAGGTGAATTCGTGTTCTTAAATTCGTTTGGTTAGGTAAGCTGGTTCTTCAGAACCTCCCAATTGTTTTTATGTTGTCAATCATTTTCCCAGATCACTAGAATCAGGATTGGTACATGGGTTTCACAACTATTAAAGTGAATGATAGGCTTCTTGAAGTCAGGAAATGTCTTGTCTTTGTATGCTGTACAATACCTTGATGAATGAATTCATTATCAATATACTTTGATAATCTAATATAAACTTTCTCTCTCTCACACCTTAATAGTTAATGAACTTTCACTAGATAAGATGAATTTTATTAATGTTCAGCTCTATCAGGTAAGTCCCATTATTGTCCTTATTTTATATATGAGGAAGCAGGGACTTTTCTGGAAGTTAATCTTCCATATTTTGTAAAGTTGAATATTCATTTTTGATAAAGCCTTATAATATTTCTAGAACTTAACCCTACAGATTGTTAAATACTTAGGTACAGCGTATTCAACAAATAACTATTTGCTGAAATAGAAACAATACTGTGCTCATTTTATTAGTTTTTTTGTTTGTTTGTTTTTACTTTTCAGAGGTAGCTTTGTAAAGGGGATACAAAAAAAAACACAGGACAAGTATGTGGTTGTATTTTGTAGAAGGTTGGTGCTAAGCTATATTGAATGTTTGCTGGTAATGATATTCTACTGGTAGTTGAATTGTAGAATTTACAGGTGAGAGTTTTAAACTAGTGTCATCAGCAGAGAAATCACTATGGCCTTAAACTTGGGCAAGTCATTCAGCTTTTTCCTAGTTTCAGATTCTTTATGTACGAAAAGAGATTGGACTGTATCTTTAAAAATCCCTCCTTGTTTGTTTTGTTTTGTTTGTTTTTGCATTCAAGCTATAGTTGAAACTATGAAACAGGATGAAGGAAGAAATGGGAGGAGAAATAAGAAATCCAGGGCGTGAGCTTTGGTTGCATATCTTTGATTTGGTAGGAAATCATAACAGTGATCGGACATGGAAAGCAAGGGGAACATTTTTGAAGATGTGGTTAAAAAGACTGAAGAGGAAAGATTAGAAAACCTTCCAGAGCATTTTCACCTTGATGTTGTGGGAGCCTAAATGGTGGGGAGTTCAGAGATACTCTATGAAAAACCCTTGGCCCTGCATTTGTGCTCAGGACAATCTTAGTTACGGTCCTCTCTAATTCATTTCTCAGTACCATGGGCAGTATATAGTGAGTACTCTGTAAATCACTATGAAATGATGGCGTGATGCATTAGCAGTAACAGTAATTGAGCCCCCCTTGCTGAGCCCCTGCAGCGTGCCAGCACTGCTGTACGCACTCGACGTGGGCTCTCTCATCCCGGCTGCGGCTCTGTGAGGCGGATGCCATTGTTACTCCTACTTTACAGAGAGACAGTGAGACACCAAGTAGTAACCCGACTTCAGCTGAGAACACAGGTCATCAAAGGACACTTTCATTTAGTATCCTCTGCTCATGAAGGAAGGAAAGTGTGCTATATATTTTTAAATAGACAGTTACCAAACAGTTAATTTGGAATTCTCACTTATTTAGTGAATGCCTGTTATTTTACAGACCGTACTGACCAATTGAAGCACTGCTTTAGTTGGCTTTGAACTACTACCTTAAAATTGTAAATATGAGGTATATGAAGCCATGAAGCAGTGAGAATAAGGAGAACTTTCGTGTGTAAATCAGTACCAGTTCTCTTGACACTTAGTGACTTCCATGGCTCTGACTTTTTTTTCAATACTTAACCAGGAATTTCCTCAAGAGACAGCTTACCTGCTACACAAGAGAATTTAATGCTTAATAACCCATCATTGCTGTTCTTAATGATTTACCCAAATCTGCCTTGTCTATGTTAGTCACTCACTTTATTCTCAGGATTTGGCTCTGGTTGGATTTTGGCTGTTTGCAGCAAGCAAACCCAGCCTCCAAAGATGAGGACTACTCAAAAAGCTGAAATTTTTACAGTCTGTAGTTCCAAGGCACATAACAGAAATAAAAATATTCTGATTATAAGCCATCAAAATACAATATCCTACTGTATTTAGTTTGAGGAAGGAAGAGTGCCCTACTTAGAACCAAAAATAAAAATTGGTCAGCATTTGAAATTTTACAATGCTTTACCAAAATCAATTAATTGTGAAAAAATGCAGCAATTGAGGTATGATCCTGGGCACAGTCTAGACATTTGTTTATGTTTTAAGTACATGTTCCTAGTGCTTATTGTAAATATTATAGCTCCCTTCTGCCTCCCTGAAAACCAGCCATTTTTATGTTAATAATGCGAATCTCACTAAAGATAGGGATTATTAGGATTTGGGATATATTGAATTAAAAGGCAATATATTTAGGCTATCCTTTTGGGAAATTAACTTAAGCAGTGAAATAATCCCGATTTAAGTTTCATAGTAAATCAAATGTGTAATATTTACTCTAACAACTTGGAAGAAACAGTCTGGCACCAGGAGCAAACAGTAGGAATATCTGAATTTTTTTTTGTTGTTGTTACAGGAATATGTTTAGGTGAAGAAAAGTTGATGGCACTCAGCCATGAGGTTGCTTTTTAAAAAAAAAAAATTTATTGAAGTGTAGTTGATTTACAATGTTAGTTTCAAGTGAATAGCAAAGTGATTCAGTTATACATATATATACATATATATTTTTTTCTCCCCAGATTCTTTTCCATTATATGTTATTACAAGAAATTGAATATAGTTCCCTGTGCTATATAGTAGGCCCTTGTTGTTAACCTATTTTATATACAGTAATGTATATATGTCAATCCCTAACCCCTAATTTATCCCTCCCCACCCTTCCCCCTTTGGTAACCATGGTTTGTTTTCTGAAGTCACATTTTAAAGCAACATACATTGTACATTTGGTAACTAACTTTATAACTTGTAATACTTATTTTGACAGTCTTTTGTGCCTATGAGACAGGACTAAAAGTCTTAGAATATGTTGAAATAATTTTCATTTTGGTGTAATTCCTATTTCCTTCTCAGTTTTTCTGTAGTTTGACAATGAGACTACAACGAATCTACAGAAAGTGAAACCTCTTCTCGGATTGTTGTCACTTGTAGCTTTGGAACTTAGTTTTTCCCCAGCAGGCGGTGCGGCAGAGATGAGCACATGAACTTAAATTGTGCTTCGTGCCGCTGCATGTCTAAGTTGCACTCAGTATGCTGGCGGAGAGGTCTCCTGCTGCTCTGGACCCTACACCGCTTTGTAAAGGAGGGGAAGGATGGAGAAAGAAACATTTAAGCAGTGTCAGGATGGGTTGTGAGAATATAGGAGAAAAAAGGAATTTGGATAGGTATTTTTGATCGCCTTATTTTAGTTTTATGAAGGAGTGACAACAAAGAAGTAAAACCAGTCAGTCTACACCAACCAGAAATTTCCCCAGTTGCCCGTACTTTTCAAGGGTGTATCTGAAACCATGAAGATGGGATAGATCACTGCATGTATCTCTTCTCGCTCTATTTGAAAGCATTCTTTCTTTTACTGTGCTCTCAACTCTGGCTATTTACAAATCAGAGATACAGTTTCTGGGATCCAGATTGCACCCTGGTGGTGTGTGAATATATATTTGTTTGCCTCCTTATTTTTGGGCAGTTCTACAGTGGACCGAGCCACTCTTGAATTAGCCATAGATGTGTACCCTCCTCTCCCCTCTCCATCCTCTTCCCTCCCATTTAGATCTATCTTCAGCCATCAAGTCCAGAAAAGTTGATAGGAAATTGGAGAAGGATGGCTGAGATAACTGAGTTGGGCCTTGCCCTGGAGATGATGACAGTGAACTTTATGGAGTGCTCATTACGTGTCAGGCACTATTTTAAGTCCTTTCTTTACAACAATCCTACAAAATAGACCTGTTCTTATATTATTCTTTCATAACATAACAGTATACATATTCCTCATGTATGAGGGAGCAGAGTAGAGGATTTAGCTGTGATCTTATCAGAGACTGTTACTGGGTTAACTTTGTTAGCTGAGTATTAATTGTTCATAGGGAGAGAATAACAATAAATAGATAAACTGAAATTATTATTAACAAAGAGGGTTTTTTGGCGATAGTTTTTTTTCCTTTCAGAGAAAAAGTCCATGATCATGGTTCCATTTAAAATGCTGAAAAGCTAGAAACAACCTGGAGGGTCTATAGGTAAATAGTTAAACATTATACATACAGTGTTTCTTCATGTTTCTGCCAGAATTGATAGTGGACTATACTGATATCTGTAAAGGTGCATTAAAAATGGTAAGTGAAAAAACCCCACAAATTTATATCCACACTCACCATTTAAAAAGTAGATCTGCATAGCACTTTACAACGAAGACAGGCATATCTGTATCAATACAACTTTGAGAAGCTGACAAAGGGTAGACAGAGTAGGAAGTAGAAAGTGAGAACTGTGCTTTGGAGAGCAGAGTTGGGCAGCTGGGTAAAGGAAACGATTGCTTTAGAAGACTGGGCTTAATGTAAGAATACAAAAAGAAGGTCAATTGAAGGACTTTGTCCCATTTTTAATGTTCCAGAAAACTTCCAGGAACAGAACTCTCTGCCCTAGAAATGGAGTTTGTTCCAGGGAAATTGTAGAGTAGCATTTTTCCCAAGTGCTTTTTGCAAAATTGTTTATAAAGGTTAATAGGCATTACATGTAAATAAAAGTGTAGTGAACAAATTTGGGAAATCCTAGGTTTTATAAAATCAGATTCTTCTGTGTACCTTTTTGTGTCAGCACCTATAATATGATGAGCACCTTCCAGGTAAGGGGGGAGGCACATTATAAAGTGCAGCATTTCATAAACTCAGCAGCCTGAGACCACAAGACTGTTTGGTTCTTGGAATAGTGTTCTGCAGAAGAAACTTTAGGAAGCATATGGGAATGTTCCTGGAGGTGTCCATGAGCAGGCATGAGGGAGCATGTTGTAGCTCTCTGTGGGTAGGGGAGTAGCTTGAGGACGTAATAAGTTAAAATATATTTTAGAGGGACTGTCCTGATGTGAGGGATGGGTGCAAGTCTTTGCCATTACCGTTTTTGCTTTTGAACACAAATTCATGAAAATAAATGCAACGGCTAAACTAAAAGCAATCTTTGTTTTTAATATCAGCAGTACGCTCTATGGAGAAGTCAAATGGGAATCTGCGTGTGATTTGGTTCTAATCTGTTAGGATTTAAGATAAGCTCATTATAAATATGTAAAGATACAGTATGTAGCTCTTGGCTGGTTTCAAGGAACTGGCAGATAAAATAATGGATGAAGATCATATTTGTATTCAAGTATAAGCTGATGGAATTCTCCACGTCTTCTCTCCCCGTCCCTCCTCAGCCCCACTGGATTTCCTTCCCACTCCCCACTTCAAGGTTGCCAGCGACCTGCACAACCGAGGAGAGCCAGTGGCCATTGTCTGTCCACAGTTCGCTGACCTCTCTGCATCACCCAGCTCAGTGGTCTGCTCGCTCCCCTGGCACTTTCTTGTTTGCTGTTCAGGTTCCTCTGCTGATTTCTGAATGTTTTATACCCGGGGCTCAGCATTGGATCACCTTTTCCTCTTCTGTCCTCTCCTTCTCAGGGATTTCCTTCAGACTTGTGCCTCTCTTGACATACCCTCTGCGTACTGGTGACCCCCAAATCTGTTTTCTCCAGCCAAGAACTAGCCATTGTGCTCAAGACACAGATACTTGCTTGCGCTTAAATGTCTCATGGATACCTCAAACTTTGTGTCCAAAACCAAATTCTTGACAGTCTCCTTTACTTCCCAACATATTCTTTACTCACCCTTTACTGTCTTTACGTGTTAATGACAGTACCGTCCATCCAGTTTTCCTCTCCAATCTCTAATTCTGCCACTTCTGTTTTCCCTGCTGCAGCGCCGTCCAGACCACCACAATTTTAACTTGAGTCACTACAATTTCCTCTTCCCTGATCTCCCCACTTTTGCAGCCTCCTCGTATTTTCCTACATAGCAGTCAGTTATCTTTTTGAAATGTAAATTTGATCATGACAATTTAAGTAAGTCATAACATTTTGAATAAAGCCTTGCCCCAGCTCCACACTGCACACTGAATTTAGAACGAAATCCAAACTTCTTATCATGGCCTTAACGAGACCTTCACCATCTGGTCCTTACCCCTCCCTTTCCTGCCTCGTCTGGTCCAGTGTTCCCCTTGCTCCCTGTGCTCTAAGCACATGGGCCTACTTTCAGTCCCTCAAGCATGCCAGCCTCTTTCTTGACTTGGTCCTCACACATGCCGTGGCTTCCACTTGGAGCAGCCGTCTGTCTGTCCTTTGCACGGCCAGCTCCTTCTCATGTAGCTGCCCAGACACTCGTCTCCTCAGGGAGGCCTCGGCTGACCGTCCAGAGTGGTGTCACGCACCCCTGCCCGCTGCCCCGCGACTTGCACCTCTGCTTTGTTACTTAAGAGCACCGGTCACAGCTTACGTTTACTCAGGCTCTCTGAACTCCTGAAGGCAGAGACCATGTTTATTTTATTCACCAACGTATGCCCAGTGGACAGCATGTAGAAAAGTGCCCTGAGAAATGTTCTGTTGAATCGAGAAAATGTGAGTGGCTGAATTCTGAGCTGAAGACATCTCCAGATGTAAAGGGTTTCTTTTTCTATGTAACTTGATTGTGTTCTGAATGTACTGGTGTGTGTGTAGCCACAGCTGGGCGCTCAGAGTAGTCACTGTTTTATTCAACAAAGATTGAGCACAGTGCGAGGGTAGAAATGATTGATACACGAGGTAAATGATAAATAAGGCCTGTATCTCGAGCTCATAATTGAGTAGGGAAAACAGACAAGTAAGCAAATAATTGTCATACGGTGAAGCTACAATTAAGGCTTGTACCAGGTTCATCAGGGGCACCATATATGGGTATTTTTTGAGGGGTGCCTCCGAAGGGCTGTGACATGGGCTGGGTCTTGAAATACAGCCGAGCACACTTGGCAAGTCAGTGGGAGTGGGAGTGCTGGAAGGACTGCGGACTGCGGTCCTGTGTTACAACGGCAGCGAGAGGTTAAAACAGCGAAGTGCTCCTTGCTGCCTGAATTGATTAGTTTCCTGTTTCTGATAGCAAACCTTAAGGGCTTAGATAGCAAGAGAGCTCAAAAAAAAAAAAAAAAAACAAAAAACAAAACCAAACCTTTATCCAAATCAATGCCGTGCCTGAGTTTGAGCAGGGAGAGTTCAGGTGTGGCTATAATGACAAATACCTGGGGGAGACAGCAGAGTTTGAGGCTAAGGATGTTGTAGGACAGAATCCATAGAAGGGCCCCCGGGCTGGGCTGAGGGTTGGGACTTTAGAGAGACGCTGAAAGGTTTTCAACAGTAGCCACGTGATGAGTGTTTCAGAAGTCATTCTGGTGGCAGCATAGAGGGGCGGTTTGCGGGACATGGGACTGGAGGCAGACAGCTGAGTTCAGCGGCTGAAGAGCTGCTAGATGAGGATAAGGAGGGAATGAAATCAACAGCCGGCAGAGGGACAGGAGGGAACGGCTTCCAGAGACTAAAAATACTTGTTTGGTAGGAAGAGGGAAGATGATTTCCAGATTTCTGCTAGTTTGCAGAACTTGGTAGATGAAAGTGTTCACGAATTTAGAGGGAACTGGTGAGGAGCACATTTTAAGAGGAAAGATCTCTTTTGAAATCACTGAGCTGGAAGTAATGGTAGGATATACATATTCATGATAAGTATTAGATGAATAGGGCAGATGAGTATTTAAGGTTATATATTAGAGATCCAGTCATTACGGTGTAAATGGCAATTAACACACAAGTAGTTAGGACCCAGGGAAGGGCATGCAGAGAGAGAGAGAGAAACAGCCAAGGACAGAACCCTGGGGAACACACATGTTTAAGATGTTAGTGAAAGAGAAGTCTCTACAAATATAACCAAGAGGGAATGGTCAGAGGTGAGAGGAAAACAGTGCTGACTTTGAAAGGGAAGGAAATCACTCAGAGGTGCCCTATGCCACAGGGACCACTGTGTTAATCATGGGAAAGCAATGGTCCTTCCATCATAAGCTAATTAGTTTCCATGACTAAAGACTACTTCCAATCCTAGCTAAGTGTTTTGAAAATATCTGATCTTACAGGAGGAGAAGGGATGAATGGATATGTGGTTGGATCAATTCAAATTGTTCCCTACCTCTGGAAAATCGATATAATACACCAATGTATTGAGAGAGCATTATATTTTCATGTAAATATGCTATCTATATATACCCAACAATGAAATTGCAAAGCAATGTATTTGTTTGATGGAATTTTATTACCTATCATACAGTCAACATACCGACAGTTGAGGGTTTTATTTTTGTTTTGTTTTTTTTAAGAGGGAGTGTGCTTTTAATGTAACATATAGTAGTGTGTGATGGTTAAGGGAAGAGGTGTCATCTGGGGAAGGCAGATGTCCTTGGTATGGCCTCAGTTCAGGACCTGGTCCTTAGCTTTGATCAGGCTCTGGGGATACACTCATGCTAACCCAACTCATAAGACACTTGTTTACAAAACAAAAAAAAAAACAAACCCAAATGCCAATTTTAAAAATTACAGTGAAACATATAGCTAAGCAGATAAGCTATTCATGCTTGTTGATCTCTGTAGGAAAACTTTATAACAGAGTTGAAATATAAAAAGAAGATTGTTAGGTAAGCATGGAATCTGAGCAGGGCATTTGGCTGGATAATCTTATTTTGAAATGGGGGAGAAAATTTGCTTGTGTGTTATATTCAGAGTCCTGTTCTGGACGCTATAAATCAGACAGCTGTCAGTGAGGGTCTGTTATGAGTAGGTGATGTGTGGGATACAGAGACAAGTAAGTCTGTCTTTTCTGAAGGACCTGTTCATCGACTTGTGGCCAAGTGCATTCCCTAAGCCTAAGGACAAAGAGCTACCAGTATGTCTTCCTCCAAGGGAACTGCTATGCGTGCTCTGTAATGCTCTGTGTCAGTACATACTGTTTACTGGCAAATGGTTTTTGAAATGCACTGGAATGATATAATCATTTTGCTTTGACTCTTCAGGTTCTCCTGAAAAGAAAATTGAACATTCATCCATGAATCAGGAAAACAGCACTGCAAATGCTATCAAGAATAGAAAAGCAAGCCCAGTATCTAAAGACCACCGGACTGGAAAGAAAACCTCAGATAATTTGTCAGTACACGGTCAGGTGCCAAAGGCGAATGATGAATCTGAAAGTGATTTTGAATCAGACCCCCCTTCTCCTAAGAGCAGTGAAGAGGAGGAGCAAGATGATGAAGAAGTTCTCCAGGGGGAACAAGGAGATTTTAATGATGATGATACTGAACCGGAAAATCTGGGTCACAGGCCTCTCCTCATGGATTCAGAAGATGAGGAGGAGGAAGAGAAGCACAGCTCGGATTCTGATTACGAGCAGGCCAAAGCCAAGTACAGCGACTTGAGCCCTCGCTACAGAGACGGGTCTGGCAGCAGCCCGCTCCCAGATCCTGGTGTAACACTCCTCGCGCCAGCCCAGTTCCCCTCGGATGCTAGAGCCGAGGCTCCCAAGCCCGAGTTTGATGTATTTGGCGCCGTCCCCTTCTTTGCAGCACGTGCGCAACAGCCCCAACAGGGCGGCCAGGGGAAGGACCTCTCCCCTGGGCCCCGGCTTCCCGCGGGGGGACTCGAGCCGGAGGAGTTTGATGTCTTCACCAAGGCGCCCTTCAGCAGGAAGGTGACCGTCCCCGACGGCCGCGCTGTCCCCGCCTGTCCCCAGAGTGTCGATATCTTTGGCTCGACTCCATTCCAGCCCTTCTCCACGGCCACGAGCAGAAGCGACAGCCACGAGGACCTTTTCGGGCTGGTGCCCTTTGAGGAAATAACTGGGAGTCAGCAGCCAAAAGTCAAACAGCGGAGTTTACAGAAACTCTCCTCCCGCCAGAGGCGCACGAAGCCGGAGGTGGCCAAGAGCAACGGGAAGCGGCATCACGGCACCCCTACGGGCGCCAAGAAGCCGGCCAAGCCGGCCTACCGCACCCCGGAGAGGGCCCGCCGGCACCGCCGGGTGGGCCGCCGGGACTCCCAGAGCAGCAACGAGTTCCTGACCATCTCGGACTCCAAGGAGAACATCAGCGTCGCTCTGACGGATGGCAAGGACAGAGGGCACGGCCTGCAGCCCGAGGAGAGTCTGCTGGACCCCTTCGGGGCCAAGCCCTTCCACCCCCCAGACCTGCCATGGCACCCCCCTCACCAGGGCCGGAGCGACAACCCCGTCCTGCCCGGGCGGCCCAGGCCGAATTCACTGCATGGGGCCTTCCACGGGGCCGAGGCATTGAAAATGGATGATTTTGGGGCCGTGCCCTTCACAGAACTCGTGGTGCAGAGCATCCCTCCACATCAGTCCCAACAGCCCCAGCCAGTTGAACTGGACCCGTTCGGTGCTGCTCCGTTTCCTTCTAAACAGTAGAGACTTCCGGCAGACTCTTGGTATTAACTCCTGTTTCCAAAAAAAGAGTAGGCATAGTTTTATGAATTTGAAAGAAAATTTATTTGTATAGCTCTTTATATCATCCATTCTTATAGATCAATCAGAATAGGTGATTTTTAAATAAACCAAATAGAAAAAGGAAGGGTCTGCACAGGGTCGCGACTCCATGTCCCTCCCACGCAGGAGCAAAGGGAGCGAAATGGCAAAGCCTAACCCAGGGTTTCAGCTACTGACGGGACAGCACGGAAATCCGGGGAAAGCATGGCCCCTTTCCAGTCGGGCAGCCCCTGAAAGGCTGGGACTGGACGGCTGTGACATTCTTTTTCTAACTGAGTGTCACATTTGTGTGCATGTCCCAGGCTCATTCCAGAATCCAGCATTTAAAACCAAGGTTATTTGTACATATACAAGCTGCATTTGTGGACTTTTTTTTTTTAAGGTCTCTTCTAATTTCCACATGGTAAAACAAGCAAAACAAAAATCAAGTTCTCATGAAGAATGAGAAAATTATAATCTGGAGAATGCAGTCCTTACACCTTTCTCTACAAAGCAGAGCCAGAAGTCACTGACTGTTGTGCCTAAAACTGTTTCATTAAAAAAAAAAAAAGTGCCATTAATACGGAATATCTATGTGGAAGCCTAGAAAATAAATATAAATATCTGACCGGTGGAAAAACATAAAAGAAAAAAAAAAAACAAGAGAAAAAAACACTCAGTACTTAAGGAACACTTTATGTTCTGTTTTTTGAATAATGGCTTCTTGCTCAAAACTTTATCATGTCCCTAAGAAAGCAGATTATTGGAAAAACTGGGAGTGAGGACAAGGGTTATATAGAAATTTTCTTTTAGGAGAAAATATGTAGCTGAAACCCTGAGTTTGTGAGACGTTTACAGTGTAAAATCATGTTGCATTTACTAATGTACTTTATTAAATTACCACCTTCACCAACTAGTCCCCAAGTCATGAGCAGCAATTTTTTAGTTCGGTCTGGAGGGTGGAGTAGTTTTAATAAAGTGCACAGAACAGTGGAACCCACAAAGCCTTACTGGCGGGACTCGCACATCCTGCTGCAAGTACCTCTGCACTAACACGAGATCTCAGAGTGGCCGTAGGTGGCAGGTGATGAGCGACTAGCATCTGAACTCTGCTAGTTAGTTGATTGTCTTTAGCGAAAAGAACCCAGCTACCAAATTGCCTTTTTTTTACATCACAAATCCTAATTAGAAACTTGAGATTTTATAGAAATTGTTTAATAAGATAGAAATGACATATATGAATTAATGTGAATATGGTATCTGTGCTTCCTGTGTCTCCATTTTAAGTTATAATTTACTGTCCTTCCTTATCAAATTAACGTTTAGAAGTTACTAGAACCCTTAAAGCTATTTACAAAAAGGAGTGGAAACTATTATCAACTGGCATTCTCTTTGATTGCTCTATTTTAAATTAACTCTCTTTGAGCCCAATTAAAATGTATTTTATGCGTAACCTTATTAGACTCTCTTAATTATAATGCCCCAGTTGGGATGAGTTATTTGCCTGTTTCCACACACAGATCTACACTTGGAAAGCAGCAAAGTATATGTAACTAAACTGTATCTTTTTTTTTTATCACTTCTCTTTTCTCTTTTATGTTTTAAATCAGATACACATTTGTAGACAACCGGGAAGCAATATGTGAATCACAGCGTAGCAGAGGCAGACCAGGCATGTCATTACTGCGTAAAGTTGTACTTTTCGAGCCCGACTGCACCAGTTACTTGTCCTTGTGCCAAAGGCAAATCTTATGTTTGCACCTTTTTTTTTTCTGATTCTCAGGTCGATTAATCCTGCTAATGCAAATGCTCAAGTAGATCTTTAAAACTTTACAAAGTAGATTCAAGTGATAACTTTCTTTTAAAAGTGAAGTTGATGATTACACATAGTAAATTCATGAACTACAGTAGGTTTGTATCAAACAATTTTTTAAAAGCAAAAATCCGTTGGTTAACGTATACCCAGTATGATTCTTTGACTATTTTAGTCCTTAGCCTTGGTCTCTGCTAGACCTCATGAGTTTCATAATTTAGAAGGGGTCTCTTTGGGATGTAAACACGAAACACCTAAAGTCCATCTGATACCAAGGCCTTGCTTACACTTGTTTCTCAATACACTGAATAATTTTAAATGATGTAGACACTGATAGACACTTTGGCTTATAATGCTGGATAAATTCTAAGGAAACACTCTGACATAGCTTAAAATCTTTACGTTCTTAAGTTTATTATATCACACCCCAGTGACTTTCCTTTTGAGATTATAGCTCAGAGAAAACATTTAGGACTTAGTAGGGGATCCAATGGGATAGAAATGGGGAGATTCCTTTGTGTTGAAGTAGAGGCATTTTCCCAAGGAGTAGAGAATTAGGGTTGCTTTTCATTCCCCATCATGTTCTCTCCTACTTCTGTTAGGATGGAGGTCACTCCACAGCTGATGCCCAGGTAATCCCCTTATGAGAATTATGAGAATAAAGCTCCGAAGTCATATGAAGGAGCTTAATATGTACTTGCACACAGCCCTCAGTAAAGGTTTGGCTCTATTTTGGGGTGGTCCAATTCTTGTTCAAGGAAGGAAAGTTGAAAAGAAATTATGTTCCTATTAATCAGGTGTCCTCTGAGCTTCTTTAGCATGTAAAGTAGTCAAAACTCTAAACCTGCAATACTTGAACATCACTAAGGGAAGTAAAGTATTATGAAGCTAGCAAAAGTCTGAGGCCAAAGTTATTTCTGTCCTAACAGCTTTAAGAATGCCTGTTGATTTTTAAATCATCTTTTAAAAAGTGGACCACTTGCTTAATTATTTTAATATTATCACTTCAGCAAAATGTTAGTGTTAAAAGATCAGCTTCTATGGCATTGAGGAATGTATGTGCTAACACACAAAAGTTGCTTGGTATGTGTATTAGGTGGAGGAGGAAAGGTGGTAGGCTGGATGAAGGTTTAACTAACTAGAATATTTATTGAGAAGTATCCATTGGGAAAGAGTGTAATTCTTCCACTGACACACCTCACCCCTCCCTGTGTGTGTGTCCCCGGGCACAGTTATGACATTATTTGGAACTGTAGATAGACACAGCTTTTGATCCTACCCTGATTATTGCCTGACAGCGACAGACTGTTTTGTCCTCGTCTTGCTGGTGGGAAATACTGAGGTGGAGCCCACTCCTCCAGGCTGGCGAGCAGCAGGCGGAGTCGTTTCCCTGCTCTTCAGCTTATTCTCTGCTTGGTTTATTTTAGGATTTGGTACTTCATGTCAGCATTGCTAGAAGGTACACGTGTATTATCACTGGGTCTGAGGATTTGGGGTACATTTGTTTTAATATGTAGAATGTGCAGTAAGCTTTTTCTTGTCCTTTGTCTTTTTTTTTTTTTAGCACAATTACTTATCATTTTAGGTCCAATATTGAGCTGACAGATCTACTGTGAGAATGAGATGACATATCTACTGTGAGAATAACGTGATAGTTTATTTGAAAACTTATACACAGTGGTGTTTATATATTAAGGTAAATGTATAAACACGCATGCATGCACACAGCACATCTCTCTACCGTGGAATTAATGTGAATTTTTAAATTTTAAATGGAATTGCAACCACAATCATTACTAAAAGAACATTCACTCCTAGTGAGGGTTGACAAAAGCCACTAAAAGAATAAGGTAGGCAGATGAAAATGCAAAGGGCCACCATTTGGGGTTATTTTTATTTAAAAATTTATTGTGCTACTTTTGAAAGAGAATTGTTTTTATTACTACGTTCTTTTTGTGATTGAAAAGTCATTGAATAGTAAGCAGTCTAGTAACAGTAAGCTACTTTTTAATTGCTGGCAAACAGCTTTAAGTGCACTTTCTTTGATTACACTTCCATTTTTTGTTAAACTTGAATTTTCTGAAGCCTTTTATGTACCACTAAGCAAATAACTTTAACTTTTAATAAACCTGATTTACATCTTTATTATATTTCTAATTGTTAAAAACATACTTTCTAAAGCTAATTTCAATCCTCAGATATAGCTGTTAGGAAACTGTTATGACATAGAACCAGTTTTTGTTTTTTTTTTGTCCTATATCTAATTAAGCACTAACTGATTTTACTAGTATGTTGCCTTTACATTGCTTATTCTTATTGACTGAATTCTGTCCCTCATTCACTTTGTTTTGTTTGAAATTTAAAGTTATTTTCTTACTGTATTTATCATACCTACTGTTTTTAATAGTCTGCTTCCTTTAAATGCAATAAATCCCAAATGGATTGCATATTCTTTATAATCGTTGACTTCTGGAGTCTCATTATTTGTCTTCTTATTAAAATTTTTGGCTGTAAACTTCTAGTCAGTTCTTCCTTTTGTACCACAAACATTAAGCACCTATTATGTAGAGCTAACAGAACAGAAAAATGAAGTGGATTAGATCTCTAAGGAGCTCAGTCTTGGGTTTAAGGACGGAAACACATTTCGACTCAGTATTTGTTCAGCAAAAACAACAGCACAACTTGCTCAGGCACTACAATTACTGATACGTACAATGATGAAGGTAGGGCAAAAACATGACTTTGAAGTAGTTTTTGAATGTTTGGCATAGTGTTTACATTATACGTAATTTATTTTTTTACACTTTTGAAACTGGTAACATATTTAACTTGAAAACTGGTTAAGCAATGTATTGCAATCCTTGATTATATCAGAAAGGAGGCTTTGGTATGTTAAAGAGAAAACCTATTTACTGCATTTGGTATCAAGATTGCAATATTATGTTATGTATTATTTCACAAACCGGAGTTGAAGCTTGGTGGCTTGTGGCAAGATTCAGTTTATTTGCTGTGAATGAACTTTTTTTTTCAGAAGGAGTAACATTTATCAAAAATTATGTGGAAAAATAAGGGCTTTCTTTTTAATAAACGGTACAAAGGAGCAAAATATCACGAATGAGAAAAGCTCCATAAAAAGAGAAGAGTGTGGCATATACCACTGTTCAAACTCAGTTACAGTTACCTTCTTTAGAGAAGAAGCTATGCTGCAGTGGCAGCCGTTTATTTTGAATAGCGAATCCCTTTTAAAATAAGCCCCGCCCTAGCGTCATAGGTAAGATGTAGTTAATATTCTCTTACTGAAGGCACGAGCTTCTGAGGTTTTATATGTTGCACATTTAAAGATAGTTCACTTTTGCTCCAGATTGTGGGCACTACTGATTTACATGTATGTTCCGTAGTGTTTCTGATCCCAGGTTTAGAGAGCAAGACTAGAACCTTGGTGGCTAACATCCCCGCCCGCTCAGGACGGAACAGTAACTGTTCACAAGAGACCCCCACCGTGACTACGTCTCCCTTGCGAACGTGTTTTCTCAAAGGTAGGTTCGGTTTTGGATCACTTTCACTCTCCTATTCAGGAAGTCTGGTGCAGAATTTCAGGGGACGTTGGTACACAGCAGCATCTGAACCTCTCTTCAGTATAGGCACGAATACTGTGATAATCCACGTGAAAGACACGCCTGCCCCTCCCGTAACAGCTGAGCTGATTTTTCACTGCACGCACTTCGGCAGGGGTGAAGTTACCCAGAATGATGATTACAAGTGAATACCGACCTACTCAGCTCAGCACGTGGCAGGAACCCAGAAGTGTGGGCTTTGCCCCTTGATGTTTAATGCAGGGCAAAGGATATCTCTAGGTAGGTACCTGCCAAATGGAGAGTTGTACAGCTTTATGCCAGGCAATCACAATCTTCAAATCGGTTATTCTGTCCAGGTGGGATGCCATAAGAAGTGACACATATTCCCTGAATCTTCATTCCTGATTCTAAAATATGATTTTGAAGCTGTTATATTATAAAGAATGACAAGCAGCACTTAATATATTTAGTAAACCCGGTTTATTTACATAATACATATTTTGCCATGCAGCTTACTGAATGCACTCTGTAGTAACAAAAAAGACAAGCACTATCTTGCTATTTGAAAATGGTTTTATATAGAAAGATAATTCTCTTTAATGAGTTAACTACAAACTTATAAATCACTATAGACAATTTAAAACAGCCATGGATAATTTTAAAATGTCCTTGTAAAGTCTGTAGGTAAAGAGCTTTTATAGTTTACACATTGGTAAAATTAAAACCAGTCTTTTTTAGTACTGCAGCTGAATAGTGTACTTTTAATCTTATTTTAATACATCTATAATAAAGACAAATAACTTAAATATACATTATTATAAGGCTCAGATTCATAGGCAATTTTTAAATAGTTATTCTTTAATGTTAACAATGCCTTAAAAATTTTCCCAGTAGTGATGTGCACACAGTAGGTGGTCAATAAATGCTGATACACATAAGTGTTTATAGCTGGCAGCAACCCACATTCATTCACTCCCTGCTTAATAATAAGTACATCATAGTAAAGATAAAAATGAGAGAGCTTTCTTACAATATTTAATATTTTCATAAAAAGACAAAATGTTTACATGGTATAATTTAATTCTCTCTACAGTAAGACCTGTATGCTTTTTAAATTCAAAAAAGTCTTAAAGTATGGTCTTTTATCTATTAAGTCAGATGGCAAGTATGAAATACTTCATACACTACAATAAAAAATAGACTAACAATTAAAAGAACATGAAAATGAAGGTTCAATATGTTTTGATTTTGAGAAGATATATAATAAAAATGGTGCCAGGCCTAAAATAACTAGATGTCTCCTTCACTTTTAAATTAATTATAACTACTCAGGTGTATTTTGTTTGGCCAAAATGACAAAATTTCTGTTTAAAAGCAATAATATTATATATGCCAATAAGTTATGTTTTAGGGAAAATATATCCTAGTATCATTTCACCAAAACCTTCCCTCACTTAGAATATGAATCAAATTTCTGGCCTTATAAGGTAAAAAAGCCATTTTCAAAGTGGTGTCCCATCATAATAATGGGTGCAATATGGTGCGCCCTTAGCCTCCTAGGGGGGTGTTCTCCTTGCTGAAATACTAGTGTGGGGAACTTATACTCCAAAAACACTACACTGAAAAGAAATACAGAATTTTACAGATGCATAAACTGAGGCACATTAAAGAAACATTCTAAATACCAGATGTACAAATGGCATTTGGGGAGTAAGCTTCACCATCGGTCACACCTCCTGATTTTCACAACTTCCACTGGTCTGAAGATATACCAGTATTTAGAGCAGCTCATGTCAACCCATTAAGAAACTTGGGTAATATTTTATATTCCAGTAAACGACATGTTTTTATGAATGGCTGCTTTAAAGGATTTAACTTACACAAATGAAAAGACCAGAGAATAGGAGCACTATGTTGTATGATAGGGCAGAGGGATCTATTTTTCAAGTATATACAATAAAGAGCAAATTTAAAGTCTCAGGCCCAAATACTAGATAGTATATATCAATTCTGTGAGTTATTAGTACAATAACACATGCATAAGCAGAGACAGACTGGAGCACAGGTGAATAATCATGTCATCAAATGGGGCGTCTACATGACTTTGTTCTAAGGCTTAAGGTTCATTCTGGGGTCGAGACTGAGCCCTCTGGATTCTATGGCCTTGAAAGTAGCACCCATGTGGCTGGGAACCCCCATCATCAGGACATTTAAGACTGCGAACTCAGAGAGGTGAAAACTCTTCTGCCACAGGAATTTTGGAACCCCAAATCTGCCATCCACTGGCAAGAGTTCAATTATTATATGGAATTAAATAATATTACTTGAAATTGAGAAGCTTAAATGGCTAATAACTTGGTTATTAGACCACAGAATTTGTCACCTGGTCACGTAAGCAGTTTTTAATATGATTTTTACCTGATGGGAAATGACAATGCAAGTTCTCTTCCTCTTCTCATGCCTCTCTCAACTTAAAGGAGAAGAGATCTGAAGTTTTTGTTCTAGCAAACTGAAAAATCCAATGTCCCTAGGGAGAGGAGAACCTACAGCTGAAGGAAATGATATCTTAAGTGCCGGATTCTCACAAACCATCAATTTAAAGGCTAGTGATTACTCAAAATCACATCAGCTTGTGCTAAGCACAGGCTGTTGCAACCCTTGCCTTGATTAGGCACTTAAACTTGATCGTCGACTGTAAATACCTACTATTACAGCAATCACACAGGATGGCTCCATTTTTTAATGGAGGTGAGCCCTTCCTAAGGAAATTAAGCTGGTGTTCAGTAAAATGAGTACTACTTCTACACTGGCTTCACATCCATTGTTATTCAGATGTTTCTTACGAATGCCAACTACTTTTCACTTTCTGTACAAGCAGCGAATTAGTAGTTTTAAGGGCCCATGAAGCAGTGACTATTACAGATCCCCAAGTACATTTTCCCATTTTTAGAAAGTATTACTCATGATATATTAAACCAGAGGGAAGAGGAAAAACCAGTGGGAATCTTAGAAATAGTGGGGCATACAACTCCCCGTTATATATTGCTTACAAGTGAATACATCAGGCGGCCATACCTGAGTTCACAAATGTGAAACATAGTCAGGACAGGGCTCGCTATGTCTGTACTGCATGACGTACACTGTGGACTGGTGCCACCAATATAACATCACTACTGCAAGGATGTGCCATATTTGGTGGCTTGACCCGAGGTAGTTTAGTTGTCCTGGAAGGGAAGGTAGAGAAGAATATTGGTTGTAATATTTTGATATTAAAATAAAAATATATTACCATCTGTGGCTTTGGAAATATGTCTCAGCAGCAAAGAGACTTTGGCCATCTCAGAGCACCTGGAGACTGACTGGAGATTAATTCAGACCCAAATGTTTTATAAAGAAAAGATTATATTTGAGTCTGGCTTTAAGGTTTTACTCATAAAGTATCCTGGTGAATTTCTGAAATATTATTCCAAATGTCTTTTCAAAATCAAGATTGGGTTAATTTCAGGAATTTGACCTTTTGTCTCCCACGTCTCAACTTATATACCTGGTGAAGAAAAGACATCACATGAGAGAAACAAAGGAAATTAGTGCTGTAAAGTTGGTCAGGTATGAAGCAGATATACTGCTGTGTTTGGGTGTAAGTCTGCTGAAAGCACTTTGTATTTTAAGCAGGTGTGTAGAGAGAAAGCTCAAACCCAAATCTTGTGATATCAGACTAATGGAATAATTGGCAAACTGTAATTAGTAATGGGTTAATTAGCTAAGTCTGATTAATTCATATACAACTTAGGATAACTACTGAATTTCTCTATGTGGTTAAAGTTTAAATTCCAAGGAGAGTAAATAACTAACATGGGGAGCGTCTTGAAAAACGACAAAGTAAATAAATAACAAAATACAGAGCTATAGAAATTTAATTGTAAATAACTTTTTCTTACTCATGGTGCTTCTACATTATGTAATGTAAATATTCTCTAACCATCACTGTCTTTTCTTGCCAAGAATAATAATCAGTACAGTATGGAGATTTTTAAGTCAATAGAATCCTTTCTGTGTAGGTTCTTACAATTTTTTTGGTGCCATGGGACCCTCTGCCAGCCTAGTGAAGCTCACAGACTCATTTTTAAAAGCATACAATACTGAGGATTATAAAGAAAACTGATTAATTGTAATAACAAGTATTACAGAGCCAATAAATTCTGTCCATGGACATTTTGGGGATCCTTGAACCCATCAAACACCATTGTGATGTTAAATATTTTTAAAAATTTAACCTGAGATGAAGTTGAAGTTTTTTGATTTCACAGTATTCGTCCACCATCCCACCACCACTACACATGTTTCTCTTTAGGACCAGGTAATAAATGAGGACTGATCAGACAAGGTTTCTAAGCCATTCATTCATGAACATCTGAGATTTCAATTTATGGTCTCTGTATCTCCATTGCTTAAATGTACCTATACTTCCACACATTCAGCTACATGGAGCACATTTTATATCAAGTTCACCTTGAGAAAAGTTAAGTTACATAACATTTGACCTTTTATAGGTGTCCTATATTAGACAACTGGGAAGTTTTGATCTGAATTTAAGGCCTAAAAACACTACGGCCATAACTGCGTAATGCAGAGAACTTCAATTGCTTAATTTTCTACATGTACATGTATCTATGAAGAAGACATTAATAGTTAATAAAGTGATACAAAAATGTATTTTACCAGAACTGTTTTCTGAGGGAAATTCTGACCCTGCTTGGAGGATGGGTGGTCTTCAATTCAGGGACATGTCCTAGTTATGTTCCTGAATCCTGATGTTTACACTCAGGTTCTTCTTTGTATTTCATTCTTATTTAAAACTCGGTGGTGAAAAATCAAGTGCACAGAGGAATGCCCGTGGTCTACTCATTCTCTAGTAAGGCTTTCTCATCCTTTCTTCCTCCCCAACACACGTGACGAGTGCCGTAACCCTCTCTTCGACTCACTGTAGGAGATTCTTACCCCAGGAGGAAGGGGGGACAATTGCAATTTTTATTTAAACTGCTCCCCTACTTCTGGCCCGAAACTGAAAGACCACTGCTCTATGTCTTGCGTTATTCTGGACTCGAGCCAAAGCTCACCTGGACTTCCGTCACTCTGTCCCTTACTAAGCCATGTGTTTCACTTACGAATCTGGGGCTAAGGGGTATCATGGTAACAACTGCTAAGATTTACAGAGTGCTCACCACTTGTGAGGAAGTCAATGTTTCATGCACCTTTTCTCATCTAATCCTCACAATAACCCCTTGAGAGAAAAGGAGTATCACATGTGTCAGATGAGGCGACTGGGCCGAGAAGTCTTATGTAACTTGTTTAGCCCATGCAGCTGGTAGGCGGCTGCAGGGGACTGGAACCCAAGCCGTCTGGCTCCAGGGCTGAAGCTCCTAACGGAGCAGATACATGTTTTGGAGAACATTATTCACTCTACCCAGTGCCCTCTTAGTTTTTTTCCATCAGAAGATTTCTTTTTTCCCCTCTGGACTGAAGAAGAAAGGAAATCTGTCCTTAAGTTACTCGCTTGTGTTTATCTGGGTGACATGAGGACCCTTAACTTACATTATTTTCCTCTTAGCACTGGGTGCCAGGAAGCTGAAAGCCAGATTGGTGAGCTCTATTTCACAGAAACTTGGGACAGATACAGTGTGAGGTGATCCTAAACCTGGCTCTTTTTCAATATCCTCTTACTTTCCTTGGCTCTTGTTTATTTTATGGGTCTCTGCATATATAAATTAATTTTATGCAAAAGTTGGTATACAAGGAAGTAAATGGTAATTGCTAACCAATATTCC
Organism: Camelus dromedarius; assembly: GCF_036321535.1. NCBI lineage: Eukaryota > Metazoa > Chordata > Mammalia > Artiodactyla > Camelidae > Camelus > Camelus dromedarius. The sequence goes on from NC_087436.1 coordinate 76,012,197, forward strand.
ATAAAAAAGCCATGGCTGGGAGTCAGGAGACTCCCAGCTTTGTCACAAGTTCATAATCATGAAATGGTGGGAACCTAATCTATTGGACTCATACTGTGGCAGTGAAAGAAAAAGTTTGTGAAAGCCATTTGAAAGTTAAAAGTTTTAGACAACATTTAAGAGTAGAAGAGCCATTCTATAATCAATAATATTGAAAAAATAAATAAGTTTTGATGCTCTGAAGCATATACCTCCACCATATATTCAGAATAAAGTTCAGAATCACTAAAAAAGAGACACCTACCTGGAAAGTACCTTTCTGGAACTTTGGAAATGTAGAATAGGAAAGCAAGAAGAGCAATCACATACATCACAATCACACGCGGTGCGAAGTCCTGAAAAGCAAAACGTATTTTTTCACCGATCTCCCTACTGTGAATTCCCAGTTCATTACAAACCTAATCACTTCATCAAATTAAAATTAGAATTCATAGGTGGGATTTAAGTCTTAAATCTGAATTGCTTTTGTAGATAGTCTCTAATGATAGAAACCTTGCGGTCAAGACCGCAGGGAGCAGTGCACCATCGTGGGGTGGAGAGAGTGCCCTAGAGGTCAGGGCACTAGAGCAGCTGTAGCTTCAGCATGTGGAGCTCGGAGGGGCACCCAGTGCCACCTACAACACAGGTGCAGGGATGGAAGACATAGGGGATGGACTTACCAGCTGAAGAAGCAAAGAGACTAAAGAAGAATTTATGGCTGGAGAGGACCCAAGAGGCTCAGCTCAACAATGACATCTGTTCCACCATCCCAAACAAATGGTTCTCTTAAACACTAACTATATGAAGCAGTCCATCTCACAGCAATCTTGGAAAGCTTTTACCTGCCCTAAGAAAATCAGCCAGCTGTGATTTATACACATTGTTCCTAATTCCGTTATAAATCTAATTTATAAGAAGCCATTTAATAGAGACAAATTACTTCTCTTCCCTCTACAAATATTTGAGAATTATATGGGTCCCTTGCCCCAAATCCTACATTCTCAGGCTAATTAACCTCAGATTTCTCAAAATTTCTAGAACACAACTCCACCCTACCTCCCAAGATTAGCTCTTTGGAACATCTTATCTTTGGTTAAGTGCCTCTCTATCTTCTTAAAATTAGAGCTTATTGGAGAACTTCTCTGAAAGTGTCCCTTTGCTTCTGCACTGGAATAACCTGTGATAATATTAGATTTCCATCTTAGAGGATCACTGTCTTCCTAAGACATATTCTATTTTAAGACTTCTGAATACAAAATTCCCCCCTTTCCCCTTAATTTCTCTAAAAATCTACTGGCTTTAAGGATCAGGTTCTCTTTTTTTGTCATTATAATCTTAAAAGGATGTGTTTATCTCATCCCCAAATTTCTTTCACTTCTATGTCAATAATTCATTTCTGGTTAGGATTAAATCTAGAGTGGCAGTTCCCCATTCTATTTTCTTACTTATTCTAAGGGCATCAAAACTGTCATAAAAATGATGTTTTCACAGGATCACCGAAGTTACTTTCTCCCAGTTTCCTAATCTTATGACAAAAGCATCACCCTTGTCCTCAAGTTGGCAATGCAGCCAGATCATGTCACTCAACTCACCATCCCAGTCTTTTCTTATATGCAAATGTTTTCTACCAAGTTGTTGCCAACTTGATGCAAGTAATATGTAAGCATACTATTAGTCCCTCCTTTCCTAAAAAAATATAGTTCATTTGAATAAAACCTGCCTTTAAATTCCAATATCCCAAAAGTCCCACTATAACAAGTGTATATGATTTCTGCTAGATTTCTTGGCATAATTACTTATGTTAAAAATTCTCAAGTTTACTCTCTACCACACACTTAGAGCATCATCATATGAATCTCTAAGAACTTAAGTCTTACTTCTAATCTCCTTTTCAAGAATGCTGAAGAATTCTCACTGAGGTTCTTCCTAATGTACTCCAACTGTCCCCCTGTAGTACCTCACCGTAATAGTGCTTCTTTCATTTCCCAATGTATTTCCCTTGCTAGGTGGAATATACTTACATGGCTTCAGCTACCAAGACAGTAAAAATTTTCAAATCACTATCACTGGTCTCAAACTCTGAGCTAAATTCAGACCCTATCTCCAGCTTTACATCCCGCAGGTAACTCAAACTCAACAGGTCCAAGAAGAAATCCTTCCCAATTCAATTCCTCCTCCTCCACAAACTAAACAAACGAATCAACTGCTCTTACTTTCACAGTTGTGTTATCCCTGGCATTATCCCTCACCCAGCTGACAAAGCTGGGAACTTGGGAGTCCTCCTCTACAGTAAGGACTTGGATATTTACATGCTAAGGGTTACAGACAGAATTAAGAATGGGTCATTTTACAGAGAACTACATCTCAGAAAGGGAGGGTATATAGCTCAGTGGTGGAGCATGGGCTTAGCATGCCCAAGGTTCTAGGTTCAATCCCCAGTACCTCTGTTAAAAACAAACAAACCTAAATCACCCCCCCACCACAAAAAGCTTAAAAAAAACCTAAGCTCTTCAAGTAAAAAGAAAAAGAAAAAGAAAAAAATACACACAAAACATGTTTAAAACGTGGAATCTATTAAAAAAAAACACAAATGAACTTATTTACAAAACAGACACAGACTCACAGACATAGCAAATAAACTTATGGTTATGGGGAGTGGGGAAAGGGGGTGGGAAGGGATATTTTCGGAGTTCAGGACTTGAGGATACTATTATGTATAAAATAATTAAACAACAAGTTTATACTGTATAGCACATGGAACTATATTCAATATCTTGCAGTAATCTATAATGAAAAAGAATATGAAAATGAATATATGAATGTATATGTATGAATAAAACATTATGCTGTACACCAGAAATTGACACATTATGAACCAACTATACCTCAACTAAAAAAATTTTTTGTAATGTAAAAACAGAAGTTAAAATAAATTTGATAAAATCTCAAAAAACAAAAGGATCATTTCACAGAGAAATACACCTCAGAAGAAAACAGCAGACTACTACTATTCATGCAAGGTGTGTTTGTTTATTTCTATGATGTGAAAATTATTGCATCATTCTGCAATTATAAATATGCTCTCAAATGACAGACCACCCACTTGGCCTTGATTACATTATTACTTTACCAAAGGGAATAAAATTGAAAAAGACCAAAAAATGGGAAAAATATTGACCACACTGAACCTACTTGTACAATAGGAGCACCGATTCCTCCATTGAGCCAAACCCAGTGAAGAGTAGGGATCACTCCATATCCGGAAACGGAGCAAAAGATGATGGAACGGAGCCTCTGCCACTGCTGTGTGAGGTAACTGGGATGAATCTGCGCGAAGAACACTGCCAGGATCATTGCAAGCACTGTGATCAAGTACACTTGACGCCAATACTGGAAGGAAAGGAAATCACATTTTAATCGTTACCAACAATAATGGGAAGGAAGAGAGTTATTTTTAATTTTGGCTTCTACATTACACACTCCAAGCTCTATTTATTTGGTATTTTCATTTCCAAACATGATTGCCTTCCTTCCTTACAACAATGTGTGTGGTATACAACCGTGAGGTTTCTTAGGATGATAGGCTAGATCCCAAAGCGAGCTGACAAAGAACACATCCATTCATACAAAACCATTTCCTAAGTACCTATGATATGCCAGGGGCAACTTAAGTCCTGTAGAAACAAAGATGACTATGACCTGGGCTCTCTCAGTGGGTAAGCTCATGAGCTATGAGAGAGGCAGACATATAAACAAATGATTATGATCTAATAGTAAGTGCTGTAACTGACTTATTAGAATAACTCTGACATCAGTGTTAAAAAATAGGGGGGGGAGGGTACAGCTCAAGTGTAGAGTGCATGCTTAGCATATACAGGGTCCTGGGTTCAATCCCCAGTACCTCCTCTAAAAACAATTAAGCAAACCTAACTACCTCCCCCACCGAAAAAAAAAAAAAAGGTGACAGGAAGCCAGGTAGACGATATCAGGATAATTGATTCAAGGAGAAAACAGGAGCTTGGACGCTTGTTGAACAAGGAAGACAGATGTGAGCACCAGATTCAAGACACATTTTTGAAATAAACTAAAGTCTTAATGGCTGACTGGATGTGTGAAAGGGCAGTAGAGGATGACTCAACTGTTTCTAGTGTGAGAAGCCACAAAGATGGCTTCTATCAATGCAGCAAACGGACAAAGATGATCTATGGGGGTGTGTTATGTGTGTGTGTGTGTTGGGGAGAGAATGGGAAAGCACAGAAGAATGTTCATTTAAAAATATACTAAGTTTGAAAGACTCACATAATATTTAAGTAAATGAGTGGTTGAAAAGCTGGCCTTGACTCTCAAAAGTTAGCATCACCTAGGGCAGAGTCCTTAACCTGGGCTATCAAGGACTTCTCTGGGACTATTACACTTCCTGAAATTCATATGTCAGATTGGTCAGTTTATGCCCCAAAGCACACTACCCAGGATAGAGGGTCCAGTTTTCAATCTCATTCTCAAATTAGCCTGTGTTCCTTAAAAGGTAAAGAGTCACTACAGTACCTGAATATCTGGAAATGATTAGATACCAGAGGGAAAAAAACCAATTTTTCCTTTAAATGATCATGGATTGTATTAGCTCTAACAGTTCTCTTTTTTTCTTTAATCTACTTTGGACTTGTAGTTTTTCTGAAAAGAGATTTACAAAAAGTGTCCCATTAGTCTCTCTGATTATCAGATATGTTTGGGAAGAGGTAAACAAAAAACAGGTTTCAGGGAAATATAGAACAAGATAAGCAAACAATTCAAATATTACATGACCGTACTCAACAAGTTCCTTTTTTTTTTTAAGATGTAAACAGTTTCATGCAAAATGAATAAGTTGTGAAAGGTAAGCAGATATAAATAGAGTTTATTACTAAAATCAAATCAATTTATAAGAAGGCTAATTGCATATATATTTAATTATATGCTTATCTTCCAAAGTAATCAGGCCTAAAAAGCAAATGGCTCATGTATAAGTGATTACAATTAATAATGTTCTTATGTTCAAACCAAATTTATGATTTTTTGCTTTGTGAGTTTTACGCTCCAACAGTGTGGACAGTTCTATTATTGTGTTGCAACAAACATCCTACATAAGAACTCCCAACAGTCAGAGGAATCCCGTGCTGCAGCCAGTCCTCCCGGGAAGTGAAGGCTAGGGATATGGCTTGGATCACCTGCTGCACAGGGAGGGCTCGGGCAGGACAGGCTCTAGTCCTGTTACTGGAAGTGACTAGAAGGTATACCACTCCTAGGAGAGCAGCACAATCTTGGCTCTGAAAGAGCGGGAACTAAAAGGATAAAAGGGGGAAAAAAAGGGGGTATGGTAGGAGAGCAGGAGAAAAAGGTAGGGTTGATGGGGACTTTCTGAACAGAAGGCCTGGAGATGTACTGAGCCCAAGGGAAGAGTCAGTTTGCCTTCTTGGCTGAGTCATGGGGTGATGAGGTAGTTTGGTTGGCCATCATATTTAGATCAGCTGCTGTATAACCTGATCACAGTATTCAAATGCTGCTTTGCACAAGGCCAAAAATGACTTTTGCAACTTTAGGGTCAGAAAACAGTTAATCTAGAACTCAGACAAATGTTTATTAAAGACACTCACCGGCCACTTGGTCTGTCTCTAGGCCTGCCTCCAAATATAAGACTAAGGAAAGGAAAATGTATTTTTTGTATAAAAATATGGATCAACACCCTCACGGATAAACCTTCCTTTTTTTTTTTTTTTTCTACCACTGAGAGAGGAGCAAAGGATAAGAGGGAAAAATGGAAAAAAGCAGCCAGCTTCATAACTTTATCAAGTGTTAACTTTAAGTCTATAAATATAAAAAGAAAAGATGTAATGCACACCTGAGGAACCATGTAGCTATACAGATTTAGTGGGGGAAATGTTACTAATTTAATATCACTAAGTTAAATATCAGAAAATAACTATATATACACATATGTATTTCTTTTCTACGGAAAATTAGTAAAATGAGTAAAACTCATAACAGATGTTAGAGATCATAGGGCCCTTTTGAAAAATGAGTTTATGCCTACCTAAGACTCTACCACTTCTTATACAAGTTAATTATGTGCTTATTCATAAGTTCAAAGGAACCATGGCAAGAAAACCCAAGACCTATATGAAAGATAGAATGTAAAATGTTCTAAGTTACTTACATTATTACAATAAAATGCATAAAATACTCCAGAGACATAACAGCCCAGTATTCCAATAGAAATTCCTGCATAATCTAATGCCATCCATCTTCGACAGGTTTTTTCTGATCGATGGCAGGAAAAAAGATGATAGCCCACAGAGCAAAGCATACAGACCTATGGAAGATAAAACAAATCTTACAAAAGTGAAACAAAAAAAATTAAAGTAACTCATGCATGATGTTCAGGGAAGTGGTTAGGTCAAGCCCAGGCTTTTCAGCCAAACAGACCTGGCCTTGGATCCTAACTTTGTGTCAGGCAAGTTATGCCATTTCCCTAAGCCTCAGTTTCCTCAACAGTAAAATCAGGATAAAAATCATAAAGAAAAAAGTCTAAAATGATAGCTATTTTATAATACAAAAAACTTAGATGAATAGCATAGTAGTAGGAAATCTACTGAGAATTATTTTGATTCATGAATGTTTCCTTTTTAAAACTACTTACTATAGAAGTAATACGTCTTTAAAAAAAAAATCAAAGAACATGGAAATGTATGATGTAAAAAAAAAGTCCCTCCTAGTCAATCTATTCCCCACTGAAAACATTTTTTATGTGTCCTTTCAGATACTTTCAATGAACATATCAAACATCTATGATACAGAAGTCTACACACATACATGAAAATATGATACATACTTTTTAAAATTAATCAAATGGAATCATACATTTTGTTCTGCTATTTACATTTTTCACTTAATTCAAGACTTAACATCTGTATGAGACTCATTGTATAGAGTTCATTTTTAAGTTAAAGTTAAACATGGCTTTGTTGTATTCAAGGAAAAATAATTATGACTTATGCTGACTTTAGATGTTGCCAAACTGAGAGCAAAGCTAATCTGATTCAATCAGCTGCCCTGAAGATTGATAAGGTTTCTATGGCTGAACTCCCTCTAGTCATTAAATACCTGCTGTGTGTCATGTGCTGGGGACACAAAGATGAAACCTCTACTCTCAAAGAGATTTTTCTGAAACAAGTGAACAAATGGTGATGTCGGAAGCCCCATAGGAAAAGTCACTGCAGAGCGCAGTTAGAAAATAGAGGAGGGAGGGGACGGGGTCTGTGGGTGCACATGTGTACTTAGAGGGATGGGAGTGGTGGGAGGAAAAGAGCTTCACACTGCACAGAAGGGGTGCCACCTGAGCTGGACTGAGGTTGACCTGGCATCCATCAAAGATATAAATAAAGGTGTGCACAGGTTTGCTGGAGGGCCCCCAGGAAAAGCAGCATATTGAAAAACAGAACCACTAAGGAATGTCATGTGGACTTCTTCATGATATGATTATGACAAGTCCTCAAACAAGGAGTTTTAGCTTCACTGTTATGGGCTATGTGTGCTACTACTGAAGAGGTTAAGTGCACCTTTCAAAAAGCTAAGGCGAGAGGGTACAGGAGTAGCCCTGGAAGCAATGCCTAGAGCCTACACTACACCAGGGACAGTGGGGAATGGGGAAAACGGGACAGGTAAATGGTCACCCAGCTATTCTACAGCTTGGCCTAGAAGAAACCCAATCAGTCCCCACGGCCTCAATATCAATATTCAAAACAAGCTTCCTAGCCACAATCTCATTTCTTCATCCACTATCTAAAATCCTTATTGGTCTGTGGCTTTGGTTATTAAGCTACAAATCAGAGTTTACAGACCCAATTACACATAACTCTAAGAAGCTTGGTTATTTGTTTTCTCTGATTATCTTTGAGATTAAACACAGTAAATCCAGAGAACATCAAGGTGTATGTTCTCATTACAGGGAAAGACCTCATTGTTACAATGTTGGGTGACACAAAATAGCAAGCAGAGATGACCACAGCAGATAAAGAGGTACATAGGAATGTAGGCAGGCAAGTGTGAGCCAGCTGTGCATACACAAACGTCTGGAGGGATTCTAATCCAAATGTCAAATGTGGAAGTGTAATTTCAAATGTCTTTCACTTTCTTCCAAATACTTTTTTTGCTTGAATTTCTATATAAGTATAGTAATAGTAAGAAACAACAATAAAACTAATTTCATTGTGAAAAGGAAAATAAAAGTGGAAAGTGAAAAACTAAGCTATCAAAAGTAAAATATTTAGTGTTCATAAAGAACATTTGAGCTTTAAAAAAGTTAACCTATGGAAACACAAAAGACTCCAAATAGCCAAAACAATCTTCAGAAAGAACAGGAATCATGCTCCTTAACCTCAGACTGTATTACAAAGCTATGGTAATCAAAATAGTATGGTACAGGCAGAAAACAGACACATAGATCAACGGAACAGAACAGAAAGTCTAGAAATAAACTCATGCACTTATGGTCAATTAATCTATGACAAAGGAGGCAAGAATGCACAATGGAGAAAAGACAGTCTCTTCAATAAGTGGTGCTGGGAAAACTGGGCAGTTACATGCAAAAGAATGAAATTAGAACATTCTCTAACACCACATACAAAAATAAACTCAAAATGGATTAAAGACCTAATTGTAAGACTGGATACTATAAAAGTCCTAGAGGAAAACACAGTGAGAACACTCTTTGACATGAATCACAGCAATATTATTTTGGATCCATCTCCTTAAACAAAGGAAACAAAAGTAAAAGTAAACAAATGTGACCTAATTAAACTTCAAAGTTTTTGCACAGCAAAAGAAAACAATAAAAAAAAAAATGAAAAGACGACCTACTGAATGGGAGAAGATATTTGCAAATGATATGACCGATAAGGGGTTGATATCTAACATACATAAACAGCTCACATAACTCAACATCAAAAAAATGAGCAAATCAATTAAAAAATGAGCAGAACTGAACAGACACTTTTCCAAAGAGGAAATGCAGATGGCCAACAGACACGTGAAAAGATGCTCAACATTGCCATTCATCAGGGAAACGAAAATCAAAATCACACTGAGCTGTCACCTCACACCTGTCAGAATGACTATCATCAAAAAAGAACACAAATAACAAGTATTGGCGAGGATGTGGAGAAAAGAGAACCTTCATACAGTGGTGGTGGGAATGTAAATTGGTGCAGTTACTATAGAAAACAGTATGGAGTTTCCTCAAAAAATTAAAAATAGAACTACTATATAACCCAGCAATTCCACTCCTGGGTATATGCCCAAAAAGAGTAAAAATATAAATTCAAAGAGATACATGCACTCCAATGTTCATAGCAGCATTATGTACAATTGCCAAGGTATGGAAGACAACCTAAGTGTCCATCAACAGATGAGTGGATAAAGATATGGTGTGTACGTACACACACGTACACACACACACACACACACACACACACACACAATGGAGTACTATTCAGCTGTAAAAAAAGAATGAAATTTTGCTATATGCAATAACATGGATGAACTTGGAGGGCATTATGCTAAGTGAAATAAGTCAGAGAAAGAGAAATCCTGTATGACATCACTTATATGTGGAATCTAAAAAATACAACAAACTAGTAAAGAAAAATAGTAATCAGTGGGAAGGGGGAATGGGGGAGGGGTAACACAGGGGTAGAAGGAATAGGTTTATTATGGGATTATATGAAATCATGTGAGTGAAACTTCTGAAAATTGTAAAGCACTATAGAATTTAAAGGATCTTTCATTCAACTGGAAAAAAAAAGTTAACCTATACTTAGTATGCTCTGTTTTAAAAGGGATATGTTGTTAGAGTTGCTTAAAAAACTGACTGAAAAATTATCTGGCATATTGAGTATGTTACTGTTTTCTGGAGAGTTTGTTTCTGTGAAATACCTTACTACATCAAGGTAGACAGATGATTATAGTATGACATCTTATATCCAAGCTCCTTGCCATCGTAACCAAATACCTCAAGATCTGGCTTCTGCCTATGTCTCCAGCCTCCTCTTGCTCCATTTTCCTAGCATCACACTACAAACACCTAAAGGCCAGAAAGTGCTAAGCTGTCCCTTGTTTCTGGGCCTTAAAACAAACCCTTTTTTCTGTTTAAACGCCCTGCCTCATTCTTCTTTCTGCTGGCCTATCTGGGTGACCTGATCTTTATGACAGGCTGGTTTTGTTCAGCAGCGTATCCTCGATGCCTAGCTTAGTGCCTGGATATAAATAGGAAGTATTAAAAAAAATTGTTGAAATGAATGTTTATAAACTCAATCCAAGGAAAGGCATTCTCAGATTCTATTCTTCTCTAAGATAGAAAAGAACTCTGGGAAAGTTCAAAGCCCCTGAAATTACAACCCACTATTCAGAAAGTTAATCTGGTTGGTAGAAAAGTACCAAGCATATAAAAAGAATAGAAGTGAAAAGAGAAAATATGCTATGCTTTTAAAAAATTAAGTGTAAATCAAAATAAATACATCTATTTGTGGTTTACCATGCTGCCTGCTGACTCTACGAATTTGGGAAAGTTGGGTGAACAAGAGATAAATATAATATAAAAATAAAAACAACATAAATTGTATTTTTCAGTAGAGAAAATGTGGTCATTTGTCTTTAGCAGGTTGCATACTAGCAGTTAGAACAAGATTTTACTGTCTTGCTGATCAATCCTCAGCAAGTCACTCTAACACTTTGGGTGTTTCTTCAGTGGCATCTGTTTTAATCACTTCATCTTCTCAGCTTTCTTAAACCACTATGAAAATTAATGTGCTCCCTGAACTAACACCAGCTGTGGCTAGGTGGTGAGGTGGTGAAGGGCAGGCCTAGGGGCAGAGGAAAGCATGTGAGATCCTCAAAGGAGATGATATCCATGTAACTAACAGTAGAGTATAAACCTGTTTTTCTATTAATGACTGTTAAGAGCAGTCTATAAAATACATCTAAAGATTTAACTATGAAGAAATTGATTCATTTCCATTTTAAAAATGCAGATAGATTCTAAGAGATGTTGAGGCTCCAATCAGGAAGAAACTTAAGCCTGAGACTCTTTTAAAGTACCATGTACACTCTTCATACTATAAAAAATACTTAAAGAATAATTTTCTAATTGTAACACACACAAAAAAATACATAGTTTTTGTTCTCTCAAAGAAATTAAAAATATTATTCTAGAAACCAGAATTAGAAGAAAGGGGAGGGAGATGTTTCCAATGTGTTTCTTGGTCATTTAAGTCCAAAGTTTTGAGTCAAATGATAAAGGTCTGAAACTGACACACAAGGAAAGCAACAAGCAACACTGTGCAGCTGACTTAGCCCTTCCTCTCTCAGATTTGTTATAGATTTGCTACAGGGAGTGCTGGCTTTTGTTTGGAGGAAAGGGATGACAGCTTTTCTTTTCACTTTTATGGGTTTTCTGGGTACTCTCTGCATTTAAAAATTTTTTTTAAATCAACCAGATTTTGGTCCACATTTGTTTCCTTCTTTAGAATTACCTGTTTGAAAAATTATTAAACATAACTTTTAAAGGAACTTTTAAAAATCCTTGAAGAAAAATGAAAGCGCTGAGGAGCTAACAAATATAAGAGGCAGAGAGGAGGAGAAACTGAAAATACATGAAACTAGGCAAGTGTAAAAGGACGAAAGGAAATTAACATTAAAGTGACAGAAAAGATGAATAGCAGCAAAAGACATTAAAATTAAGATGGTATGGAAACAACAAACATAAAAGTCACAGACATATAAACAGGAATAAGATGAGAAATCTTCCCAGGTAGGTTTTAAGTAGGCAACAGTGTTCTACTTCAGTAAGCAAACAGTACAATCAGAGATTCTTATCTTTACGTACTACTCTTAAAGTAGAGAGGTCTAAAAAAAGAAAGGGTGTTTTCTCAATCCTTAAAACTTACTGGATTACAAATATACTCTAATAACATCCAAATATACTCTCATAAAAGCATACTTTTGGTGCTTGTATAAAAGTGAATATTATGAAAGTGAATACGCTAACCTATATGCTACTTTGTGGCTCTTGAAAGCAAGTGGTGAGTGTGAAGGGCACCTGCCCCAGCTTGTCTGACTAAAGTTCTCTGTACCAATAGTAGTGTTTGTGGAATGACTTACCTGGAAGCAGAACAGACAAATAGAACAAATTACAAAATCTTCTCTGGACGCACTTGCTGAAGGTAACACAGATGTCATGTCATATATTCCCAGAGTGAAGAAGAGAAAGAAACCCAGCAAATGACTCCAGATGTTTACTGTCTCATTAGATAAAATAAACAAACTGGAAAAACAAAACAAAACACAAATGCAGCTCAGATTCATATCTGCTTGCTCGTTTGCTCGTTGTCAGCATGTAAAAGGTTAGGGACAATTTTCTGGGTTATCTAACACTTGCAACTTTAAGCCCTTAACCCCATTTTTGCCATTTTAAGTTTGATACATCATTTAATCTTTCCACACCTCTATCAATCCTGAGAGCTTAGTTTTTTCTTGCTCACCTCTATTATATTTACCATTTCCTTCCTCGATTAGAGTTATTTATGTATAAATTCCATCTCATCCTCCAGCTTATTAACTCCAGATGGCTGGTACCATTTATCTTTATGACACCACTGTTCCAAGCACAGCATCTTGCTCAGATTAGATGCTAAATGTCTACAGTAACGAATGTACAGATTAAAACTGGGCATTAGCTAGCGTACTCTGACTTTCAGTAATAGGTCTCTGAAAACTTGCTAAGTGTTAAGGGTAGACACAAACTTAAAACACCTTTTTAGTACTCATTTCATGCAAATAACAAAGTTAAATGGACTTGAGAGAAGCAGAATAAATACAAATTGATTCACTGGAAATCTCCTTTAAGACAGGCATGCTGTATCAATTTAGCTGTGGTTGTTTTGAAACCAAACTGGTTTTCAGGTGGAGTAAGTTTACACTTTTTAGGAACAACAAGTGTTTACTTTTCATATCAGTACTAACTGCCCTCTTTCAATTCGCCCTAACTGGTTTGAGTTTAAGTAGTGTTGGCAGCACAGGTCAGTGCAGAGTGTTCCGCAATGACCAGAAGTCAGGAGGCTCCGGGTCCCTTCACTCCCACCCTGGACAACAAATTAGCTCTGGGATCATAAGCAAGTCACTTAACCCCTCTGGCTTCAATTTCTCCATCTCTAAAACAAGGGAGGTGTATTAGATTCGGCCGCAAGTCCCTTCCAGCTCCTTCCTTAATTTTGTGAAGCGTTTCTCCAGCTGCGGACAACTGATTATTGAAAGGTGACATCATGACTAAAGATTAAAATGCTCTTGCATTTCTCTTGCAAAATCTAATCTTTTGTATAAACTAAAGTCTTTAACCATCACTGATTCAGAATTATCATTAGTAAGCACTAATGTATAACCCGAATACTGAATTTGCAGTCGTCACTATGGTTCTCATTTTCCCATGCTATAAACACAGCAGTGTCTCACACTATCAAACGATCATCAAGAATAAAGTGGATCTCGTATCATGAATTTCAGACTTTATCCTGTAGAAGCAGCAACTATAAAGACTATTTATCTTGGGGGCAGGGAGATGCAGGAATATGAGGAAACACATTTAACCACAGGACTGTTTGACAGCCAATACCTTTTCATTTTGTGAAACCCAGTATAACCTGATTAATTGAGCGAAGAGACACAATCTTGGTATGCTCCTTTCAACTAACAGAGTACTGGCAGAACAGCTGTGACATAAAAAACATTTCCTTATATTCAAAATCTGTCCTCGTCCCTCTTGGCAGCTTAAAGAAGAGAGGGCAAAAGCTGAACTGGAAGAGTATCTCCAGTAGAGGATCTACTCCTGTTCCATGAGAATTTAGACCTACACTCTGTTCACCTTCAAAACCAACAATCAACTTCATCATTATCATCTGTTCAACTTCAAATTCAATGATCATGGTGATAGCAAGTCACCATTTATTGAGTGCTTATTATGTGCCAGGCTCTGTGTAGCATTTTTCATACATAATCTCATTTAGTCCTTAGTAATTTCTGAAGAAGATACTGTAATTACCCTCATTTTTAAGAATAGAGAAATTAAGGCTGGGAGAGGTTAACTTTTGTTCAAGGTCCCTCAGCTGTTAGAGGCAGATCTGCATACCCAAGACTTTTTTTACTCAACAGCCCAAGATCTAAAGCATTATGTTTCACTCCTCCAATCATGAGATTTGGACCCTAACATTAGAATGCAGAGGACCACGACCAGGTGGGTATGAAACTATTTAAGGCAATTCACTAATCTGCTCTATTCTTGTGTAACTCCACATCCACAGCAGGGCCCAGCTCTGATTTCTTATGAGTAACTTATGCAAAGGAGGCAATGGGGAGGAAAATAGTACTTAGGATTCAAACTGTGAAGCACTGTGGGCCATTTATTGAAGTCAAGTAGGGATGGACAGTGACGTCACCTTGTGACTATGAGTCAGAGAAACACTTTCAAGGCAGGGAGGGCAAAGGTACTGGGGAAAGATCATGCTGAAAACAAGATCAAGAATCAGACATGTGGTTGCTGCTTGAGCAATTCAATAGCCCACATTCCAGCAGTGGGATCTGTCACCACAGTCACCTGGAGCTAACCAACACCTGTATCTTAATTCTCTTAAAGTGGGGTCCTATAATTAAGTACATACAGTGATTTTTAACAGAAAGCTAGTCTAGGAACTATAAATTTTTTCAGTTTTGTTTTTTTAATCCCCAGCTTTCAAGGGACTCAGTTTTAAGAGTTTAGATGAAGAAATTCCTTTCTTAAAGACGCTTCTATAGTGCTCTAGTGGAGGGTTGGTGCCCGTTATAGGCTCTCTTTGCTATGGTGCTTTTCCTTCACAGCGTTTTTCACAATGGTTATTATGTAATAGTGTCATTAGCTCTTTAATGTGTGTCATCCGGGCTAGATCTTAGTAGCTTCATGAGAACAAGGGCCATGTCTGCTGTTCTTTGCAGGACTTCGTAGGGCTCCTGGCACCTAACAGGGGTTCCACAGTATCCGCTGAATGAATGAATCAGTCAGCAGTTTCTATATATATGGCCATGTGAACTTGTTTCCTATTATACAGGCATTTACCTGGGCCCAAACATATGAACTTCCATAGGGCCGCCTTAAAAATAAACAAAGCTTAGGTATACACAGGGGCAAGCATAGCTCAGCCACTGTCAGAGCGGTCTACTCCAACATGTATCCCAATAAGCACCAAATGGAATAAAGGATATAAAAATCCCTCTGTAAACAGCAAAGCGCCATGGGAGAGTTGGTGATTATGATCGTGGTTATCATCGTTATTCCACGGATCAAGTACCCCGGCGGGGGGAAGGAAAGGTAACAAGGGAGGAGAGGTGGCAGAAAAGGATGAAAAGGATGGGGCAGCTAGGAAATGATGTGCCCGGAGAAAAGCGGGGAAAGCAGCAGGCAGACTAGACAAAAAGGGAGTAGATGAGGAGGAGGGGCCGCCGACGCGCCCCTCAAGGCGCGCCCAGCGGAGGCGGCCAGACTGTACCTTTTGATACACAGCCTGGAAGGCAGGTAGGCCCGGTAGCCATCGGTGATGTACGGGTTGTCCTTGAGGGACACGGGAATCTGCTCGTAGGTGTAGAGCCGGATGCCGCGAGGCACCAGGACGGGCCAGTACTGGTAGCTGCCCAGCTCGATGTAATGCGCGCTCTTCAGCAGCTTCTGATGCATCCTTCTCGGCCGCCGCCGCTCCCCGGCCGGGGAGCTCGCCTAGGCCCCGCCTCCCCGGGGTGGGGGCTTCGCCGCCGCAGCCCCCGCCCCGGAGCCCGGGGTCGCCGCGCGAGGTCCTACGATCCCGCAGCTGCCCAGGCCCCGCTCTGCGCACTGAGCGGCCACCGCCGTCAGCGCCCCGGCAGACCCGGCGGCGTCGCGGCCCTCTCTGACGTCAGCACGCTGTGGCGGGCCCCGCCCCCCTCGGCCCGCCCTGGCCGAGGGAGGCGGGGCCGGGGGCGGGGCCTCGAGGATGCGCGTGTGCTCCAGGACTGGCGGGTTTGGGACGCGACGAGGCTACCCCGCTGTTTGAGAGCCGCGCGTCTGCGGTGGCCCGCGTCTCCTCGTCTGTGAGAAGAGCGTAGAACTGAACGGGCAAATACAAGTGGCTTTTTCTTCCTCTGTTTTTAATTAGAAGCAATATGTATTACATTTTGAAGAATTAAGGGGAAAAGAGTAACTGGAAGACAAGTAAGAACTACAGTTAACTCTTCACCGGTTACCTAATGCTCAGTATTCCCAAAACTTGGTGTCGGAAGGGACCTTCGAGATTTTCTCAGCTAAGGTCAGTCCTTTGAAATAGTTGGAAATAGAGGAAACCTGATGTACATGGAATATTTACCAAAATCGAGCATACGCTGAGCTACAAAGAAACCCCAACATTCAAAGCACTGAAACTATTCAAAGTGTTTTCTCTGACCACAATAGACTTAAACTAGAAGTAAAGAAGAAAACAAAAACTCCCCAAATGCCTGGAATTGAAACAAAACACTACTAAGTATTTAGTGGGTTGATGAAGAAATCACAATGGAAATGAGAAGATCTACTGAACTGAAAAGATGGAATATATCAAACAAAAGTTGAGGTGAAGCTAATGCAGTGCTTTAGAGGAAATGCTGCAGCTTTGTTTCTGGCTATGAATTATGATGCAAATGTTTATTCATAATGGCAGCGGGGCAAAATACCAGTTTTGCATCTCTATGTGTAGAACTCTTAGTCCTTCCTTTGGCTGGTTGCATGATAAAAATCATTGAAGGTACCCATTATTTACTTATTGTTATTGTATTAGTAATACTGGTTGATATTTGAGAGACAGTATGGTTTAGTGATTAACTTCTGGGCTTTGAAGCCCAGCTACCTGGTTTTGAATTCACTATGTATGAGTCCTTGTACAAGAACTTAACCTCTCTGTCTCAGTTTTCTTACTGGTAAATAGGGTTAATAACAGTACTTTGTGTTGTGGTGATTAAATCAGTGAATTATGTAACACTCTTAGAAAAATGCGAGTCATGCTGTTAGTACCCCTCTATTATTAGAGTTCAAGGGAAGATATTAATAAATAGAACTGGAAAGATGAATTGAGATATATCCTAAATGAACTTAGATGTCATGTAAAGGAAATGAGTCTTTTTTTTTTTAAGTCATGACACTAAAACTAATATTTGAGAACTTACTGTGTGCCCAGTACATTAGCTCTGCTGAAGATTGCTGTGTATAGGAATTCTTATTTCCTAGTGGAGGAAGATCATGCCTGAGAATGCTTGCCACACCCATAGACCTCTTCTGGGAGGCTCTTTCTGCATGTATTCATGCTGGTGCCACTTGAGGCTACCTTGTGGCCACCGCTGACCCAAAGGTGGATAAGTGGCCCATGAGATGTCCTGTCACAAATGTCTTGCAAGAGCAATGGTAATTAGCTTGACCAGTCAGTTTCTTTCTTGGGAATTTGGCCTGAAGATGTGGGGAGAGAGCTTTTAATCTGGTATTTGAAACAGAAGTAGAAAAATGCCCAGAGATCATCAGAGACAGAGAACTGAGAATGGCAGCTGCTCTGATTTTCATGGAACCTGTTGCAAAATGACTTCTGAACTGACTTCAATAACTTATAACCCATGTCAGTTCTCCCTAATTCATTTATGTGGTTTAATTTTTAAATTAAGCACTCTAAAACTGAGCACTTAACCACCCCCTGCCCCTGCCACTTGTGAAATAAATGGACAAATATGAAAAAATAGATATAGCAGCAACCCATTTCTAAATCCTAGAGAGAAAAAGACGTCTATGAGTAAAAAGAATGGAAAGAACTCTTCCACTCAGGTCTGTAAGGCAGTGGAAACAGGAGGAACACTGCTTTGGGGCACCTCTGACAGAGGACACCCAAAGGGGAGAGGGCACAATTCCCCACAGAGAGCCATGGACTTTTGGCACTTTGAGGGTTGTTTAGTCCTGATGCTTGACACAAGACTTCAGGGGCATGCCTGGTAGGGGAATAACACGGTGAGGGATCCACAGCTGCATCTAGCAGAAACCTCAGTGCCCTTTAAGTGACAGGCTGGGAAACTGAACCGCCCAGTAAGAGCTCGTGAGAGAATCTCATCATAAGCACCAGTGAGACACATCTTGGGTTTAATACACTTGTGGTGAGGGGTAGGACATTCTCAAGCTGTTGGAAGTCCTACATTTTTTACGTGGGCCCAAGAGCCAGGAAATGAATTTTTACTGTTGCTGTGAGTCAGTCTGTATCCCACAGACACTGGAGGTTTGAGGTCACTCAGATTGTGCCTTATTTTGTAGGAGGACCTTAAGTGATCTGGGATGGAGTGACATGGGATGGCTCCATGGAGCATTTGGGGTGAGTGAGATATTTTTACCCTTCCCTTCCCTCCCCTCCTTCATTCTTGTATATTATTTTTCATTTTTTAAAAATAACTCTAACACAGTGTTGGAATGAGACTTGCAGGTATTGGAATGGACAAAGCATGGGAATTTACATTGATTTAGATCCAACTGTGTGCCACACATTTGTCCCAGAAAACAAAGATGAATAAGGCATCTTTTAGATAATCATCTTTGCAAATCTACACAGCAAATTAACATTTTAACCACTTCCCCCATTAAACGCTCCTTTCTAGACTTTTGGGACAATATTCACGTGGATTTTTCCCTTATTTTTCTGGCCTGTCCATTCCAGGGGCTTTTGATAGTTGCTGTTTCTCTACCTGACAATTAAACCAGAGTGTGTTTCAGGATTGTTCAGTTTTTTAAAAAATAGATTCTACTTTTACTCTGTATATTTTTGTGGCTTTAGGTACTATCTTTAAGCTGATGACTCACCATCTGTAGCTTCAAGCCAGATCTCCTATCAGTGCATCTGTATTCACATATAGAACTGGATGTAGAAACCTGAAATATTAAAAATGAACTCATCATCTTTCCTTTTAAATCTGTGTTTATCCCTAAATCCCTATTCACTCAGTCTCTTAAGCCTTGGAGTTGTCTCGACCCTTGGCCCCATTTTATCAGTACCCTCCTTCTTTCCTTCCCCATTACCACAACCAGTTCCTTGCCAGTGATTTCAGCTCTCCTGCCTAATTAGTCTAATCTGAACAAACAATGAACAACAAACAGTACGTCAGTTTAACTGTATGCTCTTTACTTCTGCACCCAAGTTGCTGAAGAAGATGACAAAATGGCATGACCTGGTATCTACACAAATTCAGTTTACAATCTCTATGGAACTTTCAACACCGCTTTGGATATTTTAACATTTGCTGGGTACCTTAGACCCCGACCCACTACTTACACTAGCAGGTCTCCCCTTCCTCTTTCACAGAGAACACAGAGGTCAGCATGTGGGAACTTCAACTTTCTGCTGCTGGCCCTCCACCTGTAAACTCACACCAAAATAAAGCCCACCTTTTGTTTCCTTTCCTTTGTCCTGGTACAAATGACCTCTCAAGCCTCCGACTTAAGATCAACCTGCTAGATGTTTTCTTGATCTTATTTCCTTTCTTCTCCTTGCGGATCCAGCTCTGTCAATGGTCTTTCTCTCAGATGTATCTCCAGCATTCCCCTCTCTGTTTCTTCTTTCCCTGTGGCACATAAACATGTTCGCATCTCACTCATTTGAAAGCAAACAAGCAAAGAGAAAAGGGAAAACCTTTCTTTCTGCTCTGTGTCATCCTAACCCTCTATCTCTTTCCTCCCCTTCCTGCCACACTGCTAGACACAGTAGTGGACATTTGTTGTCTCCCTTTCTGGCTTCCCTTTTGTTCCTTATCTCATGGCAATCGAACTTCTGTTCCACAGCTCTATTGAAACTTTTTTTGGTCAATAATGTTAGCTCAATAGACACTTAAACGAAATCTTCTTCATTGTATAATAAAAATAGAGGTCCAAACAAATAAACTGCAACAAAATGGGACTTTGCCAGCTACTCCACTATCCTGTTCAGTTTCCCCATACTAATCACGGTCCCCACCCTCTCTCCAGAAGTAACCTTGAGTCTCCTGATGGTTTTGTTATCCACGTGTGTACCCTGTGACATGCTAATTTTAGTCTGCCCATTTTTAAAAAACTTGATATATCTTTTAAGTCCTTTTTAAAATGTATAGTTTCTCTTCTATTCCTTTCTTGCTTACAATTTATCTGTGAAAGAACTCATAGTATTTCTCACAGTCTGGATTCAGCTGTTCATGGAATCATGATAATCAATATGTCACTCTGTCCTCTGTCTTCTGCAAATTGGTAGCAAGGTCCAGAGGCTTGATCAGACCTCTGTTTGATCCCTTTGGCAAGAGGATAAGTAGTAGGGTGTTCTTTCATATAGAGGCAATTATGTCTTTTTTTTTCTTTCTTGATGTTACCATCCATTGATGTTTGATACCTAGCTCCATTAATTCATGGCGGTTGCAAAATAGTGATAATAAAATCTATCATTTTGTTTCCCTATGTTAACTGGAGTAATTTTCATAGGTTGATACTCCTCATCTACTAGTTGGTTACCCAGTGGTACAGTTCATATGGCAAGAGCAAGATAAATGTTGTATTCTTTTATTTTATTTGCCTAGGTTTCAAGATAGCAAGTTTCTTCCCTGTTATCTTCATGAGGTAACCGATTCAACTTAAAAAATTACTTTGAACTCATGAATTTGAAGATATTTGATCATTTTCAATTCATTGCAGTTATTTTTTCATTGATATTCAAATTATTTCATCTTTGGTCAGTGGGAGCCTCTTCAAGCTGGCTTCTGAGTTCTTAAGATCGTAGTAGTGTTGGATAGCTTCTTTCTCTCTGGTGTGTCCAGGTGTTCCTGGCTCATCATGCACAATTATTGCTCCAGATTTATAATCAATCATTTCCCAAAAAAGCCCTTGTAGTGGGAAGAGTTGTAGCCTTCAAAAGATATGCCCAAGTCCTAACCTCCAGGATCCCTTGCCAACTAAAGATGTTGCTCACCATCTGGCTCTATGAGGACTGAGTCATTAGCCACTGCAGTGGCTGACCTTCAACACAGCTGAAAGGAGTTCAGGTGGAGGTCAGGATTGAGCCACTCTGCTCTGGTAAAGCTGGCAGAATAGGCCTTCAGATAGTTAGGTATTTCCAGGTAAAAATTTTATGAACCTGATTTCTTGTATCTTCTCATATTTAGAAAAGTACTAAAATCATTAACTTAGATAACTGTGTCTCATAGAAGTAACCTTCTACAGAAATGTGTGTTTGATTGCATGTACCCCTTCTTCAAGTATATACTGACCTCCCTGCTTACCTCTTCAGAGTAGTTCCAGAGAGCTATCTGAGAGGTTGTCTCCTGGACAGTAGTCCCTAGTAAGTCCTCAAATAAAACCAAAACTCTTAGCTCTGAAATTGTGCTTTTTATTTCAGTTGACACCCTGAATGTGACTTTTATTTGGATAGGGTCTTTGCATATGTAATTAAGATCTCCAGATCATCCTGGATTTAGGGTGGGGCCTAAATCTAATGACTGGTGTCCTCTTAAGAGATAGGAGAGGAAGACTTAGAGTTAATGCTGTAATGAGTTGAGACTTTTGTGAATGTTGGCCTGGGGCGAATGCATTTTGCAAGTTGATAACACTGTAGTAGGTTGAATGGTGTTCTCTCCCCTGCAGAAAATGATATGTCCTCCTGGAACCTGTGAATATGACCTTATTTGGAAAAATGGTCTTTGCTGTGCAACTAAGATTTTAAGATGAGATCAGCCTGGATTGAGTTGGATCCAAAATCTGTGATCACCACCATCACCATTTTTCCAGAGTCTCTGTCAGTAGGTTCTTTTTAGTTCTTATCTTACTGACTCATCTGCAGCCCTTAATTGCTGACCACTTTTGTTCCTGAACTCAGGTCCTGCTGCTCATCGCTTAAAAGCCAATATTCCAGAGGCAAGTGTTGGTAGAAAGGAAAGTTTGCCTTATTCCGGAGGCCAGCAAGTATCTGGAAGTCAACTGTCCACTGCTGATCAGTGGGCAAGAGCTTATAAAGGGAAGTTTCAGGGGTGTATAGGTGGAGGGAGGGGACTAAATGTAGAACAGCACAGTCAGCTCTGACAGTCATCCTGAAATTAGTCATGCGATGGTCTGGTCAGCATCATCTTGATTGTTTTAAGTACAGATAATCTTCAGTTCCAGGGTCGGTTTGTTCCCATTTCTATGAGGCCAGTTCTCTGAATTGTGGCAGCTTATGTCGTGGCTAAGGTCTGGTCATCGTGTAGTTAACTTCTTCCACCTGGTGGGGGTTTCAGTACCTACAGGACACAGCTCAAAGGATATGGCTCAGAGTATTATCTATAGCCCTTGAGGAGGAACTAAATGTCCTTGACTTTGTTTAATGACTAAACTATTTGGTCTAGTTTTACTGCTTTCCTTTGCTTTTGCATTTTTTTCACTTCTTAAACTTATTCTTTGACTAAAGTTTTTCTACAGACGCAGGCAGAGGACACGGGGTGTGGGTCTGTCCTGGGAAGGCCCCCTAGGGTCCTGCTCCATTTCACTTTCCCTGTCTTTCCTTCCTCGGTTTCAGTAACCATGTTTTCCTGGTTTTCTTATTTTTCTTAACATACTATTTTAGTCTCTTTTGTGGTCACTTCTTCTATCTGTTGCATAAATATCCATGTTTTTAGGGGTTATACCCTTGATCCTCTTTTTCTTGTCCCTTTACATACTGTGATTAGACTGTAACCGTCTTGATTCCTACAATTTAATTTCTGCATTTACTACTACTGGTTCCCAAATTTCCATCTGATACACCCAAATATCCAGTTTCTCATTACATAGTTCCACCTGAATGTCTGTCATGACCTTCCAACTCAGGAACACATCAAGCGAAATTCAAAATTTTTCTCTTCAATCCTTGTTTCACCCATTTTTATGGATAGCACCACCACCCATATAGAAATTCAGGTCATTTAAGTTAAGAGGTGGAAAATAAATAAACTCATTTGCTAACCCTGATGGCTAAATAGTGGCTCCTGGGAGAGTTGATTTGAGCTGTAAAGTGTATAATTATTAATTAGGGATGTCTGCTCTGGGATGGAGAGCAGCATCTTAGTCCTACTCATTTGCAGTTATGGCCTGGATTCTTCCCTCATTTTCCCATCTCACATTCTAACAGTCACCATATACCGTTGGATTCGACTCTGTCTCTGTTAAATCTCCCAAATCCACCCTTTTTTCCATTCCTGTTTTTATGGCTGTCATTTAAATCCTTATCATATCTCACTAGCTACCTTTGTTCCCCACCTTCAACTCACAATTCAATCTCCATTTCCATGCCCTTTAGAACCTAAGTCTTATTTACTACTATAAACAGAGAGACAGGCAAACCTCTAATGCCTAGCTATACGCTACAGGATGTCCTTCAAGCCCTTTAAAATAACCTACCTCGAGACCTAGACCTGCCTTAGGATTGAGATGAGCCTTTTCTCTCCCAGCCCCCTTACCTACCAGACACATGACATACCAAACTACTTACAGATTCCTGAAGTCACCACATTATTTCCAACCTCCTTACCTTTACACATGCTGCTCCCTCTGGCTGGAATGCCCTTTACCAATTTCTCCCCTTTCTTTGCCAGAATAACTCCTACTAATTTTTCACTGCTCTGGTGCAGTATCACCTTTTCTGGGAAACTTCACATACCCTTATTCTAGATACAGAGTCAGTTCTTTTCCTCTGTGTCTCCTTGGCATCTATGTAAACTGCAGAATTGAACTGACCACACTGCAGTGGAATTATCTTCCTTTTTTGTAGATATTTACTGTCCTTTGAGGAATCTTTATTCTGTTTGTAGTTCCTTTTTCTTTTATAATAAACTTTTTTTTCCCCCAGAGGTCATTGTAGACTCACATGAAATTATAAGAAATAATAGAGTTGTACCCTTACCCAGGTTCCCCCTGTGGTAACACGGTAGTACAACAGCACAGTCATGATACTGACACTGACACCAGCGGGTACAGAATGTTCTCATCACCACAAGGATCTCTCCTGTGGTCTCTTTTAGTCACACCTGCTACATTCTCACTCTCACTCCTGCCTTAACCTCTGGCAACCACTAATCTGTTCTCCATTTCTATAATTTTGTCATTTCAAGAATGTTATCTGAATGGAATCATATAGTATGTAACCTTTTGGAGTTGGCTTTCTTCCCTCAGGATAATTCCCTGGCAATTCAGTCAGGTTGTTTCATGTATCAATAATTTTTTCCTTTTGGTTACAAATAGTTTTCCATAGTATGGAGGTACCACAATTTGTTTAACCAGCCACCTGTTGAAGGACATCTGGGTTATTTCTAGTTTGGGGCTATTACAAATGTAGCTGCAGTGAATGCTAGAGTACAGATTTTTGTGCAAACATAAATTTTTCATTTATTGGGGATAAATGCCCCCAAATGCAATTATTGGGTCATGGTTATGGCAATTGCATGCTTAGTTTTATACAGAACACCAAACTGTTTTACAATAAATTTTTACTAAATAAAGGAATGAGAAAATAATGTTACATCAAAATCTTTAGAGTTAATATTGGGATCAAATAAATCTGTTTTTACTAATTGCACAATTATATTAGCCATAAGAATGATGTTCTAAATACACTGTAACATACTGCACAGCAGAAATCAATAAAGCTTAAATGTGATAAGCTTCTTCGTTACTCTAGGAGTCAGGGTTTTTATCCTAAACTGTTTATAGCAATAGCAAGGTTAGATTTCTCACAAATGTTGTACAGACACTGCACTATAATGTTTAATCTCTAAATGGCTGCACTTTAAAAATTACATGTAAAAGCCCCCACAAATGATCAGCATAGTTTCATCACTAATGTACCATTAATGTGTAACAAGTCCCTTCAAATTTTCTTTCTATTTTGGTGTTTCACTGGACACCATAAAGCTGGTACAACTTAGTAACATTCTATGTCATACTGAGTCTTTTTGTTTGAAATTCATACCCAGCACTTATCATACGTTTTTTTCAGGTATTATGGAAGGAACATGTGCTCTAGACCCAGATGGACATGGGGCTGAATCTTTACCACATCATTTACTTGCAAGTTACACAGTCTCTCCTGGCTTTTATTTTTTCATCTGTTAGGTGAGGATCATTCTAAACAAACTACATGACATTACAGGGCTGTCAAGAGAATCAGATAAGATAACACATACAAACTGTCTGCTGTAGAAAAGGCATCAATCAGTAATGTTCATTTCCTTTCTCCTAGGGCATTTTTATTTTCCTGAGGAATAAATTCCCAAGGCTTATTTATACATTTTGTTCATGTTTTTGAGGAGACTTGAAAGAGTAAGTAAACAAACCAGTCATATCCAAGGAAATATTCAAGGGTGGTTGGTACAATCTGCCAATGGGCTGTCTTAAGATTGGGGGTAGATACTAATATAAAGAAAAATGATTTATACCCCAATGAAAAAGTTGACATCTTGGGACACAAGTCCTTATCTTCTTATTTCTTGACTTCTTTTTTCTTGGTAATGAATGTACATTCAGTACAATTCAGTTCAACTAAGTGAAGATGTGTTTCTTAATTTAGATTAATGTATTTTCTTTTAATAATTAAATGCTATTCGATACAAAATCACCACTGATAGAGCCCAGAATTTTAAATAAACACCAGCTTGAAGAATGGCCAAGAGCACAGATGAAGAAGTACTTCAAGAAAAAAAAACAAAAACCAAAAAACCAAACACCTCAAGATGGCTTAAAGACTTAAATGTAAGACAAGATACCACCAAGCCTCCTAGAAGAGAACACAGGCAAAACATTCTCTGATAAAAATCATAGCAGTGTTCTCCTAGGGCAGTCTATCCAGGCAATATGAATAAAAGCAAAAAATAAATAAATGGGACCTATTTAAACTTATAAGCTTTTGCACAGCAAAGGGAATCATAAATAAAACAAAAAGACATCTATGGAATGGGAGAAAATATTTGCAAATGATGTGACTGACTAGGGCTTAATTTCCAGAATATACAAACAGCTCATACAACTCAGTAACAAAAAAACAAACAACCCAAACCCAAAATGGGCAGAAGACCTAAACAAGCAATTCTCCAATGAAGACATACAAATGGCCAATAGAGACATGAAAAAATGATCAATATTGCTAATTATCAGAGAAATGCAAATCTAAACTACAATGAGGTATCACCTCACACAGGTCAGAAAGTCCATCATTAGGAGTCCACAAACAATAAGTGCTGGAGAGGGTGTGGAGAAAAGCGAACCCTCCTACACTGCTGGTGGGAATATAGTTTGGTGCAGCCATTATGGAAGACAGCATAGAGACTCCTTGAAAAACTGAAAATGGACATATGACCCATCAATCCCACTCCTGGGCGTTATGTCCAGAGGAAACACTAATTTGAAAAGATACATGCACCTCAATGTTCATAGCAGCACTATTTACAACAGCCAAGACATGGAAGCAACCTAAATGCCCATTGACAGATGACTGGATAAAGAAGATGTGGTATATTTATACAATGGAATACTACTCAGTCATAAAAAGAATGAAATAATACCCATTTGCAGCAACATGGGAAGGTCTAGAGACTGTCATACTAAGTGAAGTAAGTAGACAGAGGAAGATAAATATCATATGATGTCACTTATGTGTGGAATCTAAAAAAATGACACAAATGAAGAACTTTCTTACAAAACAGAAAGACTCACAGACATAGAAAACAAACTTATTACCAAAGGGGAAAGGGAAAGGGGAGGGATAAATTAGGAGTTTGGGATTAGCAGATATAAACCTACTGTATGTAAAATAAACGAAAAGGTCCTACTGTATAGCACAGGGAACTATATTCAGTATCTTGTAAAAACCTATAATGAAAAAGAATATAGATAACTGAATCAGTATGCTGTGCACCAGAAACTAACACAACATTGTAAATCAACGATGCTTCAATAAAAGAATAAAAATAACTAGGTCAAAAAAAAGAAAAAAAAAAAAGACAGACTTATCTGTCTGGAAGCATTTCTATCAAAAACAGAAGAATGATCTGAATAATTTGAATAGCCTCTGACCCTTTTCATCCAAAAAAGGACACAAATGAACTTATCTATAAACCAGAAATAGACTAGACTCACAGACATAGAGGACAAACTTATGGTTACCAGGGAGTAAAAGGGGTGGGAAGGGACAAATTGGGAATTTGAAATTTATACCTCTCGGGGAGTGATGGAAATGTTAGTTATCTAGATGGTGCTGGTGGTTTCATTGGTGTATACATCTATCAAAATTCATCAGATTGTACATCTGAAATATGTAGTTTACAGAAATCATACCACAATAAAATGTTAAAAAAGAAATGCATTGCAAAAGGGTATACAGCCACCATCACCATCACACAAGCGACAATCATCTTTTGTTAAGAGTCTGTTGTATGCCAGGCAACGAACTGAGTGTGTAATGTGTGCACTGACGAATTGCTTGATTTTTGAGTATTGCTGTGGATTCTACCATGTAGTGACACAGTCCTCCTGCAGGTGTCACTCCTTTCCTGCAGAATGTTAATCGTTGCGCCCTTGACTTGAGCCTCATACCCAGACGGCTGAGAATCCAGTGATTCTAAAGTTGGTTAAAAAAAAGATCAATTTATTTCCTGTATTTGAACTGAAATTTCTAAATATGAATCAGCCCAACTGTTAGAAAGTTAGATTCAAAAAATTTAAGAAAAAAAAAGAAACCTTAAGTGATTAAGTTCACATGGTTTTTAAATGGCTTTGCAGTTTTACCTTATCTTTAGCCCAGAAGAAGAAAACTCATTGTCCTATTTTCCTTGGGAAAACTGAAAAACATTATTTTTAAAGGCAAACTTCAGCTCAGAAGATGGATGAAAAGCTTCTCTCCTCCTCTTATGTCTCATTTTGAACTGCCCTCTCTGCCTCATTTCTGACTTGCTTCTCTGTTTTCAGAGTGGGTAGTGTGACTGAGCTCTGGAGACAACTGGTCAGATGTAGCTGGTTCCCGTGCCGAGGCACCGTTCATCAGCCTCACTCACCTTCACCTGGGGCTCAGCTTTTCCTTCCCTCATGTGGCCATAGCTGGTGCTGAGTCCAGCCCTTCAGAAACATGTGGGTACAGGATGGAAGCGTAAAGCCAAATTAGCAGCATGCCCAGAAATAGCAATTTCTTTATTACTATCGCAGGATATTTACAAAAACACTTTTCTAAGCTTACATCACTTTCTTGATGCTTCTGGGCAAATGTGCAAGATGTTTTTACCCCTGCAGCTCTGTGTGCGGTTCTGGCACGTCAGTGTGTCATATCCAGTGACAGTATCTGATTTTCTGGTACACTTTTGAAACGTTTAGGGTTTTGTATCTCAGAGTTGTGGAATTTTTCCCTCTTTCATCAGACCCTTAGGTACAGCAGTGCTTCTTAGCGTGTGGTCTGTGGATCATCTGCATCTGAGTCATGGGGATGTTTGTTAAGAAAAAAAAAAAGCAAAATCTTAGACCCACTCCTTTTCAGAACTATAGAACCAGATTCTCTGGAGAATTTACAAGAAACAGCATCGATTCTTTCCTTCACTAAAGGTTGGAAACTACTGAAAAGCAGTACTCTCAGGCACCAGCAGATCCCTGAGCACAGATGACAAGTCTGACTCGGTCCTAGCCGCCAGCTGCTATCCCTGTTCACTTGGAGTATCTTCAGGGCTCTCCCACATTCCTTATTCTCAATTAAAGTTTATCCCCAGAGCCTTTATTCACTAAAGATGATCTGAGAATCCCCCAGAGTTCAATGCATTCTAATAAAGTACTCACTGCTGGCTTCAGGGGCCCCTAAATTCCAACATGTTTATCCTGGATTAAGCCTGGCACAGTTAGGACCCCCTGCTTACCTTTGTCCTTTTCTCCCTCCATGTGTCTGGTGGTATTCCTGGCCACCCTCCATCTCTTCTGTTCTTTACCTAGCAAGAAGTGATCTCTTAAGGTCTGATTCCATGCCCTTCCTCCGGGACAAACTCCTCAAATCCTCCAGGAAGAGGCTGACCAGTCATAGAGCAGGGCTCTTCCTGCCTCACTCTCTATAATTTGTTTATTTCCTATCAGCTTCTGGGAAGTAGTGATTTTTTTTTTTTTTTGTATCCCTGGTATCCAGCCTAGTGAGTAGGACATAGTAAATGCTTAATAAATTTTAAAAAAGTCCTATCTCCCACTTCTGTTTCTATATATCACTGTAAACCAAATACTAATAAGTAAACTCTTAGAGGATAAGGCCCAGGTCTTCTTCATTTTTAACATGGAGAAATGAACCTATGATTGATGATATGTATCTTACTTCTGTTTCCATGCACCAGTTTGAGATACTAGCTATTATGTGGAACACTAAGGGGAGGGGCCAAATCTTACTCATGTCCAGCTATTGACTTAGTATCTAGCACGTTATACAGCACTTGCTAAATGTTTCCTGAGATAAAATTCAAGAAGCTACCCAGGAAGCACTCTCCGTAAACTCATGTAGTACAGCATGGAGAGACAGCCTCACTCTGACATACACTCCTGGAGTGTTCTTCCAGACAGAGAGTCAAAGGACTGGCCCCTGGGTGCTGCACTGTGTAGAGGTGATTGTGAGACTAGAACCAGGGCTGCTCAGGTCTGGAGGAGTCATTCAGCAGCAGAACGGAGACAAGGTGCTCTCCTGGGTCACTGGCTGGGGAGCCTCCCAGTCAGGGTCGTAGTTCTCACTTTCCAGATACGACCATTCAATACATACATGTCATCCTCCACCAAGCAGCTTTGCTTGCCCATCCTCTAGCTGTAGTCTCGGGGAGGAAGCCAGGAGGCCTTGTAAAGATTAAAGTCCATTGTATGCTATTTTGGGTATGTGCATTGCTTTATCACAGGTGGGGAAAAGCATCTTTTTGAGCAGGTTGTAATGCAGCGTATAGTGAGTAGGGGGCAGTGCTGGAATACAATACAGGTGAAAGAGGCAAAATTATAGCAGAGGTGACTTAGGCAAATTTAAGGGGTCCTTTAGAGTCAATTGATTGAATTTTCTTGCTATAACAGCCACCACCACCAGCACCAGCACCAATATTAATGACCATCTATTTCATGGCTGGTGAGTGGCAGCATTGATTTTTTTGAACCCAAGTCTACTGATTTTTAGTCCGGTATGTTTTCTATTACACTATAATATGCTTTCTTTCAGTAGGTTTTTTTGTTTGTTTGTTTAAAATAGTTACGCATTTTTTCCAGATTATAAGAATAGTAAATTATCCTTATAAAATTCAAACTTAGAGGTATGGATGTTTAAGAAGGTTAAAGTTTCTCTTTCCAACTCCCGTCCATATATAAGTAAATAGCTCAGCATATATTCTTAAACTTTTCCCCCATGTATAAACGTATAAATATATCTTTTTAATAGGAGTAGAAACATATTATGGATACTTTTTCCCATTGAAAGCTTTATGCAGAGTGGACCACGACTTGCTCAATGCATACCTGGGCTAATATATTATCTAATTCCATGCACAGTTTTGGGTGGCTAATATGTGTGGTTACTTTTAAATGATGGTCCTGCAGCTCCTAACAATTGTTTTTCTCCTCTTCGTTTCCAGATTAGCATTATTGTGATTTTAGCCCTTTTAATTTGTAACACATGGTGTGATTCAAACCACTGAGTCTTAGCATCTGTCAATGATAAGATCATTATTTTTAGTGATCTAACGGTGGTTGCCAATAATGTGGCAGAATTTGGCTTTTCATTGTTATGTTATTAATGACTGCAAAAAAGAACTTGTGGATAATATGGTTTTTTTCCTACTTAAGCTTCAGTTAGTATCCTGAAGTGTCTTTTACATTTCCACACAAAATTAAAACTAAGGTGGCTTTGGATTTTTCCAAAGCAAAACTATTTGTCTCTGTCTCCCAAATTTGTGTTCTAAATCATTTATGTAGGACTAGCTGACACTAGTCTCTCACACCTGGGAATCTTGTGTGCTGTAATCTTAATGATGGAACAGGGCAGTGTGGCGTGAACAGTGGATGGAACAACACTGAGGCCACTGCCGTGCTTTGCAGGGCTCCTGTTAGGACCACCTTTGCGAAAGAGCAGTGTCCTGTCCTTCAGTACTGTGGCTGATGTTACTGATTTAAGGGTCTGGTTTTTCCCTTTGAACTCCTTCTCTGACTCTGTTTAGAACTATTTATTTTTCATTTCATTCCTTTTACCTTCAATTTTTGTGTGTGTGTTTTCGGATATAATTTATCTACATATAAACATACACTTTCTGAATATAGTAGTAGTATTGTATATGATACATACACTCTTTATTTGTACAGTATTAACTTGTTTATAATTTAGAAATAAAGAAATGTAAGTTTTTCATGTTGGACATATGTGCTCAAACTTCTTTTCCCAATGGTGGTGTACAGTAAAAAATATTTGAGACGACCGTACAGTATTATGAATTTCTTGTGGACAGGGACCATTTCTTTTCTTCTTGATATCCCTAACTGCTTAGCCCAATGTCTGGCCTATAATAGGTGGATAATTAGTATTGTTGGCTGACTGGCTTGCTTGCTGGATAAACAGAAAAATTAGTAAATCACGTGATTGTGTTTCTCCTTATGACTTGGACATTACCTTAAGTTACCATTTAGCAAAAAACTTCAGGTACTAAGGACACATCTGGGTGATCAAACAACTAAACTCTGGTAATTGATCTAGATGCTGTGTTTGGATGTATTAAAAGCTAATTCAGCTTGCCACATTCTTCAACACCCCACCAGATTGATGGATTACCACAAAATAAATGGTGAATATGATTGAGAAATTTTATGTAACTCTACTTCCCAGGATTCATTTGTCTTAAATGTTATCTGAATCCTATCTAGGGTTTAGCAAATGACACAAGCTCCACAAACCCCTCTGTTTAGATTTCTTTATATTTCTTCTCCCTTTAGTGAGCAGATTATGTGATTGGAACAGGACAGTGATGTGCTCAGGGATGAAGTAGGGGGGGAAGAAAAGTCCTAAAAAGGTTTGTGTGGCTCCTATTCAACTAAAATGTTGATCCCACTAGCATTAGTCTTTTCACCCCTCCAAACCTTTAAGGTAACAGGGATGGGACTGAGGGTCCTTGCTAAGCGACAGTGTCCCCTGACTCAGTCTCCAAACCACCTCTCCTGGGGCTGACTCCTTCCTTCCTTCTTTCTCTCTCTGCATTCTTGATATTCACTTTTCCCACTGCGTAAAACAGGGCCTAGTACCTAGTAGGAACTGGAAACCTGTTTGTGTACCACGCATATCTTCTCTGTATAATTTGCACCTATGTACATGCAAGCGTACATGTCTTTGGTGGTTGAGGTGGTGGCCACATGCTGGCCAGGACAGAGGCAGGAGGCCGATTCGGGCAGGTCTGCTCATCACCACCTGTCTGCCTGTTGGTGGGGGAATGGCTACTGTCTTCTCGAGTTTTATCTTCTTCATGTTCCTCTTCCCCTGTGTGAATAAATAGACAAAAAGACAGACTGGGGGCTATAATAAGCCCTGTGCTCTTTCCATCAGAAGTTCCCACCTCAGATTCAGTCTGGTGCATTGCTGATGTTCTTATTTTGCATGTTTGTTTCAATAATATGGGTCAAAACAGAAAGAAATATAAATTGCTATAAATGTAGGCATATTTTGGAGTTCACCTGTGGATTATATGAGGGTGTGGTTTTTGTCAATAAGACCTTTATCTCTTCTCTCTCTCTCTCTCTTTTTTTTTTTTTTACCTTGCCCCAAATCACATATTAGACACAAATGCTCTCTCTTAGTGCTGACACCATGATATCCCTGACCAGTTTTGCAAGAGAAGAAAAGCACATTGAGGCAGAATGTTTTCTACAAATAAGTGAGGTGAAAATTATTCATACTCTCTTCTTTTAATTTTAACTCAAGTTAGTTAATTTTTCAAAAAAATTTTTAAGAACCAATTATACATGTCAGTGATTTTATAGTGGATGATTTAACATATGTTACAATACAGCTGTCTTTTATGTTGAAAGAAGAATCTAAATATTCCTCAGAACCATAGTAGACAAATGGTTAATTAGTCAAGATCTAGAATATACAATTTTTAACCGTTACTGGTGAAGTTATATTTTTTTTCTTTATTGTCTATGATTGGTACAAACTGTAAGCCACAAACTCAGGCAGGCAAAAGATACAATTTTATTTTTCTAAATATTCGTTAACTTCTATTTTAACCTGTAACTAGGTTGAATAGTTCCCGTCCCCCCCAAATTCATGTCCACCCAGAGTCTGGGAGGGTGACTTTATTTGAAAATCGAGTCTTTGCTGATATAATCAACCTATAATCAGGTCATATTGGATTAGGGTAGGCTCTAATAAGAAGAGGGAAATGTGTGAACACAAACAGAGGAGAAATGTGCAGGTGATGGCAGAGACTGGAGAGATGCATCTACAAGTCAAAGAAGGACAAGGATTGCTGGCAACCAGCAGAAGCAGGAAGAGGCAAAGAAAGATTCCTCTCTAGAGACTTCAGCCCTGCTGACATTCTTAATTTCAGACTTTCAGCCTCCAGAACTGTGAGAAATGAATTTCTGTTGTTTTCATCTATTTAGTTTGTGGTAAATTGATGACAGCCCTGGGAAACTAATATACAGCCTCTTTTTTAGTTGCAGTAGCAGAAAATTAACCTCATAAAATTTGGGCAATCCCTCCTCTTTCTCTGGAGTTGCCTTAAGTACCAGCAAGATGTGATGTGGAGACCATCAGATCCTTAACATCATGCCACACAGGTGTCCCTGGGCTGTATCCCAGTTAGCCTGGTCCCCCATCAGTGCTCCTTTCTGGTTGCTGCAGAGATGACCTTTGGTCCCACCTATGTGACCCCTTCTGGTCTGCTGTTTTCTCTACTATTTCCAGGCCACTCTTGAGTGACCAGGAATTACTCTCTTTCTCCCATGCCATGCCATGGTTCATGTAGATATATTCTGCAACTATTTCTCCTCTGAGATACTAGCATCTCCCAGGACTTTACTGGGACAGTAGATTACAAGACCCTTCTGTTCTTGGACCCCACAAGCCAATCTGGGCATGTTGCCAGCTCTCCAGAACTTGACCCAGGGAGTGGCTCAGAGTTTATTATTGGTATGTGTTCTCATTATTGGGGAATATTTTTCTAGGGGATGGCAAATTCTTGCTCACTCATACAGCTTTCTCTGAGATCTTCTGTCTGTGTCTTAATTCTTTTTCCCCCTTACAGCTTTAATCAATGACTAGAGTAATTTTCTCCCTAGGGGTCATTTAGAAATGTCTGGAGACATTTTTGGTTGTCACAGCTGGAGAGCGGGAGGGTTGCTATTGGCATCTGGTGGGCAGAGGCCAAAGATGCTGCTAAATGCACAGGCCAGTCCCAAATCTTCCTCAATTCCTCCTTCATATAAATAAATTATTTACGTTAAAGTATAAAACAGAGCATAGCACTTATTGGGGCTTCTGAATTGGCTCGATAGCCAAACCACCTAATTTAGGAGAGGGAAAAAGTTTACTTTGGAGCCTGACCTTCCTTGACTGACTGGAGGTGTTCAGATGACTTAGGCAAATGCATATCTTAGCTAATTCATGCCAGGCTGTGAAGAACATTGGGCTGAGAATGTATAAACATGGATTCCAGTCTTGCTTTTCTTACTAGCTGCTTAAGAGGCAGCTTCATTCCTCTGGGCCTCAGTTTTCTCATGTGTTAGAGGTTTAAACTAGATTATGTCTGAGATTCCTTCCATTGAATTTTTTCCTGTGATTTAGGAGCAGATTGTGAACAGAAATAATTTTTATATATAGATTCTGAAAGGTACTAATAAAACTCGCCCTTTTTCATGCCATTCTTTGGAAATATGGAGATTGCTAGTTGTCCAACTTTTGTTCTCTCCTTCCATGTGCCTAGAGTAAAAAGTTAAGCTGCTCTAATAAAGGGACCCACCGACACAGTGACTTTAAAAAAAGGAGGCTCAACCACATTTTCCGTGTCCCTTTGCATTTGGATGTGGTGAAGTTCTCACTAATAGGAGGTGAGAAGTGTTATGTGTCAACTCCAGCCCTAGTCTTGAAGGCAGTGGGTGTGCCTCTTTCACGCCTTTCCTTCTCCTCCGGCTGGAATCCCTAGTCATCCAGCTTCAACCGTGCAGGTGACAGTGATGCCCTGGGGGATAGTGGAATAGCAGGATGAAAGGAATCTGGAACCTCAAATGATGGACTGGAGCAGAACTGTCCCATCAAACTGCATTGCTCTCCTCAGAGCTGTTTGATGGAAGACCCAAAATGTTATTTTTAAGTCACTGTATTGCTAGGTGTTTTTTATTATAGCTACATAGCTCTTTACCATAATATGTAGAGGAATTCTCCATATAATGAGTAAAACAGCAAATTTCAAAAAAGGTATATGCTATTATACTCAATCTGAAGGGCTAGTGATGACTCTAAACACTTTATTACCAAAATATAAGTGAAACACTTTAAAGCAAAGAGAGGATGTGGACAAGATTAGATCTGTCTTGTTCATAATCTCTTCTTTTCTCACCTGGCTCAGTACCATTTTCTCTTGTAAACCCTCATAATCCACTTTGGGTTGGCCTTTTTTTTTGTTTTAGGCATGACCTCTGCAGTCAGAGAATTATCAGTTTCTCTATCTGCAATTGCTCAAACTTGAGACTTAGTGTATTGTCTTTCGTACTGTATCATTCCTCTTGCAGCTCTTTCTCTTTCTGGTCTTAATGTATTGCTGGAACGTAGGGCATGTGGCTATTGCCACGTGTCTATGCACAATTGTCTATTGTAGCCATTTGGAAAGAACACCTGGGATATTTCTTCCCTTTATGTGGCAGGAAGGTAGAAGCAGAGGTAAAGAAGACTGGCAGTTTAGATCATCTTGGCTTTTATTGGAAAGACAACAGCTTCTTGCTGATATTCTAAAAAATCACTACTGTCTAGCAAAAGTTCTCTTTGTTTATTTTTATTGTGACTCATCTGTAAGTTACAATAGTAATAATTACTAACTATTAAGTATTAATTCAAATATTATCCTACTTATAACTCTGATCTCTTTTCATGTTCAATGAGAATTTCATGTTTTAACTATACAAATAGAAACTATTTTGTTGGGATAGATATTAATTGAATTGCAAGGTCATGAATAAGACAAAGACTGCAAATTGAATATTTAATTTTATAAATGTTCAAATGCAGACAAATAGATTAATCGTTCTCCTGTTGATTTTTTTTTTCGATCTTAAAGGCAAAGTTGATTACCTGAACTGAATGAAAGTGGCAGTGATCATCTTATCAATCTTTCCTCTTAGCTTGCTTTTTAAATGGATCCATC
The DNA here is from genome assembly GCF_036321535.1 of Camelus dromedarius. Taxonomy (NCBI): domain Eukaryota; kingdom Metazoa; phylum Chordata; class Mammalia; order Artiodactyla; family Camelidae; genus Camelus; species Camelus dromedarius. The sequence continues at coordinate 76,048,692 of NC_087436.1, forward strand.
ATATGTACTTGGCACAGGACATCTTGCAATATGGCTGCTATTAGAAATGAAAATCCTTCCTAGATGAATAGGTGATTTGGCTTAGAATGTTAGTTCAATGGCTTTTTTTTTTTAAAATGAACTTAGGATATAACTTCCCCTAATAATTTTAAATTGGTCCTTTGGAAAGAATACTTACTTGCAGGTTTTACTCTTGATATTAGTTCATGTGAGCCTACATAATAGACTTTTGTTTTTCAACCGACGAAATGAGAGTTTAAAACCATACTTGCTGTGACCTCATTTGGATTTGACTAGGAGACCCACCTTTCTTCTGCTGTTCTGAGTAGGCAGCTGTGGATGGTTTCACAGGAAGCAAATCCCCAATGGAGAACTTTCTGGAGTTGCTGCATTTGCTCTGTATGCTCTCTGTGTTTTGATACACTGAGCAAGGAATGTTGATGAGACATGAGGCAGAACAGCTTGTTCCTCCACAGCTATTTTGACTCTGCAATGCTGGCAGTGGTAAAAAGAAAAAAAGAGTTTAGTGTGTTAACTAAGCAAACACATGGGGCTTGGAAGAAGGCTAGGGAACAGCTAGGCTATTCTTGGTATCAAGAACCCTATTGCTTAGGAACTTTTCATTCCAGTTCACGAATGCATAGTACTTGGAGTTCTACATTTCTCTAGATGTCCTTTGTCTCTGGGGGTGTTAATAGGAACAAATGGTGTTGCTAATGAAGTAAAATTCAAGTTGTGTGCAATAATCAAATCTCAGTACAAAGAAATGACTTAGAAGAAGTGATACCTCAAAGGATTCAGAATGTGATTATGGAAACCAAATTAGTTAAAATAAATACCCGTGCTGTTGTAGGTATTGATAAATACAGATTATCCTCAAGAAATAGAAAATATCAATGATGGGGGTCAGTTTGATTAGGGGTGCTGCTAGGGATTTTAGAAGAACAATGTGGATCATAAGCTTGATTTTGTGAGTTGTTGCTGTTTTTCACAGAAGTCACAGTGTGCCTGTTTTGAGCCAAAGCTTTAAGAGACATGGCAAGTTTCCTACTGCCTTGCTTAAGTGCCTGCGATCTGCTATGAGAGGAACATGCCATGGGCAGCCACAGCTCCTTTTGCCTGTGTCCCAGAATCAGAACCTCAAGGAACCAGCCTGACCATGGGCCAAGCTGAACCTAATTGAACTCAGCCAATCCACTGCCAGCCTGCAGACCTGTGAGGGAGAAATAAGCTTTTTTTGTTTTAAACTATTGGAATTTGGTGGTTTGTTTGTTATGCAGCACTATTGCAGCAAAACCCGACCAATACACCTTTATTAGGAGTCTCTAATTTCAGGCTGTTGGTATGTGAGAACCAGAGCATATCTGACACAGATCTGTGCTGTCTTGGATAGTAACCCCTGTCACTCTCTGTGGTTGCCTCAGTGCAGTCAGGTTTACTGGCTACAACTCAGAATTTCTGACTCCTCTTATCACTTTAGACTTGAACGGAATCCCACAGTACTGGGTGTGGCATCTGGCACCTTAAGTAGCCACCTGAGGAGCTGGATGACACAGTCCAGAAGTACAGGTGCTAATTCCCATGAAGCAAACTTTGATCAATGGGAAACTGAAGATAGGAGGGAGAAAGTAAATACCCCTGCCCCCTTCTTCCTCTTTCCCTTGGACAATTTCAACCACACAGCCACATAACTCATCTGAAGAAGCTGCATATGGCCAAACAAGTATGCTTCTGCTGAGGGATCTAGTATGTCTTCTTACAGTTCATTATGAAGCTGTAGCCAAGAGGGAAGTCTTTTTGTGTGGCTTTCCATCCTTTCTTGCCTCATTTTCCTTTTTCCTTCATTTTCGCTGCCCTGGTTTTTATACCCCCAAGAAAGCACCAGCACTTAATCTTGGTCCAGGCTCTGTTTTCTATACCTAAGCTAAGACGTGGACCAAGACTATCATGGCAAGATGAAGATGATAAAAATGGTGATTATGATGATGTCAGCCAGTGCTGACTGATGACCATTTAACTGTGTATCAAGCAGTATGATGACTGCTTTGAATTCATTTCATTTAATACTCACTGCCCCTCATAAACTGGATAATATTATTACTTCATTTTATAGAGGAGGAAATCAAAGCTTAAAAGAGTTTTGATTATTTGGCCAAGATCACGTAGCAAGTAAGTGGAGCCAGCATATAAACCCAGATATTTCGGATGTCATATCCTATGAGTTAAACCACTGAGTAGCACAAATGGAACTGCAGGGTAGGTAGTAGGTGCCAAATTGCAATGTCTGTATGCTCTAAAGTGCCTAGTACAGTGCATTGCAAATTATGTACATTGAACATGTAATTTATTGATTTTATAAACAATTCATTAAGCTTCTACTTAATAATAATATTCTGGTAAATCTAGTTATTCTACTAGTATTCATGGATTGTCAATTTAAAAATTAGACTATAAGAGCCATGTTTAACAATAAAACGTATTCTGAATCAGAAGACCTTTTCAGATTTTATAGAGCTAGAGAGACACCATGACAATTATCTTTGTATGTTGTTTGAAAGTAGTATTATTTATTTGAACCTGATGAATTTGGAATAAAAGGATATTTATTACAGTAGAAGTACTCTTTTTTTTTTTTTTTTAAACTTTCCTTGTTGCTTCATGGAGGCAGCTCATTGTAATGGAAAAACAGTGGACTAAAAATAAGTGGACCTGAATTCTGCCCTTGAGTTTTTCAGTAACAAGCCTATGATTTTGGGAAAATCAGTCTGGGCTTGAGTTTCAGATGCAGCATATGTAAGATGCAAAACTGGTTGAAGAATATTTCTATGGAAAAACAGTGGACTAAAAATAAGTGGACCTGAATTCTGCCCTTGAGTTTTTCAGTAACAAGCCTATGATTTTGGGAAAATCAGTCTGGGCTTGAGTTTCAGATGCAGCATATGTAAGATGCAAAACTGGTTGAAGAATATTTCTACCTCTGATAACATCTGTGATTTTCCTGAAGTTACTGGGGACCCTATACCAAGATGGTATTTGAAGACAGAGTTGCAGGCACCCCTTTGATGATATGTTCTGTTCTTCCAAGACTTCTCTCTCTCTCTCTCACTCTATTTTCTCAGTCTGTCAGATTACTTGTTCTTTATGATTCAGTTCAAATACTTTCGTGTGTGTGTGTGTGTGTGTGTGTGCGCCTGCGTGTGTGTATCCTCCCTGGCTTTCCTAGGCAGTTTTCTACTTTTTACTCCTGAGCAACTTGACATATTTACCATATGTGCTTATTTGTATCTATGTCTATCTCTCACTAAACTGCACATTTTCAAAACCACAACTAAACATTTATTATACTTTGCAAAGGGAATCAATTGCAGTGATATTACAGAAGCTACAGCTTTTCTCCCCCTAAATGCCTTATGTACTCATAGACTTTAATGAGGTATAAGCACTTTGAGGGCAATTTTTATGATCACCAAATTCCACTTTAGATATACTAGCTCGTATGTACAAGGAGACATGTACAGGGCTGTTTATTGTAGCTTTTTTGTAATATTGAGAAACTGGAATTATTCATATTTGCCCTTTAGTGGAGGGATAGCTAAATTCTGCTGCTCCTCCTTTTCTTTCTTTTTCTTCCTCCTGTTTCTCCTCCTCTACTAGTACTCCTTTCTTTTCTACCACTAGTTCTACAATCACCACCACTGCCGCCATTAATAACAATATTGATACCACTGCCCACAACAATTAATTGTAAAGAGCTTATTGTATTGAAGAAGGGAGTGGGGAGGCAGTATTGTGGATGGTGGGAAAGGGACTTTTAAAATAATACTTCATTTTTTAGAAAGATAAGACAGTCTTTTTTATGACTAGTAATTTTATTTTTCTATGAAATCTTTACCGAGTCTAAGATTATGAAAATATTATCCTGTGCTTTCTTCTAGAAACTTCATGGTTCCCGAATTTTTGTGAGGAGCTATGTTACATCTCACATCAATTTTTGTGCATGGAGTGAGGTAGGAGTTGAGGTTTACTTTTTTTTTCCCACTTGGATGTCTAATTGTTCCAGTACCATTTGCAAAAAAAGAGTTTCTTTTCATTGTAAATTTACATGACACCTTGGTTGATAATCAATTGCCCAGAAGTGTTGTGGATGTATTTCTGAGCTTTCCGATCTATTCTATTTGTTCCTGTTTCTTTAAGCCAACACCACACTGTCTTGATAGCTTTATCAGCTAGTGTAAGTCCTCCAACTTTGTCCTTTTAAAATACCGTGTTGTATAATTTAGATCATTTGCGCTTCCATATGAATTTTAGAATCGACTTGTCAATTTATTCAAAAAAGACTGTTGGGATTTTATACGGTTTGCATTGAATGTATAAATACTTTGGGCAGGATAGATAACAACAATGTTGAAAGTTCAAATCTATGCATGTGGTCCTTTGCTCCATTTATTCGGATCTTTAATTCTTATCAGAAATGTTTTATAGTTTTCAGAGAAGTTTTGCATAGCGATAAATTTCTTAGGTATTTTTGATGCTGTTTTATATGATACTGCTCTCTAACTTTTACTTTTCAATTGTTTTTTTGCTAATATATAGAAATATGTTGTCTCCGAAAGTTTTCCATGGCACCTTCCTTTAATCCCTTCATACCTTTCTCGTCTCTATGCAGTCATGGATTTGCTTTTGATTATGGGCATCCAGTTGTTCCTGCATCACTGTTGAAAAGACTCTTCTTCCTCCATTGAATTTCCTTTGCAATGTGGAAAACAATTGTCCATATATGTGTGGGTCTATTTCTTCATTGATCTGTAGGTATATATTTATACAAATACCATATTCTCCTCATAACTTTGATTATAAGAAGTCTTAAAATCAGGTAGTATTAAATCTCCAACACTATTTTTGTTTTCTTTTCTTTTTGACTATTTTAGGTTCTTTGCATTTACATATGTGTTTTGTGAGTTTCAGTTTGTCAGTTTCTGTAAAAAGCCTGCTGGAACTTTGAATCTGTAGATCAGTTTGGGGTTAAATTACATCTTAACAATTTTGAGTCTTTTGATCAATGTGTATGTTATATCTTTCTATATATTTTATTTTTCTTTGGTTCCCCTGAACAGTATTCTGAGATTTTCGGTGTACAGGTTTTCCACATTTTTGTGTGATTTATTCCTAAGTATTTTGTATTTTTATGCTATTATAAGTGATATTTTAAATATTCAATTTCCAATTACTTTTTGCTGACATATAGGAATTGAACTGATTTTTGTATGCTGATCTTAAATCCTTAAATCTCACTTATTAGTAGCTTTTACTTTCACATGGATGATCATGTTGTCTGTGAATAGAGACAGTTTTGCATGCTGTTTATTCTGATTTGTATGCCCTTTATTCATTTTTCTTACTTTATTGCACTAGCTAGAATCTCCAGTACAGAGTCAAACAGAAGTTATGAAATTGATATTTTTGTCTTGTTCCAAATTTTCATCTTTAAGTATGATACTAGCTGTAAACTTTTCATAGGTGCTTTCTATCTGGTTGAGAAGATTCCTTTCAATTCCTACTTTGCTATGTGATTTTTTATCAGAACGGATGTTGGATTTTGTCAAGTGCTTTATGTGCCTATTTTGCAAAGATCATATGGTTTTCCTTTTTTGGTTTGTTAATATGCTGAATAGCATGGGGAGATTTCTCATGTTAAAGCAACAGTACGTTCCTGGGATAAACCTCAGTTTGTCGTGGTATGTTATTTTTTTTTATATATTATTGGATTCAATTTCTAAAATTTTGTTAGAATTTTTACATATGTTTTCATGAAGAATATTGGTCTGAAATTTTCTTTGTCTTTTTTTTTTTTTTGGTGGTATCAGGGTAATGCTGGTCTCATAGTATAAATTGGAAAGTATTCACTCTTTTTCAATTTTCTGGAAGAGGTTATGTAGGATTGGCATTCTTTCTTTCTTAAATGCTTGGTAAAATTCCCCAGTGAAACCATCTGGGCCTGAAGTTTTTTTAGACAGAAGGTTTTTAACTACAAATCTAACTTCTTTAATGAAATATAGGGCTGTCCATGTTATCTGCTTTTTCTTGAGTGAGCCTTGGTAGTTTGTATCTTTTAAAATTTTTATTTATTTTATCTAACTTGACAAATTTATTGGCATAAGTTTGTTTAGAATTTCCCGAGTATTATTTTAATATGTATAGCAGGTCCCCTCTTGATAATTAGTGTTTCCTTTTCTATTTAAGTTACCCTACTTCAACTCATTTTTTCCTTTTAGATTCTTAAGGTAGAAACTGAGATTATTGATTTGAGATTTTAAAAAAATTTCTAATATACACATCTGTTACTTTAAATTTCCCCCAAGTTCTGCTTTAGCAAAATCATATAGTTTCTACTTTTTTTTTTTTTTTTTTTTTTTGGAATCTGGCTTCTTTCATACAGTATAACTATTTTGAAATTCATACACGATTGAACTTCCTCTGTACTTATCCTGATTTTCTGTATAATTTTCTTTGCTATTATTGAGAGTAGAGCATTTAAATCCCAATCTATAAATGTGTATTTTTCTAATTCCCCTTGGCGTTCTGTCAGTTTTGCTTCGTGTATTTTGGCCTCTGTTATTAGGTGTATAAACATTAGGATCATCATGTCCTTTTAATAATGATATCCTTTTGAGGTAGAACCCTTGGATTTGTACAAGAGCCCCAGGAAAAGGACTGAGAGAGTGTGCACTTACTATTTCAAGGTGTAGTGATAATGTGAGGTGGGGAATAAAAGATCATGATACGTGTGTGTGGGTGTGGACACCACATATGCATGGAGAACTCTCTCCACTGGTCCCTTGAGATAATGTTTGTGAAAACTCTTTGTCCAGAGTTTAGCTAAGCTACTCCACTGTATTGCTGCCTGGGCATCCATTTTGTTTGGCCAAGCAACCTGTAGGGGACTTAAGCTGACACTGAGTCCTCTCATGCAAATGCATGCCCTACAGGACAGCCTGCAGAGGCACAAACAAAGTAAGTTCCTATTAGGACCTCCCCAATAGTCCTTAAGATCAAATTTCCCCTGCCTCCTAGGGCCTTCGCCTGGGCACCCCTTAGATAAGACCCCTTTTCAGCTTACCAAAACTCTACTCTTTTTGGTTTGAATTGACCAATTCGGCCTCAGCCCTGGAACCCCAAAGCACCCCACCCCTGGACCCTATTAAAGGTAACTGCCCCAGGTCCTATTGCTCTCCTGAAAGTGTGGCCCCTTGAGGCATGTTACATACTTCCTCTAGGACCTGTGAGTGAAGAACTCTCTTTCAACTTCTGTTGTGGTCTTTTGTTGACCACTATCTGGCACCCTGTGTTCCACTTAATGAGTTTTAATTTAACAAAGTCGTAACATTCTTTGATTTAACAGAAGTAACCGACATTTACTGAATGGTTCCTTTGTGCCACTCACTGTTCCAGTTCATCACAAAAAGTTGTTCGTTTAATCCTTACTGTAACTCTGGGAGACTGGTACTGTTTTTATCCTCATTTTTCAGATGAGGAAGCTGAAACACATGAAAGTTAAACTTGCTTAGCATTTCACAGTTAGTTAAGTGATCAAGCTGGGCTTGGAACCCAGAGAGTCAGGATCTAGATCTTGTGCTCGTGACACCTCTGCTATGGTGCCTCCTGGAAAGCATCTTAGTATTTTCATTGTTGTTCTTATTATTTTATATCTTGTTGGTGGATCCTAGCTATGAATTTGCACTTGTTGAATTTCTACAGTCTTTATTCCTTACCAAGCTTAAACTCCTGCCTTCTTTTTCTGTCACTCTTTTTTTTGGGGGCTTATTTTTTGACGAATGAAAAATTTATGTATTTAAGGTGTACACCATGATATTTTGATATATGTATACATTGTGAAATGATTACCACAACCAAACTAATTAACATATCCATCACCTCACATGTTTACTTTTTTGTAGTGAAAATACTTAAGATCTACTTTTTTGTTGTTGTTTTTACATTGCTTCTTCTTTATTGAACTATAGTTGATTTACAATATTGTATTAGTTTCATGTGTACAGCAAAGTGATTCAGTTTTATATATACATATTTTTTCCAGATTATTTTCCATTACAGGTTATTATAAGATTTTGAATACATTTCCCTGTGCTATATTGTGAAGGATCTACTTTTTTAAAGAACATTTTTAGTATGTAGTACAGTATTATTAACTGTGCTCACATGCTGAACATTAGATCCCAGAACTTACTCATCCTGCATAGCTGAAACGTTGTCTCCCCATTTTACCCCTCTTGCCTGGAAACCACCAATCAACTCTCTGTTTCCAAGTTTGACTATTTTAGCTTCTGCCTTTACTGTCCCTAAGCTTAGCCAGGGCTTTTTGTTACCTGTGAAATGCAAGCTGAATCAGCAAAACGTTTGTTAACAGTGCTACTGCTAGAATGACTGTATTTTAGAACTGCCCCTCTTTTTCCTGAATTGCCATAGCCATTTGAGCTACAGATGCTTGAAACTAGCAGTAAAGGTGCTGGAGCAGCAGTGATGATAGCAGCTCCAACAGCAGTGATGGCAGTGAATGTGGCTGGGTCCACGAATGAGATAGATTTATTGGTGGCAGAGGAAACTCTGGGGTTTCACATCTTTATTTCTTCAAAAATGACTTAGTGAACACAGATCCTAGGTACTAGCAGTGCAGTGGGGAGCCACACAGAAACAGCTCTAGCCCTCATGCACCTTACAGTCTGCTGAGGGAGAATCAACAGCTCATGGATAATAATAGCAAACACTTGTGTAGAACTTACTATGTGCTGGACAATTTTCCAAATGCTATACATGTATTGTCTCACATCTTCCATCCAGTAATCTTCGGAGGGGAGAACTCTGATCTCCTGTTCCCAGATGAAGAAACTGAGGCACAGAAGATTAAGAAACTTACTGAAGATCTCACAGCTGGTTAGTGACAGAGCTGATACTTGAACTCAGGAAGACTGGCTCCAGAACCTGGTGCCCAAACATTTATCCTAGCCTACTGACAAAGGATGAGTCAACCAACACCAGTGAGAAGAGCTCCAGAGACAATAAGAAGATGAGGGGGGATTGAACCTAGTCTCGAGGGTCTGGGAGGCCTTGCCTGATGAGGACTGAAAAGACTCAGCCAGGCGAGGGTGTACATGTGTTCGTGTGTGTATGTGTGAAGGGTGGGGTGTCTGGTGGAGGAGCTAGGGAGGCATTCCAGGCCAGGCGAGAAGCTCATTTGCAGGACTTGTAGAACACAGCTCTGTAAATATCTTCAGAGTCAATGGCAACTTGTGATTTTTTTTTTTTATGAAACTTCACTTCACTTCATGTACAACTTTCAGGTCCTATTTTGTAGCATAACACAGAATGATGCTGGGTGTATATATGATTTTAAGCCAACTGTTGAGCATAGATCTCTTGTGCTTCCTGCTTTATAGGCAGTAAATGGTAAGAAGAAAAGGCTTGGGAATCCTTGAAAGCTAAGTTTTCAGTTCCTTAGTCATGCTCATTTCTCAGTTATTTGGGATTATGTTCTCTGTTTCTTGGATTAATAGAAAGTGCATTAAAAGTGCATATTTGAAGGTTTCATTGCTTGTAGCTGTCTGGTAACTGTCAGACCCCCTCCAGCTATACAACTCCTAGTTCTGGGCCCCATCAGTGAGCCCATGAGCCCTTAAGGAGGAAGCTCTAGTTTAAGCAAAGGCAAAGGGAGTTTAGGAGGCTGTAGATTCAAGCATGACAAGGACAGGATGGAGGAATTAAATGAGAAAGGGAAGGAAGAGGAAGAGGAAGACTGAAGCACTGAGACTACTTCTTTGCCCAACTTGGTTCTGTTCTAACCTGTAGAAAAAGAGATTAAGTAGGAAGCAAATAGAAATTAGATTTTTAGCAAGCTTTTAGTGACTTCTCGTCAAGTGACACATGTGGTATTTAGTGTTCTTAATGAGTTGCACTAAAATTATTTTTATATTTTTGGACATCTGTGGAGTGGTAAATGTGTTCCTAAATATTAGATATAATTACAAGGAAATATGTTTATATAAATTCATTTGGTACCAAGTTCTGACTAGTTTTGTTTTAATCAGTATTGGGATTATACATGACTTTGATTCATTTTCCCCTTTATCCTCTTTGATTGAGAGCTGACTGTTCTGGGTGTCTGCACTTGAGTGGACATACCAGATCTTTTTGAACCTTGGTTTCCTGATCTATAAAAAAATGAAGCCAATACCTCTATCACCAGGATATTTGTAAGGATGACATAGATAATATGAAGCAAAGTGACTTGTGTGAGGTCTGGTGCAGGGTGGATGCCCAAATCATTTTCCTTCCCTTCCCTTCCCTTCCCTTCCCTTCCCTTCCCTTCCCTTCTCTTCTCTCCCTTTCTCTTCCCTTCCCTTCCCTCCGGTCCCCTCACCTTCCTTCCTTCCTTCTTCCTTCCTGCATGCCTTTTTTCCCCTGCTTTCTTCCCTTCATCCCCTCCTGGCAATTAAGCAGAAGGTACAGATATCATGTCTCGGATTTACTACTCAAGAGGCTAATGAGCTTGACTTAATCTTTCTATTCCTTAGCTTTCTCACTGGTGGAATGAAAGAACTCACTAAATAGGCCCCCTAGAAGCCCTCAAGTTATCCAATTCTGCAATTCCATTTGCTTTGATTCTTGAATTGTGCATGAAAGTATTTGAGTGTACTTTCAGTCACCAAGTTGTTTCAGTTTTTGCATATCCAAAAGAAGCTTGTGCTTCTAGCTTCCCACCCCTGTAAAATTGGGAAAAATTTCCACAAAAATAGCTTGACTAAATTTAAAGGTCCCAGCTGAGTTAGCAGAATCCAGGCAGCTGAATGGGTGAGCTTCTAATTAGTACAGTGATGTTGGATGATGCAGCTGTAGCACTAGGAGAAGACACTGAACCAGTATTTATGAGGTGAGACTGTGACTTGAACTTTAAAACTAGTTCTCCTGGGGGAGTTAGATCATTCTTTTTCATTTCCTGGTAAAAATGAATAACCGTGTATGGTAGGCCAAGTGATGCTCTCCCTCAAGATGTCTACTCTCAAATGCTTAGAACCTGTGAATATGTTAATTTACATGACAAAAGGGATTTCCTGTGTGATTAAGTTAAGGGTTTTGAGATAGGGAGATTATCCTGGATTATTTATTGAGCCCAATGTCATCACCAGGGTCTTTGTAAGAAAGAGCCAGGAAGGTCAGAGGAAGAAAATGGTGATGTAGTGATAGAAGCAGAGAGAGGAATTTGAAGATGGAAGATGGGTCCACAAGCCAAAGAATGTAGGCAACCTCCAGAAGCTGGGGAGGTAAGGAAACAGACGCTTTCCTAGAGCGTCCAGAAAGAATATAGCCCTGCCAGTATCTTGACTTTAGCCTGTAAGACCAATTTCAGACTTCTGAACTACAGAATAGTAAGATAATAAGTTTCTACTATTTTAAGCCACGATGTTTATAGTAATTTGGTAAAGCAGCAATAGGAGATTAAAATATCATGATTACCAAAGCAAAAACTCTACATTTTGAGACATTTATTCTTCCTCTAAATAAGTCTGGATGAACTACTCTGAGGACTGGAGAATAATTTTACCTATTACAACGTGATAGTTGGAGAAAGAACTTGGTGAATGGAGGTGACCTGGACCTTCCAACATTTGCAGTAAGAAAGCTTTGAAATTTCCATTCACTGTGGAATCCCAGGTGGGCTACAGCAGAAAGCTTCATTCAAGGGAATTTCTGATTTAGTAAGGTGGAAATTGATTAGAATGGGTCTGGTTTTTGTTGGGTATTCTCATAAGCTATTCAATTTCAGTTCTATTTCCTTTTCCTGCTCCAGGAATATGATGACCAAGATTGTCCCAGAAAGGCCACTGAGTATTAGAATAAGATGATATTGAGACATTTACTGTTCTCCTGAATTATTCCATATCTCCTTTCCCCAATCTCACTTTTCTAGACAGTTCAGTGTTATTTCTCTCCTTGGTAAAAGGTAGATGGCTATTAGCAAGGGGGTGCCTCTTCGGTGGAGCAGTAAGGAGGGGTCATGAACAAAAAAGTGGCAATAGACAGACATTGGGTGGTTCTCAGTGAGGTTTTTCCTCTCTGTGTCTCAGTTCAGTTTTGCTATAAGTTAAGAAAGACCCTTCTGTGGGTCAGGTTCTTGGGAGTCAATCTGAGCCAGAGATTTGTGTACAGAAAATTTTTAAAGGAGACTTTTAGGAGCAACACTTGTTTGGGAAGCAGGATTGGGCAGAAGGAGAGCTGAATTGTGGTACAGTTGCAACAGAGCTCTCAGCTGATCCCACACGAAGCTCTGAAGTTTGAAAAGCCCTTCAGAGATATCCTAAGTTGAGGTGAGGGGACTGGGCCTTCGTATCCCCATATTGACCAGTTGCTGGATATGTGGCTGACCCTGAGGAGTCTGATTTGGGAGGAGGCAGCTCCCTTCTGCTGAGAGCAAAACTCCAGGGAGATCTCAGCTGTGACCCACAGCAGCCAGCACATCCAGGCAGCAGGGAAATGAGTGCCTTGGTCCTGAAGCAAGGAGCTGGGTGGTGCTCAGAGCATCCTACAGACCAGAGAATGAGCGTGGGAAAAGGAAAGCAGAGAAGTAAGATCAGCACAAAGCTGAGCACTCAGTTGGACTCTGGAAAGATCGATTTATAGGTTCTGTGCCATTGGCTTAGCTCAAGTTGCTTGCTTAATTACTTAGTTCCGCTTTCCAATTATAACCCTTTTCATTGCTTCTACATCCCCAAGAGGGTGAAGAACAGAGAATTAAGGTAGTTGAAAGTCAAAGATGAGCCTTCCTTTAAATCTCAAATTTCAGCCTTATTGAAAAAATTTTCCATGTGCCTTGTCACACTGACCCTCTTTGAACATTTCCATCTCTGCCTTTCTTTGTCTATCTGGATGGAAGTAGCATTCAGCAAAATAATTGTGCAGTCGGGTAGCAGAAAGGAAATCGGTGCAATTAAAAGACTTGGATTCAGTGTGACATATGTTTATGGAACTTCTGCTGGGTTCAGACCAAGTATATCTTCATCAAATATTTATTTTAGGTGATAGAAAATCCATAGATTAAGTATTCTTTTTAAGCACAAGCAAGCAGCTGGGTTGGACTGATGGCACATTAAGAAAGTCAGAAATCTCTCTGGAAATTGTTTGTATTTACAAGTTATTCTCAGTTTGTTGCTGTTAAGTTGATGAAAAATCCATTTTTCTCCATAACTTGAATAACATTGTGAGAACTACTGAAGGTAGAGTCTAGCTTAATTGCATAAAGTGACCTGTCTTTCTAAATGTTTCTTTAGCCCTTGTCACCCTAGTTGTTAGCTTGTCCTTTTTTTCCCATCTCACTTCTCTATTTCACAAATATGAGCCCCACTCACAGTATCTTTATTATTAATTCATTTAACTTCTGTTACAAAAAGATCAAACATTTACTCCTTTTTGAACATTTACTTCCCTACAAGCTTAGAAATACTTGACTGACAGCAAAAGCTACCCCCACGGATCCTGTGTAAACATGAGTTTATGGGCTGCTATGCAGGCACCTTTGGTGATTTACTTTCTGGTTATTGGGATTTATTTATTTTTTGATGGACTGGTAAATTAGGCTGTGGACCTTGCCAGGTTTCCAGGTATCAACTCAAAAAGCCTTGCTGGAGAAAACTGTGGTTGGCATTACAACACAGAGAATGACCAATGATGCATCATATATTTTTAATAGATATAATGTTTTAATAAACATTCTCCTCCTAAAGCAATGGATTTTAAAATAGGCTTTTGCCTTGAGCCATGTAGCCACCCAGCTGTAAGTTTTATAAGGCAACAATCTCCACATCATTAGATGTTATGACTAATATTCCAGCAACTGAAATAATAGCTATTTACATGCACATAAAAAGTTAAAATGACATTTAAGGTGCACTTACACTCAGAAAAGTGTGCTGGTAAAAGTGATACCAGAAGTTCCTCATTCATTTTTCCCATATTGACTTATCTTGTAAAGTTCCCTTGTAGACCAAAAGGTGGGTTAGAAAACTTATTCCAGACTGACAGTTGGGACCACTCTAACCTTGAGAGCAAGGTAGGGTTGCCCTTTAGAGTTCAGGCTTCCTGAAGATATCTGCAGATTTCATTGGCTCATGGGTTTCTGTTCCCACCTTTGCCTTGGGTGTTTTGAAGTTACTGTTTTGCTGTTTTACTGGTTTCTATACGGAATCCACTCACATCAAACATTCAGTGAGGTTTCTGTGGGTTTTATTAAAGATCTGGAAGGCTCTGACAAGTCACTGTGTGCACCTTCTGCCTTTTCTCTGACTGCACCTGCTTCCTTTCCAGCCTGGCTTCCCCCATCATTGGGAAAACAAACATTTCTCTCCTTGTCTTCTTCAGAGCACAGCCTGTCCCCCTGAGGGCTTGTCTCCTATTCCAAGTACTCTTCAAGGTGTTTTTTTTTTTTTTTAATCCCCAAAAAGTCTGAAGTGTAAAATTATTTTTCCCAGCTCATTACATGACCGAAGACTCATTTTCTATTCGTAGTAAGAATTTTGCTCATAGTCGGGCACAAGTTACATGGACATGGAAGGGAAGTATCTCCTGAACTTTCCCCCAATGTTTCCTCCTCTGGGCAAGTGAAGAAAGCAAGGCAGACAGGTTGGCAGGAGGGCGCTAGCAAGTTCAGGATGGACAGCTTTTAGAGTGGAAATGCCGATGTTTTGGTTTCTTCTCTCTAGCGCTGCATGGGAATGTTCAATCAAGAGAAGAGTTTTGCCTCTATTCAGTCTACCTGTCTCAGCCCTAGAAACATGCAATCCAATCTCGTCTATTTTTTTTAACTTATAAATCTCAATCATGCAAATGACAGTTAGGGGGCTTCATTCTCTCTCCCTTTCTATTCTGGTCCATCACACAGAAACTTTGGCCTTTTGGAGATACAGAGTAGGGTAGTTTTTCTTCTCACCATTTTCTTCTCCCATCTTGCTGTGGTCTGAATGTCTTTGTCTTTGCCAAATTCGCACGTTCAAACCCCAACATCCAGCATGATGGTAGAGGAAGTGGGGTCTTTGGGAGGGCATTAGGAGATTAATGTCCTTATAAAGGAGGCTTGAGAGAGTGTCCTTGCCCTTTTCCCACGTGAGTATACAGCGAGAAGTCTGCGACCTGAAAGAGCCCTCACCCGACCGTTGCTGGCACCCTGATCTCGGCCTTCCTGCCTTTAGAACCGTGAGAAATACGTTTCTGCTGTTTATAAGCTGTCTCGTCTGTGGTATTTTGTTATAGCAGCCTGAATGGACTAAGACACATCTTCTAAGCTATTTATCTTATTAGAAGAATAAACGGAGCATATTTAGCTCAGCCTCTGCTGTTTCCTTTAAATAAAATATTTAAATATGGCCTAAGTGTCTGTTTGGATTATGATGATGTCAAGGGTAATTTATTTCCTAAACTCAGTGTTAGTTGTATAATCTCAAAATTATAAAATCTTGTACTTGATATGAAGCAACTGAATTTTATTTAACAACCAATTTTTAAAAATAATAATTTAGACATCAGTGGGTCCTCTCATGATGACTTCTTTTCTTTTTCATGGTATTTAAAAGATACAGCTGTTTCCCCCATCCCTGGATAGTGTGGAGTTAAGTATCAGGGACTCTCTTAAGCTTCTTCAAAGCTTTTATTTACCTTAAACTATGATTTCAGATGTTTGCAGCATCACTTTGTTCTTACGGTTCTGGTAGGTTGAATGAATCTGACGGGATCATTTTCCATCTTGTTCTTCATTCTAATTTTAAGCTAAATATAACATTCCTTTAAGTGGTCCAACCCCCACCCCCTTTGATATGCATCAATTTCTTGAGGGACTGAGATTGAGTCTCCTTTATGCCCTTTCCCTTTTGTAGCCTTGCCCATAGTAGCTGATCAGTTCTCTCTGTGGAGTGAGTTCTTCTTCTCAATTTGTTAAGGGAGCAATAGCCTCTGAAACCGTTTCTTGCAGTGGTTCGTTAGTACAGAAGAAGAAAATGGGTTGATCTCTAAATCCCCATACTCTTATAGTGAAACAATCTTTTATCAGGCATCTGAGAATTTTTAATTTCCTTTACTTAATTATAACTTTGAATATCACGGCACACATCCCTTCCTCCTTAGTCGTTTAAAACTACTAGGGCATTTTATGAAGGATGGGGAAAAAGTCAGAGACATTTTTCCTTATTTGCTGTAGTTTTTATTAATATTGATGAAACAGCATGAAAAAAGTTGCTTGAAGAGAAAACAAGAAAGCTGGCACTGGGTTCCAAGAAAATAGAGTTGCCTTCTTGTCAGCATAGAACTCTCCTATTGAGTGAATCTGATGGCTTCAGAAATGAAGAGAGATACTTCTTGTGGTTTCATTTCCTCTCTCATCTTATCTGTAGAAATCCCAGGTTTCACAATAGAAGCATCCTGGCATATGCTTTCTTTTTCACTGTTTTGATACTGAAAAAGGAATTCTGCATCGCCTAGCACAATGTTTGCACAGCCTGCCCACGGCTGCAGCTGAGTCTTGAAAGACTTTGCGGGTTATGACATTCCCCTAAATGTGCTGAGCTTTCTTTAACCTTTCATAAAACATTGTGATCTTTATGGACTGTATCATATTGTGCAGTAATGTGCTTTATTGTCCACAGAATAAGCTTTTCTTAAAGATAATTGGAAAGCTGGAAATGGCTGCTATCGGCTGATTTTTTAAAAATACATTATTTCTGAAATGGGGCTGGTGTAATAATGACCCTATCTGTTCAAGATTTAAGATTTGTCTTGGCAGAGAAAATTGATCCATTTCACCTTTGTCTAATGGAAATTTTTATCTAGGATTATCTGTTTATGTAAATGAATGTTCCTCGGAAAAGGGAACTTGAGGGGCTGTAAATCTTGGTGACACTTCGGTTTCATAAGGGAGAAATTGGAAAGGATTCTAATATTTATCTGCCTGAAATTGGTTATAAAAACAAAATTATCTTCATGTACCCGCAGCATCTGATGTTTCCTGGAATTTCATTATATTTTTGAATAATTCAGGGCAATCAGAAGAATGGTGCCTCTATATTACCTCATGCAGAAGTTGTTTTTACTTTTTCTATTTTCCAGTTGGTTTCTAATGCTGACATTAAAAAGGAAGTGAAACCTTTTGCTTACCCACTCTTTCAGGGATGAGGTTTTTTCTGCATAATCTTAATAGTCTTCAGCTATTGTAGGCTCGTTATCTGCAGTTATATGAAAAGTGTTAGCAGAGCAGTCATCACTTCGCTTTTTTAAAAGCTAAGGCTTGTGTGAATTCTGATCTGTTGGCCAAATTCTGAGGTTAGTATCAGAATTATTCTACGTTAAACAAAATATTTTGATTCTTCAAAGTAATTTTTGGACTAAGCTTACTCTGTAATATTTGGAAGTTGTAAGGTGATGGCTTTGAAAAGTCATCAGTGTTATGACAAATTCTTTTTCCTCAAGTTGAAAGAAAAGAGTAAGATCAACTCATTTAAATGTCTGCCCATCAGAGAAAAATAGAGGGAGGTTAAAATTTTAATTGCATTAATTTTTTCGAAGAAATGCACTATTTCTTTATAGAGACTACTAACTGTTGTTATCTGGTAGTTGTCAGGATTACACTGTTTTTATATTTCTCTTGTAGCTACTTGCTTGGAAGTTTTTCTCCTTTAGAAAATATTTGAGTATTTCACCAGGATTTGAAAAAGAAAAATATATTAGTAATGTTGCATTCCAAAGATGACATGAATATAATTATTTAGCTAAGTGATGTTAGGACTAAAAATTAGTAAGAAATTTTCTTTTTCCAGTATGAGTCCATTTATAACAAAGGGTAGATAGGCAGCAAGCAGGAGTAGTGTTTGCTGCTGGGAATATTCTTATAACAAATCATATTTTGACATGCATATTCAAATTAATCATTGCAGCTGCTCTCAGTATTAAATGGACATGCACAACAAGTAGGGTACAAAAATCACCTCTGTTTTCCAGGAAATTGAAGGAGAATCTAGCAGCATGCGATAGAGAACAGGGCCCTCGGTTAGGAGTGAGGAGAGCAGACTGGTTGGCTGGAGACTTGTGTGACTGTGGAAAGGCCACTGCAGCTTTCTAAACGCTAGTTTCCTCATCTTTAAGAGGAAAACTGAGAACACATGTCAAAATGCAGCTGTGCTGTGAGGAGTCAGAGGAGTGCTTTCTTCCGTGGGGAAGTGTCAGGAGGGACTTCGGTTAACTGTGGGGCTTCTGGGGTGCTGCCAGTTTTCTCTTTCTTAAACTGGGCATGGTTTCCGCAGTTGTGTTTACTTTGGGAAGATTCCTCAGGCTGTGTGATGGCCCAGTGATCTGGATGCTTTTCTGGTTGTATATGTAGTTCAATTAAAGAGTTCCCTCAAATGCCTGCTACTTCACAAGATCACTGGGGGAATTCTATTTGAAAACATTTGAAAAATGATAATGTGCATTCCAGTTTTAGATATAAGCTTTTGTGAAAGTGTGCAGCTGTTTTGGTACAGATCACATGTATTGCTTCCATAGACCTCAAACCTGACTTCTTATTCATTTATTTTTACTATGTGTTTCATTTTCAGTACCATTATGAAGGTCCAATAAGTTGATTTTCTAATAAACGTTATCTTAGAGCACTGGTCAAGGAAAAAGGCCCCCAGATACAATCATATGCAGAACCACTGCTGTTATCACAACCTGAGACTGTTTAAATGTTTCCTTCTACCTGGAAGATGCCCTGAACTCCTGATCATTCATCCCAGCATCCGCTCAGCAGCTTCTAAGGACATGGATAGAAAGCAAACTTTAATTGCACCTATACTGACTGGCAGGCTACTCACTGTATTTTTTACTCAGAGCACTGGATGTTCTCAAATGCTTCTTACTTCCTGCCAGCGTGCCCCACACTTCTTTGGCCTTCACTCCTCTCTCTGTACAGAATGGCCTGGGATTGCACTTTGAAGAAGATGCACATGGAACGCTGTCTGCAGGGGTCTGTGTAGGAGAAAGATGTGGGTAGGGCATCAAGGCAGGTGGTACAAATTATTGGGCCTTTGGCCTGATGATGTTTGGTATCAATCCACATTCTGCTTCATTTTTCTGTTTTCAGCCTTTTCTTCCTGTTAAGGAGTACCCCTGACCCCCTCCACACATACACACCCCCTTTTTTTTTTCCCTACTGGAGCAAACTCTCTTGGCAGCCCTGACTATTGACTGTCTCTCTTAGTGTCTAGGTTATTGGTAAAGCTACATTTCCCCAACTGCTGAAGGAGGACCATGTCTCTGTATAGACCCAGAATTCAAGACATGCATTTCCAGGTTGCGGAAAGATGTGGGGCTGGGAGCTGGAAATCCTGGGCTCTAGCTTCCTCTATGCTGAAATCCAAGCCACAATACAGAGCGGGTTGAAGCCTGGGTTCCCATCAGGAGCATGGAGATAATAACCACTCTCTGCCGAATCAGGGTTATTGTCAGGATTTAATGAGAATGCATTCTAAAATATTTTGACAGTGATGAAGTGCTTTGCAGAGTTCAGAAATTAATAAATAGGTTTTTCATGTTGGATGCAGCCTTTTAAAATATCAAGTTCAACTCCAACCTTCTAATTTTAAAGATGAGAAAAGTGTAACACTATTCAGTTTTTCATATCAAAGTTAAAAATAGCTCTGTGATCAAAATAGTTATAAAATTGCTATGTTCTAATGACCAGAAACCCTTCATTTAAATATTTAAATTTATAAAAACATCAGGGATAAATATTTGAATCACTGAAGAATTATTTGCTTTACAAAATATTTCCTTTAAGTAGCAAGCCTTCTCTTCTAGTACTTTAAAAATTATTCCAGTATATATCTCTTGTATGAGGCTAGGTGTAGACATTTAGATTATGAAGAAACAGGAAGTCAGGATGCTTTCCAGGAATGTTCTAGAAATGCCAGACCTTTAGGAGGCAGATTAAAACGTCATGGTTGTGGTAGAAAGCAGGAAGTGTTTTGGGGACCCAAGAGCAGGACTGGCCTTTGCAGCTAAGCTGGAGTCCCTCAGGACTCTGCACGGTTTATCTTTATGAGGTACGAGGTGGCCTCGTGCAGAGGAGACAAGAGTTCCTGCAGGAGGCCAACCTGGGGTTGATTCTGGCTTCATTGTTTGTTAGCTGGGTCACTTTGGGGATATAACTCAGCTTCACTTTCCATAGAAAGAAATACACATAGGGTTGTATTTACTGTCAGAGTTGCAAGCACTCACCAAGAGGCCTAAGTAAAGAGTCAGCTATCACGTGCAACACAGTGAGTTCCCTTCTGCCTGCTGTGATCTCAGAGTCTCACGTTGAGGTCTGAAGTGGTCCAATAAATAATACCACTTCGCCCTGACTGAGGCCCAATTCAGAGCCAATTGCACAGTGATTTTTTAGATATTTTTAGGTTTTTTTTTTTTAGATACTGGTAAACTTCCCTTCCCATTATGCACTGTTCTTCATTCCCAGCAGTAATGTATCAGAATGTCTGTTTCCCCACAGCCTCGCCAACACATTATGCTGTCAAGCTTTTGAATTTTTTTCTCCTTGGTCAGGTGAGAAATATTCAGTGCAGTTTTAATTTTTTAATTTTTCTTTCTTTTTTTATATATAAGTGAAGTTGAACATCTTTTCACATGTTTATGTGTCATCTTTTAATAATTTTTTGTCAGTTGTCTACTTACATATTTTGCTCATTTTTCTATCAGGTTTCTGAGTCTTTCCCTGTTTTTAAGAGTTCTTTATTTACTAGAGACATTAACTCTTTTCCCACTTTATGTTTGTAACTATTTTCCCCTGATTTTTTTATTTTGCTAATGATATTTTCTTAAACTCATATGTAATAAATTTATAATAATAATAATAAATAATCATTATTTTCTTTTATTGAACCTGGATTTTTAAGTCATAGTTAGAAAGTTTTTTCCCACTTACTTTCTTCTAGTATATGTACAGTTTCTTTCTTTTTTTTTTACATTAGATCTGATTCACTGGAATTCATTTTTGTATATGATGTGAGATATTCTATTTTATCTTTTTCCAAATATTCTGTAATACCAAAATAATTATTAAAAACTATATCTATGCCCATGATACCTATATTGTATAGTAAATGTCCATGTATATTTGAGTCTGTTTCTGGATTTTCTATTCTATTCTTCTCGTCTAACTATTCATGTGCCAGAGTCTTCTGTTTTATTTATAGTATGTTTAATATCTCGTATGTCTTCTCCCTAGATAGCTCTTTTTCCATTACTTTTATAATTATTCTTGCATGCTTATTTTTAAAATATGAACTTTTAATAAACCTGTTTAGTTCTACAAAAAGCCTTTTTGGCATTTTTTTAAGTATTGCTTTACATTTATCAACTTAAAGCCGCCTTGAATTTTAACTATTGTTAAATGCCCAGCACCTAGCATGTTGCCAGGCTCATAAAAGACATTTAACAAATACCTGTTGGATGGACGAATGAATAAATGAACACTTTAATGATTTGCAGGTTTATAATGATTCAAATAATCAGGTCCTTGAATATGTTTTATTTTAATTAAAAGTTTAAAAGTAACTTCCTGGGATAAAAGACTCAATCAAAATGTTAACAAGTGTATTCTTCTGTCTTAAAAAAAGGATGAGATATGTAGAATTATTAAATATGTAGAATTATTAAAAAACAACCACTAACTAGCTCCTGTGTCAACTTCGAATGTATTTTAAAAGGCACCCTTTCCTCAAAAACTTTGCTATCATTTGATGGAAAATTATCATAATATCTTGGTTTTTTAAAGGATAATTTACTTTGTTATTTAAATAAATATACAAATATATGATCTCTTTCATGTGACTAGTTCCCCTTTGTGTTGTGCAGTGCACAACACTCAGAGGCATACAGTGCTGTCCTTTGTGATAGTGTCCTGTGTGATAGTGACACAGATTTGAAGTAGGGTAATAACATCAGCAATAATAAAAGTATCATTTTTCACCTGAAGATGACAAGACTAAACTCTAGAGGTAGCTACACTGTTCTGAGGTTTTCTCCTTAAAGGTTTCCATTAGCTTGTCTATACTCTCTCTTATGACATAAGCCCTATACCTTTGCAAGAGAAGGTTTATTTACACCCTTTTTGTGTGTACACACAGGCACACAACTCCTTTCATTTTGAGAAATCCTAGCAGGCTTTTTAATCTCTCTGTGCCTCTTTCTCTGCTGAAATGCAGCTGCCTTAGCTATCGAAGACAGCAGCCAACTGGCACAAAACAAAAAGTACAACAGTTGGCAGAAGGGAAATTTTGTTAATGACACCAACAATGTGAGTCAGTTTTCTTGTGAAAAACTACACGATTAAATCCTTGATGGAGAAATGGCAGACTTTTCTTTCAGTCATCTCTTAATGTGTTTATTACATATAATTTTTCAACATCAATGATATTTCTTTTTTGAAAAGAAGGGAGCAGGGGAAACTATCCACCAACAAAAGATAAAAGCTGTAAACATTATTTGCCTAACTTTTTTGTTTGTGTTTATGAGTGTAAGCTATTGTCATTTGCAGTGCCAGGTGAGCAATTAAGGATTTCCCTGGATTTATGGGAAGTTTTCCTCACTTACTCGTGATTCTGGGTAGAGTTAAAAGTATCAGATTTGAAAGCCAGTGATTGGTGTAGCTACTAGAGCATGTTTCTTTCTTGCATCATAAACTACATGGAAAGAATTAAGGGATCATAATACAGGTGTGCTCACTGATGCATTGTTTGGATAAGCTCCCATGAGCTTTCATAAGGCTTCTAACTCAACAAGAGACAGTCTTCCCTGGTAGTTAGAGGCAAAGAGTGTTGTCAGATAGACCTGGCTTATGTCTTGGCTCTGCTGAATTATTTTAATAAGTCAATAAGCTAACTTCTCTCAATATTAATTTTCTCATAAATGAAACTGGGATGTGGATAAGATAAGAACAATACACCTGTGTTATGAAGGTTAGAATAGGGAATGCTTAGCATTCTGCTGGCTAATATGCGCATTAAGTAAGGTAGACCAGGAGGTCCTTCCCAGTTAGCTATTAATAAATGTGAACTGGTCAAAGAAGAGAAAGTCAACTGAGCAATACAGCTCTTCTAAGTCTACATGTCATCTCAGTTCGACAAAGAAAGCAGGAGTCTCAAACCTAGTATTCAGTTATTTAGTTGTCTGGAGACAATGGGTCACCACAGGTTTTCAGGATATTTTAGGACTGTCATCCTTGTGCCTTCCAAAAAGAAGCCATTGATCCTATTGTAAAAATCTCTTGTAAGATGTTTGTGGGAAAGGAAAAAAAAGCATTGGGCAACTTAAGAGGTGTTGAGAGTCAATAAAAATTATGGAAAAATATTCACTGTTGATAAAGCCATTTTCCTCATAGGCAGCACTATCCAATAGAAATTTCTGTGGTAATAGAAGTGCTCTGTTTCTGTGTAGTCCAGTGCAGTAGCCACAAGCCACATGTGACTATTGGGTCCTTTATGTGTGTCTAGTGTGATGGAAGAACTGAATTTTTAGTATTATTAAGTGTTAGTTACTTTAAATAACTAAGTGTGGCTAATGGCTATTGTATTGGAGGGCACAGCTTAATGGTATCCAAGCCATAATTGGAAATGTAAATTATTCTGAAAGGAAACCATCCCTGCAATCAACAGTTTCTAAAGATCAATGGCATGCGATGTACCAAAGATGACTTCCTGCTAGGTACCGTTTGTCTATATCTGCAGTGTAATTCTTGGGACATGTTTTGCCAGCACTGAGTAAGTATAGGCCTGTAAATTTGCTTTTTGGAAGTGCTGTAGTTCAGTAGGACTGAACGCTCACCTGACAAGGGCAGCTTGGCTGCAAAACCTTCATTCTCCCCACCCCCACCTCCAAGAGCTGTTATAAACACTGGAAAAAAATTGTGGACCATCTGTAGCTGCAGATGGGGATTTGTGGACGGTGTACAAGTTACAGTCATGGAATCAGCAGAGATGCCCAAAATATGTCATCCAAATTGACCAGTCAAAATGGTGAGGAGAACATTATCTTGTTCGGATACTCGGTCTCACAAACGCACCATGGTGAATGGGCCCCGCATGGGGCCACAGGCTCATTCTCTCCTCATTCTCTGATAATACTACTGCTTTAACTTTAAGCAGTCTGGACTCAGTGACTCGGGGATGGTTTCACTGCCCGGCCATCTGAAGCACCATAAAATGCATTGCTATTGTCATATTCTACCATTTGATTTTTCCTGCACAGAACAGGTTGTAAGCAAGGAATCTTTTGACTTGTTGAAGCAATGAGTACTGCAGACAATGGATTATGTTGATTTGATTATGCTGGTGAAGTCAATTTTTTTTTTTATTCATCATCCTTGACTTTTTTTGGGGTGGAACCTCTAACACATCATTTTGCCATGTCAAGCTTAAAATCACAATGAGGTTAATAGATTAAACTGTTTGAATTTGCTGAGAAGGCCACAATTAAATAGGCGGTTATCAGCGTCAGACCACAAGGGGACACTTAAGGTAACCTGGTTTACTTGTGAAGCCAATAGCCCCTTTCTCTCAGTCAGCCTAGAATTTTCTACTTCTCTAAGGTTTGATAGATGCATATATTGCATTTAAGATGCATTATAATGATATTGAACATGGTCCAGTTTGATCTCATGAACCTAGTAGAATGATCCAATAGAGAAAACCAATGTGGAAGAAGATAAACCAGAGCACCATTAGCCTGGGTCTTTATTTGAGAATGTCAAGCTTGAGGAAACTCTGATGGGGTGTTTTAGCTTGCAGAAAGTTGTGGAATGTTTGATAAGGCTTTAGTGGGTGGGGGCTAGCAGAAGTTCAGCTAGTTTCTGGAACATTTGGTTAAGGACAGTTCTCAGAGGAGACAGAATTTATTCCATGGATGATCAATGATTATTGAGCAATTTGGATTTATCGGGAGGGCTGGAGAGGAAGTGTTAGGGGCCAAGCCCAGGTGCAAGATGGTGGGGAGAAATGGCTGCAGGGGACAAGGATGTGCAAGGAAATTTCCATTGTGGAAAGTGTCCAGACTTTCAGTGTCTCTCACAGCAAGTTATTCACTCAAATAGTGTAATAGTGCTTTCCTTCAAGAAAGCAAAGTTAGGCTGATGAAGACCATAGGTCCATGGATTTCTGTGGACTGAGACAATACATATTCTAAGGTAGGATCTGAACCAAGCATTTGGAGGGCACAGTGGCTGTGACCATGTTAGGTGGGAGCACTTATTCCCCACTCCTGTCTCCAGGGAGGAGCTTGATCAGGGGAGCTGTGGATCCCTACTGGCCCCTCTTAACCCCTGGAGAAGGAGGAGAGCCTGCTTTGACAAGTGAGTTGGGAGAAGAAGCAAACAGCATTGCCCAGACCCTCCCAGGCCTGCACAGAGGGTGCAACCCTGTCAGATCACCTCGCTTGGCAGTGAACTTGGCAGCACAGCTCCGCCCTGTGCTGGTCCAGGTGCCTGTGTCCAGATATACAAGTCTGATTCAAGGAAGTGCCAGCTAAGTTTATGGCTGAAAATCTCACCCATGTTCTACAGCCTGATTTTGCCAGTAATACAATTGATGTTTTGATTTCCATCTGTCTGAATTACACATCTATTTCTCCATTAGTTCCAAACTTAGGAGTGGGGAACAGGGTGATTTAATTATTGACCTACCAAAGGTAGGTCAAAGGGCCTAGGAATTCTTGGGATAAGTTTTAACTAATACTGTTGGTACATGGAGAAAAATACATGGGTGTGATCTGGGCCACTCTCTGAATTAATTTCAACCTAAATGGTAATAATAATAATAGTAGTAATAATAATCACTGTTATTCATTAAACACTTAATATTTGCCGGGTAATGGCCTAAGCACTTTCTGTATATTATCTCAGTTCTTCCCATAGATCTATTAGGCGTACATGATAATGAATCCCATTTTTTTCGGATGAGGAGACTAAAGTTCAGAGAAGTTGTGTAGCTTGCTCAGGATCACACTGCTGTAAGTAGTCATTAATGCCAAACAGTTTCTCATACACCTGAGTTCTGCATCTGCCTCCTTGTGCTGGACCAACTCACACCCTCAGTTTTCCCTGGTGACTTAAACAAATGGCCACTCTAGGGTGTGGCCTTGAAACTGCCTTCACCTTCCTCTTGATTCCCTAACACTTTTATCTTTCTTTTGCTTTGATCTTCCTCTGGTTTTGTACCCAGATTTGGGTAGATGCCGCTGATCCCATTCTGTTTTGCTGATCCTCTGAACTCGGCTCATCTCTTTTTACACCTCGGCTTTCCCATGCAGTTTTTTACTTTGCTCATAGCCTTGACTTTGTGGTCCCAGTTACACTGGTTATAAATATCAGATACAATTTTAGTTCCTCAGAACTTAGTCTCTCTCTCTTCCTACAAGAGAAATATGACTCAGAGGGGTTGAAGGAGGAGATTTAGACAGTAAAATCTTCTATATGCAATGCTCAAAACAGCTATGTGATCCTGCGGTCAGAAAAGAATTATTCCTCTGAAATAGCCTTTCAGTGTCTGCTTTACTACTAAGTGATGGCTTTTTGCATTTTGAAGAAAAATGCCCAGCAGATGATCTCAAGTTGCTGCCAGTATACACAGAAGAGTAATCAAGGTGAGGCTGAGATTTCTGGGCTCAGAGTTAGGTTCTGGGATAACATAGGGGACACCAAGAACCCAAATCAGGGTATGAGCAGGTTAGACACTGTGTCGGCAGGTCCCCAAGAGAAACCATGGTAAGCGTGAGGACAAAGCTTCCGAAAATGTGAAGTCAAAGCCAGCAGGAGCACATGATGGGGAAGATTTGGGAGGTGGGGAAGGCCCAAGGACTCTTAAAATCTGAGACCCACTTTATCTTGAAGGCACAGCCCTCTCACTATGGAGCCTTGATAACTGGAACTTATTGTTAATTTTAATCCATTTTGCTCACCTGGGCAATTGATGAATATTTGTCGAGTCTTTATTATGTGCACAGCACTTGCAGGGCATAGACAATACACTAGTGAACAAACTTTATAAGCTAGAGAAGGAAACAGGGAGATTAGCAGTCATTGTGGGAAGTGCTTGTAGGGCCCTGCTGCAACATCCAGGAGGGGGGCCATCCCACCAGCCATCCTTGAGAGGTCAAGGAAAGCTTCCTGGAGGCAGTGCTGTCTAGCCTTGAATTTGCAGGGTGAGTAGGAGTCAGCACAGTTTGGGGAGAGCAGTAAGAGTATTTCAGGTGACATGCTTGGGAGCCCGAGGACAAGGGAGAGCACGGCACACTGAAATGACCCAAGGACATTCAGAAGAGCACGATCGTAGAGTGTGATATGGGAACATCGGGAATTGACTCTGGAGAGGTCAGCGGGAATCAGGTCAGCCAGGGCTTGTAGCTCACGTTAAAGGTCCTGGAAGCCATTGACGGATTTGTGCAGGAGAGTAACCTGGTCAGGTGTTTGTTTTAGAGGGATTTCCAGTCATTGTGGGAAGTGCCTTGTGGGAAATCAGAGAGCAGAGTGGAGAAACATAAGTTCAGACACTGGGAAAAACCAGTGTGCAGGCTGTGGGATAGTCAAGGCGAGATGTGACAGTGCTTTGAATGGGCATAGTAGCTGCATAGATGGAGAAGTGGATGGACTACAGGGATGTTTAGAGGGTAAGATCTGCAGGATTACGTTGTTCATTGGTGGAGGAGTTAAAGGTGAGGGCTAAAGAGGTATTAAGGATGACTTCTTGGGTGGTACTTGGGCACCCAGGTGGAAGGTACGGCCATTGTCTGAGACAGAGAACATGGGAGGAGGATTGGGTTGCGAGGGGCCTCCGATGACTGTCAGTTTAGCCTGGGCCATGTTGAGCATGAGGTGCCTGTGGGAGAAGCAAGTGGTTCTGTCCAGTAAGCAGCTGGATGTATAAGTATAAAAGGTAG
Source organism: Camelus dromedarius (assembly GCF_036321535.1). NCBI lineage: Eukaryota > Metazoa > Chordata > Mammalia > Artiodactyla > Camelidae > Camelus > Camelus dromedarius. The sequence goes on from NC_087436.1 coordinate 76,076,703, forward strand.
AACTGGCTGGAGAAGGGAGTGTGCAGTCCAGAGCAGGCACATGGCAGCTGAAGCCACAGGAGTGGATAAGATGGACAGCTCGTGTATATGAAGGGACAAGACAGTTTTTAGTGACTTCAGTAATGAAAAGCAATATTAGCTGTTTCAATAAAGCTTTAGCGTTTTCTGTGCTTTAGTATGAACAAAAGATTTCTGAACTCATTACTTAATGCAGCTGCAACCCATCAGTTTCCTTTATTGCCTCTGGATGGCTGAGGTCTTTTTTGACCATTCCCATTCTGGTAAGAAGGGCCCCTTTCAAATCTGAGACAAACTAAAAAGTGCTGTGACTAAATTTTATGTTTTATCATCATAAGACAATGATTAGTAAGTATTTATTGGTTCCACCATGGGTGCGGATATAAGAGCACTTATCAGGAGGTAGGCTTCTTGCCCTTTGGCTATTAATCTTAAATAGGCACATCCGTCATGGAAACTCTCAGTGAAGATTTATCAGCAAGAAGATAGAAAATCATGCAATGCAGAGTCATATTTCTCCCCACCTACCCACTCCAATGTCGCAAAGGCTGGCCTTGCCCCAGAATTCAAATGTGCTTCTGCACAACGGACAGCAATACGTGTGTGGTGTGCTGGTCAAAGTTAAACAACTGGCTCTCTGGGAAAAGGAAAGAAAAAAGGTCTTGATTTTGTAGCATTACTGATTTCTGTGCTGTCAACTTTCCTATGTTGGCCAGTGTCAAGCTTCCATCCTGTGCTCCCTGACCACAGAGCTGGGAGGAGATGTTGTAAAACCAGCCCTTGCCAGCTGGTGAAGGCCTGGAGCCCCACACCCTCTTCATATTTTTGCAGACATTTCAGTCAGCTTCAACCAGGCAGACAGTATTTTGCAAGAGGTATTACATTTTGTTATAGTTTCCACAAAAAATAATATTTGATCTTATTTGCTACCAGGTATGTTGGGAGTGGTCCCTGGACAAGTGGCAGGTACTTCCAAGAGAGTGTATGTGAAATCAAGGAGGATGATAGTTGTGGAAGGAAGGAGGACCGAAAGAGGAGGGACTAAGTATGGAGATCAAGAGACAGGAGGACACTACAGTTTTTCCCTTGGCTTTGTTCGTAGTGCCTTGCATTGCACCGGTGGGTGGGTGCTGGGGTTGTCCCTCCTCTCAGCGGTGGGTTAACTGTGGCAGGGCTGTGGAGGCTGCAGAGCAGCAAGGGGCCAGGCTGTTCTGCTGCAGGAACACCTGCCCCACCCTCAGCACATGGTATGCAGCACTCAGAACTCAGGGCATTTGTACCTCTTGGGTGATGGAAATGGTAGCTATCTTGATTGTGGTGGTGGTTTCATGGGTATATACGATTATCAAAATTCATCAAATTGTACATCTGAAATATGTGTAGTATACTGTACAGGAATCATATCACAATAAAAGTGTTAAAAAAAAAAGAAAGAACTCAGGGCATCTGTCCAAACTGCTACGTACTAGCAAGTGTTGAGGCTTCAACAATCAGTGTTTTTGTTGTTGTTTTTGTTTTATTATTATTATTTTTAAATTGAGGTATAAGTGACAAACAGCTGTCAATGTTTTTTGAATCTGCAGGTTTTGACTTTCAAAATCTCAAGTTGTCTAGAATTCTCACTTAACCTTTTCCTTTCTGGACACGGAGGTTTGGAATCACGTGAAAAGCTACAAAGCACCCCACGCCAATCCACACCATACCTCCCTTGACAGAAAACAAAGAAAAACCCATTTCAACTTAAAGCATCTTCAGGAAATAATTTTTAACTCTTATATTTAAGTTAAAAATACCCAAAAAAGTTTTGATTTGAAGTCTCCTGAATAAATATTGTGAGGAGCTGAATAGCTTTTTAAAATGAGCTTCAGTTTGAGATACTATGTAGGACTTCACATCCATGTTCTTCAAGCAGTAATCCACATAAGGCTGTACTGAAACAATCTAGCTGCAAATTCTAAAAACAGTTTGTAAACAAATTCCAAAAGACCTTTTGTTTTTGGGTCAGTGCATTTTCAAATACACAAAAAGAAAAGAGAGAAAATAGTTATTTGCTTTGCTTAGTGAAAATTTTTTTTGTACCCGAATAGTCTTTGGATTATTGTTTTTTTTAAATGTTGTTCTCTTTTACAGCCGAAATTCCCCAATAAGAGTTCTTGCCTGTTCAAGGTTTATGTGTGGAGTCCTGAGTGTCTGTTTACATACATATGAATCTCTTGTGTTTGAATATAATACACAAATAGATGCCAAACAGAATATGCTCAGGGGTCATAGCTAAGAATTGATTAAACAACACACTGAAGAGGGATGTGTGATGTTTTCCTTCTTCTCGTCCCTCCGTCTCTCTCTCTCTCTTCCTACTGCTCTTTCTCCCCACACCTCACCCTCACCACTGGTCCTGCCCTGCCCACTAAAGCCTCTGTACCTTCCTGCTTGTAATTTGTCGCTAATCAGCTGTCACTGTCATAGCCATGATGAGAGGTTCATCTCTGGCTGAGGGTAATGGCCTTAAAAGTCACAGAGTCAATGTCAATGGGATCGCTCCAATTCAATCACTGAGCTGAATGAGGGATGGCACCTGCTGACATTAGCACTCATTTTGAGCTCAAGCATCTGGGCCCCAGTAAATAACCATCAGTGGGTGGGTCTGGGGGACAGGTCATTAGCCCCACGAAAAATAAATATCGCTTCCCTTGATGGCTGCAAGTAATTTAGCTCAGACGAGGAAATTTCACCCTAGATTAAGTATGATGAGCCAATATCAGTCAGAGGAGGCCAAACAGTGAGAGCTTGATGAGATAGAGGGAAATTTATATTCAGCTGGCTGCATGTGAGATGAGCTCAAAGAAACGACTTACCCTTCCGGCCCGTCTTCCTGTGCACACTCGGTGGTGGGTTTAGCTCGTTGCTTGCCTTTTCTTGTTTAATTTTTGGGGGAGGGTGTTTGAGGTAGAGATCAGAGGATAGACTAAGGTAAAGAAGGGGGACAGGATTCAAATTTTCCCCCCTTTGCATCTGTGATTTTGTCCTCTAGCGTGTAATGTCACAGTGTAGACCTTTTGCCAGCACTTGGCTGGTGGAAGGGCTTCGCCATGCCTGCCGGCTCTCACATGCAGACCTCCCCTCCTGAGACAGCAGACTCAGCTTTAATTGTTTTGGAGGCCCCGGAGGCTCCTTTCCAACACGAGTAAATAAGCCGGAGAGGGAGGTAAAGTAGGACTAGGTCCCTCCTCTTTGATTCTTGAGAAGGAAGAGCTTCCACACTCGATTCACAAGAACAGCTTTTTATTTGTCCTACTGACATGATCCATCAAATCTAGAAAGGTTATTAATAGAAGGTCCTGATGAGAAGCAGTTTAGCTCACTTTAGAATCCTATTTTAGATCTGTAGGGATCTGTGTCCCACCCTCTACCTCACCGAACTGGAGGTACCTGGAAGCTGGGTGGATCAGCTGGAAACTGGAGACAGTATTATTTCTTTTGCTGCCCTCGTTGATAAAAAACCTTGGAAGGGTTTCAGTAGGCATAGACATTAAACCCTAAACCATTTTCTAAGTCATGTGCATACCTGATAATTAGCCAGACATTCTATAGCATTTTTTAAAAGCGAGATTTTGTTACCTGACTTGTGTGTATTTGAATTTTGTCCTTAGAGTTTGGGAAGCAACTTCATTACAGAGAAATGGGTCATAGCAGCAGCAGCCATGAAGGAAGACAGTAAAGCATGGGTGCAGGGAGAGTAAAAGCGGAATCTGGGACAAAGGCATGCGGTGCAGATGAGCTCTCACGTGGAGGGGTGGGATCAGTCAAGACTTCTGCAAAAGCTCTCACTCTTGTAAGAGCTCAATAAGTGTTTCTTTTTTTATTGAAATATAGTCAGTTTATAATGTGTCAATTCCTGGTGTACAGCATAATGTTTCAGCCATACATATGCATACATATGTACGCATTTCATATCCTTTTCATATCCATTTTCATATCCTTTTTCATTATACATTACTACAAGATATTGAATACAGTTCCCTGTGCTACACAGAAGAAACTTGTTTATCTATTTTATATATAGTAGTTAGTATCTGCAAATCTCAAACTCTCAATTTATCTCTTCCCATCCTCTTTCCCCCAGTAACCATAAGTTCATTTACTATGTCTGTGAATCTGTTTCTGTTTGGTAGATAAATTCATTAGTGTCTTTTTTGTTTGTTTAGATTCCACATATGAGTATATCATATGGTATTTTTCTTTCTGGCTTACTTCACTTAGAATGATGATCTCCAGGTCCATCCATGTTGCTGCAAATAGCATTATTTTATTTTTTATGGCTGAGTACTACTCCATTGTATAAATTTTCTTGATGGAATTCACAGAGACCTGCTGTGATAACTAAATGCATCTCATCTATGAACCATGGTGCCTTGTTTATTCAGAACAATGATTACAATTATAAAGAAAGATATTTGGCTATTTATTCTTGACTGACGTGAGTGCTCAATGAGTATGTGATGAATGAAAGTTAAACAACTATTTGCTTCAAGTCTCCCCTAATAGATTGTAAACTCCATAAAGCAAAGCCTGTCTGTGTCTTTGGCTGCTATATTCCTGTACTGCCATGCAATAGGCACTCAGTAAATATTTGACAGATGAATAAAACTTTTGTTGAGTACTTCTTATATGGGTCAGGCATTGCGTGAGGGACTAAAATGTATGGTATATACAAGATGGAGTTTATTATTTAATTGAAGAAAAAAGATATCCATATATAAGAAGTTAAAAAAAGAAGAAAGAAGTGCATGCCATACACACATGTCCATTTTCTAGACTATAATCTGATGTTGCTTCTATATTTACCAAAATGTGAAATGAACTAAAGAAGGGAGTGCCATTGTACAACTGAGATTCTTGAAGAATTCCTATAGGAAAGAAAATGTATGCCTTGATCTATGGGAATTCGAGTACAGTGATTTTATGTTTGGGTCTCACTAGGTAAATGCCCCCAGAATATGTTCTTGTTGAACATGCAAGACTATTAAAGCTCTTCTGCCCCTTTAGCTGGTAGCATTTTTTTCAAAGTGAGTTGAGATTCACAACTTTGTGATAGATGTAGGGAAGGTATTTTGTCAATTGTACAGATGAGAGAAGTAGAGGAGTTGAAGATTTGCTCGATACTGCAGACAAAGCTGAAAATAGATCGCAAGTCTTTATCATTAAATAAGTAATGGGATAAGGAGGGCAACAAAAGTGTCAAAGTCTTTAATTTATTCACACAGTACTTATTACCATTGTCCTCACTAAAAGACCCTTGTGGACAGAAACAAAATCAAATTAATAAATAATTATGTTATTATGGATACGTTTATATCAAGAAAAAATTACTAATTGTCCAATATTTTCTGGAACCACAGTGGATGAAGTTTTCTGAGTCATGTTATTTTAACATACTAGCTATGCTTCTGACAGGCTAAGTAAAGAGGTAATTAAAACAATTACTGCTATACTCCCTATTTCAATGATCTGAAACCAAAGAAAAATTTTTCTCCACAGAATCTTTGGTATAAGAAAATTATATTACTTATAGTTTTAGTTTTGAAGAAAATTAGATGACTCAGATTCTATACTCATTTTCATTGTTTTGAAAAAAAATAATTTTTAGAGTTGGTATTTTTAACATGTGAAATTCAATATATCTATAAATTAAAACAATACTAATTTTAGGAATTAAATTATTTTCTTGCTATTGGACAGAGTATTCCCATGATGAAAATTCTGATTGATAATATTTATCTTAAAAATATTTGTCTTATCTTAATATTTTAGAAGATGAATATGTGTAGATGCATATGTTTTATTTATCAAAGTGGAAACTGTTTCAGAATCAAATGCTGATGTTTGTGTGAATAATAGCGTTGTCTGTTTCCTCTGATTATTCTCTCTCATTCTAAGAAATTATAGTCTAAGTTTTGCTGTCTTTCTATATAGTACGCCCTGAAGTGAAATCTCTAGAGGCCCAGGGGTTTGATTTCTTGAAAATTTATGTTTAGCTTTTAATACTTTGCATAATCACAACATAATTTAGCCTTACTTGGTAGCTGAAAAGTGATTTTTCTCATTTGGTTTTCTTATTTTGAAGTTTTGTTTCTAAAAAGTGAAAGGTAGTAGAACCGAAGGTTTAAAGCTGCTGACAGATATACATGCGAAATTTGGGACTCAGATTTGGGCACTTTGGTACATAGACCAGTGTTTTAGCTAAAACTGATCAGAGTTATTTATATGAATGAATTAAAACCAAGTGCTGAGTGTGTATGTGTGTGTGTGTGTGTCTATGTGTGTGTGTGTATGTGTGTATGGTAGACGGAGGAAAGAGGAATGGGAAATTAATTGGTTCTTCCTTCAAATTCTGCACATTTCCATCAGCCTTCCTCATTGTCACCATATTCTTCTGCCCATTTTCTCCTGGGAGAGAAAGATTTGGGGATGGGTGGGAAAACACAAGGAAGAGGAGAAAAGAAAAAAAGTGGATGACGTGAAAGAAGAAAAATCAGAATTAAGTATATGTTTACATATGTAACACATGTAAATATACAATACATTTTAAAAACAACAACAAACCAACCTGGTACAAAGGATCCTATAGGGAATAGGATTTCTCTGTCCTAGAGGCCAAGGAGCTAAATGCTAAGAACTTAACATAATTATTCTATGTACTATTCACAATGATAATTTATTATTCCCACATTATAAATTAGACAAGTGAGGCTCAAGGAAGTTAAATAAATTGTTCAAGATCACACAATATTAAAAGGCCATGTCATACTAGGAACCCAGGTCTCTCTGATTCCCAAGCCCTGCTTTTAGCCACTGTATTTAAGAAATGCTTGTTCGATTGACTTGAATGTATAGAGGTGCAGATTTTGCTTTACGATATTTGGTGTATGTGGCCACCTATAATGTAGAGAATGGCTGAATATGTGTGTCAGAATGACTGCGAATACTTAGACTTCATTTTAGGTCTCATCATCGGAAAGAGAGGTGATTTTTGTTTGTTTTTGCAGGAAAAGTAGAAGAATATATTATGTTTTGAGAGTCTGGCAGAGAAGTTGGTGCAAATGGTGACTGTCGTGATCTCAAACGATATGAAACAACACCATCATGGCGGAGGTGAAGGCTTTCCCCCTTAGTCTTAGGTAGTAAGGGACTCCTGTTTTCCTTCTCTTTGAGGAAATGCACACCCTGTTTCTAAAGTTAAAAATTGAAGATGAGAATGCAGTAGCACTGAGTTCTGTAGAGCTTACAAAACTGTGGCCACCAGAGATTATTTAGGATTTCTGGATTCTCCATGCTCCCTGTGCTTCTCCTTTTCACTCCTACTCTGGCATTTAGGATATGATGCTTTTGTTTCTGATTAGTCACCATGGAAGAAGGAGTAACACTCACTTTGCTAGTCATTAACAGGAATTAATAGGAGACAATAAATGTCACATTCCATGGTTACAGTGAACTTTAGGGATAAATTGTGTATTAAAAAATTCCATCTTTCTTCTCTTCCCCCTTAGCATAGAGACCTGAGAATTCTTTACTTTGTAAGTTTGAAAATAAACACTAGATGTTTGTCAGTCAACATTTGTAAGCGCACACATACACCCACCCACACCCACCCAATCACAGCAGCCCTTTGTCCTTCAGATTCACTTTACAGGACAGAGCTCATTAAATTTTCAGAGCTTGTATATCTTTCCTTAATCAGGTAGACAGGATTGCTATGATGTGGTGATGATATGGTGGACAGGATCAGGGTCAGAGCCAAGTAAACCTGCAGATAATTGGACTAAATTGGGAATTTTAGTACTATAGGTTTTAGTAGTAAATTTGTTTCCTAAAAAGTTATATTTAAAAAGTTTTTCAACTTAAACCCCTTACTAAATCCATTGGGGGTGGTTTCCTATTAAAAATTGCCCCCCCCCAACCAGTATCTAAATATCAAAATTTTAAAGGGTATAATCTCTAAATCCATTTGTTTTAGAAGTACCATTTCCATTTAATTTGAGTTTCTTTCAGTGGAACATTATTTAAATATGATGATGCTGCTGGTGAGGAAGATGATGGTGGTAGTGGTGGTGAAGAAGATTAATAGTATTAAAATAAGGTTCATCAACAGGAGAGTTTTATTAATGATCACTGTAGCAATTTTGTTATAATAAGTTTTTGAAACGAAATTTTGGGGGTGTAGAATCTAAAAGACTTTATCAAAAGGAAAATACTAAAATTGTTAAATTTTTATATTTTTTACATTCTTCTTTTTATTTGGAAGTCTTATTTCCATTGTCCCTCCTGTTCTGTAATAGTTGACATTTGTTATGACTTGATATCTGTCTGCAATGTTTGTGCATGAGAAAAGAATGAACAATTGAGAAAGTCATCTCGATTAAGAGGTTGATGATGAATTGATTGCCATTACACAGGTATTGTGTGCATTCTACCAGTTGACATTTTGAACTTCTCCCCTGATGCAGGTTTCCTTCTCTCATCTAAGAAACAGATCAAAAGCAGGCATTCCCAATTAAGCCTGGTGAGGTCCTATAGCTCCTAATTACAGGCTAACTTACTGTGTCTAACTGTAACAGACATTTTGCTAGCAAATTGCTTTGAACACCCAAGTATGCCCAATAAAGCAAATAGGAAAATATTAGAATTGCTAGTGAAAGTGTTCAGTGTGTTGAATTTTACTGCTGGATAGTTTATAGTAATATCGTAGTCACCAACTTTTCTCTTGCTTTTCTTTTTAAAGGATGTTGTAATTAACAGCAAGACTATGAATTAAAAGTCATAGGAAGGAAAAGAACAATGACTCTTGTCAATTAAAGGACTTGGAAGAATTTGCAGGAATACTGTAGGAGGGAATTCAAGTTTGAGGTGATTAAAATGTTGTGGGAGGAGATTGATAACATAAAAAAAAGCTCACAAATTGAACAAAATTGTATAATGAGAGATGGTTGCAAAGAATGGATTGGAGATTGTGTAAATAAGAAAAAAAAGTCTTATTTTACTTTTTGAGACTCTTCTTTCCGTTGTAGGTTTTTTTTTTTTCCGTTTAAATTTAATGTTGATGATGAGCCAAACGATTCAGATTTATATCATTGTAATACTGATATAATGGCAAAATGTGATGTGTGGAATGCAGAGCATATAAATGAACTGCATTCTCGTTTTATTTTTAGACAATTTACAGAGACATGGGTGAAGCAGTTGATAAACTAGAGAATGGCTGTTGTTTAGTCATCTATTGTGCAATGGATCTTTTCTCTGTTAAATGTTTTCATTAACAACTTTTTTCCTGAGTTCTCTTTACACTTCTTAAGATTAGGGATACCAGATTATTATCCACTGCAGACATCCTTGGCAAGTTAATATTCATTGGATTCTAACTCTAGAGATGGGGTTAAATTCTTTCTTTTGTGTTTTTGGTTCAAAACTTGTCCAACAGACTCTTGGGAGTCAACCTGAGAGGAGTTCATCAGTAGATTCACTCTTAAACGTATGACATCTTTGTTGTGCATAACTTTTTGAACCTGCATCCTTTGGCTCAAATTATTTAAAGTTAACCCAGCATTCACTGAGCACTTGTTCCTTCTCTTTCTGTTCTTTAATTTACAAGGCAGTGTATATAGTCCTTCATGGTTTACCAGGAATATGGTGTCTGTATAGCTCTTTACAGTTTCCAAGGAATTTTTTTGTCCATATTATCTCACATTGTCACTGGTTTTATGTATACATGGATGAATAACAAGATTCCTGAAGATGCTTCCAATCAAATTGAAAAGGCAAACCTAAACATAATTGACTTATTACTCCATTATGGAACTTCAAAGTAACCCTAAGTAGAGATTTGAAAAAAAGATATAGTAAAGTATAAAAACATATCAAAGTCCACACTTGTTTAAGTAGAAATATGTGGACTCACTTTTAGATATTTGGAAATTTTAATCTAAAGTGCTTTTTATTTTAGAATTTCTAGATAAGATACTTTGTATTAATAATGGAGATAATAATACCTAACACTTATAAAACATGTAATACTTTCTGAGGAGCTTTTAAATCTTGGATTTCATTTTATCCTCATTAATTTGATAATCTACTGTGGTTCTTTTCTGTCCATTGATTTCATTACAATTGCTACACAGCAAAAAGAGAAATGGAATCACACTATATTAGATCTTAAAGGAAATATAAAGATAATCTAATCTAATGCCTTTATTTTAAAAATGAAACTCAGTCCAAGGTTAAGTGACACATTTTAGGTCACATTGCTAGTTAGAGCCAAATCTCCTGACATTAAATCAATCACATTTTCTACCAAATCATACTGCTTATGTCCAGCATGGGTTTTTCAAGCCTTGTGTCTATGTAAGAACATAGATGTAGATACTGAAATATTTCTGATCCATGGTTACCCATATGGTATTCTCATCTGTCAAGAACACGAACAAAGTTTATTGTAGAGTCTCATTGTAATCTTCAAAAGGTAAATATAGGCCGAGCTCTTTCTCAGGGGTAAGGTGGGGGCACCTGGGCTCAGATCTCACATGAAAGTCCCCAATTTCAACTCTTCTAGATCAGTTGTGTATAGTCTCAGAGATGTGCTGACAGGCTTTGAAGGCTGTTCACCTTAAACCATAGCCTTTTGTCTCATGACCAGACCTTAATACCTATACTGCCCTATGTATTTTTAAATCCTGTAATTATCTTTTGACTAACAGTCATATTACACTATATGCTTTTTGCTAAATGTGGCAGTCAAGTATGAGCATTTTATATGTATGCTAAAATTCTATCTTTTGACTTTTCTTTTTTTAATCTCTAAAAGCTCTTAGATCCTCAGTAAGATATGGCACAGACTGTTTTAAACTTTCAGAATCCATTTATTTTGCATTTAACTTCTCTTATATCCTGATATAGGATTATATGTAAGTTGATCTGAACTGTTTTTTTTGTGTTAAGAGTGAGTTCTCAATATGTTCTGCCTAAACATATCGTCAGTAAAACAGGTTATAGTGTTACTAGCTATGTTGAGAAGTGTCTTACTTAATTTTAAAGTTTCTTCCTTTGGTGAGATTCAGTCCAATTTTTCAGGGTATGGAACTGAATCAGTGGTCACCTACTTGGAGCCTTTGTGATTTTATAGATTTAAGTGATATGTTCTCTATGCTTTAGTTACAGAATGGAATATGCCAGTGCCCTTGGCCCTTTAAGTGTCCATCCCTGAAGCTTTAAAAATATTATTAGGTTTACTTTAATGTTTTTTGATCTACAGCCACAAACGTGTCCCAGAAATGAGCACACTATGGCTGCAAAGAAGAGTGGTTTTTGTTAATTATCTTTTTCCATTGTGTGAAAGTAAATCAACCTTGTTTTGGAGATAATCAAAAACAATTTTAGAAGTTTAAAAAGAGAAAAATTCTTCTCAGAAGTCAAGTGTTTGAGTTGCAAAGTTGACATAATCATAAAAATAAGACACAGATGTTACAAAAATATGCAAGGTAAAACATAAAAGTTGTCTTCCATTCCCCAATATGACTTTTCATCATCAGTAACTTGGTGGGTCTCTTCCCACATTTTTTTCTACTTCATATAAAGATTTCATATAAAGACTTGATAAGTCTTAGCATTGTCATACTTATTTGAAAGTGGTCTTGCATAATGCAAGATTTCATTGCTTTTTCTTCCTGATTTGTATTCTGTAATTTCTTCCTTCTAAACAGCCTTTGAAATCGCTGACTACGATACCAATGATGGAAGCAGCAGTAATATAGTAGAAATAGCCCCAAATCATCCCCCCCAAATCCCAGATTCTGGCAATTAGTAGCCTCTCTAGTGGCATGACTTTGAGCAAATTATTTAAATTCCTTTTGTTCATTTCTGAATTTTTTTTTGTAATTCTATTATTCTTTTACCAAATAAATAGCATTTCTATGTGGATTTTCTTTTAGAAAGAAATTAAAGTACTTAATAAATAACTAAGGATGCAAAATTCAGGGAATTTTTACCTAAAAGAATCACATGGCAAAAAATAAATGAATAATTTCTAATGGGAAGAAGAGTTCAGTATTGACTATATTTTGGTATAAAGTAGACAGCTTTATATTATGATCCAGTGTAATACCCAGAATCATTAAACCATGATCTTAGCTTTTGATATACTTTAGCTTTCAAAAGAAAAGGAAAAAAAAGTTGCAGGAGATAAACTAGGCAAAATGGGAGAAATTTCATTATGACGGAATTCATTTTGCTTATGTTCTTGTCTGTATTGTGCCTCTCTTTGCAAAGCCATTACATAAACTCTAAAGGACTTAGATTATAAATTCGACTTATATTTAGAATTCATCCATGATATGAATATAAAGTCTCAGTGTATTTTATATTGCTGGTGTTAGAAAATGAAATCAAGAAGCAGAAAATGTCTGCAAATCTGAGGTTGAGTGATATGTCCAAAGACTTCTAGGTAATGAAAAAGACAGATATGCTTTATCTAGTAAGCAGACATTCCCATCAGTACTTTACTGAAATGTGAAGATGGAAACTATATTATTTACTCTAAAATTTCTTCAGAGACAGTGTTACAATCTTCTTTAGAGGCAAGTATCAATCTTGATGTCTTTCAGGTTGAAATAGAACATTTCCAATGTATTTTTTGGATATTAAAACTGGGCTGATAGAAACGTGAATGATTCCATGATGTGTGGCAAGGCAGTCTATCTTTATGGGTAGAAGAATAGCCTTGGAGAGTTGGGTTTTATTCTCCCTTCTGTCATGCTCCAGTTGTACAACTGTGATAGTTGATACACTGTCCTTGGGTTTTCCTTAACCAGTTTAAAGCAAAAAAACCCATGTAGGCACATAGATACCTGCTGGGGACATTCAGTGATGTATTACAATACAGTTCTGATGCTAACTTTGTGTAGTTAGCACTACAGGTTTAAGGGCATGATCCTACCCTCCCTTCAGATGCCAGCTGAAAATTTGGGGGTCCCCAGGCCACCTGCACATCTGAACAACTGGTTACAAATCTGGGGCATTCCCACACCTCCTCCCTCAGATTCAATAATTTGCTAGAGTAACTCCCAGAACTCAAGAAAGAACTATACTTACCATTAAATTTTATTTTCAAGAATCTAAATCAGGACCAGCCAAATGTAGAGACACATAGGGCTGGCTCTGGGAGGGTCCTGAATGCAGAATTTCCATGCTCTTTCCCCACGAGATCAGGGTGCATCAAACTCCTGCCACATCAATGCATTCATCAACCAGAAAGGTCCCTCAAGCTTTGGTGCCCATAGATTTTATTGGAGGTTTCATTATGTAGGCATGGCTGATTGAACAACTGTCCATATAACTGAACTCAATCTCCAGACCCCAGAATTTGGGAAGTCAGGCGTCTATCACACATCAAAGCCCCAATCCTCTAATAACATAGTCAGCCTTCATCCTCAAGCTACCTAGGGTCCTATCATGAGTCACTTAATTAGCATAAACTCAAATATGAGTCAAAAAGTGCCTGAATTACAAAGACACTCTTTTTTCTCAGGAAATTCCAAGGATTTAGAGTCTCCCTTCCAGGAACAAGGACAAATGCTGATCAGATTCTTGGTCTAAAAAGTTAGTAGTTATTTCAATGATGTATGCACCATAAACTAGTCATAAAGTCAGACCTTGGTTGTCTTGTGACTCCCCTCTCTTCTGATCTATTCTTTTCCTTTCCTAATCTGGTGGAGTATGAAATAATGTTCTAATGATGGTAATTTTTTTTCTGGGAAACTATGTGAATCAGGATGGATTCTTATTTCTAGGCAAGGTCTAAAAGGATTGGGACTGAGAATAACATCTGATTTTAATATATATTAAAAATACATCTCTTCTTGCTGGTCTTATGCTTCTCAATATTCACTGACTCCAAATGCATAATTGTGTGATTGTTACTGCAAATCGTAGCAAAATGGTCAGTGATCAGAGCGATCTCATTTGGCACCTGTTCTTAGGATGAGAGAGGTTTGGAAATAATAGGCCCATCATTTTCATTTTTAAAGTATATCAGAGGAACAGGCTGATGAAATCCAACAATTACCTGTAGTTTGGTCCCAGCGCCACCAGTGTGGCCTGTAGTATAGGATAACATTAAAAAATTTACTGACCAATTTGATTGACTGTTGAGTTAGTTCTGATTGGCTCCCATGATCTGATTCATTTCACTAAATTTTTGTTGCCTCACGATTAGTTATTATTGTTCCTTTTTCAGAGAAACTTAAAAGAGGCAACAGTTGGTGGGGGAGGGATAAATTAGGAATTTGGGATTAACAGATACACATTACTATATACAAAATAGATTAAAAAAAAACAAGGACCTACTGTATAGCACAGGGAACTATATTCGATATCTAATAATAATCTATAATGGAAAATAATCTGAAAAGGAATATATATACATACATGCTGTGTACCTTGAGACATTGTAAGTCAGCTATACTTCAATAGAGAAAGAAAGGGAACACTATAGGAATGTCTAAAAATCCTAATTTCTCATAGAATTTTTTAACCTTAATGGGACCAAATTAAGATTTAAAAATATGCAAAAAGCATTTTCTGTTTTTGAAAACCATTTCCTAACCACGTGTCTTCTCTTGGTGGTGGTTGAATGGTAATAATGTATGCCTTTATGGTGTGTGGAGTTCTTAGAAGTCTGACATGTGCCGCATGCTGAGGGTTATTCTTGGTGAAAATTCATCAGTCTTGATGTTAGTCACAGAGTGTGTTTAATGCACTGCTTATGAAAACCTTTTTTTAGACTGGACAACAAATAGTAGGCATCTATTACCCATCTAGAGCTTGTTAGGAGAATTGAGGGCAGAGAGAGAGAGGCTATATACTGGAATGATGTATTTGTTGCCAGGAAGCAGCTATTGTTTAGAATCATGGTTTATTTTGGCCAAGAAATTTCAATAAATCTCAAGGAGAAAAAGAGCATAGAGAAAATACACAGTTATCTTAAGTTTTGAGAACTGACTGATTCTTAAGATTCACTTTCGGTTGTGGGAAAGAAATTAACATTCAGGTTGGAAAACGAGACTAAATATAACAATTTAGGGGGGAGTAGAGACCTGCATTTATTTTGTGTTTGGTGGCTATATTACTCAACACTGTGAGCATATTTTTTTGTATGAAAATGAATGTTTCTTTTGTGGGAGGGTGCCATTTTATGTGGTGTTGAAATTACTCCCCTACACACTGTATTTTATCTCGGGAAGTGATTGGTGTCAAAAGTATTGCTTGTATTAAGATATATGTGCAGAGTGGAGGTTGTTCAGTAATATATAGTGCCCTGATGGTTTATGTTGATGGTGCACTGGCACAATTTACATCTGCCATTCTTTTTTACCTTGAACTATAAGGTGCAATCACTTCTAGATTTATATTTGTAAGACTTTTAACTATTTAACGAGTTATTTTCAACCAATTCACACATATTTATCATATTCTATTTCTGTCTGAGTTGAAAATCAATGTAAAACATTGCTTGTGAGAATGTTGAATGAGTAAGAAGCTCTTTGACAAGCAGCATTGATGATGCCAGTTGTAACAAAAACAATTACTATTATTTTTAACAGCTTCCATGTACACGGTGCCCTTTTGAAGCAGGCTGGTGTAGTGATTTAGCACTGACCCTCTGGAGTCAGACTGCCCAGGTTTGAATCTAAGATCTGCTAGGTGTGTGACCTTGGCCAAGTTGTTTAACGCTTTTGTGCCTCAGTTTCCTAAATTTTTTAATGGAGAAAAGAATAAAAGGATTGTTTTGAGGATTACATAAGATAATATACAGAAAATTCATGGAATAGTAAACTCTTACTTTACATGATGCTTTACAGTATCTCTAGTCTTTACAACAACTCTGACAAGTTATCTTCCTTTGCAGATTATACATATGAAACTGAGTGAGACTCAGAGAACTTAAATGACTTGCCTTGAGCGCAGATTAGGGATTGAAATGTTAGGTGTGTGGTTTCCATTCTCTGGTTCACCTCACTAAATTTTGTTGCCTCAGAATTCAAGCTATCATTCTTCCTTTTTTTAGTGGAAACTTCTAAAAAGGGAATGCTGCAGGAATATCTACGTCCTAATTTTTCATACAATATTTTAAAATTTTAATCGAACCAACTATCATATAGTGTGCAGAACGAAACCACTATCCAAGCTGCAGGTACGTGTTTTGAGGGATGGAGGGTTAGTATTATCACTGAGTCATAAGTATACAATTTATGCAGTGGGTTAAATTGGAATTTTTTTTTAATTTTGAGAACTTTGGAGGAATTTTTTAAGCATGGATGTTGCATTCAAACACACACACTCTACAGCCAGTTTTAATTACATGAACACTGATTATCTGATCCGAGTGCTACCCCAGTGAATCTTACTTTAAATTCTCATTAATATAAATACCTATTTTGCTTAATTAAGTAATTTATGAAGATTATGAAAAAAGTATCAATCTATTTTTAACTGTTGTTAAAATTATCTTTATTACAAAAATTTAACGTATAATAGTATTGCAGAATATTTGGAAGACAGAGGAAGAAATCATTTATAAGCCAACAACCCTAATACAGTTAGTAAATACAATTGTCTTTTAAATTTTTTTTAGCATTTTCTTATGCAAATCTACTTAATGGAGTTAAAATGACAATGTGCACAATTTGTTCCCTATTTTTATAGTTATGAAAAGCATTTTATAAACTACTACATTGCCTTTTTTTAAAAACCTGAGGTGTAGGTAATTGACAATATTATATTAGTTTCAGATGTACAACATAGTGATTCAAAATTTTTATCGATTAGACTCCATTTAAAGTTATTATGAAATATTGGCTATTTTCCCTGTGTTGTACAATATATCCTTGTAACTTATTTGTTTTATACATAGTAGTTTGTACCTCTTAATCCTCTACTTACATCTTACCTCACCCCTCTCCCCACTGGTTACCACTAGTTTGTTCTCTACATCTGTGCATTTGGTTTTGTTGTTGTTGTTAATTTCACTAGTTTGTTTTATTTTTTTAGATTCCACGTATAAGTGCTAATATTATTTGTCTTTCTCTGTCTGACATATTACACTCAGTTTCTCTCTTTTAAGCTATTCCTCATACTCTCAAGATGCTTAGTGAAAAAGCCATTGGAATATAAATGCTGTTCCTTACAGCCTTGTACCTCTCTTGCCATCTAGTTGAGCACTGTGTGTATTGTAGAGGGTTAGTAGTTTGTTGAATGTTTCTGTCAAGATTACCTCTGTATCTAAAATACCCCTGTTGTGGTAGTGGGGGCAGAAACCCAATGGGATTAAAAGAATTGGGTATAAAAAAGGAAGCTTACGTTTGTGTCTAGAGAGCCAGGTCAACGTTTAACCTTATCATGTGTATTTCTCAGTTTGGTGATGGTCTCCTGCTCACCCAGCACATGAGCCAGTGTCCTGGGAATTATCCCTGACTCGTCCCTATTCCCACACCCTTTTAGTGATTGAGTCTAATCCTTTAACTCTTAAACTGTTCTCCCATTTGTTCTTTTTCCTCATTCCCATTGCTTTTTCAATTTTTACACATTTGGAACCACAATGATTTTTCTGTTTTTGTGGATAAGAATTTATTCATATTATTGAATATCCTTCAAAACATAATTTTTTGTGTCTGTGTGCTGCTCTTTTATATGGTTCTACCCAACTAATTTTTTTCTTTTATTTTTGTTTAGATTATTTCTCATATTTTGGTTTTTATCAACAACATTTCTACACAGATTCTTATTTAGAAACATATCTGGCCATTTCCTTGGGCTAGATTTCTAGAAATACAATTCCTGAACACAAGTTCTCGAAATATTTTAAAGGCTCTAGAAACATAATAGTCTGTTTCTTTTCAGAAAGATTACCAATTTATTTTCCTATCAGTAATGTGATAGAATCTGTCCCATTAGAGCATTGATTATTATTATCTGAAACAATTTTGTCAGTTCAATAGATAGAAATGGTATGATTTTATTTCATTTGGTGATTTTAAATGCTAATGAGGTAGAACATGTTTTTACATGTATGTGACTTGCGTCTCTAATTTTTGTAGTGTGTGATGTTTGAGTAGACATTTTACATTTTAATGTGGTAAAATCTATTTTTCCATCATGTTTTTTTCACTGGCTTTATACTGATAAAATACTTCCATAAGTTAAATATTTATCTCTATTTTCTTCCTGTTTAGAACATTTGAAAAATCATTTCACTTTTAAATTCATCTGAAATACATTTTGTTGTGCTTTGTACAATGAATATCCAATTTAATTTTTTCAAATATATAATAATTTTTTTCTCTGATTATTTATTGTTTCCTTTACTATATATGTCACAGTCTGTTTCATGGCCAATTAATTAGTTCCATGATATGTCCACTGATTTTTTATACAGGTTCTTGATTTGTTTTAAATACTGAAGTTTTAAATGACATTTTGATATTTTATGAAGTGAGTGCCCCTTCATTGTTTTTATTTTTCAAAATGCCTTTTGTGTTTGTGTAGTCTGCTCATCCAGAGGAATTTTAGAACAGTTTTATTATGTTTTTTATTTCAAAATATCCTGCTGGAAGTAACTCACAGATTTAAAGTATTTTGTGTCTCTTCATTTAGTTAGATCTTATTTCACATTTTTAGTAAAGTTGTCTAGTTTTAGTCATATAAGTCCCATACATTTTTGTCATAGTTATTTGTAAGCAATTTGTATTCTTGATTACAGATCTGAATGGGATTTTTTTCCTGTGATATCTTCCAGTAATCTTCCAGCTTGCTTTACTGGTATGCATCTTTTAAATAGTTTTCCCATAGTTGTTTTTCCTTTCTTTTTTTTTTTTTTATTTTTATTGGAGTATGGTCAGCTTACAATGTTGTGTCAGTTTCTCGTGTACAGCATGGTTGTTTTTAATAGTTCCCACTGTCAATTTTGGCACCAGAGGGAGCTGTGGTGTAGTGGAAAGAGACCTCGTCAGTGAGACGGCTTGACTCTGAGTCCTGGCTCTGTAAATTATTTCCCCTGTAGCCTTGGCCAAATCATCTATAAAATGGGAAAATTCCTCCCACCTCTCACAGGGTGTTGGGAAAATTTGTTCAGAAGCATTAATGTACATGAGCCACTTGGCAAATGATCTGGAGGGACTGAGACTGGGAACTCTTGGGGGCAAGTAGGCACTCACATTATAATGTAGGCAGCTGATTACCTAGGAGTGGGGCAGCACTTAAGGGGAAAATATGGTCTTATCTCAATAAGAAAAAAAAAAATCAATATCAATATTTCTAGGATTTGATATTAAAGTCAGCTTCTGATTTTTTATGCATTATAAATATCACATGAATTGAGAAGGGTAGATTATCAAAATGGCAGCATAGTATTGTGGAACAACTAGTGATACAGAAACCAGGGAACATGGGTTCTAGTCCCCACTGTGCCACTTTGTCAGATGATCCTGAGTGGTTCAATCTCTCAGGACCTAAGTCTGCTAATATGTAAAACAGAGATTCAAGTGTGGCTCAAGACCCTCCAGACAAAGATTGTTCCTGCAAATGAAATTTAGGGTTCTAGGTGGAATGCCTGATTTATTCTGCATGTGCTTGATGTTCTATAGAGGGGGTTCCAGTGGCTTGGGTAGATATATGACACCTGATTTAGGTGGTTTCCTGCACTCTCTAAAGTTAGATAGATCAAAAACCATGGATCCTCCAGAAAAGCAGGAAAGACTTTTTTAATAACAATGGTAAAAATGCTGCAATTTTTAAAAAAAAATTCAAATATATTTTTTTTAAAAATCCGCAAACTATTCATGTCCTTTTTTTAGACTATTAAATTGTTGACAGACTCTTAACTAGAGCCTTGGGAGGAACAATGCTGTAACCCAATCAATAACATCCAAGAATCCAGGATCATGTTGGATATTATCACTCATTACCATTGTAAGAAAAGGATGATTAAACTAATAGTTACTGAGAGACATTTCTGGTGACAGGAGGCAATGATGAAAATAAACTGACTTCAATATACATTTAGAATCGGGAATAATGAGACGTGGCAGGAAGCCAATAAATGAACATGGCCCTCCGCTCTGATCAATGAATTACTTTCCCCTCTCTCCCTCCTCTTGAGAGCAACACACGAACCTTAATGAAAAATCAATAGCCCTCTGTAATTCAAAACTGGAATCAATCGTTTGACCTGACTTTTCTTTTTTTCTTTTTTTACCTTCCTAAGAGAATCAACCTAAGACAGAGTTCAGTTGTAAAGAGCAGTTCTTCAAAAAGCCTACAGAAGAAACCTGACATCAGTCCACAGCAGTTTATGCCTGCCACAGACAGGGCTTTCCTTCCTTGGCATCGCAAGAAGTGCTGGGACTTCAGATTTACTTTCCCTGTTGGTTCTTCCTTTTAATCCCTATCTTTAAAATTGTATGCAACCATCATTAGTTTTGTTTTCTTAATGGTTTTAATGCTCTGAATGCTGCCAAAGTTTACAACATAGGCTTATAGCTCAGGATGCTGTCATTGGACCCATCTGGGATCAAATGGGAACCAATTTTTCCAGCAGCCCTCTGTGAATACCTTCTCCAGCATCCATTAGCTGTTAAGTCTGGGCTCAAAACAAGTCAGGGCCCAGGTACCCTTGCTCTAAAAGCAATTAGTACAGGCTGAAAGGAAATTGGGATGTAGATTTTAAATTGTGTTTTCTGCTTTTCACTTCAAATTGATCATAATACAGGACAGAGTTTCTGAGGGTCTCTCTTAGTCCATATGCAGTGATATGCTGGTAAATCTTCAAGAGCTGGCCACTCCTCTTGGGAACAGCCCTTCATTGTAGGGTGTGCTAATTTCTTTGGTGTAAATACCCACACCATGGCTGATTGCAAGCCACGAATGTGACTGTCACTGAACATGGGGTTGGGAGGAGACATGCACAAAGGTGTGAGCTGGTCCCAGGACAGTGCTGTGACTATATGGCACCTTTGCACAAATTAGAACACAGCAGCCACTCTGGGCAGATGTAGCATGGCTTAGTGAGCGGTCTGGGGGTTGGAATTCGTCCTCACGTCTCCTCTCGGCCAAGCATGGAAGTGCAGTGTGTGCAGTGTATTAACTTGCACGGCCAAGCATGAGCTCTGGGAGTTCTCACCTTGGGGGTCCGTAAACTCTGAGGGCCTGTGGATGGGCTCCTTCCTATACAGTCAGGGGTGTGTGTGTGTGTGTTTGTGTGTGTGTGTTCATCTTTATCTAGGGAAAGGATCCATAGCTTTCATCAGATTTTCAAGAGTTCCTAATTCAAAAAGTTAAATCCTTAAAAAAATTCTAATTGCACTGATAGAAATCTGGGGGTTTTGGAACTACTTTTAAATGCGACTTCTAAGGATATGGAGCCGCAAGATCTTGTAAGAGTCCTGACTTTGCAGCTTTCTAGGAAGAATGACAGAATAATTTTGCAGCTGGAGGCAAAAATAGAATTTTGATTGGTCTAGGTATTTTGAATACCTCATAGATTTATGCAATATTAACATTCTGCATAATGATGCAGTCAGAAGGCAACAGGATTTGGTTTTCCTGCATTCATCACATGCCAATCTCAACAATAGATGTTAAGAAAATAGAGGAGTATTCATCTCTTTCTGTCCTTTGTTAGTGGCACAGAGCACTTCAAGAATTACTGAATCACTGATTCCTTTTCTCTTGCCCTGGGGCTGGACTTACACCCAATTTATGGTCATTTTACTCAGGCTCATCCTGCACAGTTTCCAGTGTTTGGAGAATGTTTCTCATGGCAGCATCTAATATCTATGGCTGCTGTTTGAGGGCGAGGAGTGATTAAGGGAAAACACTGACCTCCTCCATTTCAGTGGTTGAGGCTGTGTAATCCAGTTACAGCCTAAGATTATGGCATATATAAAGGTTAAAAAAAATGTGTCCTGGTTTCACATTTTCATTTAATCATTCAATGATGAAGCTGCTAGAGCAGGTCCCTTTACCATTATTTTGTAGGGATTCAGAGGGTTTAAGAACATGCCCACGGAAACTGAAAATTAGAAGCAGAATCAGGTCCAAAATCCAACTCTTCAAATTTTGTCTCTTGCTCTTTGCACCACTCCTGTTGTCACATCGTTGTCATTACTCCTGCTTGTTCCAAGAGTTGAAGGTTCAAGCATTCAAGTGGACCTGTCCAGCCGAGGGTGTGCTGAAGGTAAACTTCAGGACTGGTGGTTGGACTGCTGGTTAGTATTCCTGATGACATTTCTTAAGGGAGCGTCTATTATGAGTAAGAACTTTGGAGAAACACAAACCTGAGGTGGAATCCTGGCTCTGCCTTTCACTGGTCTTCCGTAAAATAGGGGCAGTAGAACTTGGCTCAAGATTGTTGTGAGGATTAATTACACACAGCGCCTATTCCATGCTTGAAAGGCACATAATAAACATTCACTAAATGGTAACTGTATTAATTGTTAATACTCTCCTCAACATTCTGATTCGTTTACCACAGAAAATCACTATCTAGAAGTTCAAGGTCTTCATTTGAGTTTTATTTGCAAATGCCTGCACTAAGATATATATAAAAGGTTCTAAATGGGGTCACATGGCCTATCAAGCCTTTGTTTCTAGTCTTTGAATACTGGAGGAGGCTACCCAAAGGGGGCTAATGTATCAAAGAAAAAAATTAAGGAAAGAAAAAAAAAATAGAACAAACCCTCATCTCCTTCAAACCACAAAACTCTCAGGCATCTATGCTAAGATGTTTGACGGTCTTCATTTCCAGCTCCACCTAAGTCCAAAAAACAGACTGGCATTTCTGCTCATTTTTGTGGGCTACCCCTCCAAGCATTCACCAAGTGCCATATCATTACAGGATATTTCTGTTCCCAGTTAGTATGTCCACATTATCACTGAGTTACAAGCACTTTCTCTTGTCACAAACATCCTGCTGCTACCATCAGTGAAAATCTATTCTTCTTATCTTCTATGTTTTTCCCATGAATGTGTGGAAGGTTTCTCCTCTGCTGGACAGATCCCTTCTGCTTCTGTGCCCCTGCTTCTGTTGTATCATCTGTTTGCTCAATGTCTGGGCTGCTGGCAAGAAAGCAGGCTCCATTCGCTGGCATGAAGCTAAGCCCACCCCACTGTTGCCAAGTGACCATGCATCACTACGCTTGTATTTTAGGTTTCCGGATGTCTTATCCCTTGACATCTTAAGTCCAAGCGGGGAGGAGCAGTATTTGAAATGTTCGGGATGCTGGGGCAGATGGATGCATTCCTGGAAGGGAGGCCCTAGGCGCTGGCACAGACAGACCGAATCTGCAGTCTTTTCTCCTCCACCAAGGTCATTGCGGGAGTTCAATTGGCATCAACCGCCCCCTTTGCGCTTTCCTTCCAAAAAAACCTGTTCCAGTTATCAAATAGACTTCCTTTAATTCCTCCAGATAATTTTTTCAGATTTTCCCATTGCTTTATAAAAGCAGACTTAACCCTCCTGTTTTTTTTAATGAGTGTTTTAAAGCTTTCTTATTCCTCTCCCTCTTTTCCCCTTCCTTCCTTCCCTTCTCTCTCTCTTTCTCTTCTTTCCTTCCTCTTCCCTACTTCCTTCTTTCTTTCTCTTTCCCTCTCTCTGTAGGGTTATCTTTATTTGTAAATTTTAGTTTAAGACTATGGACTTTGGAGCCAGACCACCTGGTTTTGAATTCCAGCTCTGCCACTTATCAGCTGTATGTTGTAGGGCAAGTTATTTAACCTCTCTGTGACTCAGTTTACTCATCAGTAAAATCTGGATAATAATACAACTTAATTTATAGGGTATTCTGATTAAGTGAGTTAATATATGCATGACTGTCACATAGTGAGTCAGAAGTGTTGACTATTACTCATTCATTCATTTATTTATTATTTTACAATCCAGTTTTGTACCACATTGACTAGAGACATTTTAGGATGTACCATGATGAGTCTGAAACTTAGAAATGAGAAATATAATGCATTAAATACAATAAATAAATACAATGCATTAAAAAAATTTCTGTGAACATTCACCCTATAAAGAAAAAATATAGAGAAAATAAAGAAAAATATTTAAAGTAAAAGGCATTTGCCCGAACATACTTTGATGTTGCCATTTTTAGGAGTGAGAAAACACAATTATCCAACCCTGAAAACTGTTGGCTTTGGTTGCATGCACCAAATTAAAATATGTAGGTAACTAAATACAACCGGAGGTTTTCATTTCAATCTGCTATATGCATTTTTTGGGTTTTAGTCCCAGCTGTTCCATGTATATTTAGTTAAATAATGTAGCTCTATAAGAACAAGTGTTATGACTATTTTTAAAGGCACATTGTTTTAATTAACTGCACATAGATGTTTTATTTTATTCTGGATAGAAAGTACTCAGACTCAGGGACCATTCTGCATGGCTACCTCCAGAACATGTGAGCACCACTGGATGCCAGAAAGTGGATTTTCTCTCAGGCTTTCTTTGTCAATGGCTCAAAGACAAAGTGGTTGGTAAGCCCTTGAATGCAGGTCATTTTTCTAATGATACTAGTGCTCTTTTTCCCCTTTCTTTGTACCATCATGTAGGTCTTCTTGGTATTATAACCAATAGCTCTTTTGCATTCCAGACAGTTGCTCCCCACAGGTAGGAGCTTTATAAACATTGTTTGATGGTATTTCTCTATCCTTAACATCTTAACTCATCAGTGTCCTGGCTATAAAATTGAGGTGGTATACCTATTCTTCCTGCCTCACAAATTTGTTAGGGCATAACAAACCATCTGTCATATGTTTAAAAAATTCTTAGGGTTTTTTTTTAGAGGATACTTTCAAATGCTATTTGTCACCATACATAGATTTCTAGGTAAGGTCCATTTTTGTTAATATGCTGGGAGAAATGCATATTTAGATTCAAAATCGAATTATCAAGTGGAATATAAACAGAGAGAACATCAAAGAGTGTTTTTAATACTTCGGCATTTTCACATGAATTTTTGCCATTCAGTTTCCTTTTCGTGGCTATAAGCTGATTTTCCTCCCCTGTTAAGAACAAATGCCCTTTATTTTAATCAGTTTCTACTTGCTGACAGCTTTCTTTTTATATGAATTTCAAGTGTACTATGTTATGTGGAGTTCCTGGTTGCCAAACTGTGCCCATGTAAAATCATATTGGTCCTGTCAACTGATAGACATAACTTACAAAAAGAAACTCTGGTTTGGAAAGCTCAAAAGCTGAAAGTTGGCTATCAGTAAAATTTCATTTGCTTCCAAGTCTGAATTCTGTTTTATATAGAAAAATTAAAGTTATGATTTCTGTTAAAAATTTTTTTTATGGGTACCAAAACATACACTGCAGGCTTCATTAACATGCTGCTCCAAAGAGTAAAATTCCCAATGCCATTTGGGAACTGGGAATGGGGAAAGGGAGAAGACTAGATGGCCCGGGACATGGGTATCAAGTGGAACAATTAAACCACCCGGAGAACTACAGACATGGAAACGGGACAAGGGGTCTTTCATTGCCAGTTTGCTGATTAAAATCTGGGCTGAGTCAGAAGTGATCTCAAGCCATTAACATCGTACCCTTGGCCAAGGGCCTATTAAGAATAAAATAAGTATGAAATAGGCTTGTTCAGCTCCCCAGGGCCACGGCCCATTCAGGTATTTCTCAATGCTGCACTCATTAGCAGTGCCTT
Source organism: Camelus dromedarius (assembly GCF_036321535.1). NCBI lineage: Eukaryota > Metazoa > Chordata > Mammalia > Artiodactyla > Camelidae > Camelus > Camelus dromedarius. Next base: position 76,102,487 of record NC_087436.1, read on the forward strand.
TGGAGATAGGAACTCAGGCAAGCCTGGTTCTGACCATCCTCTTTAATTCTGAATGGACTGAGTTGGCAGGGTGAGCCTTGTCTCTTGCTTCTATTGACACTCACGTCAATGGAGGGTCCCAACGTCTAGCTTGTCAATCCATCACCTGTGGGGAGCACCATAAAATAAACAGTATGTCCTTAGCAAGGCAGTTGACCTTTTGTGAACTGGAATGACAGTGTGCCTGCAATTGGCAGCTGAGGTCTGGGGCAAAGGGGTAACAAAGGTCTCATTAATATACTAGATTTGGGTAACAATCGCTATGAGTGTTATGGAGACAAAGGGAAGGAAACCAGCCTACGCTGGAATCTCAGAAGGTTGGAGCTGTTGAATGGTTGTAAAAGCAAGGCCCATTTTGTAAGCTTGCATGCGTTGGGTTACTTGTGTGTGATATTTATGTATACACATATGTGTCCTATATGAGTAAAACACTATTCTTCTATGATATGGATATTTTACAAAAGTGTGACTATACTGAGGCTGATTCCACAAGCTCTGATCAAAGGTCTCATCCTTTTATGATCCTGTCTTCTATAAAGCTGTGGGAGGTACAGTATTAGTTAAAACCATCTCTGCCTGAGTTGAGATTTTTGGTACTTGGAGGGCTGGTTGGTGGAATGGAAAGAGCTCTGAACTGGTTAGCAGAGCACTTTTCTGTTAGACTCAGCTGTCCCACCCAAAAAACTGTGTAGCAGGAGGAAGCTTCTAAACGTCTCTGGGCTTCCTTTGTGTACAGGCAAATCAGAAGATTAGATAGATGATCTTTGGTCTTCCTTTCTAAAATTCTTGCCTCTCGAATAATTGTTTTGGTGGGAATGTTGGTGACAACCTTTACTTTGGTTTTTACTGAGTTGGTGTAATTTCTGACAGCCTTTCTTTGTCTTCCCCTACCCAGGAAATCCTCTCACTTTTATTCCTTTGAGTTTTTTTTTTTAAGAAAGGAGAACTGAGGAAAGTGGTAAAAAGAGGTGAGAGAGAAGCAGAGTGCTGGCCAGGGTGCCAAGCTGATGTTTCCTGTACCCAGCCAGCGCGCTGCCCCGCAGTGCCTGCCTGGCAGCCAGACCGCCAGACCCGGGCACCTCTCAACCTGGGCGAACGCAGTGCGTCACAGTCAGAGAACAGCCCAGGGTTATAGCTTCACTTTATTTGTTAAACCAAAGGAGATAATTAAAGGAGCTATAAAAATTTCCTCCAGAGCCTGTACTTGATCTGCACACTGGCTTGGTTTATTAATTGATACAGATTCCTGGTTCACTTCACCCTGTGCCCGTCGTTGACCAATGATCTGTGTGGTCAGGGTCTGTGACTGCAGTGGTCTGGGGGCCTGGCTGCACACTATGTGAGGTATGGCTCGTCTTTCCTAGAGAGTCAGTCACTGTGGCCAAAGACACGAATCCAGATATTCAGGTCACGCAGGAGAGAACAAGGGAGGGAGCCAGTGTCACTGATCCTGCCTAATGTCCCTCTCTTTCACTCCTTCTTTTCTTCTTCATGTTCATGTTTTCCTGGTACATTTTATTCCCCCATTTTCTTCTCCCCCGTTCCCTTAAGTAGAGGTGACACAGATCAATACCTTTGATGGAAAGTAATAATCAGGCCTATTAAGTGACAAAGGTTTACTCTGTAACAGCTGTGCTGGCGGGAGAGGAGAGCTTGTCTGACTAATGAATCATGAAACAATCAGGCAGTAGCCATTTGTGTTTAGATCTGTAAATATGGTGTGGTTCAAGTGCCAGACCATTGCCGGCGCTCCAGCTGGGGGCACAGATGGTCCGCATTCAGAGCAGCACGAGTGTGAAGAAAGGGTTTTTTCCCTTTCTCTGTCCCACACTGCACCTCTCTGAGCCTCCCCTTAGCTCTGTGCAAGAGGAACTTCAGAGAAAGAAAGGAGATGCCTTTCAGGGGAGGACACACCTCCAATGTACATTTCAGCGTAGGTTAGTTACCAAGTACTAGGAGTTCCTAAGTGCTCCACCCAGAGAGGGGGAATATGCTAATGGAAAATGTCACTATTTTGTATTCCCCTAAGAAGACTTGATCTGTATGTGACTTTAAATGTCTGTTTGATTTGTCTTCACAAAATATACTCCTTTATACTTTTCTTATCCACTACTGTACTTGACCTCCTGTTTTGTTCTTAGCTGTGAACTGAACACGTTGAGAGAAAAATATATATTCTAAGGTGAGAAGCTCACATTCGTATACAAAGCTAAAATTGTTCTAAAACTATGCTAATGACGTCTGTTTGGATTCTGTTTCTCTTAGTTCTTGAAGTCAGGGTCTTCATCAAGAGACCAAAATTCCAAGCGCTAGTCATCCTGATCTTAATCAAGTATGGTTTTGTAGGGTTTTTGATTACTGTTGTTTACTTTAGCCAAGAAAGCTTTATTTTCATTGGAGAGACTGAGCCTCCATTTGGAAAAATCAACATGTGAAGTTATTATTGGTTGAATTGTCTATTTATCTGTTCATCTATTTGATGAACCCATTTTTAATTATTTGATCTTGTAATTTCTTTTAGTGCTCTCAAAGATTTGTTACTTAGTATCTTCTGGTGAGTTCCTAGTAGAACTTGCATTGTGGCATCCTTTCAACCATGGGAAACATTTTTTCCCCACCTTTAAAATATGTAATGAAAAATAGTCAGTAGGGAGAAAATTTTATAAATGTTTAGACATAGTTAGGAAAGACAGATATTTAAAAACGTATGCTAGAATTTACATTTTCCCCTTAAATTTGGCCTCTTTTGGGGGAGGCGCATTTTCTTTTGCTTCTTTCTGGTTGGAGAAATTTACAAAGATCTTTTTCAAGATGAAACTATTGAAATACATGCTATAAACTTTTAAACTGAAGTGCTAAACTTTAGGTTTGTCTTTGGAATTATAGACATTTATGAAATATTTATGGGAGTACTGAGTTGTGATAAAATAGGTCGAGTGCAATCTCCAAATGGCTGCCTGGGGCTGGCTGACTGTTCCCTAAGGGTGGACTGGTAGGAAGATGACTTAGATTTGGTTTCAGGTTGCTGGTAATTTCAGTTTATTATTGAACCAGGAAAGAAGCAGTGCAAAGGGAACAATGAGATTAGGTGTATGAGTGTCTGAAATTGGGTCCCCTTGGTCTCCCCATTTTCTCCAGAGGTATGCCCAGGGTTTGGTGGTCAAGGCCACCTGGTGGAGGCAGGAACTCAGCAGGACATGCTCACTGCCATCTCTAATGCTTAGAATGTCACCATTCCAAGATCAATGTCATTGTCATCTAAGGAAAATCTTGCCATGCTACAGCTAAATGTTTTCATATACTAACTGCTTCTCTGTCGAGCCTGTAGCAGGTCTGGCCACAGCATAATACAAATCCACCCTGGAAAATAATGATGAGGGGACGGTGACTTGCCCATTACGGGTTCAGCTCAACACTTGCCCCGTCCACCCCAGACATTGAAAGTACAATACCATTTCAATAGCACCTATGTAGAGATGCAGCCTCTGGATGTTTTCAGTTGACTAATTGATCTGGCTCAGTCAGCAATACTTAAAAATTTGAGGCCACAAATCTTTGAGAATCTGGTGGGAGACATGGACCCTCTGTTTAGAAGAGTGCTTGCTCTGATATTTGCATACATAACATTTCACCACCCGGTTTAAGTGGTTTCAGGGATCTCTCAGAGCCCAGCAGAGCAGAGGTCTCCAGGTCAAGGTCTCCTGCTTCTCTTGTTTCCTTAGCAGCTTGATCAGTAGAGCCTCATCTTGGATCCTTTAGCTCCATCTCAAAATCAAGCCACTACCTTGTTCTCTGTAGTACCTGACTCCCAATTGTATTTCTATCTCTCTAATTTCTTCTAATCAACTTTTATTTTCTAACTTCAGTTTTGACTGTAATATAATATCATTAGTGACCAACTCACTCTTTTCTGTCTGCTAATCTTGTAATATATTTGTTTCTCCAGATTTGTTTTGCCTTTTTTTTTTTTTTGAGTTTTCTATGTTTCCATCAAAAAGATGATTTTTATTATACTTGGCACATGTTAGATACTTAAAAATATTAATAGTAATAATATTTGTTAGCTATTACCGAGAACCTGCTAGGCATTGTACTGGGTGCTCTCTGACCCCTATTGCTAGTCATCATAGCAACCCTGCAAGGCAGGTTTTATCCCATTGAATTGATAAGGAACTTGAGGATTCTGGAGATTAAGAACTAAATATATTTTTCCCTTAAGCTGATTTTTTAATTTCTTCCTTGAATAAATTTTTAAAAATAGGAAACGTTATCTCACTCCTGGAAGTGCAAAACAAAAATAACCAATTTAATTGCCAAAAGATAACTGTAAAATAAATACACAGTACATAAATATTTTTCAGAATCAGTATGCCACCAAAAATCATCTACTGTACACCTTGTGACATCTCATTGCTCTTATGCCATGCTCTTTTCTTGAATTAGTGCTGGTTTTCCTTTTTATCCTTCCCTCTCTTTCCTCTTTTCTTCCCATCTTAATTATTCCCCTGTTCTGTCTCCTATCTCTCACCAGCTTGTCTCTCTGAGGCCTTGGAGTCCATCTTCATCAAATGGAACATCTGCTCTAGCCTTTCACCCTGAATCACCAGACTCTTTTAGGTCAAGAAACCCAAACATGTATTCCCTGTCCATGGTGTCTCTTCATTGCAGATACTCACAATGGAAAAGTATTATCCTTGCCATTTTCACACCAGCTCCAGGAAGATGAGGAAGGATGGCTCTGTGTAACTCACAGGTAGCATCCAGGTATGGAGGCTTCTGCTACCTGAGGTTTTAGGGTCATTGACTTAAGAGCCAGAGTGTCCGACAAATCCTATCTGCTTCCTCTTCCAGACTTGAAACAGTCAAGTTCTGTCCTCAGCCCTCCTTTCCACTCATTATATCCTTTTTCTTGAGGTAGTCTCAGGCAGTCCCATGATTTTAAAAACATTTTAAAATATATTGTCTCTCAGACTTATATTTCTGACCTGGATTTCTTCCTGTCTCTACTCTTGTACCATTTCTTTCATGCAACAAAATTATTTTTCTCAAGTGGAAATAAGATTATATTACTTGCTACCTAAATGCATCCAGTGAATTTTTTTATTACTAAAAAAAAAAAAAAAAAAAAACCCCACACTTATTAACATATAGGGGACACGAGACCCTATGTGTTCCAGACCTTCCTACTTCCCTGATGTCACCTCCCTCTACGTCTGCCTCGTCTATGAAGCTGCAGCCATCCTTACCACCCACTGCAGTCCCAATTTCCCTTCTCTGTTTTTTCCCAAGGTACTTACCACGATATCACCAATTCAATATTTTCCTGTTTAGTGTCTATTTACCTTAAATAGAATGTCATTCAGTAATGACAGTGGCATTTTACTTGTTTTATTCACTGGTGTATCTTCAGTGCCTAGAAAAATGCCTGGCATAGAGTAGATGTTCAAAAAATGTTGTGAAATGAATGAATGTTAATATTAGCAGACAGAAGATGGTGAGGTGGCATTCCATTTCCTTTTAAGAAATACCATTTATTTTCTCCACTTGCATAGGCTAGGTCAAGGTCCAGATACACTCTCCTTATTTCTCACATTGCAGCAAGATCCATAACTCTTTTTCATCCCCATCTCTGCATTTCACTTGTGCTATTGATGAATAAAGTGATAGTGTATTTGAATTAGGTCATTCACAGTGGGGACTAATGTGCTTCTCCAGGTCTTCCTTCTTTTTTCTTTAAAAATTATTTTATTATGATTTTATGATAAAAGAACACATATCCATCATTAAAAACCTAAATAGTTTAGAGTTATATAACATAGCTGTCCTCCTCTGACTACATTTTGGCAAAAAAAAAAGAAAAAAAAAAGAAAAAGAAAAAAACCAATGACCACTGTTAAGAAGTTGTTCTATAGCCTTCTCAGATCTTGTTTCTTCTTTATAAACTATTGATTATTTTATTAAACATTCACGTTAAGCAGAGAAAAGCTTGCTTTGGGGAAATGCCAAAAGTTAATAAAAGAACTACCTTATCCTTGACTCTGGGAAATCTAAAACTTAAGTATGGAGATAGGGCAAATATATATGGAAAAGAATACTTCTGAAAAAATACACAGGCAATTACTAATTAATTCTGTGAAAATGAGAAACATAAGTGCTAGAGGACAAAGAGCCATAGAGCAAATGTGGCCAAATGAGATGAATCGAGGAGGAGTGCCTGCTGGTCCCAAACGATGTCAAAATGGAACCAAGCAATTCTTTCTCTTTCTGTATTGCTTTTCTTCCCAAATGGTTTAAAACAACCCCCTAGCCCCAAAGAGAAAAAGTGTACTTAAAAGATATTCTTTGCAAATATATATATAGAGAGAGAGTTAAAAAAAAAAAAAAGGTTATTCCTCCTTAAAGAAATGGCCACCATTGTTTCAAGCTGTAAAATCTCTAGAATAACTATGCATTTCTGTGACACAAATGAATACACTGATATAAGTCTATGTGTAAAAGATGAATGAAATTCTTGCTAGTCCTATGTAACTGGAAAGGAAAAAAGAAATCCTTTTGGGTGGCATGGGTGAGGATTTGCTTGCGTGTAGATTATAATTTAAAATTGACTTCTGAATTTGTTAAGCCTTTTGACCTGTATTCAGAACACTTAGAGAGGGCTCATGCCAGCAAGTGACAATACTGTATTTATCAGCAGCCACCTGCAGGGCTTTAGTCTCCAGCTGCTGCTTTTTTTTTTCAATCCATTGAAACTTTTTATTTAAAATGGCTGTAGACCAAATAGCATTGACTGAGAAAAGAAAGCAAAAGGGTAGCATTTCCCTAAAAGCATTATTTTATTGGGACAAAAGGGCAAGGTTTTCTGAATCAACCTTAAGAAGTACAGATATTGAACATGTTAACAATACTAGTGTTCTTCCGAAAAAAACCCACATTACACCCCACCTCACTGGGTCTATTGATTGGAATGTCTTGCAAATGAAAGGAAATAAAGGAACTCAAACTGCTTCTTCTAACTAGGTGCCATCAATAATGCCCACATGGGCGAGCATTCCCTGATTTAAGACCTTGTCTCCTTCATGCATCCACTTAAAGCTCTTTGGATAGAGGAAAAACTCCCCCGCCCCAAACAGAATGTTAGATTAAGAAAGATTCGTCCTGTTCTGCTGCCCTGTTTCTTTCCCTGCAAGCTTCCTTGGGGTTCTCTCTCATTAGCATCCTTCCTCTTGATCATTTGTAGTATTTGAGTTGCTGACGTACATTTGCACTTCTAAACTTAGATCCTGTGCACGTGTATTTACATATAATAGGAGCTTTGTTCTAATTTTTAAATGGGAAAATTTTTTGCTTTTTGAAGCCATCTTCTTAGGAAGAACAATCAGGAGAACACAGCTGGCTTTTGGAAATTGAGTTTCTCCTGAACATTTCCTGCTATTATCTTGACAATCTTACTATTATCAAAGCATTTGAATATTAGGTATGACGATGAACACTCACCGCAGGGAAGAGAGGAGCAAGGCCATAAGTGGGAGGGGGCCACTAACAATTGTGCCCCCTGTTGCAGCCATAATAATTTAATATTCTCATACTGGGAGGCTCCATTTTACTTGGCCTGTATTGAGCTACTCCGTGTATTGTTTCCCTTTGGCCAAACCATCAGGGTTGTCCCTTGAACAGCCTGTAAGACTTCAAATAAAGGATCATGCTGATAATGGCCTAAGGGCAGGATTTTTGTTTTGCATGGGAGTCAGTAATTTAACTGTTACACAGAGGAAGGCTTCTGGGTTTTGTACAGAATTTATTTCAAGACTGTATTTAAACCTGTTGGTAGATCAATAGTTTTTCTTCTTATTGACTATTTGTCTCTGCCTGAAAAATAGGGATGACACCTCCACTAAACGATAGAGACTGGATATATTGGAGTTGCCACATGGTGATACCCCGTTCTGTTTGTTTTGTACTTTGTGGCTGGATACATTTTTTTTTTCCAGTGGATTTAACTTTCTCATTTAAATTTCTGCTCAATATCAGGTAGGATCTGAAGCTGTCATGTGAAAGATGCTAAGTAGAAGAGACAGATTATTCTTTCTTGTAATTCCTACCCTTGTATTTTGCCTGGTGTCAATGCAGAGGCTAACCTTGCTGAAGTCTTTAAGATATTATCATTTGAAAACAGGCTCCTGAGCCCAGCTGTATCTCAGCATAGTGTGGTACAGAACGTAATAGAAGGAGGGTTTGTTTTAGTCTCTATCACGTGAAAGACTTTGTTATATTTTTATACCATAACACCACACTATAACAAACATTTGGAGGATAGTTGTTACAGTGAGCCCCAGAGTATTTCTGAGGGAGAAAAGGAAAAAAAGAGATTAATACATTTTCTTCTTTGTAAAACTGATTTAGACTGTGAAATGGGGCTTATCCAAGGTTATGGATGTAGCAGAGTGTAGTGTTAAATTAGGATGACCTGACCACCATGTAGTTTTTGATTATCATGGGTTGTCTCCAAGACCTACTTTTAAAAAGAATGAGAAATATTAGTAGAGCTGTTAAGGATTTGGTCCTTTGTTTTTATTCATTTTGATCCAAACTGTGGGAAGCTCTCACCAAAAAAAAAAAAAAAAATGCCTGGCTTAAAATACCACATCACCATGGGAAAGTAGATATTTCAATTACTTATTTTTTTTCAGTTGCTGAATTTATTTTAGGAATTTGAAGGCTTTATTACCTGTTCATAAAAGGATAGCTTTCTTTTGACCACACCCTAGAGTAGAGTTTAGCCAGTGCTGAGTTCCTTAAGAAATGTCAGGTTGTGGTTTGAGATGTCCCTTTAAGAATCCCATGACCACAAGGATCTTATCTTTTGTTCTGGAGTCCTGTGACCTCATGCATGAAGGTCAGAGGGCATTGTGGTATTCTGTGCCACAAACTTCTGTTCATTTGCATTTGTACTTAGGATAGTGAAAAGAGTTATCATTACCTACCAACCTTCATCTCCAAGTGAGGTTGATAGAGCATTTAAACATGAATTATTATTACTGGTATATTTACGCTGAGTCCCCATGGAGAACAAAGCTTCCTGACTAATAATGTGACCATTATCATGATGACAAAGAGTGTAGTTTAGGTTAAGGAGCAGACCATCAAGGGTAACACCCTACTCTTTCCTTGTATGTATGTACGTATGTGTATAAAGTATGGGATGAGCAAAAAACAACTGAAGAAGAGCTTAAGGGAAATTCGTCCTTTTCAGGAAGAGCTATAAATGCTGAGATAGACATGTGTCTAGATATCTACATCTATGAACACTCAGAGATATTTAATTATCAGTTTTAATAATGAGATGTGAAATAGACACATAGACTATTCCATGTGATGTTTGCATTTTTAACTTTTAAAGACACAGTGTTCTAGACTTGGGTCTGAGGGAAGTAAGAAGGAAGGGAAAAAAAAAACAGATGCAGAGAGACATTAATAGTTGAATTAATTTAGACTCAAGATAATTTAAAGGTTCTAGTAGAGAATTCAGTTGGGGAAAATATAAGATAAAATTTCTATAAGTTACATTTGCTAAGTCCTTGGTGGTAAGTATATTAAAATTGTCACCTAATGATTGATGCTGAATATGTGCAGCTGGGCCGCTGGTTTCTCCCGAGGAGCTCACATTTTCCTTAAAATCTCACTTGGCATCATCGTATTTCACAGGGCTAACTTGGCACAGACGTTACAGCTAAAGGAGGCAGAGTGGCATATTCTCTGGGGGTGTGGACTCTGGAGCTGACTGCCCTGGACTCGGTCCCAGCTCCACCAATTACTAGTTGTGACAGAGAGCAAGTTATATATCCCTGTGCCTTGGTGACTTTATTTTTAAAATAATGCTGTTATGAAGATTAAGTAAGTTGGTATGTGTAGGGTGTTGCAGTGCATGGCATATGGTCAATTGTTTTCTCTCTCTCTGCCTCAGTTTCCTGTTGTAGAGATAGTAATCGTACTTCTCCCATAGGGCCGTTGTTTGTATTTAATGAATTAATGTTTTGTATGTAAAATGCTTAGAACAGTGCCTGGCACTGTGTCAATTTTAGCAATTGTTATTATTCTACAGAATAAAGATCAGATTTTCTGAACTCTAATTCAGTTCTTTTAGAAAACATACATATAGCTGACTTCATGAGGAATATTGTTCCCTTCACATTCAATTCTTTAAAAGAAAAATCAAAAGAGCCAGTCAGAAATTCTGGCGCACGATCACACTTGTATCTAAGGATTTTCTAATCCTCTGTTGGAAGTCACGTAAGGGTAGAAGAATTAATTTCCATGAAAATAACGATTAATATCATTAGGAACCCACTCCCAAATTATTTTATCTTAAGTATTTTTTTATTCAAAAAAATTTGAGTTTCAGAAAATGAAAAAGTAAATTGTGAGGACTCTCCTTTTACCTCCGGTAAATGACCTTTTTGAGAGCACTTTGTCCACTTTGAGAAGTGACTGACGTTAATTTTCTATGAATAAACTCTGCGTACATTCTGGTGCACCTGGTGACAAGCAATGATCTGAAGAGCATGCAGTTGTTAGACTTTTTTTGGCATGGAAATGCCCAATTTGAAGCCTTCAGACTTCGAGCCTTATAAATAAACTTCTAATTATATTCATTCATTCATTTATCCATTCATTCAACAAACAATATTAGGATACCTACGTGTCTGGCACTGGGCTCGGTGTTGGGCACCTTTAAAAGAACATGTGCTTTTTTTTTTTTTTTTAAGGAACAATCTGTATGACTCTGCTTCAGTGTTTTCCCTACTGTGGGTTGTGACCTATTAATAGGTTATAAGATAAATTTAATGGATTGTGACCAGAATTTTTTAAAAAAATGAAGTACAATTGAAAATAGCAGTGTACCACACATAATACAGTTTCCTGAAACTTTAAAAATATCTCTGTTTCAGGCTCTATCTGTAAAACACATATATTTGTCACTATGTAAAATATATTATTTTAGATCATTTCCAAAAAAGTTTGAAAAGCCCTGTACTCAGCAGTAATCTGCATCTCACTGCCCTGCACCCCTCCTCCCCGACCTTCTCTCTTGTTCACTCTGCTTCAAACTGGCCCCTTTGCTTTCTCTTCTACTTGCCAAGAAACGTGCTCTCCTCTCAGGATCTTTGCTTGTGTGATCAGCTCTCCTTTAAAAGCAATTCCCTCCAATGAATTTCCTTTAGGTCTCTGCTCAGATATCACCTTCTCAGGGATGTCTTGTCTTGACTGTTCTGTATAAAACAGCTCACCGTGCTCCCCATTCTCTCACCTCACAATCTTCTCTTTATTCAGCCTTTATTTATTTTTAGAGACTAGAGCTTAAATAGGCTTCGATATGTTATCACGGCCTGACGTAATTTGTTGTTGTTTTTGTCATTACTTGTTTCTTGTCTTTTTCTCCCCATCAGAATGAACACACCATGAGTTCAGGACTTGGTTTTGTTCCCCACTCTATCATGGTGCCTCTAACAGTGCCTGGCATGTGGTAAATGCTTAAAAAAAATTGTTGAATAGCTAAAAGAAAGAACAAACAAATGATGGAATTAAGGGTTATGTTGGTCTTACTTTACTGCATATAAATGATGTTGGAAGGACAACTAATGTAAGTTTCTGACACGGTCCCCAAAGATTTGGACTCTCCCTAGCTTTCTAGTTTTATCAGTTGCCTTTTCTTTGCCTTTCTCATCTCCATGATTTTGATTGCTGTGCTCTGACAACTTGGAGATCCCAGTGGTTCTGTGAATACACACAACTGTCGCACACCTGTGCCCTTGCTCACGCTATTCCCTTTGCCTGAAGTGCCCTTCCCCCAACTCTTGCTTCTTCACCTGCGTAACTGTGCTGGCCCTTTAGGATTTGGTTTGGAATCTGTGTTTCCTTAGAAATCTTCCAGGATCTCCCTGGCTGGGGAAGATGCTCCTTCTCTGTGCTTTAATGTCACTGTGTCAATTTTAAATATCTATTTCTGTGACTTCTTCCTTAGGAGCTACATGAGAGCAGAAGTGACCCATTCACATTTTTGTATTCCTAGAATTTCCCATAGTGCCTGGCATGCAATAAGAACTCAATAAATGTTTGTTTAACTAAAAGGACGTATGTTTGAATTTTTAGACAGTTTGTTTAATTGATCTGAACGGTATTTCCTTGAAACTGACAATGAACCTATATTCAGCCTGTTTTATACGATCTTTAACCCATTAACAAAGGAAGATATTTTCATGGATATTTTGTTGTTTTTCATTTGTCAAAAGCAAGCATGTCTTTAAAGTTGCTGTGAGTGAGGCGTGGATGAAGGAAGGATGGAAAAGCACAGGTGCAAACTGTACCCTCCACCATGTTTTTCTGTTGCATATCTCATTTGCCTTGTGATGTTTTTTCAATGGGTGGGTTCTTCTTGGTTTTGCTTCTTCTTCGTCTTCTACTTCCTGAGAACTGACTCCTAGAGATAAGAAAGGGATTTGAGTAAAATGTGAAGTTGTCTTTTTAGATCCTGGGAATACCCTGGTGAAAGATGCAGCCAAAATGAAGATTTTGGAGTATGTGTGGTTTTCATTTATATTTGATGCTTTGGTTTCCTTTTGCTGTGGATAATTGAGAGTTGGCTGAACATGTCAACTGCCCAACTAAATATAACCTTCTGAGGAAAATTTATTCTTTGCACTCCTTTGCTTTTTTATTGTGATGAAAAGAGGAAAAAAAAAAAAAAAAAAAACCAGAGACTCAACGGGCTGTAACTTTAATAGGTCATTCCAGCCAGTGCTTACCTTCACAAAATTCTGATAATACAGGGAAGACAATACAGTGATCAAAAGCAGTGATGAGATTTTTTAGCAGCATTAACCGTCATGACCTAGCAAAATGAAAGAAAATGGTTTAACAGAACTGTCAGCTTCAATATAGCTAATAAAGGCATGGATAAATGTTTATTACATACCGGAGACAGATCATTTCTGTACAGAAATTGAGGATGACCTTTACTGATAACTCTTATCTGCCTGATATCCTGAGAGAGAGGGAGAGGGAGAGGGGAGAAAAGCATATTTGCTGATATTTATGAAAGGAGAAATTATCATGTGCAAATAAAACATTTTAGCAATGATTATCTCAAGTCACCCTCTTGCCCTCTCTTCTACCCCTGCAGACATCCCTCACGGAGGTATAATATAGATTCCTCTCTAGGAGACCAAATGTGCCTGAAAGTTGCATTGGTAAATTCAGGGAAATTCTACTTAAACTCACCATGTCTTAAAAAGCAAAGAATAGGAACACATGGCTAGGAATACTTATATCAATAACGTTGACTCTTAATTTCTTCTAAGACATTACAAAGATGTTGCAATTATTTGACAACCCTTTTAATAAAATGCTCTCAACTGTAACTAGAAATTTCAGAGAGTCTGTAATAAACAATCCTTGTCCATTCTGTCATGATAAATAAATTAGCTAATATTCATAACATGTTTAGAATTTTTGAAAGACATCGATGCCTAAATATCGTTACTTACTGATACTAATATTTTTGTTCTTCTTATGAAACTGCTGGAGGTGGTGATGGTGCAGAAAATGATAGAGGCTTTTTATTTTTATTCATTTATTTTTTTTCTCTTTTATTCCAAAGGGATATTTCCTGGTACCTTCATTAAAAGTGTTTACAATTTAAGTTGAGTTGTCATCAAAAATATAAGTCAACAGTTGATGTGATAATTTGGGTAATTTAGGGAAGAAAAAGTAGATTTACCTGAAATATTTAAACCTTAAGCTTGTTTTTTTGTTTGTTTGTCTGAAGACACATGTCAAATCTTATTACATTGTTCCTAGAATAGTTCTGTGTATCTGGTGGCTGCCCAGTATATTTTAATTAATGACAGTATTTTGGAAATCTTAGACACTTTCCTGCATATTCTTATTTTGACATATGTTTATATACAGGGATAGCTTCCCTCTAAACTTAAAATTTTCTTCAGAAGGTATAAAACCCAGTATGCATAGGCATAGTAGATTCAAAGTAGAAAAAGCAGGCTAGTATGAATTCATTTGACATTGAAATTGACAATTTTTATTTTTAAATTAAATTTGATTTAGTAATAGAGGTGGAATTGGAAACCTCTTATTTCCTTAGCTCTATGGCTTAATTAAATGTCTTTTTTCTCCTCTCTCTCACTTATTTTTTCTTTCTATTCTTTTAAACAAGCCTACAGGCAACTGTTTTGCACACCCAATATGCAGAAGCTCTGCCAAAAGGGCCGGTTGTGTTTAGGAGCCATCCAGGGCGCTTTGCGGTGCTTTGCGCTTAGAGGAAGGAAGTGCCTCCCCTCTCTCTCCCTTTCTCTCTCTCTTTTGCAGCTGCAGCTGTCAGGCACTCCCTTGGCCCATTTCGGCTGCTCTGAGCCACTGACTCTGCCACTATTAAGACAGAATGAATTTTCCACAATGTCATAGGGGGCTTGTTTGGCATTTAATATGGAATATAGACTCTACTGAGGCTGAAAAAGACAAACAAAATCTTGCAGATGAGGTAAAACAACAGTTTGTGCCTTGTCATAAACATGTCATTTTGTGCCTCTGACCCAGTCTCCACACCAAGCTTTCTTCTCAGCACCATGTCTCTGTTGACATACAGGAACTGTTGGTGAGACACACACACACACACACACACACACACACACACACACACACAGAGAGAGAGAGAGAGAGAGAGAGAGAGAAAGAGGAGAGTGAGTGAAAGCATCAGAGCAGACACGGAAATCTGTCACCTCTCTTTGATCCTTATAGCTGAATTAATTTAGAAATTATAAGTTTGCAAATGCATGATAGAAACAAGGAAATGGAAAGAAGTCTTTATTTGTTTACAATTTTAAACTGTCATTTGTTGGAACTATGGAACTAAAAAGAACAGTAAAGTTGTAATTTGATGAAGCTGCACTTTGATGACGAATAATTAGATATTGACTGTAAAAGTTTCTCATCAGAATAACATCTCTTTTATAGTTTTCTGTGCTGTTCAGATTTGGTGTCTATTACAAGTTACAGCAGGAATACGAATGACTTTTCAGTGCTTATGTGAAAATTGTGAAAGCCTTGAAAATCTATCTGGATTCATTAATTTCTGAATTTTTTTTCCAATGAATGATTATAAATACTTTGTCAGGACAGGTTAGTCAACCATACACATGTCTGACAACAGACTCACTGATTCTGGTGCCATGTTTATGGTAAGTATTAACCAAAAAGCCTATCTGCTACATGTCCTGGATAATACAGTCTTTATGATTTTACTTTACCAGCATCATATGTAGCCCTTTATTACAGGCTGTTTTAAATACATATAGCAACTCATTTAATCTTAAAGTCATCCTATTTTACAAGGGGAAACGGGGCACAGAGAATTCGTTCAAGGTTATGTAGCTAGTTAAGAGGTGGGGCCAGCGTTTGCCCCAAGGAAGTCTGACCCCAGGGCTCTTCTTGTTTATCATTGTGCTTCACTGCCTCTTAGTCCTGAGGGATTGAATTGGGGCAGTTAACTACTGGAGTCCAATTGGCTGTAAGAGGTGTGGTCTGAGTACCAATGTTGTAAATTGAACTAAGGGATTAGGAAACATTAACTAACTGGCTTTTATTCTTCTAAATCTTGAAGGAGAAAAAGAAGGCAAACCTACATTATATAGGTTTACATTTACCTGTGCTTGTGGTGGTGAGGTGGGGTGAAAATGCTCTTCTCCTACCCCAGCTCTCTTCCAACTCCTCTCTCCATTTCTTGTATTGACTTTTGCCTTTTCTGCCAGATGTTTCAGGCTCTCAGCATTCACGGGGTGCTTCATTGCACAGGACACAGTCCTGTCCCTCTCAGTGCTCGCAGCCTACTTGAGGAGATAGATTTGTGTCCTGCCCAGGGTGCTGGGGAAGCAGACAGAGGGGACATCACACACTGGCTGCGACCAGGAAGGGTGCTTGGTGAAATCTTTTGAGTAAAAGGAAGAGAAAAACTACTTTATAATCAGAAAAAGTAATTTCTAATTATGAAAGTAATTCTTCAGTATAAAAAATTTCAGAAGTGTTGGAAAAGTGAGAAGAAAAAAACAGTCACCTTTAAGTGAAATATTAACACAGAAAGAATTACGTAAAATCTGGGTATACGTCAAGCCTTATTTTTTTGCCCCAGGCATATATCTTTGTAAATTTGGAATCATACTGAATACAATATTCATTATAGTATTTGAATATTTTCATGAACTTATGTTCTTCTGCAGCATAACTTCTCTGGGTCTGCAAGTATTTATCATATTAGTGTACTGTAATCTTTTTTTGGATATCTAGGTTGTTTCCACGTATTCACTAGTATAAACACAGGATAATGAATATCCCTAAACAAAATTTTGTGCAAGAGCTAGAAGAATATGAAATTATTTATATTTTGTGGTTCATGTTGCTCAATTGCCATCTTTTAAGAATATGTCTTTATATATTTCCACCAGCAGAGTATAAAATTTAGTACACTCTTACCAATACTAATGTTATTATTTAAAATTTTTTCCATTGTGATAGGAGACAAATATTACCCAATTGGAAAAGACAATATTGTCAATTTGATGTTCTAATTATTTCATTCATCAGTAATGAGTTTGAACATTTTTATATTTTTTGTCTACTTGAATTTTTTTTTTGAATGAGTAGAATATTCTCTTTCATCCTCTCTGTGAATGTTTTTGTTAATTTGTAAAAGCTAAGTAATACATTAACCCTTTACTCATCATATGTGCTGGAATAGTTCTTAAATGTTACTTTCCTTTAAATTTTATTTAGATAACTTTGACATGTAGAAGTTTTCAGTTTTCTCTTGGTCATGTGAACAAAAAATACTGCAAACTGTATCAGTAAACAAAGGATACTGAAACCATCAAGTCATCAGCGGCTGCCGCCACCCCTCAGTGAAGACAAGCCTGCAGCCCAGCCTCTGCAGCCACTCACAATGGTGCACCCTGAGGGGACTCAGAATAAGAAAGGACAGGATACTGGCCCTAGATAGCTAGGTGCTTGTCAAAGGAATGAATTCAATGAGCCCAAATGTTTGCTTCCTCCCATACATAGAAAAGCACTGAATTCTTTTTTTTTTTAAAGAGGAAAATTAACTAATTTTATTGCACTTGAAAAAAGCCTTCCAAGTGTTGGTTGCATCTACTAATTCTTCAGAATTCTAGGAGCTGGTGAGTGAGTTTATTAAAAAAGGGCAAGCACTTGAAATTCGGAGCCATTGCATTTTTTAATACATGTACTGCTTTTTTTTTCCCTAGGGGGCAGGTAACTAAGTTTATCTATCTATTTATTTATTTAAATGGAGGCACTAGGGACTGAACCCGGGACCCCAGGCACGCAAAACACACACTCCCCCACTGAGCCATTCCCTTCCCTGCCCTAGAGCCATTGCATTTAAATCCTGGTCCGACCACTTGTCAGTTGGGTAACTTTGGGCAATAAGAGTGGCTCCTATTTTCTGAGTGCGTTCTTTGGACCAGGCACGTTAAACACATGATCTCATTTAATCTTCATAATAAGCATGAAGTGGATATTATTCCCAATTATCATCTCCATTTTACAAATAGAGAAATGAAGGCTGAGAGAAATTATTTGTTCAGGGTTGGATACATGATAAATGACAGAAAAGTAATGTGAATGAGGTCTGCGTGGCTCCAGAGTTCTTAAATGTGGTGCCATACCTCCTCCAAGTTATAATGTACCTAAGGTATTAAATCTTTATGAGCTTCGTTCGGTTTCATCATCTGTAAAGCACCTAATAGTCATGACTAACATTCCTGAGTGCTTACTGTCTTCCAGGCATTTTCTAAATGCCGACATACCTTATCTCATTTAATTCTCACAGAGTTCTAATGAATAGGAACTACTTTTATCCCCATTTTACAGGAGACACTGAGGCATAGCGGTGTTAAGAAACTGACCTGGCAAGGAGGGTATAGCTCAGTGGTAGACCCTGAAAGCACTAAATTTTTTAACGTGAGATGCCTGGTTTTCTTTAGATAACAAGTAATCTTTTATTGTTCCAAATACCTGGTCTTTGTTGTAAAGCTCCTATTTATCCTAGCTCCTCCCCTACCCCTTCGGAGCAGTCCCTCAGCGTGATCTGAGAGGCTGTCCTCCTGGCTTGAGTCCTCCCGCCAAATAAAACATAACTCTCAACTTTTGGTATCATCATATTTATTTAGCCATTCTAGTGAGTGTTCAGTGTTAACTTCATTCTGGTTTTAATTTGTATTTCTCTGATAATTAAAGAGGTTGAGTACTTTTAAATCAACTTTTCCAAGACACAATTGGTATAATAAGTTATACATATTGCAAGTGTACAATTTGATAGGTTTTAAGATACGTATACATTTGTGAAACCGTCATGTAATCAAGATAATGCACTATCCATATCCAAAGAGTTTCATTGTGCCCTTTTGAAATTCCTCTTTTCCCCTCCCAACCTCCATCTATTTTCTGTTATTATAAGTAGTTTGAAAATTCTAGAATTTTATATATGAAGGATCATATATTATGTACTCTTATTTGTCATCTTTCACTTAGCACAATTATTTTAATTTTTATCAAGGATGTTGTGTATATAGTAGTTCATGCTTTTTATTGTTGAGTAGCATTCCACCATATGGATATACCAAATGTACATTCCATTCACCTGTTGATTGGCATCTGGACTGTTTCTACTTTTTAGTTATACAAATAAAATTGCTATGAACATTCGTGTTTAAATTTTTGAATAGACATATGCTTTCATTTTGGTAAATACATAGGAGCAGAATGGCTAGGTTATGAGTCAGGTATATGTTTAACTTTTTAAAAACTGCAAACAAGTTTTCCAAAGTGGTTACTATTGTACATTCCCATTAACAGTAAATGAAAATTCCAATTGCTTTGCTTCCTCACCAACCTTTGAAAAGGTTAATCTCTTTAATTTTAGCATTCAAATAGATGTCGAGTGGTATCATATGTTTGTTTTGCTTTGCATTTCCCTACTGATTAATGATATTGAGCATCTTTTTTTAATCTAAGGTGTCAAATCCACTAGAATAAAGTTGTTTACTGTTCCCTTATTGTCCTTTTAATATGTACAGAATCTGTAGTGAAGTTGCCTCTGTTATTCCTGGCATTAGCTATCTGTGTTATCTCTTTTTTTGTTCCCCGTTAGTCTTGTTAGAGATTTATTAATTTTATTGGTCTTCCTAAAGAAGCACTTTGAAAAGCATTGATTTTTTCAATTGATTTTCTGTTTTCTATTCAATTCATATTTGCTCTGATTTTTATTATTTTATTTCTTTTAATTACTTTGGGTTTAATTGTTTTTCCTTTTCTAAGGAACGTGGGGTTATTGATTTAAGACCTATTTTAATAGAGACATTTAGTGCTATATATTTCCCTCCAAGTACTGCCTTAAAAACATCCCATAGATTTTGATATGTTGTATTTTTCATTCTCATTCAATTCAAAATACTTTATAATTTCTCTTTTGACTTCTTCTTTGACCCATGAAGTTTGTTATTTGAGAGTTCTTCAGATACTTTTATACATTTCCAGTTTAATCTGTTTGTGGTCAGATAGTCCGTATACCTTATAAGACTTGAAATCCTTTAAATTTATTAGACTTGTTTTATGACCCAGAATACAGTTCTGTCTTGGTAAATGGTCATGTGCACTTGAAAAGAATGCATATTCTGCTATTGTTGGTGGAATTCTTTATTAATGCCAAGTATACCAATTTTGTTGTTAGTGTTGTTTGTCTTTTATGTCTTTAATGATTTTCTGTCTACTTGTTCTATCAATTATTGGGAGAGGAGAGTTGAAATCTCCTCCTAAGTGTAGATTTATCTATTTTCCTTCCAGTTCTGTCAATTTCTGTGTTTGAAACTCTGTTATTAGGTTAATAAATGGTTAGAATTGGTATGTCCTTTGGTGAATTGACTTCATTATCCTTGTAGAGTGATCCGTTTTATCCCTAGTGATATTGTTTACTCAGAAATTTACTTTAATATTAATGGAGCCACTTCAGTGTGCCTTTGATTAGTGTTATCCTGGTATATTTTTTCTCATCTTTTTACCTTTAATCTAGTGTGTCTTTATATATAAACAGTGTTTCTTGTGGGAAGCATTTTGTTGGATCTTTTTCTATCTAATCTGCTAATCTTTGCTTTTGGGACATTTAGGTCCTAGGTCATTTACATTGGTATGTTTAGGTTTAGTTCTGCTATCTTGCTTTTTTGTTTGTTATTTGTTCCCTTTTCCCTTCTCGTCTGCTTTCTTTTGCATTAATAGAGATTTTTTTCAATGATTTAATTTTATCACCTTTGTTTTATTGTTACTTATAATTTTTTGATGTGTTATTTTAGTAGTTGCTTTGGTGTTCATAGTATAATTTTTAGCTTATCTCAGTCTGTCTTCAAGTGTTATGATTTACTTCATGTTTAGTGCAAGTAATGTTTAGTACTAGTACTTTTGGATAACTTTTTTTTTTTTTCTTAACTATGTCTTAAAGCTCACTATTCTCTTCTCTGGCAATATGTACCCTGTTAATCCCATCAGTTGTATTTTCATTTAAGACCTTGCTTTCAACTCTAGAAATACAATTTGGTCCTTTTAAAGAATATATTGTTCATATCTCTGCTTAAATGTTAGTTTTTTCTCTAGCTTCTTGAACATATTGAATACAGTTAGAATAACTTTAATATACTTGTATATGCTATCATCTGTGTCATATTTGTTTTGCATTGACTTTATTGACTTTTCTCATTGTGATCATTTATTTGTATGCCTTTTAATTTTTAATTTGATACCAGACATTGTAAATTTTAACTTGTTGGATCCTGGAAGTTTTGCAATCCTGTAAATATTTCTAAATATTTATGTATTTATGTTGTGGTACTTGGAAACAGCTTGATTCTTTCAGTTCTTGCTTTTAAGCTTTGTTAAACACGACCATAACACTATTTAATCAATGGCTAATTTACCCCAGTACTGCGGGAAAACACTTCTGAACGCTCTACCAAATCTCCATGAAGTGTGAGCCTTTACAATCTGTCTGATAAGAACAAACAAGTCTGGCTCTGGGTGTGCTCTGGGCAGTGTCTTTTCTAATGCTTCTTGATGTCTTCTCTCCAGTTTTTAGTAGTTTCTTCTCATAAATCCTGAATACTCAGAGAAGACCTTCTTCAGATCTCTAGAATTCTCTGTCTTCTCAGTTCTCTTCTCTTTGGTACTGTGTCCTACAAAGTCTGGCAGTCTTGACTGTCACAGACTTACAACATTTTCTTCAACTCAGGGAGACTTTTGCATTCCATCTAATTTCTCCTGTTATACACCATGGCCTGGACATTTTCTCCAAGTGGTATGTTGAAGCCATCGTAGGAGTAATCTTGTTAGGTTAGCTGATCTCTCATTGCTTGATTTCCAATGTCTTGAGAACCATTGTTTCACATACTTATCCAGTATTTTAGTTTTTCAGGCAGGAGGAAAAATCTTTTTTTCTGAAACTCCATCTTGGCCAGAAGCATAAGTTCTGTTGAGCATCTTTTCATGTCCTTATTAGTCATTCATATATTTACTTTATTAAATGTCTTGTCAATTTTTTGCCCCTTTAAAAAATTGGATAATTCATTTCCCTAGTATTGTGTTGTAAGGATTCTTTTTTATATTTTGGAAAACTTTTAATGCCAAAAGTTTTAATATTGATGAAGTCCAGTTTATCAAGTTTTTCTTCAATAATGCTTTATGTTCTAAGAAAATCTGACCATAAAGGTCATGGAGATTTTCTCCTATGTTTTGTTTTGAAGTTTTATTCCATTAACTTTTATGTTTAAGTTTAAAATACATTTTAGGTTAAAATTTGTGTGGCAGAGTAGATGAGGTTCACTTTTAAACCTTTTGATAGTAAGCTGTTCCAACAGTATTTGTTGAATGAACTGTCCCTTTCCATCAAAGTACTTAGACACTGGGCTTGAAAATTAATTCAGGTGTGGTTCTTTTTCCAAGCTAACTATTCTATTCCATTGTACATTTTGTCAGTATCACTGTATTAATTCTTGATAGCTTTACAGTGAATCTTGAAATAAGGTAGTGTATATCTTTCACCTTTGTTCTTTTTCAAAGTCGTGTTTAGTGTTCTAGGTTCTTTGTGTTTTTATAATTTTTAGAATAAATTTGTAAATGTCCACAAAATAGGCATGATGGGATTTTTATCTGGGATTCTGTCAAATGTCTAGATCATCTTAAATATTGAATCTTAAATATTGAATCTTCAATCCGTGATCATAGTATATGAAACCACCTTTAAAATTTTTCTTTAATTTTTCATTAATTTCTTTCAGCAATATTTTTTGTTGTTGTCACTCTACAAGTAATTCATATATTTTGTTAAATTTATCATTAAGTAATTCATATTTTAATGCTATTATAAGTAGAATTTTAAAAGTTATATTTTCCAGTGGTTTGCTCCAAGTATTTAGATATACAGATGATTTTTGTATACAGACATTCTATATTGTGGCTGTTAAAATCATGTATTAGTTCTATTTTTTTTTTTTTTTTTTTTTTAGATTCTGTAGGGTTGTCTATGTACAGACAGTTTTACTTCTTCCTTTCCACTCTGCATGCTTTTGTGTTGTTTTATTTTGTTTTCTTATGTCATTGCACTGGGTAGAGTAGGGGAATTATTAAGTAGGAGTAGTGAGAGGATATTCTTGCTTTGCTTCCTATTTTAGGGAGAAAGTGTTCAAGCTTTCTCCATTATGATATTACTTACAGGCTTTTTTTTTTCATAGGTATCCTTTATCAGGTTGAAGAAGGTTCTTTTATTTCCAATTTGTTGATAATTTTTAACATGATTGTGTATACAATTTTGTCAAATGAACTTTCTGTATCTATTGAGATGACTATTATTTTTCTCCTTAATACCCTAGTTTGATTAAGTAAATTGATTAATTTTCAAATGTTAAACCAACCATACATTCTTTGGGTATACCCTACATGGTCATTATGCATTAACTTTTACAATGTTGCTGGATTTCATTTGTTAATACTATGATTTTTTTCTTTTTGCATCTGTGTTCATGAGAGTTACTGGTCTCTGAGTTGTCTTATTTTTGTAATGTCTTTGGTTTGGTATCAAGGTAATGCTTGCCATTTAAAGTGAGTTTGGTAGTGTTCCCTCCTCTTTATGTTCTAAAATATTTTCTGTAGCATTAGAATGATTCCTTCCTTAACCGTTTGCTAAATTTCAGCTAGAAAGCTATTTGGGCTTGTGGTTTTGCTTTTCTTTGTGAGAAAATTTTTGTTTACAAATTTAATTACCTTACTACATCTAGGGCTGTTTTGTGCACTGTTGGTAATTTCTGTCTTTCAAGTAGTTTGTTCTTTTCACATAAATTGTTGAATTTACTTGTTTGCTCTTTCTCTCTTCTTTTTTCCTTGATTAGTCTAGTTAGAGGTTTTTCCATTTTTTTTTGGAGAACTAGCTTTTTTTTTTTTATTTGTCTCTATTTTTAGTTATATGTTAACTGATTTAGCATATCAGTATTATTTCTTTTATTTTACATTTTTATACTTAATATTCTATTTGATTTTAGCTTCATAAAGTGGAACTTCATATCACTTATTTTAGGCTCTTCTTTTTCAACATGAATATTTAAATCAAACCAATAAATTTCCTTTAAGCTCAGCTTTCATTACATCCCACAAATTTTGATGTGTTGTATATTTTTTTCTATGAGGTCAAATAGTTTTTAATTTCACTTTTTGTGTTTTCACTTGATCTATGTGTTCTTCAGAAGAGTGTTGTTTAATTTCTAACTATTTGGGCATTTCCAGATATTTTTAAATTGATTTCTAGTTTAATACCATTATGATCAGAATATAAGCTCTATATAATGTTAATCCTTTTAAGTTTATTTAAGCTTGCTTTGTTGGAATGAGTTCTATAATGTCAGTTATGTCAGGTAGGTTAATTTTGCCATTCAAGTTTTGTCTGTCCTCATTTTTTGTGTCTTTGTATTCTATTGATTTGTTGAAGTGTTGAAATCTCCAACTGTCTTTTTGGATTTGTCTCTTTTTCTTTTTAGTTCTTTCAACTTTTGCTTTAAGTATTTTGAAGTACTATTATTTAGAGTTTACACATTAAATATTGCTCTTTTTTCTTAGCTAATTGACACTTGTCACTTGGAAAAGTCTATTTTATTTTCTGTTATATCCTTCTCCTGAAGTGTACTTTTCCTGATTCTGCTATAGCTGCTTCAGTTTTCTTTTAGTGTGTGCATGTTTTTTGTTCTTCCATTCTTTTACTTTTAATCTGTGTCTTTATATTGTAAGTTCACTTTTTGGTGAATAGTCTATGATTCAGTCATGATTTTTTGTTCAGTTTGAAAAATCTTTGCTTTTTTACTGGAAATTTTAGACAGTTTATATGTAGCATGATTATTAACATGGTTGAGGTTAGTTTTACCATTATCCTATTTGTTTTCTTTTTGTCTTTGTATTCTCTTTTCCTCTTTCTTCTTTTTCTGTTTCCATTTGAATTTGTTTAATTGAATATTTTGTAGTGTTTGTTTTTAGATACATTTTTGTATTAGCAACCTATGTTTTATTTCACTTAGTTTGTGCATTATTTACCTTATAATCTATTTTCAAAAATATTATATCATTTTATGCATACTGTAATAATTTTGGAGCTATATACTTCCATTTCATGCTTCAATCCATTGTTACATTGTTGTGATAATTTTTCCCATATTACATACCTCAAAATACTATTACTATTATTTTAAAATATTTTCTTATTTCTTAAAGAAACCTCAAAAATGACTAAAATATTTGTTAGATTTACCACATATTTATGATATTGGCATGCATAGATTTCTTGTGTATGTTGAACTTGCCATGTGTTTTTATCTTTCTTTAGCCTGAAGAATTACTTTAACATTTCTTTAATGGAAGTCTGATACAAAAAATTATCTGAGGTTTGTTTTTCCCTAAAATATACTACTTTTGCCTTTTAAAAAATGTTATTTACTTATTTATTTACTTATTTATTTAATTGAAGTATATTTGATGTACACTATTATATAAGTTACAGGCGTATAACATAGTGATTCACAATTTTTAAAGGTTATACTCCATTGATAACTATTATAAAATATTGGCTATATTCCCTGTGTTGTACAATATATCCTCATAGCTTTATTTTTTATCCTCTTTTTTGAAGATGCTATTCCCAGATATAGAATTCTAATTTTACTATTTTTTTCTTTCAGAACTTTAAAAATGTCATTGAATTGTCTTTTGGCTTACCTTGTTTTTGACATTTGAAGTTATTCTTATCTTTGTTCCCCTGTTTTATGTAATGTGTCCTTTTTCACTGGCTATATTTATAATTGTCTCTTAGTTTTCAGCAATTTAATTGTGATATGCCTTGATGTTTTATTTGTGTTTATTCTGCTTGTGTTTAATTTAATCTCTTAGAATGGAAGATTTATAATTTTCATCAAATTTTGAATAATTTTGACCATTATTTCTTCAAATATTTTATCCACTCTATCCTGACGGTTGCTAGATTAGTCCCAAAGAAATATGTATGATACATTGTGATACATTACTTACTGTGAGAAATAATAATAGCAAGACAACTCCAATTTTAACATTGCTTTATAATTTTACTAATGGCTTTTACCTACATTTAGTATATTATTTAAACAATTATGAAATTAGTCTATTTACTTTATTATCTCATAATGTAATTGAAGGTGATAGACACAAAGACAATATCTATAATATGTATAATATGTTGTGATAAGTAATTGCAGTGGAGGCTTGCATTCTTCACTACAGGAAATCAAAAAAAAAAGAAAAGAAACAAAAAAAGAACTATCTGCCCTTTATCGGGATGGCTAGTGAGACAAAGATGATGACATTTCAGCTGGGTATTAAAGAGTAACTATAACCATACCAGCTAGAGACAAAGGGGAAATAAATATGTCCTATAGAGAAAAGAGCATTTGAAAATGAGGGGAGGATTAAACAAACTTTGTTCTTTGAATAACAATGAGCCATGTGTTGTGGCAGAAGCTGCAGTGAAAGGGCTTGTGAGGAAGAGGTGTTAAACAGATAGGTTTAGATTTAGGCTTCAGATTGTGAAGATCCTTAGTGCTATGTTAACAGGTTTAGATTTTGAAATAGAGGTAGTATATTGTGCTTCCTTTCTATGGTGATTTCTAAAGATATCAAGGGAATGGTGATTTGATCAAAGCTAATGTATGAATGGCATTTCTAGCAACTTTGATGCTGAAATAGTCATAGGAGTTTTTTGCTACCAACTTTCCAAATCTGTCTCAATATTTATACAAACAAATAACTATACAGTAAGCTGTTAGTTGCACACTTTTACAGTCCTCTAGGTGAGAAACTGTGACAGATAAACTAGAAAACTGCCTTCATCTTACTCAAATGGGACGGAACTCTTTCCTGGTTTTTTGAATTTGGAATGTTGGAAATGCTGGTGACTTTTTTTAGTTCAGTGATTTAATTGACTAAGCTAGAGAGGAAATATCTAAAACTGACGTGGAGACTTGCCAGAAGATTAGCTAGGGAAATATTAGATTTCCCAAATTTAGTCTCTATCCCTTTAAAACAGATAATTTAGAGGAGAATAAAAAAATCTTGAAAATTAATGGCAATTTTGAAATAGAATATTTTGTCAAAATCAAATTCATTTCATTAAATGCTTGAGAAGAATGCAATGAGTAAATGAGGTATGAATAACTGTAAGATGGGACAATTACCACCTCAGAAACAATATATTTGTAAAGTTAATTCCTCTTGAACATGAACAATCCCCTTACACTTGACCCCTTTCTATTGCCTCTTCCATGCTTGAACTCTCCTTGAACTTTGAAGATCCATCTTGAGAGTATGATACGGCCATCTCTTTTGCATCTGGTTATTTTAGCTCCAATTTGCAGCCCTAAAATGGCAATTATGGTGATATATTGCTCAAGTCACCCGACATGGATTAGTATCGGGATCAGCACATTTATGCACAGGAGTAGTGAATGGAGACTGCAGCTATGATTTTAAATGACTTGATTAATTCTGAAACAACATTTCAGAGTCCATTAGGTCCAGCAGGTGTTGGGGTGCAGACTGCCTTTTCCCTAAGCAGCATATTCGATTAAAGTGCCAAAGTATTTTGGATTCAGATACTATTTTTCCCAGAACAGTTTCCTTTCATTCTGTTAAATCCCCTTAGCACTCACCACTCCTGAAAGAGATCCTCTTCCTGTTCTCCCTCTGCCCAAGTTCTCTTGTGTCAGTTACTGACCTGCCAGCCCTGTTTGAACAACTTGAACAATGTGTTCTGTTCTTGTTCAAGAGGGCATTTACATGACTGAACTGTTGCTAAAAGCCCCTGCTGACTTAGGTCAAAATAAGGCCAATTGTGCTGTTTATCCTAAGGGCCATTTCATCAGCAACTCATGTCAAGGTTAGAAATGTGTCTGGTTAATGCTTTGGTTCAATGCTTTCTTTTACTACAAAATATACATGTACATGGCATTATGCATCTCCCTTCTGCCCTCCATCCCATCTGGATGTCACTGCTTTAATAAAAACATGTAGGGCTGGGTTTTTCATTTCAGTTCTTTGAGGTTTCAAATTCCTAGATTCTTTGTTGATTTTTGTGGATTCTAAGGTATTTTTCTTTGAAAAATTCTGGCAATGGGCCTTTCATGCTCCATTACCTCCAGTTCTTTTGTTTACAACATAAAGAACATTTCAATGGGTCTGTGGTACAACAGTTGTAGAATAATCTCAAAACGTGGCACAATGACTTGTTCTGTCATCTGTTCTCCTAGCACAATGTACCTGTCTCTGTTATAGCATACATTGTCATGAGTTCTAACTGTTTGTGTATTACTGCATTTGTCCTCCTTAGGAGTTACATCTTATTCTTCTCTTTTTGCCTCAATTGCATATTTATCCATCCATTGATCCATCCATCTATCCATTCATTCTTCAATCCTAACACATTTAGAGCCTTCCATCATTATTATTATTGTTTTCATTGTTGTTGTTATTTGCTAAACCATGTGCTGGATACTTAATAAATATTTTTAATTACATTGAATTAATATGCTCTTGGCAGCCAAACAAAGAACAAATCATACAGTTTTAATCACTTACAATTAATGCTGCCCTTATTAGTATGTACAATAATGAGAATATAATAAATATACAAAAATTGTGTAGGAATAGGAGGCAGGACACTTGATACTAGTATCAGCTTGCTACTGGTAGAGAAAATTTAAGAAGTCACATAATCTCTGTGAATTTTTTCAGTGTTAAAATATAGATAAACTACTTGCCTTTCTCAATTCATGGTGCTGTTGAAAGGGTTGAATAAAAGAATACGAGTGAAAATATTTTGAAAACCATCCCAAAATACTATTTGATATGATGGTTAAGTATATGGTTATGTTTCAGATGTGGTGTGCCTGGGAATAATGTCTCCCATACCGAGAGAAATAATGTTCATTATAAGGCTAGCATAAATAAACTGATGAGATTATTCTGCTGTCCACAGCCACAAATTATAAATTTTTCTATATATTTAATGTACTGGCCAATAAGAATTTCCTTCACAAGAAATGGATACCAAGTGTAGCAATAACAGTTCAAATTTTTCTGTTTTATTAAAAGGAACACAGTATAAAAATAGAATACAGATTATTTTAATGTTGAAAACTTGGAGGCTGATTTACCTATTAATTTTTTGTATTGGTCTTAAAATCATTATAATTTCAAAGGATAGCCTATAATTATAATTCTTTAATGCACGAGGTTAAAATTTGAGATTTTTTCTATTCTGTTCATCCCTTTCTTCTTGCAGATTTTGAAACAACTGAGAGATGGGACATGGGATTCAGACACATAGAAATCCTTCTTATTCGTAATAGCTGAATTAGTGAATATTACTTTAGATTTATGGCCAGAGAGGGCTTGCTAATATATCATCTGATTTTAACCTTTCTCTTCTCAGAACTATATGCTCCCCTTGCAAAGGTAGGTCTAGAGCTGCTAAGCTATCACATGGGAGAAGAGGCCCAGAAGCTTGCATCCTGCAGTCAAATAGGCTCTGAAAGAGATGGACGCAGAAGATGCTGAGCCAAATGGACTCAATTACTTCTCCCAAATTTATCAATTAGATCAATCACTCTTCCCATAGAGGAGTGAGTTGAAGGAGAGCTTGAATACTTCTTCCATGGTTTGCTCCCTGGGGAATAGAGTGAAAATGTCCTCTTCTAGATGGAAACAAGAGAAGTAGTAAGTGTCTTCCATACATCATTACTATCTGTTACCCACTGATCGAATTCCACCGCAGCAGAAATTCAGGCTATGCCAGTAGGGACTGTCAACATCTACTGGACTTTCCAAGAAAGGGAAGAAAGCTTCTGCCCCTTTATACCTTTTCTGCCATCCCTAAAACATTGCCCTATCTTTGCTTTTTAAAAATCTAGCCAAGAGTTTGGTTTTCTTGTTTAAAAACAAAACAAGTCATTTCCTTAACATATAGTAGTCCTTAATATATAATAATCTATCTTTCACTTCAGGAAGTTGGACTTGTTAGTTGCCAAGATTTCTTTCTGTTGAAAATATTTAGTAAGTCAATAATACAGTGTTTATGTAGGGAAATCATGAAGTTGCTCAAAAGCTGATTTTACTCTCTTCAGTCAGGCTTTTTTCCTTCTTTCATTCTGGAAAACTAAAGTTGTTGGTTTTGAATGGTAGATGATCAGGTACTTAAAATTTCTTAGTAGATGTCAATAGTAAATTGGTCAATTACTGTTGAAATGAATGAAAAGTACCAAAAGATTATTTTTGTGCATGATATTTTACAAATGTCATCATTTCAGCAT
The DNA here is from genome assembly GCF_036321535.1 of Camelus dromedarius. NCBI lineage: Eukaryota > Metazoa > Chordata > Mammalia > Artiodactyla > Camelidae > Camelus > Camelus dromedarius. The sequence goes on from NC_087436.1 coordinate 76,132,519, forward strand.
TGTTTTACTTTTTTAGGCAATACTTTCTTAGGCGGGAAAAATAAAGAATAATTGAATTTCACATACCTTGGCTGAATACCTATTGTGTGCAAGGCATTGTGCTAAATGCTACGGAAAATACAAAAAGACTAAAATGTGAATGGCTCCTACCTACCATTATGAACAATTCCATCTATAAGCATTTATAATCTAGTAGAAATATACTGAAATAAATCCCAGTAGGCCAAAGACCTAATAATACAGGGTTCAAAACAAAACAGAACAAACTGTAAACTGCCTGGATTAAAAATAATGGAAAAGAAACTCTAATGCTAAAGACGTATTCCAGCTGGTGGGAGGTGTATCAGAACAGATTGAATCACAGAAGCCACAAGAGGATTATACAGCTGGACCAAAGCACAAGGCCCTAAGTGGGAGCTTTGAATTGCTCAGTCTTTCAGTTTGAATAGATGATATCGGGCAGAAGCTTTTCAGGCCTTGGAAGACTGTGGGAGGAAAGAGGAAGATAAATATCTTATCCCTGAGCTTTAAAATTAGAACAATGGGCTACTCTTACTGAAACTGAATTGAGAAGATCAAACTTTTCCAAACAGCCAAGAAAATATGTAACTTATACCTTGACATCTTAATGCCATAGAGTGTTCACAGATGAAATCACTTTATAGAATAGTACTCTGTCATTTCTTGACTTTTCTTCAAGTTTCTTTAAACAAGGTTAATTAAAGTTCATGAAATTAAAGTTCACATCATATTACTAGTTAAGAGACACATATGTAAGCCCTACTGAAAATACCAATCAGGACTCGAGTCTGCCTTGAAGATGACAGAGGAGTAAATAAAGGCATGTTAAGCTTTTTATTTGTTTACTCACTTCACAAACTTTCTTAGCTCCCAACTCATCATAGAGTTACAGAATTCTTAAAGTCTGAAGTATTTAAAAAAATCATCTAAGAATAATCTCTCACCCATTTCAGTAACACCTTCTCCTGAAGCATCTCTCATAGATGGTCATCGGGTGTACATCACCTCCTGAGCAAGCCACAGTTTGGGAGTTTTAGTGATTCAAAGTTCTTTTTTTAGGTTGAGACAAAATCTCCTACTTGACAACTTTCACCCATTTAATCCCATTTCTGACCTTTAGATAAACACAGGGTAAATCTACATCCCCCATCTGTAAATGACCTTCAAATGTTTGAATGTAACTCTAATCTCTTCCCTTAGTATTTCCTTTGAGCCAGTCATATTTGGGTCTTTCAGTTATTCTTTGTGTGACTTCTTTTTCAGGAGGGCATTTTGGGAATAATATTTCTCCATGCTTTTTATTTCATTACCATTTAAATTACCACATCCATCCCTTCTCCCCTTTGTTTTAGACCTTTCCCACATTTTCTTTCCCATACAAAATTATTGCAGGGTGACTTGGAGACATAAATAAGTCCTGGGCTTTGCATGAGCAGATATTCATACAGTTCTAATAGTCTGAAAGGGACTCAAAGGGGAAAGCTGTTTGCTTGCAAAGAGGGCTGCTCTGCAGACCACTGCTGTGTGCAAGTTGCTCACCAGTCAACTTTTGACTGGGCAAGAAAACCTGGAGTCCATTTGCTTAGCATTTAGTAGTGAATTACCATGAAACAACTAATCTTACTATGTTCTACATGGCCATATACATATACCTCAGACCACAGACAGATTTTTGTTCTCAATCGTTTGAAAATATTTGTTCCTGCTTTGACTCATAAAAAGTAGACATAAGGTCTGAGGTATACTCATTTTGCCCACCCAATACCCCCCCAACCTTTGGCAACCATTAATCTGTTCTCTGTATCTTTCTTGTGTGTGTGTAGGATTTCATATATAAATGAGATCATATGATATTTGTCTTTCTTTGTCTGACTTATTTCATTTAGCATAATGTCCTCAAGGTCCATCCATGTTGTTGCAAATGGTAAGATTTCATTCTTTTTAATGGCTGAATAATATACCATTGTATATAGATACTACGTTTTCTTTATTCATTCATCATTTGATATACACTTAGATTGCTTCTGCATCTTCACTATTGTAAATAATGCTGCAGTGAACATGGGGGTGCATATAACTTTTTGAGTTAATGTTCTTGTTTTCTTTGGAAAAATACCCAGAAGTGGAACTGCCAGATTGTATGGTTACTCTATTTTTAATTTTTAAAGGAATCTCCATACTCTTTTTCATAGTGGCTGTACCAATTTACATTCCCACCAACAGTGCACAAGGGTTCCCTTGTTTACATGTTTCTCGAATTGGTATTGCCTAAGAGTTGAAGTGCAGGTATCAACTATTATCCAGAAATAGCCATTTTGTTGATTTTGAAGGAACCTAAACTTTGACTGTGGTTGTTTTCGCATTCAAAACTGCATTTCCCTGTGAGTTTTAAATCATAGCAGGTTATTCAGGCAGAAAGAAAAAAATAAACTATGTCCTGAAAGCCTAGCTTTAAGTTAAGGAGAAGAATATGAAAAAAGGTGACTGGGTATTCTGAACAGGTAGGGAGACTAACATATGCGTTAGGGTGATGCAGGATTGATGACAAAGGTGTATGGCGGACTGTGAATTCACGTGAGGAACATGAGGAAGAAGGTGTTGCACAGGTGACTGTGTCTTAGATGGCCATCCCTTATTAGAAGTTTTGTAGTTGACACTTCTCCCAAACAACAGTGACTTGTTAACATGTTTGGCCTGAGAAAATGGGTAGCCAAAACTTTACACCCTTCCAGAGACCAGAAAGTAGACAGACTTCATCTTACCTCTATGTACCACAGAGGGACCCTCTTTTCAAGTCCACACTGCACTCCTCTGGAGCCTCCCCCACCATTCTTCCCCCACCTCCAAACCTTTGAAACACTAGCCTAACTCTAGTTGTGTCTGTAATGAATGAAGAGGAGTGGCAACATCCCATTCCCAGTCACAGACCTGAAAATTCCATTGAAATATTTCCTCTGAAGCAGAATGTGACCTCAGGTACACAGCATCCTTTGTTCACATTTCTCACTCTGCTCCCCACTAATGTGGTGGATTTTATCACTAGAAGCTTAAGATGTACAAAAGAGAGCACAGGGATATACAAATCTTTGTTTTATTAACACTGTAAATTCCATTTTCTCAGAATGGCCAATTTTTCCCTGCCTAGCAGCAAAAAGACAGTTAAAGGGACTTTTGGTGACATTCCCTTTGTTTAATGAAGCTTGGAGTTATGGGCAAGTGCCTTGAACTGCCGTTATTATCTGCATGACTGAATAAGGGCTGAGGGTCCAGATCTGTGCAAAGAGTTTTATTGCAAATAGGCACATTGATCATTCATAATCAGACCTACCAGGTCAGCAGAGCTGAGACTCCAGCAAGCCCTGAAAAAGCTGACCAAGGGAGCACTGGTGCTCATAGGTTAATGTAATATTCAAGCACAATGAGATCTTTCCTTTTTTATATGCTTGTCTCTTGGCGTTCTTCTGACAAAGTGGGAATGAGAACCCAAACTCATTTGAACTATGTCCCAGATAACCAATCACCAAGTCATCTTCTGTTCATCTGAGGGCTCTGCAAGTTTCCAGAGCCTGGCTTCTTGCAGAGTGTGTTCCTTCACTGTAGAGGTTTGTGCTGCGGATTGCCCATTACCATACTATTTAGGGTATTATGGAGCTGCTTCATGTAAATACATTGCCTTCTGATTTCCAATATTTACTCACATAAGCGATCACTTTCAGGAGGGAGCATTTCAAAGAGATCACTTTTGAAGATTTAGAGTGAATGTCAAATCATGTGTTTGTTTCTTTGGCTAGTAAGCCGGTAAAATATATTACTTTTGAACATGTGAATATCCTATTTAAAAATTCAGCTTTAGGTAAGTTATTGTACTTGTGAAAATGTGATGAGCATATTAGTGTCATGATCAGTCAGAGGAATTTATCTAACAGCAGTGTCTTTGTGTATTGGATTGCCAACCCAACAACACAGGGGCGACTGAAAAGGTGAGTGCCTTCTCCCAGGTTACAAATTTGGAAGAAACAGAAGCACATGCATTTCAGATTTTATGCCTCCCATTTCTGCTCAAAAGAGTAGCAAAGCTAAGGAGGTATTTATCACTAAAAGGCACAAAAAGTAGTGGCAGGGATTTAAAATTTGAGCTGAGTATGAAGTTAAAGAGGAGGATTTTGAGATTTTCAGATTAATAACACATTATCAAACTTAATTTGATGTCCTGTGTTCCTACAGAAAAATGATGCCACTAGCCCATTGTGGATTGGATATGCTTTGTGAATTATTTTTATATTAATGATGAATTTGCAATGATATATCCATACATGATCCCTCAATTGACCTTGTGACCAATGACAAGCATGTATCAGGTAGCGGCTGGCAAAGGGGTAAGGTTTCCTGAGCCATCTGAAGATGAACTCATGAGTTTGTTAGTATAATTTCCTAATGGGCTATGCTAATTGAATTCAGAATGGACTAAAGGGTTAAGAAGGAAAGTGTGATAGATTTGATAATCACTTTTTCAGAGACTTGATTCAGGCAATTATTGAAATTCAACTCAGGCCATGATTCTTCTATTATATATGAAGAAACAAGGAAAAATTTTTAATCTAAAACAACCAAATAGACACATTTATATATGAAAGTATTTTTAGATTTTTCCCCTATATTATCAAATAAACTCAAGATCATCTGAAAATAGTAGTCCAACAAACTTTATCATTGGTTTGTGTTTAGTCAAATACTTAGTTGATATTTAGGTTGTAGTCATTTGATTTAAGCCATTAATTGGAGGAAGTTGAATCATAGAATTTTAGAAATAAAAAGGACTATATGGTTTAATCACTCACTTTATAACTAAGTAAGCTTGAGGTTCAGGAAAAGTTCATGATTATCGTGAGGCATTAAACTGGAGACTCAGAGATTTAAGCCTCAGGAGTCCTAATTTCTAGTTCAGTGTTCTTTACCTTACACTCTCTAATAATTTATATTCTTTAGTTTTGCACACATGAGTATTCATTTCTGGTGTCAAAAAAAAAAAAACTGAAGAATACAATCATTCTGGTAATCACAGTAATTTTGTGATTAGGGGCCCCTACTGTATTTTCTATGTCTTGTCATTTATTTGGCTAGTAAGCTTTTACAATATATTTTTCAATATATTCAGTATATACTGTGTCCTTTTAAAACTGTTTTATTTGGAAATTATTTCACACTCATAGAAAAGCTGCAAGAAAAGCAAAATAAACTCCCATGTATCCTTTCCCCAACTTCCACAAATATAAACATTTTATCATATTTCCCTATTTCTCTGTTATATGTCATTATTATTTATTTCTGAACTATTTGAAATTGCTCCTGATATAGCCCCTTAACATTTCAGTGTATATTTCCTAAAGACAAGGGCATTTCCACATGTGACCACAGTATAATCTTCAAAAATCAGGAAATTAGCTTTAATATAATTCTACCGTCTAATCCACAGACCCGATTCAAATTTCACCTTTTGTTCCAATTAGATCCTTTAGAGATTCAAGATCCAATTGAGAATCATGTATTGTAGTTAGTTTTCATGTCTCTTAAGTCTCCTCCAGTCCTGAACAGTTCCTTAGTCTTTCATTGTCTTTTATGAACTTGACGTGTTTGAAAAGTATGGGCCAGTTACTTTGTAGAATGCCCCATCCCCCATTTAGGTTAGTTTGAGATTTGTTTATGATTAAATTTATTAAACAGGTTATGAGTATTAAGAAGGAATACAACAGAAATGATGTGTATTTTTTCAGCATCTAACACCAAGAAGTATACTCTGCTAAGATTTTCCATTACTGGTGATGCCCATTTTTGAGTACTTGATTAAAGTGTTCTCTGCCAAGCTTTTCCACTGTAAAAATATTTTGTACTTATTAAAAAGTAAGTAATTAGTGAGTATTTGTAATGAAAATCTGGCTTTCATCAACCACAATATACGTATTTATTTGCTTAATCCCTTTATGTGTACCAGTATCAGAGACACGTAAGCCATCTCCTTGCCCCTGACACCATGGGCCCCAACCAAATGTGATTTCTTCTTAGTCCTGGTCCCAGAGAATATACTAGTCAAAGTCCCTGAACATGCCAGGAGAATCCCCAGCTGGAATGTCTTGCCCCCGACAACCCCCTCCCCCGCAATTCCCATCAACTTTTGCAAAATTCTGGTGGAGTCCATGGCCAAGTCTTCTCACGTCTTGACCCTGGCTCAATGCAGTGTGTATACCAGATGAATTCTTGTCCAAAAAACTCATCCTAGCAATATATATTTATAACTAATCCAAGTCTACTTTCATATAAAACTATACCACCTCACAGGTAGTGTGAGTACTTTATAACAAAATAATCTTAATTTCTCCCTCCCATCCCCTGTATCATTCATTCATTTCACTTATACATATATATCTATGTATGTAAACATACATAATAGAATAGATTGTTACTATGATTAGTTTGAACAAACTGTTGTCTGTTAGATAAATTAAGAATTAGAAAATAAAAGTTTTTAATTTACCTTCACTTATTCTTTCTCTGATGCTCTTATTTTTCTTTATGTAGTTTCAAGTTTCTGATTTATATAATTTTTCTTCTCCCTAAAAGACTTCTTTTAACATTTACGTAGTTTCAAGTTTCTGATTGATAGTACTGTAAATAGGCATATTTGTAATGAGGTGGTGAAGTATGGGAGAGGGGACGTGTTATATAGTCCTATGATTAGGTCTTGGTCCTTTAGTGATCCTGTACCTCTAGACTGTGACACTTCACAAATTCTTCTCACTCCCCACCACCAAAACCTCAGGTGAGACAGCACGGCAAGACTGGACTGGAGTTGAGTATTTCACTTCCCCGAGGTCAGTTAGGCTCTGATAAAACCCCAGCTGATTGGGCTCTGGTTACCTAGTTTCTCCTGAGGTCAGGACTTGTTATTAAAAAGAAAAAAAGAACAGAGTGTTCTGACTTCAAAATGGTTCCTTTTCCACTCTTCCTGCTGGAAGTTCAGGATTTTTTTCCCCATTATTTACTTTGAGGACCTGGTAAGATTCTTGTAGGTAAAATTCACAAAGTGTGCCCCACTCTGAAACCACAGGGTCCTCTGGAGTTTTTAATCCGAGTTTACAGCAATTTGTCAATTACAGTTCAGGTTTTCCTACTCCAGCCCTGATTCCTGTGGTTTCAGCTCAGGGGTTTCTGCTCCTGTAAACTGTGATTGTATTTGCTTTTTGGAGTCTCTAGTTTGGGGGCCAGTGGTTTGCCCTGTGACCTCACTTCTTTTACAGACCTGAGAAGAGTTGCTGACTTTTCGGTTTGTTTAGCTTTTAACTTGTTAGGACAGAGTGGTGACTTCCAAGTTTCTTGGAAATGGGACTGAAAACTAGAAGTATCTATTTAGGCCTTTAAAAATTTCTCTCAGCAATGTCCTATAGTTTTCAGTGGGTAGGTCTTGCACACATTTTGTTAAATTTATCCCAAGTTATTTCATATTTCTTGATGGATATTACAGTTTAATTTCACAATAATTCATTGCTATAATGGAAATACAATGATTTTTATATATTGAACTTATAACTTGCAACCTTGCTTATGTCAAAAATTCAGAAATAGAAAAATTAAACCACCAAATCAATACGTGGTATATATTAAGAGTTTATTATGCATGTAATAATAGTTTTAGACCTGGGAGCTTTCAAAAGTAAAACTGATACGAAGCTCAGAGGCATGAAGATACAGTACCGCTAATAAAGTGAAAATGAGAAAGTTGTTTACGCTATGCAATGATTGGTTATTACAGTGAGGGTTTCCAGACAGCAAGGGCCTGGTTAAAAGTGATTGTCTCATACCATTTTTAAGAAGATGACTTAAGTTTTTTTAATAACTATCAGAGACATTTATAAGAAATATATCTAAGTTAAGTTTCACTTGTGTTGATGAAATAAGCTAGATTTAAGCTTGCTAATGTGGCAAAAATGTTTTTTTCTGCTCAGGGAATTCTCAAGTCTGGTCTCCATTTTGTATTTAATTTTAACACTAGTAAGTAGCTTTCTGTACATTTCTTAAGATTTTCTACATTGATGATCATGGGAACAGGGATAAATGTTATATTCTTCTTTTCCAATATATATGCCTTTTATTTCTTTTTCTTTTCTTATTGTAATAACTAGCACCTCCAAAATAATGTTGAATAGAATTGATGAGAGCAAACATCTTTATCTTATTCCTGATTCTTGGGGAAGTTAATTTTGATGTTGGCTGTGGATTTTTGTAGATGTCCCCTATGTTGATGAAATTACCTTCTTTTCTTAGTTTGCTGAGAGTTTTTAATCATGAATAGGTATTCAGTTTTATCAGATGCTTTTCCTTCATCCCTTTTTAAACCTGGTAATATATTGAGTTACATTAATAGATTTTTAAATGCTAAATCAATCTTGTTTTCTTGGGATAAACCTCACTTATTCATGATGTATTATTCATTTTATATATTCCTGGATTTAATTTGCTTAATTTTTAAAAGAAATTATACATCTATTTTCATGAAGAGTATTGGTCTATAATTTTTTTTAATAATAACTTTTTCTGGTTTTGTTATGAGGATAATGCTGACTTCATAAAATAAATTGGGAAATGTTTTCTCCTGACCCCCTTCTGTTTTCTGGAAGAGTTTGTGTATGACTTTTTCTTTTCCTTAAGTGTTAGGTAGGATTCACTGAGGAGGGTATAAATTTATGTGGGCCTGTTGTTTTCATTGTGGAGAGCTTATTTAGATTTTTCATAGATCCAAGTGTCTCAGTTTATGTTTTTATTCCTGAGTGAATTTTGATGACTGATGTCTTTCAAACTATGTATCCATTTTATCTAAGTTGAATTTGTTAAGATAATGTTAACCTTGAAGTTCCCTCATTATCCTTTTAATATTGATATAGTATTTAGGAATTACGCATCTTTTAATTTTGATATTGGTAATTTAAATGTTCTCTCTATTTTTCCTAATAAATCTACATAGAATTATTTAGTTTTATTATTGATCTTTTCAAAGATCAGCTTTTGGCTTCATTGGTTTTTCTCTATTTTTGTTTTATATTTGATTGACTTTTACTCTTAATTATTCCCTTAGCTCATCATTTTGGGTTTAATTTCCTCTTTTTCTCATTTCTTAGTGCAGTAGCCAAGATCTTTGATTTGATTTAAACTTTGATCTAAACCTTTTCTCTTTTCTAATACTTGAGCATTTTATGCTATAAATCTCTAAACACTGCTTTAGCTGCATTTCTCAAATATTGATTCGTAGCAGATTCAATATGATCCACTTCAAAATGTTTCCTAATGTCTTTTGTGATTTCTTCCTTGATTTAAGGATTGCTGAGAAGTAAGTTATTTAACTTGACATAGTTTGGGTTTTCTAGATGTTTTATTTTTGCTAATTTCCAATTTAAGTTTTGGCCAAATAAAATACCCTAAGACTTTCATCTTTTAAACTATATTGAGACTAATTTTCTGGTCCAGCATATGATCAGTCTTGGTTAATATTCCATGTGGACTTGAAAAGACTATATAATCTGAAGTTGTAGCATTATAGTGTTTTTAAATGTCATGTAGTTTAAGGTGACTGACAGTGTTGTTCAGATCTACATTATTATAGTTATGTCTACTGATCATTGAGAAATGTGTGTTAAAGTCCTCAGCTAAGATTGTAAATTTGTCTTTTTTTTTTCCAGTCTTTACTTCATATGTTTTGAAGCTCTTTTATTGAGTCAAGTATATTTATAATTGTTTTATCTTCTTGATATATTGACTTTTGTATTGATGAAATATCCCTCACTGTCTCTAAAAATACGTGTCTTGAAATTTATTTATTATATTAATATTCAGTTGTTTTTGTTGTTTACAAATATTTAGGCAACTTTCACTTTTAGTATTTGTATTTTCTTTTTAAGGTTTGTATGTAGAAGATACTCATCTACATCTATGTATGTAGAAGATACTCATTTACATCATTTACAATCAATCTGGCTATTGATTCAAATCTTTTATATTTTATGTAATTATGGATATGATTACATTTAGAGCTGCTTTTTTTCACTTTCACTTAAAAATTTCCCCATCAAAGCTTTTCTTTTCTTTAAAAATTTTTTGCCTTTTAAAAATTAATCAAATATATTTAAAAATACTATTTGTATACTTTTGTTTGCTTTCTATTTATATCTCTGCATCTTTTTAGTGGTTGCCACAAACGTTAAAATATGTAGTTTATACCCAGTCTACTTAGAGATAATTTAAAATTATTTCTTGTAAAATATAGGAGCCTTGTAACAGTATATATTTCCAGTTTGTCCCCTTCTTAAGACTATTGTCATGTGTATATTTACCCCATAAAGCAACAAGTAACATGTGATACTTTTTTGCCTTATAACTTACCAAAAAAAGCAAGAGAAAAGAAAAAAGTTTTATATTTACCCATACTTTTACTATTTCTGATGCTCTTCATTCTTTCCTGTAGATCTGAGTTGTCATCTACTGTCATTTTCTTTCAGATTAAAAAACTTCCTTTAACATTTCTTATAGTAGTACTTTTGGCTCAAAAACTCAAAGTCAGTTACAAATTTTAAAAGGCTAAACTCTCTTCCTTCTTTCTGCATTTGAATGCTTTATGGCATATTTAAATAATTGCTCTTTAATTTATTTTATCCAATTTTTATAAATATTATCTGTGGAGTGTTTGCCTGACCATATCATTCCACAATCATTTACCCTCTCCAGCAAGTTGTACATAGTGGTGTTCTATGGTGTTATTCTCTGTTAATCCAGGAATATATTCTTTCTGTGTTTAAAGAATTCACTTTTCTTTATCTCATGGCATCCTTTATCATTTTCCAGAAATGTTTATTTGTTCCTTTTTTCCTGTAATTTCATAAGAATTGAAAATAGAAGTTGAGATAGATACAAATACATTTTTCCCACATTCATCCAATCTTCACAAAACTGCTTATTTAAATACCATGTATTGCTTTAAAATTTCATATTTATAAACAAGTTAATTGTATGCAATCAAGAACATTTTGAATTATAATTCTTTCCAAAAGAAAGTAAGAGTAAAAAACTGGAAATTGAAGTAAAAGGTTATTTGAATTTAGTTACTCAGAACAGAGTTTAGAGTTCAGATTAATTGGCAAATTCCCCACTTTGATTTCTCAGGTACATACCATCTACTATCTTTGGTCTTTCTCTAAACTTTTTTCTATGATACTTGACTTTTCTACTCTTTATTTGAAATGTATTTATAAGCAGTATCTTCTTATTTTTATTGTTTGCATTTTCCAGTCTCATTCACTCATCTGGTTATAAACTTATTGTGAGCAGGAACTTTGCCTGCCCAGAGAACTAACTCCAAGACCTTGGGGATGTTGACTGAAAAGTCGATACTTATTTTAGCTCTCTCCAATTTACTCTAATTACAGTACATGAAAAGAGGCCAGTTTACTTAAGATTCCTAAACCTGAGCATTTCATTTGATGTAAATTTTATAAGGAGACTTTTTAAAAAGGTATAGATAGTTTATTTCTTCTTCACCAGCTGAGTAGATATATAATATCCATATTTTATCTTTGTTGTTTTGGTAGAAAATTAAACACTGTTGCTTGAAATCTTTCCCTGCTTAAACATTTTTTATTTTTATATAAAACCTTTTAAAATTTAAGATACAGATGTCTTGCTTTTTAATTGTAATTTGTTAGAATTTCAAGATATTTTTCAAGCAAGACTTGTAAGATATGGTAATGTAATATTTTTAAAAGAATTTTAAGTATTTGTTTACTGTATGTAGCTATAGTATGCCTCATTGTTTTGAAGTCTAATAGTTCAAATAAGTATAGAATTTATTGCCACTAATAGCTATTAAAAATGACACGATGAGGAACCCTCAAAAATTTGAGATTAGTTAGTTGCACGTTGCTTTGTGTGTGACTTATAATCTTCACAGAAATAGATAAAAGATATATACAAGTAATTACTACCCTGTAGAAAATTTTATTTATGAAAACACTAAAGAATATACCTACATATTTGTAATTAAGTTACTGATTGAATGCTGTGTAAATGGTAGTATATTATCTAAGGGTATTCTAAATAAGTATTTGAAAGAATTATATGGAAACAATTCACTTCATCTTTGTTCAGTAAATAATTTGATATATTTTGTTCTTCCACATTATTGACTATCATTATGTTTTAGATAGAGATGTCGGGTTATATTAATTATTCAAAAAACCTTGAGATTAAGTTTTCTGTTTATTGTTCTGAACTTGTGATTTGATTTGACAATTTAAGTTAATAACTTGAGCGTCTTACACTAGTATACATACCTTTTTTCAGGAATTCAGTATTGTTTTTGCCACTTGACCTTTTTTATATTTACATACTTTATAAGTATTGTATTTGCAAAATTACAACAATAATCAAGAAAAAGCAAACAATTATTTAAGGCTGCTCTTCTCTTTCAGATACCTTTGGAAATTATTATTGCTGATCAGCAAATATATCCAGCCCTTGTCTTTTTGCATGAATAGTAAGAGAGCATTAACCTGTCCCCTTGATACTAGGCATAATCACATTAAGTTGCTCTAGGCTAGTCATGTGTGTCATTTCCTTGTGAAAAATCTTAAGAACTTGTGCATGGTTTGCCATGTTACTTTCTTCCTGTGGCAGAAATTTTAAACGTGTCTGTCAAATTTAAATCTCTATCATTCTGGGTCCTTGAGAGACTGTGATGATCAGAGAACTATTGCCGAACCTCCTTGAACATGAAGTAGACTTTTATGTGATAAAACATATGATTTTTGTTTGTTACTGCAGTATATTTAGCCTTTTCTGACAGATACAAAAATCGTTCCCTAAGAGAGATGTTGTCATAGTCTGAAATATGTGACACTGGCCTAGCAATGAAGGGAGGCAGTGAAGAAACTATTTTTGGATGCTGGAAGGATGGCAGTCTATGTTATATGGTGGCGAAAGATTTAGTGAAGTTGTTTATGAAGATGTGAAAACAAGATAATATATCTAATGGACTTGTAAGCTTTAGGGCAAGTCATTAAAGAGCAAAGCTTTAGCAGTATGTGTTGGTTGATGGTGGCTACACTTGATAAGGAATTATATGAAATAGACAAGGTCAGAAAAGAATTAACCTGAAAGTAGAAAAGTAGAACTGGAGTACATGAATTCAAGGTCTTGTAGAATTGAAGAGTTAACTGTTTCCAACCAGTAAAACATAAAACTGGGAAGGATTTTGAGTTATAAGAGCTGATTAAAATTCAGCCTTGTGACAATGAGCAAATTAAGGTATAGAGCTCTTTAAATTGCTTTGAACTTCTGAATGGATTAAGATATCTCAGCATAAACTTCCAGTTGAAGGTGTGATACCCTTTAATCATTAAAAATGGAAAAAATGATTTAAGGGTATGGCTTTCCCCCTCAAGCTTGACAGATTCAAGATACCAATAATTAAGTTGGAAGAACATGGGGAATTAAAGGAATATAGTAATATTAAGAAATAGGACTAAAAAGAACTGTGAGTGTAGCTATTGGCACATGAGGCTGATGGAAATACAATAGATGAAAAGCTTACTAAGTTTTTTCCCTATGAATTTTATTGAAAGTAGAAAGCCATGGCTTGTTGCTATCAAAGTGTCAGGTAGTTAGATAAGTTGGGGCACTGGGCAGATAGATGGAGGGGAGGGAGGATGGTCTGGAAGATGGCATTATGCCCACCTCTAGCATAAAGGGGCTTCTAAATGAGTGCCAGCAAGAAACCAGTTAGAACCTGACAGCCACGTCTGCACAGTAGCAGAAAGGACTTAACTGGACATGACCCAAAGTTCATTGTATTATAATTAACATTGTGTTTTAGGCCCCCTTCCATGGGTTTTTCTGTGTACATCATGGGTAAGGACATGTGCAAAGGGGCCAAACATGACTAAGCATTCCAGGGACAAGAGCCATCAATCAAAAGACCACCTCTAAGCGAGGATATAAGAGAAGGGGAGACAAAACCCGCTGCTTTTCCTCCCTTGGATCAGCTTGCCTCTCATTCTTGGAGGTGTACTTTTTCTTTTCTAAATAAATCTTTTAAAATCTTTCGCTACACAGCACACCATCTCCCAATTGTAATTTTATCTTTCGGGTATGACAAGAACTGGAGTCTTTCCTCTTTACTTATTGGAGTAACAAAAGAAGACTTGTGGATTCAGATAACGTAATGGGCAACTCTGATTTATTAGCAATACACACAGTTCATCATCATTCATCTTGAATTTGCAAAAAGATTTAATGATAAAATCTTTTATTATTAGGATTTTTGTACTGACAATATTTCTACCTGTGTTGCATTTGTAGTTATTTTATAGCAGAGCTTAAATAATGACATAAGTCTTTTCTTCATATTGTAAAGTTCTATAAATAATTTATCAGGTGAATCGAAGGCTATTTTTAAAAAACACATAAAATCTATGTACTGGATATTTTCTCTAGGTATGTCAATAATAATTACTGCAACACTTTAAAAGCATCCAATGCTCTATCAGTAATGACTGATGTACTTTTTAACCCATATAAGATTATATTCAATACAAAGACTTGATTTTAGGTATTATTTATATGTTTTCTTACTGTTTTAATATTAAAAGTAGAAACTCTTGAAACTATAACCCAGATTTATTCTTATTTCAAGGTTCACACAACTGCTAATGTAGAACTTTGACTTTCTGATCTATTCCTAGAAATTATGTTCTCTGTGGAAATTGTAAAAAATTAAGTATCATTTTTAGTTCTTCTGAAAGTAGGGTAGCACAACTAAAGCCGATGTTTTATGCAGTAACAAATAAAATGTGTCTGTAACAGAATGAACCATCGTGGTCTTTTCAAAAACACAAGAGTAATTTTAAAGTGATCTCTCTTTGAGAGTTTTCATTATAAAAGTTTTTAAGAAACATGATGAACCAAATAAAAGGCAGTGGATGTGTTTGCTCTTATTTATTTCCTTCCTTCTATCCCTCCCTCTCCATCTTTTCTCCTCCTCATCCTCTTGATCTTCCTCTTCCTCCTCATTCTTCATGATTAAAAAAAAAATCAGACGGGCATTTGCAAATGGAATAATGGCACTAATCACATAAGTACTGAAAACAAGTCTACAATCTTTTTCTTTTAAATTATGATCAGAGATGTTAAGACAAGATCATAATAATTCTGTAATAAGAACGATTCCTCCATGAAGAATAAAAGGCTTTCATGTAAAGTGACGAGAGGGGTCTAGTCACATAAGTCCAGGGAAATGCAGACAGTGAACTCTTGTCTCTGACATGTTTTTTTAAACTCACAGTTATGTCTGGCGGTAAGCACTATGATTTATAAGTTAGCAATCCCTCATTGGTTTGTATTGCCACATTTTCCACAAACAGAATACTTCACAGCCGTTGTTTTATTCCTTTGATTTATTTGTTCATTCCTCTGTCAATATCACACTAACTTAATTATTATTATGACTTTGTACCATGTTTTAACACTTCATAAGCTTATTAATTCCTCATCACACTTCCTTTTCAATAGTTTTTTTTTTAATTTAGTCTTTAACATAATTTTGTCTTCTTCTAAAAAAAGTACATAAATCCCATTGGCATTTTGACCTTGAGTATATTAGGTGCATAGATCGCTTTGGGTAGAATTATCAACTTTATAATTTCAGTGTTACCATTTTGGAAAATAGGAATTATCTTCATTTATCCATGCTATCTTTTATACTTCTCTTTCTTCATATAAGTTCTACACATTTCATGATAACATTATTCCAATGTATTTCATAAATTTTTTCCCTGCCATACCACATTGCATCTTTACTAATGCAAATAGCATAGTAAGATTTATTTTTTTTAAATAGCTATTTCAAAAATAAAAATAATTTTATTAATGTTGATACATATAAATTATTAATATTAGAACAACTACTGAAAATATATTTAAAATAGAGTTTATTTTCAGTGGGATTTTTAACAATTGTCAGTCATTATTTTATGAATCATTTTAACTTATTCTAAAACTATTCTTGAGCCAAAAAGCTACTGGCATGTTTTTTGGAATTCATGACATTGGGCCTTCATATCTACTTGGTGCCTCACCTTCTCAGAAGCTTCTACTTGGCCCTTTGTCTTTTTCTGGTGGATCTTCTCAGTATTCCTGCTCAGGCAAAAGGCCTCGACTTTTCAAAAAGTCCTTTATCTTTTTCTAGGTGAAGAAATAGAAAGACAAATGGCTTTACCTTAGTCAAAGGGATATTCTGGGAAGGACACAGATCAGAACTCTTTTTTTCAATTTAGTTCACTAACTAAGTGATGTAGTAGTGTCCTTTAAGAACACATTGGTAAACATGAAAATAATCCATGGGAACATGAATGCATTTTATCTTCTTGCATCGTGATGATGAATCTTGCATCTTAAAGTCCTTTTAATATAAATAATTCATGTTGACATAAGACACATGGTCAGGCAAATCAGCATGTGAGAGCAGTGTAAGGTCCATGTACTTCTCCTTCAGTTAAAGTTGTAGACCATTTTTATGTTTGTTTTTTTTTTTGATGTATAAGAATGGACATATAGAATTCTAATCCAACTAATTATGTTATCCCTGGAGATACTAGGCCTAGAGAAGCCATCTGTCCTAAATGTAATGCCCAACAAGTCTACAGGTATAAAGTAATTTCCATGTGCTACTTGTGAAATCACTTTATTTATGATCATATATCATTTATGTTGGCTGCCATTTTATAAAAATATAGACCTCCACGGGAGAGAGAGGAAGAAAAAAAGTATGAAATGTTTTAACAACTGTAGGGGTATATTATTAACCTAGGGAGAGCCTTAAAATAAGAACTAAGTGTATAAGTTTTAATATTTTCCTCTAAGGCTACTCCACACAATTTATTTGGGTATCCAACTTTATACTTCATGCTGCAAGCTTAAATTATATAGGCATTTGGTATCTTTAAAGAATGAGGATTTTATAAATTATATAAAGAATTGCTAATAAAATGATTTTTAAAACTTCTTTTTTAGTGATTAAGTGGTTTTTATGGATCTTGGGTTACAATGGAAGACTGAGCTATTGCAGTTTTCCATCCCTACTCAAATCCCTAAAAATGGCAGAAAAGCTACAAACAAAAATAAATAAAACTATGTGGTGCTTGATTTTGACTGAATGTTGCTAATGTTATACAACAATTCCATTAAAGAAATATTTATTAAATGTTTCCTTTAAAGCATATTTTATCTAACTTTTGAATTTTGGAAAACATTTTTTTCTGTTTATTTGGAACTGAAGAATATACTTTATTGAAGCTCAAAATTTCATTGACCAAAATTTTCTTATAGACTATTAACAGTCATATATCTGACTATTGGCAATATGTTTTTGGAGAGACTTTGATTTACTTTTGCCTAATATTTCAGTAGTCATATATAGTTATTATATAATCATATATAATGTATTAGTGATGACCACTCACTAATGCAGTTACAGCTTTTAGACCTTTATACCTTCTACTTTCTCCCTGTTACTGTATTGTTTTCCTTAGCCAAATTGCTATTTCCCAAACGTGAATGGCAAATTTAACACTGGAAATTTTTCAAAGTTTGCTTCAATTTTAATTACAAGTATTCACAGAAAATGGATCTCTGTTAACTATTCAGTTAGGCTGGTTTTTAACTTTGGTCATTTAATTTTAGATATTTTAAATTAATATAGTCTGGTAATTTAATGCAACTATACTAATGGGAATTTAACCTCATGAACTTGGAGTAGAGGTAATTAAGAATAAATATGAAAAATATTGATCAATGGTAGAGCAGGTCATAAGTAAGAGAGGGGAATTCAAACAGTGGTGCATTGTATTTCCATGATAATTGCTTGTGTATCTGTTAAGAATCTGAATGACAAAATTTGAGTCATCGATAAGTTTCAGTGATTTTTTTACGCTTTCTTCTTTGCATTATTAGGCTGAAATGAATTTTGAACCACTAGCTATGTAGCTAGAGATATCATAGTCTGAGGTAGAGGATGAAGACATGCTTCTTGCAGAGAAATATTCTGTCACACTTGAAGCCTTGGTTTAGCCATTTTCTTTCTGAGTTCTTTTCCCTGGGCATTAATACAATTTCTCCCCTGTTTCCTCCCTCACTTATGTCTTCCCGTTTTTACAGCAATGCTGGAAGGCCTTTCTGCCTGACAGTGCTGGTGGGGGCACTCACTCAGCTCCTGAGCCCCTCGCCAGCTGCATTACACCTGACCTCCCTCCTCTGCTTGTCTGGATGTTTTGGCTTCCATGCGAACTTTCAATAGGGCTTTTGCTGCATTCTGCTGAGTTCTGTAAGTGTCACACCTTAAAAGCATTCTCTGAGGAAATGAAGCTGAGAAAGGCATTTATTGTATAGCATATGTTAATGTACCACCTCTCTGCTCATGGCAATGACACTTCAAATGGCAGATGTACCATCATCAGATTACTGAGAAAGTAATCTACCAAAGTACCATCGTCAGATTACTGAGAAAATCTTTTATGAACATGAAGAAGTCAATACATTTAAGATTTAAATATTTTGATCATTTATGTACCTCTGTGTGTGTTGAGGGGGAATCAAGTGATTAACTCTATGAGAGTTTTATTTCTGTGTATTTGAGTAAGAGAAGTAAGTAACTATAACTTTTTTTAAAGGTGAAGTTATGGTTTCTAAAGCATTGGATTAATCTGAATTATGTGCTGTATGTATAATTAAAAGCATAAAGTATAGATGAACATTACAATTTCCCTGCCAGTGTTCTGCTCCTCAGCTTCTTCCTTTATTGCCTTAAACTTCCTGAAATATGGGGAAAAAATCTCTTTCCTCAGAAGATGTTGGAATCAGAGATTTTGAAAGGACAAGAAACTATGTGGACCTTGAAGGCAAAATTGCTGACAGCGGGAGAGGAGGGGGAAAAAAAGAATGGAGAATAAGCAAACCTATAGCTTAACTAAACTATTTGGGGGCAATGGGACCCATAATTACTTGGGCAGGGTAGTATGATTATATTTTCCATGTTGATTAAAAATTGTGGTTTTGGTTAATATTGCAGAATATCTAGAACAGTGAATGTGTTTCAAAATTTTCCACATGATATTAGGTACTATTAGAGTGTTATGTTTGGGGATTTTTTGATAGTTACAAGGGCTAAACCCCTCTGGCCAACATGCGGTGCTTGTGAAAAGGAAGCCTGGCTCTCTCCCCCACATCATATACCTGCTGCTCCTACAGTATCCACGTCAGAGTGTAAAAGAGTTGGAGAAACAGCCCCAGTTGGCTAATACCCCCAATTTTAGATAACTTGAATCTACAGCACTTAGAGGACAAATTCATAATCTTCCACAAGTACATAATTTAAAAAACATAGTCCTTTCTTATTCTGGGAAAATGAGATTGTTAATTGTAAGCAATTTAAAATCTTTTTATGTTTTAGGATAGCTAAGCACAGTGACCTAGTACCTTGCAATGTTAATCCTCTTGGGAAAAATGCATAGGATGATTTTGAAGATTAAATGAATTGTGATGGGGATTTATACATTTGTTAAAGTAGCAGTATGAGGTAGAGGACCCGAGTACACTGCATCCTAAGGAGTCAGTTATTTGATTTGTTGCTCTGTCCTGTTTTTACTTACATTCAGAGAACTAAACTGATCTCTGCTTTGGTAGACATCTTACTCTCCCTAAGGAAAGACATAAAGCAAACTGACATGCTTTATAGTACAGGAGGGATTTTAGACATAGAATTCCACTCTCTGGATATATTTTATCTGTATAGACATTAGATGATATGCTCCAAGTCTACATTCTGCTATGTCATTTAATTGCTAGATTCAGCACTTATAGAATGTATAATAGCAATTATATAATGTGTAATAGTAAACTCTGGTACATTTCTGAGCATTCTGTTTTTCCATCAAGTAGGGAACCATATTTCCTGCCAATTATGACAGTATGAATGTCCAAATAATGAAGATGACTCTCCTACATTTGCCCATCATGTAGTCATAATTTAATTTGGTCATAAATTTGTAGATGGCAAAATTATGCACTTGAAAATCCATTTTATTTACTTTTTAAAAATTGAAGTATAGCTGATTTACAATATTAGTTCCAGAAGTATAGCATAGTGATTTGATATTTTTATAAATTATACTCCATTTAAAGTTATTATAAAATATTGTCTATATTCCCTGTGCTATATGTTATATACTTGTGGCTTATTTATTTTATACCTAGTAGTTTGTACCTCTTAATTCTCCACCCCTATCTTGCCCCTTCTCCCACCCCTTTCCCCACTGATAACCCCTAGTTTGTTCTCTGTATCTGTGAGTCTGTTTATGTTTTGTTATATTCAGTGATTTGTTTTAATTTTTTAGATTCTTCATGTAGGTAAAAACATACATTATATGTCTTTGACATACTTTGCTAAGTATAATACCCTCCAGGTCCATCCATATTGTTGCAAATGGCAAAATTTCATTCTTCTGTATGACTATGTATTATTCTGTTATGTACATATCTGCTTTATCCATTTGTCTGTTGATGGACACTTAGGTTATTTCCATATCTTGGCTACTGTAAATAATGCTGCTGTGAACATTTGGGTGTATATATCTTTTGAATTTGTGTTTTCTTTTTCTTCAGATAAATACCCAAGAGTGGAATTGCTGAATCATATGTTAGTTCTATTTTTAAGTTTTTGAAGAACCTTCATACCATTTTCCATAGTGGCTGTACCAATTTGGATTCCTATCAATAGCATTCTAGGATTCCCTTCTCTCCACATCCTCACCAACATTTTTTATTTGTGGTTTTTTTGACAGTAGTCATTCTGACAGGTGTGAGGTGATATCCCACTGTGGTTTTGATTTTGTTTCCCTGATGATTAGCGATGATGAGCATCCTTTCATGTGCCTGTTGGCCATCTGCATGTCTTCTTTGGAAAAATGTCTATTCAGATCTTATGTGCATTTTTTTTGATACTGAGTTGTATGAGCTCTTTATATATTTTAGATATTAACCCCTTATCAGACATCATTTTCAAATATCTTCTCCCATTCATTAAGTTGTCTTTTTGTTTTGTTGATGGCTTCCTTCATTGTGCAAAAGCTTTTATGTTTTATCAGATCCCATTTGTTTATTTTTGCTTTTGTTTCCCTTGCTTGAGGAGACAGATCCAAAAAAATATTGCTAATATTGTGTCAAAACTGTACTGCCTATTTTTTTCCTCTAGGAGTTTCAGGGTTTCTGGTCTTACATTTGGGTCTTTAATCTATTTTGAATCTTTTTTTTTTTTTTTTGTATACAGTGTGAGAAAATGTTCTAATTCCAGTCTTTTACTGTCCAGTTTTCCTAGCACCACTTATTGAAGAGACTATCTTTTCCTCATTGTATATTTTTGCCCCCTTTGTTGTAGATTAATTATATGTACATGGGTCATTTCATTTACTTTTTTTCCCTCCTGTTCAGCTTTATTATTTTTTTAACCTTTGCATTAAAAAAAATGAAGTATAGTCAATTTACAATGTGTCAATTTCTAAGTTAAGCTTGGAAGTAGGCATTTCTCCAAGACACAATCCCCAAGACTTTCTATAATTTACTTTTGAGGAATCCTTTGTTTCTGGGTTATCCTCCACCAAAAAACAAACAAACAAAAACAAAAACAGAAAAACAAACTCCTAAACTTTCTGTATAAATACTGAACAACAGAAGTACATTTTGTGGTTATTTCATTCGGTCTTGAGATTTTGTGCATGTCAGTGTAGGCATAGTAAAAATACCAATTCTTTACAAATAATTTGTTGATTGGAGGACCAATTTCCTTTTTAAAATGTTTATATTTGATTATGAAATATTTGAAGATTAATTTCCCCAAACAATGGAAGAGAGATCTATAAGCCCACAATGTTAATGAAACAGATACCAACATTTTGCTATAACTGCCACAGATTTCTGTTTTTAAAGCCATAAGATATTACAGGTAGATAAGATCCCTCCCTCATTCATTTCTCTTTCTCTTCTCTCCAAACATAACATCACTAGTATGATGTTGGTGTAAACCTTTACTGCCAAGTTTTATATTTTTACTACATATGCTTGTATCTCCAGACATGTTTTGGCTTTTCTTTGGCTATTTTGAAGAGTTACTTAAATGACATTATGGATTTAGTTTTGGTAGTGTTAAATGAAGTTCTATTGTTTTAATTATGGAGGTTTTATAAGAAGTTCAGGTGTGGATAAGGTTTTTCAGGTGTTGTTCCTTTGATACACCTCCTTTACTAATGTTCCTTTTGATCTAAACATTTGTGAACCAAGCAGACAAGATTATCTGAGATCCATATATCTTATGTATAGTGGTGACATAGGTATAAGATGATTGAATTGCTGTTCTAAACAAATGGAAAGTATGATGCACATAGAAATCTTTGTCCATAGCAATTGTGAAATTTATGTCAGCACATTTTTCCAGTTCCTTGACTGGGGTCCGGTCCTACTTTGTGTGAACTTTTGCCTGTAGCTGTTGACTCCACCCTCTAAGTCATTCTTCTTTTCATGTAATAAATGGCCCATGATTACAACTTGGATATTTATCTTAGCCTGCTTTCTGCAGAAAAAACTCTGGGAGTCCAAAATCTTTTTTGCATTTTTTAATGTTTCTGTTCGTTTTAATTGAACTTGGTAATGTTTATTACAGAACAATTACTGTAAATTTTTGTGGTTTTTTTATTGGGTATTCATTTTATTTTTTTCCCCCTAAGGACTAGCTTTGGGATACATTATTCATCCTACTGTTTTTGTTCTCTAATTCATTAATTTATGCCTTTATCTTCATTATTCCCCTTATTTTGCTCTCCTAAGGTTAATTTTGTAGTTATTTTTATTTTTTAACATAAGTATTTTATGCTGTATATTTTCCTTAGCTCAGTGGTTTAGCTGTATCCTATGTATTGTATGTTCATATACATTCAGCAATGTTGGTTTGGATTTCCTCTTTGACTTATGATTTGAACAATATTTTAACTTTATTTTTCAAATTCCCCAGAAGTGAGACTTTCTTTGATTTTGTATTTGTCAATTATCAACTGCCCAGAAGTCCACCAGAAAACCTGACAATAAAGCAAAGCTAAAGTTATATGACCTATTGTAGGAAGGGAGAACACCACTTTGCTATGACCTTTGTACTGTATTAGAAGGAGGAGATCAGTGGAAGATTTGTATAGGGTTTTCAGTTCTGGGTTCAAATGGTTTAAGATAGGTCTTTGAGTAGGAAAGTGATTTGAATTGGGCAAACTTCACGACGTAATGGTTTAATATTGAGGATATAATGAGGTTAGAGTCATGAAGAGAGTCTTGATAAGTAAACTATTGTTTGATAGTTAAACTGTTTGCCTGCATAAATATTCTATTGTAATGACACAAAAGATATTTGCCCAGAGCTATTTTCCTGGACAAATTGGTTTGCAAGAATTTCCTGAAATTAATGATATAGTTATTTTTTGGTCTATAGCTTTATATTCCTGGTCAAGAATTTCCTGGAACAAATAGTAAAGTCATGTGGACACTGTTCTCAGACCTGATAATTAAGATACATAGAAGTAGGTAGTCTCAGATTTTATTATTGTCATCTAATTTTGTCATATTATCTTCAGAAAATATCATATTACTTCCTATTGTTAGCATCTAATTGATCATTGTCAGCTTTTTTTCTTTCTACATGGCATTTCTTAGAGATCTCATCTAGCCTCTTATTTCAAGTTTTATTATATTTAGATGATTCTATAATCTATCTCCAAAGTATATCTTCTGATTTTGTTTATTTACTCATTTATTAACAGGAATTTATAAAGTGCTTACCAGGTGCATTTTACTACAATTGAATTATGAACTTGCATCTCTGTTAGACATTTCTATTCTAACTGGATTTTTTAAGCGATTTTTTTCCCCTAAATCAGTTTTTTCTTTCTATTTTTTTTTTTTTTAGTTAATGGCACTACCACTCACTTAAATTCAAAAACTTAAGTTAGCCTTGACTCATTTTTATTCTTCTTCACTATTAAATCTATTAATTATTCCTTCCAAATATTGGTTTATTCTCTCCAGTCCTACTGCCACAGTTCTTGATCAGCATCTATTATCTTGCACCTGGACTTCTGTAATAGCTTTCTAATTGATCCTCTTGACTTTATAGACTTTCAGTGTCCCTAATTTCATGATTTACACTGAAGTTCATATTCATCAGCCTTTTCATTGCCTATAAGATAAAGGTTCACGATAGTTTGGCCTTGGCTTCCTTTGTAATATCAATCTCGAACATGAGGTCACTATTTCAGCTTAACAGGTCTATTCACCAGCTCCTGAAAAACCTTAGACTTTCCAATTTTCTTTGCCTGGTTCTTAGGAGGATGCAGTAGAAGCTGGGTAATAATGGTATAGTTTGAAACTGTCTTCTCATATTCTCCTTTGGATTACATTTATACTTTGGGTTATAATTCAATACTATTTTATTTTATTGTTCAAACTGTTAGCAGTTTGGCCTTTGGGAACTCATATTTTTCTTTGCATATCCCCATCAACTTGTATGTGTGTGTATGTGTGTGTGTGTGTGTGTGTGTGTACTTCTTTACTTTTTGGCAGTAAAAGATGCTCCATCTCATCTTGTATATTCTCTGCCCTAGTCCTAGAATTAGCCATTTCTACAAGGAGCTATGGTTTCTTTTATTGAAAAATGGTATTAGAAGCCAAGATCTGGGTGCAAAGTCTGCTTGTTGCTACTTGATGTCATTTCTTTTAGGCCTTCTCAGCAGATGGAGCAAAGAATGTGTATCTATAAATATTTATGTATGTAACCATATGTATCTGTATTCCAACTGTAAGAAACCTGGTTCCTACCATCTCCTATCCATTTAGTTAGTTATTAAATTCTAGTGTACTTGTACAGCAATTCCACAATTGTTAACCCTATACCTGTGTGAAACAACTTTATCAACTAGAGTACAGTGATTATGGGCCATTTGTTTGCCTTTTAGTCTTCCCAACTCCATTAATTTCCAAAGCTATTTAAGTTAGTATCTTTTCCCACATGCCCTTCAGTGAGATTGTTTCATACCTTTGTCATATAGTTAGATTCTCTTACCATTCCTTCCTGGAATCTCCTGACTTCCTAAATGATTTTCTAAAGATTTTCATACATTAAGTTTCACTCTTTGTGCTGCCAAGTTCTATGGGTTTTGATATATGGTCCCATATCCACCATTACAGTGTCATACAGAATAGTTTCAGTGCCCTAAAAAAAATCCCCTGTGCTTTATGTCTTCAATCTATCCTCCCTCCCCTAAACTCCCTATAATCACTGATCCTTTTATTGTCTCTATAGTTTTTCCTTTTCCAGAATGTCATATAATTAAAATTGGAATCACATAGTATATAGCTTTTTCAGACTGACTTCTTTCACTAAGCAATATGCATTTAAAATTCATTCATATCTTTTTGTTATTTGATAGCTCATTTCTTTTTATTACTAAGTAATATTCAGTTGTAAGGATGAGACACAGTTTGTTTATTCACCTATTGAAGGATGTCTTGGTTGTTTCTCATTTTTGGCAATTACAGTTAAAGCTATAAACATTCATGTCCAGGTTTTTGTGGGGCATAAAATTTCAAATCAGATGTGTAAATATCCAGGACTGATTGTTGGATTCTATGGTAAGACTGTTTAACTTTGTAAGAAACTGCCAAATTGTCTTCCAAAGTGGCTTTATCTGCTTCATAGTTTTTAGAGAACAAATCCTTTGAACAATTTTCCCAAATTACTTTTGTGACAGAGTAAGTCATAGAATTATCATGGGGTAGTGGTTAATTGCACTGACTTTGGAACAAGAATGCTTGGGTTCAAGTCTTGATTCTGTTACCCAAAAGGAAAATGGAATAGACCCCAATTCTTGTCTTACCCAAAAGATAAGATTTACAGATGGGAGATGGAAAGTGTTTTGTAGCAAAAAAATTTTTAAAGATTTATTTGGGAAAAGAAGAGTATGCTTCTAAGAGCAGGAGGTGGGCTGATTCAAGGGGAGTCAAGGTGTTCTTGTTTCCACTTTCTCTTATACCCTTGCTTAGAGGTGGTCTTTTGATTGATTGAGGGCTCTTGTCCCTGGAGTGCTTAGTCTTGTTTAATCCCTTTGCGCATGTCCTTACTCATAGTATATATGGAAAAACTCAAGGGTAGGGGCTAATTCGCAGTGTTAATTATAGTACAATGAACATTAGGTCATGTCCAGTAAAGTCCTTTTCACTATACCACGCAGTCTGTTGGGTCTTACGCAGTGTCTTGCTGGCGCTCATTAAGGAAAAGTAAAGACCCTTTGTGCTGAAGGTGAGCATAATATCATCTTCTGGACCATCCCCCTCTCCTCCACCTATCTGCCTGGTGCCCCCACTTATCTAACTACCTAGCATTTCTGCCATTTAGTAAGTATGTGACTTTCATCCTCACCTCATGGGTAATCTCTCTGCCTCAGTTTCATTACCTGTAAACTGAGAATTATAGTATCTCCCAAGTTTTGTAAGGATTAAATTAGATAACATGAGTTTGGCATACAGTGAGATGTTAATTGTTCTTTTTCATTTTCTCTCAATACTTTGCTTTAGATTTATTTGAAGAGACTTCTCGGCTCTACCTCATTTCCCATCTCCCCCAGCCTCTCAGAACAGGAACCAGGTCTTTATTCCTAAAGTTTAGCTTCTCCTTATGAGGTGGGGGAAAAATGGTAGCAGGAAAGTCTTAATAGCATTTTGTTTCAGACTCATTAAGGCAATTCAATGGATTATACAAGAATAGAATCTACCCTAGAGGAGACTGCAGGGAGAGTGGCCTAAACCAGAATGGTGTTAGACCTGGGCCACCACTGACTGCCCTATACTAGATTTCTGTGTAAATTAGAAAAAGGCTCACTCTCTGGGCAGCTACAACCCAGAGCCAAGACACAAGGCTTAGCCAGGGAAGCAGGGCTGGATTCCAGCTCCCCCACATACCACCTAACCAGGTCCAATTGTGCAGTTCACATGCTGCACAACTTAAGGGTTGGCTCACCTAGGGGACAGGAGACACGATTGTGGGTTCCTTGTAGGATAAGTGCATGGATCAAGTCCATTGGAACACAGCATCTCAGAAATACTTGGAGATCCAGGCCAGGGAATGGTTGTAGGATAACAAGGAAGAGTGAGTCACCAAACACTGGGCTTTGGGAAAGAATGATGCTGCCATCAAAAACTATCAGCCCACATAAGGACCATGTTGTCCCAGTAAAAAGCTAAGCACGTGAGAAACACTGCAGATAGAACTACAAAGTGAGTGGACAACGGAAAATCAGTGTCTGAACAAGCATTGAATCACCATGTGAAGAAAAGGTAGTCGAGTTGGTTATAGACTGAGAGACTTCTCCTGTTATACATCGAAGTTTTTGTGACTCTCCCATGACTGTAGAAAAATGAAAGGTACCCCTAAAGAATGATTGATTGGAATATCTGTAGACTTTAGTGGGTGAAAGCATAGATTTGGAGAACAAAGAGAAATGGCAAGTTTCTTTCACTCAAGCCTTATGCTTTGCTGTCAGTAAAATATGGACATACGTTTTTAAAATAGACTAAACGAATCAAATTGTGTAGCAGTTTCCTGAACAGATAAGTTGAGTTCTACTTGAACTGTTATTTGACTTTCTCCCCCCAAATTTTATTTCTAAGTTCCTTTTCTAAGCTTCTTGCTCAGTGGGAAGTGTAATGCAAATATTTTCAGATGAGTCACCTCCCTTTGTAACCGATTTCTTAATATTTTGACTTTCTGGCTGGGAGCCTGCCAAAACAAGGCGTGCCTTGTGCGAGGATGGAGAGGATACAAATAGGACACAGAGGATATCTTTTCCATAAGACGGTCAGACACCCAACTCTAGCTGAAAGCATCAGGAATCCCATTATTCCCATAATCTGTCTTTAGTTCCATTATGTAAAATTTTTAATGGAAAAAGTTTTACTTCATTTTAGTCAAAGATATTTTAATTTAAAAGAATTTTTGTTTGGGGGCATTTGCTTCCCATTACACTGCCAAATATCTATTGTTATATTCACAGTGCAGTGCTCTTTTTGACAGTGAGAGTTCATGAGTCTACCTTGTTATTGGTGCCATATAGCTTTTTACATAAATCTTTAAAGATACCCCTGAGGGTATCCTAAGCATCCAGGCGCCCTGATATTCCATCAGCTCTGTAACAGGTGCAGAAAAGCGTGTGAAAGATGTGCAGTTCTCTCCAAGTGTTTGATTTAACTCTTTGGGGGCAAGAGTATAACCTTCTTATATTACACAATCTATACATACTATTTAATGACACATGAGACCAGTAAATTAATTTAAAAATCAGTTTGGTTGCTATTTCTCATCATTATGAAAAACTGTGTTGTCTTACAAGGAGGTTTTGACATTAGATTTGATGTCTCACCACAACACACAGATTCAGCCTTCTAAGTGAAAATGCTGCTTAACACATTTCAACCTTTATATCCATATTATATTCTGAATGTATCTTGTTACTGATAAAACATCTAATGTGGCATGTGAGACGTGGAGACATTTTCAGGTAATCCTATAATCTAAATATAAGGAGGTAATACTCATTGGGTGGGAACTGATTCCCAAATAATCAGTTAACCATTTTGGAAATATTACAGAGAAAACCCTTTGTCCACAATTTCAAAACTTAATCATTCAGCGTTTAGCAAATTATACTAGAGATTGATTATGTTTGTTTGAAATCCTGTCTGTCCTTACCAGATAATACTGTATTTTAACAGATGTGGTTTGAAACAGACCAAGAAGAATGTTTGAAAGTTTCATTTACTATCTTTTATCCCCTCACATCTTCACCCACATGAAACTGAGTCACCCATACAAAACAGATTTTTTTTTCCCAATACAAATAATTCATGCAAATAGATATCTATGAACCTTTAGCATAAGTGGGAATTAGCTAGTCTTGGAGGACATAGAAGATTATGTGCATCTAAAATAACATTTATGAAAGCCTGAGAATGAGAGGGAAGAACACGTGCATTTAAGAAGCACAAATTCCACACTTCTTCAAAGGCTTATTTGAAAAATCTCTTAAAAAGGAAATCAGGAGTCCATTCAACTCAGCGGTAGAGTCCTGGATTAGAAGAAACAATTTCCAGTTCTAATACCACCCATGATTGATTAAGTCAGTAATTTTGTCATAAACATATAGTATATGTCAGACATTGTGCCAAACTCTAGGAACACTATAGTGAACAAGGCACAGTACCTAATCTCAAGAAATTACAACTACTAGAGGATATAGAGAGAACCCTACAAAAATCTCCAGATTTACCAATCTCTTAGATGCAAATGAAGTTACATTAACTTCAGCGTCTGAATTTGGCATGAGGCTTATTGCTTCAAACCTGCATAACTTAGAGACCTCAGTTCTCCTTCTAAGCCTCCCGAGTTCCCTGAGAATTCCCAAGGGTGTCTCACATGTGCTCACAGAATCCTGTGTTCTCCTTTGGGTTCCTGCTAAGGCATTTCTGGCTGGTGCCTAACACCATCACTGCTAGAGTCACCTGTACAAGAATGCCACCTGCCCAGTGTTCAATTTCTCATATTCTCAGTCCTGCAAACTTGAGAGGATTTTGATGTATCCTCTGTTGGCACTAGGCAGGTGTGACACGCTGTTCTTCAACAGAATGTAAAACATTTCCGAGCCTTTACCTGTATGTTGTGCCTTGTCACCTGGACTCCCAAGCGGTGCTGCTTACACCCCAGAGCCCACACAACTGTCAGTTTCAGTCCCTAGGGACAAGCTGGAGAAGAGATGCACATTCTGGTCTTCATTTTCCTCTCTTTCCTATCCCTGCTTAAAAAAAAAAAAGTCTTCTCACAGATCTTCTTCCCCCAGTGCAAAAAATTCACCCAAATAGATGCCTGCAAGTATCTAGCTAACAATTTAGCATACACAGAAACATTCCAGTTTGTAGATTAACAGCTAATTACAAAATAGATCCTGACAAAAGTTATAACATATTTCACTTACCAGATTTTGGGGGGTGCTGAACCCAGGCTCAGGGAAGTAAGGGGGCAGGGCAGGAATTCTCCCTGAAAGACATGACAGCAAAGTTGAGAATCTGAGGATGAATGAGAATTAGCTAGGCTAAGAGGGCACATAAGATTATTTATGCAGTTAAAATCATGTTTATGAAGGCCCAGAGGGGAGAGAGAGAAGAATACATTATTTACGAAGTCCCAATTCATCCCTTCTTCAAAGGACCAGTCGGAAATCTTTTATTATGCTTTCTCCTCTAACTTCCTGTTGATCTATTTCTACCCCCTTTTTGCATTGATCACAGCCAGTCTTCTATTACAATTATATGTAAGCATATTTATTGCCTATTAATAGAAGATAAGCCCATTGTGGGTTCTGCTAAATTATTTTTCACATCCTCCATATTAATAAGCACAATGATCTGCATATAACAGATGCTTAATTAAAAGCAACATACTTGAAGTAGCTAAGGGTGCTTGGGATAAACATACATTTTTCATAAACTGACAGTGGCATGAAATGACTCGAATATATGTGATAGCATGCACAGTGGTTCTAGGTAAAAAGGAGAGGCTGGGCAAGATATTTCTTATCTGTTGGAATAGTTTCTTGGTGGTTAGTGTTATCAGAGCATTTATGAAACAGTGATCGAGAGATCTCTTAGCTGTTTATATTCTAATTCTTAATTTATTAATACTGAATATCTACCTGAGCTAGGCACCCTTTTGTTTAAAAAATTAATGAAGTAGATGATTTATACAAAGTAATATATGACATATATAAAGCTTATACTACTAATAAAACAAAATTCATGTACCTGCCACATAGCTTAAGAAATGGAACATGACTAAATATTATAATGAAAAGTTTATTTCCCTGACAAAATGACAAACCAGCATGGGCTGCTGGATTCCTCCTTTAGCTCTGGTGAAATTTTAGAACTCAGAACTAAAATTATAGAAGAAAACTAACAATAGGCTGGAGGAGACCAAAGAACATGCCAGCATGCTGTATGCTATAGTACTTGTTTTATTAGGAAGAAAATTTAAGCTGGTCCTAAATTAAATCCATGTATCATAGAACATATATAGGGAATATGCATCAAGAGAATAAGAACACTCAATCTATCTAGTGGAAAGCAAGAATGGAGAAAAGCAAAGCAAAAAAAGTACAGAAAATAGAAAATGTTTTTCAATGATAGCAGTATTATGTTCTAAAATAATAGAATTACAATAAACACTAACAGGTTAACTTGGCCAACTAAAGATAGAGACTCTAAGATTTGATTTAAAATCAAAACATTCTCTACAGGAGTATCAGTTTTAAACAATATCAAGGGAATGTTGAAAATAAAAGCATGAGAAAGGATATATAAGTCAATATGAACCAAGGGAAAGCTGGGGTAACAGTTTAAAGTTTGACAAAATAGAATTTAAGGCAAAAATATATTTGATTAAGAAGCATATTGTATACTTCAGAAAGGAAGAATAGACTAAGAAGAACATACCTGTCTCTAAACCCCAGGGGGTATACAGATGTAAAAAGAGGAAAGAACATTTAACAATACCTTTGAAGTCCCCATTGTGACTTGCATTGATTATACCCCCTAGCCCACTGCCCCCAGAGGTAACTGCTACTCCAAATTTAGCGTTTTTATTTCTATATTAGTTTGCTATTTCTCCATAACAAATTACCAAACTTAGTGGCTTAAAACAACACACATTTATTATCTCAGTTTTTGTGGTTCAGATGTGCATTCATGGCTTAGCTGGGTCCTCAGCTGAGTGTCCCAAGGCTGCAATTAAGGTGTCAGCTGGACTATATTCTCATCAGAGGCTCAACTGGGGAAAGATCCACTTCCAGCTCCTTCAGGTTGTTGGCAGAATTCATCTTCTTGTGGGTATAGGACAGAGGTTCTCATCTTCTTGCTGACTGTTAGCTTGAGGTTGCTCTCAGCTTTTGAGTGTTCCTTACCATGCAGACTTTGTCATAGGCCCTCCCACAGCACGTCACCTTACTTCAGAGCCAGAGGGGAATGTCTTGCTTTAGTTGGCTAATATAGTCTCATACAATGCAGTGTAATCACAGGAGTGACATCCCATCTTCCCTGCTGTAGTCACAGATTCCCACTCATACTGCAGGGGAGATTATACAACCATGTGACTCATGAGAGGTCACCTTAGGGTGTGTTTGCAGTTTGCATTGACTTACTTTATTTTTTCACCATATATGTATGTGTCCTGAAAATAGATATTTGTTTAGTTTGTATATGCTTTTGAATTTATATAAATGGAATCATTCTGTACATACTATTTTGTAATTTGCTTTTCCATTCATAATTATTTTTTCATTCACCCTCGTTGAAATGTCACTGTAGTTCAGTCATTACTAAGTGTATAGCAGTCTATGATAAAACTGTCACACAATTGATTTATCATTCTACTACTGAAGAAAATTAGGCCTATTTCCAGTTTTTGCTATTCTGAACAATATTGCTATGAGCATTGTTTTTCATATTCTTGCAGCAAATGTGTAAGAACTTCTGAAGTATTATAATCCATTCTTTATACGGTGACCAAAGTAAGTAGTCTTTTAAAACATAAATTATTTAAACCCCTCAAGTGACATCTAATTGTACTTTGAATGAAGTCCAAACTCCTTACCGTGGTTTACAAAGCCCTACATGTTCTGGCCTTTGTCCATGTCTGTGACCTCTTCTTGGACTAGTCTTACCCTTGCTCACCACAATGGTCTTTTTCTTTTCCTCAAACATGCAAAGTTTTTCATTCATTCTTTTCCTTGGGCTTTGTACCCCCTTACTAGAATACTCTTTTTTGCAACCTTTGAACACTGACTCCATCTCATCGTGCATGATTTATCTCAGATAGTATCAGAGTGGCCTTTTCTAGCTACCAAATCCAAAATAGCTTCCCACCCACTCTCTACACCATGACTCTATTCCAATTCTTTTCCCAAAATCTATCACTGTGATAATTTTCTTTGATTTATTAATTGCCTGTCAATCCGTTTATCTCCCCATTTTACAAGGAGTGGCTTGCTATCTTAGAGTAGGAATCTCTTTCTACTACGCCCAATAGGAGAAAGAGATCTGTGTATCCCCAGTTCATGATCAGGTGTGTGGCACATATAAAGTTCTCAAGAAAATGAGCAAAGAAAATAACTACGGTATCAGCATTTTCAAAAGCTAGTGGCATAGAGATAAAGGTAAAAACGGGTCTGAAACACTTTTCTACAGACTGCAGGTGGGCTCAGAGGATCCATCTGTCCAGTTGTTCCTCTTAAGTGTTAAGGAATGTTACCAAAAGCCAAACTAAAGAGTTTTATTTCAGACGGTTTGAATTCTGAACTAGGAAGAAATGCAATAACAACGTTGGATGAGCAAGTTTAAGGAAGGTTTGGGAAATTGCTGTCTTTAAGGCCAATCATTGGGCATTTAGTTATTGACAGCTTTACTGGCTCACTAATTAGAAGTGTAAAATTTCAGGTGAGTGACAGTAGTTTATACACTAATTCTGCTTTTTCCAGCTGCAATTGCTGTGTAGCTAATGCTATAATTGATGGATGCTGCCAGTTCCTGAAATGGATGGTAATTAATACTTGAATTACCATTGTTAGAGGTCATAATCACACTTCCAGTTACATCTAAAAAGGAGTGTATTTATATTGCCTCTGTCAATAAAGCTATAGTATAACTTTGGGGAACAAACATTCTATATATACCTTGGGTGCTGAATATTACAAATATAGATATAAATAGGTACATTAACTTTTATATTTCAATCTGTAATGTATTCAAGTTCTATTCCACCCCCCAAATAACAGTCCTTTAAGAAAAATAAAATAGCTAAACAGATAAATCCTGAAGAAGAAAATTATTTGTTCCATAAATAATTTTGATTTTATCTTTGAGCTCTTATAATTATTGAACATATCTGATCAGTTAAAATAATATGTGCTTCACCATCCTTTAAAGGAAATGAAACTTTTGGGAACACATTTTTTAATGATGGGGCATAGCCAGCTAAGTAATTCTATACTGGTAAAGTAGAATGTGAAATCTTGAAGTGGGTTGCTATTGTGGTGGTCAAGGATTTATGAAATTATAGCGTATCACAGTGTTTATTTTTAAAACAACAATTATGTCATATTCATTCTGTTGTAGTGAATAAAATTGGGAGTAGGAAAGTAGTGGCAGATTTTCTTTTTTTCTGGTTCTCTTCATATACTTGCTTCTGATAATTTCTTTTTTGTTTTCTTCAGGGGCTTACAGTCTTGGGTCCATCTTTGTTTTCACTTACACAGTAATTCCAGACTCTAGTTACACCTCTATGAATTCTGATTTCAGTGGTCTGTCGTATGCTTGGGCATAAGCATCTTTTCAATTGCTTCTAATATGCAGCCAGAGTTGAGAACCAATGTTTATGCTGTCTCTTTGAGTAGTTCATTCACTCTCATACTCTGATCTACTATGCTGATAATTCCCATATGTATATCATCATTAACCTGAATTTCACTTGAATATGAAAATGCAGGTTTGTTCTCTCTCCTTGGATGGTCTCAACATTGCCAGTACTGAACTCATTACCCACCAAGTCTCCTTCGCTTGTTTCTTGATCTGTTTCCTGCCTAGAATCCTAGAAGCAATTATAGTCTTTCCTTTGCCTCTCCTACTATAACCAAGTATTTAGAAATCCTGACAATTTGTCTTATAAATGTTTGAGTCTCTCCCTTTCTCCTCACTTGAACTTCCTTTTATTTAGCCAAGAGCTTCTCATCTTAATACTTTCAACAGCTTTCCCTTGTTCATATCATCTTCCCTACTGTTCAAACCCACTCACTCTATCTATCTGGAATGATATATTTGAAACACGAATGCAGCCACATTATTCATAGTTAAAATTCTTCAGTGGCTTCTCATCATTTATTGGATGCAGCTCAATCTTCTTAACAAAGGTAACTGAGGTAATTCCATGACTGGTTTAATGTCTCCTTTCTCATTGCCTGATTCTACATCATTCACACTTTAGTATCCAGATTATGGAGCTGCTTATACTTGTCAGGTTCTCCTAATCCTTCATGTTTTTGTCCATGTTCTTATTTCTGTCTAAAAGTACCTTTCCCTGAGACTCGCTTTAGGGTGAAAGACACACATAGGTTGAAAGTGAAGAGATAAAAAGATGTTTCATGCAAATGGAAATGGCAGTAAAGCAGGGATAGCAATACTCATCTCAGACAAAATGGACTTCAAAACTAAGTCCATAAAGAAAGACAAAGAAAGACACTATATAATGATAAAAGGATCAGTACCAGAAAAGGATATTACACTCCTTAACATATATTTACCCAATATAGGAGCAGTTAACTATGTAAAACAGATACTAGCCAACATAAAAAGAGAAATTGACAGGCATACAATTGTAGTAGGAGACTTTCACATCCCACTGACTTCAAAGGACATATCTTCCAGATGAAAAAATCAATAAGGCAACAGAGATCCTAAATGACATAGTAGAACCACTGAACTTAATTGGTATCTACAGGACACTACATCAAAAAGAATCAGAATACAAATTCTTTTCAAGCATATGTGGAACATTCTCTAGGATAGACCACATTCTATGACACAAAACAAGCCTCAAGAAATTTAAGAGGGTAGAAATTATTTCAAGCATCTGTTCTGACCACAATAGTATGAAATTAAAAATCAACCACAGAAAGGAAAACAGGTAAAAGATGATCACATGGAGACTAAATAATATGTTACTAAAAAAAAGTGTCAGTGATGAAATAAAAGAGAAAATCAGAAAATACCTCAAGACAAACACCAGTGAAAACAAAACCTGCAAAAAAAAAAAAAAAAAAAGGACCATTTCCTTTCATGGGAGAATTCTACCAAACATACAAAGAAGAACTTATGCCTATGCTCTTTAAACTGTTCCAAAAGACAAGAGGAGGGAACCCTCCCAAATTAATTCAGTGAAGCCCTCATCACCCAAAACCAGACAAAGACACTACAAAAAAAGAAAATTACAAGCCAATGTTTTTGATGAATATAGATGCAACATTCCTCAATGAAATATTAGCAAACTGAATCCAGTAATACATAAAAAGAATCATATACCATGAGCAAGCAAGGAAATTTCAACATATGCAAATTAAACAATGTGATACACCACATTAACAAAAGAAAAGACAAAAACCATGTGATGATCTCAATAGACACAGAAAAAAAATTTGATAAAATTCATGATAAAAATTCTCACCAAAATGGATATAGGGGAAACATATTTCAACATAGTAAAATCTACTTACAGCAAACTCAAAGAAATGGAAAGCTATCCCATGCTCTTGGAAGAATTAATATTGTTAAAATGGCATACTATTTAAAGCAATCTACAGATTTATTGCAATTCCTATCAAATTACCCATATTTTTCACAGAACTGGAACAGAGAATCCTAAAATTTATATGGAACCACAGAAGATTGCCAAAGCAGTCCTAAGGAAAAAGAACAAAGCTAGAGGCATTACCCTCCCAGGCTTCAGATGATATGACAAAGCTACAGTAATCAAAACAGCATGAGCCTAGCACAAAAACTGACATATAGATCAATGGAATGGAATAGATCAATGGAATAGAAATAAATCCACAGACCTACGGTCATTTAATTTTGACAGAGGAGACAAGAATGTACAATGGGGAAAAAACAGTCTCTTCAACAAGTGGTTTTGGGAAACATGGACAGCTACATGTAAATCAATGAAATTAGAACACTCCCTCACACCATACAAAAAAAAAAAAACTCAAAATAGTTTAAATACCTTAATATAAGACAAGAGACCATAAAACTCCTAGAAGAGAACATAGGCAAAACATTCTCTGAGATAAATTTTAGCAACATTTTCCTAGACCAGCCTCCCAAAGCAAAATAAATAAAAGCAAAATTAAACAAATGGGACCTAATCAAACTTACTAGCTTTTGAACAGCAAAGGAAACCAACAAAACAAAAACACAATCTACAGAATGGAAAAAAATATTTGCAAATGACGCGACAAACAGGAGTTAATAACCAAAATATACAAACAGCTTGTATAACTCAATATCACAAAAAAAAAAAAAAAAAAAAATCCAAACGACCCTATCAGAAAATTGAGCAAAAGACCTAAAGAGATACCTCTTCAAAGAAGACACACAGATGGCCAACAGGCACATGGGAAGATGCTCTCAATATAGCTAAGTATTAGAGAGATGCAAATCAAAACCACAATGAGATACCACCTCACACCAGACAGAATGGCTATCATCAAAAAATCTACAAATGATAAATTTTGGCAAGGATGTAGAGAAAAGGGAACTCTAGTGTGCTGTTAATAGGAATCTAAATTTGTATAGCCACTATGGAAAACAGTATGGAGGTTCCTTTTCTAAAAAACTAAAATAGAGCTGCTATATGATGCAGCAACCCCACTTATAGGCATACATCCAGAAAAGATGAAAACTCTAATTCAGAAAGTCACATGCACCCCAATGTTCATAGCAGGACTATTTACAATAGCCAAGAAATGGAAACAATCCAAGTGCCTATCATCAGATGATTGGTTTAAGGAGATATGGTGTGTGTATGTGTGTGTGTGTGTGTGTGTGTGTGTGTGTGTGTATATATAATATATATATATGTATGTATGTTATGGCCATAACAAAGAATGAAATATTGCCATTTGAAGCAATATTAGTGGACCTAGAGAATATCAAACTAAGTGAAGTCAGACAGAGAAAGACAAATATGATTATCACTTATATGTGGAATCTGAAAAATAGGACAAATAAATCTGTATATAAAACAGAAATATTTTCACAGACATAGAAAACAAACTTATGGTTACCAAAGGAGAAAAGGGGGATGAGGGGGGGGTAAATTAGGAGTATGGGATTAATAGATACAAACTACTGTACATAAACTAGATAAGCACTGTATAGCACACAGAACTATATTTAATATCTTGTAGTATCCTATAATGAAAAACAATCTGAAATGTATATAACTGAATTACTTTGCTGTATACCTGCAACTAACACAATATATTGTAACTCAACAATACCTCAATAAAAAATAAATTAAATAAAATTACCTTTCCCCCTTTTTTTAACCAACTACTAATCATCCCTTACAACTTAACTTAGGTATCACTTCCTACAAAGTGACTTCTCTGATTTGCCAGACTCGGATAAAGTTCCCTCTCACATGTCCTGGCACTCTGGGGATTTCCTGATCATAGAATTAGCCAAGTTAAACGGAAATAGTTTACTTACTTACTTGTCTCTCCACTAAAATGTAAGCAGCAGCTATGTCGTACCGTCTTTGTATCCTCAGTGCCTACCTGGAGCTATATCTGGAACTTAGCAGAGTTTAATTACATACTTTTTGAATGGAATGATTCCTGACAGCTCCACCAAATCACCGTATATGCGTTAGGTAAAGCAACTCAATGTATGTGTTCCCCTACTGTAAAATGGGTTGATGAATTACTGTGATAAATTTTGTAATCATTTCTCTTAAGACTTCTCAGAAGGCATCAGATAACATTAACAGGAAAATATCAACTTATTTCATAGTTACTCCTCCTTACTTCATACTCCCTTTAGGGCATTCTTGGTGATTTTATGTGTGAAGCTCTCCTTAGCTAATGCCTAACTGCATTCTCTGACGTTTGCACAATCAATTCTTGATTATCCATGGTCATAGTAGAAAGGGAGAGTGTGGAAAATCTAAAAATCTCATTTGCATCAACTGCCTCTTTCACCAAATCTTTTGCCAGAGATAGTAATGAGTGTCACAAAGCTGGTGGAGGTACAAATGAGCTGTTAAATGGCAAAAACTCATGTTGCCAGGTAAAGCTTTGAACAATATACATCTGGATAACCACAGAATAACATAGAATTGACTATATTTAAAAAATGAGAATTTAGTGTTTATGATTAATGAAGACTGATGACATCAGCTTCTATAACGGTGTTTGGACTTGTTTTAATCATGGGCAAAGTAAATATTTGTGTACATGCTATTCTGTCAGGTGTTTCTGAGTTGATCCTATTTCCCCAAATGTCACATTCACTCTTTTGCCTCAGGGCCTAAATCTCTGCCATTAAAATATGCAAAGCATGCTAAAAAACAAGGGGGCCAGTGGTACCAAAAATAAAAATAAACACCAAATACACCTAAATTTTACATCTGGTTATCCTTACCCCATATGAATATATGCTTTTGTATTCAGATCTCAAGACTTTGAAGGACCATTATATTCCACTTTCGACTTTAGAGGACAGTTATAAGGCAAGCGAGTTAACTAAAGTATTACTTCTGAAGACACTTACTAAATGACTGTCTTTTCTCTGTGGAATTGATAAGGTCAGTTGGAACTTCCAGAGTGCTCTGGAAGCACCTGCAGCTTTCAAAACCCATATGGTATTGAATGCTGATATTGCTGGAGATTAAAGATCTCTTAGACCTTTACGGCATATTTTTGGTGTTAGAGTTCTCCAGAGAAACAAAACCAATAAGGGGTGTGTGTGTGTGTGTGTGTGTATAAAGAGATTTATTTGAAGAAATTGGCCCATGTGATTATGGAGAATGGTCCAAAATCTGCAGAGTGGGCTGGCAGGCTGGAGACCCAAAAAGAGCTGATGCTACATTCAAGTTCAAAGGACGCCTGCTGGCAGAATTCCCTCCTGCTTGGGAATGTCAGTCTTTTGTTCAATTCAGGCCTTCAGATGATTGGATGAGGTCCACCCAAATTATGAAGGACAATCTGTTTTACTCAAAGTTTACTTATTTAAATGTTGATCTCATTCAAAACACCCTCACAGAAATAGCTAGAATAACGTTTGACCATACAACTGGGCACCATGGCCAAGGCAACTTGACAGATTAAATTAACCATCACATTCTTCATCTGTTAGGCGATGAAAGGGGCCTAGGGGAGTGAAATAACTTGCCTGAGCTTCTGGGAGTTGAACTCAGATTAATATCCACATTTTTTGATTTCTTAATTTGTGCCTTTTATACCATGGAACACTGATTTCACTGATTATGATAATGAGGTAAGTAAAACAGCAGGATTTAGCTCTAAAATAAATGGCTCAGAAATAAATACCAATAGTGTTTCCTTTAAAAATATCTTTTGAACAGGACTCTCATGATATTTCAGAATGTCTAGCATTCTTGGTCCCTACCTAAATTGCCAGTAGTAGGTTTGTATCATTAAAAAAAAACAGCTTTATTGAGATATAATTCACATACTATAAACGTCACCCATTTAAAGTGCACAATTCAGTGTGTTTTGGTATATTCACAAAGTTGTGCAACCATCACCACTATCTATTTCCAGAATATTTTCATCACTCCCATTCCTTCTCCTTCCCTTCCCTAGAATCCATTAATCTGCTATCTCTTTAGATTTGCCTTTTCTGGACATTTCATATAAATGTAACCATATAATATGTGACATTTATGACTTCTTTCACTTAGCATGTTTTCAAGGTTTATCCATGTTGCAGCATATATCAGTACTCCATTCTTTTTATTGCCAGATATTATCCCATTGTATGAATATAGCACATTTTGTTTATTCATTTGTCAATTGATGGATATTTGGGTAGTTTCCACTTTTAGCTATTAGGAATAATGCTGTGAGTATCTGTGTACAGATTTTATGGGGACATATGTTTTCAGTTCTCTAAGGTATATACTTAGGAATGGAATTACTGGGTCATGTGGTAACTCTATGTTCAACTCTTTGAGAAGCTATCATACTGTTTTCTATGGTGGCTGCATCATTTCACACCATTAGCAATGTATGTGGTTCCAGTTTCTCCACATCCCCACCAACACTTGTTTTAACTTATTTTTTTCTATTAAAACCATCTTAGTGGGTGTAAAGTAGTATCTAATTGTAGATTTGATTTGTATTTTCCTAATGACTAATGATTTT
Organism: Camelus dromedarius; assembly: GCF_036321535.1. Classification (NCBI taxonomy): domain Eukaryota; kingdom Metazoa; phylum Chordata; class Mammalia; order Artiodactyla; family Camelidae; genus Camelus; species Camelus dromedarius. Next base: position 76,173,756 of record NC_087436.1, read on the forward strand.
GAACATCTTTTCATGAGCTTATTGGCTGTTTGTATATATTCTTTGAAGAAATGTCAATTCAAATCTTTTACTGATCTCTTAATTGGGTTAATTTTTTTTTTACTATTGAACTGTATGAGTTCTTTATATATTATGGCTACAAGCCCATTTATTAGATATATAATCTGCAAATATTTTCCCCTACTCTGTAAGATTTATCAAAGACACTTTCTTGATGGTGTCCATGAAGTAGAAAAGTTTTTAATTTTGATGAAGTTTGATTTATATATTTTTTGCTTGAGTATTTGGTGTCATATCTAAAAAATAATTGTTTAATTCAAGGTTTCAAAGATTTGCTCTTCTATTTTCTTCTAAGAATTTTATACTTTTAGCTCTTACATTTAGTTCTATGATCCATTTGAGAGTTTTTTTTTGGTTTGTTTTACTTTTTTATATGTTGTGAGGTAGGGCTCTAAATTCATTCTTTTGCATGCAGTTATCCAGTTGTCCCATCATCATTTTGAAAAGACTATTATTTCTTACTGAGTGGCCCTGACACCCTTGCTAAAAATCTATCAACCTTAAATTTAGGGAGTTATGCCTGGATATAAATTCTATTCTATTGACCTGTATGACTATCATTATGCCAGTAGCAGATTGTCTTGATTACTGTGGCTTTATAGTAAGTTTTAAAATCAGGAAGCATGAATCTTTCAAATTTGTTTTTTTAAAGGTTATTTTGGCTGTTCTGGGTTTCTTGCATTTCCATATGAATGTTAGGATCAGCATGCCCATGTCTGCAAAACATGAGGTGGGGATGTTGTTAGGGATTGCACTGAATCTGTATCAGGTTGAGGAGTGTTTTTATCTTAACAATACTGTCTTTCAGTCCATGAACATGCAACATCTTCCCTTTTACTTAGTTCTTTAATTTCCTTCAGTGATGTTTTGTATTTTTTTAGTATGTGTCTTAACACTTTCTTTGCTAAATTTATTCCTATGTATTTTACTCTTTTTGATCCTATCATAAGTGGAATTGTTTTCCTTTTTTCATTTTCAGAATGTTTATTACTAGTATGTAGAAATACAAATTGATTTTTATATATTGAACTTGTATCCTGCCATCTTGGTGAGCTTGGCCCCTGTCATTCTGATAACTAGAAATTACTCCTGTATACAGTTGACCCTTGAACAACACGTATTTGAACTGGGTAGGTCCACTTATACATGGATTTTAAAAAAGATAATGAATACTGTAATGTTACATTATCCCTGTTTAGTTGAATCTGCAGATATGGAACCACAGATATGGAAGATCTGCATATATGGAGGAACTGTGTATATGGAGGGCCAACTATAAATTACACACAGGTTTTCAACTGCATGCAGGATCAATGCCCTTAGCCCTTATACTCTATTTCAACTCTATTTCCAAAAGCTTGTGGATGGAGGAAGGTGGTAATTTGCCCAAATGAGAATCCTAAATGAGGAGAACCTGAGCATGGTGTGAAAAGTGAAGGTTGAATCTGTTGACCTGAAACAAAGACTGCAAGATATTTCCCCAGAAAAGATGGATTTATTTGAGATCAGCAGAGAATTGCAATTCGTGGTTTGCAACCATGGTGTGTGCACCACATGCAAGTATGTATTTGGCAAGAGAAGGAGAACACTTTTATAGAGAGAAAAAGGAAGTTGGGAGGACTATGGTAAACACAGAGTCTATGGCTTTTCTTTGGCTTAGTCCTTGCTAGGAAAGAAAAGGAGTCTTTATTCTTCCTTTTGGGCTAGGTTGTTGTCACAGGGTGTGAGAGGGCCTCCTACTGGCTTCCCAAGTCTATTTAATTAAGGTTTTTGTTTACATATTTTTTAAAAAAAATCTCAGAGAACGAAATGGTTCTGCTTAATGAAAAACTGAGTTTCTTAGAATTGTCAACTGTCAGTGCTAGAAATTTGAGTTGATAAACCTCTTGATGTGGAAGAGGAGAGACAAATGGCAAGGATACACTTGAGAGAGGAGACCTACCTCTCTCACGGTGATAAGTGAGTATGAAAGAGAAGAAAAGTTAGAGAGAAATTCCTTGTGATGGGGATGGCAGAAGAATTGTAAGATGTTTTATATTGTATTTTTATTTTATACTGTGCAAAAATATCCCTTGATTTTAACTAATTCTTTTGTCAGAGCCTGTAACACTTTTGTATATGTTCATCTGGCATGGCATGGGGATGAAATACTCTGGTTAATTTTGTTCCACTTAAAGAGAGAGCCACCATTATGGTATATAGTTTGCTGATTTCCAAAGCGCTAGAATATTGCATAACAGATTTACGTTAAAATTTTCCTGGACTAAAGGGACAATGTGGTAAATAGAGGAGAGGAAGACAGAGGAAGAAATGCTCTAGGAGGTGTTTTCCATAATTTGCTGTATATTAATGTAATGTATGCATGCTGTAAGGATTGATATCATCATCACCCAATTTCACAGATGAGGAGACTCAAATTCACAGAAATTTAAAAATTATCTGGGGTAATGCAGCCAGTTAGTAGCAAAATCAGGTCCTTGATTCCAAAGCCCTTCCTATTTCCACTATATCATGCTGCATTTTTAGGGCAGCTGTGTTGCCCACCTGCAGGGGGCCTGTTCATGTAGAGCACAGTGTGAATGGTGCCTGCGGGAACTGGCAATACAGTGGGTGCTGAAAAGAAAGAAGACTCTGGTCTTGGCTATGTGACCTGGGAAAGTTTCTTGCCCTTTTTGAGTCTTAGTTTCCATAGCTGTATCATAGGGATCCCAACATCATCTCTTGATGACTGCCCTGGACGTTGTTGTGAATCAGAAGAGATAATGTAAAAGGGCTTTGTAAAGATGTAAAGGCAGATGAAAATCAGGAATCACTAGGAAGAGGCAGGATTCACATCAATCTCTTAACCTGTCTTCGTCTCATCCTGACAAACATTATTTATCATTGTACTAGAGGTGTGTGCTTGGCAATAGCCCTGGGAGAGTTTTCACTCATAGAATGCCAACTGACTGAGGCTCTGCCCCCAGGTATTTCTGCAGAATGAAATCTTCCATGAGTGCAAGGCTGCCCAGCTATATCCAGATTCTGTATTTAAAGGTGGATGCTTGGAAGACAGCTGGAGAGGCTGTGCTTGACTGGGAGTCTGGCAAGCCGCTTAGTATCCTGAAGAGGAAATGAAAAGATCCTGTAGCATGTTCTGTGAGAGGTCTGCAGGAAACGGGAAAGATTGCCCTATTTGTTATATTTATTGGCGATATTATTATTTGTTTTATGCTGTGTGGAAGGAGGGCCAGAGCTATAATCTATTGATCATTTAGTTTTATGAAGTTCTCAAATGGGTGATCTGGTGTTTTTCTGACAGAGAGGCTATGGTTCCTGAACACCAGTAATAAGATTGTCATGCCATTTTCTTCTCGTTGGTCTTTTTATTGCTTTTTATCTCTTTGCTGATATTACCTTTCTCCAGCCTCACCTCTCCTCTTGCAACTATCTTTTCTTTTCTTTTCTTTCTTTTTTTTTTTCACTCCTCAGGGCCATGTTTAGGACCAGTTTTATTCATTTCATAGAATCTGCCGTGTGTTTCTTAGAGATTACTCATCTTTGCTTTTCATGTTTCATCCTGTGAAACAGTCTGCCCACTGCAGTCACTTTTGTGAAGTCTTCATAGTAAATGCTGGAATGCAACTTGGGAAGAAATAGGTCAGGGAAGCAGAGACCAAATGTTCATTTCGCAACCACAGTGTGAGCAGATGGGTAACAGAATGAGGTGGCTGTCTTTGTGGGCCTCAGTTTTCTGTAAACTCTTTCAGGATCTCCTGGGATTCATGCTCCTTCAAGATCTCTGAGAGTTTGAGCAGATGAACACTGAGGATGCGGTCTTCGTAATACCAGACACCAAACTTATTACCCTCCTTTCTGCTCAATTATCATACAAGGAATAAATTTGAATAGGAACATTCTTTCTTCCCCCTATCACCTAGGAAAACACTAAAGAACACAAAATCTTCTTGGGAAACACTGCCTAGCAGCTTGGCTCTCAACTGGTGACAAATGAAGGACATTGCCCCTGGGTGGTCGCCACTGGCCACAACATGGATGCAACACCAACCTGCCTCATGCCAGGCAGTCAACCTGAGGAGGTGGGTCCAAATCATTCATAGGCTGGCTGTGCCGTTTCTCCCAAGGCACATGGAGTTAAGAAAGAGAAGCTGTTAAAAACAAAATGAAACGAAAACAAAGAGACTTCCTTTAAGGAACAGGTCGGCTGGCATGCAACGAGAGCAGAAAGACTAGTGAGGGCAGGCAGCCGGTGCCCAGGCTAGTGAAGAGTTAAGCTCTGAATGGCTGTGGGAGGCTGGTGTTATGGCTGGGGAACAACTGCCTAATGTCTTTTAACCGTCCTGTTTAGCAAAGCTTCATTATGAATGTAATTGTGTGCTTGCGTAGGCACACCGCACGGAGGGAACACTCACAGTAAAGGTATGATTGTATTGCCTGCTGCCATGCCAATTACTGGATATTAATGGCAGGATGGCATGCATATGCCGGAGCTGGGAAGCAGAAGGTTAATAGACGAACAGCACCAGAAGAGCCCATTTATCAGTTTCTATTTATCTCTCCTTGGGAGGTGGCAGGTTTACAGTAAATACCTTCTGTCCTCCTAATTTTCTAATGATGGGGATAATGATGGAGAATGGTGAAGTCATTAACTGGGACAGGCTCTGTGCATCACTCTGTCAACCGCATCTCCCCAAGACCTGCAATGAGAAGTGATGGGCCCCAGCTGTTCACCAGAATCCCCTCCCCCCTCTCCCTCTCCCCTAAACTGCAGGCTTGGGAAAAAGCTCCCTGAATGAAGAAGACGGAGGCCCTGGGTGGATGGAGAGGCATGAGACAAGGGGAGCAAGGCTCTTCAGACAGAAGTACAGCTTTTCCTGCGACTCTCCCTTTGCACAGAACTTGGAGGAAGCACTGCTGACACACGCTAGAATGCTTCTCCAGTGATGCCAAAGCTACTATGAATTATGTGTAGAATTGGATAATGAATCCATAATTGAAGTGAGTCTGCTGGGGGAGGGCGGAGAAGCAGATTTTGCCAAATGTTCTTCTTTTCAAATACCGGGAGACATTTAAAATACGTAGAATTCGTTTCCTCACCTCACTTCTAAATGGACTGGAGATACTGGAGGAAAATCCTTTTTGCGGAGGTGAAATTTTTTTCTGTAAAATTCAGAAGGCAGACTAAGACAGCCTGGGTTGATTGACTTGGATGTGCTTTTCTCCCCCTGGTAGTGATCATGAGGTGTCTATTTCATCTTACCGCCACACATAGACTCTTTCGACTTTTGGTTATTGCCTAAATGTAACTTGGATTTGCCTCTAAGCTTTATAGAGCCCTTGAAAACCTATGAACTTATTTTTTATCTTTTTATTTGGGAAGTTCATTGGCTCTAGAATTTGCTCTCTATTAAGGCAAGCTGTTATGTTACCTGCATGTGTTAGGATTGTTTTGCTAGCACATAATGAACTACCACCTAAGCCAACAATAGCAGAACATGAAAGTGTATCCTAAGGACAAGTAGTTATCTCAGGATCAGGGATACAGTTGGCCCTCAGCAACAGTCTGAGAAAATCCATACAAATATTATTGGTTCTCTCTTGCAAGTCTTGCTGCTCTCTACTCACTTAAATCTTTTCTTTTTCTATAAATCTACTCTATTTTCCTCAGAACAGAAGATGGAAAATAGAACTGCATGGAGTGTCCAGATTTTGTGTATCTCAGGTGCAGATCTTGAAGACAGACCAAGTCAACCGATCTTTATCTGTCTCTCTCTCTCTCTTCCTGCCTTCCATTCCAGGGGTGAAACTCTGCCCCAGTTTCTCCCAATATAGCCAGGGCGTTGGAGTCAGGCATATGAACGTGTGCACCATGAAGACGGAGGGAAGGAGAGTTAGCAGAGATAAGGAAGTTATGAGCTGCAGAGACAGCCTCGTAGGTGCCCACTGCAGCTAACCGTGACGGAGTCATCTAGTGGTGGGAGGCAGGGGATGAGCACAGTCCTGTCAGAATTTGTCTCTTGGGAAATTTACTTCAACAACACTGAACAGTGATAAGCATTCTTAGCATCAGACCTGGGTCAGCTCCCTGTTCTGTTGCTTATTCACTGTGCGGTCACTTCCCACCTCTCCACGGTGCCAGCTCTGTAACAGGGTGCTGGCCCTGCACCTACTGAGTGGGGAGTCACGGGGATGGAATGAGATGAAGTCTCTGAAGTGCTCAGTCAGCACCCCACGTAGAGGAAGTTCCCTAAATATGTGGTGCCTGTTATAGTTGTCAGTATGAATTTTCTAAGTTTGTTACGTTTCTATTCTCCGAAAGAATGCCAGTCATTTATAGCAAACATGTGGTAGACTGTATTTTCAGAAATGACTATAGTAATTTTTCCAACCTTATGTGCTCTCCCATGTCATGGTCACTCCCAACAAGATGTGTAGTTATTTCTCTTTCTCTTGAAATTGGGTGAGCCTTTGTGACTACTGTGGTGAACAGAATGCAGCAGATATGATGCTGCGTGATGCCAGATCATGAAATACAGAATGGCTTCCATCAAGGCCAGCAACCCGGGTGTGTGACCTGAGCAGTTGCACAGGACCCCACACTCAGAAGGCCCCAGAGCTTGGTTTCATGCTCCGTTGTCATTGTCTTAAAATTCTTAGTAATTTTGAACAGGGAGCCCTGCATTTTTAATTTGCATTTGGCCTCAAAAATTATGTTGCCAGTCCTGCTTTGATATGGCTCTCTCTCTGGGGACACACACCTTGATATCCCTAAACCACGTGCAAGAAGACCAGCGACGCTGAAGACATCATGCTGGAGGGGCCACGTGGAGATTACCTGGGCTGGAGAGAGTGATTGAGGAGCTCCATCCTCCAGCCTCAGGCTCTTAGCCCAGGTGGCAGATGAGTGAATGAACAAGTATTCAGGTGATTCCAGACCCAGCCTTTAAGTCACTCAGATGACACTGAGTGGAGCAGAGAGCGGCTGTCCTGGTCTAACCCTGTTCAGATTGTAGGTCTGTGAGCAAAATAAATACTGTTGTCTTAAGCTGCTAGGTTTTGGGGTGGTTTGTTATATAGCCATAGATAATTGGAACCAAATCATTTCTGAGAAAAACATTGAGAATGGGGTGTCTTAGTTCCCAGAGAGGTACCGATGTGAATGATCAGTTTTTCTAGTTTAGAGCATATTAACACATATTAATGTTAATATTACATGAAACATTGTTTTCATTTTCATCTTAAAAAGGTTTCAGGATCTTTTGTATCACAATATTATCGTATTTTCTGGCATTGGTTTGTATTGTTCTATGAATATGGTGGGTTAATCTAGTAAGTGCAAACAGAGTACTAAAAACTAAATTCACAAATGCTTAGAATCACAGAGAAATAAATACAGTACAAATAATACGAAGCATAGCTATCGTTTTCCAGCTTCATTCAAGTCTCTGAGTGTTTACTGTGTGTTGGGTCCTGCACCCGGTGCTGGAGGTCCAAAGGTAAATGTGACAAATGTATCACCTGTGGTTGCAGAAGTTACAGTCAGGTGCGGCCGAGGAACTGAGAGTAAACAAAAATACACGTTAGTGAACTTATAATCATAAACAATATTATGTGCTGTGAAAAGAAAAGAAATCCGTGAGGAGCCAACTGAGAGAGAACATTCGGGAAAGGCCTCTTGGAGGAGACACATGTCAGCTAAGACATGACAGTACAGCATTCACTGAAATCCCAGCTATGTAACATCCTTTTGGAGTTGGTTCATTCGTCCAGTCAATAAATACTTGTTATATTCCATTATGTGGCATTATGTAAGACTTGGCACTGGAAATAGTCTCTGCACTGTGGTATGTAAATATCTAGATATTTACAACCTCGTATCTAGACTGTAGATAAAATATGAGCATGTAGACAAGCAGTAATTTTATAGTTATCATACAGTAAAGTCTGTGAAGGGAGAGGTACAGGTATGAAGCATCTGAATTTTGCATGAAAACAAGAATTATTTTAATGTAAACATAGTGCCATTATTGGATAAGGTAACATAGATCTCATACTTTTGGTGAAAATGTGACTATCCATTCATGGATTATTTACTTTGTGGTTTAGCCATGATCATTGTTTAATCTTAGATTGCCTCTCTCCTCCTGGTTCTGGGATGTGTATTTAGGAATACTTAGCAAATGATGATTAAAAGGACAAATCTACTATAAAATGCTATTAGCCAAAATGAATTACAGAAAGGTACATAAATAACATTTGGTTGATCTGCTGCTTGGAGAGTCTATGTGGAACTAGCACAAAGTCTAGTTAGTATGCATTCATTATTTGCTTCCTTATTTATTTGAATTATTTTTCCTTTATGGGTATAGAAAATTGGTTCAGAAACAAGACACTGAGAAGAATGCGAACACTACAAAAGTTAGAAAGTGATAAAATTGGCAGAAAAAAGTAAAATCAAGAGCTTGGAAGTTTTGCCTTGAGTTTAAATTCCTTTATTCTGAGTGCTAATCTGTGGTTTTATCATCTGAACATTTAGAAAGTACTGTTTTTCATGACTTTATGACTTCCCTGTAGAATGTAAAATGAAATAAATTAGTGGGAAAATGCTATCTCTTAATAATACAAATTTCTCTGACAAGACCCATTGTCTGACATCGGAAAAGTTTCCTTGAATCACTCCTGAAACTACATTTTTAAAAAAATTATAAGACCCCTCATTGTGTTGCAAAATTACGTGTTAACTTATTTTAGCAAAAAACAAAAGTAGTTTTATTTTAGAATACATTTGGCAGTTTAATTACATACTTTAAACAGTTTCCTACAAAGTCTGAGTAGCTACTTATTTTGTGGATTTGTTTTCCAAGTGTGTGTTTGTCCACACAGATGAGCTCTCTCTTAAACACATGACTAAAAACAACACTGAAAGCTCATTTCAATAATGTTTCCTTGACAGCTTCTCCTTCATCTACACAAGAGATTCTCAACTCTGATGGGGACAAAAGTTATTAGAATTACCTGTGGTAGCTTTTTTTTTTTTAATTTATTTTTACTTATTTATTTTTTATTGAAGTGTAATTAGTTTACAGTGTTGTGTCAATTTCTGGCTTACAGCATAAAGTTTTAGTCATACATATACATGCATATATTTGTTCTCATATTATTTTTCATTATAGGTTATTGCAAAATATTGACTATAGTTCCCTGTGCTATACAGTATAAACTTATTATTTATCCATTTTATGTGTAGTAGTTCGTATCTGTAAATCTCAAACTCTCAATTTATCCTTTCCCATCCCCTTCCCACCACTACCCACTGCCCTGACCCATAACCATAAGTTTGTTTTCTATGTCTGTGGGTTTGTTTCTGTTTTGTAAGTAAGTTCGTTTCTTTCTTTCCTTTTTTTTTTTTTTTTCAGATTCCACAGATAAGTGATATCATATGGCAATTTTCTTTCTCTTTCTGGCTTACCTCACTTAGAATGACGATCCCCAGGTCCATCCTTGTTGCAGCAAATGACATTATTTTATTCTATTTTGTGGCTGAGTAGTATTCCATTGTATAAATATAAAACATCTTCTTTATCCAGTCATCTATCAATGGGCGTTTAGGTTGTTTCCATGTCTTGGCTATTGTAAATAGTGCTGTTATGAACACTGGGGTGCATGTATCTTTTCAAATTAGAGTTCCCTCTGGATATATGCCCAGGAGTGGGATTACTGGATCATATGATAAGTCTGGTTTTAGTCTTTTGAGGAATCTCCATACTGTTTTCCATAATGGCTGCACCAAACTACATTCCCACCAACAGTATAAGAGGGTTCCTTTTTCTCCACGCCCTCTCCAGATTTATCATTTGTGGACTTTTGAATGATGGCCATTCTGGCTAGTGTTAGATAATTCCTCATTGTAGTTTTGATTTGCATTTTTATGATAAATTAGTAATATTGAATATTTTTTCATATGTCTATTGGCCATTCATATATCTCCTGGAAAAACACACAGGCAAAACATTATCTGACATAAATCTTAGCAATGTTCTCCTGGGGCAGTCTACCCTAGTGATGGAAATAAAAGGACAAATAAACAAGTGGGAACTAATTAAACTTACAAGCTTTTTCACAGCAAAGGAAACTAAAAACAAAAAGACAACCTAGAGAATGGGGAAAATATTTGCAAATGATGCAACTGACAAGGGCTTAAGCTCCAGCATAAACAAACAGCTCATACAACTTAATAACAGAAAAACAAACAATCCAATCCAAAAATAAGCAGAAGGCCTAAACAAGCAGTTCTCCAATGAAGACGTACAAATGTGGCAGCTTCTTCCAGCTATGCGTGTCCATATGCATGATTTAGAAGCACTGGTATTCACTAGTGAAGAATGACTCCTGGGCTCTCCTAGCCCCGCTAAAGACCTTTCATTTAACTTCAGGATGAAAGATTAGAAATGTCTGTATGTGGCTACTTCTTAGATACTCCTAAATAGTGGGAAGGGGTATGAGTTCTGTATTGAACTGCCTGCCTGGGCTCCAAACTCAGGTTATCATTTATTAGCATTATAATCCTAGTTAAGTGTTGAAGGGGTTGCTGTGATGGACCACACAGATCATCCTTTGGATGAATAACTGCTTCCCCCAGAAGAGTTACTGGCAGGCAGCTTTCAGAAATAAAAAGGCTCAAAGAACTGAGCATGCTAGTGTAGATGTCTTATGTGAGACTGGACACCCAGCAGAAGACTATGTCCTATGGGAGAGACTAATGATATAGTAATGAGAAGGGTACCAGCATCAGTAGTGGCTGTGCTCTGAGCACAGGGCTGAAAGAAGGAAATGCCCTTGTGAACTGCACCCTCTGAGAGTAATGGGCATAATAGGACTCCAGAATAACAGAGGGCAGATAGTAGGGCATAATCATCAGAACTTGAACGGATGTAACTATTGTAATGGATGGCAAGGTTAAAGGACCTGAAGGCTGCCCACTAACTTAACCCAGGAGGTGGGACAAGTCCTCCTTTGAAGGGGATCTAAGAGCTATCTCCATGTTCACCACAGTGTCCATAAAGGTGGAAGAAATGGGAAAATAACAAGGGCACTACTTAATTTATATAATCAGAAGACATGAGGAATGCATGACCAAGAGGCTGAGAGCAGTTACCCCATAAAAAATGTGTGATCCCCTGTCCAGAGTCTAGACCTGAGCCTGATTACAGACCCAGAATGCATTGACTGAAGGAGATGCTGTATCCCCGGGGTGAAGCGTGATGATTCCTGCAGCCCTTCTCGAAAGAGACCCCTGGCAATTTACTTGAGTAACTGTATGCTGGGTAAATGGGAGTGTCCAGACATCTTAAGTGCTGTTGCTCACAGGGTTTGAGATGATCTTGATACCTGCATACCAGAAGCATCTTTGTAAGCCAACTGTTAGACTGAAGGCAACTTTCATGAGCCAAAAACTAGATGGCAGAGGAGTGACATGATAGGATACAGCCAGTCATCTTGAGACCAGACCCTTGGGATATAGACTGGAGGCAAGGCAAGGAGGGTATGGTAGTAATCCAGGTAAGGGATTACCATGGCTTGAGCCATGATGGCCATTGTGGCGGTGGTGAGATGTGGTCAGACTCTCTTCGTGTGGAGGGTATACCCATTGGAATTTGCTGACAGACTGGGTGTGGGGCAGAGACAAAGAGGAATCAAATATGATTCCCAAGTTTTCCCCATTCGGCCTTCAGTTTGCTCTGTACTGATTCAGAAAATTCCAGTACGATTTATTAAACATCTAATACTATGGTGAAGTGGTAATAGAAGTCTTTCTGAAGCATAGTTTTTAAGAGCTTTTACAAATTGGGAGGTTGAAAGTAATATTTTCACCTTTCATGGGGAGAGTCTTGATAAGTGCCCTTTACCCCAAGTGCCAAGGTTGGGACATTAATGGTATTCCTTCAGACCAAATAAATCTCTAAGCATTGATGAATCCAAGCCTATGAGCTAATGCAAGCACAGTAACTGTGATGGTGGATTTTATGTGTAAACTTGACTTGATTAAGGGATGCCCAGATAGCTGGTAAAAATAACATTATTTTAGGGTGGGTCTGTGAGGGTGTTTCCAGAAGAGATTAGCATTTTAATTGGTAGACTGAGCAAAGATCATCCTCACCAATGTGGTTGGTTATAATCTATTCCACTAAGGGCCTGAATAGAACAAAAAGGCAGAGAAAGGGCTCATTTGCTCTTTTTGCTTGAGCTGGGACATCACCTTCCCCTGCCCTCGGACATGAGTGATCTGGTTCTCAGGGCTTTGGACTCTGAATTGCACCTCTGACTTTCCTCATTCCCTGGCTTACAGATTGTGAGCCGTTTTAATCTCTATAGTCCTGTAATAAATCTCTCTCTCTCTCTCTCTCATCTCTCTCTGTCTCTCTATCCATCCAGCCATCCTATGAGTTCTGTTTCTCTGGAGAACCCTGACCACTACAAACATCAACTTCATTACCACTAAGTTTTTACTGGGAAGTGGTATTCTGTTATTTAGGAAGGATATTTTAAAGTACATACAAAACCAAACCAAAGAACCATGCTACTTCACTCTTGATTCCAGAGACTGAAAACCATAAATCAGAAGGATTTGGGCAATTTCATAATATAGAGAAACAGAGTAGCACAAGCTTAGCTTTATTTATGTTGACTTGGAATGATAAGAACTGTGTTATTTATATGATCTAGTGGGATTTTTGCCAGGCCTTGATGCTTCAGCTGGCCCTGGAGCTAGAAAGAGCTATTGAAGTTTAGGAAGTTGGAAATGACAATGATGCCCTTATTCTGGGGCCACGGCACTTACAGGAGATAGAGGAGACCCCAGACGTGCAGGGGGAGGAAGACCCCCCCCATCCCCTGACCTGTCAGGCCAGTCCTGGGCATTCCTATTGCCCACCTCTTGCCTTCTCTGACTCCTTCTCAGCATTTAGTCAGGTGCCCCAAAATTGTGTGAAGAACAAATTCTTTAAATATTGAGGGACTCTCTAGTGATCACAGTAGGTTAGATAGAATATGATTTTGAGATAAAATCACCAGGTTTTAAAGGAAAGTTAGTTGAAATCTTTTCAGAGAACATGAAGAATTGGGGGCAATTTATTTGAGAATTAGACACTGAAACTATATATGGATATCTGCTTACTGGTTCCTTAAATGCAACACATTCCTGATGCCAAGGTGTCTGTTGCAAGGGTGACATGAGACAAGGTGGAAGAACAGTTTCCTGATGCTGTTCATTCATACACTCTCCAGGTCTCCATATCTTTGAGAGCCCATGTAAGAATCCTATGGTGTGGATCACAGGGAACAATTTAAAGTCCCACGTAGAGAGTATGAAGGTTGGTCCCTGCTGTGGTTCCTTTTCCTTGAAACTTCCCAGCCAATGCTACTTAAAGACCAGAGGAAGGAATGCAAATGTTTGTATTTAAAAGCTCCAGACTGCTTTAGGAGCAAAATTACCATGATGGAGTTACAACTGGATGCATCAAATCATTTAGCTGTTGCCTTCTTACTTTGAAGCATCAAATATGACATAAATCAAGATGTATATTAACAAAGATGGTATAAAACATCTGTGGATTCTAAATAAGGGAGAAATCACAGTAGTCACCATGCAAACAATGTGTGTGTGATAATTTCCAGAAAAGCAGAAGGTAGCCAAGAACTCAAACAAACAAAAGAGCTGAAGCAGATCTTTTATCTCAATGCAAATAAAGTAGAAAAGGAACTGTCTGTGTCTCTTTCTTTCCCCTCCCAAGCACATAAGGAATATTTAAACAAATAGAATAACTCAATTTCTTTAAGACAGTAAATTCTCCTTGAAAGGAAGGGAAAATAATTTCCTGTTAAAGCACATAATTACTGGCAAGTGACCCTCTGGATGTTAAGGCATCGTACACTGCCCACTAGGATTTGCTGGAACAGTTTGCTGCTTAATTCTGAACACAAATTCTGCCTCTAAAATTGTTGACCATGGTCAGTTTTGAAGAAAGGTGAACCCTGAATACATCATAACAAAAATGCATGGGCATTCTTATCTCATTCTTATAGTCATTGTACATACTTTTTGGCATCAAATAACTCCGTACCCGATTACATAATGTTCTCAACTGATAATTCTTCTGGCAGCAAAAAAGAATCAAAGATGGTTGACTGTGTGCATCAAGAGGCATTAAGAGAAATTCCCAGGCTATCATCCCTTTCCTTTTCCGTGGATAGTGACACTTGACAGTAATCACGGAGCCTTAGATGTGGAGAGTTGTGGGGTAAGAGGCAGGTCTCCTTTCTCCTTTGTCCTTAAAATCATAAAACTTCTTATTTCAACAACCATTGTACCTGAAGTTAGCAGTTTGTTTCATCTGTAATTTGTGCTGTATAACAATGAAAATGATGTTTTCATTATTCGTGGTGTATCAGTCTGTTCCTTTCCTTGCCCCCATTAACAATAAAAACCCACGCAGTTTTCAGCCATTATCATTTTTCTCTGGATAAACCATCTGTGACATGGAGACCTTGAAGCTGGGAGTTCTGGCCACAATGCTCAATAGACTGTGCATGCAGCTTTTTCAGAGGTAACTGCTGTAAAAAATCAGCTCCACTGTTATTCCTCTCAGTTATGATTTTTCTCTCTCTCCTTTTTATATACCTATTGTAATGTAAGTTCACATGAATTCAGCCAACGGCACTTTGCCTGACAATAGAAACTACATCTAAGGCTCTTACTGGGTGCTAGAGTTGTCCTTTCCCTTAATTCCAGCTGCTTTTGCTGCTATGTTTAATTGAGGAGCTAGGAGGGAAATGTTCCCACTACAGAGCTGCTTTGTGCATCCTTTATAGAGTCTTCCCTTACAGGGTTCAAGAGTCGTCTGCCTTTTGGATAGATTAGGTCCACATGAACTGATTTTGCCACAGGTAAAATGAAAATGAATCGGATGACAATGTCATATGCCCACCAACTGGTTTCATGAATAAATAAGTTCACATAGCTCTCCAGAGCTTCCTGGTTTTGACCTCAAGTCTTTGCGAAGCTGAAATGATGTTAAATGGTAATTTGGAAATAATGTCTAAAAATCAGTTATAAAAGGAGAGCCAAAATAGATGTTAATGCATCACTTTTTGTGTTTGTGCATGTATTTATCGAGGTTATATGGAGAAACAGAACCAATGGGATGTGTGATTTTATATATAGAGAGATTTATTTTAAGAAATCGGCACATGTGATTCTGGAGGCTTGGTGAGTCCTAAATCTGATGGGGGAGGCAGGCAGGCTAGAGACTCAGGAAAGAGTTAAAGTTTGAGTCCAAAGACAATCTGCTGGCCGAATTCCGTCCTTCCAGGGAGAGGTCAGTCTTTGTTCTATTAAGGCCTTCAACTGTTTGCATGTGGCCCACTCACACAATGGAGAGTAATCTACTTGACTCAAAATCTACCATTTTAAATGTTCGTCTCACCCAAAAACACCTTCACAGAAATATCTAGAATAATGTTTGACCAAATATCTTGGTACTGTGGCCCAGTTAAGTTGACACATAAAATTGATCATCATAGTGCACTTATTAATGTTATATAAGCAATAGTCACAATCAGACATCGCTTGTGAGTTTACAGAAGCTCAGAAGGTCATGTGGGAAAGACGATGCTTTTATTTCCCATAAACATCCCAAGAACAAGAGGTTATATTTTAAAATTTTGGTCATAGCCTGTTACTGTACACATATGATCAGGAAGTTTGTACAATCAGGAAGTTCTCTGCTGGGTTTTCCTAAGTTGTGGTACCAGGTGTTCTCTTGTACTTTGTGGGGAATCTTCCTGTGTGAATGGACATCTGTAAGGCCCATTATATAGTCAGTTAAATAGTAATTTAAATCTCTATCTTCAAGTGAGATATTAGGTTGTTGCATCAAAGAACATGTTTTAATTATTTTTGGAATTACAAAATATTAACATTGCATATGTACATGTGTGTCTGTGTATGAATGTTTTTTTTACCAAGTCACTTCATTGAGTGTCTATAATTGGAAGAAACTTTGTCTTCAGTTCATAATGCTTTGAGGGTCAACCACATTTTATCTTTTTAATCACATTTTATTTTTACTTTGGGACTTTCTGAACCAGTGATGGAACTGGGTCCAGATGAGGGTCCCTCCCCTATTACTTCTTGGGCCCCTCCTCTGTCCTTTTCTTTCTTAACCAAGCTGCAGGACCCTCTTCCTTTTGTACGTTACCCCAAAGAAGAATGACACAAACATGAAAAGAAATAATCAAGCTGAACAAGGAAATGTGCATTTGGGGGGAAGAAAATGTTCTTTCACATATAAGTTTATAAGGGAAGCCCAGTGTTCTTTTGTTCCTAGTGGGCAGTCATGAGCTCATTTGAAGAGTACAGTTAATAGTATGAAATTTGAAGTTAACATAATTATTTCTCTTAAGTGAGTTTGTACCAAGCCTGATTCTGTTTTGTATACCATGAGACTTTTATTTTATTTTTTTTAGTACTAATAAGAACAGGTCAGATTATACTGTAGAAAGTTGAGATTTAGGATGTATCTTCTTGGTAGTAATTGTTCCTTTGAAGTAAATTATCTCTTATAGGCAGTTTAGATTCCTGGGAAAAATAATTTCCCACAAATGAGACAAGAGGAAAAGTTGACTACTTGTCTTACTCTGCTTGGGGCCAGTTTTCATAATAACTGTGCTAATAACCAGATAAAAACACTACAGAGATGTAGATGTTAATATCTTGGGGGGAAGATGAATGACTTTTGGAGACATTTCTCATCTAGGCTGATCTGATTGTTCACATAGAAGAGAAGTAAAATTGAACAAAACTAGAGACAAGTGAATCAATACATATTTTGAACAATAATATTTAGAGATATTTCTAATGTAAAGTTTCCAGTGAATTTTAAACCTCCTTTGCTAGCTGTCATAGCCCAGAAATCTGACTACAGTTACAGCTTATTTCATTCCAAGTTTTGTACCTATTTAGTGGTTAGGTATGTCTTTGAATCACAGACATTTTTCACTTGCAAAATGGTTGATACAAGTCTGATATATGAATTAAGGAAGTGGCAAGTACTATTCATCAATTGTGTGGTTTGGGAAACATTATGATACAGATGTTAAATTCAAGATATTTAACTTCACAAAATATGAGTATCACTAAGTCAGTTATTGGATATTTTCAAATGTTCATTTTGCTAATTTGATAAAAGGCTTAGATAATAGTTCAAATGATTACCTGCCTCAAATATTCTGAAGAAGTATGTAAGAAGGATAATCAAAGGTCATGGAGAGCTTCTATTCATCCAACAAATATTTACTGAGTGCTTACCATGTGCTTTACCTACCACGCTAGATACTGGGCATGTTGTTTTATACAACAGAGGCATGTTCCCGGCTCTCATGGGACTTCAGGTCCAGTGGGGGAGATGTACAATAAACAATATCCACAGACACACACGTGCATGTACTTTGTGATGAATGCTATGAAACAAAAGAACTGAGTACCCAGAGAGAGAGAGAGGAACTTTGGTGGTAGTGGTGATGGAGGTTTACTTTAGCTTGGAAGATAGGAAAGGTCTCTGATTCGACATTTGTGCTGGAGTATGAAGGATAAGGAGACTGCCATGCAAAGTATGAAAGAAATCATCCCAGGAAGAAAGATGTGCACGTGTGAAAACCCTAAGCAGGAAAGACCTTAGGGAACTCCTGAAGTTGAAAGAAGGCCAATGAGATGGAAGCATAGAGAGCTAGAGGGATAGTGGAAGCTGGGAGGGAGAGGGGGGAAGAGTTTGGGTTTGCAGTGTTCAGATTGTCGTGACTGTGGCAGGCGTTAAGGTCTTATTCTAAATGCAGGCAGAAGCCACTGACAGGTTTTATCCAAAGATAAATATGATATGATCATTTAAATAAGTTTTAATTCTCATTTTATTTATTTCATAGGTTTAAAAGTATAGGATTTTGATATTTTTCCACATGTAATATTCCATATTCTTGATTTTTTGTTTGCTTTTTGTTTTTTGTGTCAGAGTCATTTTCAGTAGAGAAATAGCAGTCATCCTTAATAATTACTTAGGAGAGGGGAAAAATTCTCCAGCTTGCCATTTGGAAAGTTGTTTAGCCACTCTTTCCTATGCTAGAACTCTGAATGTTAAAACTAAAATTTGGTAAAGTAATTTTAAGGCAGTGATCCAATAATATTTGCCTTGAGGTGGATTTACATTTTGTCATGTTACTGACTACATTCTTTCTAAAGCTCTAGTAAGGGGTGTTATTCTTCAAAGGTAGTCCAGAACTATGCACAATGGTTTCAAATACCATCTTAGCAAAACCAAGCGCCATTGTTTACTATTCTCTGTATGACCCCCACACTGGTCTAAATCCTTTTGAGTCTCTTGGGTAAGGCAGGAGAATGAGGGAAAATACTGAGGTCTTCATGATTTAAAAAAAAAAAAAAAAAAAGCTTCCCAGGAAACAGAGGGAAACATTTCTTTTCTTCTGTACCAGGCAGAAACCCAGGGCAAATGCAATAACAAGAATATACTATTTCCCCATTAAAGATGATGAGATGCTTCCTGGTGATTCTGAGTATGTATTGGGTCTTTAACTTATCGAAAATGAACAAATCGAGTTTGTTGCTTCAGGTGAAAGTTTACAAATACAAAATTCTACCCTTTAAAAACAAAGTGAGGTGTGCTATACTAATAAAAGGAATTATAAATTTTGATAAAGGTATATATATATATACACATATATGGACCACATATGTTTTCAAGGGTGCAAAAAATTACGAGTTCACAGATTTTTAGTTTATATAACCTGCTTTACCCTCTACTATGGGTGAATGAAATCTGAATTCTTTTCCTCTTGCCTGGAATGTATTCCTGTTTGCTAGAGAGGATGCTCCTTTGTGTCCAGATTCTGTCTGTGACAACCTGTGCCCACTTCTCTGATCCTCAGTTTTCTCCTGGGTAAAAGGGAAGACAAGGGGGCTGGGGAGGCACCTGCTGTGGCTCACACCTGGGACTCTCCTGTGGTCCATGCAGTTGCCCTGAGCAGGTGATGTGGGTGGTGCAGCCACTGCTGTCCAGCAGTAGTGGACTCCGTGCCCTCACCTGGAAGGCTGTGGGTAGAAAGTTAAATCTGGTTCTGAGTGATTTTCCTTCACTCCTTAGCAAGTTCCAGGAAGAAATTACACATGCTGTGGTCATGATTGACTACAGTGAACAGGAAGGAGACTGAAAGACCATAAGGTGGTTTCCATTAAGGAGGAATTTTACTCCAGGGGCACATTATAGTTAAGTTTCTTGGTTAACAGTCCTGTAGTTTATTAGTCTCTGACCTTGTGCTGCTGCTTTGAAGCTATGTAACCTCCTCCTGATTCTGTGTCCTCTTGTTTTGCCTGCTTTTGAGAGAGGAAAAAGATTAAGACACTAAGGCTGATACTAATTTTTCGCTAAAATGTGGAGTTGAAGTTGGTGTGTGGGTGGTTTGGACACTTAAATCTGTGCTGCGTATAGGATTCATTTTCTAAAATGCACTGCTTTTGTTAAGGCTCATCTGCTGACACTCTCATAATTTTGCCTCATACTCCAAAGCCGCCAATTGGAAATACTTAAACATACCTTCAGTGAGGTAATTTCATGTATTTTCTGACTTAATCCTTAAAGAAATTCCTTGAGCTAAATAATACCCCATTTTTAGAGACAAAAATCAAGGATCAGAGAAATTAGAGGATGAACCCAGAGTCATAAGTAGTAACTGTTGGGACAGAAATTGTCCTACGGATAAAGAAGATTCGCAATCACAGAATTATTGGTTTTCCCTTGCTTCACAAGCATGTTAAATTTATCATTTCTGCAATATAAAATATAAGGATAATGAGGGCACAATACAATCAGAATAGCAGCATAAATGTTTGTTTTTAAGGTATTAAAAATCTCCGTTGTGTATTCATGACAACAATTAAGCTCTTGGTGAGGCCAAGGGGTGAGAATGTTTAAATGAGTCTTTTTCTGCCATCCGTTATCAACTTGGAAAATCAATACTAATGGGGGAAGCACAAGAGCAAAGACTAAGTTTGTTACACATGATCGGAAAATGAAACACATCTACCATGTTAGTGTTGCTTTCAATTTGTGGTGACATTTACTGAAAATATTCTGCAATATTTGGCAAAGTTAAAAGAGGGATTGCTCCCCAATTAACCAGAGGATCAAAGAGGGAAGATTAGGGAGGGGAGTGTTGTCTATTTTTTTTTTTTAAGAAGCAAAATGTTTGGAAAGGTCAGGCTTTGAGTGAGCTGACCTCCACCACTTTTAGTATTCAGGTTGACTAATGAGCACTTCAACTCATCATTCTAATGGATGCGTTTATGTCAAGAAAGAATAAAAAAAGTGCTTTTCAATAACTGGTGCCAATAGTGAGTCTATAGACAGAAGCTAAATGATTTCTGTGTTACCTATTTAACTACCGAAAAAACTTAGAGCTAAATATATACACCATGATTCTATACTATAATATCTGTATTAAATACTTCAGATTCATTTATTTAATCAAGTTCAACTGACATTTATTGAGCTTCCACTATGTGCCAAGCCCTGAAGGAGGCTCTGTGTAAACAGTGGTGAACAAAGTCCCGGACCTCATGTAGCTTTTATTCTAGAATGTCTTTCCAGGAATTATCTAGATGTAATCAAGAAAAATAGGCTTCTGACACCCCATTCTTGTTCTTGTTGAGGTAACATTTTTCTTCTCTGAACATGAATTTGAAGTGTGTTAAAGGATCTGCATAGATCCTAGCACCATCTCAAATAATGTGTGAGTCCTCTCTATGTGAAGAAAATTAATAGCTGTAAGACTTTAGATCTCAAAGGTGTACAACCTAACTACTGTCCTCTCCTGACTTTCTCTTTTAAACATTATGTCACCTTGGGGAAAAAGTTTCTGTTCTGGCATTGCATGCAGCTGCAGAGATCTGAAATGGAAGAAACAAATTCTTTGCAGAAGAAAACTGTCTTAAACTTCAATGTTTATTAGGGTTCACTATTCAGGTGGTAAATAAAGTTTAATTAGAAAGAGTGGGGTCTAAAAAGATGCAGTAGTAATAATGTCCACTTTTCAGTGACTTCTGTGGAACTTGAATGTCTCACCCTGGGTTAAAAGGATTTCATGGTCAAATAAGTTGGGAAACTCAAAATAGAAGCCTCCTACTGGGAGATTTATTTTGCACATTGATATAGCAGTGCTTTAAGAAGTCCCAAAATTGAGAAACCTCTTTCATCCAGTGATTCTCAAACCTGTTTGTCCGGGGAAATATTTTCATGTATCAATGATTAAAATTGGGGGAGAAATTCCTCTTTAATAAAAGATGAACTCTTGACCATTGCAGAAAGAAGATTCCCCCAAGATTTCACAAGGGCGCCATCTTGTTATGTGTTCTAATACCCTGAAGAGGTGCCTAAAGATAATATTGCCTGTCTCCAATATTCATCCTTGGCTTTTATTATGCTGTTAACGGCCATCTTTTCTTGTATTTGCAATTGCAAGTGTTTAGCTTCCCCACGCTGTCAAGCCATTTGTTCTCTTAAGTAAAATACGATTCACTGTATCTCACTAAGTTCCATCTTGTTTGCAATATATCTGTACCTCTAGCATTCTACGATTGTTTTAAATTTCTCATCGTGGTGATATAATATTTGTAATTTCTGATTTTCATCAACAGGTAATTTTAAATGAGGGTGGAGATGTGACACATCCTGAGTTTTGACTTTTCACAACTTAGTATCTGCTCTACCTGGACAACGGCACTCACTTATAAGCATTCAAAATGCTGGCTTTCACATTCTCTGTATCACCTACATTTCTATTAAGAGCCACATAAGACAGAGATGGCTTCTTTTATTGAAAGATCTGATGCTTCTATAACAGTCAAAACATATCCAGAGTCTGCCTTTCCTAGGAAACTAATGTCTGCAGAACACTTTTCAAAGTAAAATATTGCAACTTATTTTGATGAAGTTCATATTATATGAAGATAAATGCTCATTTTCAGGTCATCCTTTGGTGATTTCCTTAAATGGTAGGTAGAGATTAAAGAAACAGCCCTTTTTTAGGGACAGGGAAGTTTTTTTAAATATGACAAACAGCCACAAAGATGCTGCCTGGGATTTTTATGGAAAGTAGCCTGGGGGAAATAAAGTCACTAAGAAGAGTTCCTAAAATAAAAGATAATCGGAAAACAGGGAATATCAGATAACAAAGAAACTGAACTCACAGGTGATTTATTCAGTGAGTAATACAGAACTTAAGATTTGGTCAGTTCCATTCTCTCAGATCTCTGTGGTTTTGAAACACTTGAGAACCCCTGGCTTTAACTGCTGGGTACAAGTAGTGAAAAGAGATCTGTTGTATTTTTTTAGGGTCTTAATTCATCCATTGGTTAGCTTCCTTGGTCTCCATGAGTCAGACGGAGCAGAGTGGACCCTCAGAAGAAGACCAGCTATTTCCTAGCAAGTGTTGTACATAAATTTTTGCTAAGAACTTTTATCGCCCCACCTTTGGCAGTGAAAAGTGTCTTTTGTGGAAATAAATACATATATTTCTAGAAGATAAATAGAAGCTGATATATAAGTTTACTTCCTGGATGTAATGTAGACAGATTTACCTGAAACCAGCAAGTTAATTATATGAAGTTGAATCAGTTAATTGGCAAAATAAGAAAATAAATTCTTTTATATTTCGTAGACCCAAACAATTTTATTGACTATATATTTTTTTAATTTACTTTTGGACTTCTGAGTGGGTATTTACTGCACTGAAAAAGCTATAGATAAAATGTCTTTGTAGAGATTAGTTTTTGTAATGAATTTTACATGTCTAAGTTTGTTTTTAATTGGAAGATTGGGGAACATATTCCATTTGACATAATTTTTCTTTTCTTTTGGGTTCTCTCTTTTTATTTTCTTTTTTCTTCAAGAGGCAGTATTGTATACATTTCATGCTTTTATACATGGGCCACCATGTTTGGCAGAACATCAGTTCTGTTTCATTTCCTCATTAAAGGAAACGGCTCAATATCCTAACAAAGTCACAAATCTTTCGCAGAATGCACAATGCCAAGACAGCTGGTCTCTGTATTTCCACTCAAATGGCACCTTTCTCCCATAATTCACATGTAGGATTCTTTCTTTGGGGTTTTGAAATTTAATGGCTAGTGAAGTCACGATGGGAAGACTGTATGTATTTAGAAAGCAGCTGAAGTGGCAAACTGATATTTTTCAAAGAACTGATTGAGAGGATGCTGAGATGTTTGGGGATTGAGTTTGGAATCAGGAATTTTTTTTAATGATCCTCAAACTCTCTGGAGGAGGTCGCTATTTTAATGGATAAAGAACTCTACTCGTTTAAAAAACAGACTTGTTATTTCTTTAAAAAGCTGTTTCTACTCTCTCCTCCCCAATTAAAAAATCTCTCATTTTGTAGATGTGGCTTTAATTTGAAGCAATATGGTATTCTCTCCCCGCCCCCAATTCTAACTAAACAAACTCTGTAAGAATTAGCTTTGAGTTATTCCATCTGTGGACTTTTAATTTTGTCATAAAAACACAGAAGCCTGGCAGGGAACTCTTTCCAACTGGCTACATGTATCATCTTGTCTGAAAGCTGGTTAAGTAAGTATGGCATTTAAAATGAAATAAAAAAACTTCATTTATGGAACTAGTTCACTCGAAGTGTTTGCCCACTTCTTTGACCATCTGTTTATGTTGACAACCACCGCCCCACATTGTGCCAAAGTGCCCTTGGCTATTAAAAACAGTGTTTTGTGTGTGAGTGGTGTGTGTGTCCTCACACATGTATGTGTTTCTGGGGTGCCATTTTCTTGAGAAATGTCTTGTTAAAGGTTTCATATGATCCGTGTGGAGATATTTCAGGTCATTTGCTGTTCAGGAAACATTGTACTGAAAATGCTACAAGCCCATGCAGTATTAAAGAAACTCCGTTTCCTCCTCCTCCCTCTTGAAATATTGGAATTTCTTTTAAAAGACTATGAATACATCGTCAAAATACCTGTTGAGTTTGGCAAGCGTGGGAATGATGTGATGTGTTGAAGGTGAATCCAAATAGGAATCTAACCATTTCTCAGGACAGAAATACCTTGGGATGACTCAGGAATTCTAAGCTGCTGGCAAGATTCTTTCTGTTAACAGAAATGTCTGAGTTGATATTTAATTCACCAGATGACAGAGCAACTTTTCTTTTACATTTGACAGTGTAAATAAAGTCTTTGGGGGCAAGACGCCCTCGTTGTAGCTGAAGAGCTGTGGGCACCAGGACTGCCAATCTGGCATCGTTGTTTTCCATACTTTGAACAACCATTTATTAAAGATTTTAAACAGCTACTTATCAAAAGCCAATCAGTGCATGACAATATTTTAAGCCCTGAGCCAGAGAAATAAAGAGGCACATTTTCATTTGTATCAAAGTTGTAATTCTTGTGGGGAGCAGAAGGCACAAATGATAAGAAAGATAAGACAATTAAGAGAGGGATTTTGTCAAATGGAGATCAAAATTTCATAGGCGTTGCAAGGATAGAGAGGTCTTTGTGGGCTGCTGAGGGCCAGTGACAAGTCAGCTTCTCTTTGTAAGGCTGTACCTTCTCTTTCCTCAAAGCCCCTAAATTGTCTGGAATACAGAGGAGTATCTGAGAGGCTCCTCACTTCCCCTGAGCATTGCAAGACATAAAATAACACCAGAGGAGGCTAATGAGAGCAGTGATATTTATACACTTGAGTAACTCACAGGGACACAGTGCAGGCTTAGAAACAAATTAAATGTATGATTTGGGGACTAGTATAATAAACTGTCACAGAACTCTTTTAGGTAAGGTTGAATGCGTATCCTCTGTCTGGCTCTGATCTGTAATTATTATTTTTATTATTACATTTTAATCCTCTAAGAAGAAATAATGATTTTTTTTAAACCACTTAGTTTGTCAGCTTTTTAAATAGATTTGCTTTTTCTCATTTTCCGTGTTTTACCATCAGTTGCCATAGAATTCTTTTTCAGAGCCAGGGTCAGGCTGAATAACAGATATCATTTCTGACAGCTGTAAAGTGAGGCTAATGAACGTCCCAATGAGGATGTCCCGTGCCAGGTTCATCCATCCGGCTGAATTTGCATTGTGAGCGTCACAGCTCACTGCTGCCCAGGGCTGGTGTCATTTATTTAATAATTCAGTTCACCACATTATAGGGTAGCTGCAGTGTTTCATATCATTCAAGACAAATAAGAAAATTTTTAAAAGCTGCATAGAAGAAAGTAACATTTTAGTTCTTCTCATAGACTGTGGCTTGTTGAAATGCTGAGCGTGACAGTTACTCCTGAAGTGTGAAATGTTAACAATTTCTATTAAGTATAGAAACTCTGTATTTCCAGCTGTGTCATTGATGGCATGCAGTTTTGCTCTGTGTTTATTAAGAAGGATTTTTAAGATGTTTTTATTTTCCTAACCTCCGATATTTAAAGTGCAGACCATTCATGCATTTTAGCAGGTTGAACTTGCGTCTAGTAGTTGATACTAAGAAATACCTGTGAAAAAAATGCATTAACCAAAAGAACTCAGTGTTAAATGTGGATTGTGTATGTTTCACTTTTAATGGATTTTCTCCCCTTTCTTTGAATCTGTTTTTCTCCTCTTTTGTTAATCTAAAATTAGTCTAGGTATTCAGTCTTATTTTGAATACTACAAAGTTGTCATTGAAACAGCAAGCTTCATGCAAAAGAAAGAAAATGAATTATGTTTAAGGGGATACAAAAAGAGTGTTAAAATAGCAATATAAAGGCACAAACTTCTATTTAAAATATACAGTCGTAACTGTTAATGGTGAAAATTCTTTCCCTTTAGAGATGTAATAGTGGTGAAAACGTGACTTACTATTGTTCCTATGATTAGTCTCTTGGCACATTTTATTTTGCATAGTAGATTCTCAAGACATGTTTAATGAATAAATGTATAAATTTTTCTCTGCGATGAAATCACACTGATGGAAATAAACACAGAATAAAAGTCTTGATTCGTATAGTGAGCCTCAGTAACCATAAATGTCATAGTCAAGATAACCAAGTCCTTTGATTTGTTTTTCCTGAATAAAGATATTTTCTTCCAAAGAGGGGATTTTTGAGTACCTAAGAGCAAGTCGAAATTGGAAAAACCCAATGTAAGGTACAGTTTGGGAAAGTAAAAACCTCTGACCACAAGTCCTCTCTCCCTGCTATGAACTCCTACAACTGTGTAACTGTTCCTCATTTATAAAATGTATCGCTCTATACCTGGCGTTAAAGTTGACTGTATTCATACTGCCATATTCGTACTGACGGGAAGCAGAACATGCCACTCCGGAATGTGCCACTTTAGTGTATTGGATTATTTTATGCTGAAGACAGTCAGGGCCCAGGAGATTCAGGGAGAGCTTTTTACCTCCCTCTTAACTGCCTAAAATCATCTAGATAGGGGACCTGTACCAGGAAGAAAGCTTCTTAAAGATACAACTTTATTTTTTATATCAGAAAGACTTCTCCACATGGTATGGCAAACACTTGTTTACCAAACATTTGATCTCAACTTCCTGTAAATTATCTTCCTCCCATTTGAAGCCCCAGACCCCTCCCTTCTTCTCCTTAGCTCAGGATGGTATGTAAGCCTCAGTTACCAGACTGCTGGGAGAAGTATCATATTTTTATGGGGCTTCTGTAAGTAGGAAATTTATTTTTCTCCCACTAATCTGCCTTCTATTAGTTTAATTTTTAGACCGGCCAAAGGACCTAACAGAAAAGAAGGGAAACTTTTTCTGCCCCAACAATACCTTCCTTCCAACATAAAAGCTCTTCGAGACAGGTCTATGTCTTCTTCATCCCTGTAGTTTTGTACTTGTGGTAGCTCAGTAATTGTTCAATAAATGAAAGCTTGTTTTTGCATGGTCTTTCACAGTATTGAAGTTGGGAGATACAAAACACATAGCCTACAATAAACAACGGCAATACAGTGGGCTTGGGTTTGGACATGAAAGTGTGGTGGGAACAGATCATGATCGTACGTCTGCCTGAAGCAGTTTGAGAGGCTTCGTGGGGAAAATAAAAGACTAATGTGAACTTGAACATTTATATTATGGAGTCTACTTGTAGGGGTCAGGAGGAGATAGGAGCACAAAGAAACAAGTGGTGGTATGAGGATGTGTGTCTTGTTGGAAAGCTTCCATACAGCTTGTTGAGAAATAGCACACCAGGATGCACATCAGGAGAGCCAGGTTGGGAAGGGTCTTTCATATCAGCTTGACTTATAGCTGGTAGAAGAAGAGAAACATGAAGGATATATAGCAGGAGATGATTAAACATTTCAGAAACATTATTCTGGTAGTAGTGAGAACAATGGGTGGAAGGGGCTTGGGGCTCAAGCAGGAAGACCAGTTGTCATTTGTACTGTAGAAAGGGGCACATTGCTGTTCCCTTCCCTGTTTCTTGGGGCTGCCTCCCCAATAAAATACATGCATTTGACTCCTTGTATAAGGGTCTCCTTGTAAAAATCCCAAAATCTGTTAAGAGGCAGGAGTTAATGGAAAAGTTAAGCTTGAAGATGCAGAAAAGAGGAGAAATAATCATAGAGCAAGGACTCATGAGTTGGCACAAGAGTGGTGGTGATATAGCAGTCTTGATGAGAGCAGTAAAGTTACATACAACTGGGAAGAGAAAAGTGTGGAAGACTTGCAGCGAATTATAAAAGGTTTCAAGTGAGCTGGACGCTGTAACTGACATTCGGTAGCAAAAAGACACAGGTAGATTATCATGTGTGAAGCACATCAAACAGAGGACTTAATAAACATTCTTAAGCCTAAAGTATTTATCATCTGTCCTGTTGATATTGGTATTTCAAAACCCAGTTTCAAACATAATAGAAACTTGAAAGTTATTCTCTATGAATTGCAAACCTAGAGAACAAAATTGACTGTGTCTATAAGGAAAAGAGTTCTTATTCCTTTTGGAGTACAAAGATGAGATTCTGCAAAACTGTTTCAAAGTAAACATCTTACTTGTGTTTGGCCTAATATATTAAATCACTAAAATCAAAACGAAACACAACAACCAGTATTTCAAGAGACTTTCAAATAGAAGAATAAAATTTCAGATAACAAGTGGGGTCTGGCAATTTAAAAAAATTCACCACATTGTGCTTTCTTCACATTTTTTACTCTAATAGCATAGATTAAACTGTTAATAATATACCTTAATGGCCTGATGATAAGAATCAGAGTAGTGATTCCTTCATTCATACAACATTTACCCATAACTTAATCATGCTGCTGCAGTTCTGTGCCAGACATTGAAGATAAGCCCCAAACACCCCATTCTTCTCCTGGAGGAATTAGCTCTTTAATAAAAGAAACACACATGTAAAGAAATAATTACAACGTCGTGTGATGAGTGTTAAGGAAGTCTTTCTGCATGATGTGACATTGAAGGTTTGGTGTGGGTCTCTAAGGATGAATGGGCGATTTCATAGACTCTGGAAGCTTAGGGAGGGGCAAAATTGGGCAGAGGGAATAGAGAGAGGGATGAGGAATGAGGTTAGAACCAAGTAAAGGGCCGGGTTTTGAAAGGTCTTAGGTGGCACATGTATCAGTTAAGATTATGTTCTGCTGTAAGGATCCAGATATCAGACTCTAGGGGCTTAAGCAAGTATGGAGTTAGTCTTTCTCACATACCTGGTGATCTGGTATAAGGGTTGATAAACACACATGATGCCTGTTTTCTAAGCACTTTACAGAAATTTGACTCATCTAATGCTTATAACAACCCTTTGCAGCATGTATTATTTTTATCCTTATTTTACAGATGGAGAAGCTAAGACATAGAGTAGTTAAGGATCTTAATGTTGCACAAGTAAGTGGTAGAGTCAGGTTGAATCCAGATAGTTTGTCTCAAGGGCGTCCTGAGTGACTCCACCGTGGACACCACTCTGCTGTCAGGGTGGAGAGGCTTATGTCGAGAAACAGCAGGGTGAATGCCCCCACCCAACCCCCGCCCAGGTTGGAGCAAGATTGGCACATTGGAAAACTGCAAGGAAGCAGAGACAAGGAAGAAAAGACTCCTATCTTATCTGAACACATCTTTGAGAGATTCAGTTGGAATAACATATTCTGATCATTCAGGATCTCTGTGTTTCTGTTAAGGATGAGATAATGTTAATTAAACTGGCAATTAAATATCCCAGAGCTTTGGACTCTGCTAGACTGCTAAATAGCAGGAAATAAACAAGGACCTATAGGATTAGATGCTCAAGAAAGTTTTGTCAGTGAGAGGTTAGTAAATACAGCAAGCAGTCACTTTGAGTGGGATTGAAAATTTATTTAATTCTCTAAACTTTATTTATATAGATAATCTTACTCAGTTTGTATAATTCTATTTTTAAATGGTGAGTTTGAAATACTTTTATTCTAAATAAATGGATTTTTTATATATAAAAAATGATAGTAAGCTTAGACACAGAAATGCTTTATTCTTTCTCTTTTTTTTGGCTTTTTAGATCTTTAAGGCAATCATTATTCTGCCTTGTCTTTATAAAACATATAAAACCTATTGTGAAAAAAAACTATTATGTCATTCCTTTGTTGAATAATAATAATAATAAAAAAGACTGGTGTCTCTCCTCTGCCTACGGAAGGCACCACAATTGGGCCTGACTCTGTACTTCTAGCCCCTTCTCTTGCATCTTAATGCTCTGTCCACATGGAATTTTTCTCCATTCTCTCCATGCCCTGTGTCTTACATAGCCAATGCCCTTTCAATCCCTGTGCCCTCTACGTTGGTTGGCACACCCAGAATGCCTTTGTTCTTACACTCCAGGGGCATATAAGCTCAGCCCTCATCTCCTTCATGAAGCCCCCTATAGCCACCCAGAGAGATTAATGACCCTCCTCTGTCTTCCCATAACACTGTTCTTACCTGATACTCTTTTTTTTTTTATGATGATGAATAAGGGTTTAATCTCTTCTAACACTCAGGTTTAATTAGATGTACTATATTCATAGAACCAAGGGAATTTGAATTGGAAAGAGCCTTAGAGATCAGCTAGGACAACCTTTTCATTTCACCAGAAACAACTGAAATTTGAAAGGACTTGTCCAATTTACTATTTCTGGTTAATTCTAGGATTCAAACTAAAAGTATTTCCTAGATCTGTGCTTTTTCCATTATAACATGTTATAGCCATGTGGTAGATAGAATAATTGTTCTCATCTCCTCTGTTTCCCCCCTGCCTTAAGATGTATGTCTACATTCTACTCCACGGAACTTGTGAATATGTTAGGTTATATGACAAAGGGAAGTTAAGGTTGTAGATGGAATTAAGGGTGCTAATTAGCTGAATTTAAAATAAAGAGATTATTCTGGGTTTTCTGACTGAGCCCAGTACATAAGAGTCCTTTAAAAGTAGAAGAGGAAGGCAGAAAAGCATCAAAATGATGTGATGTGAGAAAGATTTGACTGACATTTGCTGGCTTTAAAGATGGAAGGGGACCATGAGCCAAGGAGTAAGGGCAGCCTTCAGAAGCTGAAAAAGGCAAGAAAATGATTTCTCTCCTCTGAAGGCTCTGAAAGGAGTATAGGCTTTCCAATACTTTGATTCTAGCCCAGTGAGACCCATTTCAAACTTCTGATCTTCACAACTATGAGATGATAAACATGTGTTGTTTTAAGCCACTAAATTTGTGATAATTTATTACAGCAACAATAGGAAACTATTACAGGCACTTAAGCCAAGTAGTTTAAATGGATAACTCAAAGCTTAATAAAGAGGATTTGAACACCAGATAAATAACATGTATAGTTATTTATTTAAAGGTATGTTTTATTTTGACAACTTTGGATTCATTCTGAATATTTTTGTTTATTTAGTCATTCATCCATAAAAAAGCTATTGAATGTGTGACATTTGCTGTACTGGTGTATGGTCAGGCACCCGGATGGCTGTTCTCTTGCTCTCTGTACATCCCCTGCTGACAGGTGCCTGTTTCACCTACACGCAACTCACATGACATACCTTCCTACATACTTGCTCTCAGCCCCAACCAGTGACTGTTATAACCTTTAGATCAGAACAGCTCCACCATCATAGTTTATCAAAAGGTTGGTGAGGGGGGTGCCCTCTGCTAGTTTACCTGGTAACCAATGAGCCAACCTATCAGTTTCCCCTGTAACTGCACTGCCTCTGCTCCCCACCCCCCCACCACCCAGCCCTGGAGCAAAGACTGCCACCATGTCCTGCCTGCCCTCTGCCACACACAGTGGGGTGTGGCTCCAGAACCTTGCTTCAGACATGTAAGATGCCCCTATCCACTGAACCATTGATGTCTCTGTCACTGAGTCTGAGTTCTTCAGTGTTGGCTGCACAAGTACAGGGCTGGCAGGCCTGCATTGTTCAGCGCAACAACTACCACTGTCGTAGACTGAATTATTGGCCCTAATGTTTTCACCCCTTCCCTGCATCCACATTCTTACCATGGCCTCAGGATGCCTGAAGTGACTTTGGAATTGGCCACATGCCTTGCTTTGGCCAGTGGTATGTGGGCAGAAGTGACAGTTTTGAGCCAAGACTTAAGAGGCCTCACATAATTCTGCTTGCTCTCTTACGCCTTTGTCATTCTGTTGCCTTAAGAAGAGCTCCCCCTTGTCTTCTGCTTCCTAGCCTGGACAACACACAAAACACTTAGAGTAGCATACCCACCCAGCTGACCCATGGGCCTGAGAGTCAAATAAATGCTTATTGTTCTATGCCACTGGTACCATTGGGTTTGTTATATTACCCTGTTATGGCACGAGCTGGCTGGAGCTACTGTATAAGCCAACGATCTAAACACACTTTCATAGAGACTCCAATAGAGGAATATGCAGTATAATACCAGTATTTCAGAATACAGAGGAGACCTCCATCAAAGCACCTCATCTAGGAGAGTCAAGGAAGACTTCACAGATGAAGGGACATTTGAGCTGAGTCATAAAAGATGAATTTAATTTCTATAGATGGATAAAGAATACAGGTGTGTAGATAGGAAAGATTGTGCAGGGTAATTACAATACCTTTAAGCATATTTAAAGAGAATTTAGAGTTTCAGCTGAAGGAGCTGGTAAATGTGCCCCTGGTTTACTTTGGTTTTGCTTTTTAAGTAATTTTTCTATAGAACCTGCAAAGTAATATTTCTCAGGCAGTTTGTTAAACAGATGTCACGTCTGCTCTCTGCGATAATAATCACATTGTGGTATACCTCTTTAAGAGAGTAAGAGAGCAGAGAAGCAAGGAATGAAACCAGACTAGTTTTGGGAGGCTCCTCGTGGTCCAGGTAGAGTCTATACCTCTTTATGGGTAGAGGTGGGGAGGGGATCAATCTCTTGTCTCTCCTCTTATGCCCCAGAGAACACTACCAAAATCACACCTCTTTTTCTGAGATTATTTTTAATGCAGAATTATTCTTACAAGCTGAGTTGCTCTTGGCTCTCTGAATTCTCAAGTGGTCTTAACTGAACACGGAAGTCAATAACTAGTAAGAAGAATTAACAGATTATGAATAGATCATGCCTGTTATTTGTTAACTATGTGGTTAGTAGTGCTAATAATATCAAAGCCATTGTTTTATTTTCTGGATGTTTTGGTCTCTACTGAGCTCTGGGGCATCCAACTGTACCCTAATACTAGTTAGCCATTTCTTAAAATGCACATTTTAAGCCACAAGGGGAAGAGAAGAGAGTATAGTGTTCTTCTTTTCTAGGGAGAACAGCATAATTTTCCAAATGACCCTGGGTCAGTAATATTTTTGTCCAATAAGATACGTGTATGTTATATTCACCATTTCAACAGAGTTTTATAATTCATTCAAAAGCAGTCTTGGGAATACTTAAAGGCATGTGCACATTGCGATGTCTGCTGAACCTCCCTCTAACATATCTGAAATTTACAATTTTAATTCATATGTAGTGTATTTTTGCTACTTAAAAAATTTCATATTCACGTACCCAGATTCTATGCAACCTGCAGGAAAATATGCATATTCTATCTCTGTGGGAAATGGTACGCCGTTCTAGCATAAGCAGGGTTGAAGATGTTAATGAAGAGGGATCTGCAAGTGTAACTAATATGATCTTCTATTTAAACAATTCACAAATAAGTACCATGGTTGGATTTAGATGCCAGATGTCAAACCACATAGTAATATAGATACAGTTGCTTGCCTCCCTGTCACTGGTCGCCAGAAAGAAACAGATGGTTAAAAAGATATGTAGCTGAGGCAAGGCATGGAAATAGGAAACCACAGAGCAGAAATTCTGCCATTTAAGCAACAGTAATTTTCTAGTCTGGAAAACCTGGCTGTTTTATACCTCTACTTATACACTTAAGCAGCTTCAATGTGAAACAAAGCAAAAATAGTCCAAACAAGGTTGGCAACTGGCGAATTTTGCAATGCATAATTACATCTCAAAAATCTCGGAGGCAGACGCACAACAGTAAAAAGTAAACACTTGTATGCAGTTGAACACAATTATGTGGTGGTTATTACCTAAGCTCATTATAGCTTCAGAAGGGGCTCTGTGAACTTGTGCTCTAACTAGAAGGTCAGGCAAAATGCAAATAAGAACCAGATTTGAAAGCAAGTGACAAAAAAAAAAAAAAACATACAATTTACACTGAGAGTCTATAATTTGGCTTTTAAAAATAATCCTCAGCAAGAATCATCCTCATTACAATAATGGCTTGTTTATTCTGCACAACTTGTTTGCAATTACAGCCCCTCTTTCAAAGCTGGTTTCAACAGGAAATAAGAGCATGCAAAAAAGAGAGAGCTTTGTGGTTGGTCAGTTGTTATAATTAGAGTGGATGCATGTATGTATCATAAAACCATTTATGCCTTTACTCCAGATCTTTTAATTTCAGATTCCTGTCATTGAAATTGAAAGCCTCACATAGTCTATTATTCTAAAGAAATCATTATAATTGAATTTCTAATGAGGGTGTCTATGGACCTTTGTTCTTGGTATTTCCATTATAGAATTGGAGTCCTATGCATCTATTATGGTCAGGTGACCATGAAATGATGAGCTACAGCTGTTACAGGACATGTCTCTACTGGGCTTAATTCATAGCAAATACACAGTTTATTGCCAATGTAGTTCCTCACTCATTTCTCTAAATATTCACTCAAATATTCATGAGTGGGATACCTGTAACAAGGAGGTCATGGTTAAGGATGCCAGGCTGCCTGAGTTTGAATCCTGGCCCCCTCTTTACTAGTTCTATGACCTTGGCACTTTGTGCCTCAGTTTCCTCTTCAAATGAAGATTATTTTAGTATCTCTCTCATAGGATTGTTGTGAAGATAAACTGAATGAATACACTTGAAGTGCTTGAGGGTACCTGGCACATAGTAATATGCTATTTATTATTTGCTGGGCCTTGGCGACAGAGCAGTGAACAAGATAGAGCTGGTCTATATGCTCATAGAACTTATGTTCAGGGAAAAAGGAAGGTGGCATTAAGCAACCAATCATCCACTTAATTATTTAATTACATTAGTGATAAGGGAAATAAGTGTGATGATATTGTATAAACAGGGGACTTGACCTGTTCTGGGCAGATTTGGGGCTTTCAAAAAGAAATGACTTTAAAGACCTGAGGCATAAGTAGGAGTTATTTGGGAGAATAGATTTTAGGAGAACATTTAGGGAAGTTGTTCTCCATATAAGAGCCATAGAAGAAATGAAATGCTTCATGTAAGAAAGTGCATAGAACTCATAATTAGAGACCCTATGGCTGGAAGCAACTCAAACAGTTACAAAAATGATGGCAAATTGAGTTTTCTTACCATTGATTCCTTTTGTTCTTCCAATTGGAGTCTTCCATCCTTCACAAACCTTTCATCTGTGCAACTCACTGTGAAATCCTTGGTTTTCCGTTGGTGCAGATGCCTTCTTACTAGTTCCTGACAAAGTTGTTTTCCACTGTACCTTCTTGTTTTCAGGAAGTCAAAGTCCCAATTCAAAAATACAGGAAAATAGATGTGTAATAATTATATATAATATACATATTTATTTGTATGTATTTGTATACAATTTTACATTAAATTTATAACTTTTTTTAACCAATTGGATTCAGACCATATGTAGAATTTCATTTTTTTTAAAGATTTTTTTAGTTTTATTGTAAGTTTCATGATACTCCTTGAAAATAAGGTTTTAAAGTGTTTTAAAACATAATGCATCACTATTCTTTAATTCATTTACTCATTAGACATTTACTTTGTTCCCAAGTTTTAGCCATTATAAATAATGCTATAAAAACATCTTTCCAGAACTCTTTGGGCAAATCTTAAAGTAGATTCCTAGGAATAGGATTAATATATCAAGGACCGTGGACTTCTTTTTAAAGGTCTTTGTACATGTAGTAAAATTGCTTATAGAAATATCATATCAAATTTATCAGCACTAAATGAGATTGCCGATTTCAATAGTTTTTCAACATTATTGAATATTGATAAATAAAACATGGAAAATCATTTTAATTTAGTTAATTTAGTTAGCATTGTTTACCTGTTCATATTTATTTTACTTTCTCCATGAATCATCAGATCTTTGTCTTTTGCCAGTTTTTCTACTAGGATTCTAATGTTTTCACACTACTTGTTAGAGCCCTTTTTATATTAAAGTCAATAATCCTTTGCCTGCTGTATATGAGGAAGATTTTTTATTTTTAGTTTCCCCTTTTATTTTGATGTTTATATTTTTAGTGTTTAGGACTTAAATTTTTATGTGGTTGAATCTGTAGAAGATTCTGTTTAGGTTTTTTTTTTTTTTTTTTTTTTTTTTTTTTGCTTTTGTGATTAAAATCCTTCTCACCTGTCCTCCTCCTTATATGGAATATATATATTCCATATAAATATTCCATTTGAGCCTCTCAGTTTTCTAAATTATTACTCCTAAACTTAGACCCAGATTTATAGGCACACAGTAAGTGGTGAGTATTTAAGCCACTTCGAGTGGTTATTGAGTTATTTAGAGGTACTTCCTAATGAGCACTATTGTGAAGCTGTTAAAATAATAACTTCAACCTCTTGTGTCCTTTCTACTATCTTTGTTCACATTGCATTTCAAACAGATGAATCTTGTGATGTGTGGCTAGTATTTACCCTTCCCTGAGTTCTGTAATGTTTTCCTCAATTGAACTTTCAGGATTCTGGTCTTACATAAACATAAAATGAAATTCATCTTCTCAAAATCTCTTTATTGGCCATTAGCTTAATATAAAGGAAACAAAAATCAACCAGAATTACAATGTGAACTGGTGAATAACTTGACTTGCTTATTAATATGTAGTGATGTTTCTAAAAGATTTAGGATTATAGACATTTATATATATGTTGTTTATCATCTATCTACATGGCAGGGTTGTACTTAGAACAGTTAAAAGCTAAAACTGGTTTCTATGGCCAAGTTTTCCTTAAAGCCAGAGGATCATCTAGTGTGCTATTTCATACAGACTCTTACTAGTTAAGTCAACTAAGAATTTTTCTATTCAACTTCATTGGACTTTTTATGTATATAGAATGAAAGTATGTTGAAAACATTATATATATGTATTGCAAGACAAATTTATTTGTTGAGCTATAATATTTTAAACAAATATTTTTAAAATTGTATCTATTTAGGCTAAATTTTTTCCATGGAGTTTCTAACTGTTCCAATGATGTCAGCATTGACAGTTTTAGAGCTTTGCATTCAGAATTATCTTCAAACCAGTTTATAAATCATGAACAAGTATCCAGGCCTCAAAAGAGAAAAGAAAAAGGCCCACAACTAAAGTTGATTTTATCTCTTATTTATTATATTTGAACAAATGAGGAATATTTGACTCAATTATTAATGGTAGTCAAATGAATGTATTCTAAACTTTGAAGTTGTTTGAAGTATCTTGCAACACACACAACACATACATGCACACATACTACAGAAGTATCTTAAGTAGCTGAGGAAACTTTGATGAATAGAAATAAATATAAGAACACAGTATATGTGGAATATTAAAAAATGACAAATGAACTTATTTACAGAACAAAAACAGACTCACAGACATAGAAAACAAACTTATGGTTAGCAAAGGGGAAAGTGAGGGGTAAATTAGGAGTTTAGGATTAACAGATACAAACTACTATATACAAATAAATAAACAACAAGGTCCTACAGTAGAGCACAGGGAACTATATTCAATAGCTTGTAATAATCTATAATGAAAAGAATATGAAAAGAATACATACATATGTGTGTGTGTGTATATATATATATATATATATATATATATATATATATATATGACTGAATCACTAAGCTGTGCACCAGAAACTAACACATTGTAAATCAACTGTATCTCAATTAAAAAAAAAGAACATAGTAAAGTACTATATTATCCTATAGAAGTGCGCCTATTTCTTATTTTCCATAGTTGTTAGAGGTAGGTTATAAATTTGTTTCTAACCTTACTTGTAGTCAGAGGAAAGAAAAACAAAATCAGTTATATAATGCATAGGGTCCATAATACAAAAAGGCACTATTGTCTCGGAGAAGTAGACTTTTTCTGATAGTATGAGCAAAATATTTAAAATATCAGAAAATAATACACATAAAATAAAAAGCAAACTGGAAAAATGAAATGGATGTGATACTAAAAAGGGTTAATGGCTCTTATGTATTTTAATGACAAAAGGATGAGCACTCTAATAGAAAAAGAGGTAAGGGACGTGAACAGGCAATCCTCAAAAAAGAAATACAAATGACTAAAAACCATTTTTGAAACCCTGATCTTATTAGAAATAATAGAAATGCAAATTGAAACATCAAATAGAAGTCAGTTTTTTACATATCAAATTGCCAAAAACTAATACACATTTTTTGTAAGGATTCAGCAAACCAACAGTCTCAAGCACTGCTTGATATAATTTTTCTGAAAGGTATGTTTGCAATACATACAAAAGGTCTTAATAGTCTACTTACTGTTTGACTCAGCAATTTTTCTACTAGAAATATATCCTCAGGAAATCCAAGATCTAAACAAAGCTTTGTGTAGCTGCAAAAAAGCTACTAGCAATATTGTTTACAATAAGGAAAACTCAAGTATTCTCAACAAGACTCAACAATGAAGATTTTATTTTAATAAATTATGGGACATCTCATCTATTAGAATAACAGTGAAACTATAGATAGATATTTCTTGATGTGCTAAGATGTTCACATTACACTGATTAGAGCAAAATCAGGTTGTAAAACAATCATGTAAAGTATTATTTTATACCTAATGTTATTAACTGAATTGGGTCCCCCTCTCCCCATTTATATGTTGAAGCCCTAATCCCCCATGTGAATACATGGGAAGATAGGGCCTTTAAAGAAATAATTAAGGTTAAATGAGGTCATAAGTGTGGGACCCTAATCCGATAGGACTAGTATATTTATAAGAGGAAGAGGTGCCAGAGATGTGTCGCATCCACACCCCCATCTTCCTGCTGCAGTGTGAACACACAGAGGAGAAGGCCATATGAGGACACAGTAAGAAGGAGGCTGTCTGCAAGCCAGTGAGATTGGTCTCACCAGAAACTCACTCTGCCACACCTTGATCTGGGGACTCCCAGCCTGAAGAACTGTGAGAAAATACATTTCTGTTGTTTAAGCCACCAAGTTGTGGCATTTTCTTAGGGCAGCCAGAGCAAACCACTATAGTTAACAAATCTTTTAATATACTAGCATAGAAAATTAGCCGAGAAAGTCAGACTCCAAAGATTTATCATTATTGACATTGAGTAGTGGGGGTTATGAGTATTTTAAACAACTTTCTTCATTTTTCATACTGTCTTCTAATTTTTCTAGAATGTAAAGAAATAAAAAACATAGCTTTCCATTTAAAAAACAAGAGGATTCTCTTTTGGTGGGGCTGATGATGTTTTCAACAACTTCTGTTATACAGTAATGAATTTTATATGCCTCTTTCTAATAATAATCCTCTGTGTAGGTTTGTGTCAAACATTGCAGCATAATTCCTTTACAAGCAATTATGTAAAGGTAAAATTATGGCTTTTAAGCATCACTTGCTGATCAAATTTGGAATTAGAATATTTAAAGAAGTAAAAGAACAGCATGACCAGTTTTTCAGGAAAGCTTCAATAAATAAATTTTGGAAAACTTAGCTTCCAGTAAGAATTGGACAGAAGTGGTTAAAATATCACGGTGATCAAAGGCTTCAGTTTTGTGATTAAACATCCTGGTTTTTGGCCTCTTACCAAGTCATTTCTAGAAAGCCATTTAAACTTTCTTAAGCCCCAGTTTCCTCATCTGATAAATACTATACTAGTAGCTCTCTCTTAAGATTGTTGTAAGAGTTAAATATTTTAAAAGAAACTACCATTGGGCTTATCTGCTAGAGCAGAACATAACAAATAATAAATGTTAGTTTCAAAATAGTGTGATTTGAGGGTCCAAGGTTCTATCTGCTGTGAAGGAAATATTCTGTGAATGACTTAAAGTACAGCTATTCTGCATTTCTGATTGAAGCAGTTACGTATGCTTTCATATCTGTTGCTTTTTAGCTCACATATAAAATTA
This sequence comes from Camelus dromedarius, assembly GCF_036321535.1. Lineage (NCBI taxonomy): Eukaryota > Metazoa > Chordata > Mammalia > Artiodactyla > Camelidae > Camelus > Camelus dromedarius. Next base: position 76,213,532 of record NC_087436.1, read on the forward strand.
AAGCCACTAAAACCAGACTTATGCTTGATTAGATGTTACCCTGCCTCCATTTAAAAAAAAAAGAGAGAGAGGGAGAGATTAAGCCCAGGAAGTAGTTCTAGACTATTTCTTTTAACTCCATTCCTTTCCTAAATCAATATCCATAGTTTTATAACTTAATATTTTAGTAATAGTCATATGTCTGCATAGGGTTAATACGTATTTCACATATTAGAGTATTTTCGCTATATAGGGTTATACTTCTTTATAGAAATTCTTCCTAGACTGTGAGCTTTAAAAAATTTAGGAGTCATAGATAAAACTAATAATTTTCGTTTTATTTAAGAACAATAACAAGCCCCCTCAAATCAAGGGATCAGTAAATTATCAGTGACTTTAGCAAATTACCTACATAACCTCTGCAAAACTGTCCTTTGCTTCTGAAACATAATTTTAAGGCTTGCATAAATTTTGCCTGATAATACTGTCCTTTATGTAATTGCAAGGATTAGGTGCTAAATGGCTACATGCCTTACTTTCTGAAATTTGTAAGTGGTCAGGCTAGCGATAAGCTTGTGGGCTGAACAATTTTTTGAAAATGTTGTCCGAATGGCACCCTTTTCTGAAATATATTTCACTAGTCTTAACAGTACCAAGGAGCCTAAATGAGTTAGGATTCCTCCCTAAACCCTTAAATTAGTATCAGGAAGCAATTTAGACACCAAGGAAAATTGAGCTCAATGTGTTAGTGAGATGAAGAATTGAAGCCTGTGAAGTAGGTGATAGATCTTACTAAGTGATTACTTTCTTATAAATTCCTAAACAAGAAGTCTTCATTGAGAAATGGTTGGGATCACTGCCATTTGTCACTTGGCCTCTGCATGCTTAATCACCTGCATTTTCAGGCCACTAAAGGCATACTCAGTGTATCATACTGGTCTCAAAGAGTTGATACGTCCGTTGAATGTGCAACCCAACTCCCCTGAGAGAGTGACACAAGCATCAGGAAGGAAATTGGCTTATTGTTGTCTTTCAACAAACCATTGTATTATCCCAATAAATTTTAGTAAACATTATTATATCATTAGAAAAAAGTAAGTGATTCTACTATTTTAATGCTCATTTAAGTTTACACACTTAGAATTATTTTTTAAATCAAATTAAAATTTTACGTCAGACTTATTGTAATTGAACCTCCATCCAATAACCCAGTTTAGATTACACTGATTGGTCAAACCATACATCATAAATCTTTTTCAATTACTACAGTAAAGGAATGATATAAAAGATTCTAAAAGGAAGGTTTAACTTCCACCACCCAGACTAGTATCAGCAACTTTTCTGTTCCTATATGCATAATATACGCTTCTATGTGTGTGAGATATTTCTACCCTGGGCAAGAGGCAGCCCAAAGTGGTAGTTAAAAAAACAGCTCTCTGTCCTGGCTGTTGTAAACAGTGCTGCTGTGAACATTGGCGTGCATGTGTCTTTTCAAATTAGCATTTCCTCTGCTAACTACTGTATATAAAATAGATAAACAACAAAGTCCTACTGTTTAGCACAGGGAACTATATTCAATATCTTGTAGTGACCTATAATGATAAAAAATATGAAAAAGAAAAATATGTATATGTATAACTGAATCGATATGCTGTACACCAGAAACTAACACAGCATTTTAAATCAACTATGGTTTAATAAAATACAAAACAAACAAAAAAACAAAAAACAAAAACAAAAAAACAGGCTCTGGAGACAGACACACTGTGGCTGGATCCTAGCCCCTCAGTTCAATTGTTTATTCTCTCTAAGCTCCACTTTCCTGATCTGTGAAATGGTGAGAGTAATGGTGCCCCGTACACAGGGCCCTGCTGAGGATGAAATGACACAGTATGTGCCAGGAGCTTTGGGACAGTGACTTGCACATAGTAATCGTTACATATATTTGTCTATTATTGAATCCTCTCATCTGTTCACCTGCCCACTCTATCCTGTGCTTTTCCCTCATTCCAACATCTCCACAACCATCATATGTAGCATTAGGTGTTTATGGTGCCTTTTTAAACCTTTTGACTGCATTAGTTGTTCTTCCAAAACCAGCACAATGACGTTGGCTGAGCAGTGTAAAACGGGGACTTTAAGAAAAGGAGGTCTTTTTATATGCATACAATATGAAATGCTAGATATTTTCTTAAGCTGTGTAAGCATGCTTTAATAAAGGCGGCAACAGATGAGAAGAATTTATTATAGTTAAATTCCATATATTCTTGTTTCTGCTTGATAATTTGGTAAGTATGTATTTTTTTTTTCACAGCAGTTATTCCCAGCTGCATATGTGTGCTGCAGAAAGAGCGAGCATATGGAATATATACTCTGTATATATACATATAGAGTAATTCTGGCACTGGGTGTGTGGATTCACATGCATTTCCAAGCATACACTCACACTATCAGTCTATATATGTCTATATAGAGGGAGACAAATATATGTATAGATATACATCCTTCTGCTCTTTTCATTGTGTTACGCATGTCAGAGGCAGCAAGAGTTCTGTTCTCCTCCCTCTTCCCCACCCCCCACAAGCTGGAGGGCCAGAAGGTGGGGCGGTACCTCGGGATAATGGCAGCAGAAGGCAAAGGGAGCAGACAGCTGGCAAGCTCTGCCCCAATATGCTTCCCTGAAAGAGGCGAGGAAATTTCAGAAGATGCAATGCCTGAATGGCTCACTTTGCAGAAAAGAGAAGCAAGGTAAAAATTCCTGAGAATGCCGTTCTTTTTCATGGGTCTAGAATGGACCATCTTCTTACCCCACTTGGTAAACTTCCCCAAAGATGTGAGTTTATAAACACTTCATCTTGGAAAATATTCTAGAAAGAAATATCAACTTTTTTTTTAATCATGAGAGCTGTTCTCATAAGCTAAAAAAGACTCAGCCAATGCCAGGTGTCTCCCTGGAATTTTCTAGAACAAAAATGCACATTGAAACCTCTGCTATCTGAAAACTGGCAGCATAATTCTGAATGGCAGATCCCCTGTCATAAGCACTATAACTTAGATATTTTAAATGAAATATTTTCATAGATAATTTTATATGCCTCCTTGCCATCTTAAGCAGATTATTCTAATTTCACACTTTCTTGATAACTCAGGGTCATCACTATGAACAATGATTTTTATTAGTAAAACAGTACTCTTAGGTGCCACTGAAATGTGTAGGATTATTCCCTTATTATTAAAGTTTTTCTTTTTCTTTTTTTGCTCTGGGCCGTTACTTCTCCCAAGGTCTATTTTGTCACTTTTAAATCAATTGTCTCTTTGAATTATGTAGTCTAGTTTGTTAGGATATCATAAAAATAGGAAATAATCTCCAATGAGGGCTCAAGGCTTCTTTCTTGTAAGCCCTTGAAATGTACAACGTGATAAAAGCTTTCTGTGCTACCTCTGTTGGTTGTAAGAGGTGCGGTTGATTATAGGCTGAATTCTGGGTAGACAAGGTATTTCTGCCTTTCTTGAATATTATGATTTGTATAGTGTCTTGTAATGTTTGTTTTTGTCCATAAATCTTAATCTTATCTTCACAATTAGATTGTGAACTCCTTGGGACAGAGACTACATCATACACTATTTTCTTCACTCTTTATAATACCATGCACAATACTTTACACAAAAACTAGACACTCACTTACTTATACATGGATTCCAGGATATTTTAAAAAGTATACTGGTTAATTATTATCACAATTAGGTATTGGATGAGGTTATCAACTAACGAATTAATTCTAGCAACTGCCAAAAGCACAGGGAGACAACCGTATTTGTGGGACAGATAGGAGTATTAATGAAGTAAGAGCTTTGGGGTTCGGTTATTCAGCTGTATGCTGAAAATATTCACAGGCTAGCGAGGGTGTATGGGCTAAAAATGTAGTTGGTAAAAGCAATTGGTGTATATGATTTGTGGCAGATTTAGCTGTCTTTAGGATACAGTGGCCGGTGCTAATCTAATGATTTGGGAGTACAGTGTGGTCTGACTGCCATTTTGAAATTACAGTTGACCTCGAACAACATGAGTTTGAACTGCGTGGGTCAGCTTATACATAGATTTCTTTTCTTTTTTTTCAGTAAATAGGACTACGGGGCCCTTGTTGAATCTGCAGATGTGGAACTACAAGTATGGATGACCAGCTGTAATGTTATAGCTGGATTTTTTGACTCCTTGGAAGGTTAGCACTCTTAACCCCTGTGGAGTTCAAGGGTCAACTGTATTTCTAAATTCGTATTTGCAAAAGCCCTTTTCCCTAAAATTAACATTTGAAGTTTCATCAGCATAAACTATGGTAGGAAAGCAATCTTTTGTTTTAAATTTTATATGGCTTGATTTTATGTACCAGAGTGTCATAAAATTATAGTTAAACTCTGATTTATTTCTATGTTTTTAATATAGTTGATTTTATAGCGTATATGCTGAGATACTGTGTGTGAGAGAGGGGGTCATTTGTCTAATGATCTTTCTCAATAAGATCCGGCTATTGATTTTCTGTATCATGTTGACTTTAAATTAGGTAAAAGTCAGTGCGTAGAACTTTTATTCCGCACTTCTCCACTTATTTTTGATATGCTCTCAGTAACTAACTCTATTCAGTTACAATCGCTCACTTTCACAGGTAGTATTTCTTACACAAGAATTCACTTCCCACCATCCCTTAGCATTGTTTTCCTCCTTTAAAGGTATTTTCACAATCATTCTCCTCTATGTGATTCCTTGACTGAGTGCAAGGAAGATAATGCTGTTTTTCATCCACCTCTACCTCATTTACCTTACTTACCTCTTACTTCATTTCACAAGATCCTCTGACACCAAAACCAGAAGAGGTAAAATGTGTAGCGAGCCTTTAGGATTTATATACAGATAGGTAAGCCTGGCTTGAGCTCATAAACTAGATGCATCCATCACACAGTTTATCGTGTCATTCTCTAAGTTTAAGCCTGTATTAGTTTAGATGTTTTTGGCTTTAAGTAAAAGAAACTCCAACTCCACCTGCTTAGATAATGATGGCGTCGATAATCTCACATGAGATTTAGTGTTGATGAGTGCCCCAGAGATGTTATCAGGGACTCACATTGTCTTGTTTCTCTCTGCCTCTTGTCTTGTTTCTCTCTGCCTCCCTCAGCCTCGACTTCAGCCGCAATATTGTTCCACTCCTTGTTTTAAAATGACTTGCCTTTAGCCATCAGACAAGTCATTACATGCTTCTCTGTTCACAAACAGCAGGAGTGTTAGAAGTACGCTTGTCAAAGTGTGGAGTATACGTGCTTCTCTTTAGTCTGTTTAGGCCAGCTTAAGTCACACATCCATTTTTTGACTAATAATAACTTCTGACGAAGGCTGAACTCTTCCCAGCTTAGACACATCAGAATGCCCCACCTCTGGGGTAGGAGAAGGACTGGACATTGTGCAAAATCAAATTCTTTCAGGAAAAAGAAATGGGAGAAAAAAAGGGGGCAGATACTGGGAACCAATCAACAGTGTCTACCATAGCATACATATTGATGACATCATTTTAGAAACAGAGCTGTTTATATTTGCACTTATTTATAGCATGCCCAGCTCTGCAAAACGTGCAGATAAGCCTTTAATAAACAATGATGTGCTGGGGCTGGCATGTATTGGTTTTTTGAGCTGATTGATACATTTTCAGAAATTTTGTAGTCTGGTTGATAAATCATTGGTAGCTTTAAATTAACCATGATTTTTTATCGTGTTTTTTTTTTTTTACCATGTTATTAATAATTAGAGTTCTTACTTCATAGGATTACTGTGTGAGGATTAAGTGAGTGAACAGGTATAAATTACTTAGTATAATACCTGGCAAAGAGCAAGTACTATACACATTAACTATTGGTATCATTAAAAAAATTCACTTTAAGAAAAAAAAATCACTGACTTTGATAAACAATAAGTATTCATTTATAGTTATCAAAGGGAAATAAATATACACAAATCACGAGTTGTTAACCACTCAGCTTTAATACTTCCTTATGTTCATTTACACACACAAAATAAAATACCTACTAACTTGATTATCTTTACTGTTTAAGCTATGCCTGATCCTTTAAGGAGCAGAGTAAGAGATAAATGAACAAATAATTGTGTATTACAGAAAAGTTGGAAATATGAATAAGAATAATAAAGGAAACATTATCTAGAATTCTATTGTCTAGAATAGCCATTAATACTATTTTATTTCTAATATTTATTTCTAATATTTTTCCTGAGTTTATTTCTTTATAGATTTGTGATCATAGTGTATTTCCTTTATTCATTTAATATTTCATTTTAAACATGTGACCTAGAACATTCTCTACAATATTTTAAGAAGTCAGTAATTTAGAAAGTTTTTTTGGGGGTATAACACGTTTACTTCTGAATTAATGATATCAATTGGAAAACTCTTCTATCTTAGAGAATCAACATGATATTTTCTAGATTTATCCTTTTAAATGACATTACCAGTCATCAAAAGCATACTTTATTATATTAGAAGCAAAACAAAAAAAAACTATGTCAGTTACCACCTGTTTTTTGATAACTGTGTCTCTTACCAGACCTTAACTTCATGTGTTTTGTATTCACGTAAGGCCTGATGGATGGCTGGTAAAATTGAGTGCCCATGCCAGGACTGATGGAACAAAAATGACTTCAAAGCAAGGCTTTTATTAATGTGTATTCTGTTTTCCTTGCAAATTTGTGGGTTTTTTCCTGCAAACATATGCGTATCTGAAATTCAAATTGAGTGCTCCTTACCTCATGCTCTCCTCCATACCTCTAATGAGGTGGAAAAATGTACATTGATGCTGGAAAGTTATTTAGTGCTGAACAGAGTTAATTGCTTCTAATCACTGCTTACATCCATCTGGTTTTATGGTAGACAACAAACCTCTTCATTGGGCTTGCACATTGACACACTGTAAATCACTGAGATGCACTGGCATCTTACATATTGTGCTTCTATTAGTGAGGCTGCGTTTTCATACAGCCCCAGTGGCAGGCATTGGGATGCCGATCAGCTTGTACATGTTCTGTTAGAACTGCAGGGAGCCCTAGTGAACTGGCCTCCCCAGGCTCACTTGGAAGGCTATGGAAAGCTACTGCCTTTTGAACTCCGAATGAAAACTGTTGAAGAATGCCTGAGATTGGACAGCATTGTCCCTTTGCCATAAAACTGGTGTTGAGGTAATACTATTGGCCATTGTCTGATTTTTTTTTCCCCCAAAGCATAGGGTTAGGCTTTCTTCTACTACCATCCCTTGGCAGAGTAAACAGGGAAAGTACTGCATGAACAAAAAACCAAGATTTAAAACCATGCTAGATATAATCTTTTTTTTCAATTGGAATATAGTTAGTTTACAATGGTGTGTCAATTTCTGGTAATACAGCACAATAGTTCAGTATTATATATATATATATATACACATACACACACATATATTGGTTTTCATATTCTTTTTCATTATAGGTTACTACAAGATATTGAATGTAGTCCCCTGTGCTGTAAATATAAACTTGTTTATCTTGTGTCTAACAATAATAGCTTCTTAATGTTTGAAGATTTAAGTAATATTTTATCAAACTTTAGGATGATCAAAGGAAACTCGTAACCACATGGGCTTATATATATATATAAGCTTATTAGGGTGTTTTTAGTATAATGATGCCATTGGTTAATATCTGTTGATAATAAGAGATTTAGGAAATTATATGTGAAATACAACTTGCAAATTCTATGACAATCTAGAAAATTTGATAGGATATTATAATTACCATAATACTGTACATTGTAGGTGATCTTATTAGTTAAACAAAGAATAATGCCTAAATCTTAAAAAAAAAAAAAAGAAAGAAACAGTAGCAAGCGAGGAAAAGACGGAAGAAGGGGTGTGTGTAAGACTCTGACACCACTTTTGCTTTCTTTGCTACCTGCCTATCTAATTCCTTCCTGTTGAAGGTGAATGGCTTTAGAGAGAGGTAACTAAGTCATAAAAGACACAAAATTTAAAGCTAACTAGTGATTTAGGTATTATTTGGTAATATGTACTGTTTTATTTCATAAATGACAAAACTGTGGCCCAGAAATATTAAGTCACTTGTCCAAGTCGAAGAGTTACTTTCATGGCAGCACCGAGGTCAGAGAACAGATCAACGTCACACATCTTCACATGGATAGACATCCCTTAATTTGTAATCCAGACTACCCACGAAACTCAAACACAATGTGCTCCCAACCTCCACACTCCCCATTTTTGTATCCCACTTTTATGAAAGAAAAAAAATGAGAAACAAGTTCTTATCAGCTTTTCTGTTGGAAAAATAGCTTAGACAGTATAATGTATGACAACTGTAGGTTTAGCTCAGTCTCTGTGTGTAAAACTCTGAAGTTCTTCAAGCTTTCTGAAGAACTTCAGAATTATTGGAGCAATAATTAAATCTAATTTAAATATTAATAAGGTTAAGATTTATTAAAAACTAGTGATCCATGTATGTCATACATGATAACTATTGGGCCAAATCCCTCATTATCTATCAGATATAGAAATGGAATTTCACTATAGTTAAACTTTTTGAACTAATAATCCCAACCTCACTCCTGCTGTTTTCTAATGTTTTAATGCTTGGACTAAGTTCGATTTACGTGTCTTTCATGCTTCCTCTGTTACCTTTACAACCGAACTGAAATTGAATAAAATCAACTTGGCTTAAATAATTTGGCCACAATTTTGGTCTCTAGATTTTGCTTAGATTCTTCAAGGCTCAAGGGAGCTATATGCTCAATTCAGTTCATGCCTGTTTAAAATGCTCTTTCTTTAATTCTAGACTACCTATGCAGAATTTTTTCACTCTAGTAAAACACTCACAGTCTCATTTTCATTCCCCCTTCTTCTTTTTCTCTTTTTTTCTTGAGAATTATTTACACACACATACACATATGTATAGAATTAAGTCACTAGGGAATAGATTTTTAAATGAATTGTGCCGTTTTTAAAGTCTCTACAATGATATTTCAGTATATTTTCTTTGTAACTCATCACCTCACTATGATTTGATTTGGTTTTATAATTGAATCGAGCTTTTTAAAACTCTGTTTTGGCGGTATCTTTTCCCTCCTTCCACATCTTTAGCATTCAACGTGAGTGGAAGGCCAATGTGGGCTTGGTTGATTGGATGAGGGTTAAATGAAGAGTAGCCATTACTTCCATTGCTTTAATTACGCCATCCTCGCGCCATGATGGACCTTGCTCCATTTCCCTCCGGTAGACCTGACAGACTATAACTGACCTAATTGATACCAGATGACAGCTCAAATAAGGCCTAATAAAGAAGTAATCACACTAATCTAATGAGCAAGCTGTTATGATATTGGCTTATAGGAAGCTGTTTTTTAATCCTTCCATTTTTCTTTTGTTCTCTGTAACTACTACTCCCAATGTCCTTTTCTGTTATTGTAGAATCAGAGGACTTAAATGGCCTTTAGGGAAACGTCAGCTCCATTTCCTGTTCTTTGCTTTATTAGATATGAATTTACATCATTTTTTTCCATCTTTTAAGTATAGAAATGTCAAACATACTGAAAAGTTGGAAGACTAGTACATTGATCACATATATGACTACCATTCACTTTCAACAACTGTAAATATTATTTTTACCATATATGTTTTATTTGCATATTATTATATATAGTATATATTTTTATGAACCACTTGAAAATGTCACCTGCAGTATAACATTCCATCTCTGAATATTTCACTATATATTTTAAAAAATTCTCTTAAATATGCATATTAGCAAATTAATAATAGTATCTATTCTTTATTCAAATTTTTCCAGTTGTTCCAAAATACCTTTTTTTTTTTACAAATAAAAACCTGTTTTCAAACCATATCTAATCAAAGTCCAATTCGTTTCTGAACATTTCCTTGCTTTCTGGCATAATAAAATGTCTTGGGCTCCTCACCTTGTACTTTCCTTGCCCTAGATATGAAATCAGCCATTTTTCCAAGAAGTCTAGGATCAAGATCATTGCTGCAGGAATGTCATTACTTCTATGACTTTTCCATGGAATAGCTGGGGTGTTTGTGTGTGTGCATGCACATGCATGTGTTGAAATCCAAATAATATTTCCACTTCAATTTTAATATTATACTGTTTCTTAGCTTTTTAGATTGTATGTGTGTTATACATATGTATAATATTTATGTTGAAAGTCTTGGTACCTAATAGCATTAACATATTTATTTAATTGCTTTTTGGTATAATATACATAAAATTGTTTTGTATAAATACAAAAAATAATTTCTAAATTATAATACCAATATTGCATCTAAATCAAGTTAGACATTTTTCTGTGAGCTGCGGTTTTCTTTTTAGACTGTATCCCACCCAGCAGGTATAGCCAGAGTATGCTGTATACCAGAAATTAACACAACATTGTAAATTGACTATACTTCAATTTAAAAAAGCAAATGTAGAATAGAGTTATGAATACAAAAGAATTCAATGCTCAAAATTTTTTTAAAAGTTGTTTGGAAAGATTTTCTGCATGATTAGGTTATTCATTTGAGTATACAAACAGTAAGATTTATTTATTTCCAGTTTAGGGGATTACTTTTTAATTCAAACTTATGTTTTGATTGTGTAAAAACGATTTACATGAGTCAAAAGTCTATATACATAAAATAATATTCATAGAATTCTCACTTCTATACTTATATACTTACGTTTCTCCCAACTCCACCCTATTCAGATAACAATTTTAGTTTCTGTTTTATCCTTTCAGAGTTTTCTTTTGCAAAGATAAGCGAACTGATCATGGGCTATCAATTCTTCTGCACTTTGATGTTGCACATGCATGTATGAGAGGCAGGGTTCCATATCTGGAAGTCTAGAAAAACCACAGGGCAGTAGTCAAGCGGTACCTGGTACGGGTATGAAATGAGAGGCCAATCACATCCAGGAGACGGGACTGAAAGAATGTGGCTCCCTGTGGTCTGAGACATGGGGCGGGGCAGCCCTGCTGCAGACCAGCTAGTGCTAGTGTTGCTTTGATCAAAGGGCAGGTCACAAAATTCAATCCACTACTAATCCAAAAAATCTTTAATGTAGGCAACAGCAGCTCTTTGTTGTTGTTGTTCATTTGTTTCTTTCTTCATTAAGTTCCCATATTTTTATTCATTTGGTGAATATGCTAAACATTTGTGCCTCATCATGGGCATGATTCTTCTCAGGTTTGAAGATCTCTTACTTACTGAAAAGTACAATTTTTCAGATTTGAACTATCATTTGAATCTTTTCCTTTTTTTTTTTTTCACTTGTGAAGCTAAATTGCTATACTCTTAGTAAGTACTTAAAACTTCAATACTCATTTTTGATATTTTTCTATTCTAACTTTCAAAGAAAGAATACTTATTCCTGATTCACCTTTAACACATGTGTCCCAAATCCTTTTTAATTCTATTCTAAGAAATCAGGTAATTGTGCAATTTTTATTTATTCTGTAAATTACTACCTTTATGCTTCTGAATTTTCTTCATTCTTTAATTTTGTCTCCACTTTAAAAAAATCCTTTATTACACAAATATCACTTATGTAAATTTTTAAGAAGATGTAAAAAGGGGTGGAATCTCTCTCCTCCTTGCAACCCTGTCCTTCTGAGATATATGACATCAACTTTTTGCTGTTTATGCTACCATATTTTTATCTGCTTATAGAAACATATACCCACATATGTAGGTAAATTTACCCACTTTTAAGAAAAATGGAATCATATTTCTTGTCTTTTTTTCCCACCTGATAGTAACATCTTCCTTGGTCTATAAATTCAGATCTAACTACTATTTTTTAAATAGATATATGACATTCATTATTATGTATATACAAATTTTTTCAAACATTCTCTTCTTTTTGCATGTCCCGGTTGTTTCCAGGTTTCATGATTTTAAATAATTTTACAGCAATGACTCCTTCATATATATCCTACATACTCATTCTCTTATTTCTGTGAGATAGGTTTCTAAGATTGAGAAGGCTGGGTCCAAAGATGTATATATTTAGTATTTTAATAGGTATTCCCAGATTATCTTTTGTTTTGATTTCTAAGATGACTGGATATGTGTCTTAGTTCCTCTGAAAAGACACCCTGATTAACAATTAGTTACAAGTAATCTGTTTTGGATGTCAACCCAGGAAACTGAAGTGAGGGAGACATTAACTTAATCTATTTCAAGTCCAGTATCTCTGGGTTATATACTGCCCTCTCCATCAGCTCTAGACATGGCTTCTTGTGGTCCAGCAAGGATGCATGGAATTTCCACCAAAATGGCATTAAAATCAGTTGCGCTGAGGAACTGACATGGTACATCATAAGCTCCTGCTATTGATGTTGACTGGAGAACTTATTAAATATTTCTTCCATTATTATTTCAACTCAAATATTTTTAAATGTTATTTTGTTCCATTAATATTTTATTCACAACTAATTTTTGAGCATATACTCTGTGCCAAGCAATGCAATAATTATCAGGGATACTTGGTTGGGTATAAATAAACCAGTCAACCAAAACACAGTCCTTCCTTGCATGGAGTTTCTAGCTTAGTGGCAAATCAGTGCACTAAAGGAAAGGAACATGATTCTGCAAAAGTGTATGGCCAGAGAGTACCCAAAGCCTGATTGAACTGGGGGTCTCTGAGAAGTGTTTGCTGAGAAAGTGCCTTGAGCAGAGATCGGAAGTATGAGCAGGCACTAATCATATGGAAGTGGAGGGTGAAGGTGAGAAAGGAATGTTCCTGGCAGAGGGAGCTGTATTCCTAAGGGGGCCACGGCGAGTCTGAGGGATTTATAGAAAGTCACTGTGGCTAGAACTTTGAGAGTGAGGTGAAGAATGAAAGAAAATAATGCTGGGACCAAGTGATCAAAGTCAACATTAGTAGAGGTAAGTCATGTTGCTAGTCCGTACCCTTGATATTATGTGAAAAAAATCACACTTTACCTTCTTGATCTTCTTCTCTAAAGCTCATAACCCCAGACCAATCATGACAAAAACATCAGATAATCCAAATTCAGAGACCCTCTACAAAATACCTGACCAATACACCTCAAAACTGTCAAGATCATTAGAAACAGTGTCACAGCCATGGAGACATGATGACTAAATGTAATGAGGTACCCTGGATGGGATCCTGGAACAAAAAAAAGGACATTAGATGAAGATTAAGGAAACTGAATAAAGTCTGGACTTTAGTTAATAATAACGTATGAGCAGTAATTCATCAATTGTAACAAATGAACCATGCTAATATTAATAATAGGAGTATATGAGAACTCTGTGTTTTGAATTTTTCTATCTATATGAAACTGTTCTAAAACTAAGTTTATTAAAAAAAAATTCTAGAGGGGTGGTGGTTGGGGGTTAGGTTTTGTGGGGCCTCATAAGCCCTGTTTAAGGTTTTTTTAAATTTTTTTCTAAAACACTTGAAGAGCTGTGATTTTTTTTAGACAGACATACCATAATAAAATTTACTTTATTTAAAATATCACTGTGACTGTGGTGTGAAGCACTGAATGGCACGTGTGGAGCAGGAAATCCAGAATTAAGGCTCTTTTAGTATCCTTGGCAAGTGATGATGGTAACATAGACTAAGGTGGGACAGTGGAGAGAGCATGAAATGAACAGAGCTCATCAATTTTATGGATAAAAATCACAGCATTGGGTAGTTACCATGACACCCTCAGAAATTATAGGCTTGAGATAGATGGTAATACTTTTAATCTCATCTCTGCCACTAGGCTGGCTCCCATTTTCTTGGTCTAAAGGACTTCATGGAAGAAGCTTGAAAAAGATCATGAGTCGTATTTCCTGCTCTTCGGTTGTCTTTTCCAACTAAACAAGTCTCCAACTTAATAGTTGCTAGTTAATATAGATTATAGGGTGCAGGCAGAGGGTGATCTCTTTTAAAAGAGCTACCTGCTAACTGGTCAACTGTCTATCTATGTATCTATCATTCTCATAGTGTTTTGTTAAAAATATCAAGGTACAGTCAACATACACTTACATTCTGGCTCTTTCCAAGTACTTGCCCTCGTGATAATAGGTTCTCTGGGAAAGTGATACCCTTCCAAGTTAGTCTATGTGACAGTTTTACAGAATTTCTTACCATGGTATAACAAGGGTTACCAGCCTCCAAGTCTACAAAATATGTGTGTGTGTGTGTGTGTGTGTGTGTTTTGCCATTAAATTCCTGACCACTAAGTGAATGCCACATATTTCAGGTTTTGTTTAGCAAAATCCTACTATTAGGTATCAGAATTTTAATTTATTAGGTGTGGGATAAAGTGCCTATAATAAAATGACCAAAAATACGGTGGTTAAAATGAGATAGCAGTTCCTTTTCATCTAGAAAACAGTCTGAGGAGAGCAGGCAATCAGGGTGAATAAGCCGGTCTGCCTTATGAGATCATTCATGGACCTAGGTTCCCCGTCCTGTTGTCCCACGTTCCTTAGGGTGTCCTCATCTCTTCATCAGCTTTTCATCCACAGAAAGGGAAAGAAAAGGAGTAGAGGTCAAGGAGTTACCTTTTAAGAAAGTGATATGAAAGTTGCACACATCTCCTCTGCTAAGTTTAGTCACATGGCCAGACCTAGCTGTAAGGGATGTTTTGGTGATCACATGCCCATCTAAAACGTGATTTCCACTCAAGAAGTAGAGAATGGATTTGGGGAGCCAATGAGCAGCCAAAAAAGATAGAGAGGACAGGAGGGTTTGAAGAGAGTGCATGTCACCGAAACCAGTGGAAGAGAATGTTGCATGAAGAAGGCGATGTTGAGTGCTGCCTTGAGCTCATTTGAAAAGAACTGAATGTCAGGCATCAGCTCTAGCAATGTAGATTTCATTGGTGACCTTAGACTGAATTGTTTCAATGAAGTGATGAGGGTTAGATGGAGGATGGAGTGGGAGAAAAGAATATAAGCAATTTTTCTATAAGAGAGAAAAAGCAGTGGTTGAAGAGGAATTTTTGTTTGTTTGATGAGAATGTTTAAATGTTGCTGGGAAGAACTGAACAAGCACAAATCAATTTCAGGATTGCGCTGGTATTTGATATAAATTGAGAGTATGAATGGATCGCTCAAGAAACAACTTGAGATCAAACTAACAGGCAGGTAAGGAGTTCTTAAGTGAGACAGATAACATGCCATGGGTAGGAGTAAACATTTTCCCATTGACTATTCAGTCAGAGCACTGCCAGTTCCCTCAATTCTTCATGTGACATGGTTTCATTTTGGGTACACCCATCTGGACACCCAGCCCAATTTGTCAGTGTTCCTCCTAAAAGGTGGTATCTCAGCCAGTGAGGTCTGCTGAGGGTGAGGGGCCTATTTCCCTTGAATAGGTTACTCTGTTTCAAATAATGTATTTTCCTTAGGCAACCGGACTACACCAGCAAGTCACACTGAGCTAGTTCTCAGCAAAACCTCTCTCCTCTTTCTCATATTAATTGTTATTGAATCAAGTTGCTTCTGCCATGCTTTTGTCAATTGATTTATGAAAATGTATAGATACTTCCATTTGTTTTAAGTACATTTCTGCCAGGTTATTTTAGCCCATAGTTTGAATTCCCTCCATTTTTCTGAAACTAGATTGTGTCTTTATTAGGTGGCTTTTCCATTTGGGGGTTAATGAAAATTAATAAAAGGCCTTAAGTATGAGTTGAAATATCTCTTAGCAATGACAACAAAATCAATAATAATAGCTGCCACTTATTGTGTGTTTGTAATCCAGTGCCTGTTATCCAACTGAGTCCAGTAGTGTAATGAAGTATTGCACATACGTCCTCTCATTTATTCCTTGTACAACCCTGGAAGGTTGATTTTTGGCTTTTTGTTTATTTTCTGGCCTGAGCATTGTATTGATTACCAAAAATAAAAGACTTTGGGGGAATAGTAGTAATTATTAAAGGACTTTCCAACAGTAATAGTAGTGCTGTTATTACAGCTACTGTACAGCTCCCACAATTATAAACCTTTTATTTTTAATAGAATTTGGAAATCATTGTATTGCGATATGATTTACATACATTGAAATTCACTCTCTTTGGTGTATAGTTCTATTCATTTTAATCAGCTTGTATACTCATGTAACTACCACCACAATTAAGGTATAGAATGGTTTTATCAAAGTTTCCTTAAGCCCTTTATAGTTCGTCCCTTCCCCATCTTCACTCCCAGTCCCTTAATTTTGCCTTTACCAGAATGCAGTAAAAATTGAATCATGTAGTATGTAAACTTTTGAGTCTAGATCCTTTCACTTAGGGAGATATACTTGCGATTCATCCATGTTACTGTGTGTATAAGTAGTTCATTCCTTTGTATTGCTGAGAAGTACCATTGCATGGGTGCCCACAGTTGTTTCATCCATTCACCCATCAGAGGACATTTGGGTTGTATTCAGGTTTTGGGCAATAATGAATAAAATTGCTATGAACATTCATGTACAGGTTTTTGTGTGACCCTAAGTTTTTATTTCTCTAGGGTAAACACCTAGGAGTGCGATTCCTGAGTTATATGGTAAATATATGTTTGTTTAACCATATAAGGAGCTACCAAACTTTTCCAAAATGGCTGCACCAATTTCCATTCTCACCAGCCATGTGTGAGAGTTTAGTTACTTCACATCCTTGTCAGCACTTGGTATTATTGTCAGGCTTATGATTTTAGACATTCTAGTAGGTGTGTAGTAGTATTTCATTGTGGTTTCAATTTACATTTCCTTAATGGTTAATGATTTTAACATGTTTTCATGTGCTTGTCATGTACTTAGTTGCCATCTGCATATCTTCTTCAGTGAACTGTCTTCTTAAATCATTTGCCCATCTTTCATTTTGGGTGTTCATTTTCTTAAGTTTTGAGACTTCTTTACATAGGCAGAATACATGTCTTTTATCAGATCTATAACTTACAAAATTTTTCTACTAGTCTTTGGTTTTTACTTTTCTTTCTATTAACTATGTCTTTTACAAAGTAGACATTTTATTTTTTTTTATGAAATCCAATACATCAATATTTTCTTATATGGAATGTACTTTTGGTATTGTATATAAGAAATATTTGCCTCACCCAAGATTATAGTGACTTTCCTGTGTCTTTTTCTGGAAATTTCATGCTTTTAAATTTTGTATTTGGTCTATGATATATATTGAGTTAATTTTTTGTATAGTGTGAAAAATGAGTTGATAATCTGTTTTTTTTTTTGCATATAGACATTCAGCTATCCCAGTGCCACTTGTTCAGAAGACTCTCCTTTCTCCACTTGTTTTTTTTTTCTTTTTTCTTTTTTTAATCTCCTTTCTCCATTTGAATTACCTTTGTTCTTTTGAAAAAAATCAATTGAGTAAATATGTATGGCTCTATTTCTCGACTGTTTGATTGATGTACTTATTCTTTAAGGAAGACCCTAATATCTGTTATACAGACAAGGAAATGGGGATCAAAGAGGTTAGATGACGTGCCCAACATCATCATAAACACACACAAGAGTTAGAATCAGTCAATGAACTAACAAAAATGCTGTTTGATATTAGACCACATACAGAGCTCTGCTTTAACTCACTACTAGACCTGGTCTTCAGGGTTTAAAAGATCTTTTGGTCTGTATTTATTAGTAATAATAATAGCTAATATGTTCGCCATCTGCCTGCCATGATTCCAAGTCTTTGAACACATCATCTCATCTAAGCTTCGCTGCAACCCTTTGGAGACGCTCCTACTATTATACCTTGTCACAAGAAGTGGGTCATGGAGATACCATGTAATTGCTGCAAGGTTCTAGAGCTTGTAAGTAGCAGCTGACCTTTGAACTCAGGTCCTCTTACTTGCTCTTAACCATTACATTATTCTGTCAAATGGAAAGTCTAACTGTGCAACAAGTCGACATTTTACCTACATTTACTGGTACCTGGTCTATATTTTTCAAAAGATTGTACAGAAAATTCTCCAACATAATCCATGTCCACAGTTTTCTAATTTATGGTGCCTACAGTACACAAACATTGCACTAATTGCTTATAAATGATTGTCAAAAAAGGGGTTGGCCTATTTGAGAAGAAGCTATCAAAGAGACTAGAATGCCATTTTGGAGTTTACGACACGGACTGACATCCCAACATTGGCATTGTTTATAATAAATTTTTATGAGCAAAAAAACTTAGAGGGTTTTACCCTAAAAGGTCCACACAAAAACTACTAGAGCTGATCAAAGAACTCAACAAGGTAGCAGATTACAAGATTAATGTTCAAAAATCAGTTGCATTTCTTTACACTAACAATGAATCAACAGAAAAAGAAAGTAAAGAAACAATCCCCTTTAAAATAGCACCCAAAGTAATAAAATACCTAGGAGTAAATCTAACCAAGGCGGTGAAAGAATTATGCACAGAAAACTATAAACCACTGATGAAGAAAATTAAAGAAGACGTTAAAAAATGGAAAGATATCCCATTCTCCTGGATTGGAAGAATCAATATTGTTAAAATGGTCACACTGCCCAAGGCAATCTACAGATTTAATACAATCCCTATCAAATTACCCAGAACATATTTCACAGAACTAGAACAAATCATAACAAAATTTATATGGAACCACAAAAGACCTAGAATTGCCAAAGCATTACTGAAGAAAAAGAAAGAGGCTGGAGGAATTACTCTCCCAGACTTCAGACTATACTATAGAGCTACAGTAATCAAGACAGCATGGTATTGGTACAAAAACAGACCTATAGACCAATGGAACAGAATAGAGAGCCCAGAAATGAACCCACAAACTTTTGGTCAACTAATCTTCGACAATGAAATAAAGACAGTCTCTTCAGCAAATGGTGTTGGGAAAACTGGACAGCAGCATATAAATCAGTGAAGCTAGAACACTCCCTTACACCATACACAAAAATAAACTCAAAATGGATCAAAGACTTAAAGATAAAACAAGATGCAATAAACCTCCTGGAAGAAAATATAGGTAAAACATTATCTCACATACATCTCAAAAATGCTCTCCTAGGACAGTCTACCCAAGCAATAGAAATAAAAGCAAGAATAAACAAATGGGACCTAATGAAACTTACAAACTTCTGCACAGCAAAGGAAACCATAAATAAAACAAAACAACAACCTCTGGAATGGGAGAAAATTTTTGCAAATGAAACTGACAAAGACTTGATCTCCAGAATATATAAGCAGCTCATACAACTTAATAAGAAAAAAACAAACAACCCAATCCAAAAATGGGCAGAAGACCTAAACAAGCAATTCTCCAAGGAAGAAATACAAATGATCAATAGGCACGTGAAAAAATGCTCAATATCACTAATTATCAGAGAAATGCAAATCAAAACTACAATGAGGTATCACCTCACACCAGTCAGAATGGCCATCATTCAAAAGTCTGCAAATGACAACTGCTGGAGAGGCTGTGGAGAAAAGGGAACCCTCCTACACTGCTGGTGGGAATGCAGTTTGGTGCAGCCGCTGTGGAAAACAGTATGGAGATTCCTCAAAAGACTAGGAATAGACTTATCATATGACCCAGAAATCCCGCTCCTGGGCATATGTCCAGAAGGAACCCTACTTCAGAAAGACACCTGCACCCCAATGTTCATAGCAGCACTATTTACAATAGCCAAGAAATGGAAATAGCCCAAATGTCCATCAACAGATGACTGGATACAGAAGCTGTGGTATATTTATACAACGGAATACTATTCAGCCATAAAAACCAACAACGCCATTTGCAGCAACATGGATGTTCCTGGAGAATGTCATTCTAAGTGAAGTAAGCCAGAAAGAGAAAGAAAAATACCATATGAGCTCGCTCATATATGGAATCTAAAAAAATACAAAACAAACAAACAAACAAACAAATACAAAACAGAAACAGACTCATAGAATACAAACTTGTGGTTGCCAAGAGGGCGGGGGGTGGGAGGGGACAGACTGGGATTTCAAAATGTAGAATAGATAAACAAGATTATACTGTATATAATCTTGTATACTGTATACTGTATATATAGCCCAGGGAAATATATACAAGATCTTGTGGTAGCTCACAGCAAAAAGAAAATGTGTGACAATGAATATATGTATGTTCATGTATAACTGAAAAATTGTGCTCTACACTGGAATTTGACACAACATTGTAAAATGACTATTACTCAATCAAAAAATATTAAAAAACAAACAAACAAACAAACAAACAAAAAAACTTGGAGGGTTTTAGGTTTTCTTACTGTATGTTTAATATGACTTCTTCTGGGCCTGAATATTAGGTCCATGTGAGATAATAATCTTAATAGAGTGATTGTTTGAGAACTTGGAGACTCATCTGTAGTTGAAAAAATTATTTACTAGTACCAGTTCTACTGTTCTATGCTTCCTTCAGGAATTCTTTCCCAGAAAAAGCCTCCTTCGCTCCCAAAACGGCAGCAGAGACTCCCATTGTGTATCATCATAGCACACTGTACTTCCTCAGCAGCTCTTTGCACATTTTAATTTTTGTTTAATTTCTGATTTACTATGTGTATTCTCTAAAACACTCCATGAGAGTAGGACGTGCCTGTTTAGTCAGAGCCCGGCATAATGCCTGTACTTATTAAATGCTCCAGAAACGCCTTTCAGCAAACAAACTGACGCAGACCCCAGCTGAGGCCACTAGCCTAACTGGCTCCTTGTATACTTTTACAAAGGGGGCTAGGTATTGGATACGGCCTATTATTCTCAAAAAAGAAGCCTACTGGTCTGACATGCACGAGTCTTTAAGTAAAATTAGCCACTTCCCTTTGGTGAAGTAATGGGGGGAAATGGAAAAGGTCCTGGCATTGAACTTCATTTTCTCCGTAATTCTAAAAAGGGTATTCCAGAGAAGTTGCCCTCCCTACTTACAGTAGGGGACCCCGGGCTTTTTTAACTCTTCATCTCAGAAGATTGGCAATTAAATCCCATATTGGAAGCCTGTAAGCCAGCATAGCTGGTAGTATGAAGGCAATCTTTTCCCAAAAATGCTTTACACCTTTTTGAAACTGTGTCAGCTTGTTTCTTAGAGGTTTACATGCCTCCGTAAAAATGATCCCATACTTTCTAGTGGGTGAGTCATGTTGACAACATCTAAACCAATTAATCAATCTTTCAACGTTATGAAAAGAGAGACAATCAGATAATCTGCCTCCTAATGAGACAGAGTAGGGAGGCGAAACATATGATTTTTATGATTTATTATTGCCAAAAAATAATTAAACCTAAGCCTGATCAAGCATTTAGATCCATTACCAGTTTACAGGAAATAAAAGGCAAAAAGGAATATTTTAAATAACACCATGGGCATGCATTCAGACAAATCCTGAATATGGAATATTTTCTAGGACAAATCACATTTATATGTGTATTAAATATATATGTATGACATAGTCGGGGATAGTTGAACAATAAAAGGCTATTTAGTAACAGTAAAAATTTATTGTTAATTTTTTCGGGTGTGATAGCGCTATTGTGATTTCTTTTTTTAAACAGAGTTATCTTTTACAGAGAGATTTTGAAGAATTTATGGATGGAATAATATACAGTCTAGTGGGGGTGGAGTGTTGTTAAGAGTACACAAAAAAATAAGATCGGACATACCTTGATAATTATTTAAGCTAGGACAGGGTACATGATATAAAAATGATTCTCTACTTTTGTATATGTTTGAAAATTTCCATAACAAAAATTTTTTTAAATCACTAAAATAGTGATCATACATTTGAAATTTTTCTTTCTGCTCCAAAGCAGCTGTTCCATTTTCCACAGCTCTTCTTAGATCTGTTTTCTACTTCTAAAATAGTGTGGTGATGAATTGAAACCCATAATGCTTTCCATAAGTCCCCAAATTTCTTTTCTATGTTACTGTTTGCACTGTTGTTCAGAAGCTCATAAAGTGTCATCCACATGTCAAAAATAATAGTTGGCTTTCACATTTGTGTAGCATGTACCTGGCAAAATCAGGAAAATAATCTAATTCTCCAGTCCCTCAGTATAGTTCTCTCTCCACAACTACTACTAAATTACGAGCCAGATGACTCATATAAACACCCAAATCCTTCTGCCTATCACATGAAATGAGAATTTGTTCTTGAGGATAACATCTGTCAGAGAGACTTTTATATAATATCTGACAGCCCCAAGATTCTGTGAATGCTTGACCACTGCCATGGGGATATAACTGAGCATAACAGCAGAATAACCAACACCGGATTGATCCATGCTCTGTTAGCATCATCATGAATTACTTTTGTTTTTCATAAGGAAGGCAGCGTCACATGTGTCACTGAGAGAGAGCCTGGGTCCTCGTGCTAGTTCTGCCATTGTAACTTTTGTGGTTGAGACAGGTCCCTTGTCTTCTTTGGCCTTTATTTGTAAAATGGTGATAATAATAGCTAACCTCACAGAGTTGATGGTGAGGATTAAATGAGATGAGAATATATAAAGTACCCAGAGTGGTGTCTGCCATGTGTCTAAGCCATCATCACCTGGTCTTAGCTACTATCTGTGAAGAAGTTTCTTTTCTTGTTTTTTTTTTTTTTTTTTCACTTGTGTGCTTTAATACCACTTTGGATGAGTTGGATTTGTTTTTCTATAGCCTCCTTTGAAAATAGAAAGTTAGGCTTTTTCCGTGTATATATGGAGTGGTTGTACTGTTACTAATTAAGGTGACTTTAGAAGATAATTTTTGAAAATCAAAGACTATTCTTTAAGAAGTCCTCCAAAATCTACATGATGAGTTCAACTAATTTACTTCTGAGGGAATGTCTTCTGTAACCAGTGTATCTTGGAGATGTAGTATTGCTTTTGTCTCTCTAACACTTATTTCATCTTTTTTTTTTTTAATAGGAATCTCTTGTTTTTCTTTTGAGAGCCACTCATTTCCATTTTTGGTCTATGTGAGGAGTCAGCAAACTTTTTCTTAAAGGGTCAGCTACTTAATAGTTCAGATCTGCAGGCTTATATGGTCTCTGTTACACCCACTCAGTGTTGCCATTGTAGAATGAACGCAGATGTAGACAATACATGAAGAAACAGGCATGGCTGTGGGTCAGTCAAACTTTACTCACTAAAGCAGGTAGCTGACTTGTGGGCTTTGGTTTGCTGACCCTTGGTGTATATCATTCAAATGAAACGACCTTCTCCCTCACTTTCTGTTTCAAGCATAGACACATGAGCCAGAACTGGCTAATAAATACATCTTATCCATCTGGTCACTGTTATGGACTCATGATGGGCATCTGATGTAAGCTGGACCCATCAGACTTGGGCCTAGGGCTTTTGCTATTACTATTAAGGGAGGTGTGCTCTCCTTAACTGGGGCGGCATAATTGGTAGAATATATTCCTGGGGTTCCTGGTGGCATCTCATCACCAAAATGGAGAAGTCCACCTGGAGGTAGATCCAGCACAGACGAGCACAGAGCTGAGAAACAGATAATGAGAAGTGAGACCTTTGTGGCAACAAGAAGTAGTTGTTTGTTTCAGGAAAACTTTGGCAGGAAAGATAAAACTGCAAAACCAATAAATAAGTTTACTGTTTGTGTCAAGTGATGCTTTCTTTAAAATCTTCCCAGGATAACATGATTTCAGGTTTATCTTTGGCTGTAGAAGGTTGGAGCTTTGATTTTAAATATATCTATAATCTATATCTAAGTCTATCTGGATTAGACCTAGAATTATGAATTATTTTAGAAAATTTTTGTTCCTGTAACAGTACATTTCCTTGCCCCATGGCCCATTCCCAAGTAATTCAGTGGCTTTCTATTTAAGCAATATCCTGCTAGTATTCCCATTTCCTAAAATGACATCAACCCTAATTACTCCCAGGATGGACAATTATCAAGGCATATGGGTCTACATTTAATTGGCCAAGAGAAAGAACCACAGTCCAGACACTTTCTAGGGAGTGTAAATTCAAACTCACTGACACTTTTATTTTTGGGTTAATGCAGACAGTAAAAAGCTCTGAATTTAGGTCACATTGTTTTGCTTCTGTTGGGCTATACCTCAAAGCTTTGCTATTTACTGAAGGTCATTATTAGAAATAGCCCCAAGGAATTTGTTGGAGATACTGGATGGATATCATTAAGGATTTATTCTCTACGTCAGGCAGTGTCCTTTTAATGAGAATCCATGAGAAAAAATTCTTTCAAATCTCAGTGCCAGGAATACGTCTGATTTTCTCAAATCAGTTGAATAGTTAAAAGAAATCTTATGAATACAATTAACCATGAACTCCTTCTCTTTGAGCAAACTACTGAGGTCATTACTGTTCAGTTTATGACTCAATTCTTGTAAAAGTATAGGATTCTTTGGCACATCTTTTTGAGAAATACCCTTCAGTCATTTTTTTGTTCCAGCCATTACTTTTCTTTTATCCCAATTTCCTAACTACCTTTAATTTATCACATAGCACGATGAGGCTATGTGTAAATATCTACATTATGCTTCCTTCTTGATTTGTGAGTGGTGAAATGTAGCCACGAAGGAATAAAGAAACTACAAAAGGAAAGTGGTAGGGTACCGGAGGCTGACTTTTTAAAACAGCTTAACTCAGTGTTTTGCCTGGATTGCCACTAGGTGTCTTTTCTGGTCTAGGGAAAGCCATGCACATATTTGGATTGTATTGCTTCTAAGCATTTGCAGCTCTCAAAGAGACTCCATCTCTTTGGGGACCTAAGCCTTGGAGTTGAGAGCACCCACAGGATTCACGCTTCTCTGACTCCGGGGTTCTCTTTAGGGCTTTACCAGATGGAAAACTAGCACCTCAGAGCCAGTGAGGTGGTGAGTTAACAGGCTTTATCGACAGATGGAGGACCCCAAGTATGAATAAAAACAGCTTCAGCTTGAAAAGAAAAAAATTCTGGATCCAATCTATGTAAGCAAATACCCATATCAAACCAATTATCTAAAGGAATTGGTCCAATGGCTACCTTAGTGACTCCACACAGGAAATATTTACCTGTCCAGTATATTGTTAATGCTTTTGAATAGGTTATACTAGGTTGAGAAAGAATGCTGCTTTCCTCTTTTGAATGTGAACCCCGAAGAGTTCCCCTTTGTTGTGAGTGGTGACAGGATAGTTACTGACAGTTTGGGGCAAACAGAACTCTAGGCTAACAATTTTACCACGCATTGTTTAGAAAACATTAGGTATATGCCTACACTCATGATTTATCTGATTATAAAGAAATAAATCTGTGATAATTGGATCACATAGTTAGATCATAGTTCCATGATTCAGGAATAGAACTGAAGTTATGAAGTGCTTGTCTCAAGTAAGAAGTCTCCAGTCTGATCCCTTTACAACACTCCTAATGTTTTAAATTTTTCCTATTCCCAGAAATAATAACATTTATGCAAAGAGGATATTTCTAATACTTGGTTTGTTCTTGTTGTTAAATAATTTTATAGATTAATTTTACAACCTATTTACTGTAATTATACAAATCTTGTAAGAATGCATCTTTCTTTAGTTAACATTTTATATTTGTTCTATCCAATGCAAAGAGAAAGTACTGACAAAACTATTATAGGTATGTTAACCTTTTCTTACTAAGCCGCTTTTTGTTTCTCATTTTAAAAAGGAAGTCCAGATATATACTTTATATTCTGAATTAGTCCATATTCCATTCCACTGACCACTATTTCACTTATTTGGGGGTTTTTATGTGTCATCAAAATTGAAGAAATATTCCTTTTGGTGACTCTAATCTATGAATGTGAATGTGCTTCAGATAAAAATCATTAATCTCCAGCTAAATCTTAAAGGATCTCTAACATCAATTGAAATCACTTACAAAATGCATTTTATGGGTAATCTAAATCCCATTTTAAGACAGATTTTTAAATTCTAAAGGATTTATACATCAAACAGAAGGGTAGTATATATTTGAAAATTTTTCATTTGAAGAACATTTATGATTTAATTAAAATCTTAATTGTATCATTGCTGCTGGTAACATTACCAGTGGGTCTTTGATAGATCAGAATTCTTTATGAAAACTGAGTGAAAGTATCTAGAGTTGATTTTCCTCTTGAAGTTCCCCTACATTTCCTTCCTGCCATTGGGAACGTAGAATCTACGCAGCAAAGTTGTAAAGGGCCACACAAACAGAATCATGTCTGAGGTGGGAGAAGAGTGTCACAGCCATGGGACCCTTCTGCACGAGTGGTGTCACTGTATTGATCATAATGGTGCATGGTCCGCCATCTGTCTGATGAAACAGCTCAGCGTGCTAAGTGTTATTGACAGGAAGATGGGCAAACTGCTTCCTTTGGGGGCTCTCTGGCTGACCCTTCCCGAAAGCCTGGCGAGTTTTCAAGGTCTGTTTCTTCAGGGTGAAATACCATCAATCCACCTGCCTCAGTATTTCCCTTTTCTTAGGATACATGCAACATTCTTTATGAAAGGAATGGTTATTACCACATTCCACTGATTTAAAATGATGAGACTTAGGTGCCTAAATTGGGTAAGGTAAACGTGCCTTTTGTTTATAGCTAAAATTTACTAGATAACCGAGGGACATCTGATCAGCAATGGAGGTTAACGGCATGATGGTTCTAGTGATTACTGACAAGTTAGAAGGACGGTGAGGTAAGCGGTAAG
The DNA here is from genome assembly GCF_036321535.1 of Camelus dromedarius. Classification (NCBI taxonomy): domain Eukaryota; kingdom Metazoa; phylum Chordata; class Mammalia; order Artiodactyla; family Camelidae; genus Camelus; species Camelus dromedarius. The sequence continues at coordinate 76,240,228 of NC_087436.1, forward strand.
CTGAATGCCGTTACATCCAGCTGCTCACCACACAGGATATGCAAGTGCAGAGTTCTAGAGACAGCCAGTTTTAAGTGGTTAGGGAACAGATGTGGAATTTCAGGCTTTCAGAGGAGGATGCTTTTTTCTTGACAATAACATGGGATTTTTTAACTTTTTTTAAAAAATAGCTTTATTGAGGTATAATTTATATACCACAGATCATTCCATTTTAAGTATAGAATTCAATGGTTAAAACACTGTCACCTGTCACATAAGTGGGCAATCCTCTTCATTTTGACAGTGTTTAATAATATGTTGTAATTAGGATTGTGTTAGTCTGATTTCTCTTTGCTTTTTAAACTAGTAGCAAGTACTGAGGGCAGTTTTATATAATAATTGAAGATTAGTGAAAACACAAACTTAGGTCTAAGCATTGCAGAAAACCTGGTTCCAGAATGTGATCCTCAAATGTTTACTTCTAATCTTCGTTCATAGGTCTCATTTTCCTTGTCATGACAAAACATGTGAAGTTTATCTGGTGCCATAATTTGGAGCATTTGTTATATTCCTTGTTTCCACAGATTAGCAAATCAGTTCATCATATATGTGTAAGATAGAAGCTGTATTGCCAATGTCTATATGGGGTTTGCACCTAAAAAACATCTTTTAAAGGCTCTGCAGGATCCCAGTTTATGAAGTCTGTATCCTAGGCAACTTCAAAGCTTTCTAAGGAACATGCCAAGTAGACAGCTGCTGTAGCTACTACCAAGGAACAAATCTATTTCACCTTGGCATCTGGGTTTTCCATTTGTTGGCCGAAAGAAGCACAGTTTCAGTATTGTCTTCAGCCATCCAATAAATACCACTGGATAAAGCTATTGGGATTACTGGTGAAGAGCGGTTGTTTGTTAAATGCCATAAAGGTTTGTTATTTTGGCCGTTAAAATCAGTTTCCTGAGTAAAAAAAATTAAAAAAATAAAAATCTCAGAGTCCATGTTATTTAACTGAGATCTTCAGTGAATTCCCTCCTCTTCCTTCTATAGCTCTCTAAACCTCTAATGGGCAGGTATGCTATAACTGAAAAATTACTGTTACTTAAAACTTGAAATAAATTGTGGAATGAGATTCCAAAATATAGCTTGGATGACCATACATCAAATGAAACTAATTTATGGAAATTCAGTATAACAAACAGAGAAAATGGGGATGCTATATTGAGGACATTACAAAAGACTCATTTCAATTTCCCTTTAAAAAAATCCCCTAAAATATTATGATGTGTATTAGCCCAGGTTACCTAGAAAACAGAGTTTAAGACAAAGCTGATGTGCTATTAGGGACTGCAACCCCAGGTAATAAGAGTGAAGGAAAAAGGGAAATGAGGTCAGAAGGAAGGAAAGCAAATAAAAATCATTTGTTAACTAGTTGACTACAGATTCACAAAAAAATATGGCCAGCTGTTCAGTCATGGGGGGATGTCTCCTGAGATGATGTCTGGAATCCATGTGCCTTTGAATAATGATCAGCAGGAGAAAAGGAATGGGTTTATTTGTCAGCTCCTACTTGGTGCTTTATCTCTCTTGATCAAAATTCATGCCATGGACACTTATGTTGTTATACTTCTGGGTTGTGTTTCGTGGCCATTTGGGCATCTGCTGGGGAAATCCAGGTCATACATCTCTTAGTGTGGTCTAGTTGAATTGAACAGGAGCAGGTAAACGTGCTGTGCTTTCTCCCATGACAGGGGCCATAGACGTGTACCTAAGTCCAGACCCCACTCTGAGGAAGACTAAGAGAGTGGTATTAAGTTAAAGGTGATGGTGGCAGCTGCCAAGAGTCCACTGACCAAGTACCTGGGAGTCAGGTAGCACAAAATGAATCTAGGGAGTCTTATAAGCTGGATTCAGTATGGAATGTTACTCACTTTATAGAAATGCAATTTGTACACATCACTAACATTTCACGACCCTAACTATTTCAGTTGTCTATTATGTCTTGAGTGAGAGATAACCAGAAATACCAATACATTAATTCACATGCATTGTTAATGTTTCAGCTAGATGTCAGGGACTTGGAAGGCACAGGAGAGGAAGATTGGTGACAAGGAAGTCTGATGGACTTCCTAGAATGGGCATCGACTGTGAAAATTTTTGTTTCTAATGTTAATATCCACCAAAGAGCATCCATCTTAATAGTCAAGTGGACAAAATGACATGTTCTATAGCGGCCAGTCAGCTTCTTTCCCAGCTACTCCACTGCTTGTTTAACAGGCCTGTGAACAAAGACAGAGGCTATGCATGGGCTCAGCATCATGGTGTCCCCATACCAAGGCTGACCTGATTAATACAGCTGCTGAGTACCTGATCTGCTGATGGCAGAGACCAATATTGAGCTCTTGATATGATACCATTTCTCATGGTTACCACCTAGACCCTCGGTGGCAGATTAATTACACTGGATGTCTTCCATCATGAAGGGGACAGAGATTTATCTCTTGGAATAGGCATATTTTGGATATAGATTTGCCTTCCTGCCTGTAAAGTTTCTGCCAGCAATGGACTAACATAATGACTTTCTTCTTCATGGCATTACATACAGGATTGTGTCTGAGCAAGGGCTCATTTGAAACTAAAAGAAATACACCAGTGGGCTCATGCTGATGGAATTAACTGACCCTTCCACTTTTCCCATCACTCAGAAGTGGCTGGTTTAATTGAAAGATGAAATGGCTTTCAAGACCAGCCAGTTATGATGTAGGTTGGGAGACAATACTCTCAAAGGATGGGGATCAGTCAGAGGCCATTATATGAGGCTATCTTTTTCATAGCCAGGATATATGCATCTGAGAATCAAGGAACTGATTTGCTGTGCTCTTCTCAAAATAACACATAAATAACCTGCTCACAGAAGTTTTGCATCCTGTCCCTGAAACTTTGAACTATGCTTCTCTGTGGATCTTAATCACCAAAGGGGTTGGGGGTTAGCAGTGAGGGGTGGGGAATGCTTCCGTTTGGGGGTATAATAATGATTCCACTGAATTGGAAGGTGAGACTGCCACTTGGTCATTTTGGGATTCTTATTCCACTGGAAAGAAACAGATTAAAAGAAAAAGGGATGTTACTTTTCTGGTTGGGGTGATTGATTCCAATTATCAAGAGGAAATTGAGTTGCTGCTACACAATGGGGGTAAAGGAGTAATGCCTGAAATTCAGTGAATTTGGGGGGCACCCTTTAGTAATTTCATGCTCTTTTTTTCCTAAAATTCCTAAATTCACTGAAAAACAACAGCAACTACAAAGAGGCAGGATGACTTAGGACTCAGACTCTTTGGGAATAAAAATTTAGATTGCTCTAGCAGGCAAAGAACTGTAACCAGCAGAGGTTCTGGCTACGGGCAAGGCAACTATGGAATGGATAGTGAAGGAAGCCATAGACATCAACTGTAGTCTAATGGCTAGTTGCAGAAACAAGGACCACAGTATCTTTATATATTTTCTTTGCTTGTAACATTTTTATATACTATTTTCTTCTTTCTTCTTCCCATTTAATTTCCTATAATAATTGATAAATATCCCTTATAACTTAGTATTTAAGTAACAGCATATTCAGTGAAATTATGACAGAACTTGAGAAATAACTGACATGACCAGCAATGGATACAATGACTGCTAGGAGTATGCCTCTTCTCATTTTGGGGAAGGATAAGAACTACCGCTTGTAAGTAGGATAGCTGAATCTTATTAAGTGGAAATATAGAGTTGGTTATTATTGTATGGAAAATTCAAATGTTTTAGAAGGATGCATGTGGAAACTGAGTAGACAAAGAGGTGGTCTGATGGTCTGTGGCAATTACCAATTTTTGCTTCTCTCCAAATCTACCCTTCATTGCCTGCTTTACGTTAATGCAGATGGACCCTATGAGCATTTATCTTTTGCAGCAGACATAATATTAAATTTTATCAGTAGAGGACACTGGAGGAACACTGCAGGATGAAGGGGGTTCCCTCTCTGATTCTAATTTGCCTCCAGATGCTGCTTCTTGCTCCTGGTGCCTGGCTGCCGGTGGCACATGTGGGGACATCTAGTGGTACCCATTCTCATTGAGTTTCAGTGGAATCTGGTGGATGCCTTCCTGTCAAGGCTCACCCATGGGCAGATTCCCAGTGAGTTTTGTAAACACTTCAGCAGTTAGGTTTCACAGAAGTGGTTCACCTGCACCTTGGAATGGCATTTCCTGCTTGTTAGTTCCAACTATAGTTCCCTGCCTGCCAGTCTCAGCCCGCCTACACTCGAGAAGGTATTTCTGGCTTGATAGTTCTGACTGCAATTCCTTGTCTGCCAACTTCAGATCACCTGACACCTGGAGGGATAGTTCCTGATTATCTAGCAATCGGGAGTCAGTCTGGGAGAACTCAGTGAACTTCTCTGGGATTCAGTGGCTTCCATAATACCTTCCCTGATAAGGTCTGAACTGCAAAGTTAGAGAAAGGATCGTCTTCCAAATTTATTCCTTCACTGAGTATTCTGCCTCAGTCCCAGAGTTTAGCATTTTTTATTCCATTATAGTTAGCTATATTTATAATCCTTATATTAAACTGTCCCTGTTGAAATTACTTTGTGTTTTCTGTTTAATCATTCTGTCATTACTTATACACCACCTACCTGTGAGATTTGGAAGAAATTTTGTATGCCTAGGAGATTTTATTCCAAATATCTTAGTGGATGTTATCCACTTTGGGATTTGATTCTTAACCTTGAATATGAACCATATGTCAGGGATACAGTAGACCTATTGGCTACATGGTAGTTAAAGCATTCATGTCAATAGGAGCCACCAGGATGGGTTACCACTGACCTGTGAGATGGCTTTCAGGAAGGAGAGAAGATTAAAATTCCCTTTAGCCATTTCTAATTATAGAAAAGAATTAGTCTTTGGCTAGTTTAAGGAATCCTACTGCTTACTAGACCTACTCAAAAATGGGATTTCCTCTAGTCATGAATCAACCTCAGGGGTTAAATGCTTTTTAAGTTACCAAAGTCATTTTATGGGATTGGATCAAGTTGGAAGTCTCTGGACAATGGTCTGAGATTAATGCAGGACTCTTGCTGTTGTACGAGTGGTTGAGAGAAAGCCCCGGAGCACAACACACCATGAAAGATGTTTTCAGGTTCTGAAGACCTCAGGATCTTTCCACTGACCTTCATATCATGGACTTAGTTGGAAAAGGGCTGCCTTGATGGTTATTCATGCCTAGAGCAGCTTCAAAGAAGATGAAGAAATCATGGATATGGTGTGCCCTTTACCAGTTATCTTAAAAAGATCTTGACAAAATTGTCAGGGGAAACTAAGACAGAAAATACATGGTTCCTGTCCCTTCCCTGTCACATACACACTTACGTCAATAATGTTTGAAAGATGGATAACTGGGAAATAATTTAATCTTTCAAAGTATCTTGTTCTTTTATTTTTTTTTTTAATTGCATGTTCCCCTCCCTTCCCCTCACCACTAAACTGTAAGTTCCATGAGAGAAAATAACTCATCTGCCTTGTTCAGCACTGCATTTCTTGTATGCTTATTGTCTTCTCTAGGAGACAAGCTCACTGATATCCCACCAGTCCTGCTTCGTTAGACTACTTCCAATGACTAAACCATAAAACATTAGTATACATGAATGAGTGACAGATACACTGCCTAACTTTTTATTTAGCACTTTGTTTATTTTCCCTTTCACTTAGTATTTCTCCATTATCTGCTTCTTAGTAAGACAATATTTGGTGCACTGAAATTGTTGATAATTGTTAATGTTCCTATCTCTATGATATGTTTTCAAGACAAAAGTATTCCATTTAAACATTCTGTTGTTGCTCTTAAAAGAGATAATTTAAGCAGTTTTTTTAAATAGAAATGCTCTGAACATTAATTTAAAAGAATCTTTTAAGATACAATTAAGATTTTTTATTTTTTTTTTAAATTGAAGTTTAGTTGTTCTAAAATGTGTTAGTTTCTGGTGTACAGCATTGTGATTCAGTTATACATATATATTAATTTTCACCTTCTTTTTCATTATAGGTTGTTACAAGATATTGAATATAGCTCCCTGTGCTATACACTAGGACCTTGTTGTTTATCTATTTTATATATAGTAGTTAGTATCTGCTAATTTTTTAAACATTTTTTATTGATTTATAATCATTTTACAATATTGTGTCAAATTCCAGTGGAGAGCACAATTTTTCAGTTATACATGAACATATATATATATTCATTGTCACATTTTTTTCTCTGTGAGCTACCATAAGATCTTGTATATATTTCCCTGTGCTATACAGTATAATCTTGTTTATCTATTCTACAATTTTGAAATCCCAGTCTATCTCTTCCTACTCCCTGCCCCCTTGGCAACCACAAGTTTGTATTCTATGTCTATGAGTCTATTTCTGTTTTGTATTTATGCTTTGTTTGTTTGTTTGAGTATCTGCTAATCTGAAACTTCTAATTTATCCCTCCCCCCACTTCCTTTTGGTATCCATACGTTTGTTTTCTATGTTTATGACTCTGTTTCTATTTTGTAAATAAGTTCTTTTATATTATAAGATGCAATTTAGGATTTCAGCTAAATGGACAAATAAAAAGAAAAATTTAGGGATATCTTCAGGAAAAAAGAAAGAGTAGTCCATTTATGAAAAGTAAGTAGCAAAAAAGTCTTTAAAACAGACTTACTTAACACACTTTGAAAAATGTAATTAAATTCTTCAGTTGAACTTGCTTACTTCTGTCCCTGAAGCAATTTACAACCATGTACTAATAATCACAGCTCACGCCGAATAGTGAGCTATGCACTTACCATGCATCTTTCGTTCAACAAATTAGTACACTTGTCTAAAGAATGCAAAAAGACCTTGAATGTGACTAAATCCACTAATCATTGGTTTATAAATTTGCTCAAGAGATTCACTTAGAATTCAGATTCCTTTTGATCTAGAAATTTGATTCTTTTTTCCTAATCAGTCAGAATCACCCTCTCTCAAGACAACCAGGGCTGGTCCAGTGAGTGTTGCCTGAGTGACTGGGGCCCAGTTTTGGTTTCTTGAGGCAGAGGTAAGGCAAGAAGACCCCCCAGAAGGTCGTGGGCTCCAGAGATCTGGAGTCTTAGTGAAGTCAGGGGTATAAGAACATCCAAACACCAACTGTGCTGCTGCAGAGGTAAAATTTTAGGCTCTGGTACTAAAGCCAGGAGTTCAGAGGTGAGTGTGGCTTAGAAAGCAGTGAAAAACAGATCATGAAAAAGTTCAGGGCTGGGGAGATTTGGACTGATCATTGCAACCATCCATAGGTATTCCAATAGTTCATCTTAATAGGTCCAGGAGAGAGTGGTAGTTTGTCTGGCTTAGGAAGCCATCCATAACAGGGAAGATCATTACTAAGTCTGTATCATAAACCTTTGATTGTTCACTTAGAAGCCATTTTTTTGCAGATGTTTTTTGTCACCACTGAATTTCAGGGACTTTCACAACCTCCTCACTGCCCCTCAATTTTTCATTCCAGTTTTCCCTTGTATGGTTTCCTCACAGTCTTGTCTATCATATTCTCCCAAACATTACTTCATGGGAAATTGAAATTCAATAGTAGTTCTTATAGGAGACAGCACTGAATGACTTGAAACCAGAGGATTTGAGAATAAGAAGGGACCTTAATAGATTACTTATCTCAGTGCTTTAATTTTAAAGATACACTCATTAAATACTATTCACTGAGTACCTAAAATGTACCAGGGACACTTCAGAACTAGGGAAATAAAGGGGAACAAAAAAGATTGAATATTTGTCTTCATGGAATATATATTTGAGGAGGTAGATAATAAACAAATAGATACAGAAATGTAATATAAATTGTAGGTAAATGCTACATAAAAAATAAGGTACAGTAATGACATAGAGAATGATGGAAGGAAGGAAATTGATTGAGAAAAGCCTCTCTAAGGAGTGAAATTTGATTAGATAACTAAATAACGTGAAGAGAAGAGATTCATGTTGTGGCTATGAAGGAAGTGTGTCTGAGGAAAAGTCAATGTTGTAGGGCAAGAAAACATTTGAGGATCAGGAAGAGGGCCAATGAAGCCAAAAAGGAGTGAGAGAAGTAGAATGAGATGACCTTAAAAAAATAGGGCCCAGAGCACACAAGGCCTCCAAGGTCATGGTGAAGGATTTAGAGTCAATTCAAGTACAATAGGGAACCATTAAAATGTGTTGAAAGACATGACATATACTTTTTTAAAGTACATATGAATGAAGAATATATTGAAGAAGGGCCAGAGAGAATGCATGGAGGCCAGTTAGGAGGCTCTTGAAGTTGTCCAAATGAGAGATGGTGATAGCTGGGATGAAGCACAGGAGAAGTGGTGAGAAGTAGTTGGACCTGGGATATATTTTGAAGTTAAAGCAAATAGGACTTCTGGTCGACTGCATAAGGAGTGTGGTGAGGATAAAAGAAGAGTCAACCATGACTGCAAGGTTTTTGACATGGGTGTCAGGACACATAACATTTACTAAGATAGGAAAGACTAAGAGATAATTATATTTGGGGAGAAAATCAGTGGTTCTAGTTTGGATATATTAAGCTTGGATGCCTCTTAAACATTCAAGCAGAGTTATCAAATAGGCAACAGGTATAAAAGTATGGTGTTTGGGAGTGGTTCAAGATGGAGTTACCAAATTGTAGAATCTGTTGTATGTTAATAGTATTTAAAGCCACCGGACAGGATGAGATCACCTAGGGAGTAAGTATAGAGAAGTGAAGAGGCTGAAGACTGAGTTCTGGAGCACACCAATGTCTAGCTGTTAAAAAGAAGAGAAACCAGCAAAGGAGATCTAGAAGAAATGGTCAATGAAGTAGGAGGAAAACCAGTTAGTTTTCTAGAAGTGAAGTGAAGAAAGTGTTGAGAGAGAGAGGAAGGAGAACTAAAATTTGGTTACTGGATATGGCAAGAAGTATGTAGTTGGTGACCTTGACATAAATAATTTCAACAGAGTAATGAAAGTCTGACTGGAGAATATTCAAGAAAAAATGGGAAGTGAAGAAATACTTTTAAAAATAGGGACAGTAGCTTTAGGAGATGTCAGCTCTAATAAGGGTTTTACTTATTTATTTAAATGAGAGATAATAGAAAATACGCTGACAAGAATGTGTTTTTTCATGGCTAGGCTTTTGAGTTTGAGAGGAGGACACATTGTCAGACTTTTATTTGTCAAAATGGATGAGCTTTGTGTCAGGAGAGGAGGTAGTTTTCTGTTGACATCTTCATTAGAATCAATAGCATTGAATATGAATAGCTTTAGAGTCCCTCTTTTAAGGCAAACATAAATAACTTCCCAGGGCTTGCTCTGCCTTACACAGATTCCCAGGCATCTAGGCATGTGGCAGGAGTGGCAGACCTGTCAAGCGGTGTGTCTGGGCCTGTGTGATGGATTGGTGGGCTTTGATAAATGGCCCGTGCCAGGCAGCTCCATTAGAGCTGACTGACTCCGGCAAGATTAATTGTTTTAGATTGTACAGACATCTTTCAAGAGGGAAGCATTTCTGTTTATCTATCTTCTGTCCATCACAAAAGAGTCTCCTGTAGCTTGTCATAATCCATAAAGAGGAACAAAACATTTTCAGACCTTTCAACTATTTCCTCAGTTCCTTTTACATCCTCGGTGTCAATAAAAAATATATTGGTTTTCTTTTATAGTTGTTAAATTTCCATTGTAAGTTATCCTTAGCACCATCTAAGAGTGAAAATTAAAATTAAAAGGTCTATAGAGCAAGGGACACCATGGATCAATCTAGTTTGTAGAGCATAGCAATTACCATATAGTAAATATTGTCTACATGTCTTAGCTCCCTTGAGAGATACCATAGGGCCTGAAATGCATTAAGTATTCAATAGATATTTGTTAAATAAATATTTGTTAATTAATTTATGAGTGAGGTACATAACATTGTCTTAGGGTTAATGGGACTTGAGAGGAATATTGAAAAAACCTTGACCTTTTTCTTAGAAGAAACAGGTCGATCAAGAAAATATGTTTCCAAGTGACATATACACTTATTTATTTATTGTTCAAATATTTATTTAGAGCTTTTTATGTGACAGGCCTTGTACTAACTGCTTTACAAACATTAACTCATCCAGTTTCTTAAGTTGGTATTATCACCATTTTATACATGAGGAAACTGAGGCATAGAGAAATTAAGGAAGGTTACACAGCTAACAAAGGGCAGGGCTGATACAACCACCTAGTCTGACTTCAGAACTCTAAATTCAACCAGGTGCTTTTGCTAAATCATAATGTTTGGCAGTTGATTTAATATAAAATATTTTTCAGAATAATTTTTGTTGGCCAGGAGTAAATGTAAAAAGAATACTGTATTTAGAACTGCTTCAAAATTTGAGAGATTCGTGGTTTGGTGTCCACAGGACTAACAGTCGCTACTTACTGTACACTTACTCTATTAGGTTCTTTATATATCTTACCTCAAATTCTTAAATGATAACTCAGGGCAATAGGAGTTATTCCCATTTTAAAGATAAAGAAATTAAGGTGTGCGTGGAGGAACTGAAAATCAAACCCACCTATGTCTTACTTCAAAACCAGTACTCTAGTGACTCATCAGAGAAAATAAAAGAACCAGCTTGAATAAATCAACTTCATAGAGAAGATAGATTCAACTAGGTTGAACTGTAGTTTTCTCAAAGTTGGGATTGAATTTAAGATTATATTTTGTAAAAACTCCATTTCATAACATCTAAATATAAACATTTCCAGAACTTTTAGATTTATGTTTTGGTTACTACTTTTATTCTAATTATAGTGAAAAACCATAACAAAATGAAGTGATCAGTATCTATAATCAAAATGAAAGTATTTATTCTGAGCACAAAAATAATTCATTGTTTTTCTCTTCTTAAAGAAATTTACTCTTGCTGGGAATCAAGATTTCTGGGCTCCATCTTCTCTTGTTCATCTAGTTCTATCATAGTTATAAGAAGATAATAACTGACCTTTAACCTACCTTAGCCAGCTGCTATGTAAAGTCCTTTACATGCAGTGCCTAATTTAATCTTTACAATAACACCATCAGTTAGATACTATCATTACTTCATTGATTAGGAAACTGAGGACCAAGAAGTAATCACTTGCCTAAATTCACTCAGAGAATACATGGCAGAGGTGAGATATGGTCTATATAACTCTGAAGCTCATTAAGCAGAGCCACTGTAAATTATTATAACCAGTGATAACTGCTTAGCTCTTTAGAAAGCATTTCCATATCCCTTATCATGTATGATTTTGATTATTCTGTGAGGTAGGCAAATCAGATAAAAGGAAGACCATAAAGATCTTAAGAGAAGCTTTTTAAAAAGTGCACCAAAGACTATATTAAAGTATGTACTACTGTTCGTCAAAATATACCTTTAGGAGAAGTAAAACGTAAGCCACAGAATGGGATGAAATAATCTCAAAACCTGTATCTAATGAAGGAAAGAAATCTTCAAAATTAATGGGAAAAAGGCAGATAACCCATTACAAAATGAGAAAAGACTTTGACAAGCACTTTACTGAGGATATCCACAGGCCAATGAACACACGAAAAGGTGCTCAAATTGATTTACATTAGGAAATGGAAATTAAATTCACAATACAATACCATTTGGCTAAAATAAATAGGTGTTGGCTAAAATAAAAAGGTGTTGGTGAAGATACAGAAAAACCAGAACCCTCATACACTGCTGGAGGATAAATTTCAGTCATTTTGGAAAGCTATTTGTCAATTATTTGCTAAAGCTGAATATATAAGCCTATATGCCCCATGACCCCTCTGGCAACCACCTGCTCCTTCTATGTATTTATGGCTCTGATTCCATTTGGTTATGTTCATTCATTTGTTTTGTTTTTGTTCATTTGTCCTGTTTTTTTAGATTCCACATATAAGTGAGATCATGAGATATTTGGCTTTTTCTGTTTGACTTAATTCACTTCGCATAATACCTTCTATATCCATCCCTGTTGTCATAAATGGCACAATGTATACATATATATATGTGTGTGTGTATCTGTGTGTATATGTGTGTGTATATATATATGTCACATCTTCTTTATCCATTCATCTATTGATGGACACTCAGGTTGCTTCCGTATCTTGGCTATTGTAAGTAATGCTTCAATGAATATTGGTGTGCATGTATCTTTCTGAGTTGTTGTTTTTGTTTTCTTTGGATAAATACCCAGAAGTGGAATTGCTAGATCATATGGCAGTTCTATTTTTAGTTTTTTGAGGAACCTCCATATCATTTTCCATAGTGGCTATACCAACTTACAATCTCACCAACAGTGCACTGGGGTTCCCTATTCTCCACATCTTCACCAACACTTATTGCTATTTTTTTGATGATGGGTATTCTGACAGGTGTGAGGTGATATCTTATTGTGGTTTTTATTTGCATTTCCCTAATGATTAGTGATGTTGAACATCTTTTCATGTGGTTTTTGACCATCTGTACATCTTCTTTGGAAAAATTCCTATTCAGGTCCTCTGCTCATTTTTAATCAGGTTGTTTCTTTATGTTGAGTTGTATAAGTTATTTGTATATTTTTGATATTAACCCCTTATTAGTCATATCATTTGCTAATATCTTCTATTCAGTAGGTGGCCTTTTCATTTTGTTGACAGTTTCTTTTATTGTACAAAATCTTTTTGGTTTAATGTAGTCTCATTTGTTTATTTTTGCTTTTATTTCCCTTGACTGAGGAGACAAATCCAAAAATATATTGTTAAGACCAGTGTCAAAGAGCATACTACCTATATTTTCTTCTAGGAGTTTTATGGCTTCAGGACTTGCATCTAAGTCTTTAATCCATTTTGAGTTTATTTTTGTATGTGGTGTGAGAAAGTGGCTCAGTTTGATTCTTTTGCATGTGGCTGTCCTGTTTTCCCAACATTATTTATTGAAGAAGCTGTCTTTTCCCCATTGTGTATTCTTGCTTCCTTTGTTGGAGATTAATTGACCATATAGCAAGGGTTTATTTCTGAGCTTTCTGTTCTGTTACATTAAAGAATGTGTTTTTGTGCCAATACCATACTATTTTGATGACTGTAGCTTTATAGTATAGTTTGAAATCAGGGAGCGTGATACCTCCAGTTTTGTTCTTCTTTCTCAATACCATTTTGGCTATTTGGGGTCCTTTGTGTTTGCATACACATTTTAGGATTCTTTGTTTTAGTTCTGTAAAAAATGCCTTTGGTATTTTGATATGAATTGCATTGAGTCTGTAGATTGCCTTGGGTAGTATGATCATTTTTAACAATATTAATTCTTCTAATCTGTGAGCATGATATTTCTTTCCATTTGTGTTGTCTTCATTTTCTTTATTGTCTTACAGTTTATAGTACAATATTTCACCTCCTTGGTTAGATTTATTACTAGGTATTTTATTCCTTTTGACGTGATTATAAATAGGATTGTTTTCTTAATTTCTCTTTCTGACAGTTAATTGTTAGTGTACAGAAATGCATTAGATATTTGCATATTGATTTTGTATCCTGCAACTTTACAGAATTCATTGGTGAGCTCCAATATTTTTTTGGTGATGTCTGGAGGATTTTTCTGTGTATAGTATCATGCCATCTGCAAATAGTGACAGTTTAACTCTTCCCTTTCCAATCTGGATTCCTTTTATTTCTTTTTCTCATTGCTGTAGCTAAGACTTCCAATACTTCCTTTGAATAAAAGTAGTGAGAATGGGTATCCATGTCCTGTTTCTGATGTTAGAGGAAATGCTTTCAGCGTTTCCCATTGAGCATGATGATGTTGGCTGTGTGTTTGTCATATATGGCCTTTATTATGTTGAAGTATGTTCTCTCTATATCTGCTTTATTGAGTATCTTTTTTTATCATAAATGATGTTGAATTTTGTCAAAAGTCTTTTCTGTATCTATTGATATAATCATATTACTCTTCAATTTTTGATATGGTATATCACATTGATTGCTTTGAGGATATGGAATGATCCTTTTACTTCTGGGATTAAACTCCACTTCATCATGGGGTATGACCCTTTTAATGTACTATTGAATTTGGCTTGCTAATATTTTGTTGAGGATTTTTGCATCTCTATTCATCAGTGATACATTGGCCTCTGATTTTCTTTTTTTTGTAATATCTTTGTCTGGTTTTTGTATCAGAGTGATGCTGGCCTTGTAGAATGAGTTGAGAAGCATTCTTTCCTCTTCAATTTTTTGGTATAGTTTGAGAAGGATAGGTGTTGACTCTTCTTTAAATGTATGCTATAATTCACCTGTGAAGCCATCTGGTTCTGGACTACTGTGGGAATTTTGTTTTGTTTTGTTTGTTTGTTTTTTACTGATTCAATTTTCATTACTGGTAATTGGTCTGTTCATGTTTTCTATTTCTTTTGGATTCAGTCTTGGGAGATTGTATATTTCTAAGAATTTATGTGGTTTCTTTTAGATTGTTCATTTTATCGCCCTATAATTGTTCATAGTAATCTCATATGATCCTTCATATTTCTGTAGTGTTAGTTGTAACTTCTTCACTTTCATTTCTGATTTTATTCATTTAGGCCTTCCCTCCTTTTTTTTTCTTGATGAACTTGGCTAAGAGTTTATCAATTTTGTTTATCTTTTCAAAGAATGAGCTCTTAGTTTCATTGATCTTTTCTATTTTTTAAAGTCTTTATTTCATTTATTTCTGCTCTGATATTTATTATTTTTTTCCTTCTACTCACTTTGGGTTTTGTTTATTCTTCTTTTTCTAGTTCCTTTAGGTGTAGGGTTAGGTTGTTTACTGAGATTTGTGTATGTGTGTGTGTGTGTGTGTGTGTGTGTTGAACACAGAAAGTGTGAAAATAACCTCTAACAAAAGGGAAAGGGAACCTCAACTCAAAGCAGAAAACTTGATTTGAAATCCTGATGATGTACTTATTAATCTCTTTGATTTTGAGAAGTTACTTACACGCACTGAAATTTAGGTTTTTTTTTTTTTTCATTTCTAAAACACTTTTTTACTTGGCTAAGAATATTGGAAGTAAAAAAACAAAGGATGCAAAGTTTCAAGAGAGCCCCTTTAAAACTAGGGAGTCACTTGTTTAAATTATTTTTATTAAGTCTTTTTTAAACATTGCTGCTATGGTGTTATATACACCAAAGGTGGATCCTTTTTGGCCTTAGGGCTGTATGCCACTTTTCAGAACTATATCAGCAGGCTTTGAAGTGAAGGTGAAAAGGAGAAGTTAAAAATTGCCTTAGTAAGCACATTGATACATGATTTAAACAAATATCTTTTTAAAGTGCTAAAATAAAATAACACTGAGACATTTTAGGATTCTCTAACAAAGAAATCTAACAAAGATTCCTGTAACAAAGGCATAATAAATAGCCTAGTTATTCCTTTTTTTAAAAAAAATGCAGGCCTTTGTTGATGACACTGGTAAATTTTGGCTTCTACCTTCAATCTGGCTCAACACCCTTGGGCCAGGCAGCCATCTGCCTTGGATACTTCAGGTGTTGTTTTGGCTGAGTGTGAACCAAATGACCTCTGAAACATTTTCTATGATTCTACTATTTCATTAGGAAATGGTATATATCTTTAGAAAGCTGTATTATACTATATTCACTATATTTTCCAAGTAACTATATACATAATAGAATCCAGGTCTCAATGGAATGGAAAAGCTCATGACTTTCACATTAATTTGTATCACTAATGTAGGAGAAGAGATGGGGATAGGATAGGGGAGAAAGGTGCCTATATTCTGTCCTAGAGCTAAAATCTTGTGTCTGGATCAACTGTGGAAAAGATAATCACTCAGAAACTCAACTTTGAAGAAGATAGGCTTTTGGGGAAAATATGGGGCTAAGGGTTGAACCTAGGTAGGTATTATAACTGTATTCTATGCCATTTTAAGTCACTTAAGGTCCTGAGTTCTTAGGTCTTGAACAGAAATAGGCACCCAAGTGTATAAAGATATCTAGTGCAACATTCTACAAAATGCTCTGAAAAAAATAAATCATACTAAATGTTAATAATAGCAAATAAATCATGTTAAGTATATTGAAAAATACTGCATGTTATAACTATATACCCCTCTTGGAGAGTTGGTGGGATATCAGCATGTCAAAGCACTGAAAAATACTAAGCTGGGGCTGGGGCAGATTTGAGTCTGTAGTACCACTTAGGATTTCTACTAGATTTCCTTAGTCAAATTATCCTCTCATTCTTCTTTATACTTTTCTTTCTCATCAATCCTCCAACACCCCAAACCCTATCTTCACTCTCACTCTATCTCCAAGGACAAAACAGAAGCCAACAGGAGACAACCTCCCCATCCTCCCAGAAGCCTGCTCTTCTAACTTCATCGGAGCCCATACCCTCTGCCTTCCCAACATTTCACTTTGGATGTACTGTCCCTTCTCTTATTTAAGTCAACGCCTCCATTGTCTTGGGCACTAGATCAGCCCTATTTAAGGTACAAACCATGGACTGCTGCTGGTCATTGACTGATAAATGTTATCGGTTTGTGATGATACAAGAACAGAAATAGAGAATAAATGTATAAAAACGTTTATAACAATTTGACAGAGTTGATTTTACATCTACTGAATCTTACAATTTAAAAACTGATCTTGTATATAATGTGATTGTGTTTTCTTATTTCATTATTCTCATAATTCTTTTGTATTATATTTTACAGTAACATGGGTCTTTGACAGATTGAGGGGGGAAAACATGGTTTTTCATCACCAGATAATTTGAGAAACACTGCATTTGATCCTATTCCGTTCGAGAATGTCTCTCCTGCAATTGTCCCCTCTCGGGACAGAAAATTTTTCTTTAAATCTGTATCATTCCCATCATACACAAGCCAGCTGTACTAGCTCCCATGTTAAAGTAAATCTCTCTTAACCTGTCATTCTCCATCATGTCCTATTTTATTTCTCTGCTGCTTTTACAGCAAAACAACCTGAAAGACTCGTCTATTCTCACTCTCTCCCACTTACTTTCTTCCTGCTGTCTTAGCACCATTTTAATGAGGCTTATCCACACCACCCCAAAATACCTGACTTTGCCAAGCTCTTCACATGGCCAAATTCAGTGTTTCACCATGTTTCTTGTATTTCTTAATCTATCAGCATTTGACACTTTTATTTACTCCTCCTCCTTGAAATACTTTCTGTGTTTAGTGGAGCAGCATTCTTGTTTTTCTTGTCTCACTGTCCACTTTATTTCAGTTTTCTTTCATGGACCGTTCCCACCTTTCTCTAAACGTGAGGCTGCTTCAGGACTCAGTTGTTGAACTGTTTCTAATCTACACCCACTTTCTAAGTGATCTCATCCAGCTCCGTGGCTTTGCTTACCATCTCTAGCCTGATGAGACTCCAGCCCCAGCTTCCTTCTCACTGCTAGATCCCTAGGTCCGCTCGATCATTGAGACAGCCTCTCTGAATTCTAAACTCCATATTCATATGGCTAGTTGCCTATTCAGCTTCTCTGTTTGAACATCTAATTGACATTTCAAACTTAAAATATCTAAAATAGGCTCCTTTTCTCCCCAAACCTTTTCCTTCCCCAGTCGTCCACATCTCAATAAATAGTAAACCCATCCTTCCAGTTGCTTGGGTTAAAATCTCTGGGGTCATCTTCACTCCTCTCCTTTTCTTAAACCCTGAATTCAATTTATCAGCAAACCCTGTTGGCTTTACCTTCAATTTATATTTCAAGTCTGACCAATTTCCTCCACTTATGCTAGTACGGCCCTAGTCCACAGACTGTCATTTCTTTTCTGGATGTCTTCTGTAACCTCCAAACTGGTATTCCTGTTTCCATTTTTGCTCCCTTATGGTCTGTTCACCACACAGCAACAGAGTGATTTCTTTTAAGGCTGAGATCAGATAAGTCAGTCTTCTGTTCAAAACCCTCCACTGGTATCACTCTCACTCAGAAAAATACTTCAAATTGTTAAGCTGGACCACTGGCTCTGTCTGATCTGGCCCCCTGCTCCCTCTAAGACTCACCCCAGCTGCCTCCCTCTAGCTTACTTCCCCCCACCCACAGAGGGGTCTTGCTGTTCTTGCACACACTGAACCCTTTCCTGCTTGACAGCTATGACACTCCTATCCCAGGACCTTTGCATTTACTGTTACTTCTGCCTGAAATTCTTCCCCCAGTTATATGCAAGGCTTGCTCTCTCACCTCGTCAGATCTCAGCTCATTTCAACTTGTCAAGGGGCATTTCCTGGCCAGGTTTTAAAAAACAACACAAATTCCCCTACATCACTCTCTATCCCCTAACTCTGCTTTATTTTTCTTTAGAGCACTTCTCACCTACATATTAAAACATGATGTGTGTGTGTGTTTCTTTCCTCTAAAATTACAATTACTATGGTTATACTCCTTGTAAAAATTATCTTTACTCCTTTGAACTAGCTGGGTCCAGGCTTGGTCCCTTCTGCCTGTTGGGCAGACCTGACCACAAGCTCCCATTCCTCCGCTCCCCGTCTTGAGCCTTGTCCTCTATGCCTTTTAGACATGACTCTCTCCCACCCACCTGCCCTCACATCCCCAGTTCTCCTGAGCGTCCATTACATGGGCATTCAGTTTTACAACAGAGTATGGGACTTCCAGGGCCTCTGCCAAAGCCCTGCTCATCCAGAGTCATTTAGTGAAGGAGTATTATGATCAGCACTTGCGGAGATAAATCCCCCGCGATGGAGGCAGCTCACTCCGGCAGCCGCAGTTCTCCACATAATGGCATTCTGCTCTGCCTGGCACACATCCTGTTGGGGACTCTGCCCCCCTGGAAAAACACCACATCACATGGAAAAATCCAATCATGACAACAACCACAGCAATAAAGGCCAAATAGTCACAGGATTGCCTGAAGAGAGACAAAAGAAACCGAGGTTCTCGGGGGCAGTGATGGGGGCAGTCTTTGCCCCAGCATGATGGCACTGCTGGGGCAGGGCCTGAGGTCCTGGGCTCTTTTGCAGTTGGGATGCTGGTTCCTCCTGACACCAAGTTCTTATAGAAGCTGACTGTTTTACACTCCCAACATGCAAGGCTCCTTTTGTGCAGGAAAAGGAGAATTTTTTAAAATGTCTTCTTTTGGTTGAAGGGAATTTTTCCAGTAACTAGTGCAAGGAGTTTTCATTTCCAGGCTGCGGGAAGACCGCGGAGGAGCCTCCCTTCCGGTTCTCTTACCTTTATTGAGTCACCAATTGGTTTGGGAGCAGAAAGCAGGGACCAAGAGGAAGGAAACTGTACATTTATAAACAGTGTAATTAGGACTTAACTCTTTCAATGAAGAAGTATTCTATTAAACCAGTCAAGTCCCTTGGAAGAACATATTCCACCAAATGATGAATTTCAAACTGTTCAAATAAAAAGCACATTGAAAGACAAAAAGCATGTTTTGTGAAATTATATGTAATTTTTTATTTTATGTGTTATATAGAACTTTAAATTATAGGTGGAATTTCTAGAATGGGAATGATTCAGTCACGTATTAGGAAGCTTGATACTTAAGCAAATAGGAATGCTTCGAGTAGACATAAATAATCAAAAGCATAGACCTGGATCACAGCCTTCTTCCTGAAGAAACTGCATTCTATATATAATTTGACTAAGGGAAAGCTGAGAAAAATTTAATAGTAGGCTTCAAAAAGATGCAAGTTTATTACATACTGAATGTGCTTTATTGCCACAGAGAACAGAACGAAGAAAATGAAATTCAGTGGTGGAGATTTAGGCAAAAGTTGGATGAATTTTCAGAGACTGAAGGTTATCACACTTGGAGAGAAACTAATAACAAAGAGTGAACTGCTTTAGCAGTGGGATTCTAGAAATGCTGAGAGTCTTAAAGATTCAGCCAGACTCAACATTTGGACAAGTCATAGAATGCTCGTCTTTTTTACCAGCTGTAAAATGAAGAAGTGGATCCTCACAGATCCTGTTTTCTGTAAGGACATGCTTGCTTGGAGGCAGAGGGCTAAACTTGAATGGCTGAGGTCTTTCCAAGTAGAATTTTCTTTATGATGAAATCCCATAACTGCAAATAGAAAGCCTGGGACTGTGCGCTCACCAACAGCTTCAGGGAGAACTTCTGGTTCTGCATCCTCCTCTTCTGGGGGAAACAGACTTTCAGTGCCTCTGGTTGCTGGCATGATACCACGTGAAGGGTTTATTTCTGCATCCCGGTGACTGGGAAGTGGCATGTGTACTAAGCCCTCAGCAGCACTGAGGAGTTTTGGGGTGTGTGTCTTCAATAGTGTGGGAGCTGACGTTTCCATTGCTGTTTCCTAGGAGGAAACAGCAGCTTCTGCCTGCCATATGTTCATGTAACACTGCATGCCAACTCGCATGCCATATCATGCCAGCCTGGAAGCAAGTATGTTCACCAATGCTATATTAGCATCGTTCGACTTGCGATCTAATTAATAATTAGCTGTCTTCCTGCAGCCCTTCAAGACAAATGTGAGAGCGACTTTGTCATGTTTGTTAAGAATATACTTGTCTCCTGGTGTTTTAATATGGACATCAGAAAAGGGAAATTTCAGAATCTGTGGAGCACTGGTGAATCTGAGTGAAAGGTTCAGGGGACTCTTTGTATTGTTTTTGAAACTTCTAGGGAGTCTGTAATATTTAAAAAATTAAAAATCTGTGATACAAACTCAAGGCTGGCCTCACATATCGATAGAGTAAGCAGGAACTTATATAGTATAATTTCAGGCATTTATAAAGTCCATGTCAGAAATTAAAACTCTGATTCCATTAGATCTTTTACAGATGACTTCAGTGTGAATGAGAGATTGAGGGAAAAGTTATGAGAAGGTGAATGATGAAGGTCAAGGAGGCTGACCTTCCTCTGCTTTACAACCCTGTCCAAAATTATCCATGAGAAGAATTCTTCATTGTACTCTTAAGAGTGGGCTGTTGGTGAATGAAGGGTCTGTGTTTTTACTGGGGTATAAATCATTGGGACCATTTTGTAATTTTAAAAGGAAAACTTAAGTGACTATCTATCTTGGATATCTTTACTTTGAAGATCTCTTGATGTAACATCAAATAATTGCATAAAGAATATATTATTTCTCTATATAGAGCTATATTCATGAGTAATTAAGGACACTGAATTTTTCTTTTTGTGAAAAGAGAAAACATTTGTTTCCTTCTGCACACTAAATGGTATGATTTCTTGATAGTTTAAGAAAACTTATGCCATTGCTAAACAGCTGAATTTAGCTAGCGGAAATACTTCTTTTCTGCTTAGGAAGTGGGTTAGCATTGGTACTTTAGCAAGTAAAATTATTATTAAGAGGAAGTAGCTAACTGTCTCCTAACTTTGCTACAAAATTAAACTAAAATAAGAACAATTTTTATTTTAGTAATATTTAAATGTTAAATTTCTTACTAAAAGTGTTGTGAAATAGGAATTAGGCCATGTGAATCCATTTGGTTAATGTGTAATCGATAAGCAAGTTACAAAAATACAGCAAGACTGTATCGGAATAATCAATTTTAGAAATGAAACCCAACTCACAATGTCATGCCACTCTTCTGAGAAGTAGGTAGAGGATATGGTGTAGGGAGGCTGGAACGGACCCCAAGAGCATCTGTGTTCTAATACAGTGCTCTTTTCATGACCATTAAGCAGATGTAAAGTGACTGCAAGAATGCCACATGTTTATTAGGGTATATTATAATTACTCCTCACTTAAGTTTATATATATTTGTGTATACACACATATGTATATAATATATGCTATACATACAAGTCTGTACTGTAAAAGCAACATCTTGTAAGTAGTACAAGTACTACTTAAGGCTTCAAAACTAGTACTTTTCTCAGTAGCATCTACAGACTTATAACGTTGTCAAAAGAGAATTTGTACAGTTTCCCAAATTTGTTTGTGTTTTATTAAAAAAAAACAAATTTCCTGGAAGGAAGTGAGGGTCTTCTTCTAATTCAATCCAGACTGTTAGATATATATTTAGACCAGAAAACTAAGTACAGTGATTTGAATTAACATCCCCTGCAGTGGCAGAAACCTAAAGTATATAATCACTTATTTTATGGGCAAAATGGTAGAGTAAAAGCCCTCACTGGTAGTGGAGTGAGACATGGACTAGGTAAAAAGAGGAGTAAGATGCACTTTGAGCACTTTCCTTTCTTCTCTTCTTTATGTTTCTTTTGATTAGAAACTCCAGTGGTATTTATTGTATAAATTCTGATCACAGAGGGAGACTTTTTGTCATCAGTGTTGTGGAATGATGCTAAAGAAGTAACAGAGACTCATGGAAGATGGAGCAGGGACTGTGTTCCAGTTCCAGCTACCAGTTGCTGCATAATATTAAAAAAATAACATTTTATTATGCTTACAATTCTGTAGGTCAGTAACTCTAGGTCAGTCTGTCTCCACTGCGTGGTACGTAGAGCCTCAGCTAGGATGGCTTGAACAGCTAGAGATGGGATGCTGGGATGCTGGAATGTCCAAGTTGTTCATCACTCACATCTCCGGCACCTGGGCTGGGATGTCTGGAACAGCTGGGGAGAGGCTGTTATCATTTTCTCTCCGTACAGCCTCTCTGCTTGGCTACCTTGGGCTCCCTTACAGCATGGAGCTCTGGGGGTAATAAGGGTTCTTACATGGTACTTGGCTTCCTTCAGAGCAGGAGTTTCAAGGTAAAGGAAACAGAAACTGCCAGTTCTCTTAAGAATAAAGCCCAGAACTGGCAAAGTATCACTTCCGGCATATTCTATTGATCAAAACAGTCAGAGACCATCCCAGCTTCAAAGGACTCCCTAGATTTCATGTCTTGATGGGGGAATGATGTACAAGCACAAGGAAGGGAGGAACTGATAGTGGGCACTTTGGAGACCAGCTTCTGCAGCCATAAGGGAATTTGTCAGTTTACATAGTTTTGTAGTTACGTAATTTTAAATAGATGACACTCTATTATTCTTATTTTAAAAATCTATGAATTAAAAATATGTGTTTGAATGTGTGGAAAGTCAATTTTAGACATAAATTCAGAGGAAGCTAGACCACAGAAAGTTGTGTTAGACTCTGGTATAGTCTCCATAGAAAGAAAATATAGTAGAGACTAATTGCCTGAGTCACTAAACTAGACTGGAAAAAAACCATGCAGGAGGGATCAATGTTGCATTGGCAAGGAGGTACTATTGGTCTTTTTAACTCCAAATATCTGCGATGTGTTGTAATATTTGTATTCTTTTGTGCCTGATAAAACTGCCTCGTAAAGTTCACTGAACTGTTAACATTGTCTGTCCATTTAGGGCATATATCCAAATACGTGACCAGGTCCCCAGGATGCTATTGAACTACATAATCTATCACCCAGTGCAACGTGTTGGTGTGTTAAAGGAAGTTAAGTACATTGCAGCTGCGAAACTCCTCTAAGCAGAACACTTCTTCCTCTTTTGTGGAAAAAAAAAAAGTGCAAAAATTCTTTCATCAGGCTATTTGCAAGTCCCTTGCTCCTCCGTGTCAGCTGCCCTTGGCTGCAAGATAACCATAAAACATTTACTGCAAAGCCATGAAGAATCCATATGTCCATTTGATGTGTCAGGCCACCAAGAAGCCAGAGCTTGTGGGGTAGCATAAGGATATCTGAAGGTGACACATGCTGTCAGTTGATGAACAGAGATGCAGAAGGGGATTCTGGCAGCCTCTATCTTGGCCTTGACAACTTGTGATGGTGACCAGGTGGGGTGTGTTATCTTAATAGTCTGGAGCTCTTGTGAATTATTTGCTGATAGATGTAAACAGCTGTTATTCTTGGTAATGGAAAGCAATTAGAAACATCTGTACTCTTGGCTATGAGTAATGCCTCCTATCCTCACTGCTCCCAAGTGCCAATTGGAAATAACTACATCATCGGGATGGTGCTGGCAATTCTACACTGCATTATGGGCTGATGATTAGTACTGAGCTGTGAAGAACAAGAGGTGAAGTGCGGGAGAAAGAGCCTTTACCTGGGATTTACGAAGCAAGAGGGGAAACTTACACTACATTATCTGTGCAACAGAAGGCAGGCACTATAGCTTTGGAAAAAGTAGATTTTTGCCTCAACCTCAGGGCTATCTCAATATAAAAAGTTACCAGTTCCTAAAGGAAAAGATGTTGATTTGTTCATTTGACAAGTCTAACATAGTGAGGAAGGATGGGGACCAGGTTGCATCCCATTTCTGCTGCCTAGGTGACTTTGGGCAAGTTGCTTAACCTCTCAGCCTCAGTTTTCTCATCTATAAAATGGACATAATAACTACTTTATAGCATGGCTGTGAGAATCAAATGAACTAGTATATGAGAAGTGCTTTGAACAGTGCACAGCGAATAAAAGGTACCCAGCCATCTTAACTACTATTGTTATTAGCATCTATTGTGTGTTTGGCACTACTAGGCTCTGAATACAGCCTTGAGCACCACATTCAAGATGGCTACTTTCATAGTGATTGCAACTTTATATAATATTCATAGAAGTGTTTAATCTACAGTACCTAGAAGAAACTTAACATAGTTTATTTCCCTTTTATCTTGTTTTCCAGGAAAGAGCTATGTGTTAGTTTCCCAAAGACTGAAAACTAGGACCTGTGACAGGTCCTGATTGTTGACCAGTGCAGGTCCTGATTGTTGATGGCTTGAAAGAAATAGGAATCTGTAAGGAGCTACCTTGTAGATAATAGTTATTTAGAAGAATTTTATTGCTAGATCTGTTGAGTAATTATATCCTAATACTTTCTCTTCACAGAGATTTCCATAGATTTCTCCTTTGTGGTGCTCATTAAGTTACACAGTACACACACATTGTCAAGTTGAAGTACAGACTATACATGCCTCATTATTTGGAAAACATAGAGACCAGTTCTGTCCCTGAACACAGTTGTCACAGTGTATAGTTTCATGATGGAGATTTCTGAGGAAGACAAATGTTTGTCATAGGGAGAGGAGATGAGGAGTTGGAATTAATTCTGGCATAAGAAAAGGGAAAATTGAGGCAATTCTTTTTCTACAAGTTGAAGATCATTTTAGGAATGATAGTCTACCAGACACAGACTTTGTCTTAGGGTAAGGTAATATTTTCATTCATTTATTTGACAAATACATCATCAGCTCTTCTTTTCTGTCATTTATACTAGTAAAAAGGTAGCATAGACCTTGCAAAGTTACATTGATTTTATGCACATTCTGTTGATTTAGAATTTATATTTGATGTTTGCATGAAGATAGTGTCTTATCCTGAAAGCTGAAGTGTACAACCAAAATCTAGAATTGTGAAAATAGACCAGCATTCTAGGTTACTACGGACAAAGATTATAAAGTTGAGATGTTTGAAAACTGATAGAAAAGAGAAGTGGAAGTGTTTCTGTAAAAACGAGAAGATCCTCAGAGTTAGATAATTTAGGGTTTAAAAGGATATGCTGTAAACAGCATGCTAAATTTACAGTTAAGTCTGGCATTGTGTTGGATACTAACGAGTGCTTGTTAATTTATTATGTTTAAGAACCTTACAATATAGGGGGAGGAGACCTTATACCAATGCTTAATCACCTTGACAATACATTTGATATTTTGAAAAAGGACTAGAATATTTTAATGTGGGTTTTTTTTTTTCTGTTGCTAAAAGTCCTTAAATGTCTTGCTTAATTGTTCACAGGAAGGGAAGGCATGGAATCTGCCATTCCCATTTGTCAGCTATAGAAACTGAGAGGGCATCTAATCTATTTTATAGTAATTCATTAAAACAAAAATGGCTTTCAATCTTCTGGCTCCTACTTGGAAAGCTTGCTCTTTTGTAAAGAGAATGCATTTAAAATGCAAAAGTTGACCAAAAAAGATAGTAAAAGTCAATGGAGACTGGTTAAGTTCTCAAAAACATATCTGCAACCACCATGAAGACAGAGACAAGCATATGACTCCAAGAGAGCAGCTGAAAATGAACTCTTTCTCACCAGGTGTTCTGGGGTGATCTATTTGCAAACTTCTCTGGGAAGAATTTGGCCAGCAGCAGCTTCCCTTCCTCTTGTTTCCATTTCTTGGACTCCCCATGACTGTCTCCCCTACCAACCTCAACCTGAACCCCATCCAATTAACCAGTTCTAGGGATTCACATTTTTTCTTTGACATCTTCTCACCTCTCCACTGCCTTATTTTTGCCCCTTGTTGTCTCCCACTTGGACTCTTGCAATATCCCTCCAGTAGAAATCCCTGTTCCTATTCTTGTCCTCTTCAAATTCATCATCCACTCAGTTGTCAGTGATCTAGCCAATCTAGCCAAGCATCTGATCACACTGTATTATTTTTTAAACACATCTTATTACTTCCCATTGCCAAAAGAAGGTTCAAGCTTCCTAACATACAAGGCCCTGAATTAGTCAGTTTCTACTGCTTCAACCCCATCTCTCACTTTCTCTACTTCGAAATTTGTTCTCAAAACTGCTTATCATCGCTCTGCATGTATGTCTTTTTCATCCTGTTCTCTTTGATGACAAGACCCTGTTCATATTTCTTTGTCTGAAGAACTACTAGATAATCTTAAAGGGTTTCTCTCCAGTTATCTCTGCTAGGAAGCCTTCTGGACCTCTCAGTGCACAATAGTGGTGTTCTCTCTGTTCTGTTGTTTTGGTCTTATTACTACCATTCATATCTTATTGTTTTTAATTTATCTGCTTGAGGTCTAGGCTTTGAGATACTTGAAAGCTGAAAATCACATCTTGTTGATATTTGTATCATTAGTATCCTTTATAGGAGGTTCTACATAAATATTTGATGATTTTAAAATACCAGTGATGATTATTCTCTTAGTGATGTATATTGGTTACATATGTGCTAGGCACTGAACCAAGTGCTTTGCATGAATCCTCTTCCTTAATTCTCTTAGCAGATCTGGGAAATATGTACTATCATTATTCTCATTTAGTGACTGAGAAACTGAGGCTCAGCCTCAAGTGAGGCTGAAAGCAAACCGGCATTAGGTCACGTGGCTACTGAGTGGTAAGCCAGAGTTACAACACAAGTTTAACTGGCTCTCTTAAATGTTTATCTGAACTGGACTAAATTTTGCCTGAATCTTGGGTTCTTGACTTAGCCCTGCAGTTTGCTTACTATGTAACCTGGAGGGTATGACTCCTCCAATTTATTTCTTCATCTGGGAAGGAGAACAGTAACACCTTCTCTATGTACACAGAACAGTTGCTGTCGTCCCAGTTGGCTCATTGTCCCTAATTCTTTTCCAACCGTGAATGAGGCCAGAGGCCCTAAAAACTGTCTCCCTGTCTCCCGATTCCAAGCTCTCGCAAACCCCTCCTGGCTTTACGTTTTTGTTGCCGGCTCCACATGGACTCGATGCCACAGACTGTCCTTGTAGTTGCTGAGTCCACTGAACCTTAGGATGCTCCTTTGGATTTCTCATCCATTCACAACAGCTATGTGTTGAGCACTTGCTATGTGTCAGACACTGTTTTAGAGACTGGGGTACACATCAGAGAACAAGGTGTAGAAACCTCTGATCTTGAGGAGGCTATATTCTAGTGGGAGGGACAGACAATTAGAAACAAACACAGTAACTAAGTTAATTATGCAGTAGATTAGAAGGTGACACTCAGTATCTCGACTCCAGGCCATCACTTTGCTATGATGGCCAACCTTGGCTCTGGGAACTCAGGGCCAGCCAGAGCTTCTGAGCCTCTCCGTGTGCCTAAGAGAGTATTTTGGATAAATTACATGATCAAATGGGTTAATAAATGTGAAAATGTATTGTAAACCTGTTTTATGTCTGATTATCTCAGAACCACATTGCCGTCCAAGGTGTTAGCTAGCAAGGTCTTAGAGGAGATTACCCAGGACTTCACAGGTAACAGGAAATACTGCTGGCCTTCCTGCCTAAACCAAACTCCTGGTGCTGTTGGGTGGGAGATGAGGATTCAGTTGAAGACAGGAACAGACAGAAAAGACACGTTCCAGGAGATGTGTCTATTTCCTCTCAGACAACCAGTACCAGCGAACATGTAGGGACTCTCTTCAACTTGGGATATACTGAGATGTTCTGAAGTTTCAGTAGAGGCTACAACTGAGTCACTTTCTTGGGGACTTAGAACAGATGCATAAAAATACACAAATTACAATGCAAGAAGGCAATGCTAAGTCAGGTGTAAACAACTTCTGTAGAAGTTCTTAGAAAGAAGTGATGATTGAAATCTGGGGCACCCTGTAAAGGCCCCAGGGAGGCAGTAAGGCTTGAACTATACCTAAAAAGAGGCTAGTACTTAGCAAAGTGAAATGAAGGTTAGGGCAAGAATGGACAATCAAGGTAGGGGTGAAAGAATCCTGGACTTGGGGCTGAATTTATCTTTGATTTCCAACATCCTACCTATTAACTACCAGACACAGGGCAAACTTCTCAACATTTCTGTGTGTTGCAATAATATGCTTTATTTCACAGTGCTTTTGTGAGGACTATATGAGATCATGAGATGTAAAAATTATTTAATTATAAAGAGTTATACAAACATAAGCTATTACTTTTATAGTGGCTATTGGTAGTCTTTGCTTTTTCCAGTTTTTGCATGACCTTTTCTCTTTTCTTATAAGAACACTCCAACTTTGTTTTGGGAGTTGTTCTTCCTCCTCCAGATACCGTGCCTTCCTCTAGCTAAGGGCTAGCCATGCAAACCAGGCCAGCTGAATTATTCTTCATTTCCCTGGGATTTAACCCTTGAAAAGAAGAGTGACTCAAGGATGAAAAACTGTTGACATTGACTCTTCCTGGTGTTAGGACCCTGAAGGTACTATGTTCTAGTTTATGCAACTTAGGACCTACCTTGATTCTTATCCTTTCTGAGTCTGGCATTTTTTCCCCCCTTTCCAGCTTTTCCTTGGATTCTGTAAGATGCTCCATATCCTTTCAATAAATTTATTTTTTCTATCAAGTTTTGCAGAATCAGTTTCTGTTTCTCAAAACTGAAGAACGCTGACTGATAGAGTGTTTTAGGAGATGGAAGAATTTGAGGGTGAAGGTGGTATCTTTCATTATTGTAGATATCCAGCAACAATGCTGGCTCTGATATACGTGTAATGTTTACTAACAATATTAGCAAATGTTAACTGAAATAAAACGTGGGAGTGTTCATATGATGGAATGAAGGAAAGTAATGTAAAGAAAGCTGTAGGGACTATGTTGAGGAAGGCCTCGAAGGACAAACCCAATTCTTAATTATTTGGGAACTAAGAGGCCTTGAAAGTTTGAAGGTGTGATGGATAATGGAGTGATGTAGGAAGAATGGTGTTTTAGAAAAATTAATTGGACAAGCAGAGAAGAAGTTAACACTCACTGATGCTTTCCAGGCTCCAAATGCTTCCCGTGGATGACCTTGGGAAATGCACGGATTCCTCACACTCATCTATGAGATGGGTACCATAATTATCCCCATTTTATAGATGAGGAAACAGAGACACAGAGTGGCCAAATAGCTGACCCAAGGTCAAACAGCTAGTGAATGATAGAGCTGGGATTGAAACCTAGGCAATCTAAATGCAGAGCCTGTGTTTTAACGGTTACACTATTTTGCCTCCATAGTACAGCTGTGCAGATGGGAAGAAGAAAGAGTTTTCAAGGAGGCCGTAAATAATCCAAGTCATTAGGATCTGGGCTAGACTGTTAGTTGTAGGGATGAAGAGGAATAGGTAAATAAATACATAGAATAAAGTAAGAGCTGTCAGGATTTGGTGTCACTGGCTATGAGCTGATATTTGGGGAAAGTCAAGGACTGTTAATTAAGTAACTAGTCAGTAATTTATCCACTAATTCCACAAACATTTATTGAGCATCTACCATATGTCATGCACTGGTCTAGCTGCTAGGGTTGTCATGGTGAAAAAGGCAGACAAGTCCTTTGATTTCATGGAGCACACATTCTCCTGAGAGGGAACTGACCAAAAGCAAATAACCAATAGAAAGTATCTGGTAGCAGTAAGTGCTATGATGAAAATAAAAGAGGAAAGCAATAGGGAGGGATTAGGGTCTGTTTACGTAGTCTGAATACTCCAGACAGGACTCTGAGGAATTGACACATACACAGAGATCTAAATGATGGGAAGGAACCAATCATCTGGGGGCAAGTGTCCCAGCAGAGGGACCAGCAAGTACAAGAGCCCTGAGGAAAGAATGAGCTGGACGAGCTTGAAAAACATGAAGGAGGCAAGTAGTGGGAAAAGAGTATAAAGAGATGAAGATAGAGCAGTGAAAAGAGTCTGCTTTTATCCAGGGTGTTGGATGCCAGTGGGCTAATTTGGAAGGTTTCAGTAGAGCAGTTATGTGATATCAATTCTGTTTTTAAAGAAAGGCACTCTGCCTAACGTGTAAGAAAGGAATTATGGTACAACAAGAATAGAAGCCAAGCAATATGTTAGGGGACAATAGTAGCAGTCTAGTATGTAGCTATAGAGATGGGGTTCATGGATTTGGGAGATATTTTGCAGGTAGAATTGACAAGACTTGATTAGATATAGAAAGGAGAGGAAAGGAAAGGATTTCTAAATATTTGCTTGAGTAGGTAGATTATGGCTCTATGTATTGACATGTTAACAACTTGAGAGGTCTTGGAAGTTATGTTTTGAGTATGTTAATAAGAAGCATGTTAGAAATACAAATGGAAGTATCAAGAGGTCAATTGGATAGTCAATTGTATTATTGGATAAAAGTCAATTATAGGTAAAGTTCAAGGCTTGAGAAATAAACCTCAGAATCACTGGAAATATAGATATTCTTTAAAGCCACGGGACTGGATGAAATCACCTGGTAGATAAAGAAGTTGTGATGTATATATATGATGCAATACTACTACTAAATGAAATAATGCCATTTGCAGCAACATGGGTGGACCTAGAAATTATCATACTAAGTGAAGTAAGTCAGAGAAAGACAAAGATCATATGATATCACTTATATGTGGAATCTAAAAAAAATGACACAAATGAACTTATTTACAAAACATAAACAAACTCACAGACATAGAAAACAAACTTATGTTACCAAAGGGGGAAAGCAGAAGGGATAAATTGGGAGTTTGGGATTAGCAGATACAAATTACTACATACAGAGTAGATAAACAACAAGGTCCTACTGTATAGCATAGGGAAATATATTCAATATCTTGTAATAACCTATAATGAAAAGAATATGAAAAAGAATATATACATGTATAACTGAATCACTCTGCTATATATCAGAAACTAACACAACATTATAAATCAACAATACTTCAATTTAAAAAAAAGGAAATTCAATGTTGTAGAACTTTGGGTGATGAATATGACGGACAATTCAGAACTGGAAAAACCAAGTGTCCAATAAAATTATTAAAAACTGCTAAAAAAAAAAAAAAAAAAGAGAGAGAGAGAGAGAAAGGAGTTCCAAAATCTGAGGCTATCTGATATTTAGGTCTATCTGAGAATAAGGAGTCAGCAAAGGAATGGTCGGTAAGGACAGAGGGAACATGAGCTGAGAGAAGTATCTTAAGAGTCAAAAACAGAGGAGCTTTCCAGGACGGAATGGTCTGATGCTGCTGAGAGCTCTATAGAGATGAGAACAGAAATGTTACTGTTGGATGGGAAAATGTGTAAATCATTGGTGGTCTTAATGTGCAAGCTCAGTGGGTGACGGGGCAGAAAGCCGGCTGGAACAGGATGAGGAAAAATTAGGAAGTGATGCAATAAAGGCAGAGACTATAGACAACTTTTTAAAGAAATTTTGCTCTGAAGTGGGTAGTAGAGAGCAGAATGTTAAGAAGATTTTTTGAATAACAAAACTAAAAGTTCTTTGTATGCTAATGAGAATGATCCAGTGGAGATGAGAAAACTGATAATGTGGTGTAAAAAGAGTCCTAATTGCAGGAGGAAATCGTTTGAGGACCCCAGGGCCGAGGAGGTGGGAAGGGTGGTGGTGGAGACCTGACTTTTGATAGGAGGGACCTGTCTTCCATTGAAACTGGCAGGAAGGCAGAAATGATAGAGGTCCAGGTAAACCAGTAGACTGAGCATTGGGGAGCTAAAGGAATTTGTCTCATTGCTTCTTTTTAAATCAGATTTCAAGTCTGGGTCCTGGGAAAATGATGAAACAAATCACAAAAAAATAGAAAACCACCATGGGTATATGCAGACTTCACAGGATATAGAGAGAGGACCAGGGGGCTTAGAATAGCCTACAGTCCCTTCATCTGTCTGTGATCAAACGTGGCCTCACAGCTGTGCATGTCTTTCAAATGGTGGAAGTTGGGGAGGAAGATATGCAATTTTGCAAAATCCTAAAATGTATTTTGAATATCAGGACTAGGTAACTGGTTATAGTGCCGTATTTCATTTCTTTGTGGAACCAGGGAGCATATAAATATATATTTAATCCTCAGTTATGTTCATTTGAATTATGTTCTTCTACTTACCAGTGCATCCCCATTAACTGCCACAGAGGCTGCGGCTCTTAACCGATATTTGTTGAATAAATGAATGAATGATGTGATTTGAAGAACTTGGAAAGCAAGGAATTACCTTTCTCCAGGATAGGTGGGATAGTTTGAAAGAAACAAAGCTTTCATAAATGTAATGTTTTGTCCCTAAACTCCAAATCAAAGGAATTGAAAGGGAACAAAGCTAAGGTAGAATCTCTTAGGAAATTTAACTCAATTTGCATCTAGCTCTGAAAATCACCAATCAGAGTACTTTAAAAGATTCCACAGAAAGTTGTAGCCTTAGGTTAGAATTTCATGTTCCTTTCCTGGTGGTAGTATCCCACCCAAGTCAATACATGGCTCTTGAGTAATGGAAACCAGTATCAATTAGTATAAAGGGGCCTCATTAACAAAGGCTTATTATTATTTAGTTCTAAATAGAATCCTGACTGTTACAGAGTGTCTTCATCTGTGGCAGGGCATTAACTTTGATATCCCTATCAATCAAGTCTGAGTCAGAAGTATCAGGTTCATTATGTGAAAAAATATCTGCAGTTAATCACCATAGGTAACAACATCTAACAACAGATTCTAGTTAATTTTTTTGAAGAATGGTGAATTCCTTTAAGAATGTGCAAATTGAATATTTAAGTATGGATCAGGACGTAGGTGACCAGTTTAGTAAATTCTCCACAAGAGTGTAGATTTTTTCAGTAGGGCGCCATTAGAATCAGTTGCATATCACGCTGATAGTTTTTGCAGCATTGGGCAGGGCCAGTAGATGGTGGTCTTAAGTTGCAAGTTGCTATTACGGTAACACCTGTCAGCATGCGAAATAACTACTACTCTCCACAAAATGCCAAAGATTCACTTTTCATTCATCAGGTACTGTAAATTGGAAGAAAACAAACAAGAGAGCACTTCAGGATGATATGTTAACTGTTTATTTTTCAAAAAACATGCTTTTCTTTAAAAAACCAGAGAAGTCATAACACAGCACTTTAAAGTTATGCAATGTTTTTATCAGAATATGATATAAAGAGCTTTATCCATTGTTTATTTTTTCTCAAGAATGAGAGAGATTTTTAATTTCTTAGTTAGAATGCTGTTTGTTGGAATTCTGAAGACCCAAGACCAACTCTAAGCTGCAATACCTAAATAAGATATCCCTTAACATTCTCTATTGTTAAATGCGCTTTAGAGATTCAATTGCAGGAGTATTACAATACCTTGTAATTATGCAGACTGACTAGAATTAAAGACTTTGGAAATTAATTTTGAGTTGAAATATTAAATTAAGTAGAATGTTTTATCATAATGGCATAATTTAAAACTAACTAAAAATAGCATTAATAATAATCATGATCAGTCTCCTTTCATTAAAAGAAGAGATTTAGCGCTAAATTATTAAATGATCAAATTTATGGTGCCCAAGTTAGTAAAGATTTTGTAGTACTGTAAATCATGCTACATGATTTCTGTCCGGTGACTACAGCAAATTAGTCACTACAGTAAATTTCAGAGGGTGTTAATAATACAAACACTTTAGTGTTGGAAGCTTTGATAGAATGATACTGCATGTATCCTTGGGCATTCAAATGTTCCATTTTTCCGTCCCAGCAGCATATTACATAACTGCCATGGGTAGTAGTAGGGATGGACAGTTATACCTTGAACAAAAGAAGAGGGTAAGCTTTTTATTTTTATAAGCCAATGATTTATGAGAAGTGATTTCTGCTTCCCAACATTAACCCTTGGCCACCTTCTATTCAGTAGTCTTCTGATTTTACTTTGAAATTGTACTATCTGTGTTTTAAGCAGAACATATGTTGCTCTACAAACTACAAAAGGCAAGAAATGATTTGCTTTTATACTGATTTAAAAATCATGTTTTATATATATATATATATGATTTTTTTTTCACAATTGAAATTAGCTATGCCAACATGGGAGCTGTGAAATGGGCAAACAACCTGAACAGAAAGCAAATAAGCACCAGCCTCTTGAGCAATGAGGGTGGGGTTGATGATAAGGTGAAGTAGGGATTTGTTTTGTTTATTTTGTAATGTTTCCTAAGGAAAGTTTTTATAGATATTCTGAAGTATATGCTAGATTTGTTTGTATTTAATACCTTTGAATGTTTCCTTTCTTTTTTGCCACAGATAGAATTTTTGGTATATGACCTGTATTTTAGAAAGTTATCAGATCTGAGAATCTCTAAAGTCATATGATATTGCAACTGATTGGTACATGTGTGAAATGTGTGACTCACCCAAATCACTCTTCAGAACTTTCTTTTCTAGTCTAAGTATCAATGTCTATGGGGGTTTTGTGCTACAAAGACTGTGTATTACAGACCTGTTAATACATAATGGAAGTTTTAGAAAATTGTGGGGAACTAAGTCACCTCATCAAATATGGATTAATTTCTGAGAATGTTAGCAGTATTTTGGACCAAGAATGCTCCTTTAAGTGGCTTGCTACTTTTCTTTTACATGTAACATTTGACTGTGAGTTTATCCCGTGTCTTTAGCATTACCGAAGTCATTTTGGCAAAGGGAATACATAATGCAGCAGAAAATTCTCTTTGAAAACATGGAGTGAGGGATGGTGTGGTCCAAAACCCAGGTGATGCATCCTCCTTCATTGAGCTGTGGTGTGTCATTCACAAGAGGCTAGTTATAAAGGGCGCATGCTCATTCGGTCATTTGTGTAGCGTGTTCATACCCCTTTATAAAATAATATGGGAATGATATCAACACAAATGGTGTAGCTATGGTCTCAAAGTCGGTAGAGCTTAAGGTAACTGTGCACATGTATTTTCTTAACACATTAATTCAACAGCTGGGATATTCCATAGAGAACTAAATACATCCTAGTGAGACATTTAACTAGACTCAGGAGTCAAACAGACATCTGAAAACATCTATCGACTCATTGGTATTGTTTCAGTAACTGCTTTGGCTTTTATATAACTCAGGAAATAGGAAATCATAACATCATAAATAGTGTTAAGCTGAACCTATCAATGTAGCCGGAGCAATTTTAAGCCAATCATTTCTCATTAGGCTAATGCTAGTAAAGTTTCTTATTCAGATAAGTTTTTTTATTCTTTTTGCTTCTTTTGGCTATTCAGTGGCCAATGAGGTGTAATAAGTTTTAGCAAATTGGGGCTGAGGTATCTTAGGTTAGTTTTATTCTTTGTTGTAAATTACAGCAGCTTTATAACTGCTTAACACAGCTCTTGAATCAAGAAATGTCACACCTGAATTTTTTTGTTCAGGCTGCATGACTGGCATTAAAGTGAAAGAGAGAGATGGGGAGAAAGAGAGAAGGAGCACATAGGCTCCTAGAATTCAGGATTAAAACTGCTGCTTTGCTTGTCAAACTGATTTATATTTTAACTGTTTAGCAGCTGAAATGGCAACTAAACAGAATTTTGATATAGTGGCACCTTCCTATTTTTTCTCTTTGCAGATTATCATTTGGCAAATTACTAAATTTTTGAATTGTACTTCATGTGCCTTCTTTTGTTGACATTGAATTGGACTTTGGATTTTGGATTTTACTTTGGATTTCAGGCTCAAAATAATGAGATATGACTTAGATTACTTGTTTCTCAGACTTCACATCTGTTATTTTCAGCACAAGAAAGCCCGTCACTGCTATAAGGACCTTCCCTTAGTAAGCAGCAGGCTTACATAAGAAG
Organism: Camelus dromedarius; assembly: GCF_036321535.1. Lineage (NCBI taxonomy): Eukaryota > Metazoa > Chordata > Mammalia > Artiodactyla > Camelidae > Camelus > Camelus dromedarius. Next base: position 76,276,444 of record NC_087436.1, read on the forward strand.
ATGCCGTGACAATAAAAGAGGTTTAGAAGTATCTCTCCTCTTAGCAGCTTTTAGTCGGTTAGCAAATGGGACTTGTTTGCTGTTTTCTTCATTGACAGTTTCTTACGAAATTAAGTGGGGTTTTTTTTTCTGACTGGATTAGCAAAAACAGAAAAGTAATTAATACAGAAAGTACCAAATATGAAATATTACTCTGCACAGAGGCATTTCACACTTCATTGATTTCATGAGTAGGCCAGAGGTGCCAGAACAATAATTAATATGTTGTAAGGGAAAAATTATTATGCAAGGTCAGCAGCATTTCAAGACTTCACAAGGAAGAGGCATTAAAAGATATCCTGAAACTATTTCTTAAATAGGGTTTAAAATTGGATTTTAAAGGAATATTTGAAGAATACGCAGTTTTTCTGTGAGAAATTAGCAGGCATTTTTATTTATCACTGGAAGTATGCCTCTGTATACCAGCATAATGTATGTCAATATACTGGCATTTGAGGGAAAATGTGAATAAATATGTGTGGGTAAGTGTATGTGGACTTATATATTATTATTTACATTTCCAAATTTTTAATGAAATAGGACAACTTTTAACTCAAGAAAATTCATTTATATTATTTTAAACTTACTAACCAATACATGTTTTGCAAAAAATAATTTAAATCTCTGAAAAACAAAAACCCCCAAATCAAATCAACCATAATCCTACTGTGCTGCTATAAAGATGTTAATCTTTTGGTGTGTATCCTTTCAATATTTTTTTGCTAAGAAATAAATATATATATATATAAATATATATATATATATTTAATGGGATATTGTAATGTTGTTTTTCAATGTGTCTTTTCACTTACTATATGATTATTCCTTTAGGTCATTTAGTTTTTTTCTGCAGTATTTTTAATGGCTACATAATGCTTCACTGGATGTATCATAATGTATTCACTCAATTTTCTGAGGATGGGCATACAGATGCTTTCCAATTTTTAGCAAATGGCAGTGAACATCCTTAGAGCTTTATCTTGATCATGCCTTTTGGACACAGCTCTAGAAATGGAATTCTGATTGCTTCACAGGTATTGCCAAATTGTCCTCCAGAAAGGTCATCTTAGTTTACTCCCAGCACAGCGTCTGTTTCAAACTCTCTCTCAATTGTGATTTTAAAGCTGTTCTTTCCTCTGATGTCATATAGTAAGTAATGGATTTTCCAGGATTAATTGAAGATGATTGAGAGAAAATCTCTTGAAAGAATTTCAAAAGCAAAATATTTCCAGCGATTATTTTAAGACCAAAATAAGCAAGATGATTTAATATCATATTTTTATCCCAAATTGAAAGTTACTAATAGCTATCATTTACTGAGTGCTTACCATCTACCATCTATCAGTAATAACTTTGCAACAATTCTGTGTGCTTTAATCAAGTTTCTCATATTTTTTCCTCCCAATTACCCTGTGAAATAAGTTTTTCAGGTTCCTTTTTAAAATGATGGAACCAAAACTCAGACAATTTATAAATAAATTGTCTAAAGTCACAGAGCTAGTTGGTGGGAAGCTGAGATTTGAATCCAGAATGGTATGAATCAAAAGATCATATTTCAGCGACTACAAAAAACAGGAAAGGTCTTAAACTTGTGTTTCTGAAAATTTTCTACCTCAAAACAGCACACATTGTAGCTTATTTGTATATTTACAACAACCTTTTATCTCAATTTATTGTCATCTTCGGATTAGGAGGGAAGGGGTCTGCTTGGATAAACCATGGATTTTTACCACCTGGACCTCTGGTAAGAAACAGTGGGTCTCATTTCTCAACCATGAGGTGCCAGGAAGGCTGGTGCCAGGTTGGCAAAGCAGGTCCTCCCCCTTTCTCAGTGCACATGGCTCTCTTGTGTGGGAAACTACACCAGCCCTCTCGTTTTCTCTCCTCTACTCACAAACTAGAGTCCATGTGAGTTTGACTTTCTTATTAGCCTCCTTTTTGTGGGTGATTTCAAGGCGACATAAAGAAAGAAAAAGCCAGAAAACTGAAAGCAGAGGCAATGTTGAGTCTTCCTTGCAAAACTTTCTTTGGCACCAAGATATGTTCTGAAATTGGACTACTGGGGAGCGGCCTCTCTGATAGGGTGTCTCTCTAGTGACACAGTCCTGGCAGTGCTAAGATGGGGAGATGGGAAGAAGATATATTCCAGACAACATCCAACCCCAAATGTTGTGGGTGTTTGTAAAGGGAGTGGATGAAGGTATACAAAAGGATTCTCTATTTTGGATGTGGAGTTCCACAAAGTCACATAATTAGGGACGGGAATTGTCCTGCTGTGGCATTCCACAGGTGTCCTTGAGCCTCTGTCCCGTCACTATGAATCTTTATCCTTTCCTCTCCCTCTGCTCCCTCTCTCATCAGCAGGCTAAAGAGAGGATACATCTCTAGCTTAAGCTTGGGGGTTTTTGGCACGAAGCTTGATTGTCTCGGTTTTCTCTTGGCAGATTTAAATTGTTAGAGAAATGAAACTCGTTTGAAAACAGTCGGCCCTGGCAGGCACTCTCCCAGGCATTGCCCAGGACTCCAGGAACAGTTGTCGACTTGCTGCACGGCATTTGTCTAGGTTGGGTTTGATCTTATTCTCAGATCCCATATGGTAAGAAATAATTCAGTTTTAAAGTTTCATGTGTTTTCTGACTGTGGGGATTGAGGTCAGGAGAGAGAGAAAGAGGTTGCTGCATATGGAGTTTGCAGATTTTTTTTTTATACTGAAACTAAGATTTAATGAAGATGGGAGATGAAGGAAAAAAATTATCTTATTTGCATGACCATGAGACAAAACTGAACAAGAGTTTTGTTTGTTTGCTTTTTCTGATAGAGATCTTTATTTGATTGGGGTACCCAATTAATTTTAAGATATTTCTACCATCATGGGAAGTAATATTATTGACAACTAACATGCATATATGGTAGGTTAGAGATTAGGAGCACCTTCACTCACATGACAGTTTGAAAAAATATTTTGTATATAAATGAAGAAACAAAAGAAAATCGTATCATTTCTCATAATATTAGTTCTAACATAAGTTATCCAAGTCTTTGGTTTACCTTCAAGAGCATATAAGCAGTATATAAAGATTCTAGCAGTAGGTAATGATATGCTGAGTGGTACTGATGAGACATTTTCCAGCATGTTTTACAAGTTTTTCTTTAGGCTTCTAATAGGACAGAGTAACAGTAAATAACTGGAGTAAAAACACCCCCCAAAATACTTGGGATAAGTTTCTAGATATGCATAACGTTTATAACCAACTTCTAGCAAAACCGATAGTGCTATTTGATTACATAATTATAAATTTCATCTTCCTTCCTCCCTCTTCATACAACCAAGTGGGAAAAGAAATGAACACTTAACAGCTGGAGCTGTGAACACAGAATGGATTTTAGAGCAACTGAAAGTGTACGCTGCTCCAAAGACCATTTTAAGCATCATAAATATCCAGTGTTTTAAACCACTAAATCTCATGTCCACTACCTCTGTTTGTTTGTTTGTTTATTTATTTATTTATTTATTTATTTATTTATTTATTTATTTATTTTTTACCTCTGTTTATTTTGACCTCTCCACCACCATCAGTCCTTTGACACACAGTCTCTTCATGTCATTTCAGAATCTCAGTGGGGCAAACATAAGGCCCATTTCACAGACTCAATTTAATATAGGCTATTATACACAATGATACGCACAAAACTATAAATGAAAACTTTCTGTCTTTGGTGGTTCATGGAGTTAAAATAGGTTATCATTTGACACTTCAAGCCTGATTTTTGACCTGGATTTATTCCATACATATTTGACCATCTATTTAATTAACTCAAGTTAGTAGAAGCTAAAACAGGGTAGAGTAAACCAGGGGGAGAGAACCAATCTGATTAAATCTAACAATTCATACATCTGTGTTTGACTTTCATCACTTCCTATGATTGTATATAAAGTACCTGCTGTTGAATGAGGGATTAAGCCCATTCCAATTATTGATGCCTTTTAACTTTACAGATGTCAAAGGCATTCCTTCAAACCTGTTCATTTCCAGAGCAAGGCTTTTCCAGATGGGAATTAAAAAGGAAGATTTGACAAAATCTGCTTCTCTATTACTTAATACAAAGGAATAGTACAGTAACACTCCTGTTTCTGCTAATCCATTCATTTCAGGTTTGATTTACCTTTTTTGCCCTGATCTAAAATCTCTGTGGCTTTATAGGATTATATATTGCTATATTCAGGTTTTGAATGAATCATAGTGTATGCATTTTAATATGATTTCTCTGATTCCAAAGCCAGGATTAACCTGTTGTTTTGATTTAAAAGATTTTATGTTTAGATTTTAGAGGAAGAATGTTAAATTTCTCTAGTTATTCACTGATTCCCTTAGTTGTAATAGACAAAAGAAATTGTATTTGTTGGCTGTATTGATGGAAAAAAGAAAAAAAAGCATAGTTTTATGAAGAATTTAAAATATGAATACTTAATGTAAATTGTTAACATAAATAAGAGTGAAAGTTTCCTTAGCATTGAGTTTTATAGTCCCTATGTTGACATCTTGTAAAGTTGAGACTACAGAAGTAGACCTAACTTGAGCCATAGTAAAGAAAAATATTGGCAACTGTTAGGTCATAGAAATTGGATGTAAAATATTGGTAACCTTGGTACTTTAAAATTATAAAAAGTGCTGACTTTTTTTTTTCTGTTCTGCAAAGATGGTTATGGAAAGTAGGAAGATGCAGTAGGGTTCCAGATATTATTTTAAGGAACAACAGTATAGAAAGAGCAAAATCTTAGAGATCCTTAGAATGTGACAGGCGGGGTTCTAAATCTTTTGCATATACCAATTCAGTTAACCCTCACGGCAGCCTTATGAGGTTGGCACCATCATTTCCTTTATATAGATAAGGAAACTAAGATGCAGAGAGGTGAAGAAAATTGTTAAAGCTTAGATGACCGATAAGAGGCAGAACTATGGTCCAAATCTGGGAAGTCTGGCTCCAGTCCATGCTCTTAAACTCTATACTAATTATGGTTACATGGTCATACGTCTAGCTTCTGGCTCACCCAGAAATGATATAAAACAAATTTTAACTCAATCGAATAAGAATACAGTAAAGACCAAATGAGAAATTGAATAAGCAGCTGGTACATTTTTCTCTCCTGTACAAATTCCCTTTTTTAATGTAGAAATTCCAGATATGGAATTCCACATTCCTAGATTTTAAGCACAGTTCACGTGCCAGGTTGCTAAGGTTTTAGCCCATGACCCGTCAGCTCTTTGGACTCATTGCCATAGTTTCCCTTTGATCTCACCTTACACTTGAGGAACGGAAATATAAGATGAAGAAGAATTAGTTGTGAAAAGTGTACTCAGACAATCACAATGTTTGTGGAGGGCAGATACCAATTTTCCTAAATCGGGGACTGGGGGAGGTTTGAAGTTTATAGATACGTTGCTAACTAAGGGTAGAGACAGTACACACCCAAATTGAATTTTGGCAAGTAGAAAAAGGGAATGTTGACAAACATGTCTAAATGCAAACCAGCAAGTAACCATTCTTTATAAAAAGTGAACTGCATTTTCATCTTTGCAATTTCTGATATTTACTAGGAAAGATCCCTTTCTTTTGTTTATGTATGGTGGCTTCATTTGAATCACTCTCTAAGGTCCTTTTACCTAGTTTCTTATAAAGATCAAACATTGCTCTCTCTCTTCAATAAAAAGAGGATTTTAAATTTAAACATCAGCATTTCAGTGTATCTCGAAAATAAAAATGAAGGTGAAATGAAAAATTGTGGCTCATAGTTTTTTAGGTATACACAGTTCGTGCACTCTTGTTTGTGTTCTCAACTAGATTCTGAACACCTCAAAGAAAAAGCCTCCTATTGACTATTTTTGTAAAATTCCATCCTTCACCCTCTCTCCCCTCTGCCCTCACCCCATTCTATATCAATTTCAGTGATATGCATATAGTAGGTACTTAATACAGTACTTGCTGTGTGAATAAATTACTCTCCATCACTGAAGCTATTTTGAGGATTATTTTTCAAACAATAAAGGAGCTTATAAAAATATAGTAGACAAGGTTTGAACAGGGTTTGAATGTAAATCAAGCATCTGTCTCCAGATCTCTGATTTCGACTTACTCCAAACAGTGCTTGACTGTAAAGCAAATAGGCATGTCAGTGCATCTTCTGTTGAAGTGCCTCAAAAGGTGCAATGATAGAGAAGAGGTGAATTTAGAGCTTGCCTTCTGGCTGCATGCTTGCCTTTCGAGCATTAACTGAGCTGCAGCATAAGGTGAGAAATTAGGACAAATGTCCCAAGTCCTAGAAACTGAGTATTTTATTTAACTCCATCCTGCTTAGAAGATTTGTTTCAGGATTACAGGCTTTTCAGGAGAGGCTGGTGACTATGCAGTGTTCAGTTTGAAATGGATAATCTTTGACGATAAAAGCTAAAATAATGCTAACACAAAGAAGCAGCTTTGATAATGATACTTAGAGCAGTGTTTCAGAGTTTAGCTTCAGACAAGTGAGGACACAAACTATCAGGGGTTAGTTTATTGACTAAAATCATAATACCCCAAATGTTAAATACTGGCAATCTGTATTACTACAATTTCCCAGGTTCCCTGGGTAAATTCAGGGTTTTCAAAGATTGGGAAAGAGGCAACCCAGTCAGATATGGTAGAGGGGGCAAGAGAAAAAAATATTCAAAATGTTAGATATTCTATGAATAGTACATATAACCTTCAGTTGTAAAAGATCTTTCTTGTTTAATCAAAAAAGATAGCTTAGAAAAACTAGATAGTCAAGGATAAAGTATTATGCTTCTCGTAATATTTCCTGTCTCCATCATTGATAAAGTAATGCAGAACAGATTGAATTATTATAACCATGAACTCTTCTTATTGATTTAATATAAAAATACGTAATTTGTTCTTCTGCTCTGGGAGTTCTAGTCCTCTGAAAGAAAACATGTCTGTAAATTACGGGATTAGATGAAGACTCTAGTTGCTTGTACTCAGTCTTGAGCTGAGCTAATATTCGTAGGTGGAGTCTTAAAAGCCACTTTTAAGAGATCTCTTTTTCTTTTTTGTTCTTTGAAATTTCTTTCCTTCACTTTATCAAAATTCCTCCTCCTGGAATTCATTCATTTTGTGTAATTTTATATAGAAGTAGAAATAACTCTATATTGAATCCTTTATTATATGGCAGGCAATGTTTTGAGTACCTTATATTAACTCACTTAATCTTCAAAATAATGCCGTGAGAAATGTTACTATCTTCATTTTAAAGATAAGGAAACTAAGGCATAGAGAAGTTAAACAACTTGCCCAAGGTCACATAGTTTCTAAGTGTGAAGCCAGGCTTCAGCTTCCAGTAGTCATCCTTTTAATCAATAAGCTATATTCCACTCCTTGAGAAAGAGGACAATGTCTTGTTCATTTCATTTCATTTCACTTCATTTCGGTTCAGTGGAGCTCAGTTCAGTTCTCGTCTCTGCAGACAGACCCACATCTTGTCCCCTTTTATCTGGGTAAGAGCTCATCATTAATTTGCTCCACTCATCCTTCAGTTGATACCAGTTTAAAGTACAGTTCTAAACTTTTCATTTGAGCCCCTTGCTCAATGTGTCTGGCATTCAAGACTCTATTCTTTGTCCCAGCCTACCTTAATTCTTATCTTCCACAGCCCTGTACAGGCATTCAGTGTGCCAGGTTGTACTGCTCAGTGTCGTCATAGATGCCCTGAGATTTCACATTTATCCCTGTCCATGGACTGCTGGATGTTTTTCCTTTGCTGTTGTGTGCTCCTGAGACTTTCACCCTCATCTAATTCTCCATTTATGATTACAGCTATTGATTTCCCAAGGCTCAAATCATATGTTAACACTTTAGTAACATATTACAGTCACTGATTTCACATGACTGTATTTCTTCCCTCTTTTGAACTCTAATAGTGTTTTGCCACATTCTGCTTTATATTAAGTGCTTTTATCTTTTCCTTTTAAAAAAATTTCCCCTTCTTTCTTACTAGCTTATACCTCTTGAGATGAAGAATTTTATCTTGCTCATCTTTATTAAAAACTGACGATGAAACAAATTAAGAAAATCCATGGAAGTAACTGTTAGATTATCATCAAATATTTATCATTTTTCTTTCTTGAGGCCTATTTTCAGAAATTTGCTATAGCAGGAAGAGACATTTGCAATGATTTCATTAACTTGCCGTATTTTACCAATAAGAAAACTGAGGCATGGAGAAGTTGAGACCTCCTGAATGCCAGAGCCTAACCCTGATGATTGCTTATGATCAGTCCTGAGCCCTGTCCTCTATATAATGTTATCACTACACTTCTGAAAGACAGAAAGTTTTAAAACAATGACATAAAGGACTGTGGAAGTTTCCAGATGGCATCAAGCTATCTTTCATAGACCTTTCAATGGTGTGCCCAGCAGAAAAAGACTGAAAAGGGTGGCAAGAATATTAATGCCTCAATGTCGTAATTATGGTTTGAGGGGTTTTTTTTTATTATTTTATTTTTAATTCAAGGGTAGTTGATTTACAGTGTGTCAGGTACACAGCAAAGCAATTCAGTTATATATACACATTTTTTTTTCAGATTTTCCCCCATTATATGTTATTACAAAAAACTGAATATAGTTCCCTGTGCTATACAGGAGGTTCTTGTTCTTTATGTATTTCATATATGTAATGTATATCTGTTAATCCCAAACTCCTAATTTATTATATGAATTTCTTATCAAACTCTGATTAACGGTTTTTATAATGATTGGTTATAAAAATTCACTTCCTTATGAATCTTGCTTTATACTTTAACTCTTTTGATATCCATTAAATAAGTTAACACTTTCTCCCTCCAAAAAAACAAAAATTGTCAGATATCTTGGATAAGTACTGTTTCCCATTTTATGGGTAAAGAATCTCAAAGGAAGCAACTCTTGTCAATGTTAGGATTGTGACCTTAGGCAGAACATTAGCTAAGAAGGGTCGTGCTCTCAGATTGTGGGTACCAGGGCATCCTTCTTTCCCAAGGGAAGGTAACTCTAACCTCTTGATGTGACTCTGTGATAGCCCAGGTATAATCTTATTAGCAATGGAGACAGCAAGTGACAAGTACTAATAAGTCTGAATCAATGCCGCAGAACCAGCCACCACTGCCAATGAGCCGTGGCATGGTTCAGCTTGGTTTCCCCATGCACTTCCAGGTGATGGAGATGTCAGGGTTTAACATGTCCAGTTATGCTACTAATGACAACCTGTTGTACCTTCTGAAATGAGGCACTGGTACCCATAGGAGCAAGCACTCCTAGACACTGAGAGAGGAGAACTATTTTGGGAAGCTGTGATAATGACATGGAATGACACTGAGCAGTGCTTCTTCTGAAAGATGCAGGCAGATGATTTTCCTAAGGTATGCAAAATATGTTCCCCTGTTTGTATATGGAAAGAAAGGATGGCTTACAGAGGGAGCAATACAATGAAATTTGGTTTTATACCTTGTATACTTCAAAACATGTTTCAGCACAAAGAGCATTTCAAGTTACAACCCAGACTTCTACTGGTATTCAAGGTGCCCCCACAATCAGCCTTACCTACCCTGCCACTTCTGTCACTTGTTCCTTTCACATCCTTCCTGCTCTGGTCAACACAGGCTACTCACTGTTACTGATTTAGCAAAATTCAGATAAACATTTGATCAGTGTCTACCATATGCTTGGAATTTTACTAGAAACTAAAGAAAGGAGGAGGAGAAGTCATTGCTTCTGTCCTGAAATATTTGGAGATCTAGTGGAAAAGACAAGCAAATACATAAATGAATCTGAAATGAAACAGAATTAACAGTAGGGAAGGCCAAGTATGAAAAAGGTAAATTGGGGTTATATAAGAACATTAAAGAGTTTGTGTAATTGTGTGTGTGTGTGTGTACGCGCGCACACGCGTATGTGTGTGTGTCTAAGAGTGGGAGTCCCTCAAAGGTTTTGAACAGGCAGTGAATGATTAGAACATGGATGGGCATTATGAAGGATAAAATGGAGAGAGATTAAAATCAGGGAAGCCACACTTTAGGCTGTAACAGGAGGTCATGTGGGTTATGATAAGGGCCTAAAAGGGCATCACTGGCAGTAGAAGAGAGATGGGAGGGCTGGATTCCAGTAACAGTGCACGAAGAATGCCATTCTGTTCGTTCTGTTACGGTGTGAAGCTGGTGAGGCATGGTTTGCATCCCTTCTCTGCCATGTATTAGCTTTGTCACCTTAAATGAATCAATAAACTGACCTATGCATCATTCTCCTTATCAATAAAGTAAAATTACCTTGGCATCCAAATCAGAAATGTGTTTTGAGTTCCAATGAACTAATTCTTGAAAATGCCTGGCACAAAAGAGGCACTCAATCAATGTTAACTGATACTGTTATTGTGGATGCGTTTTAAGGAAGATGACTAAAGAATTTTCCCAGAATATCTTCCCCCAACATTTTTTTTTTTCTTTAAAGTATTTCTTTCCACTTTCCTCTCTACCTTGATGGACTCTGCACATCTCCGTGCCATTTCCACCATGATGAGCTCCTTGAGTAGCCCTGTGCACAGTGATCATTCCTGTGTCTGAGTTCCTAAAATACTGATTATCTGTACTAGTCATTAGATACTTACAATGTACCCTATAATGCTGTTAAATATTTTGCTCCCTTCCTTACTTCAATTAATTTATAAATTCCTTAAGGGTTGGTGCTGTCTCTTGTATCTGTCTGTTTCATCGCACATGCATCAGCTTACACGTTTGACCACTACAAAAATTTGTTGATTAATATTGATTAACATATCAATTCCTTTTCACCAGAATTCAAATAAACTGTAATGCAGATTAACCAGAGAAAGCAATTTCACCTCAGGCTCATTTCTTGGTTCTGGAACCTATTTCTAGATTCTCTGCTCCAGGTCTTTAAAAGAACAGTAAAATTAGTTAAAAATATTTCTGCACAGAGTAGTGATAAAGGCTGGGCATCAGTGGAAAAGCAGAAAAGCTCCAGCTTGGGGCCCAGCAGGCATGAGAGACAGCAGGAAGCAGCCAAGTCTAGGGACCATCCTATAATAACCCACAGTGAATATCTGAATTCGATTCTACTTTGTAGGACAAAGATACCCTTTCCAGTAGTAGTTAGAATTTTCATTCCGTAACTTGCTGTATTCTAAGAGGCTTAAAAGTAATTTGTCTGGAATGGGAGGCAGTCTCACGTTAAGGAGTCTCTCGTTTCTTTGAAAAATGGCAGATGCTAAGATGCTTCTGTAGCAGAACTAGAGAAAAACTAAAGATTGGCTGAACTAATTTCCTTTCAATCTATCGAGTTGGTTTATTTGGCCTTGTATTAGTAGAACTACGTACGTAATTTTACAAAGCAACATATGGAATATGTTGAGAGTATGAATGTGTCTGTGGGCTACAAGGGCATCAGAGGAATTTTGCTTTGAAACATGCAGTCTAATATAGATTGATACCATAAAGCACAACGTCTTGAAATTATATTGCAGTCATCTGTTTTTAATAACTTTATGAATTTTTCACAGAAGATCTAAGCAGGGTGCTTACCAAATTATCTATGTTTTTTGTTGTTGTTCAATATAGTATCTTTCTTCTATTTTATTTAGTATATGTATTTTAAAACTCATCTGTAATTGTATAAGGAAAGATATCACGTAAAAGGAATTCCATGTAAAACTGAACTGGCATGGCTCCTGAAGTCATACTGAAATACCTTTCCAGTGATCCACTCATCTATCAGTCTCCCCAAATGTACTGATTTCCTGTTCTATGAGAAATGCTGTTAGTTCTCCTAAGCAACAAGATAGTTATTCAAAGAGAATATGACTGACTTATTCCTGTTCAATTTAGGTTGCAAATGCTAAAAATCTACAAAACAATCAAAATGTTGGTAGGCCAAAATGAGAAGGGAAAAGCAGTTGATGACTAAGTTAATCTGACAAATATTAAGTATATTTTCTATAAAAACACTCACATGCTTCTTAACACCATGGCAGTCTCATTTTAGTTGTGTCACTGTATCATCTGAGATTATATAAATATATGTATGTATAATGTATATATCGTTAATATATTTAGTGTGTTTATTTGTATTGCATGTGCATATATATATGTATGTATATATACACACATATTTCATGCCATGTATTTCATATGCCGTATCTATGGCATCGACTATCTCATAATATGTTATGTGCTACTTCCAAGTAATGTGATTTAAAGAAGAACTTGCCTGCCTGCCACTTCATCTCCTCCCTTCTTACAAGACAGAACTTGGACTAGATCCAACCTTATCCAGAGGAGAGAAGAACATCCTAAGAAATGGAAGGGTAACAAGAGCTTTATAGGGAAAGAACGTCCTCGTTAGCCTGCAAATGCATGCTGGACCTTTAACTAAGAAAGAAAGAAAACTGTTTTTTGAGCCATTGACATTTCAGGTCTTTTTGTTATAGCTATTTAAAATATGCCCAAAGTAATATGTGTGCCATCTTGACTTTTTTATTTGTACACATTCTTCTCTTTTCACCCCTGTTTTCTCAAAACTTTTTTCATATGCACCTCACAACAAATACTTTTTTAAAGCATGCAAAATCATCCCTAATTGGTAAGGAAACAAGAGAGGTAAATTTACAAGATCATTTCTACTAAAGACATAAATCGTTGGGAAAACAATGCAGTCACTAACTTTTCTCAAACTTTATTTTCAGATGCAAATCTGGTCATTTCTTCCTTTATTAAGCAGTACGATGCTAAAGATAACATAGTTGGGGGATTGGCTGAGGTGGTACTTAAGGGGAGAGGAAAAGAAGATTGCCATTGCAATGTAGCTAGCTGTTCTCCCTCTGCTACTGAATTCAGGAAGGTTTCTTTCAGCAGATAGACTCTGGTCTGAGAAAAACCATTTGGATGACATTTTAGAACTAAATCAGTAATGCTTCCCCAATTGTTTTGGGGGAGAATATAACCAATATTCTTTTGACTTGGATAATGAATGATATCTCTCTTTCATACTCCTTGAAAGGTTTAAAACTTGCTGGGCATAAGTTGAAAGCTTTGCAAAGAAACCAGGTAGCCTTCTTTCTATGTATGAAAACACAGACCTTTCACTTTAAGGGTCAAAATAATTAGAATGCCTCTAATGAATTAGATGGCCCAGACTGAGAGGGAGATCACCAGGTCTTCCATGAGTTCTTTTATCTCTACATTATGCTTTTGTTTTTAAGATATGATTGTTTTATTGATTTTTTTAAGGTTCAGGTTGATATATTTGGCCATCATTTTCTTCTGCTCCATGGCATATTTTTCTTTCTTCCTTTTTTTTTTTAATTGAAGTATAGTTGACTTACAATATTGTGTTAGTTTCAGGTATGTAGCAAAGTGACTCAGATATATAAATATATATATATACATATACATATATGAATTCCCTTTCATACTCTTTTCCATTATATATTACAAGATATTGAATATAGTTCCTTGTGTTACACAGTAAATCCTTGTTGCTTAACCATTTTATATATAGTAGTATATATCTGTTAATACCATACTCCTCTTTCCTCCCCTCCTCTTTCCCCTCTGGTAACCACAAATTTGTTTTCTATGTCTTGTGAGTCTGTTTCTGTTTCTGTTGTGGAAATAAGTTCATCTGCCTGTTTTCTAGATTCCACATATAAGTTATATCATATGGTATTTTTCTTTCTCTTTCTGGCTTACTTCATTTAGAATGACGATCTCCAGGCCCATCCACTTTGCTGCAAATGGCAATATTTCATTCTCTTTATGGCTCAGTAATATTCCATTTATGGAATGTATACCACATCTTCTTTATCCAATAGTCTGTTGATGGACATTTAGGTTGTTTCCATGTCTTGGCTATTGTAAATAGTGCTGCTGTGAACACTGGGGTGCATGTATCTTTTCGAATTAGTTTTTGTCTTTTCCAGATATATCATGGCATATTTTTCTTAGTGAGAATTCTTCATCTGTCATTTATTTTTCCTTGCCCTTCTTTTCTCTTTTAATTGTTAAAATATTTGGGCTGAGATAGTTACATACTTTAATACAATTAAAATTGAGGATATCCTCTATTTAGCAGAATTTCCTCTTATTTAAGAGCCTCAGTACCTGTAGATAGCATTTTCTCAACGAAAAATATTATAGTCTACAGAGGAATCAACTGAGTGTCAACAATTTTAATTTTATTAATCACAAAATGCAATTTTAGAGAAATTTGCAGGCAATTTTATTAAATGATTAAAATAATATAATATTGAAAAAATATATTCTTTAGAAAAGTGCCCATGACACAGTGTAAGAGCCAGATACAGCTAAGAAACTAAAGAATGTGAATATGAACCAATAATAACTAGCTTTTTTTTTTGATCACCTTCACCCATTTCCCCCATCCCCCAGTTCCCACCTCTGGCAACCACCAATCTGTTCTGTTTCTACAAATTCGATATTTTTAGATTCCACGTATAAGTGAGATCATACAATATTCATCTTTCTCTGACTTATTTTACTTAGCATGATACCCTCAAGGCACATCCACGATGTTGCAAAGGGCAGGATAACCTGTTTACTTTTGAATGTTCAGATAGTTAATATAAAGACATTTTTCTTTTGCTTTAATATACAAATGTTATTTTTATATTTTTAGCATGAATTTTATTTTCAAAAAGAGCTGTTAATAGAAATATTTCACTTGGACAGCCAATATAATAAACCAAATTGTAAGTCAATATATATATTTTGAAGAAATTAAATAATTTTAACTACTTTTAGTGCCCTATTTCATTCTCAAAAATATCCTGGTTTGGGGTTCTTATATGGACATACTTCCTAGAAGGTATGTTTGTGAGAGACTTGGATTTAACACAACACTTGAGCCTAAGAAGTGACAGAGGAGGGCTGGTTTCAGGCAAATTGTAAGACTGGTCTGGGAACCCGCTTCTGAGCCCCTTGCCCTAATGTAGTGAGTGTGCCGTACCTGCTTGGGTGCAAATTAAAAGTACTTTGTCAATAAACAGGGGTAGTATTGAGAGCCCAGGCCTCCTGTGGCAAGGAACAGACATAGTTGAACAGAAGCCCAGGAACAGAGAGTGTACTTTCCTTCCTCCCTCAACTGGCCCCCAGCCCCAGCACATTGCACTAAGACACTGTCACCAGGTTGGCATCTCTCTGTCATTGCAGCAGTAGCCTCTCCTCACGGGGTGAATTCTTTCTCAGGATGTTCTTAGGTTCTTCATGTAGAGAAAGCTGCTGGGACTGACCCATGTCTTTTCTATGTCATGTCTGACACGTGACCAAATATGTCAGCACTACCATGGGTGGAGTTTATCTTCAAAAAGAGACCCCTTCCCCAACATGCATGAAATGAAGTGGTGCTTAGTAACTGAAGAAAAAAAACAAAACACTTTTCATAGATCTTAAAGATTAGTCCAAGAAATCTTGGAAAACAAGGCCATTATTATCATACTGCTTTTTTAAAAATTTGCTTATATTCCATGTATTTCTCAAAGTATAACATTACCACTGCTACAGTCCCATGGTCATTAGTTCATTTTGGTTATTCTGAGATCTAGATTGAATAGATTTTGATGTGCTTAAAATTTCTCAAATCATTTGAAAGACTGTTCATGTGCTCATGAAAAGCCAGCATGGAGCAAGTCAACAGGGCCTTCTTCCTAAGATGTACATCTGAGTAGGGTGCCGGCCCATGTTTGTTTCATGTGAGTGATGTCTTGATTCCCAAAGACTTTATTTCACTTCTTGCTCTCATTTGCTAGGAAGCAGTGAAATGGGGACACTTTTCATATAAATGTAGAAGCAAGGAGATGTGATATTATCATTTATTTATTCATTATAAGGACACTTAGAGGGATAGAATGCTTGAGGAAGGTAAAAAAATGTCATCTTTAGTAAGAGGATCTCAAACAAGGCCTCTTTTCCTTAGTTTGTAGGTACTATTCAAAGAATCTGAAGTGTCATAACCCTGTAATCTTTGAAAAGCTATTTTCCTTCATTTTTTCCCTAGTAATTTACACATACCTCTTCTTTATACCCACTTTGAAATCAATTAGCAGACACTACTTACATGTCTACTTCTTCAGTTAACTCATTTGTAACAGATTTTTCTATCGGGAATATGGTTTCATGCTTGCTTTATGCAGCTCTGGCAAGCCCCTTTCCAACTAGTTATGTGACATTTCACTCTTCTTAACAGAGTGGATGTGATGAGAGAATATTCACAGCCAAAGTTTAAGCAATTAAAGGAACATTGATTTCCATAGGCAATCACTGAAAAACTGGATGTTTACACCAACTGTCAGGATTTTGTCTAGGCAAGATAGAGATGACTTAACTTTGGGCCTTTCTATCTTCATTTCCTTATTTACCTTAAAAAGAGAAAGAGGAGTGTGTTTGCTAGGGCTGCCGTAACAAAGTACCACAGACTGGGAGACTTATTTTCTCACAGTTCTGGTGGTTCAGAGTCCGAGATCAAGGTGTTGGCAGGGTTGGTTTCTTCTAAGGTCTCTCTTCATGGTTTGCAGATGGCTGTCTTCCTCCCGTATATTCACACGGTCTTCCCTCTGTGTGTGTCTGTGTTCTAATCTCCTCTTCTCATAAGGATTAGGGCTCAGTCATATTGATTAGGGCAAATTCTAATGACCTCATTTTAACTTCATTACCTCTTTTAAAGACCCTGTGTCTAAGGAGAGTCTTACTCTGAAGTGTTGTTGGTTAGAACTTCAACAGGTGAACCGGGGGGATGCGCATAATTCAGCCCATAATAGGAACCATGCCTATTACTTTTATATTTCAATAACAGTACTTTAAAAAATGGCATTGTTTCTCCTTCTTGCACTTTAAAAGTAATGGAACATGTCTAAGATTGTAGGACATCTACATAGGTAAGTATAAATCTTGTTGGCATTTTAATTTTCTCACTGGAAATCTTGTTTCCATGTGCAAGTACTAAAGGTTCCGGGAGATTTTTTTCATTATTGCTCTCCTTATGAAAGCAGCTGTTCAATGAACACGGCATATTTTGTTACCTCATCAAGTAGCAGAGGAAGATTATGTTGTGATCGGGTTTTGTATGGCTATAGTCAATGCTTTGCTGATTGTCTGAGCCCCAGTGATTGATTTAATAGGTCTACTCCAGGGCAGTTACTCATCCCTGATATTTGTCCAACTCAAAGCTCTGCATTATTTATGTAAACGATGCTTTATATGCCTTCCATGAAGATAAATCCAAGTTGACAGAGCTGTTTAAGAGATGAGTGTACCTCCCAATTGGGATTACGGTCACAGAATTTATCTTTATCAACTTTCATGTTCCTTCACTGGCAAATTGGGAGCTTTGGAGGATAAGAGGATAAGATATGATTGGGAGAATCTATTTTCTGCTCTGAAGGTAGTATTTTGGCATTTCAGAAGACTGTGCATCTAGGAAGACTTCAGAACACAAACAAAGGAAAACAGGCTTAGTAACAGATGATTTATCTTTGAAAGATGAAAACACCTCTAAACCATAGAGAAAATCTTAAACTAGAGTCTTTTAGATACACTCAGCACTTGAAAACTGTTCTTAAGTGTAATGAGATGTGTTTTTAGCTTTGGCCAGGAATTTTTTCTTTTACATGGTAGGACATGAACCTTATGTGTTCTTTACGCATGTGATTGTCAGAAGATCAAAAGTGTACCTGTGATTTCTGGTTTAAAAATGATGGATTGAGGTCTATGAATTCTTTTATTAAAAAAAATCATCCAAGAACCAAAAAAGAAAGAGGAGAAAAAAGTAATGCAAACTTGATCTCTGATAGAACTGGGAGATATATGAAACCTCAAACAATTATAACAAAGTAGGAAAAAAGGAACTGCCAAAAGCAGTAAAGGCCAGCTGGGACAGATGAGCATGTGAAGAGAAGACCTGTATAGTGACAGAGCTCAGCAAAAGCTCAACACAGCTCTCTCAAATAAGTGTGCAACGGTGAAATTTAAATAATACATATTTTATTTACAACAATGGGAACAGGGAACATCTCTGGATGCTTGGAAGTGAAGTCAGGGTCAACTGTGGAATCACATGAACAACCCATATTCACAGAAAGTAACCTCTGGTCGTAGGAAAAAGGAGGCGAGACCCTTTATATTGTAAGCAGTGCTGCAGTTTGTTAGCAGGGAAGATGTAACAGCTAAATTAAGCCATGCGCCCAGGCCGCTCTGTCATTAGCAGAACTGCGGGGAGTCTGCACCATAGCTTTATCCACTCTTCCATCAAATCCCAGAATGCTGATAGGGAGGGTGATCATTTGAAAGATGAGTGATCATAACAGGAACCAGCAGAGACTTTAAACAAGGCTATTGCAGGGGGAAAAAAGAGGTAAAGAAACAGAAAAATACAGAAAACAGAAAAAAAAAAAACCCCAAATATTAGGAGAAGAACATTCACCAATAAAAATACACCAAGGAGGTGATAAAAATCATGACCACATATGTCATCAAGAATTAGTAAAAACCCTTAATGAGACAGTACGTATATAAGAGCTCAGGAAAGATGCCCCTCTAGAGACACTCCTTACTCTTCTTTATCCTGATCCGTTCTCCAGGAAGCTGACCTCTGAACTATTCAAAAGGCTTCCTTTTCCCTAGCTTCTAGTTGGGCTTGGCCAACTGAGAGTACTAGAAGCAGGATGGAGGGGGTGAGGAGACTAGGTCGTTATTCCCTTGGGTCCCCTAGTGGGGTCATACTGGGCTGGCTGGGTCCTTTGACTAAGTAAGGAGAGACTTTTAAATGGCTCTGTCTTTGGGTTCCAGTTACTACTCCCTCCCTTTGCCCCTTCAGACCTATAGTCAGTAACAGTGGCCCCCAAGGAGGTACTGCACTAACCCTCATGTGCTCCCTGCATTCTGCCTTCACCTTTATAAGCAATCCCTTTAGTAATTTTCTTCAATTTGAGTGTGCCATCTATTTTTTGCAAAGATCCTAAGACAATGAAAACGGCAAAGCTCAGAAATTAAACACTATAGAAATGAGCCAGACTGGAAGCAGCACAAAGGAAAATAGATTCTTCTGAAAACACAGGCACAATTAATGGTAGGAATTAGAAAAGGTATAATATGAAATTAAAATATAGTTTTAAAAGATAAGAGAGAAAAGAATAGATATGGAAGACATGCAAATCAGTGTCATGGACAAAGAGAACAAAAATAATGTAACCAAACAAATATTTAAAGATGTAACTCAAGATAACTTATCAAAAATAAAAGTTGAACCTACAGATGGGATGCATATACCACAGCCAAGAGAAAAAAATAGCACAGATGTTCAATACTCAAACCTATCCTAGTAAAGTTTCATAGTTCAATATATATTTATTTATAGCCTGCATCCAGATAAAAAGATTAAGATATTTAAAGTGGAAAAATGCAGGACAGCCTCAGATTTCCCTATAGCAATACTCAAAACTGTAAAACAATCATAGCCAAATAAGTCTTGAAAAAAGAGTGGCTCAAGAATCTTTATACCTAGACAAACTGCAATTCAACATAAAGGCAACAATTTTGAACGTACAGGAACTCAGGGAATATAAGTTTTTAAGTTCTTTTTAACTTCAGCCTTCCTTTGATAGATGGAGAAACTACAACAAAAAGATTGATTATGGGAATTGAATCCATTGTCCCTGCAACTAAGATCAAAACAAATGTGAGAATTATGGTAAAAATTAGACTGTAAATGTCAAAAATTAGACCATATAGAAATTATATATCCAACAAAAGTAAGTAAATGAGGAGGGAGCAGTAAGAGGTGGAATAAATATGCTTATCATAAGATAGAGATATTATTTAAAACTTGTAAATAGAGATATAGGGATATTTAGAGATATAAAGGTAGATTGATGTTGGTGGTGTCAGGAACAGATGACATGCTCAAAAAGGGTGACTGAAGAGATTTTAATGAAGGTCTGATTATAAAGGCCTGAGAAGAACACCAGAGATGAACAAGGGGTGATGTAGCAACACCACGAAGCCACTAGTACTTCTGGGCCTGAAGGGGCAAGAGGAGGAAACTGTTTCCAGGATACGTTAGCAAAGAATGAGGCATTCTTCAAGTTTATAAATAATGGTATTGGCAGAAGTGCTGTAGACTAGGAGGGAAATTCATATCCAGAATAAGTTTATGTTTCTATAAAGGCAAATTGCTATACCTTCCATGAGAGAAGGGATACACAGTGATCAGCCTGCTACCGTGTTGGGCATTTGACAGTGGTGGTAGTCAGATCGGCTTTGGTGAGAGGAAAATCATGTTGTTCAGCTCATATGTAGTCTCCATCCCTGACACAGTGGACATTTTTTACATGAACCTATTGGCGAGTATTTAGGTTACTGGAGAAATAGGCCAAATGGTATATAGATATGTTTCCTATAAGCAGCATATTGCCAAACTGTGTATGTGTGTGTGTGTGTGTGTATTCAGTCTGATAATACAGTTATATTTACTGTGATATTTTGTACATTTGTATTTTTTTCTGGAAGGAATACATGTCCTGTTTGTTACTCTTGTTGTCTGTTTGTATTAAGTTTTTGTTTACTCTTGTCTTTCTGTCCAATGTTTTGACAGTGACAAATCTGCCTCCTCACAGACACAGTCCATGACTACAACCAGGCCTTATTCTTTCTGCTCTGCCAGGGCATTACTATGAGATGTCAGAAATGGCTTAGTTTCTAGGCATTAGGCTATATATTTTTCCCCACTACCCAACTCCCTGTAAATCTGTTATCTGAACCATCAAGTTGACAACACTTTTTTCAGCCTTTTATCAGGAGATACTGACTCCAGTTACCTGATTGCCCTGGACCTTTTTCATTTCCTATCATCCCAAAGGATGCTTTTCTGCTGCTGTCTGCTCCCAGATCTGTGGCTCATGGTGCTCATGTGTTTTGGTTTTTATGGTCCACAAAGATGTTTATCTTACTATTGAATATTGAACCTGGCTAAGTTGTTTTGGTCATTCTTTTTTATATTTTATCCATCTTCACTATCTATAGAGGGCAGGAGTTTGCCAATGAATGAACCCACTTTATTTTTTTTTAATTCCAGTAACTTTATTAGATTGCATCCATGAACTTCAGTATAGATAATGTTCATATTATAATACTGTGATTAAAGATTTTAATAGTAAAACAATCAGGTTTCATGTGAAGTTCTGAGGCCCTCAGAACTGGACACTCACTAAAAGTATCTGCTTTCAGGCTAAGTTCTAGATCTCCTCTTCAATATCTGAAAAAGTCAAGTTAAGGTCTAAGTATATATTCAGAAACCATAGTAAAACTGAGAAATAATCAAACTAAAGTTAAATTGGCTACAAAAATCTCAATTGTGCCTAGATCATTCAATTTAAGTCTTGCTTCTGTTTATATTATTCTTATTTATTTAATCTCTAAAAGACTACTGAACCCACTTTTAATGAATATCTCTTACCCACTATCTACCAGTTAGTGGTTAAAGAATAAAGAGAAATATCTGAATATTTAAATATTTGTACCTATTGAACTTAAGAGCTACTTTAACTGTCGATATTCATTGGGTATTGTGTGTCCTTAGTCCTTTGTGTTTAATTACTATTAAAATATGAATTATTGTTCACAATAATAATGTTGCATTCACCCATTTTTGGCAAATTTTACACTGTATCATATGTAAGACCTCTTGGCACTTGTTATATGGGGAAGTGGTAATGAAAGTAATGAACATAAATAGGGATAAAATAGGGATAAAAGTAATGTTCTAGATTTTGGTTCCAAAATCCATCTATAGTAATAGAGGACAGCAGAGATGTGATTTAATGGAAGCATACATGGCAAGGATGTTAGCACTTTAGGTGAATAAAAGTCCTGTATGAATTATCAATATAAGTCTGCCAAAAAAATCTAATTCAAGTTAGACACAATAATAGAAATATAGTGATGAGAAAGATTGTTGGATAGTCCCCCCTTGCTCACTACTAAATGTTTACTCAATACTAAACATTGACTATTACTGTCAATTCCAAATGCCACACTATAAAAGAAACTAACCTGGAGCTTATCTAGAGAAAAGAAATCAAAATGTTAAAAGGTTTGAAAAACTATTATAAATAAGGAACATTTTAAGATATGAGCTTTGAAGGAATTTATAGGTGTCTTCAAATATTTCAAGGATATTAATATGAATAGAAGATTAATCATACTTCGTGTAGTTCAAGAAGACAGAACTAGAATGGATAGCTGTATGTTCCAGGTTTTCTAGTTCTAAAAAATTAGAATTTTTTAGGAATTTCATAAATATTAGAATTTTGGGGAAAAAATTCAGCTGTCTTTTCACTGTAACAAGTTTCATTGACGTTGTTCGGGTTAATGCTAACCGATGTTATAATAGATTCACACCTTCAACTGAAGATTGTATCAATATTTTTTCCTTTGAGGTTCTACCATTTACCAAGTTATATACCTCACTAAACATATTCATTTTTATAAACCCTTGTGAATTCCATTCCTGCATTATGTGTCAAATTTCCTTTCATTTGCTCTGACTTTACAAATGTTGTTCTATCCCATTTTTATCCATCACTGCCTTTGCTTTGCTTATCTCTTCTTGTCTATAAATCTCAGCCCCAATGTGACTTCTTCCTAGAAGCCTTCTTGATTTTTTATTGTTGTTGTTGTTACAAGTCTATCTCCCCACTAAGTCATTAATTCCTTAAGATAAAATACTGTAAATCCTATAAATATACCTATCACTCTATACAGTGCTTGACATAATGGATAGATGGATGGGTGGATTAATTAGTTGATTAAGATTTGTATCATTCTAGCCTAAACAGAGACAAGACATATGTCAGCATTTCTGCAAAAGAAGCAAGACATATAGAAAGAAAGTGGCCAACGTCAAGGCATATTGTTTTTGGACCAGGAAGTAAAATAGCTCTACGATAATAACAAGGTAACAAAGGACAACAGAAAAAAATTTAAATTGAAAAGAAAAGCTGTAGAAGCTTGAAAGGGAGAGTAAAAATATGTGCTTGTAAACAACTAATATCCCCTTTGTGTATTACTTGTTTTCTATGGTCAATTCAACTCAAATAGTCTTTGATTATAATAATTTTGCATGAAGATTCAATTTTACTGATGATGTAAGAGACTAGAACACTCTAGAGAGAAAATTCTATTTTATTGATATATTTCTAAAATATCCCATTTAATAAATAGCACTTTACTTCTTTTACAATGTGAAAGGCACCTGCATTTTATATTGGAAATGTATGGGCCAAGTTTCTATGTGACCAAATAAATCACTACTGTGCTTTCATTTGATAACTTTACCCTTATGTAATCCTGTAGATATGAAAGTATATATGGGAAACACCAAGATAATTGTTTTATGGAGGGAAACTAGTATTCTCTCATGCCTGTAGCCTTTAAAAAAGATAAAAAGAAGGAAAAAAACCTTATTAGTGCATGCTTGGAAAACAATTGCATTCATTTTCCTGGCAGAAGATTAAATTATTGTACATTATAGTGTGCATGTCTATGATAAGTAGGTTACTATAGATCATTTCAAGAGAAGGTGGAGGAAAGACTGCACTAACATCAGCTTCTCTGGTATTTGCAGGCTGTAAATTTCTTTAAATGATAAATGTAAAGATGGAAGACAGCTGGACAGAGGAAAAGACAGAATCAGATACTGGATGAGTTAGTACTGCAGCGCATGCTCCAGCGCTGTCTTATTACCACAAGGCTAGCAAACATCAAAGCCCCCACATCCCCCACTCCCTCCCCCTGAAATGTACCGATTTATATGAAAATTAAGATTACAAATTAAAGCCTGGCTATCCTGGAGTTTTCCAGTTCATCAGCCATCCAATAAAAATGATGTCAAGCCTGTATGCATAATTCCCAGAAGATTACTTTGTCCTTACAGCTAAGCCCTGTCCCTGATATGAAAGATCTCTATCCACTTTTATTGAAATAAAGAACTAACATCATAATCCCAATATTGAGGTATAATCTTCATTATCTCCTGACCCTCTTGAGGTTCCCCCAATCTATATTACTTCAGATTTGTTTATTTATAATCCTTATGTATTTACCTTTATTGAGATAGGATTAAAAACTGAAAAAAAAAAAAAGCTCCAAAAAATCCTTATGATCTCATGATTGAGTTTCAGTTCACCAACAATCAACTAATGTGTTAGACTGAGTTTGTTTTTTTTTTTTTTTTTTAAAGTGGCTCTTATGGTTGTATAGTCTAAGCTTGGAAAGGCATTAATTGGTCCCCGGAGTGTTGCTGTTTCATTAAATGAATTATTTCAATTCCAACCTGGTTTGAGAAATGATGGTAGCCTCCTCTTTTCCTGTTTACTAAAAAAGGTGGGGGTGGGCGGTGTATGAAAAGATAAACACCGAGATGATAATCCAGAGTAACTTCTACCTCTTTTCTTAGGAAGTTTTGATTCATACCTATAGTTAATTCAGGTAAACCACAATCCCCCAACCATTTTTCCCCCCTGGAGCCTTAATGGCCTCTGGCTATGCCTCGAGCTGTTAACTACCACACTACTCATTAATGCTGGTCAAAATGATTTCTTGGAGATTATTGCTCATTTTTTTAAATAGGCAAAACAGACTGTTCTGCACAAAGAATGAAATGGCACTATGAGCCATTTTTTCCCCTTTCAAAAAGCATAAACACCTATGATTACCGCATTTTACTGTGTATTTTTAAGACATTTCAAATATTTTTTTACTTGTATTTCCAAAGTGAAAACTGGGTTTGCAATTTACTGGTTTTTCACTGATAATCATGTTTTCTTACTTTACATTAATTTTCATTGTCATATTTGGAGAAACACATCTTGATTAAGAGATTTGGTAAGCATTCCTGGTTATTCGTACCTCTTATTTTTACCTTTTGTGCAAGAATATATTAAGATATTATTTGGCTTTCAGATTTGAAAACAGAGGAAATATGTACAGACTTCACTACTGGCATAAAACTGCACTGGAATATTTCTTCTTAAAATAACATATATTCTTTGATTGTAAAGGACTCTTGTCTTACCATTATGATAAAAAGTGGGGTTTTGTAGAACTTTCATTGGCTCAATTATTCCTCATCTGTGAGCCCTTTAATTTCATTCATTCATGCTTTTTACTTGAGTACCTGCTGCTCTTGCCTGGACACACTCAGAGATAAATCAGGAAAGAACAGGGAAGACAGGGAAGACAGAAACAGCTTATGATCACTAAGTGATTTTTGTATAAAGTGATATTCAAATATAAAGTCCTGTATTAGAATTATTAGCCTTACTAAAATGTTTATGCACCAACTAGAAGGGAAGTAACTGGAACCAATATTATTGTACACCTAATATTTTCTGGATATTGGTCTGAGTAATTTACATAAATTTTCTTATTCAAACCTTGTAACGACTTTACAGTCCTTATAGCAACTCTACAATTATTCCTATTTTATAGATGTATAAATTGGGACATTAAGATTATCAAAGATGTGGGAGAAAGAACAAGAAAGAATTGAAGGAAAGATGCAGAAAGTAAAGTTTCAGGTAAACATTTCTTCTTAGTACTCTGTCCCTTCATTTGTTCATAGATAAGAAGTGCATTCTTCCTTTCCTTTGAATACTGTGGCCTAAGGTAGCAAGACATCCCAGAGTCCCAGTTTAGATCTCACAGTTGACAGGAGGAGAATACTGATGAAGAAGGTTTATCCTACCAATCAGCGATTCATCTGAGTTAAATATAAATATTCCTTAGAGGGGCAAGCCTGCCAGTTATGAGTAATTTTGTGTGAATTTAAAACAATGCTTATTACTAGTTATGATGTAGGATCAACCTATCAATTGATCTGTTGATCGACTGATCGGTCTGTCTGCCTA
Organism: Camelus dromedarius; assembly: GCF_036321535.1. Taxonomy (NCBI): domain Eukaryota; kingdom Metazoa; phylum Chordata; class Mammalia; order Artiodactyla; family Camelidae; genus Camelus; species Camelus dromedarius. The sequence goes on from NC_087436.1 coordinate 76,302,479, forward strand.
TCTATCTATCTATCTTATCTATCTATCTATCTATCTATGGGAAGTAGAGACAGAAGGGGAAAAGGAATTGAAAAAGTGATATGAATGTAGGTTATTCTGAAGGATTTCTAATCTAGGTGAGGAGTATACAACTTAAGCCAGAAAAGCAAAATAGAATACCAGTATCAATGATGAAAGAAGAATTCAGGGTGAAGAAGTGAAAATAAATTTATGCCCTTGGCTTAGCTGAGCCCTGTCTAACATAAGACAGTGTGTACCATGTCTTGGAAAAGGTTTATAATTTACAAAGCTTGAATTCTCAGGGATAAGCCATGAATTACAGAGTATTCTAAAACCTTTACATTCTATGATAAGCCACTACTATGTTTTCTCCTGATCAAGGACAGGAACTTGTTTTTTAACGTAACTGACCAAAATGTTTTCCAATAAGAATTGTACTGGTGTACGTAATTTTAAGCTATAAATACAGGCTTCTTTCTTTATTTGCAGTGTCCGATTATTCTGGAACTACTTCTTTTCACTACAGAAGTAAAATTCTAATCAGTAACCAAAAAATGATCTATATTTTCTCTGGACAAGGATAAGAGAGGACCTAAGACAAATTTCATAAACAATCTTTGGCTTTCCAACAGCTGACAGTTTCCTCCATTATTAGGCACTGTCATCCTAAACTGATTTTCTAACTCTGATTCTGGATTTCTATCATCAGCTGACAAATAACTATTTCAGGTTATTTCATGAATATGAAGGGTTTCATTTTGATATGGTTGCCATCCTTATAAAGAAGGTATATGCAATTATTTAAATATTTCAAAGCAGGTGCTTCAGAGTATAACTCTAGGTATAACCTAGAATCTATGAGCTTAACTCATTAACTTAAAACAGTTGAGACAAAGATGATAATCAATTAGGCACACGTAAGCTGTGAAACTTCAGCCTTAGATATTTACTTGATATGAACTAATCTAACCCTCCTCCAATTCCCCAGTCATAAGGGAGAGAATAAAATTAAAGAACAGGTATGAAGTGATGGAAAATACATCATGGATCGTTGCTTCTCATACTTAGCAGTACTTTACAAGGGATACACAAGCATGAGTAATTTTAAGGGACTCAAAAATCTGTATTCTCAAATTCCATATGTACATCTTCCTAGACTAATCTGCCTAAGAGCCCTTCTGTGGTGTTGGTTCTTCTTTCTCAACTTTCCTTCACATTAACCTTTCTGCCACTTCATAAAGAAAGGCGTATCTCACACTCACTGGGAATCTTACTAAGTAGGGTACACTTACTTACCAATGTCAGAGCAGGCAGATAGCTAGATATGAGCAGAGAAAGGGGGACACAGGCCAAATGGCAGGGAACTACATATCTTGTGAATAATGGGGGTCCGTGGGCAGACAGAGAAAAGCAGGAATCTCCAGACTAATAAGAGACCACACATTTTGGAGAGATAAGTGTCCTGGAGGCAAAGAAAGGTGGAAAAATGCAAGAATCTCTAGTGTCCACATGTAAACTTTTGCTTATTATGCAAAATTACAATAAAATTAGCCTTGCAGATTATAAATTCCCATCATGCAATGACGCCATGACACTTCCGATCAAGACTAAATGAAGACAAAGATCTCTCCTGTCCTTAGGAAAGTGGATCTGGGATAAAAATCATGGAATATGATCCAAAACCCCTCCTTCCCCAATAAATATTCCACCCATTCATTTTTACACCCCATATAACCTGCATGGCAAAGAAATTCCCCTTGAGAGTGTCCTATCACTTAATATGTACTCACTTTACTTTCTTGACCTCTGTGTCTTGTCTCTGAATTCTTTCAGTGAGGAGACAAGAACCTACTCTCCAGTAACATCAAGACACAAAAATGTCTTGGATACCAAAGGAACAATTAGAAATATTTGTTTCCTAGAAGACTCTTTATATGACAGAGTCCATAATTTTTCAAAATTCTTTATAACATCTGTTATTTTAAACTTTAACTTTTGTACTTGCTTTCAGTAATAAAAGTAGGACTGTAGGACTTACCACTGCTTTAGGGCTCTAGGGATGGAAAACAGCCAGATGTTTGCTCTAATGTACTACCATATACTAAAGTTTTTCAGTATGTGAAAACTTTGGTCAATTTTTTTTTTTTTTTTTGGTGAATCTCTTTTACTCAAAATCATGCAAATGGGAAAACAAGTACAGTTTGATTCACATAATCTTATTACATATGAATTCTTAGGTCATAGAGAACAAGAGATAAACAACTTTTATTAGAACTTTTTTCTTTTTAAATGAATACAGAGAGAGTTGATTTGCTACGTTTACATGAACTCACTCCCTTCTACATCCCTTAAAATATTCACACACATGCACACATTCCCCATTGACAAAAAGCTGATTTTTTCTGGATGACTAGAGAGGAAAAATAAAATGATCACTGTTATATTTTGCACCAGTTTGAATTTGGGGGTAAAAAAAGCTCTGAAAGTAAAAATGTTAGCAATAACATTTCCCAGTCCTCTTTCAAATTACAATGCAGTTTTTCCTACACTGCTTCATTACACAATAACCCCAGGGGCATGAAAGTTTTTCTCCTCTATTTTGTATATGAGAAGATTGACATGCCAAAAGACATCCAGGTAGTAATAAGCCAAACTAGGACTAAAATTTAAGCCTTTGGGCTCTGAGCTCTGTGATTTCTTACTCTATGAAGCCACCGCCTGTGAAAAACTGCTCAACTTGCTAAGGGCTATGTTCTCAAAGTAAGCTTTTATAATATGCATTGAGGTGATGACCTTACTCCAGAAGTGCAAAATCTATCTTAATCATTGTTCAGAAAGCAATATATGTATGATTTATAAAGAAAGGACATTCCCCCCCCCAGAACTTCACAAAATTTAATTCCTACGTCCATATAAGGAAACAAGGTGTTTAAATAACCCTTCAAGTGTGCCTCAAGGAAATGATCTGTGTCTTTTAAGATTTCAAAGAGGCATTCATGTCTAGGAAAAAGCATAAGGGCTGTGATAAGTCACTCGGTCTGTTTCAGTGGTTTTCAGCCAAGTACAGTTAATGAGAAGTTCTAGTTCAGACGCCCAGATGACAATGGAATTCGAGGAGCTAAAGACGCATCAGTACAAGGGCATGTGACTCCAGACTTGCCTGGTGTGATTCTGAACTGGACATTGCAGTTTTTGAGCTTTGTGTTCTGGAAACCAATTAAGAAAACTTAAGTGGGATTTGTGAGTGTTCTCACTCTTCAAGTTACACACCACTACTGGCCAAATTGTAGCTATTGTCTGCTTGACTAGAAGTCAGAGAAACAGAAGGATAAGATAGGGAAAAGGAGAGGGGGGTATTGATGTGGGAGGACTGGGGAAAGGATGGGTGGTCAAGTAATGACCAAAAACAATGCTTCTTAGGACAAATTAATTTAAATCTGGAGAGCATCACCACGGGAAAAGTGCCCTTCAAATTACCTTTATGAGGAATTCAACACCTTACTAGTCAGTAATTTTCAGATGGCAGTATATAAAACAATCATCTGGAGGCTTGTTAAAAATACAGGCTTGTTTTGTATATCTGAGCTAGAGTCAAAGAAACTGCATCTTTAACACAGCACCCTGGGTGATTTTGATGCAGTAGGTCCATGAACTGTATTTTGAGAAAACCTGGGCTAGAATTCTAATCCCCAGATGGAAAATTCCTCCTGAAATTGTTTCTTACACCACTTCAACCCACATAAAGATCTGATGCTACAATTGTTTTAAAAAGTTTTCATTTCAAATTCTGTGTCAAATGTTCAGCATGAGAAAAATTCTTAGTGTCTAGGGTAATCTATGGACCAATGAACACAACAAATTGAGTGACAGTTCAAAAATCTCATATACTGTTCACTCGTTTGGTAGTTAAAGATGAGGAAATATTAACATATCAAAGCATTCTAATATAGTGGATATAATGTCAATTATTATCAAGACATCTCATGTACATATAATTTTTTTTGTTTTATACATTTTGATTAAACATATTTGGAATTTTTATTTAAATTACTAGGCCATCAACTTTGTATGACAGAATTCCAAAAAAAAAACAGGATTTCTGTGTGTATTTAAGAATGGGGTTCTGAATTATTTAGGGTCTAATCCAAACTGACCTAAAGGCTGGTCACAGGTATTTTAGACAGCTCCAGGTTTGGAGATGAGCTTTAAGATCATAACTAGTCAAAGTGTGGTTCCTAGACCAGCAACATCAGCATTGTCCAGGAATTAGTTAAAAATGCAGACACTCAGGTCCCAGTGAAACAAAATCTGCGTTTTAACATGATCCCCCAGATGGTTCATCTGCACATAAAACTTTGAGAAAACTTCTTTCCAGCTATTTCAGAGGCCTGATCCTTTCCAAATTTTCCCAGCTTTGTACTAACTTCCAGCACCACGCCCCACTTCTCCCACACATCCACACACTCCAGTATTTTTATTTAGACAGTCACCTCTTGTCCCTTGTTCTTATCTCCAAAGGGAAAATCACATAGATTCTAACTAGGTAACTCACAGACTTCATTCACAAGTTTCTATTAGCCAAAGAAAACTTTGCATCTCGATGATTAATTTTTCTGAACAATCTGCTGACAGACCTGAGCCCACCCAGGTAGTTTCTTTAAAGCAACAAGTCAAGGAGGGGTGTGGGTCATTTTGTATAGTTAGTCCAAGGATATTCACCATTAACTATCCTATATCCTTGCTTCAAAGCCCTGCTTTGGCCTCTCTAGGACTGTACTTGAGTAAAAAATAGTCAGTCTATTAAATTAAAAAAAGAAAAAAGAAGAATTTGCCCTATGTAAAAAGAACAATGCTATTACATAAAGCAATATCACGGGCTCCCACAATTTCGGTGTTGCCGAAAACTATTGCTGCTGCTAAATCACCGTTATTACCCTGGAACCACTTGGGAACATGCTAATTTATGCCCAAAGCAATATTAGTATTACTGTTTATTTTACTTATCTAAGAAGGCACCGTTCAAACTAGGTAGGTTGCCATAATTCTCCCTCCTCCTGATATGAGCCTAGGGAAAAGGATATAACAGTAACAAGGAAAAGCAGCCAGCAGTTTAGTAAATAATACTGCAAAAGTCAGGTATCATTTCTTATTTCCAATTACTCCAATTCCTATCATCAAGTAACTAGAGACAGTAATGTGCCTGGTGCTGGAGAGCAATCATTCAGGTAAGCTGAGGCTGCTCCTTCTGTTTCTCCATCTGCTAAGCTGTTAACACGAAGACATATTGACAAGGGCTCAAGGAAAACATGGAATATTTCATCAGGAAGATTATGCTGCCCTAGAGACAGATGTTAGAAAGCTGTAATATTTAAAAATAAAGAGATAAACACATGCTTGAGGGGAAGGAATAAAATAGTTTTAGAGTTGGGAGAGAAAATTAAAAAGAAAAAAGGAAAGATGGTAAGGTAGATGAGAGGTTTATATTGGCACAGGAAACGGCAAATCCTTATTGTGTAGGAAAAAACTTTTATGTCTGCCTCAGGCAATCATTTACTATTAGGGAGGCATTCTTAGAATGTATTCTTAGAGTAGATTTGTAAGAAGAGCTTAAGCAGGGCTGATTATGATTACAGAGAACAGATTTATCTCTTGTCATCAGATGGTTAATGTCAGGACTTTGACTTAAAACCATATACACTAGTTTTCATAAAAATTTAAACATGAGAAATGTCATATACTATGGTAATTCACATTCAGTGAATATAAAAACAACATTAAGTAATTATAACTCTGGATTTGTCTGGTGACTTTCACTGCACTTTGTCAGAAGTGGTCAAAACACTTTGTCTTCACTTATTTTTACTGGGGAAAAAATAGTAAACAGGATTATACTGGTGGGTTATATAAATATTTACAAATGACATAAGCTGCCATGTATTAAGTCAACACTTAACATCTTAATATTTTAAAATAGTAGAGTCTCCTATTTTGCTATGATTTTCCCACTTTTATAAATAAAATGCAAAAAGTAGCAGTAGAAAAGGAAAAGGAAGTCTGGCTTTGAATTCAAAGAGACTTGCATTAGATCCTAGATATTTACTTTGCTTCTTTGAGCTTCAGGTCCCCCATTTACAAAACAGGGATAGTAATACCCACCTCCTAGGGCTGCTGAGAGAGTTCAATATATTGTTAATAAAGGCCCTAGCATCATGCCTGAAAATTACAGGTTCTCAATAAATGGCCAGTTATGTCACTAACAAAAAAAACCAGATTGACACAAACAAGCTGATAGATATTCCAATTTAATTACTGGTTGTCCTTTTCTTAAAATCTCCAAGTTCTGATTGCATAGCAGAAGCCCTTCCTCACCACTTCCCCCACCGGGAAGGAGAAGGAGACAACCTCCTCAAGAATGGGGAGGACATGACAGAGACGGGTTCCCAGAGGAAGGAAGAGAAAATCGAATATGTCTACCAGAAAAGGCAAAGGAGGAGGAGGGAGGGGGCATGAGGTCTTACTTGATGGTCCTGCCTTCCCCCTCCAGGATGAAAACTCGGATAAATAATGGCAAAACCCAAAAGCAGAAGAGCGTCAGGAATTTGCCCTGTTCCCTGCTCAGCATTCTAGGAAGAAACAACCTTGCAAGACAACCACACCCAACACAGAACTACTACAAACAGAATAAAAGGGCGGCATCATGTGAGCAGGCCAAGGAAGGTTCTGTGATGGCAGGCCTCAAACCTCCTTGGCTCTTGTGCAGCACGGGCTTCTGTCCACGCATTCCTTCATGATCCCTGTAGGGTATGTGGAAGGCTGAGAGTTGAGAGTGAGAAGCCACTGGCGTCACTGTGAGATGACCCCAGAGCAGATGCAGCAGAGCAGACACAGGCTAAGCCAGGGCTCAGAGGGCAGGCATGGCCGAGACACGAGGACCTGCAGTGCTGTGAGAAGTGAGAAGAGAGCAAGTGAGCAAAGAGGGCTCCGGGCTCTGACCACTCTGAAAAAATAAAATACTGGTTTAACCATGACAGACTCTGGCAGCAGATTAACAAGGCGCTTAGTCTAGATTAGATGTATCTCCACAGAAGCCAGTGAGAACCCAGGTGGCAGCACAGAGATCCACACACCGGTCTGGGCTTTCTCCCCTCTTTGCCATGAGAACACAGGAACTTTTCCTGACACCTAAAAGCCATTTCTGCCAAGAGAAAGGGGAGGAGGGAGGACAAGGGAATGCCGAGATCTACCCCAGAGATCCTATTTTAAACCTAAAGAAACCTTGTTACTTTTCTTGTCATCTTCAAATTCTGTCCCATCCTGCTCCACTCAAAAAGAAATTTATTTCAGTTCTAAAGAAATGAAACGCCTTTTAGCTCTTGATAAGCTAGATGCAACGTGTCCAATTCTGTAAGTCATATTTTCTTTCCATTAGACCTAGAGATGAAACCCAAATATCCATTATGTCTCTATTCATAACTTAAAAGTGTCCTAATTACATTAGGTAATAGGAAATAGTACCTTAGGTACATTTTCTGTTTTTAAATTCTGCATTGATAATTTGGGCAGGTCCTTCCTTCTTTTCTTTATTCAATGAATATTTACTGAGTATCTACCATGAATGAATAATGTGCCAGGAGTTAAGGAAACAAATGAGACAAGGACCCTACCCTTAATAAGGTAGAAAGGTTTCTGTGATATGTGAGTGGACTCTAGAAGTTAAAGAAAAGCTAGTGGAGTATTGCTGCCCATTACTGAGTAACTACAAACACAACAAAACAAAACAACAACAGAATCTTACAACTATAGAGATGTATTACCTTTTCCCATCTATCAAATGCACACAAAAATAATAAGACAAAGGTTGACTATTATGCACAGAGCAGTTAAAAAGCATTTTTGTATAAAATCGTAATTACAGAAAAGCTCATTTCCAGAATAAGAACAGTAAATCAGGCTGCAGGGCAGTCAGAGGCATAGAATAAAAAATCTTATTTTTTTTTAAAAGTATATTTGCCATAATGACAGAGCAATAAGATATGGGAGAATAGGTCAGAAAGACTATCATCATTACCTTTTTCAATTTGTTTCAAATACTTTTAAGAGAGGCACACAAAAGAAGTTAAATAAAAAACGAACATTCTATAGTTCTTTTAGTTTTCTCAGTAAATATTGCTTGATACGTTTTAAGACATTAAATTTTAAAAAGTCAAATAACATTGTAATAAATGTCCTAGGATAGTTTGCTGTTTAAGGGTATAGAAATTTTTCATAAAGATAAAATATGATTATAGCCCTTAATTTATTAGCTTAAGTTCAAATTTTTACATTACAAGGATTTTTTAAAAATAGGCAATGGCAGCCTGAGGAGTATGTTAATTGATAACATGATTTTATGAAAACAAAACAGAATTTTATGACTATCCTTTAAAAAAAAATCCCTGTGATGTTCTGAGGATATTAGTCTATAGAAATAGCATTGCAAAATGTTTCCAGAAAAGCTCTTTGAACCATTGCCATTCACAGAATTTTTATTAGCCTTTCTTCCTTATCTCTGCTACCGTAAAGCTCCTTAGCACGGAGAGAGCACAAAATTTAGGAAAAGCCTCTGCTTTTATCCATTACCTCTGACAAAGTTGGTATTTCAGTCATCCTAAATGTGTATCATACACTGACTGAAAAGTGACATTGTTAGAGATTATAAATAATTAAATAAAATGGTATCTATCTGATTAGTATTTCAAAACAATATTTTATCTCTTCTCAACCCCCTCTTTATCTTTGTAGAGTGCAGTTGCATTTGAAATCTATGGTTTCTGGCATATCTGGGGTAAGGTTATACTAGGAATTTACCAGACCTGTCAGTCTCTAACTGTCTTCCATATTTCATTATATCATTCCAGTTATAATTAGTTGTCTGGTAAAATTAGGAACAGTCTATTTCAGTGAATGCTCATGTGAACATTTAACAACTTTTTGTTAGGATGACAGCTTAGTGACAGAAAGAATAAACCAGAAAGGGAGAGTCACTGAAGTAACCTTGGTTAACTCAATACTGCCAGCTCAATGGAAGATTTTAAGATTTTGCATTTTTCTCCTCTTTGTTATTAATCATCCACATATTTCTTGTCAAGAGATAAGCATCAATTTGATGGCATTCCTGCCTCAACTAGCATGTTTTGAACTGACCTGTCTTCATTGCTATGGCTCCCTAGAAACTTTGCTGCTGATGAGCGTTGATTCAGCTGAATGCTTTGACATTCAGCTTGTCAGTGAAAGCTATTTTAATCATTAAGATGCGTCTCCCTTCCAAGATTGCAAACTGTTGCTGCTTATACACAACATTCTATCATTTGATTACTGTGGAGAAGAAAAGAAAAGAGCCTGAATGGTTATTATTACTACAGATTATATAAAGAACTAGAATTTACAGAATATTTAACTGTGTATGAGATACTGTTCTAAGCAATTTATAGAGATTGTCTCATTTAATCCCTGCCATGGTGGAGTCTTGCCACCTGAGTTTGCATCCCATTTATTATCTGAATGATATGCAGCCCTCATCTTGAAGTAACAGTACTTACTTCAGAGGAATATTAAGAGGATTAAATGAGATAATTCACACACAGTACTTAGAATAGTACCTATAACCTAGAATTCTCATAGTGCTATTAGTGATTATTACTATTTTGATGTGAGAAATTAGCTGTTATTATATTAAGTTACTGAGATTTGGAGGTTAATTTTTAGAACAATTAGCCTATGCATACTAATATTCTTGCTACCAACATGGCCCAAACATGGCAGTGGGCATCCCAGACCTGAAGAGGACTTTGACTGGAAATGACCCAGAAGGGAATAGTGAGGACCAAAGATTAGATGGGGCTAATGAAGATGTCTGAGCAGATATCACACCAGAAGGACAGTGATGTTAAGTAAATATCTCCTTCATCTTAGAAATAAACTTCAATTACAGTGACAGAAAGAAACATTTGAATTATTCCTGAATTTGGACACTCAGATTTATAACTGCCACAGAATAATTTTCTTACTATTATTTATTATTTCTCTTCCCCTACTAGGGTGATAGTTATTTCTGTTTCTCATAGCAGATATTAAGTGCTTTTGAATTCATCAAATTATATATGTAATATACCAAACTATATAAATACAGTGTTAAAACAATCTCTAGTTAGCTCTGTTCTACTTAAAATCTTTCTCAGGTAGAGTGTAGTAACTGAGGAGAAGCCAATAACCACAAAGATGAGATCAATATTACACAACTCATTCTATACAGATATTTTTTAAATTGATAAATTTTTTAAAGGCTTGTTCATTAAAAAAAAAAAAAAAAGTCTTGATAGAGCCCTCCAGGATTTTTAGGCAGGGGTAAATTTGACAACACTTCTCTCAAGGCATTAAGTTTTGTTTAATTTTATCTTCCCTTTTAGACTGATTTGCTGCCTTTGTCTTAAGCTTCGACCAAATGAATTGGTCACTGTGAAACCTTCAGGTTGTTAAATGACAGATGCAAAGAAGGATTCCTCTGAAGATACGCTCTTTCTAACCTTCATGAACTTACTGTATCTAAATTTTTATAATGTATGGAACCATAAGTGAATAAAAGTAAAATGGGATTAGTCTGCTATACAGATGAGGTTTCAGCATCAAAATGTACGAAAAATATAGTCCATTTACCCTTAAATGCTATAATGTAAACGTCAGCCTGTCCTAATCACTGGAGTATACTAAGCTCCAAGCCAGGCAAATACAAAATTTTATGAATGAGTAAATTAATCAAACAGTAATTATTTTAATTATATGCAGTGTGTGTCACTCATGATTCATCTTTGTTATGAGAAAGTTGTTGCTTTTTTCACATGTGAGTGTAAGGTGAGTAGGTTTAGAATTTAAAGTTTCTAAATTGACTCTTGAAATTCTGAAGGTGTTATAAAGTTCTTAGATGGAAATTAAATAGTCTTTTAAAACTACTTTTCAGTGGCTGCTTAGTATTAGTGTTACTGTGTAGTAGGAAGAACAGTAATTGTTTTTTGACTTTCCATGTTGATTTTTCACATTTAAGAGTGAAGAATAGTATAATGAACCCCTCAAGTACCCAACTTCAACAATTATTACATATTGCCATTCTTATTTTATCTATGTCCCCCTTCCCAACCTCTCCCCGCCCCCCTGTTTTTTGGCTGGAGTATTTTAAAGTAAATCCTAGGCCTCGTATTATTTCAACCAATTATTTCAATATGTATCTCTAACAGATAAGGACTTGAACATAATACTACAACACCATTTAGCTCACCTAACAAAATTATTAACAGTTCCTTAATAGCATACAGTCCACGTTCAGATTATGCCTGGTCATCTCAAAATGTATTATATTTGGTTTTTTTAAATCAAGATCCAAACAGTGTCCACAATGGTTGTATTTGGTTAATATATCTCTAAACGTGGTTTTAATAGATAAATTCCTCCTCCCATTTTTAAAAATGACGTTTATTTGTTGAAGAAACCAGGTCATTTGTTCCGTTCAAATTCTCTCATCTGGATTTGGCTAATTGTAGCTTAACATGTCTCTCTCTTTTTTTTTTTTTTTTTTTTAAATAAAAATGATAGATCTAGAGCTTTGTTTGGATTCGAGATGAATTTTATACACGCACACATACATAAGATTTTCTTTTTGCAAGAATATTTCATAAGTGACCCTGTGCACTTCCAATTGCATTAGGAGGCACATATTTGTCTCTCTTATCATGATGTTGAACATTGACTTCAGATGTTGCCAGTCTGATCCATCATTGCAAAGTGCTCCAACTTTTCACCTATTAGCCACTGATGACAACTGGCTAGATCTATTATTTCATCAAGAGTTGCAAAATGGCAATTTTACAATTCAATCATTCTTTCTGCCTTTATTAGCTGTCATTCTATAAAGAAGAAATTTCTTTCATTAATTATGTGGATACCTGAAATAAAATTCATACCGAAAAGACAGGATAAATACTTGTTTCTTTACTGAATTTAATCTACTTTCAGTATTGAGTCCTTATAACTTCCAATACTGAGCAATGAGTTTCCCCCAACCCACTCTACACTCCTCCCGAATGTCAACAGGTGGTTTTCACAGTGAAACCTAGCAGAGCTAGAATGGGATAGAATAGGGCCGACCCAGGTGTGGTGCAGGAATTTAGGGGAGAAAGAGACTGGGTCAGGGAAGGGAGAAGGCATACCTTAAGCAGGTTCTAGGAGGTGGAATCTGAGTCTTCTGAGCTGTCCTGGACGTACGTGCTTTCCGTGGACTCACTGGGTTCCTTGCTGTCAGTGCCACTGTCGTCAGCAGCCGCGTTCTTCTCCTCCCAACAGGCCTCTTTGGAACCAGGAAGTATGCTGCCCTGGGTCTCCTGGTTCTTCCCGGAGCCCGGCACCAAGTACCTGCCCTTCCCCTTCAGCTCCAGCTGCCTCCTCAGCTCATCTGCCATCTGCGAGAGATCCCGCTTCATAGCGTAAGCATCTTCTCCATCTGCGTAATATTTGGGTTCCACCTCACTAATCTGAAAGTTGAGGGTGTTAGAATAGAGGTGCAGGGCTGCCCGGTTACTCTTCCTGACATGCAGGGACACGTACTTGGCACTAAAGTTCTCTATCATGGCCCGGGAGGCCTGGTCCATCAGCTTTTGGGCCAGGCCGAGGCGCCGGTGTGAACGCTTCACGGCAAGCGAGGTGATATGTCCGTGGGGGACGTCATCTGGGTCCTCCTCCATTTTGGCCAGGACGTAACCCACCATCTTCCCGTCCTCGGCCTCAGCGATGTAGGAGAGCTGGGGCCAGGAAAGGCCATGGTAGAAATAGTATTTCATCTGGTAGTTCTCGGGAAGGCAGAGGAGGTTGCAGTGTTGCATGTTCATCAGGTCGTCTGGCCGAGCATTGCGGATGTTCATAATGGCGGCAGGCAGCAAGCCGATCTGACGGCAGTGACCGGAGGAGGAGAAGCTGCCGCCAAGCACCAGGGACCCGGTTTGCCTTGGGAGTCTGGGTCCAGGGCCCGAAGCCGCGGGGCTGGATGCTGTGGATGCTGGATAGCGGGAAGGCTGGCAGACGGGGAGACGGAAGAGGCGGTGCTAAGACGCGGCTTCCGGAAGCCCGCCCCTAGTTGCAGCCAATGAGGTCCTCACGTCATTGTGCGCGCAAGCTCGCAGGGCTTGGCGGGGCGGGGGTGGGAAGTGGAGTTCATTAGGCTCTCAGGAGCTTTTAATGCAAGGTCTGATCCGTTGCTGTCATTATTCTGATATTTGTTTCAGTTTTAACTTTTAATATGGATACATCTGTATAAATTTTCACGAACTGAAGAAACCCATGTAACCAGAATCTAGAGGAAGAACTAGAACATCGCGAGCACCCCAGAAGCCCCTCTTCATGCCCCTTCCAGTCCTTCCTGCCCCCTGTTCCAAGAGCAACTTTCACCCCGCTGGATACTTGCTTCAGCTACCTTGTTTTGTGTAATTGTGTGTTCTTCATACTCTTTCCAGTTTGGTATTCTGTTGCCTAAATGTATCACTCTTTTTTCACCTATTGGAGTGTTGTTGGCCGTTTGTGCTATTTCCAATTTGGGAATAGTATGACTAGTGTAGCTAAATGTTTTGGAACATGTATCAACAAAAATACATGCATATTTACCTGGGATTAGAATTACTGGTCAGAAGATACTATGATATTCAACTTTTGTATAAATACTGCCAAGCAATGTTCCAGAATGGTTGCTGCACATTTTTATCAACATTTAGTATTTCCTCATCTTTTTCGTTTTACGCATTCTTGGGGGTGGGGGATTATGGTTTTCTTTTGTATTTCTCTAATCGCTAGTGAAGTTGAGCACGTTTTTTAGTATGCTTATTAACCATTCTATATATTCTTTTTATGAAGTGGTTGTTCAAGTCCTTTGTTCATTTTTCTATTGGGTTATGTGTCTTTTTCTCATTAACGTTTTTTAAAAATATATGTTCTGGATATGTGTCCTTTGTCAGATATACTTATAGTGAATAGCATCCCCCTCAATTGGTTGATTTTTCATTCTCTTAATGGTGATTTTTGACACCAAGTAGGAATTTTAACATAGTCCAATTTGTCCGGTTTTGGTTTTGTTTTTGTTTTAATTTCATGGTTAGTGCTTTTTGTGTCCTGTTTAAGAAATCTTTGCCAACTCCAGGGACACAGAGACATTCTTCTATGTTTTCTCCCAAAAACTTTATTGTTTTACATTTTATGCTTAGATATTAAGTCCATTGGAATTTATTTTTGTGTATGTTGTGATGTAGAGGTTCAGCTGGTTTTTGCTCATATGGATAGTCTATCCATCTAGCACCGCTTAATGTTTTAATTGACTCTATACATTGGAAGTTATTTACCAATATTATTTCCATTCAGAAATGTCTCTTTTATGTTATACCTCTCTCCAAGAACAAGGATATGTGTTTTGAGATGACATGGCTCTCAAAGCATAATCCAGGAAGTCATTTGGTTCTTCTGTAATAGTTTCTTCCTAAAATGGTTTGGACTATCAGAATTTGAGTACATTGTGTTCTTTTATAGGAACATTGTATATTTACTTGACTTCCCCAAGTATAGGCTTGACAAATGGGGCAAGTGTGAATAGACCAACTTAGAAGAAATCAAAACTCACATATCAATTATTAATCTATCGCTTGTATTTTCATCTCTTTTGTTTATCTTTTTTTTATTCCCTAGGCCATGAAAGAAAGATGAAAAAGATCCTTGGGCCTATGCAAACTTGGGAAGAAGAGGCACCAGATTAACCAGTAAGTTTTATTTGTTTGAGTCTGTTTAATCCTGAGTATGAGGCCTAATCTTAGGGTAAGACAACAACAAAAAGAGTTTTCAAAGGCAACTAGTTGGACCCAGAAAAGGAAAATGGCAGTTACTTTGACTGTAGTGTGAGCCAAAGCATTTTCATGCCTAAGTCATTTAGAGAGCAAAACACCTTATGACAGCTATATGATAATGTATAACAGATCATCAACAAATGAACAAATAAATATTTTTTATACCTACTGAAGTGAACTCTCATTGTTTCCTCCATTGTCCATAATTATAAACAAGACCAAAAATTATAAATTCAGTCATGTGGATAAGCAAGAGTAAATAGCAAAGAAGAATTTTCTACTTTCTCATGCTGCTGCATACTCCAAACCCACCTTTTTTTCTGGTCATTGACAGGGCATAGCTACATAAAATATGAAATCAATAATTTTGGGAAAAAAAGTTTCTGACATTAACACCGAGTTTAAACAGTGGGCAGTGGCTGTAAGACAGTCAAGAAACTCCCCTTGTATTGAAACGGGAGCAAACAGACTGGGTTTAATATAAGCCCAGCCTTCTCTGCTTGCAGAGAATAACATTGCATATTTTGTTAGGCTAACATTAAAATATGATTGTGTCTTTAGGAGTGCTGTGATGTGTAGGGAATAGCATAGTCAGAGAGGCTGGGGCAGAACTGACTCATACCAAACAATGGGCTGTTCTTTGTCTTCACGGATTTGTGTTCACACCTAAAAACAGTTTCTTTTTCCTCACAGCATAAAAATATATAAGCTTGTAATTACCAAGAAGACTTAGTGCTAGGGTTCTCTACAAGGTTTGTTTAAAGGAGAAAAAAGACTCTTTGGCATCTTGTGATAGGATGTTCATTTAAACTGGATGCAATAGAAGCTTTGGATTAGAAGAATATCCAATATACTATGTAAGCAGTATCTAGCTGTACCCAAGAGGGTGGACATTTGTGAAATTTGGGTGGGCCTTGGGACCCTGAGACAAGTTTTTATCCCAGAAAATGACCTCACTCCTATTGGTATAGATATGTAATGTCCTATGTAATGAATCTGAGACAAGCATCAGATAAATTTTTAGAGGCTTTCTAACAGGTAAGGTCTACACAAGATTTAAGGTGGCTAACAGAAGTCCATCAACATCTTGGATAAGGGCAGGGTTTCCAGTATATAAAATATTATCTAAATCCTTTTCCAAATGTGGGAGATCAAAGAAAGTCTTTCAATATAGTCTCAAGGAACTTGGGTCAATGTGAATTGCAGGTTTGTTTGGCTCTTGGATTGTACTGGAAAAGAAAACAAACTAGAACAAAGATCGGCTACTATAAAATATTCAGTAGTATATAGGAAGCAGGACAGCAAGGGGACAGGGTTAGGAATGACAGAAAAAGAAGGTAACACCATAGCATGCAATGCAATCTCTGCTAGGTTTCTTGCAGTACCAAGTGGATGGAAAAATACTGGATTCTTTTTAAGCATTTTCTTGAAGTAAACAGATGATTCAGCACTGTAATTGATCCAGAAAGGAGATATGTAAGCAATGATTATAATAATTATTGTGTGTATGAGGGAAGAGCCTGGGAAGGCTTCAGAAAAACATAACATTTGCTTTGATTTTTCCTTATCTTTTCAGGTTTGGCTCAAGTATCCTCTCTTTCATGTAGTCTTCTTTGACTCACTCTCCCCTGGAAAAATGAATTACTTCCTTATTTGTATGCTCCTCTCAATCATATCTATGTTTGTATCATTTACTTTATTCTTAATTCTTATCTTGTTTGTTTTTTGAGGATATGACCCTATCTTATGAAAATAGTTTTTATTTTTTTTCTGGGGGCTAGCAAATTGTATGCTGCATAGTAGGTCTTGACTGAATGCTTACATAATGAATATGCAATTAGAGGTATAACTATATTAAGACAGACTAAATCATTTCTTTATGCAGTCCAAAAATTCTATGATTATAGTACATATTTTTGTGTAATGATATCCATTATTGTTGCTTAAGCACTTAATGAGAAAATATGATAGTACTTATGCTGCATCACTTTCTATACTTAGCATTACTTTCCCTAACCAACTACATTATGTACCAAATGCTATAATGTCTAGGCTACTCAGAGATTTGCAGATCATTTTTATTATATAAAAGAAAAGTAAATTGGACATAATTTAGCAGTTGGTTTACAGCTCTAGGTTCCTCTTTAATGCCTTGGGAAGTGGGTTGGACATTGTCTGTTGTACTAATATTCATTTCCAACCTCTCACCCATAAACCATGTATCTTAGACTTACTTTCCAACCAGCTTCCAAGGAGATTTGGTCCATAGGAAGCCTGGGGGTGGGAGTGGGGTGGGGGATGGGAGAGAAGAAGGATGGGAGAAGCCAAGGTGTTTCTCTCCTACTAGCTTATCTTTGGATAGCATCTTCCTGCAGTGGCTGGTTTCCCCTGTGGTTTTAGCTACCCACCAGACAGCCTCTGCTGAATTCTAGTTTTCCCACCAGGCAACCATGGCTTCTAGTCTCTGGTAATAAGACTTACCCTTTTGTCCCTCCAGCCCTAGAAGTGGTGCTGGTTTCTTACCATTGCTAATCTTCTGGTTGCATCACCATCCCCTGTTGGCTTCTCAGCTCTTCTATCACTTATTACACATGTATTAAGTTTCTCAATTTAAATTATCTGCTACCTCATATCAGTCACAATGGCCATCATCAAAAGGTCTACAAGTAATAAATGCTGGAGAGGGTGTGGAGAAAACGGAACCCTCCTACATTGTGGGTGGGAATATAAACTGGTGCAGCCATGATGGAGAACAGTATGAAGGTTTCTTAAAAAACTAAACATAGACTTACCATATAATCCAGCAATCCCACTGCTAGGCAAATATCCAGAAAAGATGAAAATTCTAATTTGAAAAGATACATGCACCTCAAAGTTCATAGCAGCACTATTTACAATAGCCAAGATGTGGAAGCAGCCTAAATGTCCATTGACAGACAGATGGTAAAGAAGACATGGTGTATACACACACACACACACACACACATACACATACACATACACATATATATAAGGGAATACTACTCAGCCATAAAAAAGAATGAAATAATGCCATTTGCAGCAACATGGATGGACCTAGAGATTATCATACTCAGTGAAGTAAGCCAGACAGAGAAAGACAAATAACGTATGATATCACTTATATGTAGAATCTAAGGGAAAAAATGATACAAATGAACTTATTTACAAAACAAAAAGAGACAGACACAGGGAACAAACTTTTGGTTACCAAAAGGAAAAGCAGGGGGAGGGATAAATTAGGAATTTGGGATTAACTGATACACACTACTATATATAAAATAGATAAACAACAATGACCTGCTATATAGCATGGGGAACTATATTCAATATCTTATAAAAACCTTTAAAGGGAAAGAATCTGAAAAATTATATATATATAACTTTGCTGTATACCTGAAAATCAATTATGAATAAACTGTACTTCAATTTAAAAAAAAGAAAAAAGAAATAAATTACCTGGAATGATTTGTTGGCTGGTCCCTGACTGATAGAAATTATAGTGATTGACTATGTTTTTAATGTAAATTCAAATTTTATGTTATTTTTCTCAGTCTGACATACCAAACCTAAATACTGCAGCCACTTAGAATGATAATAAGGCAAAATATTCAGAGACAGTCATGGATTCACTGTTCTCAGGTATGAGAAAGGAAAACTTCTTTACATTAATGGAATTCCTGCTGGCAGCGGTACCAGAAACCTGTTCCATCAGTTCTATATTATTACCATGTACGTGTCCTGGCTGTTCCAAGCACCATTAGAAAGTCAAGCACTATAAGGGTTTTGGAGATTGTCAGACATCACTTGTAGTTAGTATTGTGTCAGCAGCAATTTGCATGCAAGATCTTAAACATCATTGCATGCAAATAGATGTGGGAGTGAAGAGTGGCAGTAGAGAAGGAGTGATGCCCAGAGACTAGCTGATACATCTCAAGAGAAGAGCTCTTTAAGAAATTAGGGGTTTGAGATTAGTAGATACAAACTACTACATATAAAATAGATAAACAACAAGGTCATACTGTATAGCACAGGGAACTATATTCAACATTTTGTAATAACCTAGAAAGAAAAAGAATATTTATAATTGAATCATTGTGCTATACACAGGAAGTTAATACAATGTTGTAAATCAACTATACTTCAATTTAAAAAAAAAGAAATTCTGCTGGGCATAGTGAGAAGAACCTTGATTTCAAATTTTGGTTCAAACATTTATTTAGCTGTGCTCTGGGGCAGGCCACTTATCTTTTGGGGGCTTTTTCTTTTCTCCTCTAGAAGATGGAAATCTGTATACCCCGCTACCTTGTTTTGAGAATGAAATGGGATAATGTATATGAGAGCTTCACGCAAAGGACTATTATTATTATCAAATATGACTTTTTTTTTTTATGGAAGAAGTGATCTTGAAGCCCTGAAAGTGCAGACTGACAGATGAACTTGATGAGAACAAAAATTTGGCACAACATAAAGGGTATGCAGCAGATGTAGAATGGTAGAAATTATGAATAGGTTTCAAAATAATTCGATTAAGAAAAGTAGTACTGGAATGACTAAAAAGCAAGGGAACAATAGGCTCTAGCTTTTGAAAAGGACACAAGAGGGAAAACTAATTTATTTCACATTTTCCCATTTAAATTTTATAATTTGTTCTGTTATTAGTTATAGAACCAGCCTTTTTGTAAAACTTGGCTGACATATTTTATCCCATGATCTCTTTGGAGCATTGGGTGCAACCAAGTGCTCTCATCTATATTGTAAAGTAGGAAGTAGAGTGATTAAGTGAGAGAAGTAAAACTACTTGAGAAATTAGTCATAAAGTTTTAGAGAGAATCTAGGATGCCAAACTCCTACATAAATTGCTTTTGGTTTCCTGGTTGCCAACATTTATAAATGTTGTTGCCTTATAATCTCCATGCTGCCTGGTCCTGTCACTTTTAAAATGGTTGACTCAATTTTTATTGTGTGTATGTGTCTGAGCATGTGGGCACACCAGAATTCAGCTCCTTAAAAAGTGAATTCTTTCTCAAACTCAAGGAGCTAATAAGCCTTCTCAGAAATTGTCTATGAGGAAAACTCAGTTTTGTTTTTCTAGCGTTTGTTTCACAAAGAAATTTTGTTTAGCAACCATGCCAAATATAGTTTTATTGTTGGGTTGAACTACATGATATCATGAATCTTTTCTAGGTGTAAAGTTCTATGATTATTAGCCTAGCACAGATGAATTTTGCTGTTGTTGGGTTTGGAAGTCCAAACTGGTGGGACTGCAGTGGGTGTCAAAGAGGTGAAGGATGATGTGTTGATGTAATACTGTGATACTGAGTTGAAATTCAGTGAATGAAAATCATTTCTTCTAACCTAACAGCAAATGACGTTAAAATGTTTATACTAAAAGGGGAAAACTAGTGGATTCTTTTTTCCTCAGTGTTAGGGAAAATTCTTTGTAGTAAATAATTTGCTATCTTTTTCAAGCCACAGCAGCAACACATACACAGTACCACCCTGTTTACAACCATTCCTGTAGTTCTAGGCTAGAATTAACTTGCAAAGTAGAATGTGTTAGTGTCCAATAATTTAGGGATACACAAAAATTCTTTCTAACTGATTATGAGAATTAACACTTTGTGAAATCTGATTTAGCATCACTTTGTTATAAGTGATGAGTGTGCGAGAGACATGGTCATATCTATACAGAGTCTTACTGCAGAGTGTTGTTCCCGTCATAACTGTAGGTCAGATAATTTGCTTTAGCTATTGTGGTCATCAGATTCAGAACTGGCTTTGGAGAAGCAGAATTAGATTTTGAAGCATTAGTGTAAAAACAGAGAATTGGCTTGCCTTTCAATATTTCATCAGGAAAAATCATGAGTTCAGGTTTCATGGAGTTTCTTGGGACCCTTACTACGGTAATTCCCCCTGATTGACTATTCAAGATGCATAAGCAAAACAACTCCATGTTATGAACATAGGTTGTATGTTTCAACTGGATAAATAATTCACCCACAATCAAGTTGCCACTTAAATACTGGGTTATGATTCACTTTCTAATTAATCCAAGAAATGTGAAGCATATTTAAAATCTTTTCTTTCCCTCAATTTTCTGCCTCTGTGTCTTTCTCTCACTGTTATTAGCACTTGGGTTTTGTCTCGGCTTCACTTCCCCAACACAGCACAGATTGAACATGCAAAGCATACACCTCAGAAGAAAGATGACACCTGGGTCACTAGTCTCCTGGCTCACTTTGCTAATCTACTTCAACTGCCATCACTAATTAGGTTGAAGAGATGACTACTACCATGGCTGTTACTGCTGTTGCTGTATTTAAATGCACTTGGAGAGCCATACATAATTTTTTTTTTCCACTTGGTGAACTTATTACTCAATTTCTAATCTAGGAAGACAAGAGAGTAACTTTCTAGAATTTGGGGTCCTTTTTACAGGATTGTATACTCTTAATGGTGCAGTATGTCCTCCGTTGTGAAAGAGTGTTTATAACATAACTGCAGCATTTGAAAGATAATGAAATCAACATGTATGTGCTCACCACTGAACCTAAGAAATAGGCTAATGCCAGTACCTTTGAAATCACTTTTATAACCCTTTCAAATTTCTTCCTTCCTCAAAAGTAATATCAATCTTGACTTGTATAATACTAACTATTCCTCATTGACATATGTCCTTAAATTACATATTATTTAACTTTTCCTATTTTAATAATTTTATAAGTGAAGTCATAGTGTGTATACTTCTGTAATTTGCATTTTTTCTCAACATTTCTTTAAGATTCATCTATGTTAGTATAGTTTATTTAATTTTATCATGGTCTAGTATAGCATTGTATGACTATAATGAATTAATTTATTAATTCATTTGTCACTCATGGACATCTGGGTTATTTCAAGGTTTTTGTTTTGTTTTGTCTTTTGCTTTTTGCTGTTACACACTGCATTTTTCTATTGCTGTGTAACAAATTACCAAAACCTTAGAGGCTTATAAAAGCACAAATTTGTTATAGTTTTGTGGGTCTGGAATCTGGATATAGCCTGGATCAGTTGGTTTTCTTTGCTTAGGATCTCATAAAGCCAAAATAAAGATATGGTCAGAGCTGCAGTCTTCTGAGAGACCCAAGGTCCTCTCAGCTTCAGAAACCACCCACCTTTCCCTGGCATGTGAATATGCAATATGGCATTTTGCTCATTCAAGGCCAAGAAAATAAATATCTTTAGTTTTGAATCTCTTCTACCTCTTTTCAAGGCCCTCTGATTAGGTCAGGCCCACCCAGAGTGGCATTCCTTTTGATTAACTCAAAGTCAATTAATCAGAGGCCTTAATTCCTTCTGCAGACTCCCTTCTGTCATATAATATAACATAATCATGAAAGTGATGGCTCATCATATTCACAAGTTCTTCTCACATTTAGGCTAAGGGCATTACACAGAATACCAGAAAGTGGAAATCTTCAGGGCAATTTTAGAATTCTACCTACCACACAAACAATTTTATAAATGAATAATCTTGACTGTGTCTCTTGTTTATCTTCTTGTAATTGTAAGAGTTCTTTATATGTTTTTTAAGTCTTCTAAGTTTGGCTGAACTGTTTCAAGATGGTTTTACCATATGCAGCCATCATTAAGAGAATTTCTCTTGTATACATTCTCAGTAACAATTAGAATTTGTATTTTAATTAATTCGTATAATTTTCTTTATTAAAGTCTTATCCATCACTTGTTAGACCTATTCCTGGATCACTTATTTTTAATTGATATTTTAATTTTTGAATTACATTTATTAAATCTTTCTTGCTGAAAACTTTTATGTATTAATCATATTCAATGAACTCACTAGATTATCTTATTATTTTTAGTAATTTATTTGTAGGTCTTTAAAATCTTTCTGTGTGGACAAATGTGTCATTTAACTAATAAGGACAACTTTTTTCCCTTTTCTATCCTTCTATTTTGTATTGCCTTTTCAAATCTTATGAAGCTGGGCAGGTCCTCCATACAGTGTTGAGTAGAAATAGTAGTAAGCACCATCCTTATCTACTTTCTGATTTTAGAGGTAATGTTTTTATTGCTTAGCCATTGAATACAATGCTTACTCTATGTTTTGGGTGGATATTCTTTATCATGTTCTTGTCCTTGTCTCCACAAAATGAGGTAAAATTTCAAAAGAATTATAACTAAATCTCAATAGGGACTTTAAAGAACTTGACAAGGTGATTTTAGAATGTATATGAAAGAGCAAAGGTTTCAGAATAACCAAGACACCACTGAAGAAAATGAAAAATATGTGGGAACATGACCTACTAGACACCAAAACTACTCATCAGAGTTAAAAAGAGGCATTTCATGATGATAAAAGATCAGTTCATCAACAGGGCAGAATTATTCCAGAGGTTTATACAGCTAATAACAGACTTCAAAATACATGAAGCAAAAACTGATAGAAGTGAAATAGTTTTCAATTACAGCTGGAGATTTTACTGTTTTTCTCTCAATAACTGATAAAACATATAGGCAGCAAATCAGTAAGTATGTAGAACACTTGAACAGTACTATCAAACAACCTTCCCTTATTGAATTTATGTAACAGTTTATCCCCAAACATCAGAATCTATAGTGCACATGGTGTAGTTACCAAAATAGACCATATTCTGGGCCATAAAACAGATCAATAAATGTAAGAAGATTTAAATTGTACAATGTGTATTCTCTGACCATAATGGAATTAAGTCAGAAATAAATAACAGAAGATCCTGGAACATACCCAAATATTTGGAAACTATACAGTGCATTTCCAAATATCTTATTGTTCAAAGAAGAAATCACAAGGGCAATTAGGCAGTATTTTGAATTGAATATATTAATACTTAAAAAAACAGTGATGTTAATAATATTTATATTGTTATCATTCTTAGATTGGGTGGTGGGTTCACAAGTGTTTGCTTTGTTATTATGCCCTAAGGCTCTAATATATGTTACATATATACTTCAGTGTATTGAAAATACACAATTAAAAGATAAATGAAAATTCATCTGAAAAAACACATGGAGGATACTCCCTGAAGAAAGACTGTATAGGCATAATCCAAAGTGAATTTGGGCTAGATATAGCCATGTGATAAATTTCAAGTTTTAAATAAAAGATAACATTAAATCTTAGGCTACAGTACATGAAGTCACCTGGTTAACTGTTGCTGTTTTTACTTCTAAAAACATTTGACCTTGAATAACGCTTAAGAACATACCACATCCCATGCTTGTTGCAAGTTCAGGTTCTCTGTAGTCTTTCCAAAGAATAGAAAAGGAACATATGTGCTCTGTGCAGTTGCTTGTATCATTAGGAAAAAAAAAAATCCACAGCATCTGCAACTCCTTGTTTAATTAGATCCTGAAGCAATGGCTGCAGCTGAGCCATTTATTGCTTCTGTAAACCAGAGCCAATAAAGGGAAGCTGTTTTTCCTAATGTCACTTTTGAAAGGGGAATTTGATGGTAACAGCGTAGGTGGGACAACTCAGACTGAGGAACTTAGACTGACCTCTGATGTAGTGGAAACAACTAAAGAGAGGCAGTGTGTCCTCTTTGATTTCATCATTGATCCACTGGTTTTTTAGTAGCATGTTGTTTATTCTCTATGCAGTCATTTTTTTCTTTCTCTTTTTGTGGTTGATTTCTAGTTTCATGCCATTGTGGTCAGAAAATATGCTTGAAATAATTGCTATCCTCTTAAACAACAAGGTCCTACTGTATAGCACAGGGAACTATATTCAATATTTTTTATTCAATATCCTAAAATGAAAAAGAATATATATGTATATGTATAACTGAATCACTTTGCTGTACACCAGAAACTAACACAACATTGTAAATAAACGAAACTTCAATTGAAAAAAAAAAGAGAGAGAGAGGTAGCATGTTCAACATCTGGCAGCAAGGCACATGCGAGTGGGAAGAAAAACTTAACCATGACATAAATACAGGAAAAACTCGGATTTTACTAGAGTCACCAACCAAAGGATAATTATCAGTAAAATGTCAGCTCCTAATTCAGTTTTTAATCTTAATAAAATGAGTAAATACCTTCATTTGTAAATTATATTTTAATTCAAATGAGGTATTTTTGGAATTACGTGTATAAAATTTTTCCTGAGATATGCTCTTCAGTACAAACATAAATGCAATCATTGTTAATTTATTAGATTTGTCTTTGAAATTAATGGATACTTTTTTTATTACTAGTAATTTTAAATGATTATTGGATAAAAATATAGTCTTCGAATAGCTGTAATTTCCTTAGACAACTATTTACCATAACAAAATGTTTGTTGCTCAAAATCATTAGGTGTTATTTTCCTAGTCCTTGAAGATTAAAGTGTAAATAATCCTTCCTTCCCAATATTGACAAGCTTGATCTTTAGATTCAAAACTTGCTTTTTCAAAAGAATTATATCATAAAGATTGCATAGCATATTTTTGCTATTTGGCTATAAAATGCATCTTTAAAAATTTTTGATATTCACTCTACTTCTGAAAAATGACATTTTCATAATATTAAATGGGACCAGAAAAGCATGTCAGATTTATAAAACTGTTTGTTCCTACAAAACTATAAGAGTGGAAGGCTTTTAAAAAGGGTTGGCTTGAGGCACTTCATTATTTTGAATGCCCGATTAATGTTCATAGTTTTCCATTGCTCACTTTTATGTGGGGGTTGGTCTGAAACGCAGTATATTATGCAATGGTTTTGTCATGTATCAGTGATGATATTAACAGTCTAATGCTAAACAGGTTCTGAGGAAATGAAGAGGGAAAAAATGACTTACTATATTTACCCTGAAACAAGATTCAATCTGCCACTGTATTTAATGCTCTATTTTTCATTATCTCACAAGCATATGTTGAAACCGCTACAGATGATGAAGTTAGCTGCTGGGCAGAGTTATCATCAATGCTTTCCATCTTTATTTTAATAAGAGGAACGAGCAAATTGTTTGTGACCTTTGTCAAGGGCTTCCTGGAAGACAGGAAACCTAACCACAAAATCACTAGCCTGGAGCCCTACTGAATATTCAAAACCACCTTTCCAAGAATAAAATGTCTTATAACAAAGCTATTGTTTCTGATAGAGCCTTGTCGTGAACAAAAGGTCCAGAAGCTAAAGATAAAATACATTTTCCTTTCTTCTCTTGAAAAAAATATTCTATCTGTTGTATTCGTTAGTGATCATGTTGGGTCTATAGGGAAAATATGTTTCCTTAAGGTTAACACATCCTTAAAAATAATAATGCCTGCTACCACTCAGGACACTGGAGTCTTAGTTAACCTTGACACATTTTTAAAACCAAGCCTCCTGGGTTAGAGGGATTCACCATATCTAAATAGCAATACATAGTCGCATCTATTGAGTGCTTACCACTGTTCATGTGCTAAGCTCTTTACTCAGTTATCTCATATAATCCTTACTCTGGAGATAAATCCTGTGATTATCTCTGTTTTATAGATTGGTAAACTGGACAGAGAAGGACCTGAGTAATTTACCTAAGGTTACCCAGTTAGCGCTGGATTGGAGCTCAGATGATGAACCTCGGACCCAGGTCAACTGATTCTCAGAGCCTCATTACTCCACACTGGAGGGATCCAGATTCCCAAATTGCTATCTTTGGAGATGATCTTAGTTATTATAAAAATAGTACATCTGGTATATCTGTCAATTAAAGGGATAAAGGAGTGTGAGAAGTCTTTAGTTCCTGTGGCACACACTCAATTATCCCACTAAATGGTAAGAACAATGGATAGCCTATGTTTTCCTGGAGGAAGATTGCACTTCCATCCCAGAGTGGTCATAACCCACCTCCATCTTGAAAATATTTTAGACATATATTTGGTCCTATCTAGAGACCAATATATTTTAGATGACATTGACTTTATTGCTATGGACTAAATGTCTTTCTGCAAAATTTTTATCTTAAAACCCTAACCCCCAATGTGATGGTATTTGGAGGTGAGGCCTTTGGTAAGTAATTAGGTATGATGAGGTCCTGAGGGTAGAATCCTCATGATGAAATTAGTGCCCTTATAAGAAGAGACCAGAGAAGCACCCCACTTTCTTTTTCTCTCTCTACCTTGTGAGGACACAGCAAGAGGGCAGGTGTCTGCAAACCTGAAAGATGACCCTCACCAGGCACTGAATCTGCTGGCACTTTGATTTTAGACTTCTCAGCCTTACAACTAGGAGAAATGACTGTTGTTTGAGCCCCACATCCTGTGTTATTCTGTTATAGCAGCCTGAACTGAATAAGACAGATGTCACTCACTTTATTGTCATCACACAGGCAAGAAAGTCTAAGCTGACATTAGCAAGTGTTTGCAGGTTAAAGCACCTCATTCCTAATGGAAAATGGCCACCTCTTCTTGACTTGTAACCCTAGGTATAGAATGGCCCAATAAACAATTGAAGAGAAAATGAACATTCACCATGTCCTGTGCCTATCAGTTACAGGATGATTACGGAAGATAATAGAACATGCGGATTTTAGGTTGTTTGTACTCATTTTTTAAATTCTATTTTCCTACAGTTTTCTCCTAACAGTAGTATCTTTTTCTAAAACTCTCCTATAGTTATTTGCGTATGTGAAAATACAATTAGAGAAAACTTATTTCCCTGTTTTAAAGCCTTACTGTTTCTCACAGTGATTTTTAAATCTCGACTAGAAACAAATATTTAACAGTGATGATGCATTGAAATTATCTTTTTTTTTTTAAGGCAAGCACTGCATGGCAGGCCACTGGTGACAGTGGTGAAACAGTTTGTTACTAGTCCATCATGCTCTAGGGAGCTTGCCCCAGAATGGAAATCAACACATTGCTTCTTTTATTGAGAATGTCTTGTAATGGAAAAAAAAAAAAAAAAAAAAAGGTAGCTGAATCAAACAGTATGCTTCTGATGAAGTTGGTTTATATTCCTACAGGCACTTTGAGTAGGACTGCCATGTACCACTTTCCAATTAAACATCAGTATTTCAGTCTATTTTCCTTATCAGATTTTCTTTGCTAGAAGCATTCACCTATTGCCTTTATTAAGGTCATATAGTCTCGTATTTTCTCGAAATCTTGTTAAGAACACGAAACAAACTTCATGAATAGTTCTCCATGCTCTCATTTTTTTAATTAAGTAGTTGCTAATAGTTCTTGTATTTCTTAATTAGTAAACACATTATCAATTGAACTTTTAGCATGAAGAACTCTAGACTGGGAGTCCTAAGACATTGCTTGGTTTCTCCTTTCATTGAATAGTCACGTATTGCTCACTAAAATCTTATGAAATGATTTCTTTAAAAAAAAAAAAGAAAATCCATTTTCATTTATAAGTAAATCATAGTAGTTTTTAAAATAGTCACATAAAATATCTTTTTTAATACAATAGATATTTCCATATCATTACTTCATAGAAACTTGACTCTCTCATTATTAAATAGATATTTTAAGAGTTATATTATGAACCAGTGCCTTGAATTTGCCCAAACTAAATGACTAAAGCCCCTGACACTGAATTTCAATCATATAATTTTATGTACGTGCATCTGTTAGTTGAAAAATTGAACATACACTGTCAAAATTTTTTAAACTGAAAGCTGTTTTGTAACATATTTTAAATGGAAAAATGGAATACAGTGTTATTTTCTTAGCTTGTTTCATTCTTGTTTGTTTTTTTTTTTAGCTTCAGCAAAGAATTCTTGTCACAACATTAAAGAAATATGGACAGTCTTCAGCAATGAAATTGATAATGAACAAAAATGAAAATAAAACCATGGTTAATTACAAAAGACATAGTGAGAAGAGCAAATTAGGATTTGGAAGTGAGGAAAATCTATAAGTAGTCACTTATTTCAGAGTTACATAGTTGGAACAATCCTGTCCAGTCCAACTTGATAATTCTTTAAGCCATGACATACAAATGACACCCACTGATTCAGGTCCTCTTTACAGGGTTAGTCTTAAATGGGTTGACCTAATTTGAACATGACACCTCTTTTCAGCTATCTTAAATTTCTCAAATCCATTTTTACTGATCATTGTTCAGTTTTGATCTGGCCTAGCCTCTTACGGTCTACACATGAATCTTTCTACCAGTGACCTCACTCTCAGGAACATATTCATGGAAGAATAGGAAAAACAGCTGTCCTGATGTGCACTGGCTCCCAGGGTGGGATGCCCACATTCTTTGCCTTGGCCTCATGGTCAGGATTCAAACAGATGTGATGAGAAGTCTTATCAGTTAATGCTGATTGATTTAATACTATGGTGGCTGAAATAAGAAGTTTGGAAAGGAAAATACGTGTCTTGATTGATACAGTTTAGACTTCCATAAAGAAATTTTGAGAGAAGGAATGTTACCTGAAAGTGGCCTCTTACTCATATGTCCTTTTTAAAAAAATTGAAGTATAGTTGACTTACAATATTAGTTGCAGTTTTACGAGTGATTCAATATTTTATAGATTAGATATCATACAAAGTGATTACATTACTATTCACCATATTGCCTGTGCTGTACATTACATCCCCGTGACATACACCTTAACCCCCTTCACCTAGTTCTCTCATCCCCTGCCCCGTTCCCTCTGGTAACCACTAGTTTGTTCTCTGTGAGTCAGTTTCTATATTGCTATGTTTGCTCATTTGTTTTGTTTTATAGATTCCATGTGTAAGTGAAATCATACAATATTTGTCTTTCTCTCTTTTACTTATTTCACTAAGCATAATACCCTCCAGGTCCATTCATGTTGTTGCGAATGGCAAGATTTCATTCTTTTTTATGGCCAATATTCCATGGTGTATATATATGCCACAACTTTTGTATCCATTCATCTGCCTTCTTGTGTTATCATACACTTAGCCAACTCTGTCTTTTGCTGTCAGGATTGTAGTTTGTTTGTACTAAGGTAGAAACCATTATTAAAGAAATAAAAGTGATGTAAAAGAAAAGAAGTGGAATTTGGAGTCAGGAAAACTGATTTCAGAGTACCCACTGGGGTTGGGTACTGAGACATTTGTAGTCAGATGTCTGCAAAACAAAGCTATTAATTCCTACTTCATAAGGTAATTTTTAACATTAGAAAAAAATACCTTCAAAGACAGCATAGGTCCTAATAGACATTAAGTGATCAAATAATGCTTAAATATGTTTTCATCGAGAGGCAAACATTCTTGTTGCATAAATGTCATTCTGACTTTCTGTAACATACTGAAACCATTGCTAATCCTAATATGAGGGTCACACTTATTTACTCATTCATTCACCTTGCATATTCAGTATATATGTGAACACACTGAAAAGTATGCATATAAACACCACATTTGCCTCTAAATTCAGATGCTTTTTGGACTCTCTGAAGGCCATTTAGTTTTTTTCTCTATGTCCACAAATCCTAGTGTAAGACATTTTGATTCAAGCCTCTATTTCATGACATTTGTTTGGATGGTTAAATTGATATAGCAGCACTAATAATGCTATCTGCCAAATGGTTCTGCATTCCTTTGTCTTCTTTGATTATGCCACTGTTAGCTACAGAATCAGGGAAGAAACGTCTAAAATTTCATTTTCTTTTGTCAAAGCTGATTGGCAGTATTCCAAGGGAGCAAAGCCAGATTGTCTTTGGAAATTGAAACTAAAACCCTGGACTTGAGATCAGAGACCTTAGTGCTACCATTCATTAATACTATTATGATATCCAGCTCTTGAAAAATACTCTGTGTGAACAATTGGGGAGTCTAGCAAAATAGTTTTGACATTTTGCTAACATTAGTGCTTCAACACTGAACCATCTGCTAGAGAGTTCTGAGTCTGAATGAAAGGTGTAAACCTGGATTAGCATCGATATGGTTTTCTATCAAGTTTGGCTTATTCTCATCTCACTGGATGTTTTCCAGGTCCCTTTGGAAGCCAAGATTGCCACTGTAGAGTGTAATGCCATATGTTAAGATTCATATGACATATTACCTAAAAGTCATGAATTACAATACCGTGTCTCTTTACGGAGCTGTGATTTAGAAATGTTTATGTAAATGCACCTCCAAAGAAAAATGGTACCCACTGTTAGGCAACACTATGCATGGTAGAAATGAAGAGATTCCCTGACTCAAGTGTATCTTGAAAACATCTAATCCTGGGATAATGAAAAATCAGTGCCTTTTCCTAAATGTACTGATCTTAGAGGGGAGAGGACAGATCAGAAGCGTCATTACGAATAAGCTAGGAACTTCTCTGAAACAATAAAATCACCAAGATAGTGACTCTGATGCCAAAAGCTAAGCTGTATGTCTAAGGGCAAGTCAAAAAATGGCAGAACGTATTATGTCACTAAAGAAAACAAAGATGAATGTTTTGTTCTGTTGAATATTTCAAAATGTAATGTATATACACACACACACATATATTTAGCCACACATACAGACATACACATGGCATTTTCTAGTTGTTAATCAAAGATTCTGCAGGTTGTAATTGGAGCTTGACACTTTTCTCTAATGTTATTCAAGAAGTGGATAAATGGTGCTTATCTTGGGATCTAAAATATACAATATTTTGACTTTTAAAAGGCTTTGGAACTGCTGGCTCTCTATTTCTTTATGCACAAATAGAAGGTAAGTATGTTGAGCTACTATTCTAGCAGAAGCAATAGACTTGCACAGCCCCAGTTACATCTCTTATTCTAGTCCCCTGCTATGAAACAAGTTACAGATTAACACATAAGGATTAGCCTAACTCTGGGGAAAGTGAATGTTTCTATATTCTAACCAGTGTTCTGTATTCTATATTCCAACTAATTAATGTCCATAGACACTCACTGACAGATACACATTTTATACTTCTTTTGGAAGATCTGGAATAGGATAGTTTTAGATTAATACCAAAAGTTGAAAGAAAACACTAATCATTGTGAGAAACAGATGTAAGTCTTTGAGAACAAAACATCAGTGTGCTGGCTTGTTTGTCTTCTGGGTGTGTGACGTTAATTTGTTCTATACATGAATTAGTAATGAAAGATTAAGACCGGTAATGCTATAAATCACCTATAGGAGAGATATACATTTCTATACATAACAATAAATAATTAATTTTGTCAGTAACATTTTCTATGTATATTTTAAATGACTAAATAAATATGGCATTCAAATGTAAGGAATGTTTCCACATTTAACTAGTCCAAATTATAAAGATTTCCAAATCTTTAGGAAGTTATATGGAAGTAAGATATTTTTATACATATATACATAAAAATATGTACATTGCATGTTGTTGCAAAATGAATAGCTGCACCCAAACTTGCTGGCCCATATTTTCTTAGCTCCAATCAGACTTAGTGGGCATATACTCAAGGTTCAGTGTCACTGTGGGATCAGCATGATCGGCTGTCACTGGTTTCACTGACATCTGTCCCCACAGTGAGACAAGCTGCAGCATGAATTATTGAAGACATACACATGCAGATCTGTGTCATGATTACGCCAAATAATACATGTTGCCACACTCAAAAGCTGAAAGAAGTCATGGCCGACATTGTCTTTAACCTTTTTGCTACTGTGTTACAGATTTAAAAGAGAAACATTTAAAAGAGAAACATACTGCTATTACATTTTGTGATTAGCTTTTGTTTCAGGTTAAAAAAAAATCATCTCCCCCCCTCCACCAAAGAGTTTTTATCTGCTCTCTTTAGCAGGTATTTGCCAAATGGTTTGAACATGCTCATTTTGTTAAATAGTTCTGTTTCATCAGATGATTAATATCCTACAGTTAAATGACAAAAACAGAATTAGTCTCCTCATTTGTAAAGTGACTTAAATTTGGCAGATTAGTAGATGTTACCTCACTAAAAAAGTGTCTCTAATTGGGGGAGCTTGAAGCAGCTTACAAAAAATAATGTTTATACTGGTAACCTTTTCTAAAGTTATTGCAGAATTTAAATAAGAACTTCATCGATATTTTTATCAAAAATGTCAACTCAAGAGTCCATCATTTGAATATTGTATACTACTGTGAAGCAGTGCTATTATAATACAATCCCCCCAAACCTCACAAAATTGTATCTAACACTCAGTTTTTAATCTATTATTTTTATAGTTTTATGTTTATCTATTAAGGGTTGAATTATATATAAATATGTATACTTCTGTGGCAGATTATATTGCTATATTACTAATGATGTTTGTATTTAATTGAATGATTCAAATATAACTCATGTGGTTATATTTGAACACATTGCTCGGCCTGTCTTCAGTTTTATTCTGCTATTAAATGCACACTTGCCTGTCATGCAGAGTTATTGTATAGATAGAATAAACCAATAGATGTAAAAGTGCTTCACAAATTCAGAACACTGCTATTTAATATCTATAATAGCTGTTTCATAAGTGAGTAGCTGTTAAAATGACATTCTTCAAAAGACATTTATTTGCATTCTAACAAGAGGATCTAGGAAATTTCCCAATAATTCTAGCTCCCCTGTCTTATTTTCCACTCTATTCTAATTTCTGTTTCTAAGTTGATTGTCAGACACTCAGGGACTTGAATGGCATCTGTGGCTCTTAGAAGTAAATTTTTGGTAAGGTGCTTAGAAAAATGGAGTTGGATGTTATTGAGATAAAATTCTTGGTTCTCTCATCTTTCTGCACATCTTGTGAGCAGAGGAACTGACTGCTGTTGTTCTGAACTGTTATTTCAAGGATGTTTCAATAGTGAACAGCCTTGGAAGATAGGATAGCATGCCAGAGCAAAGGGCATGCATGCTTACTGCCTAGTAGAAAAGATTTGGGTTTCCCAAGCTCAGAATTCCTATCTGTAATGCAACCCATTGCGTGTGCAGGTATCATCTGTCCCTTTTTGTGTGGCCCTTTGGAATTGGGGCTCAGCACAAATGCCAGTTCTCTGACTATTGCTGTTGCTGTAATGAACCACCCTTTGTCTTTGACCCAGAAGTCTTATATCTTTTGCTAGAGTTCATGAAACTGAGGTGGGCTAACTTGTTAGATTGCAGGGACAGTAAAATCTCATACTCTTCACAGTTCTTGATAGATACTGCTAGAAAAATCCCCCACTATGTCTCTGTCCCAAAGTAGTTATCCCTTTTATGATGAGAGGCTTGGGAGCGGGGTGAGGCAAGCAAGGAAAGTGATTTTGAAATAAAGGAATTACAAAGCAAGAAAGAATGAATGGGAGGAGTATGACTTCACTACTCACTCCTGCTAATGCCAGGCTGTCAATAAATGAAGGCTGAAATGTAGTGCAAACCTGATGATATTGGTAATAGCAGTTTCTTGTGGATAGGTATGTGTTATAAACTCCTGAATTTGTACCTTTAACATGTCTTCACCCACCACACAACAAATGCTTTCTGACCATAAATACCAAAACAGCTCCAATATAGTTCATAGCCATTGCCCAGAAAATTCCTTGTTGCCGTCCTGACTTGCTCTCATCTCCCAACCAGCTCCTAGATCTTGACATTATTACCTGGTTAATCCTCTGTGTCTTCCATTTGAACTCAGTGTTTTTCTGGCTATGAACATCAACCTTGGTTAAGAGGTGTCACTTCATTTCTTTTTTGGGTAGTGTGGTAGAAAATTGTTTGATAGCTCATATATATTTCTCTCTCGCTCTTTCTCTCTTTATTTATTTATTTATTTATTTATTTATTTATTTATTTATTTATTTATTTATTTATTTATTTATTTATTTATTTTGCCTTTGGTAAAAATGCCACAAGCTTACTTTGGACAGATCATTCTTGCCTTATTCTCTACCACATAGCTGGATCAGGTCAATTCCATTCCAAGCTCCATTGATGAGGTTATTAAGCATATCTTACCCCTCTCTTGACAGTGATTCCAAGATGGAGACATAACTTAACCAATCCTTGGATCTCAGGTATTTTGCTAGTTGTTTTGAGTCAGATCTTGATAGATCTGCGTAAGGAGGCACAATTATGCAGCAGTCATAAACAGAACTGACGGGATAGAGAAGACAAAGAAATAGAGAGAAATAGATTTCTGGTCACTAATTTTTCATTCTAGATCAAGGCTTTTTATCTGATGCTATTGGTGGACTTTTCATTCAGATAATACCATAACATTCTTTTTTTTTGGTTGGGTTTCCTGAGTTTTTTTCAATTTTAATTGTTATCTTTTATTATTTTACAATATGTTTTTTAAAACGCCATTGTAGTTGCATTAACTGTTCCATGAGACCTGGAATCAAAGAACACTGAGAATTAGAGCGCACAAACCTCAAGCTGTAATACCTACTTGTGCTGAAGCGGTGCTGCTGAAGGGATGACGTTCCTTTCGTAAGCATGTGTGTGGCAATGCAAAATAAAACACGGACGTGTTAGAACAGTAAACTTTGTTTCAGTGGCTATAGAAAGTGGTTTTATCTTTCTTAGGAAAGGTCCTAATTAATAAAGATAATTATTTTGATAATTGCACTGGATTCAGTCCTTTCAGATTCAGTTCTTAGTGTTAGCAGAGTCGTTGTTCTGGTTGGGATTATACAGATCTTTTTAAAATGGTGTTTACAATATTCTTAAGAAAGCTTTTTTTTTTTTTTAAATAATAGAAATAGAAATAGAAAAAGTATAGGTAAAAAACCATTGTTTGGGACTGAAATTTGACCCAATCAATTCATATTGCCTCTGCTTGGCTTGAGTAAAATTTTGAAGCCAATAAAGTTGGTCCTGTGGATTCAGCCCTTTTTTAAAATCTGTCCTCTGTGTTTTTGTCTGTCAGAATTCTGGAACCTTTGTCTCCTTATATCTTTCTTAGTTGCCAGGCACCTTACAGCCTTTCTTTCCAGACCCCTGTCCAATCTAGTTCTCAAAGACTGCATTCACACTAAAGCATTGATTTTTGGGGGGTGTGTGTGAGAGAGAGAGAGAGAGGGAGAGAGAGAGAGGGAGAACTCCCAGGAAAATATATCAAAAATCTATGCGTCCTTTTCCTCCAAATAGTCACACAAATTTACATACAGTTTAAGAGGGTTTACTATTTACCTAATCTTGTCTATGATTCATGGGTCCCAGGTTAAGAGCCCATTCATTAAGTTATAAATAACAAATAATAACTTTATGTGTTAACCCCTTAAGCAAATATGTTTATTTAAATAACAGTTAAAACCTTAAATGAAAGATACCATTCTGATTGTGTAACTCTGTGTAGTATCCAGGGGTTGGTATAAGATAATTTGTATAAAGTCATCTTCCTGTGTTTCCTGAAACCTCACAGGTCAAGGTGTGACTTACTCTATTCTTACTGGCCTAGCATGTGAAACTGGGCATTAATGGGGATCAGGGAGCTAGTTCCTGGTCATTACATTAGAGTAGTAGTCTTCTGTAATAATGTGCTACATTAATAATGTAATAATGTGGACCCTGTAGCGAGCAGATTTGACAGTTGTCTATATGAAGTAATTTTGTCATCGTGTTCCATTATCCCCCAGGCTAGTATGAGACCAGAATAAACATTGGAGAAGGTTAGTTTGCTTTTAGACTCAAAGAGTTGAAGGCACACAGTTAATTAAATTAAAAAAGATCATAATATACTTCTTGGTACTTGACTGGGATGTGTAAATTTCCACTATTGCATTAAGTATAAAGTTGTTTGGTGCCAGGATAAGAGAAAAAGATGGTGCTCTGCCTTACTCTGTATGTCTTCATATGTCTCATAATCCAGAGTATGCATATGTAACTATAAAATTCCATTTTTGTCTATCATTTATGCTACACTTTAAATATTAATTGAACACAGCTGCAATATATTTTGTTTCTGAATATTGAAGCAATTTGGGTTACCTTTGGATGTACCCTGGCAGGGTACATTGGGAGGGAAAAATCTTCATAAAGAAGTCATAGTCTTGTTTAAAAGGTGATTGAGAAACAAATTATCTTTCAAAAAATCTCTAGTTCTCTATTCTAAGCCAATTATAAAAAGGATATATGGAAAACACTTGCATTGTTTGCAGTTGATATACTTGTCCCCCCAATGTTAACTTATTTATGAGTATGCAAATTTTATGCAAAATTAGGATATTCCCCGGGGGTATAGCATTCTACTGTCAGCAAGATATTCCAAAAACAGATGTTTTAATAAAGTCTTTAGGATTTGATGAGGGAAATTATGAAGTGCTATGTGAAGTCAGTTTTTTGTAATTTGAAAAAATTTCAAAAGCATATTGATGCAGTCTTCCTTAGAGTAGATATAGAAATCCTCTTTTACTAGTAGCCAGACACAAAAGGATTTAGTACAGCAAAAAATGGTAACAAAGATGTGGCATCTTAAAAGACTTTTCAGAATTCAGGCATTTCTTTCCTTTTATGATTATGATTATATTGTCTTTTGAGCGTTCTGTCTCAAAAACCTGAACTAATTTGAGCTTTGTGAGAATGGATTATTTATTAAAATATACTCCAAATAATAGTTTAGCTTGCATAAAGAAAGTTAGGATTACAGATTCTTCACGATTTTCAAAGATTGAGAGCCTGTATATAATTACTGGAAGTTTAACTATGGAATAAAATCACTTCTTTAAAATGGGACAGAAAAGCACACTGATTTGATATCTCTTTCTCTAGACTTCATTTAATTTTGAAAATAAATGAAAAGCTTTCCTCATTTCATCTCACAGAAATTTGTGAGGTAGTGACTTGACATATGGAATGTCAGGTGTGAGGGACAGTAGCCACTTCACCTCCTATTCCCATTTCCCACCCATCCATCCCCTACCTCTCCAGTTAATTTCTTAAAAGGACAGAAACATGTTTGTTCAATAAGGAGAATTAGGTCAAATACAACAAAATGGCTAATTTTGCGAGCATCTCCATCATGAAATATTTATTATACAAAGTTGTATTGGTATCATTTGTAGCCATAAGCTCTGATTAAACAAAGGAGACTTTTTAAAAAAGCAACAGCATGTAGGGCAGTGAGAAGAACCTTTTTTCCCCAATGATGGATTCCTGTTTAAAAAAAAAAATCTGGGCTTTTGGCTCTCAATACCAATTTGCATGCTGTTTTGCATATATTTACATATGACATTCCTGAGCCCCTAATTCCAAATATGCAAAATAAAATAAAATTAATTAAATAGAGTACATGACTACAGGTGAATTCCAACCTGATGGGAAGGGCATGGCACACACAGACAAAATACAGAACAGATTTGGAAACCAATCATTCTAATTGCATCCCAGATGAAGAGTCAGTAACTCTGAAGCTGAGGGTGGCTACGCCTCAGCTCTTGTCTGTAGAGGGCTTGCCAGGACTCCTTTGGCATAGCCTGCCTTTCCAGCTTTCCTAGTCACATCCATTAGAGGTCACATCATTGTCATCATTATCATCAGTCTGCATTTTTAAGATTTGTGCATCTACATACATGATCTCACTTGATTTTCTTATCAAATCTCTGAGGGAAAAAAATTATTTTCCTTAATTCAGAAATGAAGAACCTAAGGACAAGAGAGGTTAAATGATTTCCCACAAAATTATACTTACAGCAAGCCAGCAGAGTTGGGGGGAAAACCTGGGATAAGCTATAGTTTACTCCAAATTTAATGTTCTTTCCTCTACTTTAAGATGCTTCCTATATCTCCTCCATCCTAGCTTTGTAAATTAGATAATGGCTGACAGTGTTTTTGTGTTTATTGCCCCTCGCCCCAGGGTTTTCTGGGGCTCCCTTATGTAACCTTTTTTCCTCCATCACTTCTGATTCTTAATATTTTTAAATTTTATCTCTGTTTCACTTTTTTGACTTGTTTTAAGAAAAATATCTTATAAACTCATTTGTGCTCTGATGTTTATGATTTAATGTATTACAAAATAATCTTACTTCAGCAAACCTAATGAACATATGTTTATGAATTTATTGAGAATCTACTGTATGCCAAGCACTTCTCTAGATTATGGGTACAACAGTTAAAATACATTACTCTCATGGAACTTAAATTTTAAGGTCAGAGAAGTAGAGATAGGTAATAAATTAATTGCGAAGTATATTGAATGATTATAGTGCTGAAGAAAAAAGAAAGAAGAGAGATTGGTTCAATTTTAAATAAGGTGTTCAAGAATGCCTTAAAGAGAAAGTGACGTTTGAGTGATGATATGAGGATGTAGGAAGTGAGCTCTCCAGATGCCTAGGGGAAGATTCTACTGGTCAGATGGAAGGGCAAACATGAAGTTTCTGAGACAGGAGTAAAACTAGCATATGCAAAGAGCAACAAGGAGACCATTGTGGCCATTGAGAGGGCTTGCACTTTTACTCTGAATGAGATGGAAAGCTATTGGAGAATTGAATAAAGGAATGTAATGATTTGTCCCGCCATTTGTGGTAGATTGGAAAACCTGACCACAATATGTTTAGTCCTCCTAGCAAGAAGTGGAATCTTATGTCATCAGGATCCAGTGAGGAGACAGAAATCGTATTAGTTACTTGAAAGAAGTGTTTATAACCAAATATGAAAATGTAACAAATCAACTATACTTCAATAAAAAAGTAAAGATGAAAAAAAAACATACAACAAGGTTACTGAAAGGGTGAAGAAGAGGATTCTAAGTTACCACTGAGAGAGGGAGCATCTGCACCCCTTAGGGCTGGGGATAAGGGAAGAAGTTGGAACAGGTTAACTTACTGCTAAGCTAGAGAAGGTATAACACGGAGCCGAAAAATAATCAGACCCCTGAGGAGAGAATATGGGCCAGCTTTTGTTAGTGCCTCTGAGGGATCCTGGCAA
The DNA here is from genome assembly GCF_036321535.1 of Camelus dromedarius. NCBI lineage: Eukaryota > Metazoa > Chordata > Mammalia > Artiodactyla > Camelidae > Camelus > Camelus dromedarius. The sequence continues at coordinate 76,342,178 of NC_087436.1, forward strand.
GCCTGATCTAGAAGTGTTGGGAAAACTACGAATTGGATTGGGTTCCTCTTATGGGAAAGAATGGCTTTGAGGGGTGAAAGTAGTGATTATGGGGTGATGATTACATGAACCACAAGCAGAGGAACCAAATGGGGAGAAGCGGGTGCCTTCTTCCGCTGGCTTTGCAGTCTCCCTCTAGCAACCTCTCTCCCCTGTTGACCAAATTTAGTATCATCATCTGTTGTATCTCAGCCCCATCATCATAAAGTGGAGTGCAGAAGAGTGAGTTTAGATCTTAGAGAAAATTGCCAACCACCAACACAACTCTCTTTCTTCACCCTTCGAATCTGGGCTGGCTACACGACTTACCTGACCAATAGAATCTGGTAAATTATATTATTTGATTTTCAAGGGTAATCTCAAGAGGCAACTTTTACTTTTGCTCACTTTGGTTGCTACCATGAGATCACCATGTACTGAAGTCAGTCTAAAGTCTTGGAGGATAAGAAGCCACATGAAGGAGCACCCAGGCATCCCAGAGGCCATCTTGGACCTATCAGTTCCCATTGGGAACTAGAAGCATGTGCTTAGCTATATTTCAGGATTGCTCAAATGAGGACTGCTGTGTGCTTTCTGTTATTATCCTTAAGAAGAGGAGTGTCTAATGCAATGCTCCCGTCTCTAGCTCACCATCATATACTGGGTGTATGAAAAACGTTATCTTAAAAATTTGAATAACTTGTCTTTTTAGTAAACAGATCTCTGGATCAAAAGATTCCTAAGCTAAGGAGTCATTTCTATACCTGGACTAGGTGCAGATTATAGAATAAATAGTGGGGTTTGAGCCTGATGCTATAATGGGATGAGTGTTGGAGGAGAGGGGCGTACAATTTTTTTGCATGTGTGAAGAATGGAAATAATTGTAATCAGAGGGTAGTTGTGACAGACTGAAAAACATGGCTGCGTTATTTTGTATCTCCTTTCATCAACATGTGTGGTCTAGCTGATCTAGACTACTGGAGAATGAAAGGCTGTGTAGAAAACTGAGGTTCCCTAGCCAATAGCCATACCAACTGTCAGACCTGTGAGTAAGGTTATCTTGGATCTTCCAGTCCAATTTAGCCTCCAGCTGAATGCAGCTGCAAGAGTCAGCCAGATGAAAGCATCAGAGGAACAGCCCAGTTAGCCCACAGAAACATGAGAAATAATCAATCATTGTTGTTTTAGGTCATTAAGTTTGGGGATGGTTTGACTCACAATGGCAGCCAATAAGCACTATTTTAATAGGATCACTTTAACTATTTTGTTCAAGGTTGTCTATAAGGGGCAAGAGTGGGGAAAGTATGATAGGTCCTGGAGAAGTTAGAGAAGTACAAAGACAAATCAAACATAATCCCTTCCCTCAAGTTTAAACTATAAATTCAATTTTAAAAGACATACAAGATTTAAAGCAAAGAAATGAATCTATGATGATGAAGATTAAGGCAACAAGAAATGAATAAGAAAAGGTGATTTTTAAGGCTAGGATTATTACCAATGCCTCTAAAATCATACAATGCATAAACTATGCATAAAATACTAACTGTAGTGTCTGGAATAATAGCATAATAATACACATCATTTAAATGTATTAACTCCTCTAATCCTCACAATAACCCTATATGAAGGAGTATACTATTATCCCCATGTTACAGGTAAAGGAAGATGAGGGTAACTTACTCCCATTTGTGAGCCAGTAAGAATTGGAGCTGGAGTTCAAACCCAGGCAGACCTGAAATTCTAGAGTCTGTACTCAGAACCACTCACTATGCTAAACTTCAAAGGCAAAAAAAGACCTTGGAGGAAGGTCTCAGGTAAGTACCTGACATTTACTGAATTTTAATTTTTATTGGATTCCAATTAAGCATATTATATTTTATTGGAAAATATTGTCCCATTTTATACTTAAATCCGAGGCTCAGTCTATCTATGATAGCAGGTAGAAAAATGTGCAGGAAAATTTTCTAGAGCAGATGATACCTGAGTTAGGTATTATAGAAGGAACAAGAAAAAAATATCTTTTAAATCTCTGTGCACATCCAAAGCCCAGCTAGCTTTCAAATCCCAATATAGAGACTATTGTTTCCTATAAAAGCAGCTCTGATTTCTCCCACCCCAAAGTAATTGCTTTTCCTCTGAATTTACTGAACAATAAATATGTCTCTTAGAATATATTTTCTACCACGTCTGACATTGGCTTATAGATATGCTGTATCTTCTTTCAGGTTTGTATTTATGTTTGTATTCCTGTTGTTGCCAATGGGATGAGTGGAGAGATGAGTGACTGAATGAATGTATGATTAGAAGGTGGATGGACGGATAAATGAACGAATTGCACGCCTTCGAATTAATTCACACCCTTAACCCATGTTTTCAAATTTTTAAGGGAATATTTTCTGTAAACATGTTTTTCTGATGTGCTAAGATAAATGAATGGGAAGTTACTGAAACATGTCCCAAAATTGTGCAGGTAGGAGAGATATGCCATATTACTTGGCTTGATTACCTACCTTTTCGTGGTAAGTACTTAATAATTATTCTCTTCCATCTAAAAGTTGTTATTACTTATCCTAGTAATATGTTTCTTTTATCAGTTCTTTTTTTGGCATCTGTTTGAGTGTACATTTGTGTGGCATGATTTTACTGAACTGCTAGGCCTTTTATTATTTCTAAACAGTCTCTCCTATCAAAATATAAGCTTATTTCCACTTAATTTCTAACTATGGAGACCACTTTAGATACTTAAAAAAGATAAATGAGTTAACCTAGGACTATCACATAATTTGCAGGGCCTAGTGCAAAATGAGAATATGAGTTCCTTGTTCAAAAATTATGAAGACTTTCAAGATGGAAACAGGAGACCATTAAATCAAACTCAGGCCCTTCTGAGAGGGTGTATGAGGGCATGGGTTACGTACCCCTGAAGTGGGCCCTGGAGTTACCCATGGCCTTTTCCTTCGTAGCCTCAACCAGTAGCTCTTTTACCAAATAGGCAGAGTGAAAGAACTACCCACTCCTTTCCAGTGGAGGGGGGGACATGTGTTGTTAATCGCGAAGTGTCACTGCACATGCACACTGGGGATGGTTAGGTTATGTGTTTATTGGCTCTGGTTGTTGAGATACTAGGACTTCATCGAATCCATTTCTACTGGGTTTATGCCAAGGGCTACGTCATGGGTATGCAAATGTTCAGCTTTAATAGATACTGTCAAAGAGTTTTCAAAGTTATACAAATTTACACTCACCAGCAGTGTATGAGAGTTCTGACTGCTCCACATCCTGCCACTTAATATAAAGCCTTTTCATTTCAGCCATTCTGGTGTGTGTGTAGTGGTATCACATTGTGATTTTAATGTTCATTTCTTGGATGACTAATACAATTGAACACTTCTCCACATGTTTGTTGGACTTTTTGATGTCCTTTTTTGAAGTGTCTGTACAAGCCTTTTGACTATTTTTCTACTGGGTTGCCAATATTTTTCTTATTTATTTATAGGAATTCTTTGTGTATTCTGGAGATAGGGGTCCTTTGTTGAGTATATATGTTAATACCTCCTCCTTCTCTGTGGGTTGCCTTTTCAGTCTCTTAATGGTATTTTTTGATGAACATTGGTTGAATATTTTAAAAACACATCTCTTAATGGAACATTATAAGAAAAAAGAACTTCAAAGGACAAACAGACTGTCTATGAGAAGTAGGTATCAGCATTTGTGCGAATGATACTAACTTGATAATGATGAAGCTGAAAGTAATAGAAATGTATAGCTAAACAGCAAGAATAGCACTGATGATGCATTAAAAGCAAAATCAAAGAATTCTCCATGGAAACTGTGGGAATTCCAGCTATCTGCATGTGTATGCACAGTAGGAGCTTTGTGATACTGCCAAATGCTGTGTGGCAGCCAGACTTAGCAGAATACTAAGCATTCAGGAAGCATGCTATGAACACTAAAGTTTAATAACATTTCTTAATTAAGTGGATTATTGTTATTTAGTGTTTAGATATTTTTTATACTTAAAATAAGAGTCTTTAACACAGGTATGATTAATTCCAAATAATGAAACAAATACAGATTACTTGCTAGCTTTTACCTGCATTCAACTTTGCTTGTGGTCAACTATAATTTTCAGACTTTTTCCTTCTATGAAAACTTGTGTTAAGCAGTCTTCCCCAAATATATTTGTATTATTGCTTGTTGCTCCCCAACATAACACAAAATCACTTGTGATACACACCTTTCATAGACGTTTATATTTTGTCATCAAAGGTCATTATTTTGATTGCTGCTATTTGTGTTCATTCATTCTCTTTTTTTTAATTTTATTTTTTGTTGAAGTATAGTTGATTTATAATGTTAGTTTCAGGTGCACAGCAAAGCAATTCAGTTATACATATACAAACATACATATTTTCTTTTCAGATTCTTTTCCATTATGTTATTATAAGAAATTGAATATGGTTCCCTGTGCTATACAGTAGGTCTTTGTTGTTCATCTATTTTATATCATTCATTCATTTTTTCATCCATTAATTCATTTATATGTTCAATAAATATTAATTGTGCATCTTCTAGACACTAAGAAACAGCAGTGAACCAAATAGACAAAAATCTCTGCTTACATGAAGCTGTATATATATATATATATATAGAGAGAGAGAGAGAGAGAGAGAGAGAGAGAGAGAGAGAGACAGTCAGATGGAATGCAATATCATGGAGGAAAATAATTCAGGGGATGAAAGTGGAAAGTAGTAATCATTTGCAATTTTCATGATTGTGGTCAGAAAAGACCTCAGTGAGCAGAGACCAGAGAGGTGAGGAAGGAGCCCTGGCTGCCTGCGGAAGAGCACTCCAAGCAGAGGGACTGAGAGCACACAGATCCTGAGGTAGGGCAGTGCTTTCATGGAGCTGACATCAGTGTTACTGGCACGTTGTTGTTATTGATGACTTCAAGCTGACACTTAGTTATAGCATCCTTGGAATCAAAGGCATAATTTGGCAATTAGCAGGCTTTACCTGGAACTTACACTGGAAATACCGAGGAACTTACACTGGAAATAGGTCTGAAACAAAATCATTTCCCTGAAAGATCTATTGTACATCTCTGATCATTAAAAATTAGAGACACTACATTTATCAGATGTTGAAAGAGTTCTATGACAATTTTGAGGCAATTTAAGATCACAGGCAAAGTTGTGACCTGTGATCGGGAATGAGAGATAAATTATTTCTACCTTCTCACACATACACAAAAACTGAGGTGTTACTTTATTTCCTGGGCATTGATTTATTCATAGTTTAAAATTGAGAAAGTAGTTGTGTCACAGTCTCTTAGGAATTCAGTGTGTGAGTATTGTAAAGTTCACAAAGGAGGCAAAAAGCCATGAGCTGATTGCGGTGCTTCAGCCATAGGCAAATAATTACCAGGGATGTTAGATTCCAAGATAACCTTCTTTAGTTTTCTTTTCCACATCTTTGCTATTCGGGTATATGGATAAACTTGTAACAAAATTAGGCATGTATTCAATAGATATACTTGAGTGTGTTAATAAATGTGATAGTCGTAAAGAAGCAGGACTATAAACCTGTAAAAAACTTTTATCACCTTGAAGGTGGGATTTTTGAAAATTTAATGTCCATATAATTGATAGTAATCTAGCTCAGATCAGCTTTTCACTATCCCTCTAAAAGGGTAATGATTTTCTGAAAATTCCAATAAAAATATTTTCATAAATGTTTGTAGAAGTGATTATGAAAAACATCAGAACTGCAGTGATCACCTGAATATTCCATGAATAAAATCAGTTTGCCAAAATTATTAGAACAATTTTTTAACCCAAGTGTCTAAACAGAAAGACAAGGCATCAGATTCATTGAAATCATTCTTTTGTTGTTGTTGAATTAATTGAATATTGAACAAATTATACGTGCTATCATTTACTTGTGAAAGTATTTTTCTTACATCATCAATACACTTCCAGAGCCTCCCTTCCTTCCCTTTTTCCTTCTCTCCCTCCCTGTCTCCTTTCTCTTCTGCCTTTTTTTTCTGTCTGAGTTTCTATTTTTATCTTTGCAACACAACCTGTTTTGTCTAACCTTCAAGAAGGTAGCTACATGAACAACGATCTCTCATGACTGACATACACTGTAGCGTGTGCACATAGCAATATTTATATGATGCTGATACAGCAGTACCCCATAGGAGCTGGCCAGGCAATCATTACCCTTTAACCAATTGATCATCATGTGAGCAATACATTTTACCTTTCTACTTGGTCAAATTTGATAGCTTCCTTTAAGCTGCTATAAACCTTCTCAAAATCAATATAGGTCTGAGTTTTGATGCTAAAGTATCTTGTTTGCAGAACATGACAAAATATCTTGCCAACTAGAATAATACTATTTGGTGGATGATGTTAACAGTTTTCAAAGTGATTTCTCTTTTAATGTTCTTATTTACATGCAATTGAATTATTTGAAGTTACTTTTGAAAATGGGATTGCTTTTCCATTATGTTTATTTGGTAAAATGGAATATCCCTAACACTTTAAATGGTGAAAAAAAAAAAAAAAACCAAACCAAACAAACAAACAAACAGGGATTTGGATGCTTGTATATTAATAGAATTCATGGAACACATTTTTATTGTGCACCTACAGACATGATTCTTGTTTTCCTTGAGCTTAGAATACACATGCAGAGACAGACTATTGTGATATGAGCAAAATTAAAAATATATAATCACAAATTGTGATGTGTAGTGTAAGGTACCATGAGAGAGAATGGACTGGAGAGGACTTACTTTAAATCAGATGGGTAACAAAGTCTCTGAAGAGCTGACATTTAATCTGAGACCTGAAGCCAGTCACTCCGAAGAATAGTCTAGGCAAAGGACCAGGAGGTGGAAGGGCCCCAAGGCAAGAAACTCTTACAGCCTTTTTTGCTTCATTTCCAAGGAAGGCTCACATTTCCATTTGTATTTCACCCATGATGTGAGACATAATCTGGAGTAGCTAAGGGACTAATTTGCCTTCATGAATCTTTTTCTCATGGCTTATCCTATTTAAAATGTCACTGTGGTCTCCAGTGTCAGGGACTCTAGCTCAGGACTCACTAGGTGATTTAGATATTTTCCACTGCTCATATTAGGTTGAACTAAATGAAATCGCCATATTTTGTGGGTCAAGAATAGATGACTTCTGGCAATTTCATTTGGTTCAGTCTGTATATTGCCATTAGTTCTGTGGATCCTGAAACAGTTGTAGTGCTAACTAGATCACTGGGATGTTTTTGGAGAGTAAATTAGAGAGCATAGGCTTATTTTAAATGTTATTCACCACCTCAAGTTCTGAAAGTACTGACGCTGCAGAGAAAATAGGGCCCTATGGAAATACTTTTACCTAATTGTAGATCATCAAATTACAGAAAGGATTAATGCATATGTTTTACTTTTTATATTTTTGATACATGAATACATCAGAATTCTAACATTAACACATTTTAAAAACATGGTGTGTTTTGAAATATTTTAATGCCTTAGGGTATTACTTTTTGATGAAATGTAAAATATCTTTGAAGTTTTGTGGTATTGATTGGTTCAGAGTTATTATTTTCCTTCATTTTTACTACATTTCTACTTTTTTGTTATTATTATTTCTTTACTTACACCCTAGAAACCTTGTCTCTGTGATTATACCATAATCATATAGGGAGTTATTGAAAGGTAGATTCTAAGTTCTAGTTTATATGTGATCAATACAATGATTAATAATTAATATAATAATTAATAATATAATAATATTAATAATTAATTAATATAGTAATTAACACAAACTGAATCAGAATCTTTGGGCATCTGTGTTTTTACTAACCATCATAGGTAACGCTTACATACCTTGAAGTTTGAAAAAACTTCTTTAACAAAATAAACCATAGATAATTCTGTATTGGCTTTTCCTTGTTTAAGTACTGCAGCTGTGTCACTGAAGAATATATTCAGGTGAAGATTAAATAGAATAACCACTATAGAGGACAGCACAAAAGCTTGCTTTGCCAGTTTAAAATGCAAAGATACGTGTGTGCATGTTTGCACTTATAAAAATAAAAATATGATATATGATGGCTTGTGTACTTCTGAAACTAAGTGCCTAAGAATGAAATTCTCAAAAAAGCAGGAATAATTCTTCCCAAACAGAAAGTCTCTGTAGTCAATTTTACTGTTCTATACCAACAATTAAAAAGAAAAACTGGAGTACTACTGAGACAACAATTGTAGTAGCTTGTACTGTATACTCTTTGCAGAATACTTTCCTGTACATTATTGGGGTTCTTTCATTATTTACATTCAGTCTAATAATATTCCTTACTTGTATTCAGTTTCTTACTTGCTTGTAAAATCATTCATGGTTTTATTAAATTTGTGTTTCTATTAAATTTCATTGACTAACTTAGAGATAGTTAACCAGTGACCAAATCTCCACTGAGAAAATAAGTTTTGAGTCAAAGCAGAGAAACGTTGCTGTGATTTCTGCTTCTGATGCTTTCGGAAACTTTACTTTTATTTGTGATATCTGTGTTTGGCTGGAGAAAGCCATGTGGTCAATGAAAACATTCAGAAGTCACCTAAAATGAATCCCCAGAAACTGGTAAACTATTACTTTGGACTGTGATGGCCACATACTGCCTTTCTTCAGCCAAGAAAATCACAGTAACCAAGATTTTAACAATGGTTAAAAAAAACTATAAATGCATGATTTTATCTTCTGTCAGGAAGTCCTGGTAGTAATACATGAATCATGGGTACAAACATTGATTCATACTAAGAGGAATTCCACCTCACCAACTTTTTCCTAAGACAGTATCTTTCCCTTCATTTAGGAGGTCGTTTCTAGTGACAGTTGAATCAGCTGTGCAAGTCGGTCTTAACAATTCAGTTGATTCTGCAACGTTGAGATTTTATTTGAAAGGTCCCCAAGACTTTCATTGTCTTCCAAATGTCTTCTCCTCATTTTAGTTTCTTATTCTGTGGGCTATCTTAGTGACAGTGTCTCTTCTTTGTAATAGTTATTCACTTAAAAAGCCTTCAAAATATTAACCAGTCGCTGAAGGTTCTTTGAAGAAAAATATGACTGTTCGTGTAAACAATTAATGGTTGTTAAGCATGGCAGTGTATATTATGACAAACAACACATGCTACATTATGCCAGCTGGTGTAATGATGTGATAATGGCTGACTCATTAACTCTGGCACACAGTTTACGATGCCCTTCTATGACAGGATTAATTGATTCACACATACATTAAAACAAAAATAACTACACTGAAATTCAGCTGGAAGTCTGGCTCCTCATTTGTCATAAACCTTGCCATTGGTGATAGCTGACAAAGACCCCAGTGCTGAATAGGTTGAGGTTCCCTTACTGACCTCACCTTTGTTTCTGACTGAGAACGGGAGCCTTGGAAACATACCAGGATGCTTTAAGGTACAGGATTTCCCTGGAGAAGAATTCATATTGGAACAAAATATATACACACATATACTCCGAACAGTGGAATCGTTCAACATGCTTTTTCTGTAGCAAGTCCAGCAACAAAACAACCAGTGTTAAAGTGTGTTTTCTCTACCTGAAATACAGCTCAGATCCTTTTCCAAAATTATTAGATATTTAAGGAATTTCTTTCGGATAATCTAATCAAAGTCTTTCCAGAGAGCTTTTTGGAACTATAATGAATTCTGACTGGTATTAGGCAGTAATAAACAGAGCACCCACCAGGGTGCTAACTTTTCTCCTTTGCCTCAGCTGCCAGTTTTATCTCTTCATTGAATTGTGAGGATTGGTAATGCTTAAAATTGGGCGTAGGCAACTCTTCTTTACCCAAAACCTGGAAATGAATTAATAGTCTTATTAAATTGGGAGGCTCAGTCATTTTAATATAAAATCTATACTTATTGTTATTCTAGGGTACTTTCAACTAAGAACTAAATTATTTCTTTTCTAAATGTTTCTTGTTTCAGTTAAGACCATATATACTGCATTTAATAATTTCTAATTGATTCATTAGATAAAAACTAAGTTGTATAATAAGATTTTCATTTAAAAAGTGCTTTAGACATACTGTATTTCTTATTAGTATTATTGGTATTGTTATTATTACTAGCGATTATGGCATAAATGTTGGAGGCTCTAGAAAACACAAGAGTTTACCTAAGTATATTTCATTCAACCTGAAGTGTATTTCAGTTATTCAATAAAGATAAAATGTAATACAGCAAAAATGTGCTAATTTAAAAAATTATAATTCCTGTGATTATTGTCATTAATTTTATTCATTTAACCTTGTTTGTTTTCAGAATTTAAAGAGGCATGTCATGTCTCTTCTTTATGATGAGACTGACTATTCTTCTAGCTGGTCAAGAAACAAAGGGGTTGGTTAAGGTTAATGAGGATTAAATCCTAGAGAGAGGCTCAGGAGTCATCTTGGGAGTAAGTAATTTACCTTTCTTTTATCTTGCTAATTTCCATTACAGCATTAAGGCAGTAATTCCAAACTTTTTCATTACCAGGGGCTATTTTTCCACTTTTTCTTCTATAGATCACTTTTTATAAAATTTTATTTGTCTTTATTATAAAACCCAACTTTTAATAGTTTTTTTATAAATAAAAACTCTAATGGAGACAACTTAGAAGATTCAATGAAAATGTAAAGAAGAAACTTAGAGCTCATCCTGTAATTGCACAACCTAGAAATAACCACTATTAACAGATAACGTATTTCTTGTCAGAGTTACTTTATGTATAGATTATGTTTTTTTCCTAAAATTGAGATAATGTAAATATGATTTTGCATGTTTTTTTCTTATGATTATATGCTGAACATTTTATATTTTATTAAATGTTTCAAAACCAGTATTTTTACTGATTACTTAACATTTACTTCAATACCTCAAAACTGCTGGACATCTGTATTGATTTAAAACTTTCATTTATTATAATAAGATGCACTGCAGTGAATATGGGTCTCATGTTTTGAAAAGTTTGGTCTATAAAATAAAATGAATTTGTCAACAAATAATTCAGATGCCATACCACTTAAAAGTTAATCAAAATCATAGTAACTGCCATCCAGATTTTCAAATCAACGTTAGGAATCAGTGTTGTCGCTCTGAGTTAGTAACATTTCATGTAAAGTGGAAAGGAAATGTTATGTTTATTTGTTACTATGTAATTTGTCAGGAAAGCTCATGATCTACCTTCCATGTGTTGTCAAAAGAGAAGCAGCCCTGAGACCTACAAACTGACAGCTACTATGCTAGCAGATGATACTTAGTCACACTTTACAAGGATCAGTAGAATTAATGGTTGCTATTACTCTCCCTACCTTAAGAAAAATAAAATGCGTTTTTCCAAAGAGGTGAGTGTGACTGTATAAACCACAGCAGTAAGGAGAGTAAGCACTGAGGAACTTTTTGAAAGATAGACAGATATGTAGATTACTGGATATGCCCTTCAGGATGGGACATTTATTGGTGGGAAGAACTGTGTCCTGCCCGAGGTCAGAACTATGACATGTTGCTCCTTTGTATGCTGCCTCTGTTTCCTGAAGCTTTCTCAGTGTTTGGTTGGTTTGCTTAATAGTTTGTGGTTTAGCATTGTGGTAGCTTCTTTGTTTTACTGAGATCAGTGCATTGTCTCTGTTTTTCATACTTTTATTTTTTATTGTGTTGTATGTGTGTATATATGTGATTTACCTTTCTGTTTGTAACTTGTTTTTAGTGTTTCTAATAAGATTGAGCAAGTGTGTTAGTATATATTCCTTAAGACTTTTTAAAATGTAAATAATAAATTGGCTTATCATAGCTGGTATGGTTATAATGTCTATATATCTGGTCCTTATAGACACTTGAGTTTGCAATTCCTGGTTTAAGATGGAGCATGGTTGAGAAAAGAAGGGGGGCGTGCGTGGTGAATTTGCCACTGCGGGGTGCAAGAGAGTGAAGGGGGAAGAAGTGGTGAGGGCCGCGTTGCACTGGAAATAAAGTGCTTTTCTGTGTGCAACACTGGCTGTAAGAACACTGAGGGAGTCTGTTGCCACCTTCAGCTTACTCTGCAATTCCTTCATGGCCACAGTGCTTTACTCTCCTGTAAGTAACTTGACATATTCCTTCAAACTTGACTAATAATCAGAAAAAAATGTGGAAGAAGAAGGAGAAGGAAGAGATGGAGACGGAGAAGAATAAGAAATAAGAAGAAGAAGGAGAAGGAGGAGAAGGGGGAGGGGAGAATAGCATATGCAAAGCAAATGAAGCAGTTATATTAGATGAGATCATTAGCATAAAGGGCTTAGAAATGTGTCTGCAAATAGCAAACGTTCAATAAGTGTTAGACGTACATCACGAAAGTAATCATCCAAAGAGACACAGATAATTATCTGACAAATAATTGTCTATACTCTCAAAGAAATTACAACTCTCTCTTAGACAGGTAGATAGACAGATGGACAGATGTTGCTGCTCTGGCTTGAATATTTGTGTTTCCCTCCAAATTCATGTGTTGAAATCCTAACGCCCAATGTGATGTATTAGGTATTAGGAGGCAGGACATTTGGGACCTTTTATTACTGCCCTTATAAAAGAGACCCCAGAGAACTCTGGCTCCTTCCCTTTCTGCCGTGTGAGGAAACAGTCTTGCAACCCAGAAGAGGAGCCTCATCTGACCATGTTGGCACCCTGATTTGGGACTTCCAGTTTCTGAAACGGTGAGAAATAAATTTCTGTTGTGTATAAGCTACCCAGTCTATGATTTTTTTTTAATAGCATCCTGAATAGACTAAGGTATATATCTTATATATACATACCCACACAGAGAAACAGTTGAAAAAGGAGACACAATGATACAAAGAAAATTAAGTAGCAACAAAAAGAAACTAAAAGTTATGAGGCATTAGTGTCCTCTTTTTTCTCTTTTTCTTAGATTCCATGTGTAAGTAATATCATATGGTATTTTTCTTTCTCTTTCTGGCTTACTTCACTTAGAATAATCTCTAGGTCCATCCATGTTGCTGCAAATGGCATTATTTTATTCTTTTTTATGGTTGAGTACTATTATCCCATTGTATATATATGTACCACAACTTCTTTCTCCAGTCATCCATTGATGACATTTAGGTTGCTTCCATGTCTTGGCTATTGTATATAGTGCTGCTCTGAACATTGGGGTGCTTGTATCTTTTTGAATTAGAGTTCCCTCCGGGTATATGACCAGGAGTGAAAAAAAGAAAAAAAGAGGACACTAATGAAATCATCTACAAAACAGAAACAGACTTGCAGACATAGTAAACAATCTGATGGTTGCTGGGGCAAAGAGGGTGGGAAGGGGTAAAGTTGGAAGTTTGAGATTTGCAAATGTTAGCCACTATATATAAAAATAGATTAAAAAACAAATTTCTTCTGCATAGTACAAGGAACTATATTCAATATCTTGTAATAACAATTAATGAAAAAGAATATGAAAATGAATATATATGCATGACTAGGACACTGTACTGTACACTAGAAATTGACCCACTGTAACTGACTGTAATTCAATTTAAAAAAAAAAGTTAAAATCAAAGTAAATATGATAAACATGGTAGTTTCTATTCTCAATACTCAAGGATGAAAGACTAAACAACAGAAAAGTAACATTAAAATTCACTAAATGCAAAAAAAAAAGTTATGAAGGAGAGCTTAAAATAGAAATGGAAGTCAAAGTAAATGTGAGTAGAGACATGAATCTATGTTGGAAGCAACAAAAACTAGAATAAATGTGACTTAAAGAAAGGTATGACACAAAGCATGGATGGGCTTGGAAGAACTCATTCAAAACAAAATTGAGACAAGAATTCTCTACTACCATGAGCTATACTGGAAGCACCGAAAGCTAAATAAACATTAATAAATAATGTCAGGGACACAAATAGGCTTGGAGGGAATAGGCGAGAGAAAATTACTCAAAACACACTAGGAAAGAATAAGAACATGAAAATGACTATCAAGTTGATAAAAGAAATAAAAATTCATCAGTAGGGATCCAACAAATGCATAGTTGGTACCCCAAAAGAACAAAATAAATTAAATAAACAAATAATTTTCTTTTTTTTATGAAAAGAATTTAATTTGCAGATAAAACAGCATACAGTGCCCTTGGGACAAACTGATATCTAATGTTAAGTACCAAAATGTATTTTGGTGAGTTTAGTAACCTAAGTGAATAAAGAAAGAAGTCCTAAGAGCATCCTGGCAGGTGGGAAGTTACAAAGCAAATTAGACAAGACAAAAGAATATGATTGGTCTGAGACTCCACTCAATGCCCCATTCAGTGCCAGAAGACAAAGAAGCAAAAAGTTTAGAGGAAAAGAAATTATGACTCAAGAACTTTATATCTAGCCCAATTGTCCTTCAAGTTTAAATGAGAAAAGAGATGTTATCAAGAATGCAAAAACTTAGAACAAGGAGCCTGTTATTAAAATTGAAAAAAAAAAAAACAACAGAAAAAGGAGTATGCTTCTATGCCAAAATTCAGCCAGCCAAAAGATAGATGAAAGAAATACTTCAGGAATGGAGATCCTGTGATCAATTCACTGATGAAAATTAAGGGAATTATGTACAAGCTATAAAATTTGGCAATGTAAAACTAATAATGCACCTAACAAACAGTTGGGATGAGACTAGGAAGTGAAAAGCAGTTCTCTCCTAACACCGAGTCAAAAGATACTGCTTGAAGCTGAATCTTGTAGTTAAAACAAAACAAACATCAACTCTAATAACCTCTTGCATAATAATCTCTGGAGAAATATTTTGGAAATTGAAGTAATTTGTTGTAGAGAAAGTAGAGAAACATCTGAATTTCATCAGTCTCTCCCATTTTGCTTAATTATTTTTCCTTTGCAATTCAAATAAAATGAATTTCATACTGACCAAGTGCTCACAGTCACCCAGTTCTTACCCTCTGCTTTGTCTTGATTAAACTTTATTCAGGCTTCTATCCTTCTTGTCAGTTCTGCTTATCTCCAAGCCTGAGCTAGCATGAAAACCAGGACCAGCTCCTGTGTCAGCTTATTCTAAGACCCAGTTGACCACAGTGCGGTACTTTTCCTATCAGACCCCCTGGTCATTTCCCCTTGCTTGCCTAACTTCCTCTTAAAAGTTTCTGCTAAACTTTCCTTACCTCTTGTATTCATTTCTTAGGCATGCCATAACAAATTACCATCAACTGTCTTACAACAACAGTGATTTATTCTCTTAGAGTTGTGGAGGCTCAAAGTTGGAAAGGTCTTGAAGATGTCAGCAATGCCTTGTTCCCTCTGAGACGCTGGGTACCATCCTTCCCTGCCTCTTCCTAGCTTCCAGGGATGGCCATTATCATTGGCATCTCTTGATTTATAGCTTCATCTCTCCATTCTCTGCCTGCACCTTCACTCTGCATTCTTCCCTCTTATCTTCACATGGTCTTTGTGTAGTCATACTGGATTGAGGATCCAGCCTACTCCAGTAAGACTTCAACTTAACTATTTGTGATGGTTCTATTTCCAAATAAGGTCACATTCAGAGGTACTGGGGATTTGGATTTCAACATATCTTTTTGGGAGACACAATTCAACTCATAACACCTCTTCTTACCTTCCAAAAGAAAAGAATTTTTTCTGTTTGATGTTGAGATGCTTGAAGATTTCTGAGATTGAAAGATTCTCCCTATTTCAGTAGTCTTTCTTCTGAACAAAACTTCTCATTATCTAAATCCAGATTTGTTTTTATTTGACAATATTTTATGATAATATAGTATGGTTCCATGTTTAAGTAAAAATTTCTCTATCACCTTTCTGTTAATCCACATAGGATTCATGCTCAGTAAAAGTTGATGATTTGGGAAGTTTTTCTGTTTTCACTGATGCCATGTGTCATTTTTACAGAAAACATAAAAGTTATTTTTTGGAATAAAACTTTCATGAAAAAACAAGTATTTTTTTCTCTTTCTTACATAAAAGACACAAAGAAAGACAGCTGGTGGAGAAATGCTTAGCAAGTAACTGGCAATATAAAACTGGAGCCTACATCTTAATTGGCTAATTCAGACAGGGCTGACTTTAAAATTAGACACTATTCATATGAAAATTAAAAATTCAGCCAATCATCCCTATGATTGACTTTGGTTTAATAACACCAAACCAAAATCTGTGAGTCTACTAATCTACACTGATAGAAGGCATAAGAATATTTTACTCTTTGTCCAAATATTAGTTATTATATAAGCTTTTGGTTTTAAAATGATTTCCTTTAGAATTTATAATATATTGTGAGAAGTCAAGTTAGAATACAGAAAACTTGATGAGTAGCCCAGAAATAAGCCTTTAACATACAGTATTTAGAATGAGGTTATATTAAACATATCATTAAAACACAGGTCACTGAAGGTGTGCAGGATTATTTTACAGCCAACAATTTTGATGAAACCAGAATCCTCAAATTTCAACATTTTCTATTCAGATAAATGACAACAAATTTCAAAAGTGAAAGAATTGAAGCCAATAATTGATCTTCAATGAATCATCCTATTCAGAGAATGGTAGAAATGAAGATAATGAAGCCACTGAGATAGCACTGAAATAAATTAAATTCTATACCTAGAGTTAGGGGTAACTTGGAGTAACATGAGTAACTGTTGGAGTAACAAGAGTTTAATATCATGGAAATCTCTATAGATAAGAAATACCTATGGTGGTTATTGAGAAGGAGAAATAATGAGAAGGAGAGCTCTGCAATTAATCACAAGAAATCAGGGGATGCGTTTAGAGTCAGACAAATACCATATCTGCCCCTTAATATTTGTGTAACCTCCCTGGCTGTTTCCTAACAGTAAACTGCAGATAATGACAAGTAATCCTCCAGGTTGTTGTAAGGACTAAGAAAGAGATAGCATATATTACATCCTTAGTACATTGTTTAATTCATAGTAGATATTAATCTTTCTCTAATTTCCTCTCCTCCATACAATTGAGTTTCTATCCACTGGATCATAGGTTAGATTGACTTGATTAAATTACAACTCCAAGTTCAGAATCAATTCAGCAATCTCATTCAGAAAACAGCCTGAACTACATATTTGTTTTAAAATTGTAGTCTTTCAAAGAAATTGCTATTGAAGTTATTTTTACTCTCAAATGCATCTGTGCCTTTCTCAGTCAAAATGTGGGTTTTTCTACACGTATGAATTTATTATTTAACATCTTCGCATAAAGATATTTCCTCTGGATTAAACCTATGAATGAACAATACTTTAATTAATGCATATTTTAAAAAGTAGCCTTTGTATTCCTAACCATAGTGCAGATGACTATCTCTTGTCATGCAAATCAAAGAGCTAGTACTTTGAGTTGTAACCTGAGTTTTTTACATATTATGCAATGGTGATGACTAGTGGCTTATTTATGAAGAAAACAACTTAAAATGTGTGTTTTGCATGATAGAGCAAGAATTCTAGTACTTATCTGCCCAGAATGACATTATCTTGCAACATTATACTTCATTCATTCATGCATTCATTCACTCATCTGCACAATCACCATATTTATTGCCTACTACTCTGTGCCTCATGCTGTGCTAGACATCGGTCCCAACACACAGTTCCACACTCTAGACAAATGTCATGTTCAAGACACTGAAGGAAGGTTGTACGTCTAGAAGACAGAGAACAGGGGCTCTAAGTGGGAGATGAGGCAGGACCGGATCATGTTAAGCTTTGAAGGTCATGTTGAAAATGTTGGTATTTATCCTGAGAACAGTGAAAAAGAAGTGAAGAGAAATGATTAAATTTGAATTTTAACATGCGTATCACTCTGGTTCTAAAGTGATGACCAAGGATAAGAGGATCATAGTTATGATGCTATTGAAGTAAGTATCTGGTGAGAAACAGTGGTAGTTCCAAGTAGGGTACTGGTAGCAGAGCTGGAAAAAATGTGAATGGATTTAAGAAGTGTTTATGGTATAAGATGGGCAAGATTTTGTGAAAATATGGGTATAATCTAGCCAGCAGTGAGATTCATGGTAAAATGAGGGAGATATGTCAAATAAGATTGTTAGATTTCTGGATTCCAAAACTACATAGTGACACCACTGACAGTGATGGAAAACATTGCAAAAGGATAATGTTAGGGAATAAAGCTATTGGATTGGGTACAATCCGTTTATTTGTCTTTCTCCCATACCCAAAGTTTGTAATACTTTGTTGCTTCAATCATTTTTTGCTAGATTTTTGACCTATTATAAAAATAATCTAGTCCATTGCTGTAACAAAAGGAAAGAAAGAGAAATATAGGAAAAAAATTATTTTTTATCAATTTAAATAAAACAATTATAAAAAATGTTGGCTAGATGGCATATGAATAGTTTACTTGAGATTTAAGTTCTTATGAGAGTATATTTGTTTTTAATCTAACTTTTTGAAAGGAGTCTAAAGTGTAAATCAAGGATAAATTTAAGATGTAACTGCTAAAAGTTAGAAAAAATTCTAGTTAACCTTAGCATTGCAAGAAATCATTATATTAGAATTTTCCAGTCAATTGGAGCAAAGAGGGCCTAACCTGACTTATCTTCAGAGCTTCCCTATTTATTCAAGTTTATGAGTCACATCATATATGAATGCAGCAGGCATTCTGAGAGGTTGTTGTGATTGTTTCAGGAGAGTGATGACATAGTGGGACACACAAAGATATTTTTCTAGGTTATGTAACATGAGACAATTTACCCTTTGGGAGTTTAAGTGGCAGACAAGACCCCTGCTAATATTTCACTGTTTAATAGCTCCAGCTTTATTGGGTAATACTGAGCTTTCCAAATAAGATACTTTATACACAGTGGTTCTTAATGTAATCACAAAATATGTCATTAAGGAAATGTGCTGTGTCTTGAATAAAGGAAATTCAGACAAAAATACAGATGAAACAAATCATATAATCAGCTTTCTTCTGTTTTATGGCTGACCAGAGTTTGAGTAATTTGATTGATCCTTTAGCTATAAATAAAGACTAACAGAAAATGGATTCAGTGATAGGTATAATTCTTCAAAACATGCAATGTTTGCAGTGGTTAAAGTTAGTGCCTTCAGAATTCTAGACTTAGATTCTTTTTCTCTGTGTCTCATACCTGACTTAAAATATGGCCAACTTTCTGACAGGTATTCAGTTCTAGAATGTGGTACAGGGCATAGGAGGTGGGATAGCTATGTGTTACTTCAGATCCACTGTTGATATGCTGAGCAATATTAATATTATTTTTAAAAATTTAAATTAGAAGAGTTTCTTAGGAGCCATTTTAGAATCTCAGATATTATTTCTGTTGAAGAATGAATATACAAACTTTAAATATGAGGAAAATATTCATTTTTCACTCATCCATCATTTTTCTTTTAATTGAACACCTATTCTTTGCCAAACTCTACTCTAAGGGAACAAAAAGGAAAAAATGGGAGCGATCCTACCTTAAAGAAGCTTATAGTCTAGTAGACAAAAGAGACAATCAAACACATAATTATGCTGTAATTTATTGATTGCCCTTGAAGACATGTACAACATTTTATGGCCACGCCAAAGAAGTAGCCCCAAATTCAGCCTGGGGGGTAGCATATATTAGCTACAGTTGCATGTGATAGTATTCCAACTCAGGCTTAGCCAAACCTGGGTATCTTTGCTCACACAACTGAGCAACTGCCCTTGCTCTACTTGGGACGGAGGACTTCTGTCAAGTACTGGAAACTGTGGGGAGATGGAGATGGGATAATGCCTTCTATATTAGAGGACTTGAAGGACCAGAATGTCTCACCTCAGTCATTTTCTTCGCCTGCTGAGAATCAGTTTTAGAGCCCAGAAGCAAGAGATGGAAAGGCCAAGAGCCAGAAGTCCCTTCGAGGAGCTGAGGCTCGAGACGCTGCGCTGACTGTGCCCTGGCTTGGGTGGTCGAATCAAAGAGGTTATGAGAGCCGGCACTCAGGCAGACAGCTCTCAAATCTGGCTGCAGGTAAGAGTCATTTTCATAATTTAAAAAAGTCAACAAATTAAATCAAACTTTTTGGTGATGGAGCTCCAGTTTGGATATTTCAAAGTGTTCTTTGGATGTGGAAAGGAAAAGAAATCTTGTGGTTTTTCTAGTCCCCAGTGGTGCAAGGACTACTTGCCTACAGAGAAAAGGGTACAAGAGAGATGGTGTAAAGAACAGGGAGCAAAGCAAATGGCATTCCTGTGAATCGACCACTCCTCATCATTTTTGCTATAAGTCAGTGACCTCAGCATGAAGGCTGGAGCAACCAGGCAATGACCAGAGGCGAAGGGCTTGGGGAGATGGTATTTCATGAGACACCTTTAAGAAATAACATTGATTATTCTGTTGCCTTTGGTTATATCCCCAGTCTGATGTAGCCCCAGGGAGAGTAGCTGTCACAGTTTTACATTTGTTTGCTTATACTGCACGATAGTGCATTCTCCAAAGTTAAAGTGTCTCATACATCTTTGTCATCCCACTGCCTAGTGGACACAATACCTGGCACATACTGGACATTCAGTAAATGACAGCTGGATTAATGAGTCTAGTGAGGTCATAGCACTGTCTCAGGTTTTCTATCTTGTAGTTATTTGGATCTATTGGAAAACCGGTAGTATTTTCTATTTGTGAAAATGGAAGTACTTATCAAAAACTGTACTTCTGTAATATTTCTGCTTTAAGACGCAGCAACTCAGTAGCAAGTTATAACTCAA
Organism: Camelus dromedarius; assembly: GCF_036321535.1. Taxonomy (NCBI): domain Eukaryota; kingdom Metazoa; phylum Chordata; class Mammalia; order Artiodactyla; family Camelidae; genus Camelus; species Camelus dromedarius. The sequence continues at coordinate 76,362,977 of NC_087436.1, forward strand.
GATTGACCAGAAAATCTCTGGGAATAAAAACAATAAAATTAATGTCTATGCTTATTCATTTAAAGAAGCAAACCAAAAAACCTCCAGCTCAACAAATTTTTCTGTTGCTTTTTAAAAAATTGGCCCTGTGATTACATTCTAGAGGAGAATAAACAGGAATGATGTCTTTTCATATCGTTTATAGATTCTGGTTAAAACATGCATGAAAAATAATAACCTCTGAAATACCAGCACATTAGGAGGTCAAGTTTAAAATGTCATATTTGTTGGATATTTGACATGTTTTGTTTTCTGTCAGCTGGTATTTATATTTTAAAATGTCTGTTTTTATAGCAGGTCTAACATTGAATGCATTGTTTCTTGCTGAGTGTTCCACATTTTCTCCTGTAATAAAGGTTCTGGATGCAGACAAGGGCAATTCTTTTGAGGACACATAAGGCATAGCTTGTGATACAGTTACTTGTCCAAAGAGTTCTTGGCTCTGTAGTGTTGACAATAACAGAAATGGATTTGGACATCCCAAACCCAGTCAGATATGACTAGGGAGACAATGAAAGGAACAGATGGGTATCTTTACAAAGCAACAGTTTCAGAGCCACACTTGGGGTCGTGCCCATTTTTTCGGAAGATGTGAGAAAGGGAATAGACAAGGGTCAGGGAGAAGGACTTAAATCTCTCTCTGATGAAAAACTCTCACTTAAGAGTCCTAAAGATTCTGGAAATGGAAATGCATATTATTCAGGTTTATTATGCAAGGAATATTGAAAATTTAAACTATTGCTTTATGGATAATATACCTCATTGAAAGACATACAAACTAACTAGCTTTCGAGAGTATATTGCAGTACATAAAATGCAAGTTCTTCATCATTAGGGTATGTTTTCCTAGAAACGAAGACGAGAATAATTGAAGCAGCATAGTGAACCCTGTGTCCTAAGACTTCTTTGGGGACGTTCTAATGAGAATCCTACCGTGGGTCATTCAGTCTCTCCCCTTTGTTTTTCTCCTCTGTTGTTCTCTGATTGTTCCTAATCAGCCAGATTTTCATTTCAATGCAGCTAAACGAGTATGCCATTATAACTGAGGCGTGGTGAGTGAATTTCACTTGGTCTATAGTTTACTGGTTTCAAACATTTTCAGGGTAGCAAATGTTACCATGTTTCTAGGGAAGTATTTTTTTAAGTTGCCTGTTGAAAACAAAATACCTCTGAACCTTGTTCTTTGAGGAATAGGACATTTTAATAAAAATCAGAAGGGATATATAGATCTGGAGAAGAGCAAACAAACTATTTAGAAATTGTCAATATAAGGACCATTTGTAAGTTATATGTTACATAAGAAGTGTGATCCAGGACGTGGTACTGGAAGTTACTTAAATCAGCTCTGGGCAGTTGATAACCATAAAAAAGGAAAATTAAAAAAAAAATTTATTGTGGTAAAATACACATAATGTTAAATTTCCCATTTTAACTATTTTTAAGTGTACAATCAGTGGCATTAAGTACATTCACATAATTGTACAACTGTCATTACTGTACATTTCCAGAACTTTTAGCCTTTTCTGTATACAACTTACTACCACTACTAGATTATAAAGTCTTGGAAGGGAGGTACCATGTAGTTCCCACTTTTATATTTCCCATGGTGCCTACCATAGGGGTATTGACTAAAATAAATGCGCAGCCTAAAAGTTAAGAGTTATGTTTTATTTGGCGGGAGGACTCAAGCCAGGATGACAGCCTCTCAGATTGCTCTGAGGGACTGCTTCTAAGAGGTAGGGAAGGAGCTAGGATATATAGGAGCTTTACAACAAAGACCAGGTAATTGGAACAATAAAGATCACTTGTTATCTAAAGAAAACCAGGCATCTCAAGTTAAAAAATTTAGTGCTTTTCTATGTATGGGAGGAAGCAAACATTTGGGCTCATTGAATTCATTCCTTTGACAAGCACCTAGCTATCTAGGGCCAGTATCCTGTCCTTTCTTATTCTGAGTCCCCTCAGAGTGCACCATTGTGAGTGGCTGCAGAGGCTGGGCTGCAGGCTTGTCTTTACTGGGGGGTGGCGGCAGCCACTGATGACTTGATGGTTTCAGCATTCATTGTCCACCGATATGGTCTGCAGTATTTTTCGTTCACAGGGGGAATTTAACAAATATTATGGATTGATTCATTGATAAGTTTTATTATATGACCAGACTAAGGCTGGTAATCTGATTTTTATGAGAGATTATTACTACAAGGATAAACCCTCTTTATTCAGAAATTTTTCTTGTGGTCAGTGAGAAGAAACTAAAGGTTAGAAAAGAAAACTCACATATGAATTAGCTATTGTAAACTGAACTAAGCATGAAACTAGAAAAAAAGACAAAGGGTAACTAAAAATTGATTTTGGAATAAATGGTAGGCATTATGGACTGGATATAAGGGCTTTTAAAAATAAGGAAATTTGATAAATATGACTGAGGTACAGTTATTTTTAGAATGCAGTAGGGTTAAGTGAAGGAAACTAATGAAAAGCTATGCATAGAACGAGAAATACTAAAAACCGAAGTAAGTAGTTATTATACTTTCTGAAAAATTATAACGCAGTAACTGATTTCTAAGACAGGTTAATGACATACTTCTCAGACCTTTAAATCTCACCAAGAATCCCATTTATCACCCCTAACTAGTGAAGATAACATCTGCTTTTTAAGACGAAAGAATGATATTCATCCTGTGAAAGGGGAAAACACCATAAACATAGTCGTATTTTACATCTCTAATTTTGTCTGCCTAGAAAAAGTGTAGAGATCCTTTGACAGCTCCTAGGAAGACCTAGCAGCCCGGTGGGTGAAAAGATCACCAGACAAGAGAAGGGAATCCAGTAGAACGGGTCCAAGACAGACTATAGGTGTTCGGACCTTAAATGCCACGCTACTTAGCGTATCTGTGAAATGGTGCAATTAGCACATCTAAAGCGGTAAGGTGAAATGGTCAGATCTTTGTTTTCAGGAGGGCTGTCGGGTCAGAGCGCGAAGCCCTGAAGGCGACGAAGGTGGGAGCGGCTGCGTGGCCCCTGCTGGCCACCGTAGGGCGCCGCACCGAGGCGGCTTCGCGTTCTAGTCCGTCTCGGGCGCTGGCCCAGGGTTGTGTCTGTCTACACGCCCAGCCGCGGGGCGGGGGAGGCTTCTCCTCCTCCTCCCGCGCCGCTCCAGGACCGCCAGAACATCTCAGGAACAGGAGCGTTGACATGTAGGAATAGACTCTGGTCTTTGGAGATGCGAAAAGGAACACGTGGCTGAAAGTCAGGCCCGAGCAGCTGGTGAACAGGGTCGCGGCCGACCTGAAGACCCCAGCATCCTGGAGGCCCCAGTCGTTGCCTTGACTGCCCGCATCCGCAGGTAATTAAGAACCCGTGTAGTAAGATCAAAAGGTCAGAGCTCATAAACATTCTCTGTTGTGGAGCAGCGACTAGAGGAAGAAGCCCAAAGAACGTTCATGAAAACCACCAGCAGGGCTTGGAGAGAACGAGGAGGTGGAGATCGGCCCCTCTTGCCCTCCTGTGCCTCTCAACAGCTCCTGCAGCTGAAAGACCGAGAAGGCTCTGCCTGGAGGTAAGAAGGCCCGGAGGCCCGCAATCCCACGGGCTCCTTATGAGGGCAGCGATGACGGGGTGGGGGTGGCGGCGGGGAGGCATTCCAACGGGTCTGGGGTGCTGGAAAAGAAACAATAAATTATGTAAAGTCAGAGACAGAGATGGGAAGGGAACAGGAAGGGAGGGAGAACCATGGTGGAAATGTAGACGATGAATCTGAGAGATGGGAAGGAAAAGTTTGGTGACTGTAGTGTATCAGGCACCATTAATGATGATGCTTGAACTAAGAGTGTGAATGAAGGGGAAGAAACAGAGTAGAGACCTTTTAAAATCAGTTCCTCCAGGATGGTTCCCAGGAACTTAATTCTGAATGTTAAGGAGAAAATCCTGTGCAATTGCCACAGCATTTCTAAATATCTCTAAATCTCATCTTAGCGAAAATCAGCAGTTTTTGTTTTTAAAAGTGAAATCTTCAAAGAAAATTTGGCATATTTAGAGAAGAACCCCCCCCCCCCCAGCCCAGGTTCTAATCCGAGCATTTCCAGGCACAAAACAGCTCAGAGACCTTGGACCATCTCTTCCTTTGGACCCCAGTTTCTAAATGTTTAGAAGAAGTGGCCTGACATGTAAGATCTCTAATTTCTTGCTAAAATTTATTAGGGATCTGTTTTAAATTTAAAGTTTTGTCTTTCTAAGTCTTATGTTATCTTCTAGCAGTGTCTAACAGATGGAAAATGTAAAGTGAATGTTTCCATTCTCCAATTACATGGCAAAATGAGACAAGAGGAGATGCTATAGAAACTATTTTGTTAAAGATTTATTATGCCCCTTTTGTCCATGTTCTTTTTATTTGGAGGCATTGTATGATTCTCATAATATACACTGAGGCTGGTATGAGGTGAAACTAGTCAACTCACAGAAACAAATGGGAGAGGAACATATATGTAAACAGGCAAAGAAAGTATTGACAGCAGTAGCACTGGAATGTGGAAGCTGTGAGGGGATGAAATGAAAGATAAATGATCTTCCAAGTACTTATCTAGGCAAACATTTGGTACATAATTTGTTTTTGATACAATTGTAATGAAAGTCATTCTTCTCTATGGGACAACATGCCAGATCTTTAGCACATTGCTGCTTGGTGCCCAGTGGGCAGTGAGTGCCTGATTGCCAATGCTGCTTTTTAGTGCATGTTCATCTGCAGGATATTAAACAGATTGCCGTTCTTTTGATGTCTGTGAATACGAGTAGTAAATACCATACGATATGACTCAATGGATTTGTTTCAGGAAAAAGAAAAAGACAAAGAGGAGGACGAAGAGAGGAAGAGGAGGTGGAGGAAGAAGAAATTTCTGTCTCTCCCTGAACTGAAGGGATGAACAGGTAAGTCTCAAAGGATATCATTTTTTAGGAGATGGGTAGCAAGCCCTGGATGTAGAAAGGAATAGTACATCTACCAGTTCACCCCCAATTTTCTCCCATGTTTTATGATTAAGGAAATGGCTCCCCAAAGAGTCTGTAAACATTTTTTTCAGGACTAGAAAATCACTGGAGAACAGAAAATGATTCTATTATAGTTCAGAATCTTCCAGAATGTGTCTAAGTTATAGGGGCCATAAACATCGTATGTGTGTACGATCTGTGAGTGTGCACCAAATTATTTGTTGGCCAAGACATAATTCTGACTTTCGTAAGAAATTCATAAGTTATTATTGCGTTTACTTTCATCTTGTAAAAAGTCATAACAGAGTTCTTTGAGGTAGACAAAGTTCAAGAAGAGCTTTACCAGTTGGATGAAGCTAAGGGAATGTTAGAAGATAAAAACTTAGATTTTATTCTTGCTCCCAACATGTTTTTATGACATCTAGTTAATTATTTAAAATTTTCATTTCTTTTGTATTAGAAGATGTTGAGCTAGGTGTTCTGTCAAGCCCCATCCTCCTACAGGCTCTTCTTTCATTGTGAAAGCGGTCTTGGAGTTTTCGTTGAGAACATTGTTCTCGAAAATACTAAATTCTAGGCAAGTAATCATATTCTCCAGATGAATCATCTTTTAAATTCTAAAGCTATACCCTTTTTGGATCGGGAAGGTGATTTTCTTGTTCTTTCCCTCATTGTTCTCAACTGTGAAACTGAGCTAATGGTAGATAACCGTGGCCTGTTTGAAAGAGAACTGGGAAGTAGTGGTCAGTTTACTCAGTAAAATACAAACCTTACAACCAGAGAGAAAGAGAGAGAGGCTCCCCCTAATCAAAGCTTCCTGCTCCAAGGTGTCTACTCATCCTCTGCTCTGGTCACTTCGCTAAGGCCATACAAAGGTGGAAACAGGGACATGTAATTAAGCATGTTGCCTCTTTCAGTTCAGAGTGAAAGCTGTACAGATCTGTGTTATCCTTATTTGCAATCATTAGAAAATTTTTTATCTTGGTTTTTGCCTAGCTCTCTCTTGAAGCTACTAGTGTCGACATAAACTCAGTGTCTTCTCACTGGTTTTGGTTTTGCAAATGTTTTTCGAACTTGGATTTCCTATGATAATTGAAAAACATCCTTTAGTAACTGAATATAAGAAAGAATTGTGGATTGTTTACAATGAACTGAATTTCATAGTTTAATATAAGATAATTAATAGTCTTATCACCCTTTACTTTTTTCCTACCAAAGGTCAAGGCCTTCTTTTCTTTTCATTTTGTAAAATAAATCAGTTTATTAAGGGCTGATATGATAATGAACTGTAATGTATGCTAAACACATAGAGGACAAAGATCACATGCAATTTCTCCAAGGCTCAAATAAATCGAACTGTAAAGGTTGTTGATGGAAACTATGGGGGGATATTTAAATGTTAAGTTTATTCATTTTGTTTTGATTGAAACAATCAGAATAGACCATAGAGCTGTGGGTGACTGAGATGGTATTGTATTTACTCTAGACTTTGCTGTAAGATTGCCCTAGGGGATCTTATTAGTTCACATGATTTAAAAAAAGGCTTGAAAACAAATTTTCCATATCTAACAGTCATAGAGTAGATTCATAATGTTCCAACTAAATGGGGATTGTTTACTATAATGTTTATACTTATGTGTTGGGAACAAGGGCTTACCAGAGAGTGAATCAATAGCTTCCCTGTGAGCTTATGGGTATTAATATCAAAATGATAATATAAGCACCAGAAATAAGGCACAAACATAATAATTTAGGATTCTCTCGGTAAGGAGGGGAAGTCGCTTACCCTTCAAGTCTGGTGTATACTGTTGCCACTCCTAGAGCTGCTTCTATGTGGATACCACATAGGATGTCTTTAATTAGATTTACTAATACAGCTTGTTTTTCTTTGGGTACCTCTAACATTCCTTTCCTTACATGGCTTTGGTTTCCTCTCTCTCCCCCTCCTTACTGACCCCCTCCCCTCACAGCCATAACTTACTTGTTTTAGTTAGCAAACTGCATCTTTGGAAACTAGTCTCAGAATTAGCTGCTGTTCATTCTCCTGGTAAGTGTTCGAGCTTGTGCTCTCTCACTCACATATGCCTGATGTTAAATGATGACTTGCTGTTTCATAACATGTGTGTGGTGAGACCCCATCATCATAATTTAACCATGTAGTTCTGCTTAGTGGCAATATAGAGAAATTATTAATTAGCTAATTTTATAATAGAATATACAGAAGCTCCTTTATAGCCTTGGGGCAGAGTACTGTAATTTACCAATATCATATATGTTAAATTATGAAAATGAGACTTATAAAGGCAAAGATATAAAAAAAAGGGACAGCTGTAATCACAGGAGTATAATATTGAAGAAATGAGAATGAGATACTGAGTTTGAGGACTTTTAGCTTGATTTTCTTATGACATCTTTGTTTGTGACTCTTCATAAGGTCATTTGCAATGGGTGCCAGACTGAGAATTATGAACAGATAAATGAAATGGGAAATTAATTTGTTTTAAATGATACTAGACATTATCATGTATTTCTCCAGCCTAATCACACAAATGACTTCAAGCTCATAGACCTAGTGACAGGAACTGGCACACCCCATGCTAGCAGACCATAGAAGCAGAGGATACATCAGTATGCATGACAGAGAAAGGATTAACCAACTTGAGCAAACTTTGGTTATAATCCTTCAGAGTTTGAGATAATTTTTTCTTTTTTAAATGTTTTTTGGAGGTATAATATATATATAATATATATAATCTAATAAACTGCCACATATTTAAAGTGTTCAATTTGATTAATTTTGACAAATATATTCACCCTTGAAACATCACCTAATTAGTATAATGAACATATTCATCCCTCCCAGTTTTCTTTGTGCCCCTTTGTAATCATGCCTCCTTCTCCTTCCTGCCCACTCCTCATTCCCATCCCTCTGACACTCCCCCAGTTTTCCAGTAGCCGCTGATCTGCTCTCTGACATTAAATAATAGTTTGCATTTTCTGCAATTGCATATGAATGGAATCAAACACTATGTATATACTCCTTTTTGTCTGGCTTATTTCTCTCAACTTAATTATTTTAAAAGTCATCTATGTTGTGTGTATCAGTAGTTGCTGGGTAGCCTTCCGTTGTATGGACATCCCATGGTTTATCTGTTTACCTGCTGGCGGACACTTGAGTTATGTCCAGTTTTTGGCTATAACAAGTAAAGTGCTATGAACAAATCTTTGTATAGACATGTGTTTTAATTTCTCTGGGGTAAATACCTAGGATAATGTGATAGATGTTTATTTAGTTCTTTAAGAAACTACTAAACTGTTCTCTAAAATGTTTGTAATCATTTTACATTTTCAGTAGAATCATATGGGAGATTCAGTTCCTCTTAAGTCTTTACCAAACTTGATATGTTTTTTCTTTTTAATTTTAAGCATTCTAATCAGTGTGTAGTTATATCGCATGCAGTTTTTCTTTCTTAATATGGTGAAGTATATTAAGACATAATCACACTGATTCATTATCCTAGCTTTACATTCCTCCCTGTTGGTCATAATGTCTTATCCTTTTTAGGTATTTTTAGATTAATTTGGTAAAAATTTTGTAAAGAATATTGACCTGCAGATTTTTGTTTTTTTTTGGTAATCTTTGGTGTTTGTATCGGAATAATGCTGTCATCTTGGCCACATAGAATGATTTTGGAAGTGTTTCTTCCTTTCCAGTTTTCTGGAAGAGTTCCTGTAGGATGGGTGTTTTTTCTTCATCATTTGAGCCATTTGGGCTTGTAGTTTTCTGTGAGAAGATTTTAAATTAGAAATTCAATATGTCTTATAGATATAAAGTCATTCAAGTTATCTGTTTTTTCTTGAGTTTTGGAAGGTTGTGTTTTCAAAGGAATTTGTTCATTTCATCTAAGTTGTCAATTTACTGGCATGAAGTTTTCACAATATTTCTGTATGTTTCAGTATCTTTAGGAGCTATAGTGATATCACTATCATTTCTGATAGTGATAATTTTTGTCATCCTTCTGTTTTCTCTAGTCCAGTCTAGGCTTAAAGTTAATCAATTTTTTATTTATACAAAAACCAACTTTTGGTTATATTGATTTTTGTTATTGTTTTTCTATTTTTATATCATTGATTATTGTGTTCCTCACTATTAATTTTCTTCTACTTACTTTGTGTTTAATTTGCTATACTGTTTCCAGTTTCTTAGGATAGAAGTTGAGGTTGAAACCTTGTCTCTCTTCTAATATAGGCCTTTCGTCCCAGAAATTTCTAAGTGCTGCTTTTGTAGTATCTCACAAATTTTGATATGTTGTATTTTCATTCCAAATATTTTCTATTTCTTTTTATATCTTCAACTCATGGATTATTTAAAAACTTATTTACTTTCCAAATATTTGGGGATTTCTAGAAACCTTTTATTGATTTATAATTCTAAAGTGCTCAGACAGCATACTTTATATGAAATCCTTTTAAATTCATTGAGACTTGGTTGATGGCCTAAATGAGGTCTACTTTGGTGAATGTTTCATAATGCATTTGAAAAGAATATGTATTCTCCTATTGTTGGGTGGTATGTTATATGTTAAGTTGGTAGTATTGTTCAAATCTATATCTTATTAGTCTATATATTCTATTAAATGTGGAGGAGATGTTGAAATCTCTTAGTATAATTGTAGATTTATCTCCTTTTTCTTTCGGTTCTGTCAGATTTTACTTTATATATTTTGCTACTCACTATAAAAAAAAAACCGAAGGGCAGAATGGAGAAGCTCTGTTATTAGCTGTATAAATATTTAGGATTGTTATGTTTCTTTAATGAATTGATGCTAATTTATTATTGCAAAATGACCTTGTCTATCACTGATAACATTCTTTGCTCTGAAATTCGCTTTCTGATATTAACATAGCCACTTCAGCTTTCTTTCCATTAGTAAGAGTATGGTATATCTTTTTTTAATCCTTTTTCTTTTTGACTATTTTTTTTTCTGAAACATGTTCCTTGGAGGCAGTATATAGTTGAGTCTTTTTGATCTAATGTGACAATCTTGCCTTTTGAGGTATTTAGACCATTTATATTTAATGTGCTTACTGGTGTTGTTAGGTTTAAATATATTTTCCTACTATTGTTTTCCATTCTCCTATCTATTTTTTTTTTCCTTTTTCATCTGTTTCCTGCCTTCTTTTGGATCAAATGGATATTTTTATAGTTCTGGCTTATGTACCTCATTTTGCTTATCAATTTTAACTTTTTGTTTTGTTTTTTTAGTATTTAAAGTATTTAATTAGCAGTAATTCAAATGATATTATACCACTTCCCATATAGTATATGAACCTTACAATATTACACTCCCATTTATCTACTTTCAACTTTTTTTTTTGCTATTTTTGTTTTCTTTTACATATGCTTAAACTCCATACTATATTATTAGTTTTGTTTGAGCAACCAGTTCTCTTTTCCTGCTTGAAAATAGTGCTTACTGTAGTATTCCACAGCTTTTTCCTTTTTTTCCCCCAGCATATATCCAGCTAAAGCAATTAAATAAAAACGTTAAGGTGTAAGAAATTTAGTTGAAATCATAACACACTTTTTTTTACCAACATAAACTATACTTAAACTTTAAATGCCACCTCTTTTTAAAAAAAGTTTCTTCTGATAAATAGTATGCATACTCATTGCTCTAAAATATGTATAAATGTTTACCCTAAAATATTTGTGTATGTAGTGGTCCAGCTAACACTACCCTTCATATAACTTACTTTATAAATAGACTACTCTGTATGAAGTATATAAGCATATATGTTAGACATACCAAGTAAAGTACATAAAATGGAAAGATGAAAAGAAAAAAAAACAAAGGAAAACACGTCCTTCTCAGTATAGGATCTACACAGCAAATCAGTGTAATTAAAATGTAAAATGTATGAAGAATTTTACTTGACAAATATGTTCCTGGAAAATATCTAACCTATGAGAAAACTAAGTTTCTACTGTAAAAAAAAAAAATTATGTTTCCATTATACATTCAATGATGGTATTGTGGTTTTCCTAATATGTACAAAGGAGGACTTTGGGGTCCATTAAAAATGATGACAACTGTAACAAGATGGCCTTCAGTTTTAGCAGGTTAGTCACACCTCTTAATCAAGAGTGTGTAGCAGAAAACCAAATCCTGGTCCGTAAGTGTTAGAAAATGTTTGATGAAGAATTCCACAGGCAGAATATGAATATTCTACATTTTAGAGGGCGTGGAGCAGGAGGATTTCATGACCGTGGAGAGGGTTAACTCCCAGTGGCTGACCCGACTTTAACTGCCCATGTTAAAAAAACACATCAAATGTTTCTAGAGTGCTTTCTGTTGTAATTTGTTTATTTCTAGCCACAGGTCTACTTGTAGGGTTTTCATAAGTCACACAGCAATTGGTTTATAAATAAAATCAGAGTCTGTGATAGCGTCATCACATTAAGAGACAGAATTGCTGGATTTTTTTCATTTTGTGAAAAGCTCACTTCTTGGGAATCCAGGCTTGGTTGTTATTATGGTATACCTGAGATGTATCTTGCTCCAATTAACATTATTATGCTACTCACTATAAAAAAACCCAAGGGCAAAGTGGAGAACATAGTGGGTTCATTACTTTCAGGAGACTGAGCTGTAACCCAACCCATTGACTTCATCACGGCTTTCTTCCATGTAGAATAACGAATTTCACTTTCTGTGGCCTTGATCTGTGGTTCAAACCGTTCCATCATGACAGTTGACAAATCCTCAGGTTTAAGACTCCAAACGTTCACCCCTTCTGCAGCCCCTGCTGCCATGGCAGCTCCCAGTGCAGATGTTTCAGGCATAGAGGCTTTTATTACTGGAATATGCAGAATGTCTGCTTGCAGTTGCATAAGAACTTTGTTGTTGGTCATTCCTCCATCCACTTGCAAATGACTGAGTGGAATTCCACAGTCACGGTTTATGGCATCCAAAATCTCTCGGGTTTGGAAACAAATAGCTTCTAATGCTGCAAAAGCAATATGGCTTTTATTGGTGAACTGAGTGAGACCACAGATTATCCCTCTTGCACTGGGCTCCCAATAAGGTGCGTATAACCCCGAAAAGGCTGGGATGAAGTAGCAGCCGTAAGAAGTACCTACTTCTTTAGCAAGTTTTTCACTTTCTTCTGAGGTCTTTATAATTCCAAGATTGTCTCTTAGCCAGCGAATAACAGCACCAGCTATAGCAACAGAACCTTCCAATGCATAACATGCTGGCTTGTCTTTGCCTAGTTTGTAAGCCACTGTGGTCAGAAGGCCATGTTCAGAAAACACACACTTGCGACCTGTATTACATAGTAAGAAACAGCCAGTTCCATATGTGTTTTTGGCTTGTCCTTCATGGAAGCACATTTGTCCTACTAATGCAGCGGACTGGTCCCCCAAACACCCAGATATTGGCACACCTTCTAAGGTCCCAGTTTTCATTTGGCCATAGATCTCAGAAGAGCTCCAGACACTTGGAAGAATGTCCATTGGAATTTCAAAAAAGTCACACAGTTCTTTATCCCATTGCAAAGAATGGATGTTGAAGAGCATTGTCCTACTTGCATTTGTTACATCTGTACAATGAACGCCTCCATTAACTCCTCCCGTCAGACTCCAGATAAGCCATGAATCAATGGTACCGAAAAGAGCTCTACCTTCTTCAACAGCTTTTTGAACTTCTCTCACATTATCAAGAATCCACCGAAGTTTCACTGCACTGAAGTAAGTGCTAAGTGGAAGGCCTGTCTTGGACTTGACGAAGTTATTATTTCCTGGAATTTTTTTACTAAGATTCTCAACAGTAGACTGGGTTCTTAGATCAAGCCACGCCACAGCATTGTAGAGCGGCTCCCCAGTTAATTTATCCCAGATCACGGTGGTTTCCCTCTGATTGCTGACACCAATAGCTTTTATGTTGGATTTATCAATATTCAGCTCTTGAAGCTTCTGGCATGTTTTCTCTATACATTCATAAACAGACTGAAGAATTTCCTTAGGGTCTTGTTCTACCCATCCTTCTTTTGGAAACTCTTGTGTTAATTCCACTTGATGGTGACTAAGTAGTTCCGCTGTTTTTGAATTGAAAACCAGAAAATGAGTGGAGTTAGTACTCTGGACCACTGCCCCCACCAACGGCCCCACAACTGCCTGCTTCGGAGCTGCCATGAAACCAGTCCGGCAGCTCAGCCTCTCTGGTGCCGTTTCCCGGGTGATGAGGTGTTGGTGGGGGAGGGGTGCGCAGGACGTCAGTCGGAGCGTCTGGAGCAGAAGGCGCAGGCGCAGTGACTGCGGCAGAACCTGGAGCCACTTGGGGCAACCTTTGCCGTTTAACTGGCGCTGCGTCTTCTCACTCCACCCCTCCTTTGGCCCAGACTCTGCCTCCAGCCACTCAAGTGTCTTTTAAGGCGGTTTAAGCTTTAAAAAAATCACGTATTTATTCACATAAATAGAGTTGCTTGTACTCTTCATGCTATTGTGAGGATCGATATTTTCTTACCATGTTCTTTCTGCCTGTAAGATTTCCCTCAATATTTATGATACTGTGGGTCTGTTGGAAATGAATTCTTACAACTTTTGAACATCTGAAAAGTATTTCATCTACTACTTAAAGATGTTTTCTCTGTGTATAGAATTCTTACTTTTTTTCCTTAAAAATCAGCGCCTTGAAACTTGCTCCACCGTCTTTTGGGTTGTTCCAGGTGTGAAGTTCACTGTCAAACTTATAAGACGTCTTTATAAGTTTTTTCTCTTAATCAGTGGTTTTGTCAGTTTTATGATGCTATTACTTGGTGTAGTTTTCTTCTTTTCTGTGCTTGGAGCTGAATGAGCTGCTTAGATCTCTGGGTTTATGGATTTCATCAAATTTGGAAAGCTTTGAGCCATTATTTCTGTAAATATGTTTTATTTTCTCTCTCTCCTTTGCTTTAGGGACTCCAATTAAGTACATTGGAGTTATCCCATAGTTCACTGATTCTCTACTCATTATAATTATAATTATCTTCTTTTTCTGTGGTTCATTTTAGTTTCCATTGCTGTATCTTCATCTACTAATGTTTTCTCCTTTGTCTAATCTGCTATTAATTTATCTAGTGTATTTTTCAACTCGTACATTGTAGTTTTCATCCCTAGAAGTTCCATTGGATTTTTAAAAATATTTAGCTTTTTGAACACACGGAATGGAATACACTTAATATAACTTTTAATTTCATTTTCTGCTAATTCTAACATCTGTGGCAGTTCTGGTTCAATATTGACTGATTAATTTTCTCCTTATTATGGCTTGTATTTTTCTGCTTGCCTGATAATTTTTGATTAGGTGCCAAACATTGTGAATTTTACCTGATTGGATTGCTGGTTATTTTTGTGTTCCTATAAACCTTGAGCATTGTTTTGGGATGCAGTTAAGTTTCATGGAAACAATTTGATTCTTTTGGGTCTTGCCTTTAAGATTTGTTAGATGAAACAAGATGGTTTTTAATCTGGGGCTAATTATTCCCCTTACCTGTGATGAAATCCTTCAATGTACTCTACCCAAGGCCCATGAAAAATGAGATTTTTATAGCTAGTGGAAATAGTCCCTGTTCCCAATTGTATGTAAATAGTGGATACTGTTAATCTTTAGTTTTTTCATTTGCTTCTCTTCCCAGCCACGTGTAGTTTCCTCACGCATATGCACTGATCAGTATTCAACTGAATACTTAAAGGGGACTCTAAAGCTCTCCTGAGTTCTCTTCCTATGCAACTCTTTCCTTTCTAGTACCACGTCCTATAGAATCTAGCTGCCTTTGTCTCTCTGGATGCTCAGCTTCATCTCCTCACTACAGGGTTTCCACTGGGCTCCACCTGGGTTTCCCCTCCCAGGGCCATGGCCTCAAACTCACTCATGGCAATAGGCTGGGGAAGTCATAGTATTCATGCTATTTGTCTCTTGTCTCTTAGAGATCACTGTTCTTCATTGCCTGCTATCCAGCATCTTGTAAACTGTTACATATTTTTTGACTTATGTGAACTGTTTCATGTATTTTGTCCATTTTTTAATTGTTTCAAATGAGGATAAATCTAATCTCTGTACTCCATCTTTGCAAGAGTGGAAATCTACTGAATAGAAGTTTAAATTTTCAGATTGGTTGTAAAGTTGGTGAATAAATATTTATGAAATGTCCACTCAGTGAATGGCAGTTTTCTGCATTAGGCCATAGACTATATTTTTAAGGTATCTCAAGGATGAAGCTCGTTTATCCTTAGTGAAACTGACAGAACAAGATAGTACCATAAAAATCAACAATAATATTGTTATTTTACTGTTTTAACTGGATCATATTTTCCTTTTAAGTAAGCCCTTTTAAGGAATTTTATGAAGTTAGAAAAGCAAAATTAGCAACCAGACTTAATTTGAATAGTAGGGGATTGAAATCATCAGAAGGTGGTAGTTTTTCCAAATAATATCTTTGTTAAATTTTAAAAATTTAGCCAGAGATTTTCTAAGCAAAAATTTAGAGGCAGCACTTACCAGTATGCCTGTATATCATACTGTGTTTTAATTTACATGGAACAGATTTAAAATTTTTTTAATATTTTTTTTCTTCCCAAGTATTTGGCAGTAGTAAACATTCTATGTATAGATTAATCTACTCAAGAAAAAGATTTGACCCAAAGTTTTTTTTCTACTTCCCCTCTCCCCTACCACCCTAGTATATGCACACAAATGTTCCCAATCACATTAGTTTTTGAACCTAGGGATACTTTAAGCATTTTGTCGTTAATACAAATAACATATATATAGTCATTAGTTCTGTTTATAAAGAACTGGTTTACAGATTACGTCCACTGTTAATAAGTTATAGCCACTAAATAATCAGATAATAAGTGTCTCTGTTTAGTTTAGAAAGAAAAGTTGACCAAATTTATTTAACTGTCTTAGAGTAATTACAAACTGTTGATGGATTTAACCGAAGCTGACTAAGTTTGTTTGTTTAAACTAAGGTTAAACTAACTCCACTATTTTTTCATTAAAAAAATTGAAAACATAAAATCTTTTGATTGTTAGTCTATAATAGCCTCACTGTATTTTAATTTAAGCACATCTGAAATAATCATTGAAACTACCTTACTTTTTAAGACATTATACTTTACAAGGAAGTTGCTTTATTTGTATTATATTCCACACAAATGCAAATTTGTTAATTCAGTAGTTAGACAAATATACATGGGCTCTATTTTAGGCAATAATATAGCGATGCATAAAACATTCTTCCTACTGTTACATCTAAGAACAATCCTGACTAAGTTTACTTGTGTATATTGACATATCTTCCTTTGCACATCTTGTTTTAGAGAGCCATTCATTTAATTATTATTTTTCTCCTGTCAAGCCCACCAAATTATAAGTTCAATGAGGGCAGGTATTTTGGCTGTATTATTCAATCTTGTACCTTCAGCATTTAGAACCATGCCTGACCCTAAGCAGAAACTCAAGAAATATTTATTGAATGAGTTAATGAACACCATTATATATGATTCTCACTTTAATTATCATAAAGTCAAGTTAATTTTAATTTTGATTGTTGAATGCACTATTGGTTGTTCATTTTACAATCTAATATGTTAAGGTAGATTGATGAATAGATAAAAGGATGGATAAATGAAAAACTATATGATAAAATTAGTATAGTAAAATATTAATTGTAGAATCTGTAGAATCCGTGTGATGGATAAAATGGTGTTGTTCTTTTAACTTTTCTCTAGTTTGCAAATTTTTATAACAAGATACTGAGAAAATGTAATGCAAATAAAAAGCTGCAAAACAGTTAGTAGAGATCTATTTCATACAGTTTCTTTTGTTTGGAGGGATAGTTAAAAAGAATAAAGGCGTCAATAACAAATTTATGTTAATTTGAGAGATTCTGTGGTGGCATAATCTACCTAGAGTTGTTCTCCTGAAGAAAACCATTCATTGTGAATCATTATTGTAGGAAATTTTTTTCCTGCCTTTTATAAAACTTGTACATCTTAGAAAGCCAACTGCAGGTTTAACTCCTTGGCTTTTAACAAGAAATATCAGGCATTGAAGAATGCTGTTACTCTTTTCAATCTCTGATGAGTGGGGATCAGTTTTAGAAGTTTTGATTTCACCAAATTTATACATATCTTGTCTTGAATTTGAGAGTGTGTACCCTGATGGTAAGGGCATTGAATTATATAGTTTGTGACTAGGAAATTTAACATTTTTTAGATTGTGTCATGACCAATGTATCATCACAGTTGGTAATCTTCAAAACAGTGATGCATTTTTCTACATGCTGTTCCCAAATGTGCTGGACCAGCTGTTGAGAGCCATGCCATCCAATCGCCTGGAAGACCTCTTCGTAGACCACAAATCACCTAACGTACTATCCCTCTTTGTTCTAATAAAGAATGGAGAAATTAAAGCAAGCTACCGTGGTTTATTGCTCATGTTTTCTCTGTTAAGCATGGGCTGTGGGAGTCACTGCATCCGCATTAGGAGGCCTTGGCATTCTAGGCAAGCACTCATAACAGACGAGCCAATGAGTTTAATATTCACAGCCATGAAAGTGATTGTTTGCTTGAATGCTTGAATCTTGAAATTTTTGATTGTGTATGTGTGTATGTGTGCGTTCTTTGTCATTTTCCCAGTGAAAATTGCCCTGACACTGATCTCAATGTTAATGTATTCCTGCTTACATTTGACTTTGGAATATGTTATGGCTAATTATCATTACACAGGATGAAAGATCAGAGCCCTGAGTGAGGTGCTTGGGTTTAGGAACAAAGGGAGGCCAATTCAGCATCCTGGCTCTAGGCCCAACAATTGTAATCCAGCATCTTGAAACTGGTGGGGTCTTTGCGTCTATTTTTTTTTTTTCCTTTTTCTCCCTCACTTTTTGAAAGGGGGTAGGGGAAGGGGGTTAAGGGTTTGAAGGGGCTGAAATTTCCCCTTGAACATGATGTCAATATGTTGGCATGTCTCCTTTTATTAAGATGCCATCCAACTGATAACAAGTCCTGCTGTGTTTTACCAACATAAAAAATTAGACTGGAGACCGAGGAGCGGCAGGTGGCTTTTGGCACCAAGAAATAATCACACTTGATGTGGAAAGTAAAGTAAAAGGAGCCATCTGTTCACTGCAGGAGGACGTGAAAAATCACATTAACATATTGTCACTAACATCATGAAATACACAGTTAATAATAAATTTAGTTATCATGGCAAGTCGTGTTGGATACTTACTCTGAAAATGCGGAATATGAAAGATGCTCTGTCTTGCCCACCCCTATCCTTTTTTTTAAAAAAAATATACGGACATTAAATCTTTCCTTGGGGTGTGTGTGTGTGTGTGTGTGTGTGTGTGTGTAGGAGTTGGGGGGAAGAAAGTGTTTAATTTTAAAGCCTGGCTGTCGTTCATTGTTGCTGACTAAGTGAGCAAAAGAATCTCTCTTGAAGATGGAATTAATAACTTATTTGATTCTGTCCACTTACCATCCACCATATTCCTCTATTGCTTGTTACCTGGATGGAGAAAAAGAGATCTGGGAGAGAAATAGGTTATTTTGATCATGTCTCTTGCACAAGACCCAGAGCTTGCAAACCCTTCTGTGAAAGGCTTGGTTGTGGCAGATCTCTGCCTGAGAGGAGAATCAGAGTCTGTGGCTTGCTCTTGAGAGTCTAATGGGCATCTGAATCTGGCTTTAGTCAATAAAGTGTTCTGCTGCATATTGTCCTAGTGGATTTTGGGTGAGATGCCTGCACATACTTTACAAGAGACCAAACACATTAAAGCAACTTAATGGGAAGGGTTCTTGCACTTTTTTGATATGTGTATGTTATTTACTTATGTCAACAAAATAAAGAACCTGCGGAGGCTGGAGGTCAAACTAAACTTGGAAAAATGAGGGTTATTGCTGCTGAGTCATCATTAGAGCCATGTTTACACACCTTTTGCTGTAACCGTGTGCTGCCTAGTTTCTTGAAGTCACTGTTCACTAACACTGCAAATTTGTGACTCAAATCCACATTAGTAGTAGTATCAATATCAAAATCTCAGCCTCACTATTTACAAAATTACAGTTATCATATACTAGAATTCTAATAAATAACTTGACCAAGAGTTATTCTCCAATTATGATCGTTGGTCTATATCTAGTCATTATCACATTTGCCAGAGAGCAGCAATATATAGATAATTTTAAGAATACCTGTATGCAATCATGTGAGGAAAACTAGAATAAAAATCAGGATTTTAGTTTCAGCTCTGACTCTAACTAGCTTTATGATCTTTAGCAAGTCAAATTACTTCCCAGGCTCTTTTTTTCTCAGGGGTACAATTTAGGTACTCTCTAAAGGAACTTGCCCCTTTCTAACATTTATAGATTTAAGAAAATGTTGTTCAGTGAAACTTGATTTTTATTTTAAGTCAGTGGAAGAGAAATGATGTGCAAGGAGCAGTCATTTCAGTCGTATATATTTACTTATAAAATCTGATTGACCCTGGAAGGTAATATATGAATTAGGGTTGCCAGCTTTCATTCTTTAGGGTGTGATTGCATTTGGGGAGAGCTCTGTTTTGTTGGGAGTGAGATGGTGGTGGACTTTTCCTCTGTTACATATGTGACATTCTATCACTAAGGTGAACATTACTATGTATTCCTTACTTCGGTGTATACTCTGCCACCTCACTCCAGTCATCATTAAGTCTCATGAACAGAGACTTACTTTTTTTTTTTTTTTTAACTCTTTAGAAATGTTTCTTAAAAATGATACACTTCTGTTATTTCAGTTAGATGATCTAGACACAGAATCCACTTAATTTTCTCCACTAGTCTTGGATCATATCCTGGTTCATCTTCTGGACATTCTTCCTTCTCTCCTATATCATTTCTTTTCCAAGGTAATGTCAGCTCATTTTCCTTCTTTAAGGAAACTTTTCCTGACCCTTTAACCTTAGTTTGTACTTTGTACTTACCTTTTTCAGGCAGTCACTACACTTGAGTTAATTGTTCAGTGTATGTCATCTCCGCTGGACTCATGAAAGCAGCCCCCACTTCTCTGTCATGGTCACCAATAATACTAGGCAAACAGAGCACTTAATAAATATAATTTTATTGATAGTTGGTCACTCCAGCCAACTGTCAGGTTTTATCAGGTTTCAGAGAAAATGGAATATGTCTTTGGCATTGGCATCATCCTACATTTATGCTCAAAGTCTCAGATGAACTTTAAGACACTGTTTCGGAGGTTATCATTCCTATTGGAGGCACAGGTAGAACTGGTCACTATTTTAGGGTTCCTCTGGAGCAATTAGAATGTCTAACAGAAATCCTAGCATGGGCATCAAAACAGTTTATGGCTCTTCCAAGGCTCTTGGATTCATTTTTATAATGGTCTGAAAATATATTTCCAAAAAGTTGAACAGTGTACTTACTAAATTCTCAGTTGGTCCTGGGGCTGATCCAATAGTCTGAATCTACCAAAGCATTTAAGTCTTACCTGGACAAACTATTCAGTAGACAGGAATCCATCATTTTACCAAATTTCATTCAGCCTGGGGGAGACATGTAAGTTTAATTTTATGGAGATGAAAACTGGCAGAGAAATATGTTTTATAATCCCAAGTAAGGGCTATATATCTCTTCATGTGTTACCTTGCAGTAGTGTTTAGAATGAAGAGAATTTGCCGAGTGATTACGATTTGAAATGATGAAATGAGTTACTGGTGTTCTCCCAAAAGTTATCGTCAGAACTGTTGTATGGTCACATATATTACATGGAAACCACATGATTAACTCATTGTATGTTTAGTATTTTAATACATATTTACTGAAACATGTTTATTAGTAATAAATTATCCAGTAATGGGAGACATACTTATTGCTCTATTGTTTTATTAACTGAAAATCTACTAGAAAACAGCCACCAGGAATGAAAATGTCTGTGATAATTACCTAAAAAGGTAGATAAAACTAGGAAATCATCATAGTGAATGATAATTATACTCTATAGGAAGTTGCCAAATGTTTACACTTAGGTTGGGAATATTTTGCCACAACGCATTAAAAATCACCTCAGACCCTTAGAGGCAGCTGTACAAACTGACAAGCATTTTCAGAATTGACAGTCCCCCTTACCCAGTAGATATTTCATTCCCTGCATGCTGGGCTTCTTTGCAGTTGTTGAAAACCAGGGCAGATGGGCACTCCATTCAGCCTGAGGGGACAGGAATAACACACTTCAGAGCACCGGGTGCCACGAGATTCCTCCTTTTCATCAGACGGCCTAATAGACCCATGGAGGCCAGGAATTCAGTCATATCCTAGAAGGTCTTGCAGGTGGTCATCATTGAAGTGCCTGGTAGACTTCCTGCGGACCCCTGGGTTCACAGAGAGTGCTGAAAGTGTGGCTCTTTCACTGTGACAGCCAGGCTTTGACATGAAATAGCATATTAGAGAAACTGATGTTCTGCAGTATGGAAAACATTCAGAGGTTGATGTCGACGAAGAATCCTGGTGTTTTTCTTTTCTCTCTTTCTGTCTTTATTGTGGCAAGAACACCTAACATGCTATCTACCTTCAGAACAGATTTTTAAGTTTGTAATACAGTATTGTTATCTTTAGGCACAATGTTGTTCCTTAGATCTCTAGAACTTACTCATCTTAAATGACTGAAATTTTGTACAGGCTGATTAGCACCTCTCCATTTTCCTCTCCCTGCAGTTCCTGGCAACCACCTTTCTATTCTTTGCTTCTGTGAGTTTGATTGTATTTGATAACTCATACAGCTGGAATCATGCAGTATTTGTCCTTCTGTGACTGGCTGCTTTTGCCTCTTTGTTGGCTATCTCTGCATATCCTCAGTAATTGCATCTATCAGTAAGTACTCTTTCCTCTTTTCCCCTGAACTTTGGAGGCACGCAGTGGCTCTTGATTCAGCACTATCAATTCCTTTCTAATACCCTGCAACCTTTTTTCTCTGATTACAGTGTAAGCTACCTAAGGAGACAAGATTGCTTCAGGCATTTTATAGTCTTAGTAGTGCCTTGCACATGCGAATAATAGTCTGTAGTTTTGCTCTTCTCCTTTTACCTTCCTTCCTTCATTCATTTAAGAAATATTTACCAAGTATCAATATTTAATAATTGCTAGGATAACCTTTGGGAAACAACTGTGAACTAAACAAACACAATCCTTGTCCTTGTGAGGTTCATGGTGGATCCAACAAAAACTGAGTAAATAAAGGTAAATGGATTGCAAAGTGTATTAAGTGTTAAAAGGGAATATAAGTCTGAGTATTACTGGGGATGTGAGAGGTGCCTGGTTTTTCTCTGTCCTGCAATTTTTCTTTCTCATTTTTATCTTAGCTATCTACTGTCCCAAGTCAAATATTCCAAATCTCTTCTTTCAGTTGGGTGTATGTCCACAGAATAAGAACTATGAAAGTTAACCACTGTTATTATTATTTTCTCTTTCCAGTACCCCTCTCCTGTGTGTGTGTAAGCAGATTGCTTGCAAGTAAGGGAGGGGGGCATGGCTTTTCAGTGGCGAGATGCAGTATGCCTTACCAAGTACCACACATTCAACAGATACTATGTGTAGAATAATTTTGATTAGAATTCAGAATAAGTGGGTTATATATGCCATTAGGCACCCTCCTACATAATTTCATACATAGTTTTACATGGGAAATAAATAGACACACAGGCTTATTATGTGAATTAAGCTGAAAAAATGCATATATTACAATTGATAAGAAATTAAATATGGCATATGTGTTTATGGCTCAATGAGGGAACGTGATTCTTGACTCTGTATAATTACCAGTAGATCCATCAAATAATCTGCCTTTACATTTTGCAAAAGGTAGACCCTCAAGAGAACTATGTTGACAAACTGAACTTCAAAAATTAAGAGGGATGAAGAATTTACAAAGAGTTAGTGTGTTAGTTTGCTTAGGGCTGCCTGTGCCAAGGACTGGGTGGCTTAAACAACAGAAATTTGTTTTCTCACAGTTATGAGTCTAAGATTAAGGTATTGGCAGGGTTATTTCCTCCAAGGACTCTCTTCTTGGCTTGTAAATGGCTGTGTTCTCCTCTTTGTCTTCACGTGGTGAATCACATTGATTGATTTGCAGGTATTAAAAAACCCTTGCATCCCTGAGATAAATCCCACATGACCAAAGTGTATGACCCTTTTAATGTATTGTTGAATTCGGTTTGCTGATATTTTGTTGAGGGTTTTTGCATCTATATTCATCAGTGACATTGGCTTGTGATTTTTATTTTTTGTAGTGTCTTTGTCTTGTTTTAATATCAGGGTGATGCAGGCCTCATAGAATGTGTTCAGAAGTGTTCTTTCCTCTGCAAATTTAACAAGTAGTTTGAGAAGGATAGGAATTAACTCTTCTCTAAACGAATGAAATTAGAACATTCTCCAACACCATATAGAAAAATAAACTCCAATATAAATTATAGCAATATTTATTTGCATCTGTTTCCTAAAAAAAGTAAATAAAAGCAAAAATAAACAAATGGGACCTAATTAGACTTAAAAGCTTTCACACAGCAAAGGAAATAATCAACAAAATGAAAATACAGCCTACTGAATGGAAGAAAATATTTGTAAATGATATGACTGATGAAGGGTTAATGTCCAACATATATAAAACAGCTCATACAACTCAACATCAAGAAAACAAACAACCTGATTAAAAGATGAGTGGGAGAACTGGATAGACATGTTTCCAAAGAGGAAATGCAGATGGCCAACAGGCACATAAGATGCTCAACATTGCTAATCATCAGGGAAATGCAAATCAGAACCACAATGAATTATCACCTCACACCTGTCAGAATGGCTATAATCAAAAAGAAAAGAAATAATAAACATTGGCAAGGATGTGGAGAAAAGGGAACCCTTGTACATCATTGGTGGGAATATAAATTGGTGCTGCCACTGTGTGAAACAGCACTGAGGTTTCTTAAAAAACTAAAAATAGAGCTACAATATGATCCAGCAATTCCACTTCTGGCTATATATCTGAAAAAACAAAAACAAAAACAAAAACAAAAACACTAATTCAAAAAGATACATGTACCCCAGTGTTCACAGAAGCATTATTTACAAAAGCCCAGATATTGAAACAACCTTAGTATCCATCAACAGATGAATGGATAAAGATGATGTGGTATATAGGTATATATGTATGTATGTATATAGGTGTATGTGTGTGTGTGTATATATATACACACACATACACATATACACAATGAAATACTACTCAGCCATAAAAAGGAATGGAATTTTGCCATTTGCAGCAGCATTGATGAACTTGGAGGGCATTATGCTAAGTGAAGTAAGTCAGACAGAGAAAGACAATGTATGATGTCACTTATATGTGGAATGTAAAAAATACAACAAACTAGTGAATAAAATGAAAAGGAAGCAGACTCACAGATACAGAGAACAAGCTAGTGGTTACTAGTGGGGAGAGGAAATGGGAGGGGTGAGATGGGGTAAGGGAGTAACAGGTAGACACTATTAGGTATAAAATAAACTACAAGGACATATTATACAACATGGGGAATATAGCTCATATTTAATAATAACTATAAATGGAGTATAACCTTTAAAAGTTGTGAATCACTATATTATTGTACATCTGTAACTTATACAATATTGGACATCAACTATACTTCAGTTAAAAAAATAATAAGTAAATAAATTTGAAAAAAGTAGGAAACTCCTTAGAAGCCAACTGTAGAGGGACAGAAGGAAGAAGTAGTAGTAGCAGGGACAGGGATGGGATTACCTAGTGGAAGCTGGAACCATCCAGGGCCTGGAAACACTGAAGCCTCACAAGAAACACAGGGGCTGCCAGAGGTAATGCTCGAGGCAGAGAGAGAGGCGAGAATGCTCTAGTCTCTCCCCTCCTCTTAACTCTCTATTTTTCTTCCAGGGCCCCTAATGGCCAACCCTAGACAGAAGCCTGGCAGTTACAGCCCGCTGGGGTCTGTTCTGCATTTCAGAGAGAACAGGAGGAAGGCAAGGAGTGAATGTGAGGGCAAACGAGCCCAAGACAGGTACAAGTACTAAGACATTGGACATTATAAAGTGATTCAAAATCCTTCAAATTAATGAAGGCAGATTTACATATTTATATTTATGGTTAGGGACTGTTATATAAATCTACCCACAACTGCCCAAACAAGACTTACTTTATCTTGTAATTTCTTTAAAAATATTTCTTCTCTTCTTTGCCTGGAAGACCCATTCCCCCTCCCACCCCACAATCTGTGCATTTCTAAATTCTAAATGTTTTGTAAAGCCTTGCTTAAATTCTCCTTGAAGTTTTCCAAATTCTTCTTTTCTCTTCTTTCTTCTTAACCCCATTCACTCTGTACTGGTCTCAGGGCACTGAGAATGTTCCCATCTATATTAGCAACTGTTTATGTTCCCAGTATGCACTTTTTAAGAGTGGGGCCTGGGGCCTTTATATTTCATACAGTTTTTAATACTGCAGCTTGCACATTATTAAAGATCAATAAGTATATCTAGTAAATAATTGTACTTAAGAAAACTTTTATAATAATGGCATTATTCCCACTTAATGTTTTTAATCTTGTTATCTTTCCTACAATTTTTCCATCATCTTCACCATCCTGGATAACAAAGCTAATAGAACACAAGCATTTTTTTTTTTTTCCTTTTGGATTCCCTTTTGAGGGAAGATGCATTTCATTTTATGTTATGTAGATGAGAATCCTTGGACTGGGAGTCAGGGAAATTACCCTCTTGTCCCATCTAAATATCAAAAGGCACATGAAATTTTGAATGCATATGCGAAGTTAATAGATCTTTTCGATTACCTTTCCCTCTTTGCATGGCCACTTTTGTAGATCTTGAAATAAATCTATTCCTTGCACTACATTTATTGAGTACTGACTGTGAGCCAGGCATGTTCTAGGCATTTGAAATATGTCAGGAAACAAAACAAATCATTTCCCCCCCTTGTATTCTAGCAAGAATAACAATAAACATAAAAAATTTATAAGTTTACTTGAGGCAATGTCTAATGTGAAGGAAAATTGAATGAGGTTAGTAAGATCAGAAATGCAAGGACGGAGGTGGGGGACAGGTTGCCATTTAAATAGGATGGTCAGAGGTGGTAAAGGTGACATTTGAGCAGAGACTTAAAGGAAGTAATGAAGTTGGCAATACAGGAGGAGCTTTCCAGACAGAGAGAACAGGATATAAAGGCCCTAAAGTGGTAAAACACATGAAACAGATGTTCCTAAACTTCTTAGTTTCATGGAGCTCACAGTGTCTGTCCCCACCCCAGTGTCTCTAGACGAAAAGAAGTATCTAACCAGTTCTATTCATGAAGTTGTCACAAACAACTTGATAAGTATTTTTGTCCAAATTTAGTAGTTGTTTGGCAATGTACATATATTATAGATAACTTTTTTTTTCATTCTTACATAACCACAGTTACTTATGAATGGACTGTGTGTTCCCATTGGGGACTCACCTTGGATGAGGTAGTAGGATTTGGTCAAACTTTAGATTTATTTTGAAGGTAGAGCTAGTTGGGTATGTTGATGGATTATATGTGAAATATGAGGAAAAGAGAGGAGCCAAGGATGACTCTGAGATTTTGGGCTGAGGAACTGGAAGGAAGGAGTTGTCATCAAGAGAGGGAGGGTGGACTGTGGGTCAGCAGGTGTGGGAGCTTCTTTCTTGACATGTTCAGTTTCAGACATAAATTAGACATGAAAGTAGAAATGCCAACTAGGCAGCTGGTTATAGGAGTGTGATGTTCAGAAGGGAGGCTTGGGGTGAAGATGTGCTTTGGGATGATGAGAGGTACATAGATGGTATGTAAAACCATGGAGCTAAATGAGATCTTGTAGAGAATGAGAGAATGAATGCAGATGGGGAGAGAAAAGATCCAAAGACCGAATGTTGGGACACTTTAATAAGAATAGGTTTGGGAAAAGTGAAGGAACTAGAGAGTGGATTTAAAAAATTAGGGAAAAAACCAGGACAGTGTGTTATTCTGGAAGCTCAGTGAAAAGCAGATCATCTACTTTGTCTGATACTTTGGAGAGGCCAATGAAGATAAACAAATAAAATGCAGTTTGTTAAACACTTCAGTAAATTCAGAAATGAAATTCTTTTAACAAAATAACTAATGTTACTATGTGACCTGTCAAAAAAGCAAAATTTTTATTAGACTCTTCTATTAAAGAATATCAAAATGAATCTATGTATGTTAATGTATGACTGAAGCATTATGCCCCAGAAATTGATGCAATATTATAAACTGACTATACTTCAATAAAAATATAAATGTACTAAAAAATTTTTTTAAAGATGAGAAAATCAGGAGATCCTCAGTTCTTATTTTATAATTGACTAGCAGTATCTAGTGATAACCCTGTAATGAGTTTTATACCAAAATGGAAATTTGTTAAATCTTAAGAAAGTTAATTAAAAATAATCACAGTGATCTTGATAGACAAAATTTATTTTCAATTAAAAAAAATTGGCAAGAGAAATATGTTTGAGATCCAGTGCTTTTTTTTTGCATAGTGACTTAATATATACCAAGTGATGCTGAATATTTGCAGAACATCTGGTAAGAGCAGGTAGCAATTTCCTTTACAATATGTTTTAAACGGCAATTTGATAAAGCTGGAAAATAACAATTTTAATGTTCATTTAAAAGTGACTTTGCAAATAAGCAATTTTATTCCTGTTTGTTCTTACTGCTTGAGTTGGTTTCCTCACTTTAAACTAAAATTTCCTTAAATAAATTTGATAGAAAATATGTTAAATTATATTTCATCATTCTTTAAACAAAAGCTCAACTCTCTCACTTTCTTTTTGAAACCTTCTATTGTCAAAACAACTTACTTATTCTTTATTCCAAAGGCACTGTTTTGACCCCATAAAGTTTATAATTATTAGGATTTCTGTGTGTTCTCCAACAGATTCCTTCTTAATCTCTCTCGCTCCTGTCCAGCTTAAATCTCATGACTGATCATCTGAACTATACTTTCCCTGGTTATATCAGTCTGGGTTCAGTTAAGAAAACAGAGTCACACTAGGTATTTAAAACATGATGAATTTAATATAAAGAATTACTGAAACATGATGGCTGAGCCAAAAACCTAACAGGGAATGGTGAGAAAATTAGCAAAAACAAGAAGTTGCTACCATCCCCAGGACTGAAGAGAAAGCTGGAAAGGGCAACATTCTGAGTGCAGAGGCAGGGCTTACTGAAGGGAGCTAGACCTATGGGAGCTGGGATCAGCAAGGGAGACGATGTGCAAGGAGAGTTGGAGGAGATACAACTGCTTTCAGAAAGACCAGTCAAAGCAGAGCAACGGGGGTTAAGCAGCCCTAGTGTATCTGTCATTGAATCTAGTTAGAAAAAAAGAAACCATAGAAATTATTATTATTGTTGTTGTTATTATTATTATTATTTACAGGTGCACAGTGTTTATTGAATGGATGAGTAGGGTATGGCAAGACGAAGTTTTAGACTATAACTGTTACAGTAACAAAGGTCCACTGAGTCGCAGGCAGAGCTGTGAATAAGGAACTGGAATCCTTAGGTAGATGTCTGTAGATAAAATGTTATTGGAACACAGCCGTGATTTTAAATTTACATGTTGTCCATGGCTGCTTCCACACTACAGAAGCGGAGCTGAGTGGTTGTAACAGAGACCAGGTGGACCACACAGCCTCCAATGTTTACTATTTGGCTCATTACAGAGAAAGTTTGCCCAGCTCAGTTTTACACCCACACAAGAATCATGCTGGTAGAAATCATACAGCCATGCCGATTAATATTCTCTTTTATGGGCACTCGTTTTTCTTACACTTGTACTTGGTTATTTCTCAGTATCTTTAACGTGTCTTCATCAAGTCTCTACTCAACACTCATCCCTTACCCCAAGCCAAGTGCTATGCACGATCACTTCATTGACAAAATTGGGGTAAAAAGAAATTGCCTTTTCTTATTTCCTGTTTGAGAGCTACAGACATATATATTAACAAAGCCTGCCTTTCCTTTTTGTCCTCCAGTCTCAGAGAGTGAGTTATCTTAGGTACCCGTTTCACCTCTCCACCTGACATTGTCCCATCCCACCTGTCCCTTCACTATTAATCCAACTGTATCATCAATCTTGGTCTCCTTTTTAAAGACATTACGGAGTAGTGGTCAGGAACTTTTAAATTGGCCAACTAGGCTCTGATTCTACTCTACTACTTACTAATTCTGTAACCATTAGCAGTTTCTTTTGATCTTTATCACCCTTAGCATCCTTCTTTGTAAAAATAATTATTCATAGAATTTTTGTAAACATTAAATAAGATGCTACATGTAAACATTTAGTGCAGTACCTGCCATGTAATGTGTTTAATATGTTTTAACTGTTTTCAAAATATCACTAAATTTTTACCATCAGCACTTCAACCTCTAAAAATATTCAATCCTTTCTCAAACTAAAAAGAAAAAAGTCCCTTCAATCCTATGCCTCCTTCTGTTACTACTGTCTTAAACCTCCCTTTTTCATTCAGATCTTACTTCCTAAGTAGTCTTGTCTCATCATTTTACTCTTCTTTCATTTCACAATTTAACGCATTGCAATTTGATTTTCTCCTTTAACTGGCCTTCTGAAAATGCTCTTGCAAAGGTCAACAATGATGTTCTAGTTCCCAACTCCGTTCATACTTCCCAGTCTTTATATTATTTACTCTCTCTACAGCATTCAGTCTTGTTAATTGCTCACTCCTTTTGTAAGTTTCCTATCCCTGGCTTCTAACACATTACAGTTTTCTGATTTCTCAGCTAATTTCTCTCATTCTTGGTTGTTTCTTCACCTGTCCATGCTGGAGGTTTTAGTTGTCCTCACTGTACATGCCATATCATGTACTTACTGGGTAACTCCTCTGTCCCAGGGTTTCAAATTGACATCCATATGCATACAAAACTGTAACTACAACCCAGATCTTTCCCAAGCTCACGCATAACATTACTAGCTGCCTGTTGTACATTCATATCAGTGTGACCTACTTTTAAGTTCAGTATATCCAAAGACTCATGTTCTTTCTAAACCTGACTCCCTTTCTTCATTTTTGACACAATTCTTGGCTATTATCACTCAGTCAGAAAGCTCTGAGTCATTCTTGACTCTTTCCTTTTCCATATGCTCCAAATTCAGTGAGTTTCAAAGTCCAGCCGTTTTTTTTCACTCTTAAATATCTCACTCTATTTTCTAGTGTGAGGACTCACACTTGGGCTCATCTCTTTAACCCTCACCATCTCCAGACTGTGCTGCAATAACAGCCTCCAATTGAAAGCCTTTCTACCTTCAGTTTTGAATGCATCAAATCCAAACCCATGCAACAGCCAGCTGTGTGTCTATGTATATCTGACTATGCTGCCCTTCTAGGTAAACCCCTCAAAGATTCCTCTGAGTGTATGTTAAACTTGAAGCTTTTTCACATGCCATGTAACATCCTCTGAATTGGGGAAAATGTCTTCCTTTCTAGCCTCATATCCTGCAGATCTAAAAATCATATTTTATATTTTTGCAGCACTGAACTAAGGGTTCAGAAAGAAGGATCATCAACTCTTTTTTCTCTCTGGGCTTGGCTCTTGCTGACTTCTGTGACATCCTTCCTCCATCTTTCCTCCAGCCCTCTGCATAGCCAAGTGCTTCTGCATCACTTAGGATCAGCTAAGGCGCCCTCCCGCTGTAGGTCTTCCCAGTCTAGGCAGTCTCTCTTTCTGTGCTTCCTTCTGTTTTAGCTTTGCATTTTCTGCTGTATTATAATTATATAACATAGTGTTTGGAAATGAGTTGGCATTTCATATCTCTGAAAATTTTTTGTGTGTGTGGAAAGAATTATCCTAGGTTTTATTCAACACTTAATTGTTATTTAAATGTTACTTACAAGGTAAAGGGCTAAGTGCTGGGATGTTCAAGGATACATAAGACATAAATCTTCCTTTCAAGGTTAGGTGGTCAAGGAAGAACAATGTAGCAAGCAGAGAGTTAACTAATTTACAAGCTAGAACAAGGTAGAAAGTGTCAAGTGCAGAACAGCAGTGAAGATGAAGTATTGAAAGAATTCATGTGAGATAGAGATTAATTCCTTATAGTATATATTGCCAGATACTCAAAGCACTACCCAAATATTTTGATGTTATATCAATTCAATTCAAGGATTCTGATTTGTAATCACATCACTACTGAAACTTCAGGGCAAATATGGCTCCTGTGGCACAACCCCCTACCCATTGTTGATCAGGTGTATTTCTGACCCAATTTCTTTGGCATCTCTAGTTTCCTGATAGTCCACAGCCACTTGCCTAGTATTCATTGAGAAATCTTAAAAAATATTATTTCTTTTTCTTTACATTTTTCTCCAAGAATTTGAGAAAAACAGTAAGGAATAAAGCATAAATGCTGTTTTCAGCAAGGAGGTAGGAAAGTGAAAGAATGAGAAAAATGAGGACGATTGACCATATTTTTTTCCCTCTTCCTCCTTTTTTTGCTTTGTGGCTCTGGCTCCAAATATCCTAGATGTGTGAACTTAGGTACATTATTTCACAAGTTTGAGCCTCAACTTCCTCTTCCATAAAATGCAGATAATCACACCTACATCAGGTATTTCATGGAGCTGCATGAACATGGACCAAGAGTCTACACCTGTGACTTGAGGCCCCTCACATTTGGACAGCAGTTAGGGATGGGAAGAGAGGGGCTGTGGGCTGGGATCCAGAGGTCTGTTTTCCCCACGCCTCCATGCTCCAGAGGAAAATCTGAGGAGTCTGAGAATTCTAAATTTGAACCTTGTAGGTTGTTATAATATTTATTGTCAAAGTGGAATAGAGTAGATCACATTTTATTTAACATTTTGTTAATTTGATTTATAACTTTAAATATTTAGATGTATGGCATAAGGCCTACATTTGTTCTTTTGCCTTTGCTCCCATAATCTTAGGGACAGGCCCGTGCCCAAGTCACTAAGTCAGCCAATGATACACCAAGACACATGTTTTAAGGTGATGTTCCTATGACACCAGTGCTTCCTAAACTTGACTGGTCGTAAGAATCATTAGAGTGCTGGAAGCTGGCTAAAGTGTAGGTTCCTTGTTTCTTCTTCAGTGATTCCCTCTCAGTGTTTTGGATTAGTGCCTAACAATTTAACAAAGGCTCCAGGAGAATTTTATGCTCAGGCAAGTCTGGGAAACACCATCCTAGTCAGTCAGTAATCAGCCATTGTACTATTAGGTTGGCACTTACAATCAACCTTGTATTGCAAATGGTTAGATGTTTTATTTTTCCTGATAGGTCTTCATCTCCCTGACTGAAGGAATGGTTTCATGTACAACTTTTTATCTTGTGTAGCCTCCCCTGTAGTACTTTTTTACGTTAGAGGGGTAGTCAACATTTATTGGATAAATGATTAATATTTGAAATTATTTTGTAGAGTATCTATTAACAGTGTGTATGAAAGTGATAGTTTTTATGTCTTACCATACACAGGCTAAGAAAATTAAGAAGGTTGCCCTTATATGTATTGTGTATTCTTGTACCTATTTCTATTGAAGTTTCATATTGTATTGAATGACTGTTCCATTAGCTATGAGTCATTTGAGATCAAATGTTCCATTTTGATTTGTTCATCACCTAGTGCGTTGGTCTTGGAGATGCGCTGTCAAGATCTCTCTTTAAATAAGGACTTGTTTCCCCAACTATTGACTGGTCACAGTTGAGGCATAAAGGTCTGACCATTTCAGCTCATGGTGAAACAGTTTTCATGGACTGGTATGTTTCGGAGCTCCCCTTTACGTTGGCCAGGGCTTTGTTGGACCTGCAGTGAAGTTCAGCTTCTCCCTCTGCCCAATTCTGTTTCCTCCTCCTCGTTTTCCAGCTATGTTGGCGTAAACATCTGACACAGCAAGCACTGTCTCAGTGTCTGTCTTTCAGAATCCTGCCTGTAACATCTAGCCTATTGGAGACTCAATATATTTCTTGAATATATGGCAGATACGTTAATAACAACAATATTAATCAACATATAATATGCTTACTACGTGGTAAGCACTATTCTAAGTACCTTATATGTATTATATGTATAACAATATGTAACAACATATATTAATATAATTATTATAAAACATATATATCATTATATTATTATAATTTTGAGGTAAATATTATTATTATCTTCTTTTTACAGATAAGAAACCAAGGCACAGAGAAGTTATGTGACTTGTTCAGGGTCACATGATTGAGGAGCTTATATTGGAACCCAGGCAGTCTGGTTCCAGAGCCCATGTTCTTAGTCGTCTAATTAAAGTGTTTTCCAAATACATTTAATTAACCTTCACTGGATGGATGAATTAAAAATACATTTCTATGGTATAAGTAGTCAATTAATATGTTATTGATTATGCTTTGCAGTATCTGAAAATATGGTTGTCATTACTAGATTCTAGTAGACTTGTTTTTATTCTTCAGAATAAAATTTAGAAAAATGAATAATTTAAAAATTTACCTATTAGAAGATATTTATTCCTGATTTTTCTGCCTATATTTGAGAGAAAACTCATTCTAATTTTCCTGTTCTGGCTTTATCATTCTGTTGTATCCAGGCTTTTGTGCAAGTTCTGTTTTTTGGAAATCATTTGGGGAAGACCTTGTAATTAAAGGCCTGTGGCATTCTCTTCTTAGCATGTGGGCTAACTCTCCTCTGTGGTCCTTGCTTCTCCTCAGCCCGAGGCCCAACCCCGGCCTGCACTGAAAGGATACAATAAGGTGGTCTTGGCAGTGGTGCAAGGGCCATCCTTGAATCAGTTCAGTAGTGAATTTTGGTCCCTTTCTCCTAGGGTCTCCTAGGGCGGGTTACTCTCTTGGGCCTCATTTAGAGGCTTCCTTGCTGCATGCTTTCATGTTTTCATTCACTTGGCCCCCATATTGTCCCCACATCTTACAGGAGTTGTGTTTCTTGGTCAGAACATCTAGTTACCGCATTTCATTTTTATCTAACTGCTGCTGTTTGCCCAGGTGATCACAGCTAAGAGAATCTATAATTAAATCACCATCAGCTGCCTACCCTGCTTGGTGAATGTTCTACTTGTTCTCACTGTATTTTGGAATTTTTGCTAGAGGCAGTCAACCAGTTGCTTTTTGCCCCACTTGTCTGTCTACTGACTTCCTAGTTCTGCTCCGTTATATTTTCATCTGTCTGACACTAGGATGACTGATCTCAGTCTTGCTTCTTTGTTGATACCTCTTGTTTGTTAACTGATTCTGTAATCCACTGGGAGAGATTAATTCTGGCCTTATTATGTTAGAGCAAATTTCTTGTCGTCTGTTTCACAGTTATATTGATCTTATAGTCATTGAAAAAGTAAAATGGCTTGTCAAGTTATTGCAGATTAAATCCATGCAGAAAAGTTAATCCAAAGGCAGAAAACTCCTTTTTTGGATGATAGTTCACTTTGTGGCCTGCATTATTTTTACATAATTGCTCCACTGTTTCATTGATTTTGCCAAAATATCATCAGACAGCACAACATAGAAGTAATTTCACTTCATTTTTTCCTCAGATGTTAGTAGTAAATTATTTATTGGCAGATATTTATTGAGTGGTTACTATGTCTAGGTGTGGAGCCTGCTTCCACACCTTCCAGGTGCAAGGAATGAAATGTTTTTGTATCTATATTTCTTGCTTTTCACATGTCTGCACTTTTTGACCAAAACTCATGATTACTCTATGAAGATGCTAAGGGAAACATTATTATTCTTACTATAAAAATGAATTAATGGAGTCTCAGAGAAGTTCCAGCAACTTGTTCAAGTTCAGTGCAGAATAGCACTGGGAGTAAGACTTCAGATGTCCTGTGTGAATCTTTTTTCTACTGAGCACATTAAGAGATTAAAACTCATAGGGAAATGTACATCAGACATAATCTCATGTGGAATTACCTATATTAAACAGATCTGATAAAAAGGAATTCTGACACATCCACAAGTAAGTGTTTAGAGTTCTGCCTTTTTTTTTTTTTTTGAAAGCAGTATTCTAAATTCCTTTTTTCTGAAAAATGTGATGAACCCTTTGGAAAATTCCTCAGTTCCATCATGCATCCTTTAGTAGACATGCTGTCATTCCATTTACTTGGATGGTCATTTTTCATAATGTTCTCCTTGAAGTATCCTGACAAGAAAAAATATAAGCTATTTCACACAGGGAGATGTACAGCTGGGAGAATCTAGCCCACTGGTATTTCTGGGATACGTACTTGCATGATACACTAAATACAGTCAATGCATGGAGAGACACAATGTAAACTGTTACTTTGAAATGCTTGCTTTTGGCACAACTTCCTCACAGGCATTTTACAATTTACAAAGCAGTATGGAGTAATGTTGACAACTTCTGTGTTTACAAATTCACTGGTTTCTCTTTACGCAAGGCAGGATTTTTGGTTTTGGCAACTTTTCAGATGTTCGTCATTTCTTCCCAGTGTTTTTGCATCTATCACTCTCTACCCTATTAGCATGGATATTATCTTATCCCAAGCTGAATGGGCCTCATTGAGGCCATGTGACTTACAAGAGGAAATATTTCTTATCCAATGGATCTGATGCAAGATTCCAACAAAATGCCTTGCTTCACTGCATTTAATACATCAAAAGAAGGATTTTGTTTTAGCAATGACTGGAAAGCAAGAAACGTGAATTATGGTTTTAAATGATCATTTTTTTAATGTGAGATCCTGAGAGAGCTTTTGAAAACAGTTACTTCATTGCTTTTAAGAAAATAAGACATAATGAAAACAAATCTAAAGCAGTTATCACTGAAGTATTAAGGAATATCTTTTTGGCAATTTTTGAGATTCCTGAGATAAATATCTCTAGGATGGCTAAAATGTTGCCACATCTATAAAGTGAAAGAAAGATCAAGTATTGAGTAATTGTCATACTTACAATGAAAGTATTAGCAAGAATAACATCTATCGTGTGCTGTAGGCTTATTCTGTGTCAGACAGTATTCTAAGAGCTTTATGTGGATTATTTATTTAATCCTCAAAGCAACTTTATGAGGCTTTCATTATCCCCATTTTACAGATGTGAAAACCAGAACACAGAAAGTTTAAGTAATTTGCCCAAAGAGATTCAGATAACAAGTGGTGAAGTTTGGAGCTTAACCAAGGAGTTTGTGCTAATTAAGTGTTAACTATGGACTAGTCATTGTGCTGTAGTTATGGGTTATTGCCGGCAAGGGTTTACGTCTCTCTGTGGAAAAAAGCATAAGTTCTACACCAGTTACCGTTGGTTTCTAAATAAATAGATACATCCCATTCATAGATTGAATGGCTCGATATGGTTATGTTCCCCCAAATTAATGTATAGGTTCCTGTAGGTTATTTTGAAGAATAGAGAAGCTATTTCTAACATTTATGTGGAGATAGAAAGTATGTGGAATGACCAGTTTTAAATGAAGACTTCCACTACCTGATTTCAAGATTTAATATAAAGCTAGAAGAATAGAGTGTGGTTTTGGCATACAGATGGATAAGTAAATAAATGGAACAAAATGGAAGGTTTCAAAATAGATGCACAGATACAGGATTAATCGATTTTTGAAAAAAAATGTAAAGGGAATTTCAATCAGAAAAGAGAGGTCTTTTTTAACAAATGCTGCTGGAACAATTAGACATCTGTATGGAAAACTCCTCTGTCACTCTTTAAACACACACACATGAAGTCATTTGAAATGGATCATAGACTTAAATGTAAATCCAGAATCATGAAACTTCTAGAAGAAAACATAATGTAATATATTTACAACCTCTGCATTGGAAATTTCTTGGTGAAGACACAAAAAGCACAAACGATGGAAGAAAAAAGTTAAATTAAGCTTTGTTACAGTTAAAAACTTATGTTTATCAAAATATACCAGAAAGAAAAGGTCTAATATTCAGAATATATAAAGAACTTCTCTAAGTCAACAATAAAAATTCAAATAATCCAATTAAAAAACTGAGCAGAAAACTTGAACCCACATTTACAGAGAAGATACACAAATAACCAATAAATGAAAAAGTGCTCAGTATCATTATTCATCAAAGAAATGCGAATTCACAATGAGTTACTACATCGCACCCTCCAGAACACCAATACTAAATGTTGTTACAGATGTGAGAACCTGGAGCTGTCATATATTGACAGTGTCAAATGGTACAACACATCCGCCCTATGACATTGTAGCTCACTTTTAGATATTTACTGAAGAAATTTAAAAACGTGTGTACAAAAGATTTGTATAAGAATACTCTTATTCAGGAAGCCCAAAATTGGGAAGCAACACAAATGTTCAACACTAGGCAAATAAATAAACAAATTGTGGCATATAGATGACTACTTACCAGTAAAAATAAATGAATTACTGATACATGCATTAAATGGACTAATTCAGGCCCTGGCATCATTTACCTGTTTGCAGAATTCTTCTGCGATTGGAACCACTCTTCACTTTTAGTATGTATAGATGAAAACTTAAAATTGAAAATGAGCTACATTAGTTTAGACACAGCTGTTTAACCTAAATGAAAAATTATGCTGAATAAAGTTGTATGAAATTCAACTTTTGCTGCTACATGTGTTAGAGTCTTCAGATGTATTATTTTAAAAGTGACTACTAACAGTACTTCTCAGAAAATTTGTTTCTTATGGTTTTCAGGGGTCAGTGATATTGTCGTGGCTCCCAAGGTGAATGACAAATGTTAACAATTTTTTTGTGAAAGTTATGTGATCATTATTTACCTTTCTTAGAAAGAGGGATGTATTTCTTGAGTTTTCTTTACAATACATTCTGATTTTATTGAGTTTATTACTGCCAAAAACTTTAATACAGAATACAAATACTTACCAAAAAATAAAAAAGAATACTTGTAGATTTGACTTACAATAGTTACAAAACTACTGTGGCAAAGGGTACACACTATATCCATGTTGTTCAATAGAAATTTGGACAGTGATGACAATGTTCTGTACCCACACTGCCCATTACTGTAAGTCTTTAGTCAAATGTGGCCCTTGGAATGGGGCTAGTGTGATTGAGATACTGAATTTTAAATTTATTTAATTTTAATTAATTTAAATTTAAATAATCAGTGATTATCTATTGGGCAGATAGCTATACACTCAACAACAAACTGACTCAGCTTCTTCCTATACACACTGTAGTTACAGGCACAGCTAACTTGTACCTCTGATCTCACCCACTAAAGACCCTGATAGCTTCATTCATCTTCCAGGCTGTGATATGAACCACAGAACAATTGGATGGAACCTTACATGAACATCTGCTGCAGCCATGTCAAATACTTTTCCCACTACCATCCAAGACCAGAAGGCATTAGCTGTCCCTAGTTGTTAGAGTTTCCATTTAAACTCCATTTTTCTGTGAGTGCTCAGTATGCTGTCCTTGAAAGGGAGCTGTTTGCTCTATTGCATATGGAAAATATTGGAGATTCTGGTTACTGTTGATCACCTTTGGACTGAACCACAATGTTGCTTCATCTGCTTCTCACAAACTATCATGGTGAGAGCTAGAATTAGGTGGAAGGTATAAGCCATCTTGCTTCATTTTATGTATCTATTAATAACAATACTTATTTTAAAAAACATTAAAGTCAGGAAAAATGCTAATCTACATGGATGCCTCTACAATATATATAATCTGGGACTGTCCCTGGAAAATTGAAACATATGGCCACCTTAAGGATAAGACATTATCTTGTCTCAAACAAAAATTCAATGGTGGAAAAAAACAAATAAAAGCATAAGGAATTTATAATTGGGATTAAAAATACCAAATAATTTAAAAAGCATGAAAGAGGTGAAATACACTTAAAAGTATTGCTTTTGGGGCAAAAATCTGCTGCTAAATTATCATCTGTTCACTCAAAATAAAGTGAAAAATTAAATTTATGTGAAATTCACAGTTGAAAATAGTTTACTTCTTGTAAGACAACAGTTTCTATTAAAAGTGCAGCCAAGTCTATTTCATCTATGATTAAAAGCAAATTTCTAGAGTTTCTGGAAATCAGAGCGAAAAAGAAAGGATAAGAAATAATTCTACTTTTGAGTTCATAGTTTATTCCTAGAAAGTGTTTAATTTCTAAATTAAATATTTGGAATAATAACGAAGGAAATCTTTTAAGACATGTAAGTTTTTAATGTCCTCAGCTTATTTGGTAATATGTAATGAAACAAGCAACCGATCCTGCAATAAAGTAATAGTTGTTGCATACAACTGCCAATTAAATTATTTTTAAGTTTTATTTATTTTTTATCACATATCTCAGTCCAACTTACACAGTTATAAAAATGCATCTTCAGCAAATATATCTGTTTAAATTCATCTGTCTAAAGTGAAGGATCTGGCTTATAATGACACCACCAAATCAGTGGAAACTGTAATAAAATGAAAGCAAAAATTAAGAAGGAAAGTGAGTGAGCATTATATATACTTAGTCATTTACATCTTGTGAATTTAGTAGTGATGAAGATTTGTAACAAATTAATCTGAAGTGCTGTCACTATTGTTATATGTCACTTGTCATGTATTTCTGGAAAAATTAGCAGATTTACAAAATATATAGGTAGAGAAAAAGCATTAAATACAGGAACCTTCACTTTTCTAAAAGATTTTGTACCCATTATGCATTATTGGTGGAGATGGAGGAGATCCCAGAGGTTATCAACACATGAGCAATTGTACTGAAAGCTTGAATATTCAATTAAACAAGGGAATCAAGGAGTGTCTGGGTACTGATTTACAAATTTGGATTTATCTTAGTTTAAAATGTCTTTATAGTAAAGAAAGTGTTATAGGAAGTCTTTGCAAAAAGTTTAAAAATAAAGCAATATGCCTGTCCTTTGTGTTCAAAAGTTTTCTGTTTAGAAATCCGAAGGATAGCTTTCTTAATTTGGCATCTGGAAGAAGAAATGACAAATTCAAAACTATTTTTCCTTCTGAAAAGAAAAAAATCTGAAAGGTAAGAGATTA
This sequence comes from Camelus dromedarius, assembly GCF_036321535.1. Taxonomy (NCBI): domain Eukaryota; kingdom Metazoa; phylum Chordata; class Mammalia; order Artiodactyla; family Camelidae; genus Camelus; species Camelus dromedarius. The sequence goes on from NC_087436.1 coordinate 76,403,145, forward strand.
AAGAGAAATTTTAAATCCATTTTGTTAGAATAACAAAACTGTTATATTTAAAATTTGTTCGAATAATTTAATTTATGTACTTTGCATTTTGGAACCACCATTTAATTGGGGAAAAAAAAACCCTATCCATGAGTTTTGGGTTGTGTACCCAAGAATTTTACTGTCTTAATATGACTTAATATGATCTTATAAACTTAATTTTATCATATTTGTGGATATCTTAAGTTCATCAAAGCCGCGTACACATCTCAGTACTGTGTTCATACTAGAGAGTTTTCAAAGTCATACTTCTGTCATCACTACATTGCTATATATTGCTTAGGTTGGCCAGTCTCTCCCCTCACCTTTGTTCCAGCCTGGTTTCTTCTGCTCTTAGACTCCTTAGAATGCTAAAGTCTGTTATTTTTGTTTGGAATTTGAAATTGATTACATTTCTGTTTAATTTCAGAACATACTATTTCAAAGAAAAATTTTATGTTTTATATCATTTTTGCATTATATGAATGATCCTAAATCACTTTAAAAATAGCTGTAGGTCCATCATAGCTTTTCTCAAATGAAAACATTTGTAAATTATTTTGATATGTACTTAGTGCTTTTTAAATCTCTAAAGCTAGCACCTCTCATCCTTTTTTGATACATAGATTGATTTGTATCTTGTTACTCTGATTTCTTTACAACCTTCCCATTCTCCCCCCAAATTTTCAACCATTTCATGATGGGGAGATTGGTCACTCTCTTTAAAAGTTTCATGAAATAAGAGACTGGCTATTTTATAAAGAAGGTTGTCATGGGACCTCCTGGAGTAACACCTCTACTATAATAATACCTGAAAAGTTGTATATCCCAGTACCTATTAGAGTACCTGCTGACAGAAGACATTCATTGTTTGTGGAACAAAATGTACCACTCAAATGCAAGATTCTGATTGGTTGTTGCCCATGTAATACCACTCTCACTTGTAATCACATTCTTAATATAATTTCTATAAGTTTATTCTCCTATATTTCTCTTTCAGTTTTCTGAATGAACTTATTTTGTCATTAAGTGGCAATTTTGATAGTATTATCTGATATTTGCCCAACAGAGGGAACTTTCATGTGTATCTAGTCCTATGCAAGTGTTCAGATTCCTGTTTCTGAAACTTCAATACTTCTGTGAAGGCAGAGGCTACATAGATAGGTATTTATACTCTATTCTTATTTAAAGGAAAGTTATTTTCCATATCCTGAGTGATAAGAACCTTTGAAAGAAAAAGTGTCAGAAGATTTATTTGATTACCCTAGTGCTTAAATGGGTTTCCAGGTTGCTAACTAGGAGGAATTTGCTCTTTATAATTTAGCTCAAGAAAGAGCATGCTTTCAATGCATGCTCTCATGCTCTCAAAACATCCTGTCAAAAGACCTTGCGAAAATTAATGGCTTAGAACTGATGCTAAGCTTTCAAGGATGCTGCAGTGATTTATTGAGTGGTGCCAGTCTCCGTCTTCGTTGGGTGGAGAGTACTTGTCTTCATGTAACAGGGCTAATATTACTTCAAGCTGTTGTCAGTTGACTTGGTAAAATTGCTTAGATACACTCCCCATGCAGTTAGCTGGTGATGATTACCCTTAAGTATTCACAAAGCAGAAGCCCCGGGGAAGCACTAATTAGCCACCCGCAAGGATGATGTTCCAGCCACGCAAGCAATCTCCTGAAGTCTCTGGGCTGTAATGAGGACCAAGCCCCAGTGACAGGGCCTGCTCTGTGCTGTGCTACTGCATCAAGGTTCAGCAATTTTCAAGGAGAAAGTGATTAGAGTCAGATCCGGGACTGCACGAAGTCTGTTAATCACCACACAGAGACTTCGGGTGTTCTGAAGCCACAGGAGGGAATAGGCTCTTAAGAGCTAAAGGAGGAACTGGCATATGTTGTTGAGTCAGGGAGGAGGAAATCTGCTTAAATATTTAGAGATTTAGAGTATGAGATCCCTTTGGTCTCTGCATAGTTAGTACCTGGATCTCTTTCTTTTAATTAAAAAAAGCAAAAAGTATAGCTTCACTGGGTAAAATTAACCTGGCTAGTGAGTGTCCTAGTATCTCTTTATAGCTTCCCTCTTCTTTCTCCTCTATTAACAGAGCAGTAATCAGTTTGACACTAGACAAAGAAGGATGGCAGTGAGGTGTGTGTGTGGGTGTGATGTGCAGGTCCATTTAGTTGTGGCTTCACAGCAGGAATGTGACTGGATCTGCATCAGGATAACTATAGTTTTCCATGATGGAAAACTTTGGGGAATCAAAAGCTAATGGAAGCAGGACAAATAACTCTCCTTTGCTCCCTGATAACGATAAAAGTTAGGAGAAAGAGGAAAAATAAGAATTCTGAAAATGATTCCTAGAGGAGAATTGGGACTTGATCACTCAATTCCTGGCAGTGGAAAAAAGCAGTAGAGGCTTCCTTTGGTTCAAAACTGAAACAGTTGAGAAGAATGAGGAAGGACCATGAATACCCACACTAATGTCAAAAGTTAACTTGGATCCTTGATTTACAGTAAGCAAAGGGAAAAGTTCACTTCTACATGGGGAAAGAGTGATTTCCAACTATTTGTAATGTAGTGGCATTCTTCTATGGATAGCAGTTTCTAACCTGGGTTTTTGTTGGCACTGCAGCAAGCATGACTCAATTGTTAATTTCATCTCGAAGTTCCAGAGAAGGCCAGGACGTTTTTGCATGTGAGAACTAAATAATGAGGATATTTTTTGTGCCACAAATTTAGGAAATTATAATGTCCATTTAAAAAGTTAGGGATGGCTGTATTTGGCAATATGTTAGAGGTGGCTGTATTATACATGTGATATTGGTATATTTAAAGGATTATTATTATAGTTGCTACAATTTAAGGGGAAGATAAAACAAAAGCAAAATAGCAAAGGCGCAAAATGGAAGTACTGAGTTTTTCGTTAATGAAAAGTAAAGGAGAGAAAATGATTTCTAGATAGAATATTTCAATATTTATATTGAATAGTAAATATTAATATCTTGATAAGTAAAATCCTCATTAATAAAATGAATGAAGTTTAGGAGGTATCTTTTGTTGTAGCTTTGCAGAAAATCAAATCCTTGAGTGTGTCTGGAAATTTGTGCAAAGAATGTGGAATAAATTCCCACATTCTTATAGTTAATTACAAGTTATCTTGTAGTCTTGTAATTAGATAATGTAGTTATTATTTTTTGGTTGTGCTATCTTGATTTTTTAAATTTTATATAATAGAAATATCTTTCAGGGGTAAAATCTTTTGTTCTAATTTTATGAAATGTATTTTACACTAAAAAAGTTAAACTAATTTTATTCAGAGCCTTAAAACTCGATTTTATCACCCTTTTACAATATTTAGTTTGAAAGACGTTCTTCAGGGCACTTCTAAAGAAAAAAATGGCGCTGCATGGAGTTAAACAGGCAAAGGGAAGACTATTCAAGACTATTGCAGTAAGGGTCAAAAATACCCCACTAGGAGAGAGAGCTTGAACTCAACTCCTTTGAAACAAAAGGCAGAGAAGTTTGTAAGCTTGGGATGAGCTAGTGGGGAAGTCCAGGCGGATATTATGGGGAGTTTGGTCAGTGTGACTAGGCCATCCTTGTTTGCCTATTAGTGCTTACAGGTTTCTGCCCTCCTGAAGAGACTGAGAGATAGGGGCCTTATCTTTCTTTCATTTTTAAAAAATTTATTTATTTATTTCCTTTAGATGAATTTTTTTTTTAATTGAGGTATAGTCAGTTTGCAATGTTATGTCAATTTCTGGCATACAACATGATAGTTTAGTCATACATATACGTGCATATATTTGTTTTCATGTTCTTTTTCATTAAAGGTTACTACAAGATATTGAATATAGTTCTCTGTGCTATATAATATAAATCTGTTGTTTATCTATTTTATATATAGTAGTTGGTATCTGCAAATCTCAAACTCCCAATCTATCCCTTCCCACCCTCTTCCCTCCCTGGTAATCATGTTTGTCTTCTATGTCTGTGAGTCTGTTTCTGTTTTGTAAATAAGTTAATTTGTGTTTTTCTTATATTCCACATATAAGTGGTAGCATATGGTACTTTTCTTTCTCTTTCTGGATTACTTCACTTAGAATGATGATCTCCATGTCCATCTATGTTGCTGCAAATGGCAGTATTTTATTATTTTTTATGACTGAATTGTATTCCATTGTATAAATACCACAAGTTCTTTATCTAGTCATCTGTTGATGGACATTTAAATTGTTTCCGTGTCTTGGCTATTGTAAATAGTACTGCTGTGAACATTGGAGTGTGATTACATCTCAAAGGGATGGCTCTAAGTTCTTGAGAAAGACGTTCTTGGGTTGTATAACTGGCAAGAGGCTGGAAGAAGATCTACATCTCAGAAGGAGAGAAATAATTTATAATGACAAGTTTTAAAGTAAATGCTCTAAGAAAAGAGGTCAGGGACCTATAGTTGGAAAGAAACCTGTCTGGAGTTTAGTCAAGCTAAGGGGAACAGTAAGGCTGTTTTTTCTATCAATTGCTAATACAGCACAGTATCAACAACTGTAAATGTAATTTATTTTCTCCAGAACTGCCTTAAGATCATGAAAGTTTTCATTTTTCAGTTCTTATAGTCACTAGGTAATATGGAGCAAATAAAAATTGTCTTGAAATATTCAGAGAAATAACTTCTAAAATATACCAAATACAAATTTTAGAAATGTTATTAATAAAATAATTTTAAATGAAATAGTTAATACCAATATATTATTGAGATATGACCTCATGCCAGGTTGTGTGCTAAATCTTTCACCTCTCTTCATCTTCTGCCGATCCACTGGTTGCATGTATAGCTATCACCGTTTTGCAGATGAGGAGAATGATACTCCCAGGGGTTGTGACTTCCTTTGAGTCCCACAAGTGATGAATGTAGAGTGAAAGTTGATTTTAGACTTTTTACCAGAATGTGTGACCAGATACATTTTGTATGAAACATCAATATGCAATTTTTATATAATTTTATTTTGACTGCTCACTCAGCCTGTGAAAAATCTAATTTTTGCATCTAATGTAGATCTATAGACATTACAACAAAACTCTGTGCACTCTGTGGATTATGTAGTAGTCTGAAAGACCTTGCTGTAGGTACTGAGGAATACTGGGTATTGTTTCCTGAGGGCTTTAAGTGGGTGTACATCCCTCGTGTGACTTAGATGGATTCTTACATGAACCAAAGGGAGAAGGACGCTCGGAATGCATTTTCTTCCAAATTCAGGATTCAGTCATTCCATATCAACACTTGTTTTCCTTTTAGTTTGTAAGTGGAAGTAGATACATTATTAACTTAGCTCAAACAATAAGCTTTCATTTCCAATATTTTGTTCACTTTTTATGTCAATATTGCTAAAAGTTAAAAGTACTGCTTTTAACTATGATGCCTTGGATATATTTTCAGAAAAGTGCATATAATTTAAGCTTATTATGGCAAAGTATTCCCAGGAGCTTCATTCAGTGAGAAACCATAGTTAATAAAAGAAAGGTTTATAAAAGCAGAACTCTGTGACTCATTTCACTTGAATCAATATAATAGGATACTATCAAAAATTATTTACTTGAACTTCACCTAGTATTAAAATCTTCCCTTAAAGGATACAGTGTGAGTAAGAGAGACCTATTTCCTGCCCTAACAAAGATTGTAGTCCCTTCCAGTACCTACTTCTTGTTTTCTATTTCAAGTAGAAGTCATCTTCTTTTAAAAAATAAAGTAAAATTGAGAATTAATTTTTAAAAAAATGATAGCATGACCGATTACTCTATTAGACTTTTATACAAGGGTGATTGTCAAGAAAAGCTTATGTGATACTTTTTTATCCTTCATCCTGGTTTTCTAATCATAGCATATTCACACCAAATACTGAAGACAACTAAGGGAATACCAATTAAGTGTTTTATGGATAGGTGAGAGAAGAATCTGGTTCTTTTACTATCTTAATACTAATGTTCAGAGAACCAGGGAAGGGAAGCTATGAGTCACCAATAGCATAGTCAGTCTTGGTCATTAAAGAAAGGGCTACCCCCTAGTTACAACGTTAACTCATCAGATTGTTGTCGGGGTTTCTCTCTCAGTCCTGTGTTTTGCAATAGCAACTACTGCTCAAGTGGCAAATCTTAAGACATTTGAGTTTAATATGATTGATGCAATTATTAGTTATCATTCGAATATCTTCTTGGTTTTTCATCCTATGTCACACCATTTCACTTACAACTAAAGGTAAACTAAAAAGAAGTTATGAGATTTTTCTCAGGGCTTCTTTTTTTTTCCCTAAGGGGCTTCAAGTCAGCTGTGGTTACTGTGCTTCTTACTCATTCACCAAAGCTCATAAAAAGAGTAGCAGTGCTTTCACACTAATAGCACTAATAACTACTTCATTATGTTTCAAGTGGCTTCCTTTCTGTCTTATGTTTATATTTAATAACAGTAGCAGCTTCAAGTTCTATTTCCCTAGATATTGTTATTGTTCCTGAAAATGCTGAAAGATCTTATATTTTATATGGATCCTGTTAAAAACTTAACATATGTGTGTCAGTGAGGCTTTCTTCACATAATCCTTGAACTTGACTATATACAATTGGAGACCTGTTGTTAAGGGTGTATGTGTGTGTTTAATTAACCATACAGGTCAGACTTACTTTCATTTTAGTTTGATTTATTGTGGTTGATCGATTGATTGCTTTTTGGTACAGAAAAGAAGGTCTGAGAAGAAAACTTTTGACTATGTCATGTCAAAATCCTCAACTAAGGTTCTCATTTATTTCTAATGTTGCTACTGCCTAATTATATTAATCTACTGATATATACTGTGTGATTATCTACAGAAATGAGTAAAAGTATTTATTAAAATTTTTAGAAAGCAAAGAAAAAATAGAAAAAAATTAAAAAACAAACAAAAAATAAAATATTTAGAAAGCAGAGAGAAAAAAGATTTCTGAGGAGACACAATGCTGAATGTCAAATACTATTTTAAAATGAAAACAAATGTAAGGATTGAGTTGGTGTATGCTTTTTTTCATATATACTAGTACAGTACACAGTGGTGTCAGGCTATATTTCATCTGTTACAGCAGAGACTTACAGGCAAAACTATTTTTGTTTTTTTCAAAGCATGAGATAGCCAGCCACATGAAATGCTTCTCTCCCATGAAGTATAGGACGTTGTATGTTTGCTGTTAATTTCCTGTGTCCTGCCTGTGAGTGGGTGAGTTGAGTGAGTGAATCACTGCTGGTGCTCAAAGACTTTCCAGCCTAAGAAGTTCTTAGGCTATCTAACACGTTCCATGTAATCCACTTAATTGCACACATAAGCTTGTCAGGAGAACTTCCAGCTAAAAGAATCAATAATGTATTCAGAGCACAGTTGGAAGACACTGATAATAGAGTTTCAGCTTTCCAGAGTATGCTGGGTGACTCTTGGCAGCCTGGTCAATAATTAGGCCAATAGCTTCTGGAGCTTGATGGTCAGGATTTGAGATTCTGATTAAGTGACAGTGCGAGTGAATTAGGAGTCTGACTGCCATATATTACATCCTAAATTATAATTGGGGATCTTCCAGTCTAGTCAGTTAATTATGAAACCCATAGCCTTCATTCTAGAAATACTCGTTAGTGTCCAAATGCATGACATAAAAAGCATAAGGTGACTTTTTACATTTTGTAAAACATATATGTAACTATTGGGCAAACTCCCAAGTGAAAATTAGGCCATGCATTGCTTTACTGCACTTACTAAAACTGCGTTTAACACTTTTTCGGTCTTGCCATTTAAAAATGAGAGTTGTCAGTGACGTTGGACTGCTCTCTTTATCTCTCTCTGTTTCTCTCTCACTCTTTCTGTCTCTATTCCTCTGTTCTACCACATCTAATTCTAGTTTTTTTGGTATAAAGAAAAACATTTTTACCTCTTTGTTGGCTTACATTAAAATTTCCTATTTCCAGAAATATTTAGAAAAATATCAGAAAAAAAATTAAAATGGCATTAGGCATATTATACATGGTCAATGTAATATAAATTCTGTTTGTATATGGTCCTAATAATATATATCCAAATTCCCAGTGTGAGGGAGTGAACTGGATGATTACTAGATGTTCCAGATGGGTTTGTGTAAAGAAACAAAACTCTAGAAAAAATTGCCTTATTGTCATTGAAAGTTATACTTCTGTTTACACACATGTAAATTTCAGTTGCTTTGGGTTTACATTTAAAAAAAGACATTCATCTTATTCACAAGTACTTGTGGTGTATCACATGCACAAAACACACAAGGTGGTTGTTCACAAGCGTCATGTGCTAATGGAGTGGGGTTCAGGAAATAAAGCATACGTGCATGGATACATAACTATACACATGCATAAATAAGTAAAGAGAATTACAGATCAGAAAACATGTTAACATGAAAAAGTGACAAGGGGTATGGGATACACTTTTGACAGACAAGTCAGAGAAACCCTCTCTAAAGAGCTGACATTGTGACCTGAGATTTCAGTGATGAGAAGGAGCCAACCATAAAAAGATCCAGATGAAAAAGAAACTCCAACACAGAGGCTCTGAGGAGGGAGCAAGATGACCATCAGGATGATGGGAAAGAGCCATGGGATTACAATGTCAGAAACACAGACCAACTTCCCATCTTGGATAAGCTCATATATTTCTCTGATGAGTTTCCCTTACTGAACAACAGGGCTGGCACATAGTAGGCATTCAGTAAGTGCTCATCAGATGAATAAATGGACGAGAAACAAATCTCTTAAGTGAAAATGATACATTGTTCTGATGTTTCTGATGGACTATGTTGTTATCAACTGGTCAAGACAAGAGTAACAGAGCAAGTCTGACATTATGATGCCGTACTGAATTATCTGGGTTCCAATCCACTAAGTAAGAATTAGATTACATAATATTTGTCACTTGTTTGAAAATGAAATTTTAATAAAATGAGGTAATACATGTAAAAAAATCATAGAATCAGCAAATTCGAAACCTAACAGAGACAACAGAAATCATCTGAACTCTCTTGCTACCTGAAATTTGGTCTGGGGACTAGCCGCATCAGCATTGCCTTGGAGCCTGGAAGAAATGCAGAACCTCAACTCCCAACTCCACCTCACAAATGAGAATTTACATTTGAACAAGATCCTAAGGTGACTGATTTTTAGGCACATTAAAGTGTGAGTAGTACTACTGCAGAAGGATAATTTCCAGATACTAGATTTTGCAGCTCTTAATGGTGGTCACTGGGAGTAAGGATTTTTTATTTTTAGATTACTGGCCCCCGACCCTTGAATAGTAAAGTTCTGGATTAGGGACACGTGTATCAAACAGACAAAAACTGTCTAGTTGATTCTGATGCACTCTAATCCATTCATTTAGGGTTGCCAGATTTAGCAAATAATGTGACAGCTTACATTAAAAATTATTTGCCATTTATCTGGAAGTCAGATTTAACTCTGCATCCTCCATTTCATGTGGCAGTTTTATTCATGTGACGTATTGTCAGAGTTGCAGTTTAAATGTCTTTTATAAAAATCCCATAACTAAACATACATGCTAGAATTCAAGCTGAGGTTTCCTGAGTACAAGACTTCTTTGTAAACTATAAATGTGTAAAAAGTAAGGCACTGGTACCCGTGTTAATTAAATGATATTTTGCTTAATATTCTTTATGTGTTGATGGCCTTATGCAGCTCAGTCTTTTAAGTCAGCTATTGTAGATAGCACAAAGAGAAAAGTGTGTCTCTACGTACTAGAAAACCAGATAAAATTTGTTACAGTGTGGTTATTTCCTCCTGAATAATCCAATAGCATCATTTAAAGAGAAAAGCCAAGTGTCGGAGATTTGTAACAACTTTTTTCTCAACTTTGAATAAATTTGAACATAAAAAATTAAAAAGCTATATAATATCTATTTAAATCAAGAGCATTTTTCACTAAAACGAAGTCTGAAGCCTAAAGTCCTCTCACACGATAATATTATACCAGTTCTTTGAAAATAGAGGTCTTCCCTATTAGAAAACACATAAGCATTACATTTGGAAAATACAGAAATATAGAAGAAGAAAAAAGTTAATAAGCCATAACCATGTCACTAGGAGACAATCACTATAATGACTGAGCATATCATCTGCCAAATATTTTTCCCTGTAAACATAGTTTTGTTTTTTATAGCTGTAATAATATTGTACCATGTTACATTGTGCTTTTGGACTTCACATTATATTATAAGCACTTTCCTTATTATTACAAATAGTACTTCATTCATCATTGATTAATATCCAGTTAAGTAGATATGCCCAAGTTTTATTTTTTCCCTCAATTTCTCTGAGTTTGGGAAGTATTGTACAAATTCCAGCCCTTCATTAATCACACTGTAGAGAATGCACAGCAAAACAGATGAAAATGTGGCCCTCTCTGTTCACCTTAGCTCATGTAAACCTCTTCAGTCTCTAAAGAACCAAAAAGAGTGTCCCCTCGATAAAGGACAGGGCCTCAGTTTCTGAGCAGCTACCCCTGCTTCCTATTATTTGAAAAACAACAGATTTTTTTTAGACTGGTTCCTACATACAAGCACTCTGAAAACTCTGAAATTGAACCACAGCTGTCACTCCAGTGTGAGTAAGACCAAATCTAATTTGTTGGGTGGAAAGAGTTAAATGAACTTTAACTGAAAAGCTCTCTTTCTCTTCCTCTCAGGGTAGAAAATAGCCAAGGGCAACAGCGGATGACTAATGTGTAGAATATTGCAATTAGTATAGCAAGGTACTTACAGGGATCAAATTAAAAAATTCATTAACGTACGCACTTAATTAAGAAACACTTTTCAGTTTACATGATAAATTATGACACCTATTAAATCTTCCAGTACAAGCTGTAATGGCTTCTTTGCTCCCGGGTAGAGAACTCTCGCCTTTGAGGTCCTTTGAAACTCCCCAAGGACCGGCGGCATTAGTTACCAGTGTATTAAAAACAATGCTTTTCTCCTGCAAGGTGCAGGAGCATCTTTATTGGAAACTAATTTAAACTTAAAAAAGCATCAGGGAGCAAGAGGCTATCATGCTGCAAGCCAATGAAAACAAACATTAAATGACCTTGAAAAGGAAGCAGCCTTTGCCCCTCAACATTCCCGGAAGGGAAGTGGCAGGGATGGTGCCTGTTTTTTGTTTGCTCTTGAATCCTTTGTTTTGTCCCCGTCCCTCTCCTTCTCCCTTTAAGAATATACCAGTGGAGAAAGGACATATTGGAAATAAATTATGTATTAGTAAGTCATTAGTAAATATGCTTTTTTGTTTTCATTCAATGGAAAGAACTGGGAAGGAAAGAGGAAAGGAAGAAAGGAAAGGAGGATGGGAGGGATAAGAGTAAAAGTCAAATATATGGTTTTTGTGAGGTATCTGAACTGCTCTCATTTGTAGGAAGGAGGACTCCAGGGAAGAAGTGATAGAGCAGAAGTCATAAGAATCTGGGGCAAAGGAGGCAGAATTGACAGAGCAGTGGCTTTCCTAGCTCATTTCTTCCTGAGCCTGTCCCCACTGGAAGTTACGTTTTGGGGTCATAGCTGCAATTCCATAAAGCAACTCCAACTTCTGACTTATAACATGTGGATCGTGCTGTCTTTGTGTCTTCTCTCTCAGCACTGTTTATCACTCTTCCTTTAACTTTTTGTCCCCATGCCTGTTATAGAAGCAACATGAAAACCACCTTGAACAACATTTTGAAAAAAAAATTAAAATTAAACTCTAGCACAATTATTTTCATTTATATGTCTTAACAGAAGCCACCTCAGCCTGCATTATCGCAATCTGCAATTATCAAGTGCAATAGCAAGAATTTTAACAGATGAATGAAGCAGGAGACAGGAAGTGCATGGGAGGAGGTATAGCTTGAAATGGTCCCCCACGATTCTGACACTTCTCTTTCAGTTGAGAACAGTGTGTGACAGATGAATGGCTTTCAGACTTTTGTAAACTGCAACCCAGAGTAAAAACAAACCAATAAACAAAAATTGACATTGACGCATGTACATACCTAAGTGCATATTGCTGTGTTCTGAATAAGAGACAAGTGTGTGTCTGCAAACCAAGAGACAGGAATCAGCTCCCTGGCATGGCCCTTAGTTTATAACTGTGGCAGAAGCCACAACAGTCTTACTCCAAGACTGTGGGAACAGTCTTAGGATTGCCCTTGCCAGAATGCAAGGCCAGTGTTCAAACTGAGGAACTGAGCCTGGTACAGTCTGTTTCCTGAGCCACTCAGATCCGCTTTTCCTCTGATGATACTTGAGTCTTGCTTGGGATCAGGATGACCTCCCTTTTTCCATGATTGAGTCCAGTCCTTCAGGTCCAGCTCCTGGTGTGTAATCCAGACCTTCAAGAAGGTAGTCATTTCTTGACTCCTCAAAATATTTTAAGAAGGATTAGCAAACCAAGTTATTATTTCCACTTCTGCTTCTGACTCTGAATACGTAATTGGTATTATTACCTTCCTCTTCAAGTGCCCATCTAAGGTTTTCTTATCCCAGGCCAGCACTTCAGTGCTTGCCTCAGGGAGTAAATCCAAATTTGTATTCTCAGTTCTGACCTTTTGGTTGTATTACCCTTGCCTGGCTATGACTACTATAGTTACTCATTTTCTGTTAATCACTGGGCAATGAAACAGCAAGACGTTTGGAAACCACTTAGATTTTGGTCATAATCCTCCTTGTCTCCATTGTGAGGCAGCAATCCTAGCTTATTGTGATAACCAGTGTAGATTATCCCTACCAGTACAGTAATTCCTTCCTTTGTCTGACAGTCTACTACCAGCATATGGAGCTCAGAAGGCCCAAAATAACTTGAAGCTTCCATTTCTGTGGAACCCTTCCTGTGACTCTTAGCAGAGGAATATTCCCAGGAACCCAAATCTCTAAGCAGACGGTACCTAAGCTTTGGGGGCAAGAAACACAAGTACTGCAAGTGGGACAATGGGAGTAATAATGACATGGGACCAATCCTACTTCAATCTCTTTGTTCTTATACTCATATATTTTAGTGTCTAGTATATATTGGTCATTACAAGAGTGCATAAACCAAATCCTGCAGGACAGCACCCTAACTGGCAGCATGTTGCCCCTGGACCGATACCTTAATTGAGCCTTTAATAGGCTATTTCACCATTATATGATACTGGCATCTTCTAGATGGCGGTCAGTGGATACCATGATCTCATATCCCTTAGCTCATTAATTCCTTGGTCCAAGGGATCATTATGTGAGATATGATGTTGATTGATCCGATGTTTTATAGGCCTTCAGATGGCAGTTATGGATGAAGTACTGTGGACAGAAAAGGCAAACTCATGTCTGAGTATTTCCTGATTCCAGTGAAGACAAATTATTACCCCTTACCAGGTGAAAGAGGTCTTTATAGAATTGACCTGACAAGTGGTTGGCTTGTGTCCCCAAGAAATGGTCCCATATAAGACTTAGCAGTCGTCTCCATGATGGGAGGTTGGGTTTTCAGAAATAACTGAATCAACTTCATATACTTCTAGCCAGTTCTTCCTCCATATAAAATGAACAAATGCACTACTCAGAACTCTGGTGAATGGGAGAACGGGAGAATTTCCTTTTACCTTGGACTTTGGACCACCTCTGTGTGGGGTTTTAATGAAACGGTGGTCCATTTTGAGCTAGTGCAAATATCTGATGCCTAATTGTGAACCAGGCTCTTCTCTGTCACAGAAACATTTAATAAAAACACAGATATCATTTGAGGAAGAGGTGCTGGAACAACAGAGGTGGGAGAATGGGCGACCTATTGCACTTCACCTAATTATGAATTGCTTATGCTACCTGGATGTGCCTAGGGTCAGTCCTGAATGTATCAGTCCTATTATATCATGGATTTCTGCTGTGACTGGGTGCATCTGATAATACCCAGTCATAATGGGCAGCTACATTTTTCACAGTCTTTGGTATCCCATTTTCAGGTGCTCACGTTCTATTTAAACCCATCAATAAGCCAGAAACTCTTTGTGAAAAGGAGAATTCTCTGCCATGGGAGGCATGGCCTTGCTCTAGAACTCTTTATGTCTGTGCTGCAGTGTTCCTGTTGGGGCTTGCCAGAGATTTCAGCTTACTTCCTATTCATCATGGATTCCTCTAGCATGGTAGATATGCTAGATCACGTGGTCTGAAAAACAGGGCAGCTTGCAATAAAGCTTGCACAAAATAAAAAGCCCTCTTTGCTCTTGACCCTGTTTGAAACTGGCAGCCTTTCAAGTTATCCAATAAATGGATTGGGTCAGTTTTCCCATGTGTAGTTTATGCCAACATTAAAAGTCAAAGGAACCCACTGAGCACTGTCTTTGCTAGTGTTATCATGATAAAGAATTTAGATATTAGAGAGTCCGCTTCTATGGTATCATCCCCGTCAACTCCAGTCTGAAGGAGACAAGCCACCATAGATGCCCTCAGGCTTTCCCAAGGTGCCTTACTGATGGTTAACTGTTCTGTAGTTTTTTTTTTTTAACAAGGCATTTGATGTCATCAAATGCAGTAGTCCCAAAACACATTCCTTATAATCATTATTTCCCCCAAACTGCCTGTCTTAGTTTCAATTTTCCCAGAAACAAACCCTGAAACCCACATTGAGTGCTGGGATCCTGCTGAGAAAGTACATGTTATACCTGTAGGAAAGCAAATGTGTAAAACATAAAGGATGCATTCTTAAGTCAACTAACACAGTAGGCATTTGGGGCTTAATCCCACAGTCAGCCTTTGGAAGACTACAAAACCCAAGCCTCAAAGTTAGTTCACTCATGGACAAGGGGGCTGAGGTGGCTACATAGCAACTCCCAAGAGTCTTTAGTTGAAGGTTGCTGGTGGGAGTGTTAATTCCTTGACACTTCCAATCTGCTGTGCACATGGGTATCAAGGCTTCCTATCATTCTAGGAAAAAAGCACTTAAAATCACAGATGCAGATACTGTCTCTTAGAAGACAGCAGAGCATCCTCAGACAGAAAATCTGCCACACCTATGAAGTACAAGTCTGGTAGTCACTGCATATCTCGTAAACTCATCTCATCCCATTTAAACACAAGTTAATGTCAAGGGTTATCAATAGGGCCACTCTTGTTCTTCACTGTCTGGGTTTCCTATTAAATAGGACCTGAGTCAAAAGCTCTATGCTAACACTTTGTTGGTCAGTACACTCTCACATAAACAGGTGTGAGTGAAAATGGACATGAAGTAGGAAGGGGAAAGAACAGATAGAAGTGTGTTGCCAAGATGATCATAACTTCATAAAAGCTGACTGCTTAGTCTTAGAGGACTTCTAGGAGGTTTATCAAAGCCCTGCATCCACATATTCAATGGAAGAAAGGGAGGAAAATTTGTCCACCTGTTTTTATTCCCAATTGATTAGTTTGCTCTACTGGATGCTAAATTCCTATCTTTTGTATTTGCACTGAATGAAATCACAGTGGGTCCTGCAACCTGTCAAGACTTAGTGTCAATAGAGGAACTCAAGAATGAGAGCCAAGTGTCAGGGGTTTGAAGCAATGAACTGTGGAACAGTGCCCGTGAGCTTCAATATCATCTGCAAGATTAGCCCCACATATCTAAGGAACTTTACTCTGGTGTCTTTTCATCATCCACTTCATTTGCACTTGTTTCCATGCTTTTTTTTATGTGTAAAACTTCTTAGTAGGTAAATTCCTAAACTACCCCTATTTGTCCCCAGCCCACAGTAGCTAATAATAATGGTTAGCATGTATTAGGATTATTATTAGGATTAAGATTATTATTTAGTACTCACAACACATGTAAGTTTAGAACTGTTAAGTGACTTTCCCCAAATTCTTAAGTTGCTAACTAGTGGAGCTGAGTTTTGTCTTCAGGTAGCCTGACCCCAGAGTAGAATTCTAAACTTCTTTCCAAGGTTACTTATTTAGCATAATTACTAAAGGATCATTTCAGAAATTGGTGAACCTTATAGAGAAGAAGGGAAAAATGAAGGAAAGATGGAGAAATGGTCTCATTTGGGAGCTACCTTAATGTTATCAATTGTGCAATTCTAGAAATAAAAAAAAGCAATATGGTCATTTTTTATTTTTTAATGAAATATTTTAAAATTAACATTTAAAAATGGTTGCACCATAATCCCCTCCATTTACTTTACAGGACTAGAATAATGTTATTTTTTGAATAGCACTATTGCTTGCACAGACTATACAGAAAGGATATGTGTGTGTGATTTGCTCATTTGTTACTAGATTTTATGGACTTTGTTTTGCTACAGAGTGGAAATTCCAAGTAAAATTATTTAATTTCGAAGTCAGATTGTTTCATGGAGTCTGTTTCTTCCAATGGTCTTTGGTGTTTCAAAATATGAAAGAAATAGGTTTTAAAGGATCTTGAAACTTTTAAAATAAATCATTGAATAGAAATGTCAGCATGAGGCTATTTTTTTGTCAGGTGATGAGGTATTCAGTAATAGATCATCCATATTAGTGATTTTCTTTGCAGATTGTTTTGTGTGAAATAAGATCCCCTATGAACGCTCCAAAACAGCCTGTAATAGCTGCTAATCACCCAAGTGTCAGAGCTTATAGCTTCAATATATCTTGCTCAGACTACATCAGAAGACAGTAACAATTTCAAGAAACAGTGCTTAAAACTGCCATCAAATGAATTCTCAGTCCCATTTCACCTAACTGTACATCTCTATTTATGAGAGAGGAGGGCAGTTGTCCTTAGTCATGAGGAAATTCTCATTGAAATCTGACTTTCAACTTTTTCTAAAATAAAAAAAAAGAAAGAGTCTTCATTGGGAAAGCATCATTCCAGTGAGACAGTGTGATCTCTGGGCAGAATGCTGCAAGGTCTCCTCTCAGCTGTAGCAGGCATACTGTGTCGCCTTGGGCAGGGGGTTTTCTGAGCCTAAGCCACCTCTTCTTCCCTGGTTAGCAAAGTGAGTGTTTTCTGCCCCAGCCTGTCAGTTACTGCTTCTGTCTCGACTGCCTCTGTGGTCACTGGCTCCTTCTCACTCTAGCTTGGTCGTCTGCTTACATTGGTGATTCAGGTTAGCTACCTTTCTCATATGAAGACTCTTGAACTGAACTTCCAGTGTTTTTCTTACCAGTGCTTTGATCCTGGTGCTTGCTTTGTCCTGCTCTAATATACTTCTGTCTGTGATTTTCCTCATTATCCTGCCACGTGAGATTAAGAGCCTTTTGATTATTGTGTGTCTGCCTTACTTTATGAGCTTCTAATTTCTCTCAGCGTTAACTCTTGTATGTCTTTGGACTGACCTGCCCATTTTTTGGAAATTATTTTATTTTGTTTTTTATTGAAGTATAGTTGATTTACAGTACTTTGTTAGTTTCAGGTGTATTGCAAAGTAATTCCGTTACATATCTGTAACTCCTGATTCAGTTATACATATAATTATATATTATATGTATTATAATATATATTCTTTTTAATATTCTTTTCCATTACAGGTTATTACAAGATATTGAATATAGTTCCCTGTGCTATATATAGTAGGTCCTTGTTTACCTCCTTTATGTATAGTAGTATGGATCTGTTAATCCCAAACTCCTAATAACAGGTGGCTTGATTTTGGCTCTTGTTCTTTTAAGTTGTGTGAAAGAATTAGTCCTGAATGTTCTTCCTTCTCTAATTGCCTGATAATTCTGTCTTTATATGACAGTGACTAATTCATATGTCATTGTGTATTATGGATATATTTTTATAAATTTTCATATAAGATTTTACTTTATGCCTCCTTTAGAGTATATAATATTTTGTGTATTCTGCACAGTTTTGTGTATTCTAAAAATTAATATAAAAAGTAAAAAGGCAGATATCCCTGGAGCAAGATGTGGAATGGATATAGATTTCAGTCACCATCTCAGAGTGGAATTCCTATTCCTAGGTCGTATGTTTGGGAGAAGTTTCCTTCAAACAGAAGAAAAAGATATAAAGGATTCCATGGAAATTTGAGCTGGCATCTTAATTAAATCTGGCTCCCCAAACTTTGAAACCTTGATGTAATTTGTGGAATCTAAGAAATGTATTTTTTTCCTGAAATTGCAAACAGATTTCTGTCTTGTAAGAAAGAGGTGACTTGAATATAACTTGGGGGCACATACTCTGTGTGTGTGTGTGTGATGAGAAAATCACCTGTACAGGACATTTAGTTAAGCAAAATATAAAGTAAAGGACATCTTCAGATGATAAAGTATAATTATTAGAAAATATATTGAACTTTATCTTTGATTTACACAGTACATTACCAATTTCACTTTCTCTGTACAATATAAGCACAGACTGCTTTTTGTTCTAATATTCACTTATACAACATTTATTCTTTCACATTTTTAGCATCCATTATGTGACAACCACTGTGAAATTACTGGAGATGCAATTTTCTTCTTCTGAGAAGCTTTCAGTCTAGTAGAGGAGTCTGTAACATTTCCAAAAGCTACATTTTTAGAATAACTTGCTGATAAAAGAAAATTATTTATTCTTGTTTCTTATTAAAAATAAATTGTAGCATGTATAAATAAACCTCCCTTCTATTGATTTCTATCTAATTATAATGGATAGGGTATAAAAGTTTTCTATATAATTGTACCCATTTAAATATCCTCTCTAGTTTTTATCCTAGAGTAACTTGGATGTGAAAGCCAGAATTATTAAATTATTTCTGGTTTCCAGTGATTGTGTTAAAATGAAATGCTTTTCACAATACCAAGGGAACACTTAGATGTTAAGGTTCTGGTAAAAACGAATCTTAAAACATGAATAGTACAAGTCAACATACTGCTATCTAAGAATTAGAGAACTTGATGATATAGCAGGAGAAACAGACAAAATGAACCACTTCAGTCTTCCCCCATGCCCCAGATACACATTACATAAAAGCAAAATGCCGTATCATTTTTTCTCAGAACTTCCATTACAACAAAAATGAGTTGCAAATCAAAGAGTCATCAACCTCAGAGCGTAACAGTTCCCAGTGTTCATTTATCTTGAATGGGAAATTGACACACATATCCTTTTGAAGAATTATGATTTATGTCACTAGTTCGTTTTTTCCCTTCCACTACCATCACCCAAGACTACCTTCTGTTTGAGGGCAAACCCGGTACCAAACACCTGTGTGGCAGCTATGGTCTCTGCCTTCCTTTCAGATGATGTTAGCCTGGTCCATCTGCAAGATAAGTCTGTGTGCCAATTCTGACTATTCAGGTGGGACTCGACGCTTTAGAAATTTGTAAGAATCTAAGAGATGTTAAATAGCTTTTCTTCTACCAGCTTTTCTTGATCTAAGTGTCTTACTGTTTTATTTTCTGTCTTTTCTCTGATAGGAGTGGCCTTGCATATCAATGAGGCTTACTTGATCCAGGGCCAACCAGAACTTGTAGGATAATTAATTGGCATACTGGTTGGCAAAATCTCAGCCCAAATTTTTGTAGGTGATTTTTGGCCTAGGTAATTATCTACTTGTGAATAATTTCTGAAATTGTGGTTAGCAAATAGTAAGTGATATTTTGATTCTGAAGCAGCTTAAGAATTACTACATAAAATTAAAATGACAAGTTTAGTTTTAATTTTAAAATATTTTTGACCAGTCTACCTTCTGGGACATAGGAAAACTATTTTTGAGTATTTAAGATAAGTTTCCAGTATACTGTAACAATGATGCAATTTCTACTTCAGATTTAGAAAAAGTTTTATTTCTCTCTCTCTCTCTCTTTTTTTTTTTTAAGTGATAGCATGGAAACATTTTGTGGGCTTGTTTATTTATTTAAAAATTATTTATTGAACCCGTACAATGCATAAGCAACTATATGAATGATTGGGGCTTACTCTTTGATGCATAGAATATTATCTATAAAATTACAGACAACGAAAGCATACAAAATTAGTTTAATCAAGAAGCAACTATTAAACTCATTGAATTGAACAGTTAAATTGCATGCATTTTACTGTATGTAAATTTCATTTTACTATATATAAATTATATCTCAATAAACCTGACTTTAAATAAAAGAACAAGCAATTGAGCACCTATAAAATGACCAACATCATGCTGGTCACTGGAGCTAGAGGGATAACTCAGATTTAGTCCCAGTTTTCAAAAGCTCACCATCAGATAAAGAATAGACTAATTCATACAAAAGGAGACCACTCAACAGTACAAAATATAACAATGGAAGCATGTTAAAGGAGGAGGATGTAGTATATAATGAATGCTCAACTAATCTTTGGAAGATAGACCAGAAAGACACGTATGGAGAAAAGATTTAAAAATTAAACTTGTTGTACTATGTAAATCATCTCACTCATTCATGTCTTACTTTTGACAAACCTCTTCCAGAACATCTTCCTTGAATCCTTTATCTGGGCTAATGGCCCTTCTCACAGAATTCTGGGCATGGTGCTGCCATGGAATTTTTGATTTTATAATACTCTATTAGATGACTAATTCTTCTAAGACAAAGTTCCATGCTTGGCCTAAGGAAATTGATCTGTACACATTTACTTACCTGAACTAAACTGAATAGAAATGATAGCAGAGATGGATGGTTAAGGAGCTTTTCATTTGGGTATGGGGGGAATGGAACTTAGAGTGGAGAGAACTTTTGGTCCTGAAATGACAAACTGTGTTCAGGCAACCATAAATAATTTGATGGTGTCAAGGGCATGGGGACAGGAGTAGACGGAAGAAGATAATTAGAAGAAACAAAACTGGAGAGTATACAAGGAGGATCTTTCTTTTCAGAAAACTATTTTTTTACCTGTAGGTGCTAGGAGTCATTGAATAATTTTAGGCAGTGCTGTAACACGATCAGATTTGTCTTTTAGATAATTCATTCTCTGGTAGAATAACATTAGGAGGCTAATTATGGAAGCAGAAATTTGGTCAGGATGTATTGAAAAAATTCAGGCAAGAGGTTATGTGGACCATAATTAGGACAGAGGCAATAAGAATGACAGACAAAGTTTGCATCTAAGAGAGAACTGCCAAGTTTTTGATGACTAGTCAGTAATGGTTCTTAAAGAAGAGAGGCTTTCAGGTGACAATAATGCATAACATTTTGCACATGTTGAGTGTGTAGCTGAGATGTCTAGTAGGCAATTAGATACATCAGTTTTGTATTAAAAATGAAAATGTTAGTTCAAATAGTAGGAGTTTGAGATCCTAAGTACAGAAGACATAGAGTAAGAGAAGAAGAGAGCAGAAGACAAACTCTTAATTAAACCTCAGCTCAATTGATTGTGTATACAGAAGGGACTTTAGTGGAGAAAGTTCAGGATATTTGGAGATGCAGAAAGAGAAGCATAAAGAATTGACAATGAAAAATCAGCTTAAAACAACCCAATTATTTTCTCACAGTTTTTGTGACTCAGGAATATGAACTTTGCTTATCTGGATCTTCTTTGTGGGGTCTTGCAAGGTTGCTGTCAAACTGTCAGCCAGAACTGGGTTTCATATGAAAGCTCAACTGGGGAAGATTTCACTTCTAAGCTCACATGGTTGTTGGCAGGATTTAGTTTCTCATGGGTTGTTGGAATGAGGATCTCAGTTCCTTTTTGACTGTTAGCCAGAAGCCACTCTCAGTTCCTTGCCACATGGGCCTCTTTAACTTTGCTGCTTATTTCATCAAATCATGGAAGCCAGAAAAGCAATAGAGAGAGTTTGCTAGCAAGACAGAAGGCACAGTCTTTTGAAACCTAATTATAAAAGTGACATCCTATCACCTTTGCAGCATTCTGTTGGGTAGAAGAATGTCATTCTTAGAGGAAGGGCATGAATACCAGAAGGGCATGAATACACAAGGGCATAAATACCAGAAAGTGGGGATCATTGGGGGTGGGGCATCTTACAAGTCTGTTTACCACAGTTGATGACCTTTTCCAGGAAAGTGTTTAGAAGAGTTTCAGTGGAATAGTAGGAGCAGAAACTGGTTCCCAGTGGTTGAGAAACAGATGTCAAATAAGCAAGTGGAGTTTTCTGTAGACAACTACCTTAAGAATCCTAACTGAGAAAGGAAGGGGAAAGTTGGGAGCCTGGAAAAAGGAAAGGCTTTCTAAGGATGGGAGAGAACTGAGCAGGTCTACAAGATGAGGGGAAGGAACCACTGGGAAGAGACGGAGAAGAAAGAGAGAAGAGGAGGGGATAACTGATAGAGCACATTACTTGAGAGAGTATATAGGATGTGACTCACAGCTCAGAAAAGGAGAAGGGTTAGCAATAAACAGTAAAGGAACATCTTTTCTTTCTTTCTTTTTAAAATGTAAGCATTATTTTATTTTTATAACTTGTCATTTCTATAATTTAAAATTTATTTAAGCCTTTAAACATTTTTAAATTGAAATAATTATGGATACATAGTAAATTGCAAAAAAAAAAATTGTGCAGAGAGATTCTGTGGATCCTTCACCCAGTTTCCCCCAATTATACCATCCTATATAACTAGAATATAATATATCAAAACCAGGAAACTGACATTGATACAATCAGAGATTACTCAGATTTTGCCAGTTTTGCACTGCAATCATTTGTGAGTATGTGCATGTATGTGTGAGTGTGTGTAGTTCTATACAATGTTGTCACATGTGAAGATTCAGGTAACTGCAACCACAAACAAGATACATCACTGTCCCACTACAAGACTTCCACCTGCTGTCCATTAGACCTACCCACCCACCCCAACCCCCAACTCTTGGCAACCAGTAATCTATTCTCCATGTCTATAGTTTTGTTATTCCAAGAGGGTTATACAATGGAATCATGTAATATCTAACTTTTTGAGATTAACTTTTTTTCATTTAGCCTAATTGCTTTGAGATTCTTTGAAACTGTATCAATAGTTCTTTCCTTTTTATTGCTAAATAGTATTCCACAGTATGGATGTGGACCAATTTTTTTAACCATCAACTTTTTGAAGGACATCTAAGTTTTCCCCAATTTTTGGCTATTCTAAATAGATCAGCTATGAACATTTATGTACAGGTTTTTGTGTGAACATAGGTTTTCATTTCTCTGGAATAAATACCCAAGAGTGCTATTGCTAGGGTTCCATGGCAAGTTTAGTTTAGTTTTGCTTTTGCTTTTTTTTAAAACAAATTTTAAAGCTGTCCTCCAGACTGGGTCTACCATTTTACATTTCCACAAGCAATGTATAAGTAATCTAGGTTTTTCAAATCTTCACCAGAATTTGGTGTTGTCATTATTTTTTATATTAGTTTTTTCTTATAGATGTCCAGTGATATTTCATCATAGTTTTAATTTCATGTTGCTAAAAGCTAATGAAGCTGAGCATCTTTTCATGTGTTTATTTGTCATCAGAACATCCTGTTGAAATGTCAAATCTTTTACCAATTTTCTGACTGAATTTTTTTTAATTTTTGTTTTTTCTTTTTTATTCTTGAGTTTTGAGGGTTCTTTATATATTCTAAATGTAATATATTTGCTGGATATGTGGCTTACAGTCTCTCCAAGTCTGTAGCTTGTCTTTTCATCCACTTTGTAGGGTCTTTCACAGAACAAATGATTTTAATTTGCTTTCCCCTAATATCAGTGATGGCAAGAATGTCTTCTCTCACCATTTATATTCGACACAACACTTGAAGTTCCAGGTAGTACAATAAGACCAGAAAAAGAAATGAGAGGCAAACTATTGGAAAGGAAGAGATAAGTCTGCCCTTACTTGCACATAGAACGATCATCTATGTAGGAAGTCCCAAGGAATTGGGAAGTTCTTTTCAATGGCACAGAACACAACATCCATACAGAGGAACACCCCTGTCCGGCCCACACAAGCACTACAGTGAACAAGGATGGGTTCCTGTAAGGTGGCTCTTCCTCACATAACGAACATACTTTATGAAACCTTCTGCTGAGGCAGGAATGCCGTGGTCTGGCCAAATGGTGAACTGCAAGTGTTTTACAAAGTGACTAGTTCCTGTGGACTTCTGACAACTTGAAATATTCAAACAACAAAACTCTGAAGTATCTGGTAGTTCTCCAGGAAGACATGACAGCTTTTCAATTCCAAAGGCTTTTTCATAGAAATGGGCCAGTAATGGTGGCATTTCATAACTCCATCTTCTACCTCTCTGGTTATGATGACAATAACATTAGAGTTATTTTCCACAACCATTTGCCAAAAATCATCTGTGGTGCCTGGCAGTGGTCCTTGGGTAGCGATATAGTTATACTCTTCTCCAGAATGGACTATTTTAATATAACTAGCATTGATGTAGTCCTTGTTTTCTCCAGGAAGAACACGTGTTGAAACATATGAAAGAGTATCTTGATATCTGTTTTTGTCTCTGTCATGTAGTTCATTCCCAGAGTTGAACACAGCAGGCAGATTCTTAGATCCCAAAGCCATAAATTCCTGGATGATTTCAAATTCTGATACTTTTCTCTCAAGCATTTAAAAATAATCCTTCATGGTTGAATTCTCATGAATACTGAATGTTAATGGTCTAACCAGAGCCAACTGAGCTAGCTCCATTTCGGAAACAATTTCCATCCCTGAGACGTAGGGGAGTCAGTCGGGGAAGGCCCTGTGAACTCCTCCTCACTGCTGGACCTGTCTTTTTGGAAGGAGCTGCTGGTCATTGACAAGCTGGGGTTACTGTCATTTTCTGTATCCTCAAATCCTCAAAATCATCATTTTGTTGGAAATCCTGAAGAAAGACTTTTACCTTCTCTAAGTTAACTTCACTTTCCAAAATCTCAGAGCTCACTGATCTAGGTGTCATGTCCTGACTTGATGAAGGCAAATCTTCCTGATCTGATGAAAGCACAGATGGATCCAGGTTTTTCATGTCAGAGTCCTCTCCCTTCTGACCTTTTCCAGACTCTGCTGTGGCATTCTTGGGTGAAGACATGTTGTCCCCATGTCTGGAGGACGTGAGCAGGTTTCTGCAGGTGCTGGGCCTTATGTTCTGAGAGTCAGGCAGCAGGTCTAATTAGTATCCTGGGGCCAGCACACAACTGTTGTTCACCAACAGTCACTAATTTCAAATCTTCCATGAAAGTCAGCAGAACTCCCAGAGCAAACAGCTTTGATCAGAAACGCATGTCCATTTCTGGTGTGTCCGTTAGTGCAGTGAATTTGAGATAATCCTTAGATCTTTAGATTCTGTAGATTTCCATTTCATCAGATCCGGTAAGAGTCAATTATGAAGCTGTATATGAGATAAAGTTCATCTACCAATAAGTAATGTAACCACACTGGGAGCCAGACTTCCAAGTAGCTGCAAACTGTGGTGGACTTTGGTTTGATTGGAGAACATGTCACAGGAGACAATACTGACTGGCGGTAAATGTCAGTCTGGACCTGCCGCATCCAGCCTCACCCGAACCGCCCCACCACCAACAGCCAAGAAACATCTTTTCTTCAGCGATAGAAGGGAAGAAAATAATTGTCAGTGTTAGTAAGCTTGTAAAGGGAGAGCTTTAACCTAATTCACACCTGGTAACTTCAGGTTTCCTGTTGAGGTAGGAAGAGAGGTGAGAAATAATCTGTTTTGGTCTGAGGGTCAGAGACAAGCATAAAATTGAAGAGGGTAACAAGAATACTAGCTGAGCTGGATGGGAAAAGGTAGGAATAACTGAAAATGGTACCTAATTACATCTGAGTATATTTCCTATGTATAAGCTATCTATAATGTGTAATAGTCGATAAGCCTTTAACCTTCTTGATTATGGGAATGACATGATGAAAAAAACTGTTTAAAGAATAACTTGGCTATGTTATAAATAGTTGAGTAAGAGACAGATGACCTTGGTCTTATGAAGAAAGCCACTGAAGCACTTGTGGCTGTAATTCTGGCAGGAGGCAGTAAGTTTCCAAACCCAGATGGGAAGGTAAAGAAAAGGGATAGGATGGTTAAACAAAAATGTGATAATAACACTGGTATGAGATAGATGATCATGAGAATAGTGTGAGGATAAGGAAAAATGAGATATATGTTAATAGACTGGAATAAGTAGGCAGTGCATAAGAACTGAGTTTTGTGTCTCTAAACAAGTTACTGTTGATTTTAGAGATCTTGACATCCTCCAGCTTTCTTACTCTGTTACCTCAATCAACTACTACTCTAATAAAACAAAGTACACACTAATTGCTTGTACAATTCATGAGATAAAGTTTATCTACCAATAAGTAAAGGAATTTTTTGGAAGGTGCAGGTATCATAAAAATCAGGTTACCTGAATGTCCTTAAATGTGAGACAATCTCAGGGTAAGGGGAAATTAGATATTTCCTGGGTGATGCTCTAAGAGGGCCAACCAGCTTGCCATGATATATGTGAACTAATAGTTTAACTCATTATAACAACCCTTTGCCTATTGTCACTTAGGCATGGTTGAGTGTTCTAGCCTAGTCTAGGACACAACAAGAAGGGGACGTGAGTAGGGTAGTTTTGATTTTTAATAGATTAGGAAGAAAGGTTAGGATAATTGAAAGATGCTAAATGAAAATATAGAGAACTTTACAATCCAGGTTTCTGAGAGGCTAGTTTAAATTTGCATTAGCCTACATTTAAGTAGCAGCTGTTTGAGCTTTCATTTTCTGTAAGTGGGCTGGACTGCTTGGTGGCAGGTCAAAATTGTAAATAGCAAGCCTGCACCTCCAACTACTTTAAGGCTGCCAGGGACTGAATGCTTAATTTATGATTAACGCATGATTAAGTGTTAAATGGCAGTCAGAGAGACTTTCTGAGATTATCTGATTAGCTTTTAGCACCCAGAGATCTCTTCTCAGTGGAATTTGTGCTCTATAATTAAGGCCTAGTAATATAAATATCTAAGAGAGAATTTTGATTCATGTACCAACAACACACTCAACACACTCACAGAAGGTAAGTTATCAGAAAGCATTTAAGAAAGGATTTGAGATTTTGAGTATCTAGTGAGTTTTTTTAATGAAAAACTCATTATATAAAATTTAATGTCTGAATTTTGGGCTACATGAAAAATTTCATTTTGTTGCTTTGAAAAGTAAAATACTAATATGCATTTGATTATTTAAAAATTATTGGTTTTAAATAGATGTATTTTTATGCCTTGCTCAGGTCACTACTGAGCTATTCTTTATTTTTATTGAAGTATAATTGATTTATAATGTGTTAGTTTCTGGTGGACAGCATAATGATTCAGTTATATGTATATATATTCTTTTTCATATTCTTTTCCATTATAGAGTGATTACAAGATATTGAATACAGTTCCCTGTGCTATACAGAAGGTCCTTGTTGTTTATCTATTTTATATATAGTAGTTTGTATCTGCTAATCTCAAACTCCTAATTTATCCCTCCCCTTTTCCCCTTTGGTAATCAGAAATTTGTTTTCTGTGTCTGAGTCTGCTTCTGTTTTGTAAATAAGTTCATTTGTATCATTTTTTTAGATTTCGTGACATGATATTTGTCTTTCTCTGTCTCACTTAACTTCACTTGGTATGATAATCTCTAGGTCCATCCATGTTGCTGCAAATGACATTATTTCATTCTTTTTTATGACTGAGTAGTATTCCATTGTGTGTGTATATATGTATATACATATATACACCACATCTTCTTTATCCAATTATCTGTTGATGGACATTTAGATTGCTTCAATGTGTTGGTTATTGTAAATAGTGCCATAGCACATGGGGATGCATGTATCTTTTTGAATTTGAGTTTCCTTTGGGTATATGCCCAGAAGTGGGATTGCTGGATTATATGGTAAGTCTAATTTTAGTTTTTTAAGGAAACTTCATAACGTCCTTCAGTGACTGTACCAATTTACATTTCCACTAACAGTATAGAGGATTCCCTTTTCTCCACACCCTCTCCAGCATTTGTTGCTTGTGGACTTTTTAATGATGGACATTCTAACCAGTATGTGGTCATTATAGTTTTGATATGCATTTCTCTGGTAATTAGCAATGTTGAGCATCTTTTCATGTGCCTGTCAGCCATCCCTGTGTCTTCTTTTGAGAAATGTCTGTTTAGGTCTTCTGCCCATTTTTTGATTCGGTTGTTTGCTTTTTGGTATTGAGTGGTATGAGCTGTTTGTATATTTTGAAAATTAAGCCCTTGTCAGTCACATGGTTTGCAAATATTTTTTCTCCTTGTCTGTAAGTTGTCTTTTTGTTTTGTTTATGGTTTCCTTTGCTGTACAAAAGCTTTTAAGTTTGATTAGGTCCCATTTGTTTATTTTTGCTTTTATTTCTATTGCCTTGGGAGACCAAAGTAGGAAAACATTGCTACAATTTATGTCAGAGATGTTTTGACTATGTTCTCTTCTAGGAATTTTATAGTGTCCTGTCTTATATTTAAATCTTTAAGCCATTTTGAGTTTATTTTTGTGTATGGTTTGAGGGAGTGTTCTAACTTCATTGATTTACATGTGGCTGACTACTGAGCTATTCTAGGAATGCATCATTTCAAAAACCTCCAAACTTAAATTATCAAAACTGGGGATACCTAATTAGAGTAAATTTTGATAATAAGTTATTTGGATATTACATACATAATTATTATAATCTTTTTTTGAGTTTATTTTTTAAATTATGATTTTAAATTTCAGTGTTCAGAAATATATTTCAGTTGTATAACCACTAAATAATTAATTTCAGTGGTAAAAAATACCTTTTAAATTTTGTCAATTTTTTTTATAAAAACATATTTTTTAGGATATTTGTAGCCTTTCCTTGAAAAGAATTTTATGGTTAAGCAATGTTCTGCATGTCTCTTTTCTGAATGAATTTTCTGAATCATTAATATGTTACCCTAATTGTGTACCATAAAGAGGACTACTTTATCAAACATTCATCTACAGTGCCCTGAATGGAACTCATTTGGGAAACAATTATTTGTTCATCTCCTGTAGTTTACAATGAAGTAACTAAAGCCCTCAAAAGGCAAAATTATCTTCACACGGCCATGTGTCTACTTAGTGACAGAAGCATAAAGCATAACCACAAAGTTTGAGTTTCATCCCTACTATCTTGCTTCTCCACACTAAGAGTAGATCTCTCAAACAAACATTCTAATAACCAGTATCTTTTGATAAATGTATACTAATCTTCTAAATTAGCTGCTTGGTTTAAATCTCTTTGAAATTCAACAGTCAGTATCAAGTCACAGGTTTCCTTTTAAATGACACACCTACCATACTCATTTTAAATTATTTTTGTCATGAAGTAGAGATTAAATAAAAAAACTTTTCATGAAAAAGGAGATGACTTATTTATTAAGGAGATGATTTATTTTTATGAGATGATGCATGAAAGACTTGGTTTAAATAATATATGTAGTACATTTTTACAAGTTAAAGAAAATGAAGATACCAATAAATAGGTAAATAATAAAATGCCTTAAAATCTTTTTTGTGTGCTTTTCCCCTTTCAATTGAATTTGTAATAATTCTGTTATGTTCCTAAATACAAGCATCTGCTCAAAGAGCAAGCCCCTCTTAATCACCTCATTTGCAGGAACATATATTTGACACAAATTGACAAGTTTGTAGGCTGGAGCAATGCCATGTGACCTTTCTACGGTCACAGAACCATGCACAGAATGCTGGAGGTAGGCCAGTGGTTATTGGTTAGAAAAGAAGGCACAGAAAAGCATTTAGCTTTTTCATTTCAAGTTAAAGCAAAAAGCCTTATATTTCAAGAAGTCAGAGCAGTCAACTGAAACCCTGATGTGTGAACTTACCAGAAGATTCTTTGTTCATTGATACAATACTCACAAAATATTGAAATGATATCTGAAAAATAAAATATTTTACTGGGCAGATCACCTGCCCTTGTCGTCTTTCATATGATCATGATTTCTCAATTATTTCAGGGAGGCTTCTAAATTGCTTCATACTTTCATAAATCTTACCAACATTAATTTATCACACACACAAAATTGTTCCATTCCCTTGCATTTGTTTAGTGAAGGTTTATAATTTAATTCCTTGGATGTTTTTGCTAAAAAGAGTTCTTTCAAAGCTCTTACACTTTTTTTTTTATTTTTTGCCAATTAAAATGTTTCTTTTAAATTTATGAACTTTTCTTTCTCATGGACACTAATTATCTTCTCTTTTGCAGTTATAGCCTAATAACCCATTAATTTTGTTCTTTCAAAGATGCATTGTTCTTGGAATAGTCATGGAGTTTTGCAAAGCACAGGTGGATGAAGTGTGGACCCCATGCTGTTGCTGCTTCTGTCAGTGCACTTTATAAAACAGAAACACTAAATACAGCAATTAGAAAAAAACAACCATCAAATAAAGGATGAATAATTAAAAATATCAGAAGTTTATAAAACTTAGTAATCTTTGTAAGTTATGTAAAAATGAGTAAATTCCTACTTTAATTCAAAGTATGCTCACACTAATTATAACAATGCACCAGACCTTTTTAAAAGCACATTCTTTGTTCTTGGCCAAACTGCAGTATGAGCTGTCCTTTAACCCCATCCATAAGGATTTGAATACAAGAACACAAAATGAATCTGGTGAAGAGCATTAAAATGAGTTACCTTAAGAGGTATATAAATTGTATATGCTTATTTATTACAGTAAACGGATTCTATGCCAAATAGGAAAGAGGTAACAAACATCCCAAAAAACTGTAGATAAGTCTGTAGATATTAACCTTGGAAGAAAAGATATACATTAAGTTTGAAGTATGTACTAAAACTCAATGTTTCTACCTACAGCCTGAAAAGCAAAGTTCAGGAAAACTAAACATAAAATTAATTGTATATGTTATTGACATCACTACTCTAGTGGAGCAGAAATTAGTTCAGACACAGAACACTTTTCTTCCTTCCATTCTCTCTCCCCATCCTCCTCTTTTTTTATCCTGCCTCTTCCTTCTCTTTTGCATTTTCCACCCTCCTTCTTCACTTCTCCGATTCTCTTCTCCGTTCCCCTCTCCTTTCTCTTCCTCGTGGACTCATTCCTTCCTCTCAGAGCTGTACTGCATCCTAGGAATTGTCATCTCCAAATGGATGCATAAGTAGATGCAAAATTCTACAACTTTCTTTTTGGAATTTCTTAAAGATCAATCAGTTCTTGGATATGTAGAATCAAGCTGGGACACTCACTAAAGTCAGTAAGATGTCAGTTAGATTTCTAGTGAGTTTCCTGTAGCTTCTAGATTCTCTTTTCTCTTAGAAAAAACTTAGAAAAGGACTTGATCAAATAGTTTACAAAAAAAGGAAGTACACGTGACTTACCAACATATAAAAAGATGCTTCATGTTACTTGTGACTAAAGACACGCAAAATAAACCATTAGGGAGATGCCATTTTAAATGTCAATGGTCAAATGTATATCTTTAAGCAGTAAGTATATTTTAAAAGAAGAAAAACAGTTATTTCATTTTGCAGAAGTGTTTTTGACATAAAGTACTGCAGTTAGACTTTTTATATCCCCTCAAAGTTGTGTTGAAACCTAATTCTCAGTGTATTGGTATTAAGAGGTGGGGCCTTTGGGAAGTGATTATATCATGAGGATGAACCCCTCAGGAATGGGATTAGTGCCCTTATAAAAGAGACCCCAGAAAGCTCCCTTGCCCCTTCTGCCATGTGAGGACACAGGGAGGAGATATTCATCCATGATCCAGGAAGCAGATTCTCATCAGACATCAAATCTGCTGCTGCTTTGATGTTGGACTCCCTAACCTCCAGAACTGTGAGAAATATGTATTGTTTATAAGCCAGTTTATAGTATTTTTAAGTATCAACCCAAATGGACTGACACAAGTACTATAGTACATATAAAAAACAAAATAAATTTAAGATTATAGGGGATCTGAGAGTCAGCTACATCATAAATTCTTTCTGAATTTGTAATATAAAAATAATTACCCTCATTTCTGATAACTGGTAACACTCTATCTGCATCCTTCTTCCAATAGTTCTCACTTTATTTCTAATGCATGTACTCTGTCTCATAATTGTAGGATTCTAAGAAGCAGTGTGGCTTCCACCTTACTCAGCATGGGTCTCCTTTGTCTTTATGGATCCTGAGTAATGACATGAATGAACTACAAGAGATTATTAAACACTAAGGAAGAGATCAGTGTGTAAACTCAACTTTAAGCCTAAGGTTTAATGGAGTTGAAAGTCATGTACCTGAAAGGTGATACCAAATGTTGCTTATGCGCAAAAACTTTTCACCTACAAAGGATTCGCTCAGTGTGGGAAATCCCCAAATTAACTGGCTCTTTAGATCAAAGAATTGAGAACCCTACAAAAGAACAAATAAATTTTATGGAAGGATCACTATTTTATCATGTCATTATTCATTTGTAATTGAACCAGTTTAATTTATTAGATTCATCTAGGCAGAAGGAGGCCAGAGCAGCTTGGCTTGAGACGTATGGACAAGATTGGGTGAGAGAGCAGGGAAGATCCATAGTTTATCCCAGTGTGGGAGAGTCTGGATAAAGTTTCAGGACAGTGGGCTGGGCATTGGGAAGAAATGGGAATGGGCGCTGCCTTTGAGTTAATGCATGAAGTATACGGAATTAGTCATTGGTCTAATTTGTGGTCCAAAGGGAAGAATCAGGAGAGAACACATGGCCAACTTCAATTTCACAAAAAGATGAGTCTTACATTTTGAGTTATGAGCATAATTTCTTATGCTGGAAAGATAGAAGGATCAGAGAACCCTGTTCTAATTTAGACTCTGATGGCTTCTGAGGTTTTACTGAACTTACTATCCTGTATCTCATTTCCTCCATCTATGAAAAGAAGATAATTTATATTATCTACCTTGCTAAAGCATGGCATGTAATTATAGCAGTTACTATTAGAATGAGGGAGTTTTAAAATGTAAAGCTTTATTAATAATTAAACACACTTTAAAAATTGTGGCAAAATATATGTAAAATGAAATTTATCTTTTTAAGTGTACAGTTCAATGGCATTAAGTATATTTACATTGTTGTGCAACTACCACCATCCATCTCTAGAACTTTCCATTTTCCCAAACTGGAACTCTGTACCTGCTAAACAATAACTTCTCACTTCTCCCTCCCCCATCCCCTGGCAACTACCATTCTGCTTTTAGTCTCTATGAGTTTGACCACTCTAGGTACCTCACATAAGTGGAATCAGACTATATCTGTCCTTTAGTGTCTAGCTTATTTCACTTGGCATAGTGTCTTCAAGGTTCATCTATAGTATAGCCTGGATCAAAATTTCATTTCTTTAAGACAGTAATTTCCATTGTATGTATATACCACAAATCCATTCATCCATCATGGGCATTTGGATTGTTTCCACCTTTTGACTGTTGTAAATAATGCTGCTAGAAACACTCATACTAAACACACTCTATTTTTAGAAGAATTAGGATTCCAGTTAATAAAACATACTGAATTGCACAGCTTTGGTAGGCATAAGTGTAAGTTATTCAAATGAATTTTAGATAATATCACTAATAAGCACCAGGTTTAGTTTCAGAGATTTTTAAAAATGCAAATGATTATTTGAACAGCCCAAGTGATATTAGCACTTAGCACTTAGACTATTGTAACTTAGCATCTGGGCTCCATCATGTACAAATTTATATAAAATCATCAAATGTCAGAAATTGACTGAGCTTTCCTAATTCTCTTTAGTCCTCTAAAAATTATTGTTAAAAGGTTTTTTTTTCCTAATCTTCCTTGTAGGCTTCCATTCAGCAAGTTTCTTGCTTTGCCTAGGGCCTAGCCTTAAAGCTTGGGGCATGAAGATAGCAGACGTTTTTGTACAATGGGATGTTTAAAGTAAACTGTTCATCAGTGAATGTTTGGTTCAGAACAAAAACTCTTTACTTCCTGATGAATAGAAATGCATCTCTGAAGATTGACATAGTGTTTGGTCAAGTTTTGATGTTCTGAAGTCTTGGCAAACAATTGGAAGCCAGTGGTGAAGAAAGGGGAAATTCCAAGAAAATAGGGCATGGAAATCAGAATGAAGCAATTATCTTTTAGTGAAGAAAGGAACAAGAAGGCAAAACACATAATGAGTTCCATTCTTTTGTGGCGTATAATTTGGTGCCTTTCAAGCAGCTTCTGGAATCACTGCTAAAACTTGGCAAGGCTGACGAATTAAATTTAGATGTGAAACAAAGGGAGAAGGCCATGCTCCATAGGCATTACTTGCTTGCTTCTGTGATAACAGAGTGATTTGTGTCAAAAAAAGAATAAAAAATCTGCACTGTAGTTATTTACTGAATCCTCCTTATACTCCTAACTGAAACTTAATTTGATCTAACATTAAAATGAAATTAGTGGAGAAGGAGAATTATGTTTTTCATTTCTGAATGGACCTCTCCAGATGCCCCTTCTCATG
This sequence comes from Camelus dromedarius, assembly GCF_036321535.1. Classification (NCBI taxonomy): domain Eukaryota; kingdom Metazoa; phylum Chordata; class Mammalia; order Artiodactyla; family Camelidae; genus Camelus; species Camelus dromedarius. Next base: position 76,437,538 of record NC_087436.1, read on the forward strand.
CTTTCTTTAATCAGAGCCAGATCTCGGAAAATTCTAGACTAAATGAAATGAAGCACAGAAAGTGTGTTCAGGTTGTCAAATGTTTTCCATGGATCCATGTGTCCTCCTGAGCTGGACTGAGCCTTGATTCTGAAATTAAAATTTTAACTTGCCTTTTTGGTTTGTGACCTTACCACCTTATAGTTGATTTAACCGTATTTTTAGTATTTAAGAAAATGGTTCTAAGCTAGTAAAGGATCTCATACATAAGTCAGAATATCCAGAATAAACTAGAAACAGGCATACTTTGTTTTGTTCTGCTTCACAGATACTGCACTGTTTACAAATTGAAGCTTTGTGGCAACCTCTGTTGAACAAAAGTGTTTCGGCACCATTTTCCATCAGCATTTGCTCACTTGGTCTGGGTGTCACATTTTGGTAATTCTCACAATATTTCAACTTTTAAACTATCATTATGTTTGTTATGGTGATCTGTGATCAGTGATCTTTGATACTACTTCCGTAAGTTGCTAAAGACTCATGATAGTTAACATTTTTTAGCAATAAAGTATTTTTAAATTAAGATATGCACTTTTTTAGACATAATGCTATTGTGCAATGAATAGACTACAATGTAGTGTAAACATTACTTTTATGTGCACTGGGAAGCCAAAAAATTCTTATGACTTGCTTTATTGCAATATTTGCTTTATTGCGGTGATCTGAAACCAAATCCACAATATCTCAAAGTTGTGCCTGTAATTATGTGAAATTTAATAATATACTAAATTGTCAAAGACTTCTATTAGTCCTAGTCTGATTAATTTCAGTTTATTTAACACATATCTTTGGACTAAATACTTAACTTCCATGGTCAGTAATATTTTCATTTAATTATTAAATGAGGAGCTTTCATTAAATTATCCCTAAACTCCCTCTTATCTCTTAAGTTTTATAGTTCTGTTTACCTCACTTTCTCCATCTGTAAAATGAATATATTCCTAACAGCATTTTTAGATTTCTCTTCTCTACCTCTGTTATTAATTACTAGTTGGAAATGATTCATGGTGGAGGAAACATCTGTCTTAGCATTGTATAGATAAGGATAATGTTGATCTTTTATTGGGAGACGTTAGGTCACATTAGGTGACTTTGCACAGTAGAGAAATGCATCTATGTTGATTATCTTTGAGATGGCTCACCTGTTTTAGTGATGGGTAACTAATTATACCACATTTTGGCGTCACATTTAACCACACTTAACCTAAGGTTCTTGTGCTCTTTTGAGCAAGTTTTATATTTACTCATATTGGCCTCGTCTCAACACTTTTTGTAGAATTCTTCAAAACAGACAAAATCTTACATGTATTTTCAAATATTTGGGAGATTGATTTTTTATATACAATGATTCTGCAGTTTTCTAATCAGTAAGGGCACTTTCCTCTGGGTGATAAATATGTTAGTATTATTTTATAGTCACTAAACCAGGAACAATAATAATAATAAAAAAAAATCCCTGTCCATAAGTAACTTCAGATTGCAGTTTATGTAATGACATCACATCCCTTCTTTCACTGAAACACAGAAATCTCATTTACTTGCTAGTATGATAAACACTGAAATTTTTTTCAGATTGAAATTTAATATAGACACATAATGTATGACATTTGTATTCAAAAGAGATAATGAAGAGATGATGAAGAACTGATAAGTAAATGATGTGATAATGTATGCTGTAATGGGTAAGATGGGAGGTGGACAGATGATAAAACCACATTTCTTTTTTAGACACAGTTCCCTGAATTTTGCAGCATGTACATTTCCAGACAGTGGAGACAGATCAAAACTCAAGTGGTGACAAGAGAGCTTACTGCTCTGGTTTAAGTATCTTCCGTTCCATGAATATTTATCACAGCAGCACCACACAGAACACTTCTCCCTGCTTATTGCAGTCATCTGCTGTACATGCCATCACAGTTGAAAGTCCATACCTTTCCCTGTTGTGAGGCTTACTGTTTTGTGGCTTAAAGCATCTATGCGCCTTGATAAATGCTGCCTTGATTAGGCTGAGATGACGAGCAACTTTCGAGCAAAGTTTTACTTTTGTATGATAACATTTTGTGACTTTTAAAAATGGTTGTTCCTTTTTACTAACTCAGTTTAAATCTGAAATCAATTTAACTTTTGACAATGATCTCTTTCTAGTGTGATATACTTACTGTATCTAAGGTATCCATATTAACATAGACATGTTACTGTTCACATGCAGTTGTTTCTCTCACGTCCGATTGCCATGTAGCATCCAAATCTGATTCCAGAGACCACAATTGGCTTAGTCAAACAGAAGCCCTAAGGGTGTTTGGTATAGCAGTTATAAATAAAAGCTATATAAATTTGCTCCACAGAGCCTATTTTGAAACTAAAACTCACAAATGTTAACCAGGTTGACGAATAAGTGACAAGCTCAGCACTGATTCATATATGTCAATATATGGTTTGTAAATATGTGTTAATAAAATGTCTATCAGCCTTGTCAATTTTCCTGTTTACCTCAAAAGCAGTGATTAGTACAATTCTAATTACCAGTTGTTTCTAACTATTCATAGTCACATTGTTTTGCCAAATTGGTTATTAAAGAGTTTCTATAGTGGTAATAAGGCACAATCAACAATTAAGGAGATTGACTAAATTCTTCAGTCCTTATAAGAATTATTTATAGTAATTAATTTTAGATAATACTAAATAACTTATGTTGATGTTATATCTTTTTGGAGTTATATTTGATAAAGTATGATATTTCTTTGAAAATAAAACAGTTCTTCCTAAGTTTCCTGATTCTTCTCCATCCCCAGAGCCAAGCCTTTCATTAGGTCAATTTTTAAAAATTGATGTAACAACTCTAATTAAATCATGTTTCCAGTCTTATGTGATGATAATTATACTTCTCCTCAGTATGTTAACTTATTAAACAGATGTTAACTTATAACTGAAACAGTGGACTTAAAGTAATCAAGAAACTAAAATTCCTTAAGAAAATAGAATGTCCTAAGCCCCATGAGGGTAGGGAGATGTTTATCCTTGTCACTGTTAGCTTCTCACTGCCTAGTACAGGATCTGGTACATAGTAGGCAAGTCATAAGCACCAGTTCAATGAAATAAAATATAATCGGTATCTTTATCAAATACTTTTGTTCTATGTACTCCTATTTTATGCCTCCATTGTTTTGTTTATAATTTCTTCTTTCTTGAATTCCTTTTTGTTTTTTCTTTATCAGGCTAATACTCATCCTTCAAACGTCTGAACGATTTGGATCATTTTATCCAAGAAGTTTTCTGGCTCCTCCACAGCTGATCAAAGCATTCCCAAAGCTTAATATTTTATCTTACACAGTTTACATGATTCTCTGGATCAAGGTTAGGTTCCTAATCTTTGTGTATATAGTATTTAGGACAGTGCCTAGTACATAAAAGCAACTCAGTAAATATCCATTGCACTTGAATTTCTTTAAGGACCAAAGAACAACTGTATTTTTTTGAGATGGTGAGAGAGTGTTCATTGTTTATTTGTTAGTTGTTTTACCCAGTCTAACTTTGTTCTTACATTAAAATGTTTTGGTGTTCATGCCAATGGAAATTGATAGAACAGCAAACTCTACTACTTAAAAATATTTGACCTATGATTTGGAAATTGTTTCTGATCATTAATTAATGTAACAAGAGACATAGAATAATTTGCTTGGCTAGTGCAAATATGTTTTAGGATAAAGAGGTTTTATAAAATGCATGTGTATTATTTAATCAGGCTTTATTTAGATTCTCATGAAGACAAAACAAATTGTAAGCTATAACAGATAATGGTTAAAAAAACGCAGATAATTGTTAAAGCATAGAAAGCCATTTAGATGATGGATCAGTTACCAGACTATGTGTTAGCTGTCACCTTTATTTGCAGCTGATACAGCTCCAAATCATATGATTTTGGAGACATCTAATTCTGTGCTTTGATTTTTTTCCCTTGTTGGTATTAGGAAAAAAATAAATTCTTTAAACTCTGAACCACAAATATTCCTAAAACACTACCTGCCTTGAACACTTCCAGGAAAGATATCATATATGTTCTGAGAACATTGTTTTTAAATTGAATCTCAGTAAAGAGAAATGAGAGGCACTTATAACCCAAGCAGATTGGAGGAGAGATAACTGATTTAGCAGAATCGAGGAACATCCATCTTCAGTGCACCTCACCAGTGAAGCACTTCCAAAATACAACTGATTTTCCCAGAATAATTCCAGAAAAACCTCAGAAATTGGAAGAACCTGATACCAAAGGAAGCAAGAGTGGAGAAAAGAGATAAAATCAAAGATACTATTTGAAAGTCCATCTAAGAAATAGTAACAAATCTAGATTTTTGCCCTCCTTACTTCTTCCTTCTCTCCCCAGCCAGGTAGTCAGACAGTTAACCCTTATCTACCTTTCTGGAAATAGATAATTTGTTTTCTGGAGAAACTGAACCAGAAAGGATCTAGGCATGAAGGATATGAGACTTTCTTTTTTAAATGTGAACTTGAGTTATTCAGTGATGTTTTAACCAGTGAGTAATTGTATAGCTTATATTTTTCTTTTGTCTTAGAGGAAAAATGGAAAACGTGCAAATTAATTAATATGATGAAGTGGTTCATTTCTTACTTATTTTTATTTTAAGCAAACATTTACTGACTTTTAATTTTCTATTGAATTTTAATATACACAGAGAAAAGTACACAAATAATAAATGAAAATGTTAATGTTTCACAGATTTAGTGCTCTTTGTGTAACCAGCACATCCATGAAGATACAGAACACTGCCAGCACCTGTGAGGTGCTCCTCACAGACATTCCTAACACACAAACAAACCCATGTGATTAATTATCACAGATTATGTTTGCATTTTTTTTATTGTGGTAAAAAACACATAACACAAAATTTAGCATCTTAACCGTTTTTAAGTGTACTGTTTAGTAGTATGTTCACATTGTTGTGAAACAAATCTCCAGAACTTTTTCATCTAGCAAAACTGAAACTCTACATCCATTAAAAACATCCCTTTTCCCTCTCCCCTGAGCCCCTGGTAACCATCACTCTACTTTCTGTGTCCTGAATTTGACTACTTTAATAAAATAGTCGTAAGAGAGGAAGCGCACTATATTTATCTTTTTGTGATGGACATTTCACTTAGCATGATGTCTTCGGGGTTTGTCCATGTTGCAGAATGTGACAGGATTTCCTTCCTTTTTAATACTGAATAAAATTCTACTGTCTGTGCATACTATATTTTGTTTATCCATTCCTCCATCACTGGATACTTGGGTTTCTTCCACCTCTCCTCTGTTATGAATAATACTGCTGTGAAAATGGGTATGCAAATATCTTTTGAGACACTTTCAGTTCTTTTGGTTATATATCCACAAATAGGATTGCTGGGTCACAAGATAGTTCTAATTTTAATTTTTTGAGGAATCTCCATACTGTTTTCCATAGCAAGTGCATGATTTTACTGTCCTATCAACAGTGCACAAGAGTCCCAACTCCCCTGTGTCCTCACCAATACTTGTTATTTTCTGGTTTTGTTTTGTTTTGTTTTAATTGTAACCATCATAATGGGTGTGAGATGCTGTTGTGATTTTGACTTCATTTCTCTGATGAGTAGTAATGTTAAGCATCTTTCCATATGTTTATAATACTTTGGCCTTTTAACCTTTGTATTGGAGCTAAGTGTTAACACATCACCATGCTGAAGTACTGGAGTATTTGGAATCTGACTATGTGTGTATCTTCACCAGGGTGTTGTATGTTTTCATGTATTTTTCTGTTACTTATCAGGATCCTTTCATTTCAGCTTGAAGAACTTTCTGTATTTCTTGGAAGGCAAGTTTAGTGGTTCAGCTTTTGCTTATCAGGGACATTTTTTAATCTGGCCTTCGTTTCTGAAGGACAGATTTGTTGGGTAAAGTATTTTTGGTTGGCAGTTTTCTTCTTTCAGCACTTTGGGTATATAATTTTATTCTATCCTGGTCTGCAAGGTCTGTGTTGAGAAATCCACTGATAGCCTTATGGGTTTCCCTGGTATGAGAGAATTATTTTTTTTCCTCTTGCTGCTTTTAGAAGTCTTTCTTTTTATTTGATTTTTAGACAGTTTTATTTTAATGTATCTTAGAGAACGTTGTTTTGGATTGAAATTTTGGGAGGGACCTATTATTATGATCTTAATATCCGGTTCTCTTCCCAGGTTTGGGAAGGTCTCAGCCCTTATTTCTTTAGATGAGCTTTCCAGCCCTTTCTCTTCTCTTCTCCTTCTGGGACTCCAGTCATCATACATTATTCCTCTTCATGGTGTCCTATAAGTCCTGTAGGCTTTCTTCATTCCTTTCATTCTTGTTTTCTTTTTGCTCCTCTGATTGAATAGTTTCTGCTAGTCTGTCTTCTAGTATACTGATTGTTTTCTTCTGCATGGTCAAGGCTCATATTGGAGCTCTCTATTGAATTCTTTAGTTTAGTCATTTTATTTTTCAGCTCCAGAACTTCTGTTTGTTTCTTCTTTATTTTGTTTATTTTTTTTTGTTTAACTTTCATTTTATTGCTGTATTGTTATCCTGATACCATTAAATTGTTTGTGTTTTCTTATGACTCTCTGGGCATCAGTAGAACACTTATTTTGAATTCTTTGTCTTGTAATTTCTGGATCTCCATTTCTTTGGGGACAGTGACTGCAGGTTTAGATTTACTTTATTCCTTTGGTAGAGTCCTGTTACCTCTGATTTGTTTTGTTCCCTATTGCCTTGCAGGTAGGTGTCTGCACATTTGAAAAAGCAGTTATCTCTTACAGACTTTAGAGACTGACTTCTGTAAGGGAAGACTTTTACATGCAAGTGGGAGACATGCTGAGCATGCTGTGATGCTGGGTCTAACAGTGCAAAATGTAAGGGTATGTGGCAGCACTCATTCCAAGGGGACATGATGTCTCATCAGCTCAGGCCGCTGGGGTCCACAGCATGGACAGCTGTGAGGTCCTTGGTGAGAACTGCAAGTGGTCCACAGTGATTACAAGGGCTGTTGGGGTCCTCGGCAATATGTGTAGCTCCAGTGGCAAGGGACCAGCGCAGACAGCAGTGGTGGGCAGAGCTGGTGGTGTACTCACGCAGCTCTGGGGGCCAGCTGTGCAGGCCCGTGTAGTGGCAAGGGATGGTTGTAGAATCATGCTTGTGCAGCCAGGGCAGGCTGCTGGGGTCAGGGCTAGCTTCAGGCTTACTGGCAGCTGCAAAGGCCCTGACTGTCAGTGTGCTCTCCTGTGGTGGCTCTTTCAGCTCCCAACAGTGTACACTGTAGTGGGGGCTAATGACAGGCATCACACTGGTGGCATGCCAGTGCACAGCTGGAGAGGCCCGTGCACAGCAGTGGGCCTCAGCTGGAGTTGTGTAAGCTGGTGTCATGCATTCATGCAGCCACAGGGGCCTGAGCTGGCTGCTGGTGTGTTTCCTGAGCCCTGGCAGGGCCAGGGAGCCGTCAGGCAGCTGGTGTCTTGTACTTGTCCAGCTTCAGAGACCTGAGCTGGTTGCTAGTGCTGGCCTTGGGATCTGGCAGGGGTAGAGGAGGAGGGAGTGGAAGGAGTCAGGTAGTTGGGGTCCACCAGTGTGAATACCCATGGGGTGAAAGCTGGTGAAATCTGCAGGGGGTCGTCGGCAGCAATGCTGGCCCTTGGTTCCTTCTTCAGTGGCAAAATCTGCTGAGTTTATCTTTTGAGCGGGTCTCTGTGGACCTTGATTGCTCCTGCTGTGTGTCTGCTATTAATAACTCCTGTTTTCCTTTGTTATTCCTGGCTGTGTCTGTATATCTCAGCTTTGCTGGTCTGGGTAGGGTGAAACCAAAATGGGATATTTTTCATCAGGTTAATATGGCCAGCCTTCCTGTGCTTACCACATAATATTTTTTTCCATCCATTTGCACTCAGTGTAACTTTTGTCTTAATTTTAAAGATCACCTTCTGAAGATGATATACAGTTGGTTTTGCTGTTTTATCCATTTTAACATTCTCTATCTTTTGACTAAAATGTTTAGTTCATTAAAATTAATGTACTTATTGATATTATGGAGTTTTGGTTTACAGTTTTAATATTGTTTTTTCTCTTTCTGTTTTGTTTTTTTTCCTTTCTTATTCTGTTCCTCCCTGCTTTTGGACACTTGAATACTTTTCAGAATTCTATTTAAATTAATTGTTTTTGAGCTATCCCTCTTTGCATTATATTTTTATTGATTGCTTTAGGGATTACAATTTAAGTGCTTAAGTTTTTGTATTAATCGTAGGCCTAATTTTGTACCATTTTATATAAAATGTAGAAACATATCAACTATATAGTTCCATATATAGCTATATAGTTATATAGTTTTATAAATATATAAATAGATATAATTGTGTAGTTATGTAGATAGTGCCTCACTGTCATTTATTCCCATATTCATAAATTCTGATGCTTTCATTTTTCCATATTCATAAATTCTGATGCTTTTCATTCATTCTTGAGGAGTCAAGTTTCCCTCTAGTGTCATTTCACTTTTGTTGAAAACTTCCCTTAGTATTTATTGTATTTTTTTTTTTTTGGCTTTAGCTTATTACATCTTTATTTCATTTATATTTTGTTGCACATAAAATTCTGTTTACTTTTAAAAACTTGTTTTTTTTAATTCTGTTTTGGTTTGTATCAAAAACTTGAGGGTGTTGTTCCATTGTTTATTGATGAGAAGTCTGTGTTTTCCAGTTGTTGTTCTTTGTGTATAATGTATCTTTTTTTCCTGTATGCTTTTTGAGATTTTTGTCTTTCTTTGGTTTTCACAAACTAGATTTATTTCGCATATAGGAATCAATTTCTTAAAATTAATTCTGATTGGCCTTTTTTGAACTTCTTGATTCTGTTCATTCATAAGCTTTCACTAAATTTGAGAATTCTGCTAGTATTTTCTCAGAAATAATTTACAGCTCATCTTCCCACTCCTCTTCTTCTGAGATACCACCTAACTGTATGTTGGTTGTATTTTTGAAAATTTTCTGTAGGTCCTTTTGGTTTCTTACTTAATTTTTTCAATCTTTTTTCTCTCTTTTTAAAAAAGTTGATTTCTTTTGATTTTGCTTCAAGTTTACTAACTTTCATCTATCATATCTAATTAGCTCTTAAGCCAATCCAGTATATTTTTCATCCTTCAGATTTGATATATTTCAGATCTGAAATTTCCATTTGGTTCTTTATTATATGTCCTGTTTCTAAGTTTTTCTCTCTTTTAATTCATTATAAGTGTATTCTCTCTTATTTCACTGGGCATAATTATATAGTTTCCTTAAAGCCTTTGTCTGCCAATCCAACATGTGTACAGTGGGCTTTGTCTGTTGACTGTTGCTTCCTTTGAGACTGGGTCATATTCTCCCTCTCTTTATATGTTGAGTAATTTTGGATTATGCCCTGAACATTTTGAATATTCTTTTGTGGAGACTTTGGGTTTTGTTGCACTAAAGACTGTTGGTGCTTTTGTTTCCATATCAACTAGCTGTGCAGTGTGATATAACTGTGGGGGCAGCAGTTCAAATCTCATTTCAGTCCTCCGGGTCTCAGCTGCAAGCTGCTTTTGGTTTACCATATACGTATATAGTTTAGGGATCAGCCAGAGACCTGGGCTAAGTTTAAACACATTTCTTGGAGTTCTTTTTCTCTGATTTCCATGGCTCCCTCTCACTTGTTGGTTCTTATGCCAGGGGAAGTACCTTGTTTATTCTATGCGGAAAGACTACAGGCTTTGTATAGCCATTTTGGCCTTGTATGCCCCGCTTCAACTTCAGCTGCTCTCAGGGAAAAGTTAAAATAAATTTAACTCACTCTATAATGAACACTTACTCTAACTTATGATTTCTAAAATCCAGGTGCTTCTGTTTAGTCTCCAGGGCCTTCAGTTAGTTGTTTTTTTTTTTTTTCTTTTTATATTTTGTCTAAAGTTTATTGATAATATTTGTGGAAGGATCAGTTTATTAGATTCTTATTTTTCCACACCAGAAGTGAAATTCCTTATGGTAGTTTTAATTTGCATTTGCCTGATGACTATTGAAATTGAATACTTTTCATATGTTTGTTTACCATTTTTATGTCCTATTTTGTAAAGTGCCTGTTCAAGTCTTCTGGCATTTAGTTTTTTTTGTTAGGTTGTCTGCCTCATTGATCTTTAGAAATGTTTATACATTCTGAATGCAAATTTGTTGTTAGATTTATTAAAAGTACTTTCATTCTGTGGCTGGTATTTTTGTTCCTTTTGTCTTTGGATGAGCAGAAGTTCTTAATTTTAATGCATTCCAATGGAAATTTTTCCTTTCATTTGTGGTTAATGCTATTTTTGTTTCCTTTTATGGTTAGTTTCCAGTTTAGGGGAACTTTGCATATCCTAAAATCATCAAGAAATAATTCTGGTTTTTTTCCCCATAGAATTTTAAATTGTCATATTTTCAAAATTAGATGTAGAGTCCATCTGGAATAGAATTTTTTTTTGTCTAATATAATGTAGGGTAATATTTATTTATATAAATATCTGATTGACTTATTTATTGATAACATATTATTATTTCCCTGCTGCACTGCAGTTTTACATTTACCATAAATCCAGGAACTAAATATATATAGGCCTGCTTCTTGACTTTCCATTCAACTTTATTGATCTATTTGTCTATATTTGTATAATGCCACACTGTCTTATTTACTGTAGCTCTGTAGCTTCTTAGTGGTTCTGTTTTTTATTGACTGATGTTTCTTCTGGTTATAGTTTCTTCACTGGTTTAGAATTTTTGATTCTGTAGTCTGTTGTATTTCTTTAATGAATGCTTTTTTGTTTTGGCACATGATTAATTTTCTTTTTACTTTTTGATCATACTGGCACTTCCAAGTCTAATTTTTAACATTAGGGTAGGACTATGGCTGATGTGATCTGCAGAATAATGCAGGGCTAGACTGGCTATAATATAAGGCATAGCCTTTCTGTGGTGACAGCTGAATGCCCATGGTGACCAGCAAGGTCCTTCTTTTCTGGCTTGTTGGAATTTTATTGTCCCCAGGCGTGTGCAAACTCCAGAATCCCTTTTAGGTTTACAGATTCCTGATAATTATTCTTTCCTGGTTCCATGGAATCTTGGCAATTTCATCAATTGAAATAGAAAGTTAATAGCATGCTGGAATATCTACAACTTTAATGTACAGTATTACAATCATTGAAGTGTAGAAATGTAATTTTCTTATTTTTTTCTGTGAACTGGATTTGATTTGCTCATAAGCCCCCATTTCTGCTATGGCATAGTGAGGGTAATAGTCACAGAAAGTTAATCTTGTCAATAAAACATAATTCAAGCATTTCAAGTTTCTTTTTGTCTCTTTCAGGAAGTTACTGGGTGAACTTAGTAATTGAAAGTTCAGTTAATTCAAAGTTGAAACTCTCTATCAGAACTTTCCTCCAGTTCATAGGTTGTTTTCTTTCTTTTTGCATTTCTGAGAAGGTGTCTGAGGACCGAAACTGTATCTATGTATCACTATGGTATTTGATATGAGAAATGGGAAATGACCATTCCATGTGGTGTTCCATGGTTCTTACTGGGTTTTGCTTTGAAATGTCTATGGCTGGTGTAATTTGCAGTTGGCTCTCTCTGTGTGGTGCCTCTTTTCTGATGTGACTGCTACTCTCCTTTTTATTGTTGTACTTATCTTTTGAGATCAGTCAGAAATGCCGCTGAAGCCCAGCTCTGGACTGTCCACCCCACTGTTTCTGTCACTGGGTGACGCTCATGCTGCCATACTGCAAGATGTTCATGGCATACCGACTGTCAGTTAATTCTCACATGTCTTCTGCACCAATACTAAAGGGGATACAACATTTTTCATATCTCTTTTATGTTTCCTGAAGTCAAGGACTGCCTTCAACTTGTGTAAAATTGCCATGCTGCTATTTTTAGTCTACAGAAGGCCCTCTTCTATGTAATCTTCTCCAAGATGGGAGGTGAGGCCCATGTCCTTTATGCTCTGGGATTTCCAGATTTATTTGGATGTCTTTCTTTATCCACATATGTGTGCATACATGTGCATGTGCACACACACACACACACACTCACATATGCAGACACATGTTTTTGTCCCCAGGAGGGTACCAAGGAGAAGGCCCCTATTCTAGCATCTAAATGCTCTGGCTTGCCTCTTTTTCCAATTCCTGGCCTGAATGTAGGAAATAGTTTTTACTTACTCATGCTACTCATCCTGCTGTTTCTCTTTGGCTATGATAAACAAATAAAAAAATAAACCTTAGTGATTTCGGCTCTCCCAAATCTGGTTATCAATATTAAGTGAGAAATGGAAGAAGTGAAAATAAAAACCATTGAGTCCTTAGGTGCTAGAGGTGCTTGCTATTGGAAGTCTGGCTTTTGAGACTAGTGCTTCTTTCAGATGTGTTCTGAAAGCCAAGGTTTAGCAGTGAGTTTTTGTTCTCTGCTATGTCTTCACACTCAAAGAAAGCCGTCGCTGTCTCAGCTTCTATGTGTGAATATGCTGTGGGGACACCAGAAGTTATCGGAAAGAATTTCTTAGATAATTTCTCAGAGATGTTATACTTCTATACTCCACATCTGTCTGTCCCTGTATGTATGCATGTATCTGTTATCTGTCTGTCTACTTTTCACCTATCTGTTTTCATCATCATCTATTTAAATCAGTAAGATGCTCCTTGAAGGGCAAATCACTTTCTGTGTTGTTAATTGCTGTGCCTCTTACATGGAACAATCCCTGGCACAGTGTAGGTACAATTAAGTATATAATAAATTAATGTATTTATATATATGTATTTTAAATAGGAAAAATATTCTTTAATTCAGTATCCATGTCTTGAATATTCAGCTATAACATTACATGTGTGTATAATAATTCCACTGTATGAATATACCATAGTTTTAAAAAATACTGTTGTTTTCATTTTGATAGTATAGATAATGCAGAGAAAACTCTTGAAAGTCACGCTTTACTCAACTATTCATATAGTATAATAAACGTTCAGAAGTAAAATTGGTAGATCATTTTTCATTTGCTTTTGATAAATGTTTCAAAAATGTGTATAAAAATATGTACTAATTTATACTTCAGCTGGCCTATTTACTTACTGCTCATAATTACTAGACATTAACAATTAAAAACAAAAAAAGTTGACATTTTATGGGTGAAAATGATATAACATGTTTCTACTTAACCTTCTTTAATTGTTAGTAAGCTTGAGTATTTGGAGTAAATTTTTGAATAAGCTTTTCAGTTCTTTATTGATTTCCATATTGTTTCTCGGAATTAATTTTATCTTATACTTTTCCTAGAAAATAATCTGTTTTATCCAGAAATTTATATTTATTTCCATAAAGTTATAAAAAAGTTATCTTTTAATTTTTAAATTTCTATTATATTTACACTTATATTTCAGTTATTATTCCAGGTTTTGTGAATTGTTATATTCCCTTTCTCTCTTTTTCTCTCTCTCATAACCTTATGGCAGTCTGCTTTATTAACTCTTAAAGGATATAGCTGTTGGGTTTATTGATAAAGTCTACTTTTTTCTCTTTTTCTCATCTATTATTTTTATCTTTGTTAATAATTAAATTTCAGTTTCACTGAGTTTTTAAAATTTCACCTTTATGGAGTGTTAAGTTTTTTTCTGCATTATTGAGACCTGTCTTATTATTTGTCTAGTTTTTGATGTTGAATTTTCCATTTGTTTCTAGTCTTTCTTGAACAATATTATATTCATTTATGACTAGGAGTTTTACTATGAATATAGTTTTAGCTATATGTCATTAGCATAGACATTATTTTTTGAAATATGTTTAATAACTGCATTGTATGTCTCTTCCATCTAAGAGTTCTTTAGGAGTTTGCCTTTTAAAAATCTTGAAATGGTTTGATATTTTTGTTTAATTAAAAAAATTAATTTATAACTTAATTAAATTGTTATCTGTGGCAGTGATTTGTATGTATCCGTTTGGAACATGTTAATGCTTATTTAGTTTATCTGAGACTCAAATTTTAATATTAAAGACTTTTACCATGTCTCATCTTATTTGTACTAAAACATTCAAATAATTTTTGCCTTATACTTTTTGCAGCCTTATTATTCAGCTTTTTTTTAATTCTGCCAATTTTTATCTTGAATTTTGTATTTTATATTATTATTGCTCCTCTTGATTTCTTTGTATTTATATAATATACTTTACCCATTTAAAAATTTTAGTATAATTAGTATTTCTTACCACTTATGCTTTGATCCTTTTCTGTTAAATTAAGATGTAGAAAAAAACCTTTCAATTTGAGTGTCTTTATTTTTAATTGAGCTGCTAACCCCTTTTACATTAATTATGATGATGCTATTATTCTTACTTTTTATCTTGTCAAAGATTTCTGTTTTGTTTCTGTCTCCTTTCTACCTATTATCAATTGTATATATTGCATTTAAATTTATTTTTTCTTTAGAGATTGGGATGCATTCACAGAAAGCGTAGTTTCCTAATTCTAAGTGTTTTAAAATTTACCTGAATTCATTTTACTATCATCATCAAAGAACAGAATAAAATAGTAGCTATTATCATTCACACCCTTCCAGCTCAGATGATACATTTAGCATGTTTTTCTAGTTTCTATTTATGCCTTATATTATGATTTTCCTGATATTGTCTCAAATCTCAAGTCTAGTTTATTATTAAATGTTAGTTCAGTATTATGCGTTTTATCTTGATAGTACTATGTTTAAATTCTAACAACTCTATATTCTGAGTTATTTGTATTTATTTCTTAGTTGATTTAAGTACATACAGTTTTTCTTTTTATTGAAATATAGTTGATTTACAATGTTGTGTTAGTCTCAGGTGTACAGCAGTGATTCAGTTGTGTGTGTGTGTGTGTGTGTATAAAATTTTTCAGGTTCTTTTGCATTATAGATTATTACAAGATATTGAATGTAGTTCCCTGTGCTATACAGTAGGTCCTTGTTGTTTATTTTATATATAGCAGTGTGTATATGTTAACCCCAAACTCCCAATTTAGTTAAATAATTTTTTTTCACAAAGAATTTTGGGTGACGTTGCCTGTGAGTCTAACATATCAGAAAATACCTTTTATGGGCCTATGAGCCTTGAATCTCATTCTTTTCCCCACAAAACTCTGTAAGCAATTTTCTTAGCATTTAATTTTAGAAGAAGTCTAATCTGAATTCATTCTACTTTTTGTCTCTTTATGCTTCATGAGATTACGAGGTCATATGACTGAGAACTGTATACCTAACTGTGAGTGTTTCCATTAGCAGTAGTAATTTTCACACTTTTTCCTGATCTTAGATTGTTCTATAGGGGAGGAAAAATTTTCCTTTACTTATTTTAGCATCTTAATGGGGGACCATATAACAAAAGAAAAACAAGTTTATTGGTATGTATCATGCATGTAACAGGTTAGAGTACCCAGAGATGAGTAACTCAAAGACGTGGCTTAGAATTCTAGCTTACATAGAATCTTCAACCAAGAACAATAAATTTGTAGAGAAGTGACAGGATGAAGGAAAGTGGTTTTGGGCTTCTAAGAGTTGCAGACTATGGGAAGGTAACTGTATGGGAGGAAACTAAAGGTGTAAAATTTGTTTGTAGATTTCTCTGGTGTCGTCTCTGGGCTAATGGTCAAGTCCCCCATCCCCCAGTGGAGGAAAATGTATAGCCTGTCTTCAGGCAGAAACGGGAGGGTAAAGAGAGCTTTTCTTGCATTTGCTTTTTCTTAATTGCCTTCGGCTCAAAAGAATTTTTATGTCAAAGAGGTGTGTTTTGGGGTGACATATTCTGGTTTCTTCAGTTAGTTTCATAATACTGTACTCCTCATGTTAATCTTTTTCACGGGATGGTAGAGGAATTTATCGCAGCAGCTCTTTGCTTATTTCACTCACATGCTTATGCAGGGAGACTGATCACCATGCAGGCTCTCTGGTTGTCTTACCTATCTACTTGACAGATAATTCACCATTTGTCTTGGAGTTGAAGGGCCACTGTGACCTGTCCACCTACTTTTCTCAAATGCTGATATTTTATGGGGAGGAAAGTAGTGAGTTGGTTCTCTAGGCTTCCAACACATCTTCTGTATGAGTGTAAGATCTAGCAGAGATTCTTTTCATTCTCTACGTGTGAATGATGCTCTTCACAATTTCCAGAGATTATGTAAGCTTTCTCTTGTTTTGCTATTTGGTTAGTCATTTCCAAGGAAAAATACGGGAACTGTGCTGAGATCTTCAATCTACTGTAATTCCAGCAGTTTTGGAATCTTATTCTTAAGTCTGATAAAATTTGGAAAAGGAAGAAGAAAAGCTGCATTTCATGCTTTCTGGGAAAGGGAAACCCTATAGAAATGATATCCAGGCTGTGGAAGGGGTAAGATGGTGCACTATTAGTATGTAAAGCCTTGCTCCGGATGAATGGCTGGCAGTATCAGTGAGAAAGAGAGAAAAACCTCTTTTTTGGACCCAGCATTTTTGCTGTTTGGAGGGAACTTTTCAACCACACAGTTTGAGTCTGATCTTGCTTCATTCTGCTGGCTAGCTCTACTATGTCTTGCACAGTGCAGCCTCCCTTTTTTTCTATGGCTCTTTGACACCCCCACCTCCCTGCCAGCCTGGTGTGGCTGATCAAGCTGTTCAAACAACTGGAAGACATCAGAAGTTAAACACTCATTATTTTAATTTGATGCTAATCATGTGTTAATGAGACTAATCCTTGCAATGATTCAGGTAATTTGCTTAATGGCTGCCCGGAGTACAGATTACAGCAATCAGTCACGTCTGATAAGATGTCTGTTGTGGAGAAGGCTGTCAGGTGAATGAGGTGGGAAAAGACTCAGGAATAAGGGTCTGATGTTAGGCATGTTCTGTGTTGGAGGGTGGGGGCCAAGGGAAGAAGACAGCTCAGAAATCCACATTTTCAACCAGAAAGGAGCATCCTTAGTGTTCCTGTTTAAGAAGAAGTTAGTGTTGACAGGCTTTCTCATCTTACAGTGACACCCACTGAAATAAGCGTGAAAGTTTGAGAAGAATTGGATATACAGTTCATTTTGTTCTAGAAAAATGATCAACTTAGTATAATATTAGTAATACGCACATTCCTCTGGTTGAGTTACAGTCTCTTTTCTTACAATGTCAAAGACAGAAAAAAATATATTTACTCAGAGTAAAAAAGAATGAGTTTTTCTTCTTATATGTGAGAAATACAGGCCAAAAAGAGACACCTGAACTGAACACTTACACTTTTATTACATTCAAATACTGTGTTTCCACAAGGCCATACAGAGACGATCACTGATGTACTTAGAATAATCAATGAGTGTTAAGTCTGGGTGTGTCTTGCCCTCTGCAACATTGCTAGGTTGAATCTTTTTTTTTTCCTTAAAATACAGGAATTTAATACATTTCTATATATAGATACGTAGAAATAACAAAGCATTTAGAAAGTAGCAGCTTTTAAAATGCTGCCAATTACTTACTTTGGCTTAATTTCTCCATAATGACAGGAAACAAAATTTTTAGGTATATAAGTTTGCTTTCAATTTTTAAATTGTCTCATTCTCAAAATATTTTGGTGAGAAGGATGGATGAGTGAAAAGGAAAATAGATTTAGGCATGAGGGAAGCTTTGTAGTTTATTTTGTGTTTAACTTAGTCATTTTGATATACTGATGATACCACCTTATACTGCTGTAGACCCTGATTTAGTTCAGTTTAACAATCATTTCTCCATTGTCTATATTGTCTTCATCTATTGGGCTGCTATAACAAAATACTATAAACTGGGTGGCTTATAAACAATCAACATTTATACAGTGCTGGGAAGTCCAAGATCATGGGACTGGTGAATTCAGTGTCTGGTGAAGACCTGCTTCCTGGACACTATAACCTCACCTGGAGGAAGCAGAGAGGGAGCTCTCTGGGGCTGCTTTTATAAGGGCACTAATCATAGTCATGAGGGCTCCACCCTCATGACTTAATCACCTCCCAGAGGCCCCACCTCCAGATGCCATCACAATAGGGATTAGGTTTCAACATATGAATTTGGTGAGGGTGGGAGCACATTCAGTCCCTAGCAATTATCTTCTAAGAGTTGTTTGTTTATAGAAGAGGGGCAAGGATCATTTTGAGAAATAAAGAATATGTTTATCTTATGAAAATAAGTGTAGGAATGCACAAGGAAAGAAAAACGGAGAGCCAGCTATTTGAAGACAGACAGCCAATGGTTATAACTGGGAATGTGAATTTACAATGTGTTAGTGACAATACTTTTATGAAACTTTTTTTTAAGGATCAAGATGCTATTTTAGGTGGGGAGGATATAGCTCAAATGGTAGACTGCATGCTTAGCATGCATGAGGTCCTGGGTTCAATCCCCAGTACCTCCTCTAAGAATAAATAAATAAACCTAGTTACCTGCCCCCACAAAAAAAAAAAAAAAAAAAAGAAAAGAAAAAGAAAAAGATACTGTTTTAGAAACATCTAACAAATAAGAGAACTACCAATGGGGTGCTCTTAACAGTGGCCCACAACTAGAATTTCAGAACTAAGGCTTATAAGGCAGGCAGACCATTGTCTATGTAGCAGTTATTGTTTTGTTGTTGTTGTTGTTATCATCTGTCTCATTTTACCTAAGGTAAGGAGAATGCTCTATGGCTTGCTAAACATAAGACAGTTTGCACAAAAGCAGGAGGCAACCCCCAATCACACTTGACTTTTACTCCACGAGTTTTTTATAGTGCATTCCCTCTTCCACTAAAGTAAGGCAAGAATGTGGAAATTTACCCAGTTTTGGAACCGTGTAAAGAGTGAAAAGATCTGTTTTGTTTTTGCCTCATATATCCAAGAAACACAAATGAGAGAAGATAAAAAATAGCAACAAAAAGTCTTCTCTCTAGTTAAAGGACCAGGAAAGGTGCAGACTAGGAATGCAGAAATCTTTTAGACAGTTACTGCTCTACTCTAGCTAAACAGGAAAAAATGTGGCCTTACCCCACCCATAAAAGCAAAAGTCGCATGGAGAGCCTAGACTTCCACTCTTGTCAAGGTGTAGCAAGGTACCCTAACTCCCCAAAGTCTCATGTAAATATCATTTAAATCAGGTGTGGATAGGATTCAAAATGTTCATCCTAAGGCAAATTCCTTTCCAGCTATGAACCTGTGAGACCAAACAAGTTATGTACTTCCAAAATACGATGGTGGAACAGGCATTAGATAGACATTTCCATTCCCAAAGGGGCAAATAGAAAAGAAGAAAGGGGTAATGGGCCCTTAATAAGTTCAAAATCTAACAGGGCAAGCAACATTAAGCCTTAAGCCATGAGAACAATCCTCTTGGCCTGATGCTCTGTCACTGGAGTAGCAACGTAACACCAACAGCTTGGCAGGATAGCTCCATAGTAGCTCTGTGCCAGTGCCCCAGTCCCACAGTGGCTCTTTGATGGGACCCCACCCCTTTGGTTCTCCTGGGCTGAGGTCACATGATTGCATCTCTGGTGGTTCCACCCTTTAAACTTAGGTGACAGCAACCATGCCCCCCAAGTCCATGCACTTTATGCACTGGTGGAGATAGTGCTCCAAGGATGCTGCCAGAGTTTGCTGTCTGTGTTCTTTGCAAGGGTGGCCACCATGGTGCTCTCTGCACTGAGGCCTGCTGGAGCCACACCTGGGCAACTGAAGAGCACTGGGGTGAAGGAACAGAGCCCTCAATGTAAGGGAGTACCTGGCCACACATGCTGAGGTCTCACATGCTGCCCCTTGGGTCCTGGCACTCTGGGCCTGTGGTGACAGTGGCAGCTCTGATTATCCTTCAGTCACCTTCAGAGTCATTCTTCTGTTGTTTCGGAGAATAGCTTTTCGCTTCTGTTGAGTTGGCTAATTCATTCTAATCTTAGCAGTTACTTGGCCATACCCGTGATATTCTCAGTTTTTACAGTGTAGATAAGCTGAGAATTTTCTAAATCCTTAGACCTGCTTTCTTTTTGCTTAACAACTCCATCTTTAAAACATTTATCTCTTCTTGTATTTTACTGTAAGGAGTCAGGAGGAGCCAAGTTATTTTGATCCTTTGTTTAGAAATAACTTTGGCTAAATACCCAATTTCATTGCTTCCAAGTTCTACCCTCGACAAAATGCTAGAACAGGAGCACAACTCAGTCAGGTTCTTTGCCACTTTACAATAAGTATTACCTTTCCTCTAGTTTCCAATAACATGTTCTTCATTTCCATCTGAGACCTCATCAGAATGGCCTTTGCCTTTCATATTTCTACCAACATTCTTCTGATTACTTAGGTGTTCTCTAAGAAGACAGAGGCTTTCTACAACTCTCCTCTTTTCTTTCTGAGCTGTAAAGGCCCATTCTTAGGAATGTAGGCTTTTTTGGCACACACCTCCAAATCTTTTCACCCTTTACACAGTTCCAAAATGGGGTAAACTTCCACATTTTTGGCTGTTTGTTACAGCAGCACCCTACTTCTGGTACCAGTTTCTGTCTTGGTCCGTTTGGGTTGCTATAACAAAGATATCAAGGACTGAGTGACTTAATAAATATTTATTTCTCACAGTTCTAGTTGCTGTGAAGTTCAAGTTTGAGATGCCAGTAGACTCGGTGTCTGGTGAGGCTAACTTCTTGGTTCATAGACAGTTGTTTTCTAACTGTGTCTTCTATTGGCAGAAGGGGCAAAGTAGTTCTCTGAGGTTTTTTTCATAAGGGCACAAATGCCATTTGTGAAGGTTCCACACTCATAACCTAATAACCTCCCAAAGACCTCATCTGCAAATATGATCATATCCAAGATTAGGTTTCAACATATGAATTTTGGGGGGGAGCACAAACATTCATTCTGTAGCACAATTCAATGCAAGAAAGATAAACTCAACAAATTGTACTGTAGCGACTGAAAATCCCTAGGCCAAAAAATGAACTTTACTCTGAGCCTCATACCTAAACTGCCATTTAGCTTAAAATAGATCATGGATTTAAAGGTAAAATATAAAAATTTAAATAAAACAGGAGAAAATATTTTGGATCTGGGCTAGGCCAAAAATTCTTAGACTTTACACCAGAATCATGATTCTTAAAAGGAAAAAGTGGTAAATTGAACTTCAAAAAATTATGAGCTTTTGATCTGTGAAAGACCCCATTAAGAGGATGAGAGTACAAGCAACAGAGTAGGAGAAATATTTGAAAGTGATGTATCGCTCAGAGGACTTGCATCTAAAACACATTAAGAATTCTCGAGACTCAAAAGTCAGAAAATAGATAATTTATAAAGACACAGGAAAGAGACATGAACAGTCATCTCCCTGAGGAGGATATCCTGTTGACAAATAAATACATGAAAATATATTAAACTTCATTAGCTTTAAGGAAATGCAGATTAAAGCCACAAGGAGATATCCATGCAAACCAATTAGAATGGCTAAAATAAAAAATTGTGACAACACTAAATGCTGGCAGGGGTGCAGAGAAACTCGGTCACTCATATTTACTTGTGTAAGTCTAAAATGGTAGATCCACTCTGGAAAACAGTTCAAAAGTTTCTTTAAAAACTAAACATGTAATTGCCATTAAATCCAACAATTATACTCCTGGGCATTTATTCCAGAGAAATATAAACTAAGATAAAAATCTGTACACTAATGTTTATAAGAGCTTTATTCAAGATAGCGTAACAATTGAAATAACCCAAATGTCCTTCAATGGATGAGTGGTTAAATAAACTGTGGTATATCCATACCACGAGACTCAGCAATGGCATTACAACAACAATCTCGAAACGTCTCCAGAGAATTATGATGCGTGGAAAAAAAGCCAACCCCAAAATGTTAACTTACTTGATGATCCCATTTATATAATATTGTTGAAATGATAAAATTAGAGAAATGTCAAACAGGTTAGTGGTACCAGGAATTAAAGAGGGGATTGGCTGGGAGAGAAGTGGGTGTGGATGTAAAAGGGCAACATGAAGAGTCCTGTGGTGATGGGAGTTTCTGTAGTAGCTTGACTCTGTCACTGTCAATATCCTGGTTGTGGTATTTTAGTCTTTCAAGATAATCATTGTGAAAACCTAGGGAAAGGTAAATGCGGTTTCTCTAAATTATTTCTTAGAACTGCATGTGAATCTACAATTATTTTAAAATAAAAAGTTTAGTTAAGAAAAAGCTAGTTTCCAGCAGATCTCCAGTTCACGCTCAACTCCTAAAACACAAGCACTTTTTCTACAGGATGTTCACATTTTGGTACATGGAAGTAAAGTGTTAAGTATCCAGTGAACAGTTCTCAGAGAACATTTGTGTTCTAGACTGATCATTAACCCTTTTATTATTATTCTAGTCTGTCCACATTGTCCAATACATCTAAATAATACTTGAAATTTTAAAAATGCTTCCCCTTTAGAACAGCCATTACATTCAGACATCACTCTCTTTTTGTGACTTACGAATATTTTTTGTATTGTAAACAGGATGAACTTCTGCATGTTGTTCACTCATGTTTTATGTACCACATTGATATTAAAAGTTTTTGAAACTCCAGTTCAAACCCTCTTTGCCTGCCAGTTGTAAGATGTAAGCTTTTTAATGTTCTGGCAAAAATTAGGGTAGAATTCTGACTTTTTCGAAGTTTGGTAATTTGGTTTTATTAGGGAATTATTAAATAATTTGGGGAAATTTCTCTCACAAGTTTTGCAAGTAATGGAAAGTTTTACTATTCAGTTTTCTTTCCAACTTCTATTCCTGAATATCCCTTATTTGACCCTTTCTTCTCAAGTACTATTTCTTTCTCTTTCTTGTACTTTTACCCTTCTAAAGTTTTCTTCATTGCTATCCTTTTTCTCAAAACTTTATCAGAGGAAAAGTCTTGTTGTATCCTACAGAAACAACTCAAAATGCCACTGAGGGTATTAAAGGCCATAGATCTAAATCAGAAGTGCTATGATTCCCAAGTAATTTAAAGGAGAAATTTTATAAGATGGATCTGAGAATGAGACATTTGCTTTCCCCATACAGTTTGTGCCAGTAGCTAAAGACAAACAGTGAGTATCAGAGGACATATGAGGCCAAATACATTTACATAACTCCAAGACACATTTTCGTTTTTATTTTTACACTGATGATTTGAGAAATATCACTTCTGTTTTGAATATACTTCTTATGGCCAATTTTGCTTATTCATGTGTGTTTAAACTTGGGGTTTATGCAGTGTGTATCTGAAACTCAAGCTAGCATATCTCCTGGAAAAGAAGTGATGACTCCTTTCCAAAGAAAAGAAGGAGCATGACATTTTTTGCTTAAGGTCTATGGCACTAGACAGAAATTTATATTAGTATCAAACTGCTGTAGCTCTAAAAGGCTTTCAATCCCCACCTTCCTTTTAGAAGAGACATTGTCAGCTTAAAATTAATTACTAAAATGTGAAACAAATCAAAAGACAAAACAAATCAGGCTGTTAAGGCAAACATTAAAAATCAAATTATGCTCTCAAAATAGGCAATTTACAGCTTGGAAGGGTAATTGGCAAACCTGAAATGCATACAAATAGTTGAAATTACTGACTCAAGCGGTATATTACCTATTGGAGGGTATGATGTGACAATGACTCTTGAAAAAGTGTAGAGATTCTATCATTTTTCATGATTTAACAGCAAAATATGGTATAGTACTCTGTTTAAAAGAGTCTGAAGGAGGATTAAATTGAAGAAAGAGCTTTAGCTGAAAGAGAAACGGGCATTGAAGCTGTATGTCAGGAAGAAGCATGGATTGGTTTTCAAGTTTTACAGCCCTGTGTTAAATGACTGCAACCACTGACCGCAGTGTTCCAGTAAATCATGTAAATAGGTTTACCTTACTGGTTTTGGAAAATAGGACATGACGCACCCAATCTGACAGCTGAGCTATCAAATGTGGTGTTTAGAAGCATCTCAGGGATAAAGTTCCCTGAACAGTTACACATTTATTCACCCAATCCCATTTCAAATTCTAAAACAAAAGTCATTTTCTGCAAATTTAGGCATTTTCATATTGCCAACATATTCCTTTGTATATTGGGAAAAAACCAGAACAATTGTTCCCTTGAAATGGCTGTATTTACCATTGTGATAGCAGCAATGTGGGGTAGGAGACAGCAGCCAAAGATGGCACAGAGCACAATTTTAAATGTCAGGACAGGGGCCAATCCCTATGTGTTTCCAATAGATGTTATTTTTTCTTGGGGCTGCTTACCTATTCTGTCAGCTATAGTCCACTGTTATCTCTGTCTTTGGGTTTCTTTGAACTGTGTCATTCAGTATCCCCTTCTCAGGACCTGCAGACAGACTCAGTCACAACCAGATTGTCTCAGCTTGGGCTAATCAATATTCTTATGACTTGTAAGGTCACTAATTTTAACATATGTTTGACATAACCTAGACCAGACAGAGTTGTGTTTTTTTTTTTTAACAGCTTTATTGAGGTATGACTAACATACAGTAAATTGTTTATATTTAAAGCATGCAATTTAAAAAGTTTTGACAAATGTTTATACCTGTGAAATAATCGCTGCAATCGAGATAAGAACATAGTGTCACCCTCAGATTTTTTTCCTGGTGTCCCTTTCAAATCCTTTCTTTCCATTCCTTCTTACTCCCTCTCACCAGGAAGCTACTGAGAAAATCTTTATCACTGTAGATTAGTTTGTCTTTCTAGAATTTTATACAAACAGAACCATACAGTGACATTCTTGTCTTGTCTGGATTCTTTCAGTCAGCATAATTATTTTGAGATTTATCCATGTTATTGTGTATATTGTTGCTTATTCCTTTTCATTGAGTAGCATTTAATTGTATGGAAAGAGCATAGTTCGTCCATCTATATTCATCTCTCAATGGATATTTCAGTGGTTTCCAGTTTGGTGCTCTTAAAAATAAAACTACTATGAACATTCATGTATCAATGTTTCTGTTGATGTGTGCTTTCTGTTCTCTTAGGAAAATATCTAGAAGGGGAATGGTTGGATCATATAGTAGTTATATTTTTAACTTTTAAAGAAACTGACATACTGTTTTCCGAAGTAGTTTTTGCCATTCTTATCAACAGTGTATAAAGTTCTAGTTCTTCTGTATCTTCTCCAAGGCTTAGTATGATTAGTTTTTTTAAATTTTAGCCATTTAAATTGGTGGGTAGTAGTTTAATGTTGCTTTAATTTGCATTTTCCTATTGATTAATCATGTTGAACATTTTTTCATGTTCTGATTTGATTTTTTATATTTTCTTTAGTAATATGGCTGTTAAATCTGCTGCCCATTTTTAAATTAGGTTGTTTGTTTTCTTCTTGTTGAGTTTTAAGAGTTCTTTGGATACATCTCCTTTATCAGATATATGCTTTGCAGATATTTTCTTTCATTCTCTGGCTTGCTTTTTGTTCTCCTGAAGTTATGAAGAGCAGAATTTTTTAATTGTAATGAGGTTCAATATATCAATTTGATTTTTATGGATCATTCTTTTTGCATCATATTGAAAAATCTTTGCTTACCAAAAGGCACAAAGGTTTTTCACTTAAGTTTTCTTCTCACAGTCTTATCATTTGCAGTTTTATGTTTAAGTTCATGATATACTTTTAGTTAATTTGTGTATGTGGTATGAGGTAGAGGTTGAAGTTTTTTTTTTTTTTTTTGCATGTGGATGTCTGACGGTATCAACATTACCTGATGAAAAGACTGTCTTTTCTCCCCTAAATTGCCTTCCTAGCAGAGTTCTTAATGAGAACTCACAGCCAAAAAGATACTCACTAAACAATATTTGAATTATAGCATAAATAAATTCAGGAATCACATTAGTTTTCAATAGAGTGTAAAGAAGTGTTTATAGATCTACCGTGCAAGAATTCGTTTAAGTTGACCACCAGAGACTTTGATAAAGGTTCTCTAGCATAATCAGCATTTAGAAAATGTTTGTGGAAAAGTGAATGAATAAATGCACAAATAATTCACCTAGTAGAATGTGTAGGTCATTTTTCTTAGTTCTGCTGTCTAAGCCAGTAATTCTTTCCCTTTATCTTTTTATAACTGCTAATACCAATAGACATTGTGCTTGGAATTTATCAAGTTTTTCTACAGAGACTGAGGGTCTAGGGATTTGATAAAATTTGACCACTTTCTTTGTATTTTTTGACTCCATGTTTTACAATGTTCCTAAAAATGTCTGCAGCAAATTGAGTCCTAGTTGCCAACAATGGCAAAAAACTAATTAGTATACATTTATGAATTTTTATTTACCCTTCCTTGCTCACTTTCCCCATTCCTTCACTTTTGCTTCCCTGATCAGTCCCCAAAAAACTATTTGAACGTAAGTTCTGGTCTTAGGATCTGCTTTTGAGTAAACCCAAAATTCATGGATGAATTACTGGCACAATTCTTCTGAAAAGCTGCCAAACCCTGACTATGGAATTAAGTATTTAATTCTTTGGCAAATTGATGAAAACCTAGCTAACTTCAATTTTGTAATATTGATTTTAGACAAAATTAAAAATAGTTTGTTATGCAAACAATGATGCTTAAAATGTTTTATTTTTATTGAATTTCTCTATGTGAATCTTTGTAACGTAACCATGTTTAAATGCTTTGCAATATTTGTTTTATATGTAAGAATCCAAATCCTCTTCAGTCTTAATATAAATATAAATATAGCCATTATTTTATAATAACTATAAATGGAGTATGACCTTTAAACATTTTGAATCACTATATTGTATACTTGCAACTTATATAATGTATATCAACTATAGTTTATAAAAAGAAAAAAGGATAATAAGTATTCAATTTAAAATAATACGATTAAAAATTAGGCTTAGAACAAAATTCTATTTGGCGTAAAAATGCTATATTGTTATTTGCTTTATTTCTCTGACTATTTCTGGGTCTTAGACAATATCTTGAAAAAATTCTGTAGCTATAGACTTTCACAGAAGCCAGGCCAAAAAAATTGAAAGGAATAGGATAGACAGTAATAGATAACAGATACAGTACATATTAAATTACTTATATATTTGTAGTGCTGATTTAATGCTTTAATGTTTAATATCTATTACATATTTTGTATTTCTTAAGCCTATGGCTGATTTTAATGCCAACATTATGGTTTCTACTTTGATTTTGCTTAAGAGACAGGATTTGATTTCTTGTGTCATCTCCCCAACCTCTTAATATAGTGATGCTCCCCAAATTGGGATTTCAGCTTATCTCCACTCAGGGTCTTATGGTTTAATTACAACTATTGATTTTTTTGGCTGTGGTTTTGCTCATTATATATTCTTTTTTATTTAGTTGGATAGCATTGTCATTGGTTTGTTCACTCAGTTTTTCCAATTATTTTTATGCACTTTGAGTTTAATCAATTAATTTTCCAAGCTGTAAATTATCCATTTTGAGATTGCAATTTGTTTTTAATGTATGTCTTAACATCATGATTTGTTTCATGTTTGTAATTAATTTTGAGCTTTGAAAATAAAATTACATGACAAATCATTATGGGCAATGCCACCACCATAGACGGCAAAGATGAAATTTGTCATATAAGCAAACTTTCTTTTTACTTTGATGCTTTTTAGGAAAGTTTCAGCAATTAGAAAAGAGTGAGAGTACATCATGTCAGTCAGGATAAATAGCAAGCACATTTATACATTAAAGCAGCACTATTAATATCTAAGTAATTATAATATGTGCTACATCAGTTATCTATTACTGCATAACAAACCACTCTAAAACTTAGATGCTTGAAACAGTAACAATTTATTATTTTTCACAAGTCTGTGGGTCAGATGGGCTGTTGTGTTGATCTGAGCCAGACCTGTGGATCTTGACTGGGTTTGCCTAGCATCAGTGTTAAACTGACAGGTCAGCTAGGTGGATCTGCTTCTGGGAACTGGCTGATGTTGGGTGAGGCAATGATGCTACTCTGCTGCATCGCTCTCAGCATCTAGCAGGCTCGCCAGGGCTTGCTGATCTGGCAGTTCCCGGGCTCGAAGGGCAAGAGTGGAATCATGGAAAACCCCTTGAAACCTTGGCTTAGAATGGGCACAAAATTTCCTCCACTTTCTATTGGCCAAATCAAGTTAAAGGACAGCTCAGATGTAAGGGATGGAGAAATAGAGTCCTCTTAATGGAAGAGGTGGCCAAGTTATTTTGTAAGGGACTTAGTTCCAGAAGAGGAAGAATTGTGGCCATGTTTTCAATCTGCTCTTCTCAAGTAAGTCTAGTCTCCCAGCCAACCTTTCAGTTTTCAAGCTTTTCATGAATATTCTTTTTCTACCTCTCCTCTAAAAATAGATATTTTGTGTCTGCAGATGTATTATTTATTATTTAATATTTCAGAGATCCCTATATTAAGTTACTTATATTTTCCTTGTGAAAGTTGTGGCAGTCATTAACAGTACGTAATAAGAAAGTTTAAATAAATAGTAAGAAAGTTTAAATAAATAAATTTTGTGACCTTTTGGAGGTAATAAACACCAGTTACTATTTAATGTGGAACTAAAATTTGTCATATAAACCTGAAACTATAGTTTTAAATTTGTTCACTCTCAAGTTAGATTTCATTGATTAAATGCCAACTCCATCACTTACCAGTTGTGTGATCTTGGGCAAGTTATTTATCCTTTTTGTGCCTGAGTTTACTCATCTTTAAAATAATTGCTTTATTTATAAATAAATTTATAAAATAAAATATATGCTTTATACTTTTCTTTTAGGGTTTAAATTAGGTAAGTATGTAAAGTGTTTAGAACAATGCCTGATACACAGAAATACTCAGTATATGAAAGATACTATTTTGATCATTAACTGAAGGACTGTAGTTGCCTAGCAGTTGATCATCCCTTCTCCTGTATTTTGTGGTTTCTGTAGCAGAATGTAACTCATTGGGAGAATAAATATTTTGGAATTCAGTAAACATTACAGATTGGGAAACTTGACTCATAAAATGTTCAATTTGTATTGAAATGGAAACAATTAAATTTGATGTAACAGATACCTGAACATTTCCTGCAGTGTTAGTCCTTGTGATAGATGCTGCTGATAGAAGGAAAAATAAGACATAGTCCCAGCTTTAAAGGAGCCAAAAGATTCCCCATACTTGTCCTTTCCCAGGGTACCAGACTGAGCACAATATTTCTTTCTAAAGTGGTTCCTGGGCATATTTTATGGTCATATATGAACAACACTATTTGAAATTACTTTTTTTTCCTGTTGTCAAAAGGGAAGAAAGATGACATTGTAAAACTGGGATAGGTTGTATCGTGGGAGCTGGAGGTGGGCTGTGTGTTAAACAGATTGCAAGCACCTTTTTGGATTCTCTGAGGAATGCTTTCCCGAGTATCTGAAGTACATGATAATGAAGAGAAAGGATTTAAGAGTGAGAAAGAATACCAGCCAGTAAACCAGAAGGACAGTGGGAGAGAAAGAGAATATACATTTGAATTAAGTCGGGAAGGGAGTAGAAGGAGGGGTAGTTGATGATGGAGATGAGTTCCATCTTCTAGAAAATGAATGAGAGAAATATAGTGTGCTGACTTTTATATGTATATGTCACCTTCAGAGAAAACTACAGAACATTTCCAAGAAAATTTAGGAAAGCAAAGGTAAATACTAACTAAAATGTGTTATTCTAAACCACAATAATTATTAAGAGCATTTTTGAGATTTTTTTTTAACTTTCTGAAACATCGACCTTCCCGAGTGTTCATTTAGTAATTGTTATCAATCATAGTGACAGTGTTATTAATATAATTAGTAAAACAATCATTAAATTTCTGTAGCAGTCCCTAGGTTACCAACCACACGCACAGTATCTCAGTTTGATACCAACCTCAGGCTGTTTCCCAGTAAAGATCAAATAGGAAAGTCCCCAAAGGAAAGAGCCTATGTGCTTTTGTTGAGAGGAGTGGCCTCTGCCACCAATTCCAAAGGTAAAAGAAACCCAAGGGTTAGAAACATAACACAAATATTATGTTTGATAATAGATAACCATTTCCCAAATACGTGATGTTTTTATTTTTCAACAAATCCAATCATAGGCAAAGCAAAATCTAAAGTATTATATACCTATTTGTGAAAGGATTGCAGGCATATGTGTTTCTTCTTATTTTTACTCTATTCTTTAGTAATAAACTTGAATCAAAAATTTCATCATAGGAAAATAATAGTTACCTTAGTCATTTGTAAAATGGTTCTCTTATCAAATCAGAGTTTTATTTAAATATCTTTAAATGGGATATATAAGTGAGATGTTTTAATGTGAAAATTTGATAGCATATTATACATCTGACAGGGTGGTAGTGTATTTTGGGGACTTCAGAAGATGATTTTTTTTAAGATCTCTACCACTATGTTAATGCTCCCCAAGTTTCCATTAGGAAAAAATTTTAAATAGATGAGAAATAGAAGGATGATAGGGGAAAGTGGGGCAAACTTGAGAAAGAGAGATGCTTGCTATCTAATTTTAGCTGTTAGATATACAGTTTATAGTTTTATTTTGAGGAAATGCCATCTTTAGTACTCAATTTTTCTTTCAACAACAACCAAAGATAGTGTTCACTTTGCTATAATTCTCTTCACTTGCCTTATCTATGTTATCTTTCTCTACCACACATTTATGTTAGGCAGCTTAGACTTACTACAAAATAGAAATACATTTCTTAGCAGCTGTTACCATAATTCTAAAAATACACTTTTTTTCTTACAGGATTTCAGACCTTCTGGGCTTCTTCCCAGTGCTAAATCCTGTCGACTGGATTTACTAGGATAAGGAGAGAAAGAAGTGTTATATTTTATGATAATTTCTTTTCTACACACCCTGAAAGGTAATAATTCTGGCATTTTACAAAGCATGTCGATTTAGCTTCCTTAATGCTTTCTCCCAAATGTTTGCTCTCCTGTTTTATCTTAACCTTTCACCTTCTTACATAGTCATTGTTTAATTATTGAGAATCATGAACTCATTGGAAAGAATACGTTCAGAACTAAAAAGTTGAGTATGTCTTTGCGCAGGGCAGATTTGAACAGCAGTGCCACTTATGTTTGGGATATGCTAAGCTAAACTTCCAGTCGTGCTGCTAAGAGAGAGTAATTTCTGCCCAGAAAAGGCTCAGCCTCTCCTGGAATTTAATGTTATGCCACCAAGTCTAGCATATTGTTTTGCTTTTCCAAAATAGCAAGTGAATTAATTACCTAACGATGATGTAATGAAAAGTCCTAGGAAGTGACATCCTTCTGGAGACTTTGTTGACAGTCAAACAGTGCACAATGACAGGGTTGTGGAGAAGTGAGAGAAGACTCTCACCTCCACCTCATCCCGACAAAATCCTTCCCCCAACACACACACTCATGCATACGCTCGGGCACATGCTTGCACACACACCACTCTGGCTACGCCCATGGTGAGCACCCTTATTCAACTTCTACTCTTACAGGATACAAATAATTGGAATTTGTGTAGTTGGCAGTTAAACTCCCCTTTTCCAAAGAGCTTTCCCTTTCTCTCTTCATTTTCTGTCAGTTAATCTGAGCTTTTTTTGTTCGGCTGAAGGAAGATAAGGAAAAAAAAATGTTTCTCAGCTCTATTTAATCACTGGCAAGCCAGCATTGGAGCTACTGCTTCATGAAGACTGCCAAAAACACGACCTAGTTATTGCTCCTTTTTGTGGCATCTTACCGTGTGGTTTGTGGCACTTTGGAACACAAATTCACAGTTACCAGAAGTTAGGTTTATCGCTATTGCAAAGCCACTGAGTTCTGATCCAGAATCTCACAAACTGGTGCGTGCCCACGCAGATCTAGCCTGTCCAGATAGACTGAACAGGAGGAAAAATGCCATGCCAAGAAGGAAGGAACTGGGTCCTAATTAATCAGAAACAAATAAGTCATTTTAATGGTGATGTTGAAGGAGATAGAAATGTATTCTTATGGGAACCCTATGTTCCACCAGGATGACACTGTGAAATTATTATACTGCCAGTTATTGTCACTAAGTTGTGGAATACTGAAAAAACAAATGAGTCATTTGGAGTGTGTTCTTATTTTTTGTTTTTATGTTTTAATGCACTTCAAGATGTAACACAGCTTCATGATCTCTTTTATTTTTCTTTTCCCTTACACTCCATTTCAAAATGATCCCTAATTAGCAGACGGGTGAATATGGAAGCATCCACTTTATCTGCAGAAATCAATTATAAAAAAGTGACAAACTACACTCAACACGCAAAAAGTTCAGGAGACTTTAAAGTGGGGAAGTCCAACTCATTGCCAAAAAAATTTAAAAAGAAAGAGATTTGACTGTCACTAGGACTATTTTGTTCAGTAAATGTTTATGAAGCATTTGCACTTTTCTTCTTCTGTTGCTCATTTCATTTCTCCTGCCTGAAATATCCTCTACCCACTGCCTTCTCCTGAAGACCAAACCCGAGAATCATCTATGTCCTGAAACTTTCTTTAATTGCCTTTTTCTCCTAGCCCCTCAGCCTTTCTGTCTCCTTCCACCAGAACACTCCACTATTTTATTTATGTATTCATCTTAAAAACACATCCCGTGGTACCATTTTGAAGTCTTCTCCACCGGTAAGAGTTAGACCTGTCTTATTCACCTTTGTGGATTTTTTTTTTTTTTTTTACAGTCTATTGAATCTGGTAGTGGTTCAGTAAAATATTATGTTGAATTTTAAATGTGTTCTAAGTTTTCCGGCACCTTGTTGAACACTCTGGCATAGTAAAAATGGATCACATATTTTCTTTGCAAACAGTTTAAAATTTGCATTTTTAATGAGTGAGAGCTGATGGAATTGTGACAGGACATGAAATTGTTTGGTGGGTTCAGAATGAAGCTATTAATAGCTTGTCACATAATTCACTGTGAAGTGGTTGTAGGACCTTCACTAAGTAATAAAGAAGTTGGGAATTTTCAAATGAGAGAGTATCAGGTAACCTGACTTCTGATGAACTAGAAATAACAACCTCCAGGGAGCTCTCTTTAGCAAGAGATTTTACCACAAATGGTTAAGAGAGGGTCAGCCTCTGTCTTCCTTCTTTCTGCAGTATGTTCTGAGATTGGTTTTTTTTTCATTGTTTTGCCAGAGAACTATATTAGAACAATATGAACAATGATAATGGGGAATTCCATGGGGAAATCTGGAAATTTTGGCCTTTTTATTTATCGGTATTGCACTTGCATTAGCTTTCAGAGTTTGCAAAAGAAAATGTAACCATTTTAAACAAAGCAAAGAAAAGGACCATATTTGGAGAAAGGGATAATAGAAATCATCTGAAACTAGAGAATTTAAAAATACAGTGTAATAAGCTTAAAACTTGTTTGATACTTGACACGTTTGTTCAAGATGAAAAAAAAAAATGAATGATTGGATCGTTAGGATTTAGTTGGTGGAAATATTTTTGTGACTTCCTGAAAATAGAGCTGTTATATAGGACATGAATTGGCATTCAACTTAATATTTTCAACTACTGAATAGAATCTGGGAATAATTTCTGTTTTGAAATTTCCATAGTATTTATGAATTATGACAACTGTATTGCCAGGCTCACAAATAAGTAGTTGTTAAATAACAAGATAAATGTATTAAAATGAAATGCATTTTAAAATAAGCTCTCTATTCTCTTAATACCTACACTTATTTTCACCTTATCATATTTATTTTGGTATGTTCGATTCTGCATTTATTTTTGTAAAGCTACCTCCCAATCTATATATCTGTGTATATATATATGTTATGTATCTCTCTATATAGCATACTCAATATATAAGATAGATGCTATGTTCCAGTACATCTTATATCATAAAAAGGTGCTCAATAAGAGTTAAATTAAGTAAGTAAATATTGAAGAGCATTGAGCTTAGACAGATCTAAATATAATTTCACATCAGAAAGTGAGCTATGTGAAAAATAATGAATGAGATTTGAGGTGACAATTTCAAATTTCCTAAAAAATCAATTTTTGTGCAGTAACAACTTTAGGGGACATTAAAAAGCAGTGCTTTACCTATTATTTTTTGCTGACATGAGTGAATTAAAATCTCAAAAGAAAACTACATGGATGAAATGATCAACTCTCCACGTCTGTTTCCCGGATTTCTAATCTAATCATTAGGTGGTTTAAAGAAAAACCCAAGACCTATCTCTAGTTTAGTTTGTATCCTGAATAGCCTTCTTCAACTGTCTAGGATACACACAACTTTTGCTCTGCTGTAGTGGTATATTTTCCTTACATTCATTCAAAAGGAATCTTGTGATCTCACTCCAACTAGGAGACATGTGTTATTGCAGTCACAAGCTGAGAACTACAATTTAATAATCAATAACTGGCAAAGGAAAATAATTTTTAAAAACTCTCCAAATAAATGATTTAACTAAGAAAAAGAAGCCAAAAAATGACAAAATGAATCCCAGAATAACTTTTAGTTAAAAAATAAAATGAACAAGTCTCAAGTGGTGTATTTAAACTTGGGCTAAGGTTTAGAAGACCCTGTTTCTTTCTTGCTCTTGGGCCTATCATGGACCTTGGTATAACCAGTATGTTCTGTTTTCAAAGGCAGGTACATAGCAACATACAGTGACATTATATTGGCATAACAGTTTGCACAGTATCTTTCTTATAATAGTGTACTTTTTATATAGCATATCAGGTTTAGGATACCAACAGGACATACGACAATAGAAGCATGAAGAAAATTTGTACCAGAATTTTGTGCTGAGTTTTATGCAATTTGTTTCCAAAAGCTATGAGGCTAATTAGAAAATCTGACAGTAAATTAGTAAAAAGTAATGATTCTTAATATATAAAACCTTTAATGTGCCCACAAATGGACCCCAGAGAGGTGATAGGACTCACAGTCCTTGCTTCTCTGTATAAATGCACTCTGACTACCCTCCATGGTTTTAGAACAAATCACACAGATTAAAATGAATGGTACTGCACATATGTCTCAGGCAGATTATAGTGAAACACCAGATCCACTAGAGCCGCGTGATGACGGAAATCCAGAATTTAAATCAAACCATGTTGGTATTTTGTAAGTGTTGATTATTGGATAAAGAGTTATTATTTAGACTACTGCTGAGGGTTCAAAAATAGGAAGTTTCATAGACTGACTTTTATGCACCCTAAAATAATTCTAAAATCATCTACAGAAAAAGGACTAAGCATACCTGAACAAAAACTGTCTTGAAGATTTCGATTAGAAAGGAGTGTTAGTCTTTAGCCACAGGTTGCTGACCTTCAAAGGAAACTAAAATTAAGAGCACTTTGTTTTGCTAGGTTCTCTGCTCCTGACATTTACAGTTTTGGGGAAGTTGCTTATCATAACTTGCGATACTCTTTCTTCCTTTCTCTGTATTGTATGTGTGTGTATGTATGTGTAACACTGGTGAGTGCACAGTGGGGCTGCATGCAAATACATGCATAACATGTAGATGTAAATATGTAGTTTCTGAATGTACTTTTAGGAGATTCAGAACCAAAGCATGGAGAGAGAAGTAATGCGTAGTTGGAATGGTGTTGGAGTGTAAGGAGGACAGGAGAACTAGGGAGGAGAGAAAGCAAACAATTACCCAGTGCTGGGCAACATTTAAGACAATGTGGAGGGTGGGGTGAAAACAAGTACCAACAATTGTGGTTGTTTCCAACTTGATTATGGCTGTTCTGCTCTGGTCTACCATTCCTGTCTTATGAGGAAAGGGCAATCAAGGCTAAGTTGCGTTTGTGGCATGTGGTTTGAAGGAATTTCACAGTCAGGAAAGTATTGTTCTACACAGGAAATATCTGACATGTCCTGTCTGCATTCATCTCACCATTGGGTTTTGAAGGCTATGGTGTAAGCTGCCATGAGAATTGGATCAAAAGCATTAGTAGCCAATATGTTCAATTTCTTGCCTTCTCCACCCCCAGGCTTCCCACAGCACATTTTCCTAATTTGCCACGTCAAGTTCTGAGTGACCAGAGTGGTACAAATGCTCTTCCCTCTGCTTTGATAAGAAAGCCATGTGTGATAATGTGGGGATAGTCTACAGATACTAGGGAACCTGGACTTCGCTCATCCTGCCTGACCCTTTGTTCCTTGACTGATTTTATATATGTTCTCCAAAGAGTATTTTCCATTCGATTTAATGCTATTTCCCATTCTGTTTGATGATACAAAACCAGGAAGTAGCCACTTCTACTTCCCTGATTTTGAAGTCCACCCACTAGGCAACATCACCACTCTTTCCCTGCTGTCTGGACTTCGGAGGAGCAATGATATTATATACTTGGACTGACGAAGGAGTAAGTGACCAAGGTCATTTCCAGGACCATGATTAGTCCTATAGAAACAACAAATATGAGCTACATAACAAAACATGTTGGAATTCCCAGGATGAAGACTGTGCCTTCAAATAGAGATCCTGCTATCAAACCCAAAGGAAGACACATTATTTCTTTCATCTCTGTCTGGGCAATTGTAACATCTCTGCCAACCTGTTTACTTGGCATATGTCCTGGGGTGAATCTCACCTCACAGGCTGCCTTAATATTTTTCCTTAGGAGTTTAGCTTGCTTTAAGTAGTATGAAATGATCCTACTTAATCTCAATCCTTGGGGCAGTTACTCTTTGCTGGGATCAGTGCAGATTCCATTGCAATTATCAGACTGAATATCTATCAGGCAAAAAATACTGTGTCAGAAATGAATAAATAAGATGGAGAGGGTATAGCTCAATGGTAGAGTGAGTGTTTAGCATGCACAGGGTCCTGGGTTCAAGCCCCAGTACCTTCATTAAAAAAACTAAATGAATAAATAAACCTAATTACCCTCCAAAAAAACCCCCCAAAGAACAAATAAAACAAACCTTCCATTTAAAAACAACTAATAGGGCATTTAATAAAGTATGTCCAACTTGATTACATGTTAAATAATTTAATGATATTAAACAGTGATTCTAGATGTCTTATTAAAAGTACAACCATGAATTGCCAAAAGGATAAAGAGATGATTTATCATGAGTCTACATCAATATATTTCCCTTCCTCTACATCAGGAGGATGTAGCCTTTACAGCAGGAGGCTATTTTAGGGGGCAGGGAAGAAGCACCTGATGTAGAACTAGAAGCTATAATATATATATATATACATATATATATTTTTTTTTTTTTTAAAAGACTATAATTGGTATTCAGTCAATTTAAGAATTCTACATAGGCAGAATAAAACTGGTAGTCATATAAGTAAAGAATAATATAGATTCCTTTGGTACAAATACTCTTTATTTTCCATGAAAGTATCTCTGCAGTAACAAAGGCTATTATTATGCTAATAGTGCTAGTATCCTGGTTACATACATATTTTCTACCTCAACTATTTGCGTTTCATTGTTCTCTACACTACTCAGTTGCTTTTTGGTGCTTTCTTATCAAAATCAGCATTCTTGGAGGCCCCACTATAAAGTATGCCCCTTGCCCTCAAAGATCTTACAGTCTATTTGGGCAAGAATTACTTCGGCGACCCCTGAGAGAGGCCCGCTGAACACCTGTTATACAGGATTCTCTGGGGAAGGAAAGCACAGAGGCTCTGGTCTTCAGCAGCTCATGTACTATTCTTACTTTTTCAAACAATTTCACATATTTCATTTTTAATTTGTTTTAGAATTCCTATGATATAAGCGGGATAAATATGTTAAGAGAGAAACCGATATCCATCATAACATTTAAAACATCAAGGTTTACAACTAAATAGCAGAAAATGAAATATTAAAAACCAAAAGGAGATTTCCTCACTGGGCTAGAAAATTTTCCACTCTTTTTTTCTTATCTCTCATTAGTGATAAAAATTTCCCTGGGTAGAGTCCTAAGTACATAAAAAAGTTTTGTTTTGAATATGCATACACCGAAATGTATAAAAACCTCATGTGTGGAAGGCTAAAGAGCAAGCCGCTCCAAGCAGCCACGTCCCTACGCCCAGTAACCAATCAGTCTAGGTGTACCAAAGTTATTTTTAGGGTAGACACTTAAGTGTGTCCCATTTTTATGGGAGAGTCATAACAGAAGTCTGAAAGTCTTAATCTTTGAAATGATGTAATAAAATGCAATGATTGATTTACCCAAGATCATTCTTTCATGGTTTTTTAAAACTGTTCGGTAGACCCAGAAATAGTTTTGCTGAATTTCCCAGTGGACCTAACGAGTGTGTGCTTAAGACATCAACAAAGCAGAGGCAGCAGGAAAAAAAAAATTGTTTTTAAAGATTTTAATATTTCAGCAAAGAAAAGTTAGAAGCTTATGGGGGAGAAGCAGAGTTCTGAGAAGCCTCTTCACACTTATTTAATATTCATTTTTTAATTAACTGTTTTGTGGTGGGGAGTGCTCCTAGGTCTCTTCCATCCTTATGCTTTTCTGAAGGTCCTAATAGAGCCCTGGGGAACGTGGCTCCATTAGGCTTAGGGAAGGCGTCAGGCACCAAGAGGAGTCCAGGAATGCTCAGACATGTGCAGAACTAGAGAAGTGAGACTCAGAAGCAGGGCAAGATCATGGTAAACAGACATGGACCAGAATGCTTATATATGAGAGGACTCTGCCAAGACCAGTCTCTTTTTCAGTCCCAACTTTACTGACTACTAGTTCTGTGACTTTGGGAAGCGTACTTAATGCCCATCAGTCAAATGCCTCATCTGTAAAATGGAAAATAACTTAGAGGGTCACATTATGAATTAAATAAAATTATGTATATAAAGCGAGTCACTCCTGTGCATAGTAAATACTCAGTACTGCATAGCTATGAAGTTTATCACTACTAAGGCCTTCCAGATGCTATCCCCACACTCTGGATGCCCAGAAGACAGGGTCTTCTGTTATTTGAAAGGTTATTAATATTTGAAATAAACCCCCTCCTGAGTTGGAGCAGAAAAATCACAAATAAATCATCTTCTATCAGCAATAGTTTCTTAGTTGGAATTATGCTACCTCACCATTTGCTTATTTATGTGTAAATACTTAACTAGTGTTCATATGCCACCATCATTTTCACATAGGCAGCTGTTTTGTATCCATGGAGTGGGGTACATAAATCATTATTAAAGAATATGAAACCCAGAAATAACACTTAATCCTTACTTTAGTTCATCATTTTAATCTCATCCTCCCAGTCATATGTTCTGGAGGATATAGCTTGGTTTCTGCCCTCACTGAGTTTATGTCAGAGCTAATTAATAATCCATACATCAAACTTTACCTTAGTCACAAACAGCATAGTTTGCAGGTTTCCTAAAGACAGTATTTTAAAAAAGCACCCGCTGGAAAAATTATACTTTGGGGTTCGACTTTCTAATGATTTTTGCAATTTGTATTTCCAAAATGTAGGAAACTTAACACAGTTTCAAAGATTCCCCTCTTTTTTTTCCTTCAGAAATCTTTTCTGGCAGTTACAAGTTCAGAATGCTTTTGTGCATTCCAAGCAGTCTTGCCCAGATTCTGCCACCTGTTCCATCATTCTGGGTATATTTAGGGTATAGTTCTTTTCCATATGGGCAGTGTAATTCCATTAAGTAGCAATCCAGCACAGTTAAACTTTTTTTTTTTAACGTTAAACCTCGAGAGTTAATCGTCCATCTGTGTGTAATCATCAATTCCATTAAGCCTTATGGCCTTGTCAGATTATCAAATATTTTAAACAGTATTCCTTTCTTCACAGGAAATGCATTTGATAATTAAGGGCACAATGCAATCTAAGTTTTTTAGTCTGACTCCAAGCACCCACGGTGGCTTACGTTAATCCTGGGTCAGACTTCACTAGACTCCACTAGAGCACTGAGCTTTGACTATGACAGTAAGAGTCTCAGTGACACATACTGATTTAGTTCAGTCAGATTTCTGTGATGTTCAGGAAGCAAAGACAAATCAAACGTTTCACTGAGTTTGTGTTTACCTGCAAGGCCTATCTTTGCATTTCTGGTCACACTATCGGGTCGTGGTGGGTATTGATGAGAACCATCCCCTGGCATAGGCGGTGAGTGGAACAAACCTTGAGCTTTCTCTGGCTTGTTTTTATAGGTTTCTGCTGACTTTTTTTTTTCTGTCAGAGACTAGATTTTCAAAATCTGAACTTTCACTGGGGAACTTTATATAAGGTTATAGTGAGGGCTGATTCTCAACAAATGGAATCTGAAGTTTGATTTTTTTAATAAAATGGAAAAGACAATAATTGTCCACAAAATGTTACCTACTTTCAATATTTTTGTCCTTATTTTGTTACTCAAGCATGCATGAGAATGAGTCAAGTGAACAGAGGTGGAGAAAATTAAAATTAAGAATTCCACACTGTGGGTCACAAAGTACAATGATGATGGTTGACAGGGATCTCAAGACTGTTATTTTCTCACTCCCTTGGCATAGAACCCTCCGAAGATATTTGCTGAAGAAATTGAATACAGCACATATAATCATCAAATCGCAAATCTTCCATTAAAATAATACATTTAAAGCACTGCACCTAGGCCACTGGAGACATAACTTATTATATAGTTGACTGACTGTAAGTTTTTTTTAAATCAAGAAATAGAAAATTCTGTTGTCTTCCACAGTCTAAATCTTAGAGACTGTCTAGTTCTGTGTTCTGTTTCATTTATTTTATTTCTACGTGAAAATTGAATTGTTTCTGGTTTTGGTCTACCCAAACCCAGGTAATCTACTTTATATTAGATTGTATATTTTATTTCCGAAAATAACACAAAGACTTTCGCATGGTTCTGAGGGTGTCTGGACCCAGGCAGAGCAGGCTGGGTATGGTCTGCTGGCTGGGGAACCGGGCACGCAGAGGGAGAATCTTGGCCTTTGTGGAACAGCAGGTCTGGCCCGCCTAGTCCACTGCACAGCCAACTTAGAACCCCTTCCGGAGCAAATCTGGCCCAGAAGGCTGCACATATTTTTGCCTGGATAGACCCCTTCATGTTCAACAGGAGCCTCTGCCGCGATGATGAGGTCCTCCATATTGCTCACACAACGCGACAGGATGGGACAGGAAATCTGGCTCTTTAACCCTCTGGCTGCTGCGCATGACTGTTTGGCTAGCAAAGCAGAAAAATGTCGACAGCCTAAGGTTTAAATGATTAGTAACAGGTTTTTGAGTGATTTTCCCAGAATGTGCTAGTATAAATAGAGGACTGTGAAAGTGTGGTTTGAGGGATTTTTTTCTTCTTTTTGGTATTGTGATTTGTTTGTTTCCATTTCTTTTCCTGACACGTTCTCTTTTATGAGTGTATACACCCAAGCCCAATACCCAAATGCAGACTGAAAGGGGAGCGCCCACCTCCAAGGGCTTCCCAATCAGGGTCGGGAAAGACTACTGGAACATTGTTGTTTACTGCAAGATTTGAGGACTTTTCCTTTTTTTAATGAGTATTAGGCCACTTACTAAAAACATGGTATTTTACTTAAGAAGCAATGTTCTGCTTTCCTTTTTAAATTTTCTTTTCCATATTTGTTTTTGTTGCCTTTTTAAAAAGATGACACTGACAAGTAAATGCATGTCCAGGTGTCTCATTATGAGTGACTTGCACATTGTAATGAAAGGGTTAAAAATGGCATGTAATCAGTAGAACTGTCATCAACTAATGCAAAGCTTTGAGCTTAGCCTATTGAAATAAATCAAATTATCTCAACTCAAGCTAACAGAGATATCTTAAAATGGATCATGACAACCTTCTGTTGGAAATACAGTTCTGTTCAGTAATAAAACAGTTTTTGAAATACACTGTATTGTTTTAAATATGTGTGAATGAGCCAGCCATTAGCTGCTACTTCTGTTGTTACGGATGGAAGACAGAAAGCACGCCTTGTCGTGGCTTAGTATGTATGTTTTGGTGAAAAACAAGCTATTCTACTTTTTAGCATGAAAGAAAAATGAAGTATCAAAATATGGGAAACCTCTAGGACTTATATAAGTGAATGAAAGAGACCAACAAGCCTCTAACTCATATTTATCAACTATTCATTTCTACCTGGCATATTGTTTGTTCAATCTCCATAATTCTGCTACAGTAAAAAGTACCACATTTACACAGTAAAGAACAAGAGAAAATCGTGCTTTCTTTCAACATAGGCAGAGGTGCCGTCTCTCCCAACTTAAAAAGGAACCCTCTTTCTAGCTGTGTTTACATATAAGAGATCCAATTTCCCACTTCCCTTTATAGATAATCTTTTTGAAAGATAAATCCAGTTCACTGACTTTACTTTCTCATGCCTATTCAATCTGTCTTGCACCCTCCACTCTTCTGAAACGATTCATACTAAAGTCCTCTGAAACCTTTAGATTGCTAAATCAGACAGACATGGTGATATGTCTTGTCCTATTTAATGTGACCTCGCCTCTCCCCATTCCGTTATTCTTGACACTAGCGTTACTTTCTTGGCTTCTGTTATACTGCTCTCTTCTTGGTCTCTTAATTGCTCTTTCCCAGGTTTCTTTATGGGATTCCTTCCCTCCACCTACCTTTTAATTTTCATGCTCTTCCTGATTATACTGCCTTGGTCTTTTTCTCTTCCCACTTACTATGCTCTGATCTGAGCTATGGCACTCACTCTCCCTGTGAATTACGATTCTCTTCATGAAAACTCCTGAATTAGTTAAGACTCTTTTGGATACAAATCACAGAAATATAATATAAACAAGCATAAAGCATAAAACTCCAAATGCATTGACTCATATGACTAAAACATGCAGGGGAAGGTTAGAAGCTTGGCTGGATCCAGTGGTTCAAAAATATCAGCGGACCTCTGCCCTTCTTAATCTGTTAGCTTTCTCCCCCTCTCTGTCGGCTTCATTTGCAGACTTTACCTGTATGGGGACGAAGACGGCCATTAGTTACTCTGACCTGCTTGTTCTTACAGCTAATAATCCTGCTGAAAAGACCGTCAGTCCCTCTTTCCCCGCATCATTACCAGTATGTAGTTTTGTTTTCTGGTTGGCTTGGCTTGCGTCTTGTACTCTCAGCCCTGAGAGGGGAGGCAAGGCCGTTGATTGATAGTCAAGCCAGAATCAGTAAAGTAGGAAAGGAGTATGTTCACCAAAGGAAGTAAAGAGCAGATTTAAGCAAACAAGCAAACAGAAAACCTCTGTTTGAACTCCCAAGTCTGTATCTTTATTCTATATCACTCTTCTAAGATCTAGACCAATGTATTTATCTTCATGAATACAGATATTTCAAAATCACATACCCAAAACTTAAATCAGGATTCCTTATACTCCTGACCCCCAAATGTGTTTCTTTTATTGTTTTCAGTAGTGCAACTGTGACCTAAAAAAATCATCCAAAGCAGAAACATAGAAAATTTTAAATTTCTGCTTATTAGTTCTATCTTATAAAAACCCATGAAATATATTTATATTTGTGTTTTCTTCTCCAAATTTATTGCTACTACATTATTTCAGAAATATATTATCTTAAAAGACTCTCCTAACCGGATATACTTACCTTTAGTCTATTTTCCATACATCATTATCTTTCTAATACACAAATATAGTAAATACAGTTTTTATTTTATTTCACTTACCTGCTTTAAGCCAGCTCGTCCACTGGATGAGTTTTTCTCCAAACTTGTTCCCTCTCACTTCATACTCAAATCCAAAACTTAAGCCAAAATGAGCTAGAGTTTTCCAAATGTATCATTCTATTCTTGCTTGACTATCTTTGAACACAGAATTCCTTTGTCCTAGAATAACCTTCCTCTCCTATCTTTTTAAACTTATCTCACAAAATCTATTTTAACTACCTTCAAGCCTAGTTGAAAATTTTCCCTTTTCGACCGTGAGCCTTTTCTGCGATTCTATTATATGCTTATCAAATCGTATGTTTACATTATTAGACTCTCTCAAGACTGAGCACCCGAGGGAGGAATATGCTTTATTAGAGTTATTGTTCTTCTTAAGGGTTTGCTGAATTTTACCCAAGGCTAGTCACTGTGTCTGGAAGAGTGTGTGAAAACAAATTTGTATTGAATGAATGCATGCAAGCATGAGTGAATGAATGTGATGGTAAATTTCAGTACTCTGAGATGATGAAGACAATGAGTACTACCCAAAACTAATGAGGGATTTCATTTTTAGACACAATTTAAAAGAAAAGCTTTAATTTCTGGTATTAATAATTCTAGCAATATTCATAGTTTAGAATTTATACACATGTTTCAAGCACTTTCACGTCAAAAGCACCATTGTTCTTTGCACTGGAGGTCAAAACAGTTATCATTGCCATTGGTGCCACAGGGCTTATCTGATGGAGAAACTGAGGAGTAGGGTGACTGTGTGTCCATCCCAAGTTCAAGGAGAGTGTTTGTAGTAGA
The DNA here is from genome assembly GCF_036321535.1 of Camelus dromedarius. Lineage (NCBI taxonomy): Eukaryota > Metazoa > Chordata > Mammalia > Artiodactyla > Camelidae > Camelus > Camelus dromedarius. The sequence continues at coordinate 76,481,961 of NC_087436.1, forward strand.
ACAGGATCAAAGATATTTCTGTTCCCCGAGTCGTTTAAAAGCGTAAATGAGAACTGATCTCTAGGATCAACAGAGGAGGCCAGAACATCCTATTTTAATCAATTATAAAAGTTCTCCTTCTCCAATCAAAGAAAGGTATTAGTGAAATGAATGAGAGTAATTAAATCTAATTTAGTCATGCAAATGAGTTTAATTAAAAGAAATCTACCCTTTAATAACTTCAGGGGAAAATGCAGTTCCTTATGGAGTTTGAAATGTAGTTAAGCTCACAAGACACAATAGCTGAACTGATGAGACCACACTGTTGTAATCTGCTTGTGTAAATATTGACACATGTAGCATTTAGTTTGTCTCACAGTGATAATACTTGCTCTAGGCTTCTGATGAAATCTGGCATTTATAATTATTAAAAGATGCTTGTTAAAAATGCTCTTATCCATCATGTTAATTCTATGAGTAAGATTGCTAATCTAGTGACCGCCAGAAAAAAAATCTCTCTTCCTAAACTAGAGTTTAAGAAAATAATATAAATTCAACACTTACTGAGCCTCCACTCTGTAGAAAGCATTGAGTCAAATAAAAAACAGGGTAGCATGAGACAAAGAGAATCAGGAAGGTCACTGTCCTGAGGATGCTTACAGTCTATTACCTGTAATGCCTTCTGTCTGTAATATTTACAGACAGAGTTGTTCAGAATGAAAATGCAAAACCTGTATGCCAAAAGAGAGGATTAAACAAAATCCCGTGGGAGAACATAAAAGGGAACACCTACTTGGAATGACTGGGAAGAAGCAGGAAATTCTTCACTAACAAAGGGGAATCAGAGCTGCCTTGAGAAATAGATGAGATTGTGACAGCAAGAAATATCGTGAGGAGAGATATGGAGTCATGAAACAGGAATGTTACAGAACAAGATCCAAAAGAAGACAACATCGATGCTTTGTTTGGAGCTTTATTAGTCTTGTGGGCTTAAATCACAGTCTACACAACAAAAATTTGAATGAGGTCTCACAGCTAGCTAGACGCCAGACTAGGGGAGACTGTGAATGACATTCTTAGTTTCAGGATGCTTATCTGCAGATAATACAGAAGTGGCAAAGGTTTTTGAACAAAGGAGTGGCATATCTACATTTGTCATTTATAATGAAAACTCTGATTAAGGGTGAAGAATTTATAATCGAGAAAGAATAAACAGAGAGACTGTAGGAGTTTGTTGAATAATCTGAATGAGATAAGAAGCTGTGGTTTAGGGCAGTGGAATACAAAAGAGGGAACAGAGTCCCAAGGCTTTATCAGCCTATGAATTTTAACATGGGCATCAGGGTGGACAGTGATGCTCACAACTAAGTTAGGGAGCCCAGAAAGGGAGGGAAGAGAGACTTAATGGAGCCCACCCACTCCTCTGTATATAAAATGCAGCTCCCTGCCTCTTCCAACCCTCTGTCTCTATTCTACTTTTTCTTTTTTCCATGCTTCTATCATTCTATATAATTTACTTCTTTCTCAGATATATTGCTTTCTTCTTAAATATACATATGCTTCATGAGGGGTTTTTGCTCTGTTGTTCACTAATGAATCTTAAAAGTCTATCTTAGAGAAAATGTATCAATGTCTAATTCATGGTAGAATCTGGCACAGACTAGATGCTTGAAAAGTATTTGCTGAATGAACAGTGAAAAATTATAATTTTGAAATCATGAAGTAAAACCCTAAAATTGAAAAACATATCTTGCAAGACCCTGAACCATCTGCCTCTGTTTGCTTCTGTTTTCTCTTCTTTTACTGTTCCTCCATGGCATCCCATATTCCAATTATACTGAACTTGGTCTAGCTCTATTAATGTCTCATGTTGTTGAATTATGTCCAAAGATAATCACAATTATCCAGGTCTTTATACACATTTTTCCTTCCTTAGGACTCTCCAGCCTGCTCTTCCTTCACTCCCTCTGCATTGCCAACTCCTCCCCATCCTTCAGAGATCAACACTTTCTCTAGAAAGCCTCTCCTGATTGACCAGATCTGGTGTGGATACTTATGATCTATCCTTCCACAACATCCCATATCTTCTGTCAGAGCAACTTTCACATTGCATTATCATTAATTGCCTGGGACTTGTCTACTTCCCCGTCGAACTATATTCATGAAGGAATATATCAATATATTTCACCAATGTTTCCCTTCACATAGCACAGGACCTGGCATACTTGGGCATTTAAGTACATTTGTGTTCAAAGAAAAAACACTGAGTTTCAGACTTCACAAGTAAACTGCAAAAATTTTAACAGAGAGAGAAAAGAAATTCACAAAACACTAATGTGGAGGTATTCTTAATTAGAAGAGAAGAAAATTGATTCATATATGATTATACTATGGTCTCATTTAAGCAAAACATGGGGCTACTCACAGGGACAAGGATGGAAGAGTTTGGGTTTGAGAGTAAATTAAAAATAGATAATACTTGGAATAATTATCTAAGGAAACTAGATAGATAGATAGATAGCAAGAATGACCTAACTAACTAACTAACTAACTAACTAAATTTCCCGATTGGAATCAAAGGGCGTGGGTAAGGGTGAAAGTTTCTTATTTGCAATGAAACTGTCCTCTGATTTATAAGACAATTTAACATGGAAAATATTACAGATAAGTATTTTTACAAGGCAATAATTAAAGTTAAAAATTGATTTCATTCTTTTAAGGAAGAGACGCACAATTTTTTGTGATGCAGAGTCAGAAGATCTGGGGTCTATAGCAGGGTTATGGGCTGTTTAGGGTGATACTCTGGTTACTGACTTTGGTAGAAAGAGGCTTACCTGAAGCCATCGCTTACAGCTGCGCTGGTTATGCCTTGCACAATGACTCCGTGCAGGGAGTGAGTGGGGGCTGCAACACAGCTGATACTCTGCTTGCCAAGCCAAATGCTTGATATGGCCTTGCTGAGAACAAGGGGCAGATTTTTCTTACTTTCACCAAGGCTTTGACTGCTTGCTAAGCTGTGCAGCCACAGGGCTGCCTTCCCCTAGAGAGGAGGTCTTTTTCTCGTTCTCCCAAAGGTGCAATATGGACCAGCAGCAACCCTCCCTGTATGCAAGGGGGTGGGAACCTTAGTTCAAGTTTAACATCCCAATACTAACATCTGAAATGTTGCATTCACATTATGAATGCCTTAAAATATTTGCCATCAAGATTTATTTTAGGATAAGGCAATAATAGTATGATCTAATGAACATAGGATGGTATTAACATAAGCCCATCTAGGACTTCTTTAATGGAGCGATGTTAGTACAAAGCCACCTTAAGTATATTTTTGGAAGGAGCTGGGAAAGACTGACTACATGATTACATGCAAAGAACAAGAGATAAACTTGTGAATAAATAAATATTTCTCTTTTTCTGTTTAAGTCTATGGCAAAGATTTTTCTTTCTTTCACCCTTGTGTATGGCTATATCCTATTAGCTCAGAATTCCTCTGGTTTTATTGGCAAGGGTTTTGGGAAAGGAATGGAATTGGATACACTTCCATTCTGGATTTCTCAGTGATTCTGAGTGAATTTGTATTAGTTTCAATGTCCTCATTTTTTTTAGAATGAGAAGATTAGTGAAGACCCCTGTGAAAATTCTAGGAAGAATATTGTAAAGCACAAGGAAAGAAGTTAGAATACCTGATTATCTCTTCATCCCATCTGGAATGAAGAATTTTACCCTGTCTGTAATTGTAGTTTGTCATAAGAATGCTAGAAGCTACTATTCAGAGTATTTAAAGTATAATTTGTTTAGAATTTAAAATTATAACTTGGTTTTAATTATGAGACTCAGAGAAAAGACTTTTTCAATCATGTGTTTATTTCTTCTAAAAGAGTTAGTAAGCAAAGTTAAATGTGTTATTAAAGATTATATACGCAAACACATGGTCACAGACATGTGATGAATCAGGTTTTCTTGCATACAATTCAGATTTGTACATATGCTTTGTTTTTCATTCTGCAAGTAAGTGGAAAATTAGAGATATATTCTTTTAAGAAACTGTAGTTTAAAGTGACTCCCCAAATATGAATACCTCTTCTAAGCTGAGAACCCTGGTCTTCTATCCTGATTACTTTGCATCATAAGAATTTTTTCCCTGTTTATTTTTTTGACTTTAGAACCATTTCTTCCACTGATGAAAATGTTCCCAGTTCTTTTGCAATGCTGTCATGCTCAGTTGCTAATGACATTTCAGTTTTTTGTGATAATTATTGAAAAAAAAGACTCTTGTGTGTGTTTGTGTGAAGAGCTGTAACCACCAAATGAGCAGAAACTACAATGCTTGGGCATCCAATAGTGCAAGGTGATAGAGAGCAAGTCCATAAATCTAGAAAGTTCAGTAGTTACCAATAAATTCGGTGGATTGTAGACATGGTAAAGAAATTAATGCAAACCATTAGTATTGATACTATAGGAGAGAAACTCAAGGGAAGGTTTTTTGTTTGTTTTTAAGAAAAAAAGAGAAGCATAGTACCCAACTAGGAAAGTGCATGTTGAAAATTGTTGAGTTACTGCTTTATTATAAAATGCTTTCTGTCTCTCACTGGTACTGACTTGACAGAGGACAGCAATTATAATGAGGAGCATGATCTCTGGAGTCGACATACTTGGTTGGAATTCTGATTGTGCAACCTTTGACAAGATACTTATATTCTTTAGGCTTTGGTTTCATCTGACAAAAATACAGGTGATGTGCTGGTATGTCTGTCTTACAAGATGGTTTTAATTATTTGTATCAGTCGGATGGGATCAGTAAAACAGAAGTCATTGTGTGTATCCTGGGTATGAAAGGTTTACTATCAAAGTAGAGACTTTCATCGCTGCTGGCCATTAAGCCTCCGTTCTAAGTCAAGGAAGCTACCTTTAAGGTCAGGGAAGCTATCATTGGAAATCTCAGATTAAAGTACCAAAATATGTGGTTCTCATAAAAGTTTTCAGGGAAATTGCTATAGTTCTTTAGACTACTTGAGAATTTTTCATGTTTTCTCTGCCTGCAGCATCAATGCAGGTGACTCTCAAGGGCTCACCAGAAAGCCTGTAAGCCTACCTGAAACTGCCTCTGGAGAATAAGAAATTCTCCTGGACTTCAGTCTTCCTAATTGCCTGTAGTTTTTTATCATTTGCAAACTGTAACCAAGAATCTTACAGAAAGGAGAATTCTGGGAAATAAATTTCTCAGCTTCACTTCTGCAATGCAGAGGAGGCCTTGAAAGAGGATGAGAGTGGTGTCAAGTATACATCAGACACATTTAGAATAATGCCTGGTAAATAATAAGCACTTAGCAAATATGGCATAATACTCTATTATATTTTTTACTGGCTGTCTATTGAATTTGCATAAGATTTCTAAATCTGCAATAGCATTTATATATATATATTTTTTTTCTCTCAAATGTTATTTCTCTTTAGTATCTCTCTTTCCTCCTCTTCATCTCTTTTTCCTAGTAAAATTTCATTTAAAAAATTATGAATGAACTAAGAGAAAGCAGGATTATCTATAACCCCATCAAGATGGCCAGGAGAAGCTTGTTGCTATAAGGTTAGATGTGGTGATATATAGTGATGTGGTACAACAATTCAGATCTTTAGGCAGGAAAGCTGTGGTGGGTGAAGTCAGGGACAGCATGAACATTACTGCCCTTCCTACTGAGGCCCCCCAGATCACGATAAAAGCCTCCTCTGATGTTCCAGAAGTAGTCAGAAGTTGCTCTCCCAGCCTCCCACTGCACTTGGCTGTAAAATATCACCCATGCTTCTAAATTTCAGGAGGTTGGGTTGAGGGCTAATTTCCTAGTAAAATTTTATTAATAAAAACAATTTATCATGACTCAATCAAGAGAAAGCAGGATTATCTATAACCCCATCAAGATGGCCAAGAAAATAGTTAATGGATGGTATTACTGGTTTCTTTTCTTAAATGTACTGAAAATTTTATAATGAACCTTTTCTTTTTTGATAAATCTGTTAACTGGATTTTACTTGCCTTCTAGCTTAAGGATACTTAAAGATGACAAATTACTTAGACCATTCTCTATGATAGTTGAGCTGGTAATATTGAGATTTTGGAAATTTTAATGTATTTTTCTTTTGGGTTTAAGAAATAGTTTTACTCATTCTAGAAGGGAACTTGATCCGTTGGTAATAAAGAAACAAAATGAAGCATCATCCTTGCAGGTGAAAAGTCACTGATGTCATTTGAGGAGATTCTCATTTTCAGTTGGCTTGCTGTTTTCTAATTTGCATTCCTTCACTGCTTGCATGGCAGAGATTGCTAATAATCACCAATATCCATTTCTCTTTTCTTCTTTTTTTCTGGACATACAGCTAAGTTACATTTTATTCCCCCTTGCAGTTAGATTAGGGATATGTAATCCAGTTTTACACAATGAATATGGTATAATTGGTAGATATTATTTCCATATCCATCCCATAAAAATTTCTCACATATAATTTATAATTTTCTTCTTCTTCCATGATGATTCTGGGGACCTGTTAAATTTAGAGGCACTGAGATAGAAAAATCTTGTGTGTTTAAGTCTAAGTGTTATGACTGCTTAGAGCAGACTCTGCCACTGTCCCTCCCCTCCCCACATCACCAATATCATTGGGCTGTTAAATAAGTAAGCACTGAAATTTTATTGTATTGAACTACTGAGATTTCAGACTTTGTTACTGCAGCCTAGCCTAAGCTAACTAATAAAACCTGACACAGTGCTGAGCATGAAAGAGGTAACAGTTGCCAAATTAAATCACAAAAAGAATTTTTACCATGAATATCCTTCAGGTCTGCAAATCTTGGGTTGTACTCCATTAATTGGTTTCCATATCCCAGGAGTGAGTCAATGAAGCTTAGGTGCTCTGATTTGTTCAGCTGACCCCAGTCTGCATGTAAATGTGGTTTTAGGCATCTTCCACATGGAAAGAGATACTCATCAAGTTTAACTGAACAGTCTTGTGATTCACAGCTTGTCTTTTGAGAAGAGTGGAGGAAATTGTGTCATTTATCATGGGTAATTCCAATATGGCTCACACTATCAATCTCCCTGACAATCTCCTGAAAAACTCAAAGTCCAATCTGTGGCTGGAAACTGTCCAGGTGATAAGCATCAGGATGCTGTGGGCCAGACCTGCTACAACACCTGCTCTAAAGTCAGATGTACCATCTGCAGTGAATGTAACCCAGCTTTAGAAAAAAAATCCAGCAGTGTAGCAATGTTACAGTATGCAAGTAAGAAGGGACGTGATGATGTCTAAGTGGATTCATCTCTTTATTTGAACCAAGCAGTTATACAATTATAGGAATAATTGTTCTCTTGCTTTATAACATGTGTAGAAAAGCCTGACCAACTTTTAGCGAATTAAAATGTTCGCATTCTTGGTAGATAAGAAGTTTAGAGATGGAAAGTAAATACATTATGAATTGACTGTCCCAGTGGGACACAAACCTAGAGAATATTTAATAGGTTTCTTTAATGCCCACTGTGGGATGAACCAATAGGAGTAGATTTTTAGATTTTAATGATTCAGCAACCTTGTCTGTGCTATTTTTATCTTTGAGAAAACTTCCTCTCTCCTGCCTCTGGCTTTAACGTGAATTCTAAAGATACCCATTTCCTCATTGTATAACTTTGCCTTTCTCATCAGAGCATTTGGTTAAGGACTCACCACTTACCTTAATCTGAGCCAATAATATTATTGTAAATCCTTTGCCACAGTGATTGGTCAAGAACTGACCACATGGCCCAAGCTGAGCCAATCAGAGACCTGTTCTAGATTTTTCAAATTTGAATAAATAGGAAAGATATTTTTTCTGGTCATGAAGCTATAAGAATTTAAGTCCAGGAGATATCAGCTGTATTGTTTATGCCAGTTTGGGAAATCGAGGCCAGTAAATAGAGATACTCCTGAAAGGAGAAAGAAGAACCCTGCCAACATTTGGATCCCTAGTTCCTGTTTTATTTGAGGTAGGCTTCCCTTCTGCCTTTCTCCTAGTTTGGTTCTGTGACTTACATATTTCATCATATGAACCAATAAATTTTGTGGCTCAAGTTTAGGATGCATTTAGTCACTAGAAAACATTAGTCCTGTTAATACAACCATTGAGGGTTTTTTTCTTAATCAGTTTTGTTGTGGTATAATTTAAATACAATAAAAAGCATCTACTTTGAATGTACATTTTAATGAGTTTAACTGATTTATATACCCATGTAACCCTTACCACAACCGAAATATAGAAAGTATATTTGTGTTGTGACATCATCAACAGGATGAAATAATTTTCTACCATCGTCCCTCAAAGAACATCAATTTTGACAATCACCCACATAGGAGAGGGCCTTTTTGGAAGTTTGGGAATCCAGTGGAGATGTTACAACTTTTGGAGCAAAAACAGTCTGAGATTAGATGCACTGAAGAGGATAAAAGGAACAGATCCTCTTCATCCACATCAAGCTAAGTGCCAGGCTTAGTGCCAAGAGAGACCTTCTTGACCCATGATTTCTCTGATGGGAAAGTGAGAAAGTGTGAGTGAATGCTTGGTTTCCTCAGCTGTGAAGGACTCTACCAGAGAGGCCCTTTTCTTTCTCACAAAATCCAGAATGCTGAGTCATGAGCTGCATGACTGAGGGCCAGTAAGTGGCTGGGAGAGCAGCAGCCAGGTTCTGAGTGAAACATATCAAAGGGAGGTGGATACTACTAACTCCTTCACAGATCCCCATCAGGAAGTCCACCCACAAGCCAGGGAATGCATTGTCTGAAGATCCCATCCACTATCCCACAGACACTCCCAGTGCTTCACGTGCCTCACCCACTCAGACCTGCTCTCATAGCCTGCTCTCTGTGCATGTCCCTGAGGGTGGCAAGAGCAAGCCTTTGCAGACAGTGAGTGAGCATACACAGAAAGTCAACCGACTGTGGGATTGCAGAAAGCACACAAACTGAGCATTCAGCACCATTCTAGGGAAAGCAAAAAGGAAGCTGTCATACCCGGCCTGGCTTTGTAGGCATGGAATCTTAGGAAATCCTTCTCAAAAGGGAGAAAGAAGTGTAGAGCAGGTGTATCTATAGAAAAGATCTGAGAAAGCTTCAAAATCCCCAACAAAGCTGAAAGAAAGTATTTCTCTCCCAAAGCCAGTCAGTAGAGACTGGAGGAAGTAACAACATCTTCAGGTGTAAAGAGAGAAATGCAAGGCTTCAAGGGACTTCAAAAGTCAAGAAAACGTGATACCACATAAGGAACACAATAATTTTCTAGTAGCCCACCCCAAAGAAATGGAGATCTGCTATTTTCTCAGTAAAGAATCTAAAGTAGTTGTTTTACAAAAAGCTCAGTGAGCTACACGAAAATACAGAAAGACAGTTCAGTAAAATCAGGAAGACAGTACATGAACAAAATGAGACATTTAATGGAGAGATAGAAATAATAAAAATGAACCAAACAGAAATTCCAGACCTGAAGAATACAATGAATGAAATGAAAACTGCAGTAGAGAACATCAATATCAGACTGCATCAAACAGAAGAAAGAATTTTTGAGAAGACAGGCCATTTGAATTATCCAGTCAGAAGAGAACAGCAACAAATAAGAATGAAAAAAGAGTGAAGATAGCCTAAGTGAACTTGGAGTTCTGATGGTTCTGACACAGTTTAACCACCTGGGGGAGAAGAGAGACAGAAGTTTAGATTGATAGACATCATAGATTCTACTGCCTGTTCAGAACAGGGGGAGAGAGCAGACAAAAAAAAAATCCCAGCTCACAGTTCCTGTCTGTGGAGGGAAAAAGTTGATTCATGCATCTAGCATCCCAACTGCTCTGGGGCTGCCTGAAGAACTGTTACTTGTCTTGCCAGTCTAGGAGCTCTGATGGGTCTGGTTTTATCTAACTACCTGGGGGAGAATAGCAATGGCAGTTTGAATGGCTAAACACGATGGGTCTCCCTTCACCCCAGACCATCAGAGAGCAAGCAGATAAAAAACACAGCTGCTTGCTTCTCCTTCGGGAAAGAGAGAGTTGGTAGAAGCCCCCAGAATCTCTGCCCAAGCTGATTGGTGGGGATTTTCTCCTGTACGAAGCAGATCCATGAAGACTGGGAGAGATGACTGCTTTGTCTAAAGTGCAGATAACGACACAGAGTATCAAGGAAAATTAAAAATCAGGCAGAGATTTTCCAAACATGGGAATAAGATAAATCTTAAGAAACTGACCCTAATGAAATGAAGTTATATGATCTACCTGATACAGAATTCAAAATAACTGTCTTAAAGATGTTCTCTGTGTTCAGTAGAACAATGCGTGAACAATACATGAACAAAGCAAGAATTTCAACAGAGATAGAAAATATTAAAAAGTGCCAAACAGAAATCATGGAGCTGAAGAACACAATAACTGACTGAAAATTTCACTAGAGTGGCTCAATAGTAGACTAGGTCAACTAGGAGAAAGTATCAATTAACTGAAAAACAGATAATTGGAAATAATCAGTGGCGTTAAAAGAATATACAAGGAAAAACAAGATCAAAGGAAAGAAAAGAAAAGAGAAAGAGTGAAGAAAGCTTAAGGGATTTATAAGACATCATGAAGCAGACCAATATACATAAGGCATACATATTGGAATGGAAAAAAAATTCCAAAGGATTTAAAAAACAAACAAAACTGCTAAGACTAACATATAAGTTCAGTAAGGTCAGAGGACATAAGGTCAACACTCAAATCCTATGTTATGTCTCTCAAAAATATGCAAAATGTTCTTAAAACTCAACAACAAAAAAGCAAGCAATTCTATTAAAAATGGGTAAAAGATATGAACAGATACCTCACTGAAGAATATATACAGATGGAAAATAAGCATATGAAATAATGTTTAACATCATATGTCATCAGGGAATTGCATTTTAAACAATGAGATACCACTATATGTCTATTAAAAAGGCAAAACTCCAACTGATATCACTAAATGCTTGCAATAACATAGAGCAACAGACACCCTCATCATTGCTGGCAGGAATGCAAAATGGTACAGCCACTTTGGAAGACAGTTTGGCCTTTTCTTATAAAACTAAATATACTCTTACCATATGATCCATCAATGATGTACCTTGGTTATTTACCCAAATGAGTTGAAAACTTATGTACACACAAAAACCTGCACATGAATGTTTATTGCAGTTTTATCCATAATTGCCAAAACTTGGAAGCAATCAAGATGTCTATCAGTAGGTAAATGAGTAAATAAACTGTGGTACATCCAGACAATGGAATACTTGTCAGCACTAAAAAGAAATGAAGTATCTAGCCATGGAGAAGACATGGAGGAAACTTAAATGCATATTACTAAGTAGAAGTAGCCAATCAGAAAAGGCTACTTATTGCATGATTCTGACTATTTGACATTTTTTAAAAGGCATAACTATGGAGACAGTAATAAGATCAGTATTTCCTAGGAATGGAGAGAAGGAAAGAGAAATAGGTGAAACAGAGTATTTTTAGGGCTGTGAAACTATGCTGTATGATACCATAAGGTGGGCACATGTCATTATACATTTTTCAAAACCCACAGAATGTAAAACACCAAATGTGAATGCTAATGTAAACTACAGTCTTTGATAACGATGTGTCAATGTAGGTTCATAGATTTTAACTCTGGTACAGGATGTTGATAGTGGGGGAAATTGTGGTCAGGGCAGGGAGTATATGAGAACTCTAATTTCTGGTTAGTTTTTCTGTGAACCTAAAACTGGTCTAAAAAATAAAGTCTATTAAAAAAAAACTCAATGGTCACATCAAGAGTAAAACATATGCTCTTTGAAAGACACCACTGAGAGAATGAAAAAACAAGCCACAGAATGAAAGAATAATACATATATACTTAGAGCCACAATACACAATATACAAACATAACTCTCAAAACTCAAAAAGAAAAATAATCCAATAAAATTAAGCAAACCATCTGAACAGACACATCATAAAAGAAGACATACAGGCATCTTACAAGCACACAAAAGGAGGCCCAACATCAGCAGTCATCAGGAAATAAAAATTTAAACTATAAATAACACTACACACCTTAGAATGGCTAAAATTTAAAAGATTAACCATATTGAGTGTTTGCAGGAATGAGAAGAATTCAAACTTTCACACATTGCTACTGAGAATGCAATATAGTGCAGTTGCTTTAGATACAGTTTAGTGGTTTATTATGAAGTCAACCATACGTGTATCATATTGCCCAGCAATCCCATTTCTAGGTATTTACTCAGGAGAAATAAAAATACATGTTTTCACAAAGGTCTGTCAACTAATGCTCATGGCAGCTTTATTCAAAATAGCCCCAAAATGGAAACAATCCAGACATTCGATAGATGAGTGGGTAAACAAATTGCAATATATATATATAACAAAATGCATATATATATAAAATACAATGGAGCATTACTTGGCAATAAAAAGGAATGTGCTAATAATATATGCAGCAACATGGATGAATCTCAAAAACATGCTGAGTGTAAGAATCCAAACACAAAATAGTATATATATTGTATGGTTTCATTTATATGAAGTCCTAGAGAAGACAAATCTAATCTATGATGACAGAAATCAGATCAATGGTTGCTCATGGCTGGGAGTGGTCAGACTGCCCGGGAAGGGGAACAGGGGAATATTTCTTTGATTCCTTTATCTTTATATTTTGTGTATCTACCATAGATTTGGGCTTTATTGTTACCATGAGGCTTACATAAAACATCTTACAGAAACAGCAGTTTAAGCTGATAACAATTTAACTTTGATCACATATAAAACTCTACCTTTTTTACTTCCTCCTTCCCCAAATTTTATGTTTTTGATGTCACAATTTACCTCTTTTTATGCTGTGTATCTGTTAACAAATTATAGTTATTATTAATATTTTGTCCTTTAACTTTATACTAGAGTTAAGTGATTAACACCCCACAATATTACAGTATTAGAGTATTCTGAATTTGATCATGTACTTACCTTTACCAGCGTGTTTTATATTTTCATACATTTTCATGTTACTGATTAGCATTCTTTATTTCAGCCTGAGGAATTCCTTTCAGCATTTCTTGTAAGAGAGATCCAATGGTGATGAACTCCCTTAGCTTTTGTTTGGAAAAGTTTTTATCTCTTTCATTTATGAAGGGCAACTTTGCTGGGAAAATTATTCTTGATTAGAAGGTTGGGGTTTTTTTTGTTTTCTTTCTTTTTGTTTTTTTGTTTTTTTTAAATCTTTCAGCACTTTGAATGTATCATCTCACTCTCTCCTGGCCTGCAAGTTTCCCGCTGAGAAACCTGCTCATAGACTTATGGGGGTCCTCTTGTATGTAAGGAATCTTATTTTCTCTTGCTGCTTTAAATTTTTTCTTTGTCTTTGATTTTAGACTGTTGTATTATAATGTGTCTTGAAGAAGATTATTTGGGGTGAAATTATGGTGGGATCTATGAACTTGTATGTCCAAATGTCTCTCCAGATTTGAAAAGTTCTCAGTCATTATGTCTTTAAATAAACTTTGTTACCTTAGGACTTTTGGGCGTGGTCATATCCTAGATCCTATCAATATCAAGAAATGTAGCCATCTACTATCTCGGTTTTAAGCATGTCACTTTCTGATCACCACTCCTGTATTTCTAGTCTCCATCTTCAAGAATTCCCACTTCTACAGTCTTTCATTCCCACTGTGATCTACAGTTTATTGTGTTACCAACTTTTTATTATTTCTCACTCTTCATGTATTTACTTCCCTCTTTATCTAGTTAATATTTATTGGCAAGTCACTAAAATTGTTCCCTTATATGAATTCTTAATTACCTTGCCTATTCTTCTGTCATTGTACTCACCATTACACTTCCCCAGAGAAACAGTCTCACTCTAAATATCTGTGACACCTACTCCCTCACTGCTTCAAAGCTTTGCCTAGAACTCAGCATCTCACTGAAGCCTATCCTGACCACTCTGTTTCCTTCTAATACCATCAAAATTGGTACTCCCAATTCTCTTATTCTGTTGTTTTTCCCATCACTTTTATCATCTAACATACTAAATAGTTTACTTATTTATTAGATTGTTGTTTACAGTCTCTCTCCCACTTCCTCCAGAGACTGTAACCTCTATAAGAGTAGGGATCTTTGTTCTTTTATTCACTACTGTATCCATAGTCCTTAAAGCATTACCTGGTGGCTCTCAATAAATATTTGTTGAATGAGTAAGTTGGAGCAATATATGGGAGCAAATGTCCTGTGGCTGTGGTTGAATTGGGAGTGGTGTTCTGTTAAGGGTTCTTTGTATATATGCCAAGACAGGAAGGTGAGGCAAAGGGGTATTTAAGTGAAAAGTAGATGATGCCAAGAAACACTGGGCTACTGAGCTAAATGGTTGAGATTAAGGTACAAATTGTAGCTAGGCAGTGAGGTTGGGAGCAAGTGTTTGAGATTAGTGGACCATTCAGAAACTGTATCTGCCAACCATGGGCATATGAGAGGAGGTATTTTTTTTATTACCAAGTGTGGCACATAATGAAGGCTGCTCTGGAAAGATACTACACATCTTACTGTGTGTTTTTACTACATTAAATGATTTGAAACCATTATAAACAGTTTAGTACCAGGAATGGAATGACTTTACAATGATATCAGTTGGCTAGGAAGCCAGGTTCTTTTTTTTTTTTTTAACTTTTATTGAATTTTTGAGTAAAACATAGTACATAGTTTAAATATATTGACATATTTATCATAAAATAATAATAATAACAATAACTAGCATCAGTAAGCTTTTGGAATTAATATAGTTTAATAGGAGCTTTGGTTAATGAAGAAAAATAGAAAAATTGAATCCAGTGTTATCATTAACTTTAATTAGTAACTGAGATGTGTTTCCACTAGAAAAAAACAATGATAGACTAATGAAGGTGCTGAAATGGTAGGCAATACATTACTAGGATGGTTGGAAGAATTTTCAGACCTTTATTTCATTTTACAAGAACATCATTCTTTTCATTTGTAGAGAAATTTTAAAAGCATGAAATGAGATGACCCTTGCAGTAGACCTAGAGGAGAGAAACAGGACTCAGTGAGGTTTAATTAATCGCCCCAGCTTCCCTGACTAGAGCATGGTAGCCTTCAGATTTTTATCCAGGTCCACTAAGTCTGGTGCTCTTTCCACTACATCTAGAATAGGAAGCATATAGATAGTAGGTGCCGTGCTAAATTATGTCTAAATGTAGTTTTTTGGGGAGATTTGGGTCAGGAGCTACTATAATTAAATAAAGCGTGGGGTAGTGTAGTTGGCTAAGATGAGTCGTCATTTTTCCAAAGAAAACATAGATGGCCAACAGGTACATGAAAAGACATTCAGTGTCACTTATTACCAGGCAAAAGCAAATCAAAATGAGATATCAGCTCACACATGTTAGAATGGCTATTATCCAAAAAACAATAAATAAATAACAAGTATTGAGGAGAAGGTGGAGAAAAGGGTTTTGGTGGGAATGTAAATTGGTAATTTCCAGCCACTATGGAAACAGTATGGAATTTCCTCAAAATATTAAAACATAGAACCACCATTTGATCCATCAATTCCACCTCGGTGTTTATCCAAAGAAAATGAAAACACTGGTTTAGAAAGATATATGCTCCTTCCCTGTATTCATTTTAGCATTGTTTACAGTAGCCAAGATATGGAAACCATCTAAGTGTCCACAGATGGATGAATGGATAAAGATGATGTGGTAAACATGTTATTTCATTATATATATAATGAAATACTACTCAGCCATAAAAAGGAATGAAATCTTGCCATTTGCTACAATGTGGATGACCTTGAAGACATTATGTTAAGTGAAATAAGTCAGTTAGAGAAAGACAAATGCCATATGATCTCATTTATACGTGGAATTTAAACAACAACAACAAACCAGGCTTACAGGTACAGGGGACAGATTGGTGGTTGCCAGAGGTGGGAGGTTGGAGATGGGTGAAAAGGGCGAAGGTGCCCAAATGGTACAAACTTCCAGTTATAAAATAGTCACAGGATGCAATGTACAGCATGATGACTATAGTTAATAATACTGTCATGCATATTTGAAAGTTGCTAAAAGAGTAAATCTTTAAAGTCCTCATCACAAGAAAAAATTTTTTTCTGTAACTATGTGTAGTGATGGATGTTAAATTGATTTATTGTGATCATTTCACAATATTCACAAATACTGAATCATGTTGTACACCTGAAACTAATATAATATTATTTGTCAGTTATACCTCAAGACAAAGATGAGTCAAAGAGCCAAATTTGTTCTAGGGGATAAAAATGATACACGTTTGAAAGTGAGTATTTGTAATCCTAGACTTTTTCGAATATACTGCTAACTCTTGGAATCTTTTTCTTTTTATGCCAGTCTGAGTCGCTCTAGAGCTGAAAAGATTGCTATCATTTTCTAACCTTTTCTCTCTCATTGTCAGTGGGGAATTCTGTCTACCAGCATATGGGTCCCTACAGAGGTGCCTAGAAACCCAGAATATTTGACTAGGGGCATGGGAGAATAGGAGCTATTCATTTTCTTCTTTACAAGATGCTTTATCTCTCCTTCCCTAGGTTAATAATAATAATAATAATAATAATAATAATAATAATAATATAATATACACTCTTCACCTCTTTGTTCTTCCTCAGAATTTGGACATTTTCCCCTTTTCTAGAAATGCCAATGATTTATACTCACAGGCTCTGAAACTGAGATTTTCATCTTTGCCTGTTTATTTACAATATGCTTAAGCATTTACTAGCATCTTGTTAACTAGCATATGAGAAAAACAGATAATAAAATAGCTTAAAATTTTTACTTTGGAGCTTCCAATTTTGTCAAGGGGAATATTTTAATCATTCTGTTATATGTAAAAGTGTTATATATAATCTTAAAGAGAACAGGTTTAAATAAGGCTATCTAAGCATTAATGATAAGGTTTTCTCTCTCTTTGCTTTGTGTTAGCTTTTAAGGTGATGCAGTGTTACCTCTCATGCTTTAAATTTTGCAAACAACACTGTTCATCTCACAGAATTAGTGGAAGTCTTTCCAGATGTGGATTTGATTAATAGAAGCTTACTAAGTGTGGCTAATTACTGATAATGATAGTATCACAAGGCAGCTTCCTCACCAAAGTCACCTTGGTCTTTCCTGGTTGCTAGAACGGAAAGAACCCCTACATGTACCCAGTCAAAATGAAAACAGAGTAGTACTTAAACTTTGTTATGGTTGATAATTAACACAGATACTGTAATACTAGCCTTTTAGTGTAAGACAAGTTGTCATTTAGAGGTATGTGAGAACTTCAGCCCTCCAGATTCTGGTTTCACATTGAGGACAGATGAGTCTTGCAGACTAGTGTCTGAATTTTCTGAGTGACAGATAGTCACCTATCCCTTTTGGCTACTTGGGAGCTAACATTTCCATTATAATTGTTCTATCACGCAGAAACAAAGGAACACAGCCAGTGTGGTATGAATAGGAGTCAAAGTGTGACTTTCCCCTTCCTACTCACTTCCTGCTGAGATAAGGCCCTCTAGCATTTATTGACTTTTCTTGATGGCTTCCCTCTTCCAAAGCTCATGTAGTAGGCCATGTGCTGCTTCTTATAAAACTGACATTAAAAGTGAAATTCCCTAAAGATGTGAATAGTCCGCAATTAACTGAATAACAACTTGGAGGTTCCCCCTATTAATATTCTAGTAGACTGGGCAGCAAAGCAATATAGACTGAGACAAGAAGATTTAAAAGGAGCAGGGCACAGTATTTAGAGTAGCATGTGAAGGATTATCATGAGTCAGACAACAGAGGTGAAGGGTGATGGGAGAGGATTTCCAAGCAGAATGAAATGGCAAAGCAAGAAGATCTAAAAGAGCACGGTTGGTTCTAAGAATTACACTCAGTTTTTCAGTTTAACATGAAAAGAAAGTATGGAAAAGGTGGTTAACTAGACAAGTGTTTGCCAAAATGTTCAATAAAACTTAACAAAATCAGGCTGAGGGAAGGCTGTGTAAATATTGTTTAATCCCATGCACCTTTCCTTCTTTCACTTATTTCAATTGCCTGCAAACAAAAAAGTTTCCCAATAAAGGTCTTGCTAGACAGGCCTACTTTAATGTACAGATAACATTCGTTACTTTATGAAAAATTAATTTGTTACATGTTTTAAGAAGTTGATTTTCCTAAATTGGTTAAGTATGTTCTTTGCTTAGAGAACTCTTCTTCAAATGTAGGGCAAAGGTTGTTGGGTAAAGTTGTCAATACAACCCAGGTCAAATTATTCCAAATCCCAAAATAATTGCAACTGAGCTAATGAGGCTGCATTAGCTTTATAGTGCACTAAACAGGAATTCAGAAGAAAGCTGACAATAGAGAAAAACTGACAATAGGGAAGATACTTGCAAAAGTTTAAAGCAGTACTTCTCAGATTCTAGTGTGCATATGAATCACCTGAAAATTTGTTAATAATGCAGATCCCGATGCAGTGGATCTGGGTTTAGGTTTGGAATTATGAACTTCTAACAAGCTCACAGGTGATGCTAATGCTCTTCATCCCTGACCACACTTCCAGTAAGAAGGGTATAATGTTTTCTGGTTAGAAATCCTTCTTTGTCCTTAGAAGCAAGAGAAACAAGAATTATTAGAAAAACTCTAATATACATGTGCCATCTTCTCCTATTGAATCAGCCTTTATTTACTTACAATTATCTTTCATCTACTTATGAGAGAGAAACATACTTAAGTCTTCAGAAGTAAATTACAACATTTTCCAAATCAGCTTCTAGAAACTTAAGTTTACATTTAAAACCAAATAATTTGCATGTGTAAGGTGTCTAACCATCCCAGTTTGCCAGGGGGACTGTCCCATGCCCCAGAAACCTCTCAGTCTTGGCCAAACTGGGGTGTTTCACCATTATTCAGAAAGCACATTTACATTATGAGAATTGACATGGTCTGTTCCAAGTGTCACCTTATTATCTATGAAATTATCATTTTAAAAAATTAAAATGCCTTATTTGGAAATAATTTATTTTGTAATTTGGAAGATGAAAGAAGAAATATTAATCTATTTTATTGGCAACGTGACCTAAAACTTACTTGCTGAGGTAAGCTGTTAACTCTGTGACTTTCCTTGCTCTTTCATGAGCTAAAAAGAAAATACTGAATTTAACATAGAAAGTGGGCTTTATTTTTGACTCTTTTATCTATTTATCTTTGTTTTACTTTGTCAACCTCCTGAGTTTCCCACATTGTTTTCTGATATATTATTATAATTATTCAAAATATTAATGAAACAGAATATCTTCTTTTAAGTTATGAATGCAATCAATTTTGAGTCTTTAATTGTAATTTTTTTTCCATAAAATTCTTTTAATTTAGCCTAATATAATGGCACATCAACCAGTAATAGGTACATTAAATTGAATCATGATGCTCATATACACATTTTATGACACAATCAAATATCCTAATGCATTAATTCATATCAATCAGTTAATAAAATCAAATAGGAAACATTTCTCTATTGCTCCTAACTGTACTTACCCCATTTACTAGAGGAGAAGTCTAAAAGATCTCAACAATTTGAGTCTCGGGACTTTTTTGCTTAGATGTCTGGGATTTGACTGTTACTCTAGGTTTTTAAGTTGATTAATTGGTGGATAAACTAAGAACATGCCTAAAATTCTACTTTATACTTCAGGTTTTCTTGAAATGAAATCATTCTTGCCAAATTAGTAACACATGAAATGTTACCAGTATTGTGCCCAGCCTGATGGAAAAAGTGGTTAATGCCCCCCCAAGGGGTACCTTAAATCTTGTGTATCATTGGTACACTATTAGGGAGTCATTACTTTTAGCGCACTAAGTAGTAACCTGAAAATGTTAAAGATGAATGGTTAAAAAGCAAATTATTTGAGAAATTAATCAGTAAATACTATTTGGGTTACTATTTTTAACCTGAAATCATGGTAAATATTGTTTGCGATGCTGGTATATACAATTTATGTTACCTTACCTCAAAGAGTCAAAAACTATTTAGTAAGACACAACTAATATAACCAGAAATAATTAAAAGGCAATTAAATACTCAGCTATAAAGAACTATATAAGCTATAAACTCAGTAGGATTTTATGTTCAATGTGTTGCCCTTTTCCCTTGCTTCCTTTTTCTTTTTCTTCCTTTCTTTCTTTCTTTCTTTTTTTTTTTTTTTGAAAACCTAGTGTGTGTTTGGTGCTAAGTCAAGTACGTTATATTCTGCTTTAATTGGAGACCTAGTTCAAATTAGCTTAGGTCAAGAAGGGAATTCACTGGAAAAAAACTGGAGTGTATAATGACAATGAAGAGTTGACTAAATATACCTCAGGAAAGGCAAAGATTCAGCTGGTTCTGGTCTCAGGAACAATCAAAGCAGAGATCTGAATGCCATCAGGACCTCTGTCTCCTCTGTGTGTACAAGCTCTGTTTTGTCTTCCCCGAGACCAACTTCTTCCATGTGGTGGGGGTCTGACTGCTGACAGCTCTTAATTTCAGGGGTACCACACCAGATGCTACTATCTTTCCCTATTTGAATGCAAAATGTTACACAAAAGAGCTCAAACTGGTCTCACAGGGCAGGTAAAGCTCCCACACTCAGATTGATAAAATATAGTCAAGTAGCCTGAGTCTTATAGGAGTATACCATTACCCAAAAAATCTGGAGCGGAAGAACAGTTCTCATAAGAAGAAACACTATTCCCAAAGAAGGAAAAGGTGCTGGGCAGTTATAATATAGAAGTTCACTCCATACACATAATTTTCATGTAAAACTTTCAACACCCTTAAAAGTAAAATATCTCTATTTTATTAAAAATTATTATTTCCACTTTATACATTTGAAAAGTAGTTGTGCTCTTCCTTCTACACATTATACTGTGCTGACTTTCTGCATATAAGCTGCATAACTAGTAATTTTATTAGTTTAGTTTTATCTTTGACCCTATTGAAGTTATGAGGTCTCCCCTAGATAGCCAGCTCCTGAGGTCAACTGAATATTTTTTGACCCTTGCCTCACCTGAATTCCCAAACTTGCCCATGTCCCTTTTTCTGTCCTGCTGTGCTGTATTTTGACATTGGTGTCTCCCTCAGATGTCATAGTGAATGTATGTATCTGTTCTATATAAAGTGTTCCTCTCCCCCAAATGGTCATCTCAGGTTGGGTTCCCCATGGGTAGCTGTGAAGGCTGTGAACTGCCCAAATTTTGGGAGTGCCATTTTCCACATGAATGGAGCCTCCTGGAATTATGTAATGTAGAGGACCCTCCCATCCCAGGGTTGGTCAGTAGGACCAAGCAGAATGTTGTCATTCTCAACAATTCTGCTTGGTCCAACTTATGGTATTATTCTTTCCAGCCTACTTGATTCTATATTACCCTCCCCTCCATTGTCTAGACTACATACTTCCAAAGGTTGAGTTTTTTCTGGTCCTTCTCAGAATGATAGGTATTTTATACAATAAGGTAAATTAATTGGATATGAAGACATAAAGGATTTCTTGTCCAATATATAGTGAACTCAGAAAGCCAAGATGGTAGCCTCTAATACAACCTTCCCAATTATTCAAATGCACCATCTAATTGTGGCCACCTGGCTAACCTGGCATCTCTTCCTTGCCTTTGGACAACCATGGCTCAGCTGTGTAGACCATGTGTTATCACTCAAGGCTTCCCATAAGTTCTATCCCCAAGCTCTAGCTAAGGGACTAGTGAAGTATTCTGTGTATGGAAGGGCCTAGCACATACACATTAATGACTATAATGACATTTAGAAATGGGTCATTTTTCCCTTTCTCAATAAGGATAGGCTTTGTGGATTTTAATCACTAATGCTGTTTTTTTTTCCCTTCAGCATTATGTTACCATAAAAATATTGAAGAGTAACAAATGGTTTGCTTACCTATTATTATTAATGAAATTTTTGGAAATATCTTAGAAACAGTTTTCTGCTTTTATTTAGCTGGAAAAATATCAGTACCTATAGCTTCTTTTTATGCAGATAAGAATGCTCTTATTTTTGCAGACATTATTATGGAGAGATATCATTGATCATGTCCTCGGGGTAATAAATAATTACTCTACTAACGTATTGCTCTGAAAGAAACTGACATGAAGTAGTTTCAAATTAACCACTGCTAATTGCATGCATTGTTTCACACTTATTACTGCAATCTGATTAACATGCTGCTGAATAGAACTGGCAGGAAAGATTCCCTCTCTATTTTAACTTGCTTTAGTTAAAAACTTGACTAAATGTAGAATTTACATTGACTTAGAGGTTTAGAAGTGTAGTGCTGCAGTGAAGAGGACCAGGATGGTATACTGAGCTTGACCACTGCCAGGATTTTTTTTTTTTTAATTTTCATGAGTTTATGTTTGGAAAATGGAAAGATTTAGATATATCTAGTTGGAGAAAAAGTGCCCTTTATTATATTCATAATATATTCTATATTTAAAAGCCATAAACTTCTGACATATGTATTTGACATAAAAAAAGAAGTTCCAACTCACAATTTAGAATGGAGTTTGTAGGAATAAAAAAAATTTTTTTGTTACTAAATTTGCTATAAAGTTCTAAGTAACTGTAAAATAGAACTTTTAAAAACTGCCATATGTGTATTAAAATTGTTATTCCTAGTTATCTTCCCAAATTATTGGGGTGATATGAAAGGGCAGATAGAGTTACACTATGCTTATAAATATGAAATTAGTTACCCCAATGAGCATTTTATCATGGCTATCCTGTTGCCCTGTCCTGAGTTCAAAGGCAAATTATATACTGACAATCATGTTTTGATAGTTTCAAATCTACATTTTATGTACCTTTATTTTACAAACACTTAAATAGTACTCTCAATGCACTAGATACAGATACTGTTCTGTGCACTTTACAGTTACTAACTCATTTTATCTTAAATATGACCCCATGGCTTAGGTACTGCCTCTGTTAAAACAGAGATATTAACAGTTAAAACAGAGAAGGAAACGGAAGTGCAAAGGGGTTAAGTAAGTTTCTTAAGACTAGAGAGTTAATATATGGCAGAGCTAGAATTCAAGTCCATGGAGTCTGGCTCCAGAAGCCATTACTTTACTGATACATGATGCTGTTTCAGCATATGGCCCTGGAGCATGTGAACATCATGTTAGTTGTTAAGGTAAAATGTACTTTTGTGAAGGATGGCATTGAAACAGATTCTTATGTTGTTACAACTTCAAAATGTTGGACTGGGCTCTGATGTGTAGCTGATACTATTTCCCAACTGTAGACTTTTCATCTACCTTTGGACTCCTAGCTGTTCTTTTAATCTTTGTGCCTGTCTTCCATTCTACAGCCAAACATTTGCTCACCACCCTCAAATCTAGAAGTCCACCTACCATCAGTGGTATGCTGCAGCCCTCTCATACTAGCTTGGAATGTGCATATCCTTTGCCAACTCTGAGTTTAATGACCTCACATTGATAGCTTGAAATCAGCCATGGTAGAAGTATTTACACCATGGAGACCAGAACATGCCTTCTGCCCCATCCTCTGCTCCACCCCATTGGAGATCTGGTCTACTTTCACAACACTACCTACAGTATACTACTGCTATGTCACAGAATGAGCTTACCCCCAAACACTAAGGTTTTCACACATCTTTACCCCATGCTCCCATTTGGCAGTAGGAGGTCACCATTCATAAAACTGAACTCACCCTGGACCCCAAAAAAGAACCAAAAATGGCAAAATCTCAGCAACAGGGCTGTAGCTCAGGGAGAACATCGTATAGCACTTGTACTTTCCTTTACAGTTCCACACTTACGACAGACATTACTAATCAATCACGGCGTGATGGAGCCTGGCTCCAGCCCCAGAACCCTCCTCAACATAGAGCTCTAGAGCCTAGAAGCCACTGCCAGCCTTCAGATTTGGCACATGACATGAAGTTACTTACCATCCCTCTTAGAGCCAGAAATGCTCATTCTTCTCTATTTTATTTCCAGCCCGTATAATGTATAATGCTTTCCTAAGCTATAGAAAGGTTTTTAAAATACTGCAAAGATTTTCTGATAATTTAAATATTTACAGTCTAAAATCTAGCTGCTAGTTTGGCTGATATAATCAATTATGCGCTACCCTACAAAATATTTTGACATTTATCATTTTCTAAAGACTTCATGTTCATGGATTGATACTCATCTATGATTAAAGATACATGTTTGATAGTAATATTCCCTGACAAGTCAGTGGAAATGGACGTATTCTTTGTTAGTGGAAAACAACCCAATCTTAGTGTTCTCTATCTTGGTGATCAAAAGGCGAGAACTTTGTCTTACCATAGATCGAAATTTTATCTTTAAAACATTCTCTGAAGCTATCTTCAGATAGCTAAAACGATTTAAATATCACCCATTTTCTTCTCATCCTTCTCTTTTCCACCCCAAGATCAAATTTTTAGAAACAACATCTTTAATTTTTTATGGTTTAGAAAAGGAGATGGAATCTGCATTATTTCTAGATGCGTTATTTCTAGAGCTTGAGCAGTTGTGGGGTGGGGAGGGATCATTTACCTGCAATACGGTAAAAACCATCTGTAAGTTGTGAGATTGTGCTACCTATATCTGATATGAATAAAGTCACTTAGTATCCATGTATATAGTGAAGACAGTTCATTTTCTCAAGAAATTACTATCCAAACATGTGAAAATGGCGTATGCGTTTGCAAAATTCCCAAAGAGTATGGGACTATGTATAAATGCAAAATAAGATGTTTATAACAATAACTGTTCAAGGAAAGCAAAGAAAGCTGAAAGTAAATGGAAACGTTCTTTAGGAGCAAAGTCCTGAAGTGTGAGTGAGAATCAGATGAGTGAGGAGGAGTGAGAATAAGGGAACATGAGAGGGCTGGCGCGAGCAGGGGCTCACAGGATAGGCTGGGCATGCCTTATTTAGTGGACAGATACACATCAGAATATAGGCTT
The DNA here is from genome assembly GCF_036321535.1 of Camelus dromedarius. Taxonomy (NCBI): domain Eukaryota; kingdom Metazoa; phylum Chordata; class Mammalia; order Artiodactyla; family Camelidae; genus Camelus; species Camelus dromedarius. The sequence continues at coordinate 76,507,012 of NC_087436.1, forward strand.
CTGCAGTGGGGGGCAGTGGTCATAAAGGGTGAGTGACTTTGAACACCAAAGAGTTTGGACTTTGTTTAGAACTTTGTATTGAGATTGGCTTCATCTCAGTCTATGAAGCCATTATGTTTTTACCTCAGGTTTTATAAGCAGAAGTAAGCTAATCTAGGTGTGAAAACTTGCTATGCAAGGGTATGTTTCTTATCTAATGTTACAGGGTCTGTGAAACAAGCACAGGATTTACAGTTAGAAAGACCTGGATTTCAGTTCTGGGACTGCCACTTACTGATGATTTTTGTATGTTGCTTAAACCTCTCTGAGCTTTAGTTTCACCATGAGGCTAATATTACATAGCTACTGAGGCTGGGGAGGGGAGATCATGATAATTAATCATGTTTCTTCTTTCCACTCCAGTTTTGTAATCAGTTGAGAGAGCAACACAGGATTTGGAGAGAAGGAGATCAAAATATTAGCCTCATTGGCAGCAGCTCTGGGTTACCAAACCAGGTTCAGATCTGTGGCATGATAGTGGTGATATGTGGTGATAGTGTCCATTAGTTTATCTGAGAGCTGACTACTTTCATGAGTATGTGAGACAGACATCTTCTGGAAATGACCAGAAATACTTAGCTGATGGAGTGAGGCATTTCCAGGGTTTGACGTTGGCAAGGGTAGTTGGAATAGAGGGCATGAGGTGGCACATTACTGTCAACATGGCCCCATTTTAAACTCCATGCCACAGTGGCCAGTGGAAATATACGACACCAAAAGAAGCAAGTGAAATTATCACAGAGGTAAATAGAGAGCCCGGTAGGAGCACAAAGGAGCGAGAGACAGTCAGTTCTACTTGGAGCAGGAAAGGTTTCAGAGCCCTGCTGGTTCAAGAAGGAAGGAGAAACGGGCTCTGTGCCTTCTCTTTTCAGAGCATCCAAATGAATTCCTGGATCTGGCTGCTGAGAAAATATATGAGTCATAACCTAGGATCAGCTGGATATAAGAGGTTTCCACCAGCAGTCCATGAAAACCAATGTTTTTAAGCATCTATTGGACCACTGTAACAATCAGCAAGATGTTTAAACAGTTGATTCCATTGTCAGCCCAGCCAGTTTTTAACTATATCACAAAAACTGGCCTGGGGGTGCAGCCTGAGATTATTCCAGCCCTTCCAGAAATTCCCTTTCTGTTACAAATTTCTGCCCCAGTGGGGTTTTCATAGTTTTGGCATTTTCATTATGGATCAGTGAATCAGCTAGCCTACAGGCCAAGAAGAGAAAAAAATAAAACCTCCCAAATAAAATGCAATCCAGTTAGGATGTCTTCATCTATTTTTCAGTGGGAGAAAAATACAGCTGGGCTCGGTGACTTCTATCAAAAGCCAACATCGCTAGCTGGATTGGTGTTTGGTTTTTTTGGATTTTGAACTCTCAAGTTTTGGAGGCCAAATAAAGACACAGCCTCAGCAGCATCACTTAGAAGATTTAGTTAATTATTTTGCAAAGCTTGGGTAGTGACACTTCTGCAAAATGCACAAGCACATGAGCAAACATAGAGATGTGTGAATTCAGGAAAGCAGCCAAATGCACATCAGAGCTGAGGAATGTCACAGTGAAATGAAGGAAACTTGTAAACACCTATCAGTATTTTTAGGTAGAGAATGTTCTAACATATTGCCAGTGGGTGCTGCCTATGCGTTCATTTCTCTAAGCTTTAAAATCAACTGATAGTAAAGGTGATTTGAAAACAGTGAAAAATGACAGCTTTATTAATCTAGATGGTATATGTAAGAGTGTGTGTGTTCATGCGTGTGCACAGTGTGTAACTCGCTGCTTGTACCGACTGCCTTTGTAATGTGGGTCTTGTACAGACGAGGGAGCCCTCTACTGATTAGAAACTGTATTAAAGGTAAACCGTAGAGAGTTGTTTTTAGTGCTTTGCTTGTGAATCCTCCAAAAAGCCAGACATTTTGCTTACTTCTTTTTCAAATCACGAGAGGAGATTATTTTTTTAAGGAACTATGGATAGTCATCGTATGCATGCAAGTACATGCAATTCTACTTAAGGTAAAAAGCCTTCAATTATTTAAAAAGCATACCGACATCTTCTCTTCAACCTTTTAATAGGAAGATGCTTTTGCTATAACAAATTAAGCCACAAATGTCTAAATGACTGTAATGAAAATATGTGACAGAGATCACAAAAGCTTTTGTCTATTTCAGTACTTTAGTTTACCAGACTCTATTTTTCCCTGGTGACTATATTATTTATTTTATACATTATTCCCAAATAGGAAAGAAGACAATTTTCAGGGTGACACCTGAAACATGAATTTGTGAGCATATTTAAATGGACTATATTTTAATACGAATATTTAAATCATATTACTCTGATCAGCCTAATTATACATTGTATATAGTCAAGTATAATATATAGTTCCTTTTGTGTTTAGATATCTGATTTTTAACTTCATGCTATTGCAAAATAAAGTTTAATCTTTCAATTGTTTAAATCGATGGACGAAAATGAAATGTAATCAGAATTTCAGTTATTCTCAACCTGGCTGGCCTAGCAATATTATAGGATAGTCTTCTTACCCCCAAAACATTGATTAGCAGATTATTTATGATTGGGGTGCTAATAACTCTGGCCTTTAACAAAGAATTAATATTTTTCGTAGAAACTGGCTTGAAATTTCATTTGCGTTTTTATGAATTAAAAAGGAGCCTTTATGAAGTCTGTATTTGTCTTAGAAGTAAACCCTCAGCTTGGCACCGTGTGTAGTTATAGAGCTACATCTGGAGTTAACATGGCGAGGGACCTGAGTGAGGCGTGAGAGGGGTGTGGCTATAACGCTCGGCACCTTTTGACCACCAGCACTGATTTGGCTTCTCTGTCAGTGCCTGCTTCCTCTCCCACTGATCCGTCATTCCTTCTGTGGTTCCAACATTAAAGAATAGTCTTTGCCCTCCTTTCATTTGAGGATGAAGTATGAAACGGTAAACCAGGTGAATCTGAGATAACCAATTTACCCTCTAATAGCCAGCACCATTTATGGAGTGCCCACCATGTGCCAATCCCTTTCCAAAAAAGAACCCAAACTATATTAGAAACCTGCAAGGCAAAGGTCATTATCTCAATTTCTTAGTTGCTTGCAAATGACAAATCCAGTTAAAACAAAATTAAGCAGAAGCAGGGGACTTCATTAGAGAGACATTGGACTGTCTCACAGAATTCAAAGGTCAGGTAGTGCTACTTTCATAGTTTCATTATAAGGTAACTATGGTTTAAAAAAAATATCACAGCCTTTACTTCCAGGTATTAAACTGCAATTTCAAATTTTCTTTAAGATGGAAAATCATTTTTGGTGTTTTTCCTCATATTTTCCATCTATGAGTGAAAATAAATGTCCAATCGATTCATAAACCAGCTAAATAATTTTCATAAACCTGCTACCTAGCTTGTAATGCTTTCAGACTTAGAGGAGTGCACAGTAATCAACTCTAACAAGTGCAATAGAGCTTCACATTTGGTTTTTATTTCTGTCACTTGTCTGAGTCCTCAGCAAAGCACTGCCAGGCCCCAGTCTCCCTCACACCTTCCTCGTGCAGTGAAGGGGCTGGTCCGCGCACTGACTGGGGAAAGGGCCACGGAAGTAGGATTGGCAAGACTGTAGCAGTAGAGGCTACCGTCTGTCCTCACCATTTAAGCATATCTCCACCGTGCTAATGGAGTACTTGGGGACCCTGAAGCTAAATGCTCCTAATCTTGTTTAATTTACCACCATCCTTGGAATCTACCTTTCAAACCAGCTTGTCTGCTGGACTCTGCTTTGAGATTCTGCTCCAGTGTCCAACTCCGTATAGGAATGCCCTGTACGCCAAGCCTGACTCAACACTTAGTCTCCAGACAGAGAGCATACATCAGTGCACAAGACCTGGGTTAGAACATTAGGTAGTGGGAGCGAGGATGAGGTAAGATAAGCTCCCTCAGGAAGTCTGATTTCTTTTCACTCCTGAGGTCGTTTGGGATGGGAAGTCCGTGATGATGGGATAGTGTTGAGCTGTGTTGGAAAGGCAGTCTGGTGCATGTGGTCTTTGGACCCCCCTAATAGATCACACAGAAAAGGACCTTGGGCCTGGGACACTTCCTCACTAAAAGATAAAGAGTTCACACAGTCTGTGCTGGATTTATTGCCTACTGTGGGAATATCTTTCCCTGTTTTCCAGCTCAGTGTGTGCGCCTTTGTACTGCTTAAGTGTGTGTGTTAATATGGCACTGCACCAACCCTACTACTAAACCTGTCCTCCATGGGGAGGGGATGGGGTCCATCCACTGTGGCATGTGAGGGGTTAAGGAGGCCAGTTGCTACGGGGAGAAATCCTCTGGCCATGGGGGACCAATGCCCACTATTGGAGCTGATCTTCTTCTGTCTCTTCTCTTTGAAATAAAACACTGTTCCATCCATCCAGTAGACTATGTTATGTTTTCCTGGGCAAATTCAATACTAAGATGCAATGGGCAGAAGTGTATAGACTTTTATTCCTACTAGTCAATGTAATAATGATGCTCTTTGCTATCCTCCATGTAGTTGGCGTCCTCCCCTGGGTTTGCTAACCAGTGCAAGGTGTTCTGTTCAATAAGGTGATTCTGCCTTTCACTTACAACAAAGACCTGCTTCCATTAGACTATTCTCCTATCACCAGATGAGAGCAAGATCCTACTGGGCAGTTTGACAGGAAGTGGACACATTCACGTAGCCTATGTATGTAGTATCCCTTGGAACGCAACCACAGACAGGATGTGTGTGCGTGGTACCCCTTGGAGCTGTGCAAGAAGAAAACTGCTGTTCCTTGAGTTTACCTCATACGGGAGATGAGTTATGCAGAGTCTGTGCTCTGTTCAATGATCAGAAATGGGTAGATAATATTTGGGCACAGATATAAAATTTGTACAGGCAGAGGGAGTTTAATCAAGCCTGAAAAAGAAATGATTGCATGTTACTTCTTGGAAGGAGTCATTTAGTATGCTACATTACCAATGAGTTAATTTAACTGTTTGGGGGGGAAAAACCATGAAATATTGTGCTCATGTACACTTAGCAGAGGAACAGTATTATTTTAATTTAGAAACTGTTACCCCTTGTCATATGTACCCACTAGGTGAGCAAACTGATTCTTTCATATGTGTGAATCTACTGAATAAAAATAGACAGTTACTTTGTACCTTCCCAGTATCTGTGTCTTGTGCTAGGACTGAGTTCTAATGTTTTGTCTTTGTTCTTCATAATGGCACTGTTTTGTAATACTTTTCAAAATGCAAGACTCTCCAAACTTCATAGCTGACTTCCCTGAAAGCACACTGTCTCACAGGTTCACTGGACTGAAAATGTAGTTCTGGTTCAAGAGCACAGCCAGCACAAGGATAAAATGCATCCTGTCCAGGAAAGGCCTGGCTGAGCATGTCACAGCACTAGTCACCTTTCCAGTCTGGAGATGTTAAGAATACAGTTTCACCATGCAGCAGTTTGGTCCCACTAAGCTCTATTGGAAAACACCGAAACTCTTAGACATTTTATCAACCTTTAAAGCCCTATTTCATTTCCTGGACATTCATTCCCTTGAAAATCTGATGCCTCTTGAAATTTAAATATATATATATATATATATAAACTTAAAATGTAACACTTGGAGAGGTTTAAGTTTAAATAAGGTAACGTTTATAAATCAGGTAGCTTGATGCCTGGAAAATAGGAAACCCTCAATAGACATTATCATTATTGTCATAAGTCTTCTACACTTAGTATTCAACTGAGATTTTGCCAACTGTTTTTAAATTACACATAAAATCCACATAAGTGTTAAATAAATTTGACTACTCTAGGTGTCAGCATAGAAAATCATAAAATGGTGTGAAAGTTTAAAATACAAAGTTGGCAATTACTTTTCTGTCTAGTTGAAGGAGTTAATGAGTGACTGTGAGCTCGATCATCTATGTAACTCAACTGTGTCAAGATTTACAGTATTCAGCTGAGATTTGGATTCAGGGTCCTGCAGCTTGGAGTCATGACCTGATTCAGTCCCAGTTCTCCTGTATAGTAGCTTGAAGTGATTCACAGGTGCTGCTTGATCCAGATTCTCTACTTTTTACTGAACTACTCTTCCTGAACAAAGACTCTTCAAAGACATTTCACATCCAGAAAGCAGAACAAAGGTTAAGAATGTGGAATTTAGCATCTGATGCATCTAGTTGGGTCTCATTTCTAACACTCACTAGCTATATGACCTTGGAATAGTTCCCAAACCTCCCTAAAATTCAGTTTCTTCATCTGGAAACTGAAAATAAAATTAGTATTAACTTCATAGTTGGCTGTGAAGATTTGACAACTTAGTAAAGAAATGTTCATAGTACAGTACTTGCAACATGCTTGAGTTTTGAAAAGTTGCTGGTTCTGACAATTATTATCTTTCTCATTATTTTGTCTCAGTTTTCTCATCTCTAAAAATAAAATAATTATATCAGCTTTGTCCATATTATAGGCTGTTTTTAATATCAAGTGAGGGAATGTGGTTTATAAAACTAGATATATAGAAAGAAAATTTATAAATTATTTTATTGGGCAGAAAAAAAATACTTGGAAAACAGCGTCAAATGCTAAGGCTTATAGAATGTCTTACCAGAAGCCAATCGTAAGGTTCTCTTATGTTTACTACTGTTAAGAGTAAAACAGTAAAACTGGGACTGTAATTAATTTTACCTAGCTGCTGCAACCTGTGTAGGAGAAAACTACATTATCTTAGGTCAACAGGTTAATTTAGTTAAAGTTAAACTTACTGGTGTCATATTTATGAAGGATCCGTTTCAGTAAAATTTTTCTTTTTCAATTAACAGATGGGATACTGTATTTTATTGCTGTTCTCAATATTCTTCAGATAGGAAGGCTGCTGTTTCTAAATGTCCAATCTTTTTTAAGTTTCTCCGAAAATTAAAAACATGGAAGACTGTTAACCCAGTGGTAAATATTTCTTGAAACCTATGTACCTAGAGATGTCTTGTTTTTTTCATAGACAGATTTATGTGTTCTTTATACTCCTCTAAGCAGATTGCCAGATTTTCACTCTCTAATTTATAACGTAGGGTCTGGACACGCTGAAGAGTTGTTTAGCACTGTATTACAGAGTTCTTAAATGGTTTGGGGAGGTTTTTCAAAGATATTTTCATAAAGTTACTATGTAGATGTTCTGATTTTTTTCTTTCAAAACTAAACTCTTGATACAAATGCAAAAAAAATGCATTATAATATATGTTCATATCAAGACTCATCTGAAAATACTTAGTGCAACTTATCGAAATAGTCTTCAAATTCAGGCTTTTTTCCTGATATACTGGTCAATTGAATTGAATCTAGAGTGGAGAATTCAAACAAATAGCAAATGTGCACAAAATGAGACACAAATAAGCTGGCTGTAATGATTGGAATTAAAAGTAGCCTTTTCTCGTCTCTTGTCTGACCTTAAATGAGATATTTTCTAAGAATCTATCTTTAATTCACTTCCCTTTTCAATAATGCTTTCCATGAGATATTGGATCCAATCATTTTCATTTAAATTCTACTCTTTCAGTGACTTTCCAATCTCTTCCTTTCTTTTGAAGTTCATATCTATATTTGCAAATGTCCACAGAAAATTCTACCAGTGTGTCCTATATGACTGACCATCACTGAACTTTCCTCCCCACTCTTTCCCATATATCTGTTCTTCTTTTTCCCATATATATGTTCTTTTTTATATGTCCTATATTATTGAATGACATTGCATCCACCTAAACCTGCAAAGTAAAAATCTAAGAATCATGATCAGCTTTTCTTTTTCACCCATTTCCATGTCTGAATGTCTCTCAGTACTGTCTGTTCTGTCACCTAAATCACTATTTTAGTCCTGTTTCTCTCCATTTCTTTTATATTGCATTTTATCTCTGTCTCTGTCCCTACTCTCCCTCTCCTCCAATATAACCACATTTGTCAAAGCTGGGTTTGTAAAATATGTATCTCCTCATGTTATATGTTAAAATCCTTCCTTGGGCTACTCTCACCATTAAAATTCAAATACTTATGTGCCAAGTAAGAGCCTTAATGACCAAGCCTCATTTTATCTTTATAGGCTTGGGTTTTCAATGGTCCCACTGTCCATGTTTATACTCTATGTGATGCATTTTATTTGGTATTCTCTTCTGACTTTCAATGTTAAGCAGGCAAATTCACACTGACTCTCTAATATTTTGCCCAAATATTTCTGTGAAGTTTTCTTGACATTCCTTTTCCCCATTTCTCTCTGGAGTTGTACAGTGCCACAGCTCTGTTGTGTGTGCATGTTGTATGCATGTGTTTATAACTATAATTGTTGCTTTATTGATTTTTCTCTGCTACTAAATTGGCTGTGAGGTCTTTGAGGAATTTTGCCATTTATATCTTTAATTTCCTGTACTTAGCTGGTCACCCAATAAATGTCATTATCTCTTTTGAATGAATGAATGAGAGATGAGTTAGGCTATCCACCTCAGACTAGAAGATGAATCCTCCTCTGCAATTCACTATGTTTACACCTTTGATATAAATTTTTAGAGTTTTAGAGAGTGTGAAAACTAATTCAACCATTTCTTGTCTAAAATGAGTGTTTCCTCACAAATTACTTCTCCATGTGGTTATTATTGTATTAAACACACCAGTCAAATGTGTTTTGATTCACACATTAGTCAAATTTAGTCAGATTCATTGTTTTTGTCATTGGCAAGAATAGACTTTAAATTTTTTCCTCTAGATATTTTACATCCAGAAATTATGATCTCTGAGAATACAGTTTCTTACATCATTTAGGGCTGATTGTCTCCCGTATAAATGTTGGCTGAGTTTGGTTTCCAAATGGGACTCATGTTAAAGCTAGAGAGAACACTGGGTTCAAAGTATAAAATAAGTGAGTGTTATAGAGGGATGATTACCAGGGCAGTGTGTGTGTGTGTGTCTGTGTGCAGTGTGTATTCTGATGGTCCACTTTCCATATTAACAGGGCTCATAAAAGCATCTTGTACAGCATGTTTTTTTTTTCGTATCAAACAGCATTATACTGTCTCTGTCTGAAAATTATGGAAAGTTGTCTCTTTTGCATATTAGTACAGGATGTGATCCATTGGTTTGGGTTACTGTTACTTAGATACGTCTCATAGTCCTCCTATCCCCAGACTATTCAGTTCAAGCCCAGAGGTACTGCTCCTGGTACTTGACTATAAAATTTTGTATGTACCACCAAGAGAAAGAGATGTTACCCCACAAGGCTTTAAATTTTAAATTTTAACACTTGTCAGAAATATTAGCACTTATCACATTGTGCATTGCTATTTAAGTAAGGCATTCATGTCTCTGTCCATATAATATAAATGTGACTTGACCCAATCTGCCAGAAAGGCCCTTGGAGACTTTGTTGTGACAAGACTTATTTCTCCTCTTGGGCAAGATTTGAAACCAGAGCCATGAGCATTTACACTGGTCAGTAATTCCCAGACACTTTTTTGGATAAGATACAGAGAACTGCCTTCAGCCTCAGCCCACTTCCATTTGACTAATTTTCCTGCACCTGTTAAAACTGTTCTGCACACTGAGTGGCCTCCATACTCTCCAGATAGTTTGTCTCAGGCCACAGAATCGTGTCTCTGTGCATGATTAAAATATTGATATGTCCTGCCAGAGTGCTTGGCTTTGTTTTTCAGTGCGCTTGGTGCACGAAACTGGACTAAATGCTTAGTGCTGAGAGATATTATGTTATAGATGGGTGCTGCTCTGATAAGACAAAACTCCGAGTCTCTAGTTTAACTCTCTTTTATTCTTTTAATGGCTGCTGTAACAGGAACGAGTTTAGCTGCAAATAACAGAAAATCTGACTAAGAGTGGTTTAAAAAGAGGGGGTTTTATTTTTCTTGCACAACCAGAAACCTAGGGGGAGGTAGTCCAGACTGGCATAACAGGGACCCAGAATCTCCTTCCACTGAGTCATCTTAACATATTGTCTTTTGTCCTCATGCCTTTCAGATCGTGGTCACCAGATGGCTATTGCCCTTCCAGGCTTCCAGTTTCAGGCTTCATGTCCCAGGCATGAAGAAGAGGAAGGGGGAAAGGACAAAATGTCTTTCTCCCAGTGTAGCTTTGTCTCTTAGGAAGGAAGAGACAGTCTCCCCTGAGACTTCTGCCTACATCTCATTGGCCTGAGCTGTGACACATAGCCATCCCTAGCTTCAAGGGATATGGAGTAACTTAGTAGTTTTTACTTTCAAACAAAGTTTAGATCAGTCAGTAAGGAAGACTGGGGTAGTGCGTTTTGTGAGGACACCCAGCCGCATCTTCACAGCTGCACAGTGTCCCCATAATAGGTCTTCAGATTTACTCAGCCTTCTGCACTCTGCTCTGTACTGCAGGGGTGGATCTCTATGTCTGTGTTCAACAGCCCCCCACATCCTTTCTTACATCACGTTCCCTAGAAGCAGACCCCGAAATGGGGATCTGAGGACACATGACATATCAAGAGAGTGCTTTCAGGAGAAAGCAGCAGGGGAGTGGGGGTGGCAGGTGGGGAAAGGGAAGGAGCTACAGAGGAATGTGGTTTCACGTGAGATCTAGCTTTGGTTGATCCCAGGGGGAGCTCTGGAGTGTAAGTTGTGACACAGAGCCATTTCCAACTTCAGGAGAGGGAGCAGGGTTTTTATAGCACCCCCTAGTCAGTCACAGAGGATGTGTAACTCCTAGGCACCTCCAGGGAAGGTGACCTCAATCATTCAGCGGTAATGCTATAAGAAGGGTGCAGGTGTAAGCCTTTAGCCAAAGCATCTGCAGCAGCTGGGGAATGGGCACACCAACCAAATCCTTGAGAGTGATTTCAGTGTGCTGGGCTGCAACCAACAGCTTCTACATGAGCTTTCTAGTTTCCCTTGGTTTGGCCACTGGGGAGCTAGAGCTGGTCATCAGCAAGAAGAAGAGAAGGAGGTCAAGGTGTTTATTCCCTTAACTTCCTCCCTGCTGAATTTCTTCCTAAGAACTCTCCAGTATATAAGAAAATGTCAACTTAAGACTGATAAAGCAACTAGACTCCATTTAAAAAGACATGAGGCACACTAGAAGAACTAAGCTAAACAAAAAATCCTAAAACAAAGAGTGAATCAGACTTTCACAGATAATAAAATTAATTTTGAATTTGTTCTATTCACTGTTACTGAATACAAAAAAAAAACCAGACATTTCACTTTTAAAAGGGTTTTTTTTAATTTAGAGAAAATTTTTTTCCTTTAAATTGTGAGAAACTGCATACAAAATATGCAACAAAGTGACATTCCTTTAAAATGTGTAGAAGAAAGAAGGGCTTGGAAATGTTTGCATGACTATGAAGGAGAAGATTCACATGCAGATGATTCTTAAACTAATTTCTATAGAGACTTTTCCAGACATTATAGATCAAGTATAGTCTTGACTGAAGAGAGATCTGAAACAGAAATTAGCAAGATACTACATTTAAAATTTTAAAATATCCTAGTATTGAAAAACCTTAAAGCAGAACTTAAATACTGTATGGACCTAGTTATTGCTTTAAGAAGAGGTAAAATTGCTATCTAGTTGATAGTGATTTATATGCTACACTTAAAATATTTTGCAATAATTTCTGTGATAATAATTTATTATATATGACCCATTACATTAAAAGTGATTTGTAAAGTTGATGGTTGATTTCCAAATATAAGGAATGTCTTTAAAATGTCGTCAAAAATTTTAAGTGCAACTCAGAAAAATGAAGATTCTCTGAATGAAAATTAATTGAAATGATCCATCAAAGAGCTACAACATCTTGAAAAAGAATTGCTAATCTACCACTGCTGTAAATAAAACCCAAATTATGTGCAAATATTGATTATAGCAACATACCTTGTAGTTATCCTGAAATGAAAGCAAAAATAAATTTTATCAAACATATAATACTTAATGAATACATATAATACTTAACTATGTATCTCTTTATTTTATTATTTGCTCGAGCATCACAAGCCTAAAGAGGACTTTCAGACAAGCACAGTAATAATTCAATTCAGCTATCTTGGGTACTTTGCTGAGTTGCAGTCATATAAAAAGTAACTGTATTCGTAAGATACATGTATATATAGATCTCATTTCTATTAAGGTACAGTTATCAAGGTAGGAGGACAGAACATGTTCTATTTATGAATTGTTAGCTTGATTTATAAACTTTAAATATTAGGCATGTGTTATGTCAGCCTCCATGTGTTCTTTTGTTCCAGGCCCACACATGTTAGAGGCAGGCACCTGCCTCTCTCTTGCTACTCAAGACAAGTTCAAACACCTGACCTCTACCAGCACTCTGTGACATTTCAGCCATTGCAGTAAACTTTGTTTTGTCAACAGTGTTTTAAGGATGGTTTAGGACTTAGTTAACAAAGGAGTTAGGTTTTCCCCATTTCAACAGTTTGAATAATTGAAGTAATACTATACAGACTCAGAGCAAAGGCTTTAAGGTCCAATATGAATTTAAAATCTGACCTCATCTATAGTATAGTTATTCTCTAAGTAGATGAGGTCAAGTTAATTAACCTCTTCTGTCTTTCATTTCCACCTCCAAAATAAAGATAATTTCATTACTTCTTTGGGTTGTTGTGAAGGCTAATAGGCTTTAGCCCAGTAAACATTTACTATGAAGTAGCTGTTGTTTATTGTCCTTGTTGTCAGGCCAACAGAGCACATAGCGAGACAGCACGCACACCAGGCCTGCCAGAGCTGCATTTTGGGGAAAAAAACTTGGAGACAGGAACAGCAGCAGACCCTGGTGTGGGACCCTGGTTGTCCACGCACTCTTGGGCAGTCCCAGAAGTCTAGCCAAGTCAGACTTCCAACCTTGGGAGAAAGGCTTTGTCCTTCAGATCGTAGGGGGTCTTAAGAGCATAATTACAGAACATCCATCCACTGCCTGGCCTAAGCAGGGACTGGGACGTGTTAGCAGTGTGGTGTGGAGGAATCTTTGCTCTAGCCTTACTTGGCCAGCAAACGAGTGCTTCTGTGGGGAGAGCAGAGGCCCCAACTCTGGTGCAATTAGGGGGCTGGGTCCCAGTGGAGCTGAATAACAAGGCAGGATTGCTGCCACATCAGCGTTTCTGTTTGGGGAAGCTCTCCCCCTCATCTGCTGTGATGAGGAGGGTGGCGGTTCCAGGCTTGGCTTGACCAAGATCTGTGGCTTTAAGGACAGGGCAGTGGCTAGTTTTCTAGGTGATCTGTAGGTGGTCAGCTCCTCTTCTGGGAGCCTGGTGGGGACCAGTCTTGGACAAGTAACCTTTTATCCCTCAAATATTATTAATAATATAGGTATCTAATTTAATTACGATAAAATGAGTTTATGTTTCATTGGCTACCACTTGCATTTTAAGACTGTCTCTAAACTTGAATAATAATTCTCACTAATAGATTTATAATCTGTGTAAGAGTGTTTGAGTAGGGCTTGCTTAATACAGCGTTACATTTCATTTTACTCTTTAAGTGATCATTAAAGGCAAAGTCCAGTTTGTAAGTGTATGTATTTTAAATAATAAATAAGAGAAAAGAGGTCACAAATAATTATAATAAAAATATCATGCAAAGAAAATACAATGGTAACATGTTTAGTTATAATTTTATGGCAGATTAAAGAATTATCTTAAAATGCCATATTTTGAGATAAAAAAAGTGATCTGATTATGGCTTTTGCTTTTTCATTCTCTCCTTACATGAGAACTCTGTACAACTAATTCATCATAGATACAAACACACAAAATTCCACCCCAAATTGCAGCTACAAACCCTTGCCAACAAGAGTTTATTTTTAAGATTCAGATAGCCTGTTCACTGTGGCATTTCTAGCAGGCACCACATCACTAACGACGTGGAAGAGACATGAGAAAGAATCAATGTGAAATAACTTGATGACACTACATTGTAAACTGATGACAAGTACGTATTGTTTAGAGAGATTAATCAGTTTGTTTGGAAGGTACAGGCACTCTGGTCCTAGGAGAATCCAAAACAGGATCCTCATGCTCATTTTTTTTCTTTAAGTATGTGAAATTACTAGCCTATTTTTTCAAAGAGAAGAGCTAGACTTCTGTTGTAGGATTTTTACAGTTATCTTCCTGTGAAAAATGCTAACTTCATTTTAGTGCTTCAAGGAATAAGGAATTTACACTGGGTGATTTGCTCCTTTGTGGAACTTGAACACGTGGTCTCGGGGCCTATTTCAGGTCAGCGGAATTCCCTGTTTCCTGCCACAATTGGATGTTGTTCCTGAAGCAATGTAGTCTACCCCAGCTGAGGCGGAGCTGATAGGATGGTGTCTTGGAGGAATCGACTTTATACATCTAAGCATAATTTTTGCTCCTTTACTGTGTTTTATCCTATTGCAGAACTTGTTTAGGGATGCTGCCAGTCTTGGACAGGTGACTGTAAGCATTTTTATCTGTTGAACAGCAGAACCAGGGCTAGGACTTAACACTAACTCTTGATAATTTGTCCTGATTCACCATGTCCCCCTCCCAGGCTTTATGTATCGCCTCCTCTCTGACTCGGCCTTGCTTCATCCTGCCTAAAGGACATTGACTTTGTGTGCTGTTCTTTCATTTTAGACTAAGTGATCCTGTCCACTCCCTCTCCCTCTTTCACCTCATGAGCTGCGTGTTGCCCTCCAAGTCCTGGTTTCCAGGCTTGGCCCTGATTTGGACCTCGCTGCACTAGTCCTGGCACTGACCGCGCTCTGCTGGGCCACAGAGACTGAATGCCTCAGGTCTGGTGTCTTACTGTTTCATAGATTTGAGTCTTTCACTCAGAGCAATTTTTATAAATTATAAAATGCTTATAAGAGTTGAGTAAATATGTAGGCAGGGATGAAATGAAGTCCAAGAATTTTCTCTTTTTTCCCCACAACCCTCCTTACACTATCAGAAATGAAACAGGCTTACAATTCAGAAAGCAACTCTGCACAGAGCCTAAAAACAATATTTAGCAAAAAATAAATATTAGAAAATTTTATTTTTATAATTATTGTTAATAAGTGTAGAGTATATTAACTTTAAATCACAGGCAATTTTTAGCAGTTACTTTTTCTTTTTTATAATGATTAACCATTACAATAAAGTATATTTTGACATTGAACAAGAAATCATTTCAGAAAGTAAGTGTGTGAGAGAGAAAGGACAAGTCCAAATAAATTAGGAAACAGTCAGCTACTTATATCTGTAGGTTAGCAGGGAGCTACAGGCCCAGAGAAAGTTTTCTCACAGAACGAGCACACTGCAAATACTTAAATGAAGTTTAACCCATTCTGGGGTGGGAAATCCATATTGAATTCCTAAAGAAATCAACAATAGGAAACTATAAAAAGCAGATTTTCTATTTGAAATAGAAAACAAGTAAAGAAGAAAAAATAGTTGAAGAAAACATGAGAACTTTAGGATTATATAATGAAAACAGACTGATTCCTTTAAGGATGGATGAAGTTTCTAATAAAGATGAGTTTAAAGAATACTTCTGGATGCATTCCTACACGCACTCTGCATATAAAATGCCACATAATATGGTGGCCAGTGTATTACAGTTTATACAGTATCTTTATTTTTAATTGTTTAACTAGTTTTGATAGTAACTGTGAATTGGGTAATTTTGTCACCATTTTCTTTTTTAGTTGTATCAGCTGAGGCCTGGAGCAGGAAATTAATCTTCAGATGGGCTTAGAGTAAAAGTCAAGACTCAAACCCATGCTGACTCCTGCCTTGGGGTTCATAACTTTACTGTTTTTGCTTCACCACATGTACCTTATAAAGTGCTGTCATAGACAGTCAAAATTGGAATGACTCTTCGACATCCACATTGTCCAAACTTTCATTCAAAATACTTTAGCTCAGCAATGCTAGCCATCCTGCCCCTGCTTGAGAATTACTTTCATCCCATTGTTGAAGAGCTCTAATCATTAGAATATTCTTTCATTTATGAAACCAAAATTTGACTTAGAGCATATAAAGGTATGCTAGATAATGGATAATGTGATCTAGACATTCAGTAGCTGGCATTTTATGAAATGTAGTTGTTATTATTCACAGCTAAGGACTTTTACTCACCTCATGCAAAAGAATATAAGAGAATATGAATTTTCTGGATAGAAATATAAATTTAGAAATATAAATTTTCTAAATTTCATCCTTGAAACCAGTGGTTTGATGAACTGCTTCAGAAATCTCTTAGAATTCCAACAATTCCTTTTTGTTTCTTGGGAAACTCAGAAAATACTTAAGAAAAAAGCTAATGAAAGAATGAATGAACAGATAGATATCTATAGGTTTATTGTCAAATGAAAAGATTTTACTCAGTATATTCAAGAAATACATTTTTCCACCCTAAATTTCATCAGGCTTCATCCAGGAAAGGGACTGTCTGGGATTTGCTAGGGATGCCTTTATGCTCCAGACTAATCATCTCTTTATTGTTATTTTTCCTTCTTTACTCTGAGGCCTCCGTACATGTCTATAAACAAATGAAATTACCTACAAATTAGCAACTGTGTTCTTCAGTGATTCTAAATTGAGTCTTGGGAGTTAAATCTCGTGCTTAGGAGGGCATTTAAGCATCACTCCCATGCCATACTACTATGAATTTGTTTATTTTGTTCCCTTAAGTCTCCTTTTTCCTAAAATAATATTTCTAGTTCACTTTATTTATGATATTTAATTATAATTCTTTGTAAGTAAGGCAAGTCAGTGATGAGCTAACAATAAAAAAGTGTTCATTTTAAACAAATAAATGAACTTTAATTGCTACAACGTGCCCCTAGTTTATTAGTGTCACTGTCAACAGGACAGACCAAAATTATACAGTTTATCCATTTGTGTGCCCTCATTAAAATCATGAAAAACATTAATATGTGTAAATGGTGGATATTCCCAAATCTAAATCTATGTTAAATATCCAAATGTGGTCAAATATGTGCAGATTGGGGCTATGAAATATACTTTTATGACTCTGGATCTAATTTATGAACACTGTTACAAGGTTTTTAATGGAGTGAAAATGAAGTCAGATTAAACTTCTTCCTACTTATATTAAAGCTCCAATCACAACACATAGACTAATAAATGTTACCTTGTAAGTAATGAATGTCCCATCAAAACCCTTTTAATTTAAATCAAATTGTGATTGGAAATGTTTTGGACACTGAAGAAAATCATGGTAACTCGGAGTATAGAATACACATTTGGATCAACATCAAAAATTTTGAGTGATGGGTTTCTGAAAGGGACTGAATTCATTGATGAAGAATATATAGAGAGGAATGAGGCAAAGTTTCTAAAATCAGGGGCTCACAAACTGCTAAGGTGCTATTAATTGTGTGATATGCCATCATTTTACGTAACACAGAGAAGTGAAAAAACAAACTGCGAATCAATTATAAGATGCCATTGCATTGACTGTAAGATGCACACCTATTTCAGACATGTTAAGCGTGAAAACTATTTATCCTAGAATCCTCGAACTATTGTAGTTGGGAGCTCTAATGCCAGCTATGCTAAAATAAGAGCTGTGATAAGGGTGTAACACTCTGAGAACATAGAGGGAAATACTAATTTTGATGAGATGATCAGAGAAGGCTTCATAGAGGAAAGAGTTGTGTGAATCCTTGAAAGAAGAGTAAGTTTAGACTTATGCAGAAAAGTTGGATAAGAGAGCATTCTGCAAAGAGAACAGATACTTCAAGGTTTTGAGAACCTAAGAGTCATATAAATGAGCAATAGGCCCGTTAGAGTGGGCTGTCTGACACTGACTGTACTTACCAAGTGTTATTCTTAGGATTCCTCTAAAAAGCCACATGACTTTTTTTTTACTCAAAGAAGGCCTTGTGAGAATGTGGGGACTGTAATGGAACCTACTGGAACCAAGTCCTGGGAGCTCACTTAAACCAGCAAGGACTAGAAACAGGTCTTCTTACGTCTGATTTTTTTTATACGTAGCTTGTTAATACCATTTAACTTAACTATCTAAAAAGGAAGAAAATTTAAATACATTATAATGGTGAGGGCAGACCAGCCTTCCAAGACAAATCCTAGCTCTCTGACACTTACTAGCTAGACTTCTCTGGGCCTCAGTCTATTTGTCTGCATAATGGTTATACATTACCTGCCTCATAAGGATTCTGTGAGAAGGAAGTAAGTTATGGTAGGCACTGCACGCATATTTGTTCAATATAGACCTGTGCGTATGTAAATAAATCCATGGGCTGCTAAGCATTACTTCACGGCCAGTAATTACAGAAGAATGAGACTTGCACTCTCTTTGAAATTGGAGAGCAGGCTCAGGGAAGAGGAGTCACTCAGTCCTTCTTGGTTTAGATTCTGGGCCAGTCCCACCAAGCTCATAGAGCTCATGAATGCCTCAGGCTGAGTGTGGCTAAAATTAATCTTACGCGAGAGGTTGGCATCTGGAAGTCAGGTGATGCCAGAGCACCAGATCCCCCCTTTCGGAGTGCACTCCCCAGCTATTGATCAGTATCCACACTGAGGATTTTCTGCTTTGGAACCTGCCCCAGCCCTGAAACCTAGAGCACTGCCTAGCGCTCATCAGGCCCCTTCTCTCAGGAGCTGGGTCTTTGTTTATCAAATCTACAGCGTGTAGTTTCCCGTTAAGCATGGAGCAAAGGGCCCTGAAACAATACCAAGACCCACTGACTCTTAGCCTCACCTCCACAAAGAAGTAATCTTTCCGCCCAAGGAGTATCCCTTCTCCGTGGCTCCCTATCTAAATAAACCACTACCATTCACCACAGTGTCCTGCCAGTCGAGGTGCCCTGAAACTACTTCTGACACCTCCATTTACTTACCTCACCATAGCCCATTAATCACAAAAACAAGTCAGTGCTCCCTTTAAACATCTCTTAAATCCATCCACTCCTCTCCATCACACTGCTCCCACCACCATCTCTCCCCAGTTTCTGCAGCGGCCTCCAAACTCACCTCCTGCCTCCTTCCAATCCACTCTCCTTTTTGAAGTCAGAATCATATTTTCTAATCACAAAACATTATGTTACTGGTTTGATTTGACCTCTCAGTGGTTTTCTAGTACTGTTCGGATAAAAGCCAGTAATTAACGTAAGCAGGCCTCCAGAGCTGCACATCCTGACCCTGCCACTCTGCCTCTCTCTCCTCACACTCATCTTCTCTCCATTGCTCCAATACTCCATGAGGCTCCTCACCTAAGGCACCTGCTATTGTTCCTTAGCGTGATATCCTCCCTCCTGCCCTGCCCTAATAGGCAAAGACAGACTTACTCATCCTTCAGAATACCACCCATACTAGACTGCTCAGCCCGCCATAACAGAATACTGCAGACAGGGGTTATTTTCTCTCAGCTGTGGAGGCTGGAAGATCAAGGGTTGCTTTCTGGTGAGATCTCTATCCTTGGCTTACAGACAGCTGCCTTCTCACTGTGTCCTTACATGGCCTTTCCTCTGGGCAGGTGTACTTCTGGTATTTTTCTTCTTATAAGGACATCAGTCCTATTGGATGAGGGCCCCACCCTCATGACCTCATTTAATCTGATTTGCCTCCTTAAAGGTTCTGTCTCCATGTACAGTCACACTGAGGGTTAGAACTTCAACACATGGGTTAACGGGGGCACCATTCAGTCTGTAGCGTCATCCAGATACTACTTCCTGAGATACACATAGGTTAGTCAGGACTCTGTTAGATGTGCTCAAAATTATAAATAATTTTAAAGTGATTTGATCTATGATATTATCCCATAGTAAGTATAAGCTCAGTGAGGGCAGGGACATTGTGTATCTTCTTTGCCAGAATATCACCAGTACCTACCATAGGGCCTTGCACATAGTAAGTACTCAATAAATATTTAATAAATAAATGGATTCATGCTGCCATGTTTTAGTTAGAAAGAGTTTTGGATGTAAACACCTAATTACATTAAGCCAGAGATCCTTACCTCTTAGGTATTTTCCTTAACCAGCTAGGTGCTCTCAAAAAGAATGGGTTCCGTACTCAGTTTAGGCCTCCGTAAGCCCCTGTCTTATGACGACCCTGTTTTTTCCACTTTTCACAACATGCCAATGAAGGAAAGAGAGAAAAACATACTTCTTAAAAAAAAAAAAAATCACACACTCGTGTTGCTTGATACAGTAGACCATTTCAGGCTGCCAGCTGTCCTGCAAGATTCTCCTTCTCCCTAACCCTCTGCAACCAATTTATCTGCTGCCTACTGGTTATCTCTGATGACCATGAGCCATCTCCTGAAGTGGTTTCCTATTTCTCCTCATCACTTTTTCCCCTACATTGCTATGGTTATCCTAACTAGATTGATCTATTTCTCCCTAAAATGCCATCCTGTTCTCCCATGTTTTAAACATGCTGTTCAGATAAAACCAAAGTAATTAACCCAACAAGGCCTAAATCCTGCAAATCCCTAAAGTCCTGCCCTCTGCCTGCTTAGCAGTCTTATCTTGTGCTCTCCATTGCTCTCGGGAGCAAATCCAAACTCTTTATGACAGTTGATGAAGTCCTCTTAAAATCTAAACTTTTCAAAATTATCCAGCCTCTTCTTCATCAGCCTGAACTACTTCCCGTCCCCTCAGCCCCTTGCTCTCATCTTTCTTAGCAGGCATTCATAATGCTGTTCCCTCTTTCCAGAATCCTTTCTCAATGATTCATCTGGCCGTCTTCACTTCTCTTTCATGTCTCTCCATAGATGGTCCTTTCTCCAGAAAAACTTCCACATTCCCCAAATTTGGGTCTGGGTCCAACACCCTATCGTTTTTCGTCTTAGCATCTAACCTTTCATCATAAAATCTTATAATTTCCTATTGACAAGGCTGCTATTCACTCAATCTAATTTAATTTTTCAATTTCAGGAGCTATGCACACATTATTTTATGTGCACATAGCTCCTGAAAACCATGTCAACAAAAGACAGCCGAATTCCACAAGTGACTGCCACTAGTAGATGGAAAACCATTGAAAACTAAGCCAACCATCTCTTAGAACTATGCTCCCTCTGTGTCGCTGCTCTTCTCTTCATGTTTTTATTATTCTTATATTCCTGAAGATTAGCCTCTTTGACTTCATTGCAAAGCTATAGATCTTGACTTTTCGTGTCCTCAGTTCCAATTTCACAGAGAAACAGACCAGGAGAAAATTCTGATCAGCCCTTCATGGGTCAGTATGTATCACTGATCTGAACATCACTAGCCAGGGAGGCAAAGTTATACAGTATGAACTTCTTACTGGGGACTTCAAATTTGGGGGTTGAAAAGCAAATCTAAGAGTAAGTCACCCTTATTGCTGAACTACACAATGCCTTTTTGTGAATCAGAAGAATCTGTCTGTTGGAAAAGTTATTATTAAATGTATGTCTATAATAAATAAATAAATAAATAAATAAATATTTATAAATATATATACATATTTATATATATATATAAACTATAATAATTCTGCCTAGATTTACAGACATCACAAATGCACCTAGAAGCCCTGATTAGGGTTATGAATTAAGCAGATACTTCAAACAACTCTCTATAGTCACTATTAAAAAGTAAAGCTATTATTGTCAATGGCACTTTTATTTTGCAAATTGATATAGTCAAATATTGTACAAAAGAAATCTAAATTTATTGTATGTGATTGTAGAGAAAAAGTAGTCTTGTTTACCCCAAATATGTATTTGTTAAAAGGAACTCATGGAGATTATTTGTAAAAATGTCTGTGTTGTACATAATTATCAAATTAGAAGATAATATTTTTGTTAATTTTTAATTAAAATTGTCAGTCACTGGAAGGCAAGCTGATTGGAATTAGAAACCTATTATATCTGAATTTTATGGGCTCAGAGACTATCTCCAAATCAGTTGGTGACTTAATGTCACATCTAACCTCTACTATATTGCCACTCTCTATCTTCATATCTCTAAATTATGAATCTTCCTTTCAAAAATCACATGTGTTTATGACCCCCACATTCCTTGTTATGGTTTAATCTGATGGTAACTTGCTCTGTTTCTTGTTAGCAGATGATGGGGTAAGAAAGTAACATACATGGATTAGTGTATGGGAAAACTGATGGAGTTGAGAGACCAAGGTACTTTATTGGTCAGCAGAAAAAGAGATGATAGTAGATTTGGAATGTTTTGGAAAGAATGTTGTCTAATAGCTAAATGAGATGATTACCAAGTGCTTATTTTGCTTCCTTTGTAAACATGACTGATACAATTACGCTTTCTTTAAAGAAAATACTAGCTAGCATGATGCCATAACAACACTCAAGTACAAAATAAAGACACCTTAATACTGATGTGAAGGAGCAGTGCATGAAAACAAGAAAAGAGTAACTGGTCAACTGAACTTAAAGTTAAAAACGCAAATGATCAGATGAGGCTGGTTCAGGAGTTGATGAATTCTTCTCTGGGTTTGCTCATTTTCTGTGCAGCAGTCATATTATAGACCATATTGATGTTTCTAACGCACAGGCATATTTGACAGTTTTCATGACATGCCCCTTAAATGGACTTTACTGATAAAACACAGAGAGCCGAAAATTTCCTCAAGCAGTTTGCTGGCTAAGCTTCCTACAGTCTGAGAGTGAGAGGGTTAAGTGTTGTGAAACCATACATAAACCATACAGTAATTGCTCTCAGACCTATTAGCAGAATGTCTTGCATAGAGTGTCATCCTGCCATTCCCCATGGGTCCTGTTCACTAACCCCTTGCATTTTGACAGTTATTATCATCCAAGCACAAAACATCACTACAATGCAGAGCTATCCGCATAGTAATGTATCAACATCAACTTGGTTTCTGAGAATAATTATTAAAATCCTGACTTTAATTGGAACATGGGAAAGGAAAGCCAAGCTTTTACCTTTATTTTTAAAAGATACTAACAACAAAATTAATTTCTATTGAGGTCACAAGAAACAAAACTACATGCATCCCTCTCTGAGGCAGTGTTGTCACATTACAGGAAATCAGGAGTCCGGGGCTTACTTCTTGTGCACTCACTTTGAAAATACTGCCCGTACTTCTGGCTCCCTTTAGGATTTTGTGACATGTAATTCATACACTGAGAAGTTATGAGGAAGCTGACTTTCAGCAAAATGAAATGTTTTCATTCCTAACTCTTTTGCTATGATGCTCGCATTACAAAACTCTCCCATTCATCAACATTACTCATTTCTCCTTTATTCCTATGTATTTCTTCATTTGTGGGCTTGGACCTATTGGCTTATTTTTCCACTCCTTAATTTTATTTCAGGGAGTAACTGTCTTAAACAAAGAGCTTCCTGTTTAGTGAAGTTGAATCTTCATTCCTTCACTCATTAAATAAATATTTATTGTGTTGAACTTTTTAAAATAACTGACCAGAATTCACTTGTCCTTTATCCACTCACTTACTGGACTGAGTGCTTACAGCATTGCAAATATAGAAGGAGCTCTCCTAGGTGCTAGATATACAAAGGAAAATAATACATTGTCGATGCTCTTGAAAATCTCACTGTGTGGCTGTGGATCGTAGTCTGTGGTCATGTAGTACATCAGACAGAGATGAGACCCTATCGCAGTGTCCTTGTTCATATATATCTACCTTACCCTGAAACCTAACCATCGTCCATTTACTCGTCTTTGAATAAAACAATACCTATAGAATACTGAATGCTCCAGAAAATATATAATTCATAGGAGAAGAGCATTTCTGATTTCAGAGTGTAACTTCTAGTTTAATTCAAGCCAGAAGATTGCTATATAACACTTGACCCCAAACCTCAGTGGCTTAAAGTAATAACCAAATTATTATTGTTCACGAGACTACAAGTTAACTGGGAGGTTCTTCTAGGCTCAGCTGGGCTCTGCATGTGTTAACAATTAGCTGTGGATTGAGTGGGCAGCTCTGCTTATTTTGGTTGGACTCTTAAATGTCTGGGGGTCAGTTGATTGATAGCTGGTCTGGAATTGCCTCAAGCTTTTTCTTCTTCATGTTCTCATGAAGAGACAGACAGAGAGTAGTAAGCAAGGCCAGTTGTTAAGAGTGCAAGCAGAAATAAACATACATGCATTTTATTAATGGAATGACACTCTGTTGTCATTCCATTCAAAATATGAGTTTGTTTCTCCTCTAAGTTCTTTTTAAGGAGTATCTTAAACATCGCACAGAGTTCTGCTTCTCCCTTCTCTTTCCTTCCTTTCCCCCTTCCTTTCTCTTCCCTTCCTTTTACTTTCCTCCTTTCTCCTTCTTTTCCTCTCCCTACTCCTCCTATTCTTTTCCTTTCTCTCCCTGTGGTGTCAGATTTGATTTAAAAATATCAGTGTGATCTCATGTTTTTCAGTGTCTTTTGATACATATAGAAATAATTATAGATCTAAATATACATACATATATTCTCTACTTTGTTCACTGTGAGAGACGTGGAGAAGAGACACTCCAGTAGCAATTAGCACTCAGATAATGGCTTCTCAGTACTATTTTATGTGAAAAGAAAGCAGGTTTCCTTGGAGAAATGGTTGATTCCCAGGGCTGGGGCAGAGAAAGTCAAAGATGAGGTTGGGGCATCTTGTGGTGCTGCAAGAGTAACAGACACGTGCAAAAGGACTCAGAAGCTCACTTGAAAAAGTTCACACTGGCCAAATCAGGGAGAATTTTAACATCAAAATCAAGAATGGTAGTAATGGATTGTATTGCACAAAGTGGAATAGGAATTTGTGAGTCCGTATTATATTAAAATACTAAATGGATGTATAAAATTTTAATGAGAAACAGGAAATATATAATTTCAAAGTATGACCCTGTAAAATGTGCACTAATTTACCATGAAAGAGTATTTTTACAGTGGAGACACCTAACAGATACAACAGTAATCACTTGACCAAAATGAACAGTCTCAGCAGTGGGAAAAATTGGAACTGTGTACGACTTGATAGCCTGCAAGTAGAACACAGCATCACTTCTCTGATATTTTTGCCAAAGATGCATAACATGACTCTAAGCATGATGAAATACCAGACAAACTAAAATTGAGGAACATTCAACAAGATAACTGGCCTGTTGTCTTCCAAAGTGTCAAGGTCATGAAAGACAAAGAAAGACTGAGGAACTGCTGTGGTTTGAAGATTAAAGAGACATGACTAGTAAATTCCATGTCTTATTCTGAACTGGACTCTTACTGTTAAGGACAGTATTGGAACATAGTGAAACAAGAATGGGGTCTGAGGATTTGAAGGTTGTAATGTATCAATATTAGCTTCTTATTTTAGATAGCCTTGTTGTGGTTATGTTAAAAATGTCTTTGGAGGAAATAAATGTTAAAGTAGTTGTGGCTGATGACACTTCCGGTCAGCAACTTTAATTTCAAATGGTTTAGCAAAATGAAAAGCTCTTTGTTCTGCATATCCAACTTCACTGCAATTATTTCAAAGTTTAAAAAAAAAATTCTCCTTGCCACCCCCCTCAATTGCATAGATCTTAAAACCAGTGGCATTTAACAGTGCCATGAACCCAAAGGCAAATCTATGTGCAATAAATATAGTCATGGAACAAATGGGACTGATGGAGTATACTCTCCTTAATTGCAATCTTGAGGAAGTAAAATTACAAGAATTATTTCTTGAGCATTTATTTCGTGCCTGTTACTGAATATATGTTATTTCTAATCTTTTACTAATATTCACTAGTAAAGTCTAGGAAAGTGTGTCTCAGGCAAACTAAGGCACACTGTTAGGAAAGAGTGCAGCTGGGATTTCAACCACCACCTGTCTGGCTTGAGAACTCGCCGTCTGCTGTGTTATGCTGCCACCGCATCCTCCAGGAGCTAGAGCTTTCATGTTCATGGTTTGATTTGGGTGTTCCAGATTATTTCCATTTCCTCAGATATTTCCCACATCAGCCAGACACAAATCTGAATTCCTCAGTGTTTAGTAATATCTTTGAGATAAGGACATTTTTCAGAAGCCCGTGGAAAGGTAATCACTAATGAATGGGTTAATTTCCATGGAGAAATGAGGAAGGGAAATAGTGGTACTTTATATTTCTAGGAAAATTAGAGCAAGGGGACAAGCTGGGGGCTGGGAATTGGAAGAACTGGGAGAAGGGTAATCTCTAACAGGATAGGAACGTTTTGCTTAGAATTGTGTCTAGTACATAACAGGTACTCAATAAATAGACTTTGAATGACTGAATGAGTAAATTGGAAACAAGGGAATTCCAAAGAAAAAAATTTGTCCTACTTTGCCATTTTGCCCAAAAGTTATTTGAGTTCCAGCCAATATGTGTCAGAAGTATTTGGGAGAGTACTGTGGGTGCAGCTGATTTAGCTACGTTGGGTCGCTGCTGCTTAAGCAGTATGGATTTCTGTAGGGAACATTTAGACATATTTTTCCATGATGTCTATTAATCCTAATGTAAATCTTTTTGATGCTGCATAATGAATGCTAATCATGGATAAAAGAGAGATGATGACTGTTCAAGTGCACTATAATTTGATTTGGCATATCCCAAATATTTTTGTCCCCTGATAAAGCTCTCACAATAAATGTCTAAGTGTTCCTGCCAGAAGATATCAACATGACAAATATAGCCAAACTATCCAGTGTAGGTCAGGAATGACTTCCAAATGTGGAACAATTCCCAAGTGTCTCTAGATAATACAACACCAAAGACAAGGTGTTCTTTGGTGATTGGTATTCTTAGATCCAGTTGTTGACGGCAGTAGAAAATGTCACCATGCAAACCAAACCTCAGAATTCCCAGCAGTCTTAATGGATGGAACCCAGCTTGCAAGTCTGTCCAGAATCAAGTGGGAATTAATTCTTTGTAGACACCATGTGTCAACCTAATTGGGATCCCTTCCCCCCTGAGTTATTGGCAGAGGAAAATATAGTGTCAGTTGCATTGTTTTCTCACCTGAACCATCGTTAGTTCATACTAGTGTCAATGTGAACAGCAGAAACAGAGAAGGATTAAAGTAAGTTTAAAACTTCAGAATGTTTGAGCTCCTTTGTTTAAACTCTTTGCTCATGTGATATGTTTTTAGTTATGAGAGAAAATAGAAATGTCCTGTTTCTGAAATTCTTTTGGTGTATCACCAAGTGCTTTATCTTTCCCTGCCACACTGCAGATCAACATCTGTGTGCCCATCCTTACTGTAGTCCTCTATTTAATGTAGGTGCTGCATGTAATCCTACAGGTAAGGCTATACATATTTTCCCATTCCTTTTACAGAGGTCATGGATAAAGATAGAGTACTTCTTATGAATTATTTACCTTGATTGATGGGGCCACAATCTACCCAATAATCTAAACTAGAAATTTAGGATTCATTCTTCACTTTTTCCTTCCCTCTCTTCCCCCAACTCTACCCTAAGTTATTTCCAGTAATCATGTTCTGTCGATTGTGCTTTCTAAATATTCGTAGAATTATTCCCTGTCTATACTTAACTACCACTTTCTATCTTTTGACTCCCTCTGGAGTCTCTCAGATTACTTCAAGAATGCCCTAACTTACTTCCTTGCATCTAATCTTGCCCCCATCAAATCCATCCTCCACATAACAGAAAGTTTTAAAATCTTACTTAAAATTCTCAAATAGTCCACCATAAATTGGTCTACAAGAAGGAAGAACTTAACTGTCTTGTTCAATGTTGCATCCCCAGTGCCCAGAACATTACCTGACACAAAGTGAGCACCAACAATTATATGTTGAAGGAATGAATGTATAGTTCTGAACCAGAAGAGCATGACAGGCTTACTGGGGTCTATTCCTCATACTGCACACACCAGCTCTCCACTGGTGTCTCTGCCAAGTTCCTGACCTAGAGGACAGAGTATGTTTTTTAGCATCGTGTGCCAGGGACTTCCTGAGCTGACCTCTGCCTACCATCTCAGCACCAGCTCCTGCAACACCTTTTAATTCTGTACATTCAAGTAATGATAAATTACTTACAGCACTGACACGCTGCCCCAGTTTCATGCCCTGTTCATCTGAAATATATTTTACCTCTTCTTTGTCCCTACCAGGAATTTTTCTCTGGTTAGTCCCCTTTTCTCCCCTGCAGCCACACCAACACACATTCCTCAGACTAAGGAAGATACTCAGCATATCCTGTGCCTTTAACTGTTGTTGTCTTTATTACCTTGCTCTGTAACCATCTGTTCAAGCATCATTCATCCTCCCTAGAGTATCATGTTTTGGGATTAGAGACCATGATTTTCTCACCTTTGTATCCTTAATCCAAAGCACAGGGCTTGCTACACACAATGAAAGCTTGTTGAATGAATAAATGATGCTCAAGTTAGAGAGAAAAATAGTTGAAGTATGGATTATGCTGTATCTGTGCTTCCATTGTGTTGTGTTTTTAACATTAAGATACTCTCTTGATTAAGCCTTTTGTTTCTCTGAGCAGTGAGCAGTGATAAAAAGTATATTAAAATTTCAGCAGTCGGATCACATTTCAACATTGTATTTTTGCCTTTTCTCAGAACAAACCCAGACTTCTCTAACACTTTTTTTGCTGGCATCTGTATTCAAGATGTTAGCTTTCACCCATAGCAATCGAGTATTACCAATCATAATAGAAATGTTAAGGAGATCATTGCTTAAATTTGTGACTTTATCTTTCTTTGCTAAGACTGTTTGCTAGTGTTCTATCTTTAGTGAACAGAGTTCACACAAGCTCTGTCTGACCAAGTCTCTTAACACCATATTTCAGATGGAATGTGAAGACTTTTGTGCAGAGCTGCTTTTTATGTGGCTGCGAAGTCTGTCCTTTAATTAGCATTCCTATCTGTTGTTTGCAAAGCATGCTGTTTAATCCAATTTGTATATTGAAAAAAAGAGAAAACACAGGAGTATTTCTTGCACAAAGAGACAGTGACAAAAAAACATGTTTGGATTTCTTTAATCAAAAGGATATGAACCACTTAGGCTTGGACGTTCATTATATCTGCAGAAATTCTGATGGACATGAGACCCAAGGGCAGTGGGCTGGGGAGCCATGCACTGGGGCTGAGGCTGAAAACCCAGCTGGACACAGGGTGTCTCTCTGAGAAGCATGGTTGCTAGTTTTGTTAGAGGTAGTTGATGGTCAATAGGGACTGGCTTTGTCACTTCTACTCTTTTGAACTGAGCCTGATGGGTCTCTTGTTAACCGTGGAGATGCTACCTCTACGCCCACAGCACTGTTCAATTCATTATGCCCTTTAGACAAGTGATTGAGTCCGCTGGTAATACCTTTAATGGATGCCGTGTTGCTAACCCAAGAAAGCTGGGGATGGAAGAGACAGGTACTTATTTTTAATGGGGTCACCCTGTATCAGGTGAAACTCTTTGCTTATGGGTCAAATGCAAGTGTCACACTGAGTGGATGTTTCAATAAGACGAGCCGGGCGTAGCGCTTGTTCATGCTACGGTTCCTTAGCCACCTGTCTTTGAAAGTATGTGCTGCTAACAGGCTTGCAAGTCATCCTTGTTGACAACTGGTGGCATGGAATAGCAAGACTCAAAGACAGAACTTGGCCTTTTTTTTTTTTTTTTCAATTTACGTATAATAATTTTGTCTTTTTGATATTTCAGACACTGATAATTCTAGTAATTTGAGCTTCTCTTTGTCTGCTGTGGGGCAGGTTTTGGTAAAGCATTAGATTTTTTTTCTTGCCTTTTTGAATAGGATTGACCTCAATTGCTGTAGTAAAGAATCTTTGTATCGCGGAATTTATATCTTTGGAATCACCTTCCCTTTCTTCATACTTCTCACCTTCAGTACTTTCAAAAATACTATTAGTAAATTAAATCAAGAAAGCCAACATTGTTATTCTACCCCTAGGAGTTTGGCTATACAACTAAAATATGTTTATACAACTAAAGTTAACTCATAAATACAAAACAATAGGTTTATTCAGTTCAGGCTGGGACATTAAAAATGTATTAAGTAACTACCATATTCCAGGCTTTTGTCTAATTATTGGGGGTATAAAATATATTAGACAAACTACTATAAGAATCTTATAATCTAGTTGGTGAGTAAAGTCACCTGAAAAGAGTGTTTGACTCCAATGTGGCAAATTCAGTGTGAACTCTGCCATGCAGGGAGAGAAGGGGCCTTTGGGGCAAATTGTCGGAGGGAAGGTTGGGCAGAGGAATCAAAGAGAGATTCCAAGAAGGATAACTTCAAAGCTTTATTTGGAACAACGTGTAGGGACTTTGCAGGTTGGAAGTGTGTTCAGTGAGTGTGGCGGTGTTTGCTATATGTATGTGTACGCATGTGGATGTGGGAGGAGCAAACAAGAGGGGGAGGCAAAAAGCTTGAGTCAGAGAAGGAGCATATATAGAAAGGTTAGACTTTTATTAAATATAGCAATTAAACAGATGGGTGTCATATAGAGAAAATATATTATTGGTTGACTTTTTTTTTTCAATCAGTTGGTTTGCAACCAGTAACAAATAACTCTTAATTCTGCAAAAGCAAATGCATTGTTAATTTATGAGGAAGACCAAATGACACATGACTCTGCTAAGCAAGCATCATATTATACAATCTTTTACTTTATAAATAGAAATAATTTAATCATTATTTAAAGAAATATTTCAACCACATCACAGAAAAATTTGGAAAGTGAAGGGGAAAAAAAAGAAATTCACCACCATATCACAATGACTACTGTCATTTATTTTGGGATCTTTCCATTTCTTCAAATTTCTTTTTTTTTTTTTTTTTTTTAGTGTACATACAATAAAGTTCACTGTCTTTTTCGGTAAAGCTCTGAATTTGGATGAATGCACAGGGCCACATAATCATCACCACAATCAGGATACAGAACAGTTCCATCACCCTAAAAATAAAATATCTTTTTGCTTCCTTTTTGGAGTCAAAAGACCCTCCTCTTACTCTTATGCCTAGAAACTACTGATCCAGTCCTATAGTTTTTCCTTTTCCAGAAGGTCATATAAATAGAGTTATACAGGTTGTAGCAAAATATGCTTAGCTTCCTTCACCTAGCATAATGCATTTGAGATTCATCCGTGTGGTTGCATGGAGCAGTAATTCTTTTTTTTTTTTTTTTTTTTTTTTTTTGTATCTCTTGAGTATTCCATTGTATGGCTGTTCCACAATTTACCAGTCACCAGTTTAAGTACATTTGCATTGTTTCCCATTTTTAAAGATTATAAATAAAGTTGCTAGAAACATGCATGTATGTTATTTTTTGTGTGTGACTATAAGTTTTCATTCCTATAAGTAGGATTGTTGGGCCATGTGGTAGATGTATGTTTAAATTTATAAGAAAC
Organism: Camelus dromedarius; assembly: GCF_036321535.1. Lineage (NCBI taxonomy): Eukaryota > Metazoa > Chordata > Mammalia > Artiodactyla > Camelidae > Camelus > Camelus dromedarius. The sequence continues at coordinate 76,538,379 of NC_087436.1, forward strand.
TGCAAAACTGTTTTTAAAGGAACATTAACATTTTGCATCTCCACTAGAAGTGCATGAGAATTCTAACTTGAATCCTCATCAGCGCTTGATATTGTCAATTTTTTAAGCTATTCTAATATATTTGTAGTTGTAATTCATACAGGTTTTAATTTACACTTCCTTAAAGACTAATGCTGTTAAACATTTTTTCTTATGTGTATTGCCATCCAGGTATCCTCTTTGGTCAAATATTTATTCAAATCTTTTGCCTATTTTAAATTATGTTTGTTTTCTTTCTAAGCTGAGTTTTGAGTTCTTTTCATATTTGTGATATAGTCCTTTGTTATATGTGACTTGGAAATACTTTTTCTTTCCTATCTTTTCATGCCCTTGATAGTGTCTTGTGCAAAGCAAAAATTTTAATTTTTCTGATGGAATTCTATGTATCATTTTTTTCTTATATAGATAATGCCTAAGGTGTAATTTTTTCATTTCAAATACCTTTGTAAATACCTGTAGCCTTAGAATGAGTGCAATTTTTAATTCTCTATTTTCATTAAATATTATATCAAGAGCACCTTTTGGTGTTTTATATAGTTTCTACAATCATTATTAAAAATAACATATTTTTCCATAGAGGATGGTAATAAATTCACTCATTCAGCATAAGTTAATTGAATGCCTATGATATATAAAGCATCATAGTAACAAGCAAAACAATAACAGTCCTTGCTTTCACATTAAGGTTACATTCTAGTATAACGTTCTCCAAAGTTACTTGATTTATTTCTTAAAAATGTGGATTATCTAGTTCTTTCTCTTAAAACTGTTAATAGATACAAGGTGCAGCCAAAGAATTTTTGTTTTACGAGTGCCTATGTCAAATTTTTAACAATTAATCACATGAATATTTACAAAATATTACATCCTGTTTCATAATTATTTTAACCTTATTGAATATTTACATTGCTTTTTGTGTTTCTATGATAAACAAATATGTTAACAATATACTTTCATTATTTTTAGCAAAGTCCACCAACATAGGATAACAGTAAAGATAAATATTAATGGCTGATAGATCTACATGTATATGTACCTTGTGAAAACAAATTACGTTCTGTTCAGATAAACCCTTTGGTAGCTGATAACACAATGTCCAGATTGCTTGAAAAGCGGGTATTAGTATCTCGTCTTTATGTGGACTGAACTTGAGTCCATATTTATAGGAATAAAATTACTATTTCTTTTTAGGACTAATTCTGATGAGTGGTATGAATGAAATTTATATAGTTTGCCTGAGAATGCCATCATGTAATCTCAGAAAGCTGCAGCTATGTGGGAAGAGGAACAAAATGCTGTGAAGTATCTATGGAGTAGGAAAATATGGAATTTCTCAGCCAAGCAACTGATGTTCTTTTCAGCAAAAGTGGTAGCCCAGCTCTACTGTATTTCGTTTTTCAAGCTTGTAGCTCTGCATTCACTCTCAGAGGTGGGAGAACAGAATACCCAGGAAAGTCGACAAAATGCACATGATTATTGTGATTGTGTCCGAATATGAGTTGAAATGACACATTAAGACAAACCCATTCCTTTCGCTGACCTTAGCACTGCCTCAGGCTTTGTCAAGACAATGCATTTACCTGACTATCTGCTTCGTGAAACTCCAAACTCCTTAATTGCTTTAAAGAATGTAACTATGGAGAATAAGGAAATTTTTATTTAAGTAGAAGTTTGTTGGTCTCTTACTTCACACAGATATGCACAATGTATCTTTCTAGAAAAAAATTCTAGAACTTTCAGACTGGTGGAATACAGTATTTAAATAATGGTGAGTAAAGTTCAAATATCTTCTGTTCATTATAAACTGTGAAAAGGTGTAAAATTGAGAAGGGGCAGGTCTACAGAAAGAACATGTTTATTATGAAAAATGTATATTCATTACCTAGTTTTCAGATCATAATTACTACATCCTACATGGTATAACTTTTTTAAATAATTATTTTCACCAAGCTCTAAAAAAATCTCTTAAGTTCAACATTTTGGAAAGCACAAAAATATTTCAAGGTCTACATCTGAGAATTTTAGCCCTGAGAATTTTGTACCCATTTTTTCAGGATTGAAGATTCAGCCCATTTATTTAACAAATTCCTACTAGTTCTTAAGAATATGAAAGATACTCAGCTCACCAGGAGGAAAAGGAGAAAGGAACTAACCTTTACTATACTCTGGCTACTGGCAACTTTGCATGGTTCCTCTCATTTGACCTTTACCATAATCTTTTAAAGTGGCATAAACATTTTAGGGATGATGGAAACTAAGTCAGAGAAACCCCAAAGTGAACCTTTTAACCTTGACCTCTTGCACCTCCCAAGCTACTAGAAAAAGTGATCCTTTTTTAATGAAGTGTGATTAGCTGACCTCACAGGTATATTATTAATTGATGTCAGAAATAAAATGATAAGAACATGTCACATCATTACAGGGCTCCTTGTCAACTTCTGAAGACACTCAAGTAATGCACGTAATACTTAATATGTTTGCAAGATGAATGGGTCTAAATGGTTGCCTATAACAGCTTTAGAAAAGTAACACAATCTCCTTACTAAAGCATTTATCTGCAAATGAATCAATTAATTTCTGTCTCTCGTTGAACACTTATCAAGCAAATATTATGAAACTGTTGCTTTAATCCACAGTATCACTTTTTAAAATCCAACCAGGATTCTGTGATCCCCAATTTATAGATGAGGAGACTAAGGCTTAGGTTATGTTAAGGTGATTCCGGCCGTCAGTGGCAGAGCCAGGATTTCACTGAGGTCAGCTTAAATCAAAGTCCATGGCATTGCCTTTGTACAAATTCTTATCTAGATGGTTAACAAACTGCTCAATCTACAATGCATGTTACACTTTCCACCTTAAATTTTTACATTTCCTCTCAATGGACATCCTGGCAATTCCACCTGAAGCTTACTTTTTTTCTTTTCTTATACTTGGTTCATCATTCCTTCTCTCCAGGTTGGTATCTGAGAAAATCTCCCAGTTTTACTTTAATTGGCATTGGCAACATGTGGTCTCTGATAAAAAGCATATTTTCTTTCGAGATTGCAGTCATCAGTTGGGCTCATTTTTCTTGGCCCCTCCATCAAGCTGAACTTATTTAGAAAAAGAAACAGCAGCTTGTGGGTTACTAAATGCCAGAGAGCTGAACTGAAAAAAAGAGAGAGAAAAAGTCACATAGGAAAACAACTTAAAAATACATTTAGAAAGCTTGTGTGTGTGTGTGTGTGTGTGTGTGCACGCATAGACTAGCATCAGTCACTCCGTTCACATATTAATATATATGCAGGACTAGTCTGTGTATGCAGAACTCTTAAAGGGCATGATTTTTGCCCGTAGCCTATTTATTCCAAACACAGCTAAATGAGGAGGCCAAATATAGAAAGTGATGCTCCAGGGGCCCTACGGCCCATATAGAATTTAAACTCAAATGATTTGCAAAATCACTGCTAAGACAGCTTGCTCATACTGTCAGCGTGCCAGCACCAGAAGCTTGTCGTGTATTTTTGTCTTGGCAGATGTACATTCTGTTATAAAGGTCTGTTCATCTGATGCCTTTCTTGTTTTCAGGTAATGCTCAGTGCCTTCCTGCGGGGGGGAGGAAAGTGGTGAACCTGTGTTGCTTCTCCCTGTCCTGCAGGAGAGGCAGTCTGCATGCTGACTCTGACCATGGGGCCAGTGTCCTGCTTTACCTCCATCCCGGGTTCATTTCTGCAGGTCACACGTGTTCTCATTTCTTTCTTTTCCTATGATTCCATTCGATGTCCAGTGTTTGCCAGGGCAGAGGGAAATAAACCAGTGTTAGATGATACCAACAATGATTACATCTCCTTAAAAGTCACCTTAGGTTTGAAGAGTTTTGAGGTTTCTATTTTTTTTTTCCCAAGATTAAAACATGGTTTCCCAAACTGATTAGCATAGTTTTTAAGGCACTCTGAAGTGTTTGTTAGGCTTGCATGCTGGTCTCCATATGCCTCTTTTCAATTACATGTGCTGCCACAAGGATGGCTAAACGAAACGCTTCTTTAAAAACAGAAAGCAAACTGTTAGGCTTTGTGCAGTGTAACTAGTTAGAGCACGACATCTCAGACTGCCCTGATTGCATCACTAAACTGCTAAATGTTCTGTTTGCAGAAATAGCCATTAAAATGAATCTTAAATTGAGAAGCTCCATGGGAATTAAAGGGGAGGTAGGGGAATTGGAAAGGATTGAAAGAATTTGATAGGGAGTTTAGAGCGTAGTTATCCTGGAGGCTAGATAGATCTTTAGAGGGGATTTTTGTTACTGATGGTAATAAAAGTAATCATCATCATAATAATAGTTCTATCTAATGTTTATTGAACACTTCTTGTGTGTTAGGCTTGATTTTAAGATCTTCACATTATGTCAATTTATTAATCCAGTTAATTAATCATCACACAAATCTATAAAGATTATAATCTTACATATTAGGAAACTGAGACAGAGAGATTTAGTAATTTTCCTAAGGGCAGACAGCTGATCAAGATCAGGTCGTGTGGTCCAGAGTTTACATCTTATTTTAAGGTACTTGGAGAAACAAATGCAAGGATTATATTAGGAAGCCTTTTGTTCATCTTTTCCTGTGCTGCTGTACCCTGGGTTATGTTACTAGATTGTAAATTCTCATGTGTCACCCACTAGAGTGCCTGTCATATAACCAGTTCTTAGGAAATGTTTGTGCAATGATTGAATAAATGAATGAATGATATCTTACTTTCTGGAAAGTGCCATAAGTAAACCAATTAGAGTGCAAAACAAGACATCAGTTGGACAAAACAAACAAACAAAAACCAACTTGTGAAATATCTATTCAGCTTCTCATTTACTTTCTTTTTCCAGCTTTATTGAGATATAATTGACATACAACATTGTGTAAGCTTAGGGTGTATGGCGTGATGATTTGATACACATGTATATTTAGAGATACTTTGCTACAATAAGGTTAGTTAACACATCCTTCACCTTCCATAATGTTACTGTTTTCCTGCTGCTGCTGCTGCTGCTGCTGCTGTTAGGTGAGAACATTAAACCTCTACTCTCTTAGAAACGTTCAAGTATACAGTATAGTATTGTTAACAATTGTCAGCATGCTGTACGTTAGATCCCTGGTACTTATGCATGTTATAACTCAAAGTTTGTACTCTTTAACCAATATCTCCCCATTTCTCCTACCCATCAGCCCCTGGCAACCATCATTCTTCTGTCTGCTTCTATGAGTTCAATGGTTTTAGATTCCACAGGTAAGTGAGATCATACAGTATTTGTCTTTCTCTGTCTGACTTATTTTACTTAGAATAATGCCCTCGGGGTTTGTTGATGTTGTTGCAAGTGGCAGGATTTCTTTCTTTCTCTTGTCTGAATAATATTCCACAGGGTATACTATACATGCCACATTTTCTTTGTGCATTCATCTGTCAGCAGGTACTCAAGTTGTTCTCGTGTCTTGGCTGTTATGAATAGTGCTGCAGTGAACATGGGAGTGCAGATATCTCTTTGAGATTGTGATTTCATCTCCTTCAAATGTAGACCTACAAGTGGGATTGCTGGATCATATGATAGTTCTATTTTTAATTTCTTGAGGAATCTTCATATTATTTTTCATAGTAACTGCACCAGTTTACATTCCCACCAACAGTACACAAGGGTTCCCTTTTCTCCATATCCTCACCAGCATTTATGTTATCTCTTATTTTTTGGATAGTAGCCATTCTAACAGGTGTAAGGTAATAGCTTACTGTGGCTTTGATTTTCATTTCCCTGATAATTAGTGTTGCTGAGCACTGTTTCATACACCTATTGGCCATTTGTATGTCATCTTCAGAAAAATGTTTATTCAAGTCCCCTGCTCATTTTAAAATTATATTATTTGTTTTTGTTTGTTTGTTTTGCTATTGAGTTGTATGAGTTCCTTATATATATTGAATATTAACCCCTTATTCAATATCTGATTTGGAAATATTTTGTCCAATTCTGTAGGTTGCTTTTTCATTTCTGTTGATAGTTTCTTTTGCTGTTCAGAAGCATTTTAGATTGATGTAGTCCCACTTGATTTTTGCTTTTGTTGCTTGTACTTTTGGTGTCATATTAAAAAAAATCAAGAACAAAAATCAAGATTGCCTAGACCAATGTTATTTTCTCCTAGGAATCTTAAGATTTCAGCGCTAATGTTTGTCTTTAGTTCATTTAGAGTGATTTTTTTTGTGAGTGGTGTAAGTTAGGAATCCAGTTTCATTCTTTTGCATGTACCTATCCAGTTTTCCCAACACGATTTATTGAAGAAACTGTTTTTTTTCTAATGACTATTCTTGGCTCCCTGGTCAAATATTAGTTGATCGAATATGTATAGGTTTATTTTCTGGGCTCGAAATTCTGTTCCATTGCTCTATGTGTCTGTTTTAATGCCAGTACCATGCTGTTTTGATTACTATAGCTTTGTAATATAGTTTGAAATGAGGACATGTGATGCTTCCAGCTTTGTTCTTTTTCAAGATTGCTTTGGTTACTTGGGGTCTTTTTTGGTTCCAGATGGATTTTAGGATTGTTTTTTCTGTATCTGTGAAAAATGCCCCTGGAATTTTGATAGGGATTGCATTGGATCTATAGATGATTTGGGGTAGTAGTGACATTTTAACAACATTAACTCTTCGAATTCATGAACGGGCTTTTTTCCATATATTTGTGTCTTCCTCAATTTCTTTTTGTCAATGTCTTGTAGTTTTTGGTGAATAGATCTTTCACTTCCTTGGTTAAATTTATTCCAAAGTACTATTGCTTTTGATGTATTGTTAATAGGATTGCTTTCTCTACTTCTTTTTCAGATAGTTTATTATTGTATAAAAATACAATTTATTTCTTTTATAAAATATTACTCTTTTATTAGATTAAGAGGCAGTACAACATGGTAGAAAACACATGCACATTAATTTGAGAACCAGCTCAAGTTCTAAGCTCCAAGGCAGTCACAAACTCACCATTTAATTTTATTTGGACATCATTTCCTCTGTTGGGTAAATAAGAATATTTATTTAAAGGCAACTCCTTCTAACTCTGATGTTCTGTAATATTTTCAAACAATTGAAATTAGAAATCATCTTTTTTTTTTTTTTTGATGAAAATACTTCCTGAGTATCCATGGAATGGATCTAATGTATCTATTTACAAGCTTGGAAAATGTTACTTTCACCAGTGCTATTAAAGTTACATAATATCAGAGAAAGAAGGAAGGATATTTTATTTTTTGTAAATAAAGTGAAGAAAGTTGTTTAGAATACAGTGGAAGTTGTTGAGTTCAATGATGTTAGTACACAATAGAAGATCCACAAAAATACGTATGAAAAAATTATTAAATTTTCACATCACAATGGAGTCCTTTGGAATAACCATCAAATTCATTTGTCTTTCTTTTATACATTGGTTGTGTTTCTAAAAATTCTGTGTATATTTAAATAATTATAAAATGAGTACTATTTTAAACATACCAGAGACATTGATTATTTAATGGAAATATAGAGAATATAGAGAAGAATGGTTTGATAAATGCGTTCTCAAACTTTACAGGTTCATTTAAGTGAATTTTTACTTAGCAAATAAAGTTGTGATCCAGAATAGTACAAAATCTACAGGTACCACATCTACAGAAACATGAGAGCAGCCCAAAGACAGTTTTACTCATTCCTGGAATAGATTTAAACAGTGACAGGTATACCTGGTTACAGGAATCACAGGAAATCCAGACACATGGAAAACCAGATTTATACACATGATGAATTATTTTAAGGGTTCTCTGAACACCAATGCCATCATCCATCAATGTGAAGCTGCTTCTACAAATGTGCATGAATTTCCTGAAAGGATTTATAATCCAGCCAATACGGTACATTTTGAATGTGTTACAGAAAGGACAGATTTACAGGAGACAATCTGCCTTCATGATGATTGCATATTGTGGCATTTCTAGTCCATATGGATCAGTAAGACTTGGATAGCAGGCATTTGACCTTCAAAATCATGCAAATGTGAAAGCAGACTTCCACTCTTACAGCTGGGAACGTCAGTGGGACTTCTTCGGCTTGTTCTGGAGGCATTGATTAAAACATAATTTGACTTCTAAAAATTATTGCGGTTTGATTTTAATGCTTATTTCCCCCCATGGAGAATGATTTAGTCTTCTGCTCCCCTCATCCACATTCCTTCTGGCTAACCTTCGCTCATTAGCACCCAGAACTCAAATACTGATCATTTAAGAGAGAACTTGCTAACTCAGAGCCACAGGCTAACTATAAGCAAGACATCAAACCTTTTTGTTCATGCCAGAGTTAATCTCCAGTAATAACTTCTGAAAACCTTTGAAAAGGTCTCAGAGTGGCTTTCTATCAGAGGCCTTAGGAAACTGCACACTTTCTCACTGCAAAACCTTGATCATGCCAGATATAATCAGACTGTTTATCTGGCAATGTTAATTTTCTGGGTTTACAGTATAACAATTCTCCAAGATTATTGGAACAGAATCACAAGAAGTTATATCTGTTAATCGGCCAATTTTTTTTTTTTTTGCATTTTAAAAATTCAGTGCAAAATGGTATCACATTTTCTACAGCGCAGACAAGACTGTGCTTGAATAAATGCATTTTGCCAAAGCAAAAGTAATGTAAAAAAATCTCAAGATTGAGAGAAACAGTTTCAACAGTTTCCCTCTTTGTGATATAAGGCTTTGAGAACCCTGCAGGGAGAGGCAGACTAGAAGAAGATACAAGCATCTTTGTGACCACACTCTGCCAAGCTGAAGATAACAAGCAAAACTCTTATCATAAAGGTGAAAAAAAAAAAAAAAGCTCTCAGCCCCATATCTCTACTTCTAAAGAGGCAAAATCTTCCCACCCTAGCAACTCTAAGTACTTCAGTTACTCCAGAGTCTTCTGTAAAAGGATGGCTTGTAAACTGGTCTAGACAGGTTTTGGACTTCTGGCAATAAGCCTTAAGGAACTTATTTGTTTGCTATTTTGTGTATTCCTGCTTTAAGATTGTGCTTATAACAAATCATTTTAAACTTATTATGAATTCTTTACTGTTTAGGACAAATATTCTTACATCACCTGACTCCTGTCTCATAACTCAATTTAACTATTTCTCAAATGGAAATTTCTTTCTTCTTGCATTAATCAGCTATAAGTTTTACTAGTTGCAAAGTTTAGTGTCTCCAACTGCTTATGATTAGAACAGTGTTTTCTCGTTTTGTTTCTGGAAAGTGTAAACATCCAGTATACTCAGAATCCAAAGCACTCAATACTAACAGCAACTGGCATTTATTAACAGAACACATTATGTGTATAGTGTATAGGTCCTAGTCCTTTCCATGCGTTTCTGCTCATTTATTTCTCCTTACAACCTCATGAAGCAGGTGCTCTGGTTGTCCTCATTTTACAGATAAAGACAGTGAGGTCTAGAGAAGCGGGGCAGTTGCCAGCTGTCCATCTTTGGTCGCATTTGGGCCTCGTGACTCAGAGTTTGAAACCAAGCAAGCAGTCTTTCCCAAGAGCCGACAATCTTTACTGTTTGCCCGTACAAAGAGAAAAAGGGCAAGGCACTGATGAATATTTATTCTCATTGTTTATGGACTTGCTCAATTGCTAGCTTCAATCAAAAAGTTCAATAGAAAATTGAAAATCCTCATGAATTGTAAAGTCACCCTATTAGAAAGGTAAAATGATAGCTCAGCACCTTGAAAGTACAGATGCCAGAAACTGGGACTGTGATGGATGGAAGTGACCATTAGGAGGCAAGTCGTATTCTCATATAAGGTCTCAGTTTCCCCCTTGATAAAATAAATCATTGGAATGGACAAGTTCTGAGATCCTCTGGACCTGACGTTTTAAGACGTTATGATAAATCTTTAGTGGTAGTGATTACAGTTGTAGTTTAGAATATTGCTTTTATTGATAAAATTTGATATGTACAATCATAACTTAGAATAAACAGAGCACAGGCTGCTCACTGTTTCTTTGCAGAAAAAGAATCCTCATCTGGAAGTTTCTCTTCTTGCTTATAAAGACCACTACATAATTCAGTACAGAAGCCAAGAAAGGTATGATTTCCGCTCCTGAAGAACCAGTGTGGCACATTCCAAAGAGACTTTTATAAAAGGGAAATTGGAGATTGCTTCTTATAAGAATTTCCTGCTTTTGGTATAATCCTACTATTCATATTTGTGTAATCTGTCAACCTAAAATGGTCTTGCATACCACATATATACATTTAACATCCCTTGGGGAATGTTAGGACATTGTCTGTAAATATTTGGTGGGGGGGTGTTGAACATTCCCTTAAAAATTACACATGAACACAGTATTTGGCATGCAATTTTTCTGTGTTCTGTGTTTGAAGTCCTATCACATTAACTTTTGCTTAGAGATCTTTGTGATCCTCAGAAAGGTATAAAAAGTTTAGCAAAGAGCAAAAAAGAATTTAGTATGAACGGAGCGGGAGTATTTTTCCCCTAGAGATCCATCATCAGGCTTTGGGCAAAGTGGAGGAAATCCTTTGAAATAATACTCAAGATTTTTTTGTATCTGCATACAAAAAGAGCCACCATATTCTCAAAATAATGAAAATAATTTGATAGATGCTGAGAGGCTAGGATCCAGGAAGGGAAGCTGCTTGTTTATGGTAAAAACATCTGTTCCACTAAACTCGTGTTACCCCTCACCCTTGCTTCCAATGTCACCGGATACCCCTCCTCGCAAATGCTCTTAATAGCAGAATCCCTTAAGAGGTAATTAGCTGATCCACTACTCGTTTGCTCTGATTCCTTTTCCATCCCCTTGTTCTGCATTTCAGGAAACTCTATCTTCTAGATTCTCTTGTTTTCTTGCAAATCAAAGCCCTAATAGAAGAGTGGAGGGGAGAAAGGGAGGTCAGAGCAACCCCTGGCCCTGTCTCCCTGGGCGTTTCCACAAGCGGCTGGCCTCCTCCAGGTGCTCACTGTGGTTCCAGCTGCCATGGGGAACTCTTCACATGGTTTTTGCCCTGAATGGCCCTGGCTTCTGGGTTCTGCAAACACCACCTCTTTTTGTTCCTCCAGCTCCAGGGATGGTACTTTCTGTTGTTGCTGATTTTTGGTTTGTCTCACTGTCTCCTGTTTGACTTCCAGATCTCCCTATATAACCTTGAACTAAATATCTTTATTAGAGACAGCTACGGTGGCTCCTGTTTTCCTGATTGGGCTCTGATGCGGGTTAACTGGTTGTAGGTGTGCTGTTTCTGGTACAGGGGATAAAGGGAGTGAAAATAAGTATTACAGAAAGCAAACAGATCTGAAATATTAGATGAAGTAGTCATATTACGACAATATGGACAGTTTCCATGACTCACCACTCAGTTTCATCAAAACCTGTTAGAATACCTGATATCCTTCATTATCATTCTCACTTTCAAACGACTTCTTGCTGCATTTTGCACCATGGAGTCTACGGATCTTTCTCTGTCAAGTTATATAATCCCAGAATGATTTAAAAACATAAATTGCCTGAGGTTGAATTAAATTCTTTGTAACTGCTTTGAAGTGAAGGAACCGTGACATGAGTGCAGGTGTCATTTATAAATGCACAATTTCAGCCAAAGAAAATATGTAGACAAATAGATCTGCAGGTTTCCTACATTTTCCGCTGTGAGGTTCAGTGGGTAAGCAGCAGTCTGGAACTCAGAAGCTTTTTGAAATATCCTCTACTCTGCCCCTCATGTTCAGTGACCTTGAGTAAGTCACTAAATTGAAGGCAACTCTGGCTCTGGAGGGAATGATCAAGTGTCTGGGACAGCAACTCATTTTAAGAAAAAGATAAAACAGGCTTCAGAGATGTTCAATGCTAGAAAAACTTAACAAACAAAATAACATTTGGAGGTGTCCATGTGCGTGAAGCCCTCTAGAGAGTTCTATTATCATAACCAATCATGTTTAGTTGTCTCTGTTTATGCTGATGCCTGGGAATTTATATTTCTAACACCCATTGCCATTAGCTCCATAGGTCCTCTGGAGAGGAATTCATTTTACAAATTCAAAGCAATCGCTTAGTTTTCATTTGCATTCAATTTCCCATCGTTTCCCTCTGCAATAAATGTCAGCTGGTTAGTGCAGAAAACACTGAGACTTAGGTTAAAAGTATTTGCAAACATGCAATCAGGAATTGACTAAAACAGTTTTCTACTTCTGTGTTTCATTGACTGCCATCTTCAGAACCACATGCCAGATTTCTTGGTAAAAGGTTACATTCCTCACTCAAGGGAACATTATCCCTAGGCCTGACCTTGTTTTTAAGAGAGCTGAACATCACACTACTCACTCTGGAAATCTCATAATCTGACCCCAGCATAGTCTGATTTAAGTTGCACTTAGAACAAGATGGTGAGATACTCGGCACACGTTTTACCCGCCTCCCTGTGTCTGTGATCATCACTCATGGCACTTTTTCTCACTAAAATCTTCACCCAGTATTTCAGGAAGCCTTTACCAATTGGTTGATGCTATTATAATTGATGTAATTATTCTTTAAACCTGCTTTGGGAATATAATGTGAGCCCTGTTTTAAAAAATTTTGTATTGAAATGTAGTTGATTTACAATGTTGGTTTCAGATATACATATACAAACATTTTTTTCTTTTCAGATTCTTTTCCATTATATGTTATTATAAGATATTGAATATAATTTCCCGTGCCATACAGTAGGTCCTTGTTGTCTATTTTATGTACAGTAATGTGTGTCTGTTAATCCCCAACCTCTAATGTATCCTCCACCCTTTAACACAGGGTTGACATCGGGTATTTATTTTAATATGAACCTCTTAGACAATTTTAGCAAATTAATGTCCTTCAGAAAGTATCATTGTGGGATTTAAAAAAAAAATGTTTTTAAATCCGGAAGAAAATACTGTGAAATTTGTTGGACGTAACTAGAATCCAAAACCTCTAGTATATAAATTTTCTCTAGGAACAGGGAAAAATGAAAGCTAAAGGCAGTGAGAGAACAACTGAGGAGACAGTTTTATTCCATAGGGATAGGGTTCTGAGACTGGAAGGGACGTCACCGGGGTATAACATCAGAATTGGAGCTAGGGCACATATAGTTAGGGGTTATTTAGTGATGATGAGAAGAGAATGTTTTGGTTTGACAAAAAATGTAGATACCTGACTTTGTTTAAGTAGTCTTTTTGTGTGTGAGGGGAGACGCTTAAGTGTAAAATTATAAGCTGGTTCTTTGGGAAATTTTTAGCAACAACCTGTGTGTAGGATTGATTCAAATAAATATTTATTGAGTAATTACTGCACACAAGACCCTGTTTGGTAATTTCACTCTTCACATATAAAATACAGATAACAATGCTTGACTTTTCTATTTCATGAGATTGCAGGGAGGATTAAATGAACAAATATGTATAAAAGCATTCTTGAAATATGAAGAACTATTTTTATTACAGTCATATTTTAATGATAATTATATTTATACAAGGAGGGAAAAGCTTAATAGGTATTAATCCTTAATCTGGAAATGTGAGGGAGGGAAAAATCAATAAGGGATTGCATGAGATTACTAAGCACAGTCTGGAACTTTAAGGCTACCATATATATTTTGAGACCTAGTGCAATGCCTGGCTCATAGAGGTACTCAGTAAATGTTGAGTAATTGAAGAAATGAACCAATGATTGAATTAAAAATGAACCTTTTGCCTTTGCCTTGCCCATAATTGTGTCTCTCTAGTCTGTTTTTTCATGCCACTTGGACTTTAGGCTTGCCATGTTTTCTGCGTCTTCATTAACTAAAGTTTTATGACAGCAGGAAGACTCTTTGCTGACCCCTTTCCTTCCATCAAGCCCTTGCATTCCCACAGGTGTTTGCAAAGTTCATCTTCCAGCTTCTATTCATTGTATGATCACCTTCACAAGTGCTTTCATTCAATTCCCATTTCTGTTTGAGAGACATTTAAATTTCTAGCCCTGACCCTGATCTTCTGACCCACGTTTACAATATCCTGCTGGATATTTCCTCATCAAGATGTTCTCTTCTGTCCCCTTCTTCCCCCGCTCATATCAATCATAAAGCCAATAATCCTGCTAAGAGTGCTGCAGTTACCATCATTTTGTTCCTCTCCCTTTTCCGCAGCCATCCTCCACTCCCACTTGACACCTCGTTCCCTGCTGCAGAGAGTTCTACATCTCCATGCCTGCAAACACATGCACTCCACTTTCTCTGCCCACTGCTGCTTCTTTGGGACTGGTGATTAACTTCTTTGGACTTGGGTCATCGCCTTCTAATAGTTTTCCCCAACATCTCATCTCCAAGCCTTTCCTACCATAGTGTATCAAACCTCTTGATAACAGGGTTAGCTCTCTGGAATACAGTCTGCTCAAGCAACCTCCTGTCACCACACTCTGCGTCCAGTGTGGCCCTGCCAGAACCTGCCCAGCTCTGCGTCATCTGTAGAATGAAGTGCAGACTCCGAATGTGCCTTTCAAAGCTCTCCGCAGTCTGAATTCTGCTTAGCTTTTAGCCTCTTCTCTTGGTTCACTTTCAGTCACTCTAGGCTGCAGTAATTTCAGAACTACTTACTCTTCCCAGAGCATGACTATCTCCATGCCTTTGTTTAGGGTGTTTCACCTGCCTAGGATGACTCTCTTTTTCCTTGTAATCAAATTCAGGCACAAGTCATTCCTGGATCTTCCTTTTAGATTCTAAAAAATGACTATCAGTCATTTGTTCATTTCTTGGAGTTCTCATTTAACGTTGCTTACTCTTCAGTTGAAATATCTGTATCATGCTTCGTATTATTACATGGAAATTTGGATGTGCTCCCTCCTCCCCCCACTGGGTGGAAGCCCTTGGACAGTGGAGATGATGCATTAATAATCTATGACCACTGCCCCACCCCTAAATACCAGACACACATACAATAATTGCTTATTAAATTTTTATTGAATTGAAGTTTTGTAGAACAATACTTTGAAATGTTATTAACACTTAAAATTAATAATATATGAAGAAAGTGAGCCTTGATTTATTTGCTGTGGAGTCAAGATAAATTAATTAGTGGAGAAAAATAATTGGGGCAATGTTTAAAGGAGATCTATTGAGCTTCACTTCTCATTTCTGTTTCATGTACATCCATATATGTGTAAGAAAAAACTTTAACTGTACACATGTTTTTATGCTTTCAGGCTAATTGATACAGAACAAGTAAAGAAGATAAAATTAGCTAATTCTGAGCAATAGCTAGTTGGGAAAGGAAAGACGTTAAATGACAAAGATGACTGTGATTAATACCAAACAAGATTTTTGTAGGATGAGTTGTTTTGGGCAAAATTTTTATAGATCAATTTCTGCTTCCTTTAGGTAATAGAACCATTCATTGTAAGGTCTGAACAATATTTTTAAATTTAAAGTAAGAGAAGAAAGTAGGAATGCTCCATGAGATAACAAAAAAATAAAGAAAAAAAATAACTTTCTCAAAATTAATGGTTATAAAGGTAATTCAATATAAAAAGCAACCAATGAATTATACAATTTGTGTTAAGCTGATCTCAGAATTATATAGTAATTTACTTGTGAAAGTATTTGCCAAATTACTGAGAATCAATTGAGAATATTTATCAGACTCAGATCAAAATACTGGTGACTCCAAGTATAAAAAATAGAAAGCTCTCATCCAACAAGCATATATGTATATGTATATAACTATCTTAATGCAGTATTAGACATAAAATGGAAACTAGTCCAATTATTTAAAGATCAGCAAAGTAACAAAAGGAAACAGCCACTCAAATGAATAATGAAATACATTTGATCTATAAATTTGTCCCAGCTTACTTAATCAAAATTGAGAATTGCAAAATTGAGAATTGCAGCTGTTTATAAAATTTTATTAATTTTATTTAGTATTTAAATGTTCTTCAACCTAATAGAGCTAGAGATATTTTTTATTAACTTTTAAAAAATATTTTTGATACAAATATCTAAAACCAATTTTCCAGAAAAGCAATTAAAATCAAAGAGTGGCTATAATTAGTATAAAAGAGCTAAGAAAATAACTTTGCTATTTAGATGTTAAGGTAGAAAAAGGTTATTCAAAAATTATATTGTTTTTAGTAAAAATCTATTCTCTGAGGGTGACACTTAGTGGGACACGTTCCCTGTCCCTCTGGCTATCGCTTCCTAAATATTCTAATAACTCAAGTAAACTGCCGGGACAAACAACGCAGCTATGAATGTGTCTGGAGATTCTGCATCTGCCTTCCTTAATCAACTTCCTTTCCTGAATATGAATTGCAGTAATGAGTCAATTAACGTCCTCAAATGCCAATGAGATGCAAAAGAGATTGGTAGTGGTGGTGGTGGCAGTGCATTTCAGGAGCTGTTCCAATGTCTGGAATTTAACGAGAATCACACACTGAGCTCACGACTGATTATTATCTCATGCAAACGTGACTGGCTGGCGCTTTCCCCTGCAGCCTTCCCCATGGCTCCCCCAAGAAAGTAGGCAAGACAAATCCAACCTTATTATCAAGAAAATCTCTTTGGTTTGCAGCCATTACTCCTAAGGCTTAACTTCAAACCTCCTTACTCAGATGAAAAGACATGCTCTTCGTAATTTTCCCTATCAATGTTTTGCATTGATTCTTTACACATATTCTGAAATTAAGACCCTTTTTGGTATATGCCAATAAGTAATTAGCAATCTATTTTCAAATCACAGCCTCTAAGTGCCATTCCTTCAAGGTGCATTTAAATAGTTTACTGTAATTTGTCTTCTGTCTGGCAGGTGTTTTAAATATATTACTGTCTATCAAAACACACTTGTTTGTTTTCTTTGATAGTTGTCTTTTATTGATGTATAATCGACGTGTAACATTATATTAATTTTAGGTGTACAACAATGATTTTGATACATGTATATATTGCAAAATGATTACCACAATAAATTTAATTAACATCCATTAGCACAGATGGTTACACCTTTTTTTTTCCAGTTCAGGTTTATTGTTTTCTTCCCATTTTACGGACAGTAGAAGTGAGGCTCAAGGAGTTGTTTATATAACTACTAAACATCAGGAGCAAATTGAAATCAGACCTATCAGCCTTCATGCCTGTTCTCTGCACTGTGAAACAAGGCTCACAGCTGTGTGAGTTTTGATTTCCTACCTGTTTATGTGAAATTTAAGGGCATAGTTATTAAAACTTCAGACTTCAAAACAGCAATTCTCTTTTAATTTTATTAAAAATCCTTCAGGTTTAATGAATATTAAATGTGTCAGTGCAATTTACATCTCGGATTTTTCAGTTTCCTCATTTTAAAAGCCTGGACAGCTGGCTGACCACTTGGCAAACACAAGACCCCCAAAGTAAAATGATAACTCTGGCCGCATGGCCACTTTTCCCTGACAGATTGGAACCCCTCACTGGCCATATTTTAATG
The DNA here is from genome assembly GCF_036321535.1 of Camelus dromedarius. Classification (NCBI taxonomy): domain Eukaryota; kingdom Metazoa; phylum Chordata; class Mammalia; order Artiodactyla; family Camelidae; genus Camelus; species Camelus dromedarius. Next base: position 76,555,892 of record NC_087436.1, read on the forward strand.
TAAAAACTGAACTACTGAAATTCAGTCATATGCTTTCTTCCCAGGGAGTCGAGAAGTGTCTTTCTGAAGAGCACGTAGGCATCCGCAATAAAATCTGTTGTGCCAGAGTGACCAATTTAAAGCTTGTTCTTCTGAAAATTCATCTTCTCTAATTGTAGCACAAACCAGAGTGGTCAAAAGACATAGTGTAGTGAATTTCCATGAAAGTTAAGTTACTCTCAAGTTAAGTGGGTTAAAAAAAAAAGCTATCCAAAGATAGTGGCTTTGTTTGCAGAGATTTTTAATGCTATTTTACCAATGTGGTCTTGTGACTTAAGTCATGGTTCCTGTTTATTGTTTATACCTAATTTATGAAAAAAAATCTTTTATTTTGGAAAAACTCCTTTTATCCTAATAACACTCTTCGCAATGTTGATGCTTTGTATTTAGCAGAAATTCTGGAATGATTCTTCCTCATTAAGATGCGTCCTATAAAATAAACTGCATTTGAAATGCCGTTAAAGCTGTGTGTCATTATCTATGTTCCCTTTGCATGTTTGATTATGAAAAAAAGGTAAAATATGATGACCTTCTATTCAGTAAATCTGTTCCCTATCAAATAGGGACTGATGGGAAAGGAAGTTGTGGGCTAGCCACTTTTCCTAACCAAACACAGAGCTGTGTTCCTAGATGTTTAGTGACCCTCACCCTCTGCAGTGTTGTAACAGCTTAGGGGCTGAAGACAACATTTTATTTTTTAAGGTTGGAATCATATGATATTGGCTTCTTCAAAAACAAAATACCGAATGGAACTTTAGTTTAAATGTTTTTAAGAATTAAAGCCAAACTTTAACCTTGGAAACCCCTGCAAACTTCCCAAACAATGTTACATATGAGTAGTTCTTAAGAAAAAGTACTATGCTTTTGAATCCTATGTAAAACAAAACAATTTAGCTCGGGTCTTGTGAAATGATACACAGGAAAGTAAATCCCCGAAGGAATTTCACAGTAAGTCACTGCGGCAAACAGGTCACACTTTCACTTGCTTCAGTTACTTTCAAGATATTTTAAATTTCAGAGCACAAGCCAAGTGAACTGAAAAAAAGTCCTCTTGTATTTCAGTGACATGGCCTGGCTGTGGTAGCTAAATAGATCTTTACACACATTACTGAATAATCTATACACTCAAATAATTAAAAGCAACCATCCCAGTTTACTCGTAAAAAGTTCTTCCAGAGTCCCCTTCAGAGTAGTTACAGATGTTCCTCTGCTTCTAATCTAAATGAGTTTCAATAAAATGTATTTTACAACCCTCCTTGGTACATTTAGATTTCTAATGAATGTCAAAAAAAAAATTCCCCTTTCTTTCAACTCCATTTAAACAAATTGGAAGCTAAGTTCTTTACCTTTTCCAGAAATAATCTAGTAGTTTTCAGCTAAGAAAACTTTTTATAAAAACTGAAGTCCAGTTGAGTCCCCTACAGCTCTTAAAATTTGGTTCTGAAGAATATGAGTTTAAGCAAAGTTCATATTTTATGAGATCCTATAAAAATTCACACTGAGGGGACCTGACCAGTAGGGTTTGGGTTGACTGGCATCAATGGATTTAAAGTACTTCGTGATTTTTACCCTAACACCTGTGGAAAACTCTTCCTAATCAAATTCTGAGTTTCTGATGTCTGCATTTTTTGGAATTCCTGAATAAACTCAAGTAAGAATCTCACTAACCTAAGAAAGAGGTTTACACAATCTCACTGAAATAATGACCAGTGGTTAAACTTGAACGAAATTACAGCAGTTAATTACCACAACCATCTCTGCTATGTGCTCAAAAAAGTTCAATATGGGACCTTTTGATAATATATTCAGTAGAATCTCACATTCTGCAAACTGGCTTTTTCCCAAATTCTGCCATCTGATCTGTTTTTTGCTGGTGCCTTTCATTCTCTCATAAGGCAGGTGGTCAGAATTGAGCAGACAAGTAGTCACCTCATGGTCAAAAAGACGCTTATACTGTGATAAATTGACCCATGACTGTTAAGTGTTTTTCACTATTCCTGTAGCACAATCAGCATTTTTTAAAAAATGTACAATAATTTGGCAGTTGAAACAATGATTTATTTATTAATAAAATGTATGCATATAGATTCTGGTAATAAGGAAACCATCTAAGAAAACAAGAAAATATTGCCAAGTTCCATTCTTTCCAAAATCATCATTTTTTTTTCTTAGCAAGAAAAGACCCAGTACATAATGTTTTTCAAAGTACTCTGATACTTGAATTATCAAGCCATGAAAGCAAGAAATATTATCACATCAGTGAATTTATAACTTGCAAACTTTCTTAATTTATGAAAACAAAAACCTCTCCCGTGAATTAGGAAGAAGACACATCATCATTAATGGGTGGTCAATTGAGATAATGTTTTACTCAATGTTTTACAAGTTTTAGAAAGAGTTGGCTATTGACAGAAATAATCAGTGGAGAGTTGAAATACATCTTTAAAACTATATGAATAGACTATGAACTACCTCAAGGATGAATTTGTACTGTTTTAAAGCTTCTGAAGATGAATTTTTTTCTCTATGACAATTTTTCTGCCACATACAATTGAAGCATAAGGTCTCATTCATGAAATGTATAAGCATTCAGGATTATTGTGTAAAATTGTAAAAATATTTAAATTGCAGCCATGTAGCTAAAATGCATCTATAATTGCTTGCCAATTAAGAGCCAGATAACTAGTTAGGCTGGCCAGCCTTTCATCACTAGTTCAGACTCCCTCATGACAGACACAGCAGTGATGGAAGCAAGGCTTCCTAGGAGTAAAGATCTGAAATGTCTTCACCTTTTGGATTCATTCTTTCATTGCATAAGGAGACCAGTAGATAATTATATATTTTAAAGCTGGGTGTCTTTTAAAAAGCGTATTTTCTAATCCTTTCATCTTATACTCTATTCCAGTCACTTTGGCCTTGCTGTGGTTTGGATACACCAAGCACACTACCGTCTCAGGGCCTTTGCACTTGCTTTCCTCACCAGTTTTCTTGCTCTTCTCCCTGATTTCAGTATGCTTCCCTCCCTCACTTCTTTCATGTTTCTGTTCAAATGTCTCTTCATCAGAGATTCCTTTCTTGCCCCACATTGTAAAATATTAACTACTCCTCTTCCAGAATTCACCACTCCCCAGCCCTTTATCTAGCTTTATTTTCCCTCTTGGCCCTTATGACAATGTTGGATGTTATACCTTTATTGACTTACTGGTTTACTGTTTTTCCCACTAAACTTTAAGTTCCATAAGAGCAGGAACTTGGCCTATTTTGTTCATTACTGTAAACTAGCATCTATAACGATGCCTGGCATTTATTGATGCTCAATAAACATTTGTTAAATGAGTGAATAAAGTCAACCTCAGATCCTTGGAGAAGCTATTATGACTCTTCTATATGAGTCTCATGTCAAAGGGATTGCTATGTATCCTTAAAAATTTTTTTAAGATATATTTTTAAAATTAATGATGTCTTTCAATATTTTAATTTTTAATTCCAATGGATTACTTTGAGGACTTTTATTTATAGAGTGAGCTTCTCTTGGTATGGCTGAATAGAGAGATTTGTTCTTCTAAACTGTAAGCTCATGATTCCCATAAGATTATCCATATAACCCTAGATGATTGGGATGAAAATCCCATTGTCAATGTTCCATTTGTTATCTTTGGGTAATTGGACCCCATTATCAAAAAATCAAAATATTTGATATTTGTCTCATTTTCACTTTCTAGATGCAGGTCCTAAACCTGCAAAAGCTTTGAAGAATTTAAATCATGACAGAGGCTTAACAAAACTATCAGAGTTGTCTTATATGCATGGTAGATACCTCCCTGTTCAATTTGAGGGAATTAGGCAGTTTCTAGAGACTTTTGAATTGTAGGAATTTTGGAGGAGGACAGTATTTATAAGTAAAATGCTGAAAAAAATCTGTATTAGTGATTTTGCTGATCAGGGCATGTCTTCCCAGGGCTGCTTCCCCTTACTTCCCTTTATATTTGCTTCATATTCACACAAGTTCATGGGAAAATACTTCAGATTATTGCCTCTACTTTTTAAATAATTCAAACTGTGCATTCAGCAATATTAGATTATTTGGTCACATAATAAACATCAGATTATATTTTTAGTGTAGAACTTGACATGTCTTAGTTTGGTACAGATTTGTATTTGAATATTTTAACTGTGAGTTACCATCTATATAAAGACTTTAAGTAAATTCCATAATTTTTCAGTTAAATGGATATAACAGCTACCTTACAAGTTGATTATAAAAATTTAATGAGGTAATATTTTTAAAATTCAACATGATATGCAAATTACAAATAAACAGTCTTTGAAAATATTTAATTTCTTTTACTTTCCTTTGAAGGAAAATTATTAAATTATTAAAAATACGGAGCCTTCAAAAACCCATTCTTATTTGATAATAATGCCAATATTAAGATTAACATTTTTGATTATTAATTATAATATTAGCTAATATTTACTGGTTACTTATTTTGTACAAAGTGCTACACTAAGTAAAATATATATTTTCTCACCTTGAAGCCTCACAACCACAGCACAATGTAAGTATTGTTTTATTTTCCTCATTTAAAGTTGAGAAAACTAAAATTTGTAAAGGTCAAAGAACTTTTCCAAGGTCACACAGGTCGAAAAAGACAAAGCAGGGATCCGAGTATAGGTCTTTCTAATATTAAGTTACACCATTTAACCATTGTGCTAAGCTACCTATTTTATAAATGTCTTTGACAGTATAGTGTTTGAAGACACAAAGATGAATAAGGATTTATATATATAGTATTAATTCTAATTACCACTTAATTCTGGACAGGACATATAACTTCCTAGTGTCTCAGTTTCACTGGATATATAATGGAGACAATACAATTATTTATAGTATTTATAATACTTAAATATTAATTATTAATTATGTGTTAATCAAATTATTTAAATATTTAAAATAATTAATTTTTCTAACTTGCAGGATGGTTGTAAGGATAAATGAGATTGTGTATGTGAACATCCTTGGAGAAAAATAAAATCCTCAAGAATCCCTATGCTAATGTAAGTTGTTACAGTTACCTAAGTATGAAGTCCCTAACAATATCCAAATGCAAACTTTTTTTGCTTCTTTTACCTCTGAATCCTTCTTTCCTTTACCTATAAAATGTCAGTAGTATTACATACAGAGTTACTATGATCATTAAATAAAAAACATATGCAAAAGGCCCTACTATAGCTTTTGACAGAATTCAGACTTGATAATGTCACTGTTGTCCTTCTTACTAGCCAGCTCTCTGGCCAGTGCTAGCAAAGTTATGGTTGAGTTGGCCCTGACCCTTCAGCATAAATGAACATGTTCAGGCCACATCAACATAGAAACCAGGAGGCTCTAATGTACAGCAGGATGACTATAGTTAACAATAGTGTATTATATACTTACAGTTGCTAAGAGAGTGAATCTTGAAATGTCCTCAGCACAAAAAAGCAATGGCAATTATGTGAAGTGATGGAAGAGTTAACAAACCCTCTATGATAATCATTTCACAGTGTATGGATATATCAAACCATCATGTCATATACCTTAAAATTATACAATGTTGTACGTCAGTTGTATCTCAGTAAGGCTAGAAAAAAACATAAAAACCAGAAAGTAAAATCTGGTGAAGGTTTGGGGTTCTGATGGTGATGTATGGGACTGGTTATATTAGTTTGATGATTCACTCTAGAAAACGTAGATGAGATGAGAAAGGGGATACATGTGTGCTGAGAAATGAGGGTAGGATGAGGTCAGTGGTAATCCAGAGGACTACAACTCTATGACAATGAAAACATGACAATGACATCGTAATTCCCCATAGCTAGCATGTACTGCAGGCTGACTGACTGGCAGACACTACATATGTAATGTGTAATATACAATATGTAATCATTACATATATTATCTTATTTACTTCTGTTAGAAATCCTGGGAAAGCCTATTTTGCAGACATGAAACTGAGACCTGGAAAAGTTAATTTTTCCAATGCCAAACCTTGGAAGCAATGGAACTGAAATTGAAATCAGACATACCTAACTCTTAATCACATAATTAATATAAAAACCGAGCTATGGTTCATTAATCCAATAGATTTCTTAGTGAAAAGAAAAGGAAATAGGAAGAATGAGAAAAGAAGACCTTTAAGAGTACAGTTGCAACATAAAATACAGAATGCCTAGTTAAATTAAATTTGAACTGCAGTTAAAAAATAAATAAATTTTAGAATAAATATGTGCCAAATATTATTTTGTAATTTGATACCTGTGTATATTGTGAAATACTTGACACAGCATGGTTATTTAACCCATCCCTTACTTCACATAATTATCATTTTGTTTTTGTTGTTCTTAAGATGAAAACATTAAAGCTCTACTCTCATAGCAACTTTCAAGTATACATTACATTATTGTTAGCTATGGTCACCATGCTGTATATTAGATCCCTGGAAACTTATTCATCTTATAACTGAAAGTTTGTGTTCTTTACCAACATCTCCCCATTTCCTCCACCCTTCAGCCCCTGACAACTACCATTCTACTGTTTCAGTAGGTTTGATGTTTTTAGTTTCGGTATATTAATTGAGATCATACAGTATTTGTCTTTCCCTGTCTGACTTATTACTTGTAGCATAACGCCCTGAAGGTCCATCCATATCATTGTACACTGCAGGGTTTCCTTCTTTTTTGGTGACTGAATAATATTCCATTGTGTGTGTGTGTGTGTGTGTGTGTGTGTGTGTGTGTGTGTGTGTGTGTTTATTTCATTTTTATTATCCATTCATCAATCAGCAAACACTTGGGTTGTTTCTGTGTCTTGGCTACTGTAAATAATGCAGCAGTAAACTTGGGAGTGCAGACATCTCTTTGAGATAGTGATTTTATCTCATTCATATATATACTCAGAAACGGGGTTGCTGGATCATATGATAGTACTATGTTTAATTTCTTGAGGAACCTTCATATTGTCTTCTATAGTGGCTGCACCAAATTACATTTCCATCAACAGTGCACCAGGGTTCCCTTTTCTCCACATCCTCATTGCATTTGTTATCTCTTGTCCTTTGGATAATAGGCTTTCTAAAATGTGTGTTTTTGATTTACATTTCCCTGATGATTAGTGGTGTTGAGCCCTCTTCATATACCTGTTGGCCATGTGGAGGTCTCCTTTAGAAAAATGCCTGTTTAGGTCCCCTGTGCATTTTATTCATTTATGTACATGAATTAATTATTTATATACACTAATTAATAATAAGAAAACATACATAAGTGAAAATATCACTGTAAAGAGTAATTATATAATAAGAGTAGTGGATCAGTCACTTTGTAAAATAAGCATGAATCTTGAAAGACAAAAGCAGTAAAATTAACTAAAATTATAATAATTAGTTAAGGTATACAGAAAATAAAAAGACATAAAATATGTTATCAAGAGTATAAAATGAAGAAGGGGCACCTGAAAAGATCGGCTTTAGAATATTATTTTAAGTTGCTACCAACCTAAACAGACTGCTATTTACATAGGTTGTTATTATATATGAACTTCACAGCAACCACAAGGAGAAAACTTATAGTAAATACACAAAAGATATAAGAAATGAATATAAACACAACAGTAAATAAAATCACCAAAATGCAAGGAAAGAGAAAGGAAAAGAAAAGAACAGAGAGGAATCACAGTAAGGCCAGAAAATAATTTTTTAAATGGCAGTAAGTATGTACTCATCAATAATTACTTTAAATGTAAATGGACTAAATTTGCCAATCAAAAGACACAAAGTAGCTGAATGGATTAAAAAACAAGACCCATCTATATCCTGCTTACAAAAGACTCACCTCAGAAGTAAGTACACAGACAGACTGAAGATGAAGAAAACAGAAAACTATATTTTAGGCAAATGGATATGGAAAGAAAGCTGAAGTAGCTATACTTTTATCAGATAAAGTAGACTTTAAAACAATGACTGTAATAAAAGACAAAGAAGGACATTTCATAATGAAAAAAGGGTTAATCCAACAAGAGGTAATAACATTTTTAACTATATATTCACCCAACCTAGGAGCATAAAACATATAAAGCAAATATTAACAGACAAAGGGAGAAATGGAAAGCAATACAATAATAGTAGGAGACTTTGACACCCATATACATCAATGGCTAGATCATTCAGACATAAAATCAGTAAGGAAACTGTGGGCTTAAATGATACATTAGACCAATTGACTTAATAGATGTATACATAGCATTCTACCCAAAAGCAACAGAATATATATTCTTCTCAAGTGCACATGGAACATTCTCCAAGACAGATTAAATGTTAAGTCACAAAACTAGTCTCAGTAAGTTTAAGAAGACTGAAATCTTATCAAGCATCTTGTCTGATCACAATTACATGAAACTAGACATCAATTACAAGAAAAAAATGGGAAAACCCATAAAAACATGAAGATTAAACAGCATGCTACTGAATAACCAATGAGTCATAGAAGAAATCAAAGGACAAACAATAAAATACCTAGAGACAAATGAGGGAACAGAAATACAACATACCAAAATTAGAAGATGCAGTAAAAGCAGTTTTGAAAGAAAAGTTCATAGCAATACAGGCCTACTTCAAGAAAAAAGAAAAATATTCCCAAATGAACAGTCTAACTTTAGGCCTAAAGGAACTAGGAAAAGAATAGATGAAGCCCCAAATTAGTAGAAGGAAGGAAATGATAAATATCAGAGCAGAATAAATGAAATGGGGACTAAAGAACAATGGAAAAGATGAATGAAACTAAGAGCTGGTTCCTTGAAAAGATGAACAAAATCAACAAGTAATTAGGTAGACTAACCAAGAGAAAAAGAAAGAGGGCTCAAATGAATAATATCAGAAATGAAAGAGAAGTTACAACTGATACTACGGAAATGAAAAGGATCGTAATGGACCACCCTGAGCGATTATGTGCCAACAAATTGGACAACCTGAAAGAAATGGATAAATTTTTAGAATATACTGTTTCACAAGACTGAATCAGGAAGAAACAGAAAATCTGTATAGACTGATTACTCATAAAGAGATTAAAACAGTGATCAAAAGTTCCCAACAAAGAAAAGCCCAGAACCAGACTGCTTCGCTGGCAAATTCTACAAAACATTTAAAGTAGATTTAATACCTGTTCTTCTCAAACTCTTCCAAAATTCTGAAGAGGAGGGAAACCTTTCAAATACATTTCATGAAGCCAGCTTACCCTGCTCCCAAAACCAGGCAAAAACACCAGAAAATAAATAAATAAAGGAAAAGAAAGAAGAAAATCACAGGTCAATATCCTTGATGAATATAAACAAAAATCCTCAACAAAATATTAGCAAACCAAATCCAACAATACGGTAGAAGGGTCATACACCACAATCAAGTGGGATTTATTCCAGGAATGGGAGAATGGCTTCGTGTCTGCAAACCAATCAAGATAACACATCATATTAACAAAATGAAGAAAGACATGTCTCACATAGTAGTGGACTAGTATATATTTTTAACGATGGCCTCTTGGAGCAGGAGACCCCTGATTTACAGCATTTGCCAATTTCCATAGTATGAATTCTTCCACTGAGGCTGATTTCAAGCTACCCTTACAGCATAGCATCATTGAACAGAGTTGGGAAAAAATGCATAGTAGCACACCATTGTGTAGTATTCCATACGTGTATGTACATGAGCAATACATGTAAAAAACCTTAAGAACAGTTAATAGTGAAATGTAATGATAATTAGGATGAGATCAGTTTTGAGTAATTATAACTTTATTTTTAATATAATTTGTGTCATTGTAAGTTTATATAATTTAATTTTTAATAATGGTCATGTTTAACAACAGCTTGCAAATTCCCTGAAAATTTAACAAGCAGCTCTCACTGGTTCAGCACATCACTGTCTTGGCTCTTTGTGGAGTCTGTAAGTCAGTCCCATGGTTGTCAAAAAGACTGAAGAGAGGTAATGTATGTGAAGTACTTAGAAGTTTCAGAATAGAGCAAGTAATCATAAAGGATTATTTTGTTATTACTATTAATGATCAACTTTATTCACAAGAGCTATGCTGCTTATTTTAGTCAGTGACATGAGAGAATTATTATTTTTCTGTAATTTTTCTATGTTACTGTTCAGTATATAAGGAAGAGGGATGTGCTTTGTTCCTTCCAGTACCTAAGGCATGTTCTGATAGTAAATTCAGTTTTTAAAGGTACACTCACTCACCATGGATAAATCAGTCCAACAATATAACACCATAAATGAACTTGGCAATTTCAATACAATATACTTCATTAGTAGTATATTATGTTAAACTTCCCATGGAATAATATGTCATTTTCTTCATGGTATTCCAAGGGTTCATTTGGACCCTGGAGTTTTACTTATTTATTTTCTTTTATCTGGACTATCTGCCAATTTTAGGTGCTTAGAGAATAACTGGATCTCAGTTTATATTTATATCCTCCCATTAGAAAAATAGTCCTTGCTGGGTTTTTTCAGTTCATTAGTATATTTTCTTGTCTTGTTCCATTTCCCTTTTCTTTTCCTAAATGTGACATGGATATTAAAAGTAGTATTGTGCTATTTCTGCAGACTAACCATTCAGACACAAAGAACAGCAACATCAGTGAATACATTTTTTTTTAAGTTTCATAAATTGCCCCTTTGTTTCTATAATATGTCGATAGACTGCAGACACTGTTTCTCTATATCACTTTCCTACAGCAGGAAAAAACTGCCAGGACCCCTTCTAAAAGGTCATCATTTATGAAATAACCACAAATGTGATCAATCAAGTCATTCCAATGGAGCAATAATCAGTGTGACCTCAACAGACTTTGGCTTTTGGAGCCAGATCGCTTTAGTGACAGACATAACCCTGGTGGGTCGGCAGCATCCTTCACTGCTCACTCTGCCATCTGCCACTGTGGAAACTTCATCATTAAAGGCAGAGTTGTTGCTGGACAAATTTGCAAATGGTTTGAGAGCATTATTATTGCACAGAATGTTACCATCTGTAAGTAGGCAAATCTGAATTACAATGTATGCCTACCTAACTTTCTGTATGTATATCTTAATAGAAAATGTGCATGCATAAGTCTCAAAACTGGGAACATTTCTTTTTGTATTATGGAATTACAGCCTTGCTAAGGGTCTCTAGAGCTTAACTTCCTACTTTTAAATACATCTGCATTTAAACCATCACCGATCAAATAGTATCTATTTTATTTTGCATTTGGTTGTCTCTCCTCACTCACAAAGTATTTTTAACTGTTTGATTTTACTCACATTATTACATTGTTATAGTATTACCAAATATTCACATTAACATACATGTTTTTAAGTTTTTTCAGTTATATCTTTGAGATAGTACTATGTGCCTTCTTGCAACTACCATGGAATAAATTATAAAGTTTATAAAAACAATATAGTGAAAACATTAAACCAGAGCTTCCAATTCATAAGCTAGACACAGTTTTATATAGATGTTATGTATGAGATGTATATGTTGTAGGTATATAATATATATATATTCATATTCTTTAAGTCCTACTACATAGGATTTTTATCATTGTAATTGTATCATTACTATGTAATTATAATAATATGATATTTTATATTATATTGTCATGCTATTAAAATTGTATTATTAATATTGCCATTGGTTGACAAGGTAACTGATGCCCAGGATCACACAGTTTGGTAAGTAGAGATTAAGGGTTCTGAACTCCGCCAGTCCAGCTCCAGAATCTGTGCTGTTCACTGATCTGAGCCTGTGGGTCTGTAGAGTCTAAAAAGAGGTTATTGGGTGATCTGTGGTGATGGTGGGAGTGAAGGGAGGTGTTCTGTGGACACACGGATGCCACTGTGGAGTTTTCATTGTCAAGTGCTAGTGCTCAAATACACCTTTTAATATACTTACTTCTCTCTGCTGAGTTTTAAAGACAGAAGGAAAACATTAAATAGTATACAAAATACTGATTCACTATTAATATAAGGGTAAGGTCCTGACACCTGCCCAAGATGTCTGCTTTGGAGAAAGGCCTCAGGGAGTCTTCTGCCCCATCATATAGCTCCCCTGGGACTGCTACCTGGCCACCTTCTCTAACCAGTCAGGTGCTGTGTTCACCTAATCTCAGGCAGAAGAACCTGAACAGAGGGCAAAGAGGCTGACCTAGCCTGCATAGAGGCCAGAGGGTGGTAAATCAGGTGAGGAGGCCAGGATCCTGTCTTTAAGTCACAGTAAGCCTTCTCATTTGAAAACATGGCTCAGTCATTGTCTTGTCTGACAAATCATATGATCCCCTCCTCTTCTGTGGAAAGGAGCTCGTAAAGGAACATGGAGAGAGAGCAGAAGTTTAGATCACTGTTTCCTCATGTAAGGGATAATGGAAAACCATGAGCAGACATTCCAAAAAAATATCTCTTCAATTCTCACTCTAGACCCTCTTTGATATTAAGAAAACATATTAGCAAGTTTAATGTTTGGAGATGTCCTAAGGTAAAGTTAGGTTAATAGGGCTAGTGTATAAATAATGGTAAAATTATATGAAAAATGGTAAAATACGGTCAACTCCAGATTACCTGTGCCATTAATAAAACTTTCCGGTCTTCAGTGTCTTGCCAAAATAAGTCGTGGCCACATTTTGACAATGAGAAAAACAAAAAAGATGAATAACACTAATATTTCTTTCAGTCATCTTATAGTGGAACCATAGGGCTTTGCTTAAAAATCTGTGTTCAGGAAATGATGTGATAACATTTAGAAAGAACTAGAGTTAAGAGACAATGGAGAAGTCACTTTTTTCTCCTGATTTAAAAAAGCTAACCATAGTACTTTGTACTGTTTTTCCCCTGATTTAAAAAAGCTAACCATAGTACTTTGTGCTGTCTGATATGTCAATGCACTGTATGCCCTATTTTTTTCCTTTATTCTGCTCTGATAGAAAAGTCTGAAGCCTAGGAGAGCCAAGGCTGTGTGTGAAGACTAAACAAGCCCATGGTGAAGCCACTCAGGACAGAGATGGTCAATTATAGGAAAGACATGCCTGCCCTTGGATGGTTCCAAAGAAGAGAGCTCCTTCTTATCTGCTATGTGAGGTAGGAGAAAGCTGTCAGGGCTTTGGCTGAAAAAGAAATTCATGTAAAATAAATTCCAAAGGCTGTAGATGATCTTAAGTTATTCATTTTATTTAGATCCATCCATGAGTGACTAATGTTGAAGGTTTATTTTAGTCACGTTGAGATGCTATAACAAAGACTGGGTGGCTTGAACAACAGTTATTTCTTTCTCCCAGTTCTGGAAGCTGGGAAGTCTAGGATCAAGGTGCTGGCCACTTCAGTTCCTGGGGAGATCCCTTTCCCATCTTGTAGATGGCTGCCCCCTTGCTGTGTCCTCATATGGTTGGGAGAGAAAGAGCTCTGGTTTCTTTTCCTCTACTTATATGGACACTAATCCCATCATGAAGACCCCACCCATATCACCTCCCAATGGCTAATGAACCTAATTACCTCCCAATGGCTTCACCTCCTGATACCACCACATTGCCACGTTGGGGGTGAGGGCTTCAATATATGAATCTGGAGGGAACGCAAACATTCAGTCCATAACAAAGTTGTTAGAGGGATTTGATGCACTAGTAAGGTGATCTGGGAAAAAAGGAAGTGTTTGCAAGTAGTCTGGTTGTAACATTTGTCATTTATACAGTTTACAGTGAAATACTATTATACACTACCTCACTATAGTATTTCTTTAATTATACTAGAAATCATATCAAGGTGCCCCAAATTGTACTGATACTTGAGAATGAAAAATTAGGAACTATAGTACCTCTGATTTAGTCTTCTTTAAAATTAAGTTGAGAATATCATGCAGACGTCAAAAGGGATAGGGAAGTTTATATAGACTGATAAGGAATGGCTGGATACATTATGTGAAAAAATTAAGATGAAAACCAGTTTTTAATAATAAGCTACCCTGTATATAATATGGTTGTGAAATATAAATATAGGTGTATTGTTGCAAAAAGAAATTTTGAAAGGATAAATCAGTGTTATAAAAATGATTGCTTAAAGGGTAAAGAGCACACCATACACAAAAAGTAAACTCAAAATGGCATAAAGACGTAAACAGAGACAAGATACTATAAACCTCCTAGAAGAGAACATAGGCAAAACATTTTCTGACATAAATCTTAGCAATGTTCTCCTAGGGCAGTCTACCCAGGCAATACAAATAAAAGCAAAAATAAACAAATGGGACCTAATTAAACTTACAAGCTTCTGCACAGCAAAGGAAACCATAAGCAAAACAAAAAAACAACCTATGGAACTGGAGAATATATTTGCAAATGCTTTGACTGATAAGGATTTAATTTCCAGAATATATAAATAGCTCATACAGCTTAATAACAAAAAAAAACACAAACAATCCAATTCAAAAATGGGCAGAAGACCTAGACATCTCTCCAGTGAAGACATACCAATGGTCAATAGGCACATGAAAAAATGCTCAATATCACTAATTATCAGAGAAATGCAAACCAAAACTACAATGAGGTGTCTCACCAGTCAGAATGGCTGTCACTAAAAATTCCATGAACAATAAATGTTGGAAAGGGTGTAGAGAAAAGGTAACCCTCCTACACTGCTGATGGGAATGTTGTTTGGTGCAGCCATTGTGGAAAACAATATGGAGAGTCCTCCAAAAACTAAAAATAGACTTACTGTATGATCCAGCAATCCCACTCCTGGGCATATATCTGAAGGGAACTCTAATTTTAAAAGATACATGCACCCCAGTGTTCATAGCAGCACTATGTGCAATAGCCAAGACATAGAAACAGCCTAAATGTCCATTGAGATGACTGGATAATAAAGCTGTGGTATATTTGTACAATGAAATACTACTCAGCTATAAAAAAGAATAAAATAATGTCATTTGCAGCAACATAGATGGACCTGGAGATCATCATTCTAAGTGAAGTAAGCGAAAAAGAGAAAAAATATACCATATGATATCACTTATATGTGGAATTTGAAAAAAGACACAAATGAACTTATTTACAAAACAAACAGACTCACAGACATAGAAAACAAACATGTTATTGGGGGGAAAGGGGATGGAAAGGGATAAATAGGGAGTTCAAGATTTGCAGATATTAACTACTATATATAAAATAGATAAACAAGAAGTCTCTACTGTATAGCACAGGGAACTATATTTTCAATATCTTGTAGTAACCTAAAATGAAAATGAATATATGTATGTAAATATATGACCGAAACATGCTGTACACCAGAAATTGACACAACATTGTAAACTGACTATACTTCAATAAAAAAACAAGTTGGAAAGAGATATAAGGTAAAGAAGGCAGTTAACTTAAAAAATAGGACTTCTTTAAATATGTCTTAAAAATTTTTCACCTTTAGAACATATGTAATTTTCATACTCAAAAAAGAAAATTACCCTAAAGTTAAAAGTATACATATATCTAATCCTAAAAAACTGAATGGAATTGAAATGAATCACTCAACTATATATCAGGTTAGTGACATAAACACACAGACCTAATATTGTAATTGACTTTTACATTCAGCATTTTGACCATATATCCTTGATGGAATATATTCTTAAGAAAAATTGAACTACAAAAAGTCTTACATTTTATTCGTTAATCTAATTGTTAGAAATATTATTGATATTAATTTTAAAGTATCTGTCATATCTGTGTGTGTGAGAATAATGCAAATAAGAAATTATATAGGACCTAATTTAGGGACTTCTGCAGATAATTCTTAAAAGTAAGATGAGGAATAGTATTATTTTTCTTTCATTCATTTTTTAATGAAACTATATAGTTTGGCTTAAAGTTTAGATTCAGTGTTAATGTGAAAACATACCAGAGCAGACTCATTGGCCCCTGACTGCTTGTTCAAGAGAGTGCCCCCAGCTGCTGCTGCCTCATCTCCAGGTGCTACCTGACTTGCCTGGACTCCTGGGTGAGGGCTTGACCTTCACCTTGACTGCTGAAGCAGGAGCATCAGCCCTAATGCTCGACCTGACCTAACCAGACCCAAAGACCCTCCAACTTCCCTCATTCCTTGTGACTCAGATGATACAGGGCCTCATAGAGTGTGGCATTTGGTGTCCTCAGTGGCTTCCTAGGAAGGTCCAGGCAACACACATGAAAGTTCAGGTCCACTAACAACTCATGGGGCAAACTTTGACAACGAGCTAGGAGGGCACGTCAAAATTAATTTCTCTCACTTTCTTCCCTGCTAAGGGCTGTTCTGAGTGAGGCACAGTGGTTTCTGAAAGCCTGATGGGAAGCTGTCCTACATGACTGAGCTGCTTCTCCTGCCTCAGCTCTCTTTCACCCTCACCCTACATGCCTTAGGTTTGCCTTCCAGTAAAGCCTTAACCATTAATCTGCCTGAGACTCTGTTTTGTAGACAATCAGGGCTATGAAAGCAATTATGTTAATATAGTTAGGAACAAAAAGTTTTTAGAGTAAAAGGAAAAATGGGCATGAAAGCAAAGATAAGTTAAAAAAAATCTTATAATTCAACTTGAATTGGAAGTATTTGCATGAATTGACCAGAAAAAAAATGCCTGATTCCCTACTTTTATCCACTGAAAAGTAATCATAACTTAAAAGCCATGAGTATATTACCTGGATTATAGTTTGTATTTATTATATTTCAACAAAAGCATCTGAAAAATGAGTGTTTCTAAGTCTGAGGCAGGCTTTATAAGACTACATTTCAATAATAATAAATAAATATATATATACACAAAAAAAGATTAATCTGATGTTTTTCAGAGGTCAAAATGCAAGCTATAAAAGAATATGAGTTATGTTGAAAGGCCATAGACACTAAAGTTAAGAGGATCTGAATAGCCAAAGATGGCAAGATTTGAGTATCAAAAAGAATAATGAGTACAATTTATTGGAACATACTCATTACGTAAGAATCCCTAAGTTCATGACACATAATTTATGAGAGGGAGAACCAACAAACCAAAACACAATTCATTAACACTTTATTTAAAAGCAAAAAACTAAGAATAAAAATTTATCTTGCTTTTCCTTTATGAACTAAATTTGAAGATGACCAAATAGCCCTGGCTAGTGAGGAAAAGTTGTTTTGAAGAAGTCTCACTGAAAGATGTTAATGAAAGGGTAAATTAGAAAATCACAATTTTGCAACCTTTAGTAAAATAATTAATACTTATTTTGGATCTTTTTAGAAAGTGAATTTCCAACTTGCTTCGCTAAGAAAAGAGCTTTCTATAATAATAAGAGGATTATGTAAATAGATTAAAGGAATATTGATTTATAACCTGGAGACTAGGAACTCTTTAATAGCAAATTATATTTGTGAGTGTATTTGTTATATATTGTTCATTTAAACCTTTAAAATATTTTTCATAGAAAGTTGATTTTATTCACCAGATCTGTAATAATTTAGCCACTGATTGTGACCTCATTGATCAAACTCATAATAGAGTAGTCTAAAAGGAAAATGTGGAACCTTTTAACGTGTGGAGTGTTGCTAAAATACTTTCTTCTTACAAAATATTATTATTTTAATGCTTCACACATTTGTGTCATCCTTGCCCAGGGGCCATGCTGATCCTCCCTGTATCATTCCAATTTTAGTCTATGTGCTACTGAAGTCAGCACACAACACATTAAAGGGAGAATAAACAGTGGTTCTGGCAGATTAAAGGTAAAGTTTAGAGGAGAAGCTTAATGGGTCAGATCGATGCTCAATGTTTCAGAAGTAAATGGCCACAGTGTGAAGGGTATTTAGGAGATGATGTGAGTAGGAGATCAGGTAGACAGCAGTTTAATGACCTGAATTTGGTCAGTGGGGGAAAGAATGGACATGACGTTCTGAATTTGAGAGGTGCTTCGGAGGTAGCATTAAGAGGATTTGGCCCTTGGCTGAACGAGGGTGGAGGGTGGACAAGAGGAAAAGTCAAACCATCATCCCAATGTAATAGTTGAGGTGAATGCTTACCTAGATTTTCAATAAGATACAAGATATAGATTGCAGGGGGTTGAGCAGTGACTAAGAGATGAGGAAAAGCTTTTTGAAAGCTTCGTTATTACTGTATGCAAGCATGACATTTAAGACCCTTCAAAGTCTTAACCTCCCTCCTTCTTCCTATCCTCATCTCTCTTTACTCTCTAATAAACTTACTCCTTACCCTCCATTGCACTATCCCAGGGATCGAAAAAGTCAGTGGTGCAAACACATAATGCAGTTTCCCACTTTATGTTTTTATTTATACCATTTTTTTCTCTGTGAAATAATCCCTCCTTCACATCTCTGCTGTTAAATCACCCTGGTTCTTCAAAGCTCAACATAAGTTTTGTGTACCTCACCCCCCAGGCAGAGTCAATTACTTCTTTTTCTATGTCTCCTTAAAACTTAATTCAAAACTTTATTACAGCGCTCATAACAAGTTGTTCTAAATTAAATCACATGTTTCAGTCTGTTCCACTAGAATGTGCTTAAAGGCTCGACTTGCTGTGTTGCATGAGTGAAAGTCTCCTTATGCAAATTGTTGTGTGTTATTTAATATTAATTAATTAGGACATATTTACCTCCTCTTGTTATTCACAGTGCTAAGCTGCTGGTGATGCAACAAGTCAGACTGTTAGGGTCCTTGCCCTCTCAATGCTAACGCTTAGTAGATGACACAGAGGATCAAAGAGGCTAATTAAAAAACAGGTGTCATAAGTTTAATAATCATTTTAATGGTGGTGATGATGAGGTTAGCTCTTGGGTACTTTCATGTGCCAAGCATATTGCCAAGCGCTGTACATGTTATATATAATCTAACCCTCACATAAACTCAGGGACAGAGGAAGTACAGAGTACTTTTATAGATGTTGGTAGGAAGACACATAACTAAGACTTTGGGAAACACTGAGAGCTTCCCAAACAGTGATTTCCAAGTGAAGACCTGAAAAAAATGATTAGTGTTTAGCCAGGTAAGAGACAGACACAAAGAGACCCATGGAAAGAGAGAGAGAGAGACAGAGAGAGGAAGAGGAGGAGGAACAAGTGTATGTATGTGTGTGTTCAGGTGAGGGTTAGAGAAAGGAAAAGTGTTTCCAATAGGAAACAAAGGCCAAGGGCCAATCAATGTATGTATTTAGTGGACATCAGGCTTTCTACTTCTAAAGTCAGACCATCAAAATCATGGGGCTTAATTCCTTTGGAAACTGTCACAGAAGCTAAAAGCTGAACCAGATCCATTGTCCTCACTTAACAGATAGGAGCACTGAATCCCAGTTAAAGGAAACGAGTTCCCAACGTCATGCAGAGTCGTTGGCAAGAGTCGGGTTCCCGGGGCCAGGCTCTTTCCAGAACACCATGCTGCTGCCTCTGCGGATTGTGAAGTGGTTTCTACTTCGGCCAGCCAACAGTAAGTGTATGCAGACAAATAACATGTTTTATGATTCCCAGCCACCACATCCCAGCTCACGTTCTCCTCTTGATTATTATTTAATAAGAAAAATATAAATTATGAACTATAACAGTACGTATCTGTACTTAATCTCAAAGCAGATGTGATCCAGAAATGATTCTGCTCAATCTTCCCCTCAACACAGCAGTTCCACCATGAAAATGTGTCATGACTTTTTATCTTGTAGGCTATAATTCCACCTTAATCACATCCCTGATGGACAGCCTTAGTATATTCTTATTTTGAGGTGGTTTATATCAGTTGTAAGAGCGTGGCCTTTGGAGACAGGCAGACCGGGGTCCCCACTCTGAGTCTGCCGCTAACCAGCTGTGTGACCTTGGGCCAGTTGCATAACATCTCCGCAGTGGTAGCCAGCCGGCCTCATTGTGTTCTTGTGGGAATTAAGGGACAATACACATGCAAAGTGCAAAGCATGGTGCTTGATACGTTGTACATTTTGAAAATACTTGACTTGTGGGTATATTTTTAGTACCAAATCATAAAATCACAGCTAAAAAATCAGCTACTTTAATTCTTCCAGTCTACTGATAGCATCTGTAGACTGGCAAAGTTCTCACTTACCAAAATAAAGTATCTGTTTAGTTCCTACCGCCAGACTGTGGACTTTGTAAGAGCAAAGGCTATGAATTTCCTCTGTGCTCTGGCAGTTACCACTGTGACAAGCATATCGTGAACATAACTATAAACATTGGTTGAATTATCTAATTATTTGGTGTCTGAGCCAAAGCTAAAACTCAGGCTTTCTGATATCTAACTCTCTATTTTTTTTTTACTGCATCAAAAATAGTGATAAAATAAAAATCACTGATTCTTCATTTTGTAAAGCATATTCTGGGGGAAATTTGGGCTTAGAAATTTCAGGTTAATTCTGTGATGTTCCAGTATGTTGCTTTTCATTCTGCCTGAACCCTCTGGTACAAATTCACATGAATATTAATCGTTGGGAAGGGAGTGAGGCCTTCAGTTGAACAGTTAGGAAGTGAGGCAGCTCTTAGCATGATGCCCTGCTGGGTGGTGAATATATGGCATGGCTCAGGCACTGTGTTTATGCATTTTAAATTGCTTTCTTTATAACTCCAGTCCAGAGGAAATAGCATCTCTTGGCCAAACTGTGGCAGGGCATTCCAACCCAGTGAAGTAGAATTGAGAAATCTCAAACCGACATCATACCCCTTGAACTTGGCTGCTGCTAAATATGTAGAAATAAATCCCACAATGAGCTCCTTCCACATACTATACTCACCAAAACCTTAACGTTATAAAGAGAGCATGAGCAAATGTAATTTCCAAACCCACTTAAGTTGCTTGAACTGTGGAGTTCCTCATCTTAATTTTAGTAGCAACGTTGACAGCTGATGGAAGTAACGCTGTGCCTTGCAGATGTGAAATACCATAGAAACTTGACCAGTTTCTTTTGGGATGACATCAGATTGTCCCAAAAGTGGAGTGTGAGTTTTTTTAATTCATTTACTTAAAAAACCCACTCTTATATGCCCCCCAAAATGAATAGTGGTTCCGACGCCTCTCTCTGCACTTCCCTCTTGAGTCAATGATAAAACATACATGGAACACATGATCCCTGTCTGCCAATTATGGTTGGAAGTATAACATTATCCTTTAACTTAACATTTATGAAACAATTGGCTTTAAGAATGGGGGTGATGTGATGGTTTTCAGACAGTAAACTGTGCTAACTGCTTGAAAATGCACACAATTTAGGAGCTGACAGGTTCAATTCTCAAGCAGAGTAGGTGCAATGTGATGTTTTGGCACTGGTTAAATATTCAGTCATTTCACTGCTCTGTCTGTGGGAAATATGCTAATAGCTTGCTGCTATAGCCTTTGAACTCCCAGGGCAAGTGAAGTCCAGAATTCCATACCCAGTGGGTCTCATCACATTGGTTGGATGCAGATAACCTTGGCTTTAATATTTTGATTGCTCCATATTAACAGCACATATTTTAGCTCCATCATCACCCAACGAATTAAAGTGAGGTTTTAAAAATAGTGTGTTTCTTTATATTTCATTTCTAGCAAACAAAACAAAAATTACTAAGAAAAAGAAAGAAACCTCTTGTGGAAAAATTTTAGAAGTCCTTAATACTAGGAAAGTGTATATTTTTAAGGAAAGGACAGCCAAAGGTCTGGTTTGGCATAGGGAATAAAATTGCAAGTTAAGCAATGGAAACAGACTATTTTTTCCCAGTTACAAAAGAAATAAAGAAAGAAATCTGTGGCCTGTGGTAAGGTGTCCCTTTTATGAGGTTTGTGACTCAGACTGGAAAGCTCACTGAGGAATAAGAAATCGATTTTACTGGATGAGTTTTCTGGATATGTTTGAATGTAGACACTGAGCAAATATTTTAAAATATTTATGTTAAACTTGGAATGTTTGACACAATTTAAATTTGAACTTTACTTTGTGGATTCCTATAACAGTGAGGGATTTTCTCTCCTTTTCTGGTTTGTGTCCATGTTGGACTTTTATTTTTCTTTCTGGTTGGACTACCAAAGGAAGGGAGTGTAAAAAATGGATTGGGATAGTGCACAAAATTTCCTGAAGTAAATACAAGGTGTGGACTTCGTTGTTGTTTCTGTCAGATAATGAACTTCTTGGCCACATAATAATCATGTTTATTTTCTCATTATATTACAAGTGTATGGTTTCACTGTGTGCTAAGTATTTGCCCTTTGTGGATATAGACACGCCTTCTCAATCAGACAACTGAGGTGAATAAATATGCACATGTTGCTATAATGCTGACAATCTCCTCTGGCAGCCCATCTCATGTTTAGACTGCTTTTAGTTGGTCTTCATTTGGGGTTAATGTACTGAGCCAGGACACAGGCATAAACATTAACCCTGGCACTGCAACCTTATTGGCTTGTACTGGGCTAGAATTGATGGGGTCTCTTCCTAGAATTAAGACTCCAAGGGGAAGGTATAGCACAGTGCTAGGGTACATGCCTAGCATGCATGAGGTCCTGGGTTCAATGCCCAGTGCCTCCATTTAAATAAATAAATAAATAAGCCTAACTACCTCCCCCCAAAAGACAACAACAGCAACAAAAAGACATCAGTAGTAATTTAAACCAAATTAATCACACTGGCCATTTTGGTTCAGTTCAACTCAGATATGCCTTCAATTGGTCAGAGGTGCATTCACCAGCAAGCAAAATAAATAGAAGAATATTTGTTATTCTCTTACTGACAGGCAAAACTAATAAGTATAACATAATTTAGTTATTAATTTTTCAGAGTTTTCATCAACCCTTCAATATTTAGAATGTCTTGAAGTAAGAATGCTAGAGCCCATTTAAAAATATATATGTAATATATATTTGTATTTATAAAATTACTGATATCTAAAATTACTAACATTCTTTTCATTAAATATAGTATTTAAAATTACTTCATCTGAAAATAAAGTTTACCCACAAATACCAATAATTCTGTAAGCAGACTAATTCTTTTTTTGTATTCCTCGTAACATCCATGGAGATTGGCCAATACTTATATTAAGGAAAGAAGACCATAGGGATGTTCGGTTAAAACTAATGTAGATTTTAGGTACTTTATCTGTCAACTGTTGCCACAATAGTGCTTTATAATGAAGCACCCCAAAACTCAGTGGCTGAAAATGATTATTTATTCCTGCTCATCAGTGAGTTCTTTTCTGAGCTCATTTCAGTATTGTAGGAACTTATCAAATGCATCTGGTAACAATCAGCACATTTGCAAGGTTCTGGCTTGAAATCTTCTCCAAAGATGGGAGTTCAATAGATACCTCTTTTCTTTCTTTGGAGTTCTCACAGGTGACTGTTTTGCCAAATGTTTTGACACCAAATAACATTTTTCTAGACTCTCATCAAAGTTTCTTTGCTCTCTGCCACTTTATCCCAAAGCCAATGCCACATATTTCAAGTATTTGTTACGGCAGCAACTGACTTATAGATACGATTTTCTGCATTTCATCATTTCATTCTCTGCTGCAGGTCAGACTCAGGGCTGCTCCCTGTGTGAGAATTCTGGGGCCCAGACTGACACTGCATTAGCTGTCCAGGCCAGTTCTTCTCCTGCAACTGCAGACGTGTACAAGATATGGCCAAACACAAGCACAACTCAGTCCTCTGCTTACATCACATCTGCTCACATCTTTTTGACCAAAGCAAGTCATGTGGCTAAGGGTGAGGGAAGTACACTTTGTCTGCCTCAAGGTCACGGCAAAGTTAAGATGTATGCAATTACCAAAGGGAACTAATCAATTTTGATCAATAATTTAATTTACTGTGGGCTCCTCTGTTGACATGTCATTGAAATAATCCAAGTTATCATTAGTCTACCAAAGGTGATGAAAAGTGATAACCTATTTCTCAATTTCACATTCAGCATTCTTATTATATTTTCTAAAACATCATACTAATAGTAGGTAGGTAATATTAATCCAGCTTAACATTTTCTTAGGAATTAATGAAGTAACAGCCAGAGAAAATCATCAGATCGAACTCTACTTTTTATTTATTTTGAAATATTCTTTTCAATACAATATCATTAAGAAATAATTTTTATTAGTTCCTTCTCTCCAAAACACCTGGCAAACTGATATTAATGATAAGCTTCTTGTCTGAAATTGAAACTCTTTGTTCTGTCATAACCTGTGTGCATTCTGTTGGGTCCTTTTGGGGAACTGGCAGAAACAGTAGAAAGTAGCCACAGCCCCGAATCATGTTGTCCAAAGGGGATGAAGATGCTCAGTCTAAATTCATGCTGCAGTCATTGTTGGAGGGGTCTCACTGGATGGGCAAAGGCAAGACAATGGAAGGCTTTGGGCAGAGTTTAAATACAGAAGTTAAAGGCAGTTTTGTTCCTAGATGTGGATGGAGTGTGTCCGTGTTAGAACTGCCAGTCAAAGAGGTGCAGACGCATTTTCCAATAACCCTAAGAATGGAGGCTAATTTGGCTCTGTTTGCTAGGTTTAGAACAATAAGAATACTTCAGATCTCATTTATTGACATGAAAGAAGATAAAAAGCGTTTGCCATTTTAAGGATTGGTTTAAAAACTAGTCCTGCATAATAAATAATTGGCTGGCCTTTCTCTCTGATTACTGAGAGGTATCCTATACATTTCTGGAATTTCTGGAGTAATAGGAGTGTCTTTGCTACTCACAGTGAGCCCCTAAACAGTTTCTGGTAATGAAGCTGACGATACCAAATACACCAACAAGGTAATTAGAGAGTAGGGCTTTGAGCCAAGTGATATCAACTGGACCTCCAGGGAGGAAAGAGGGGCTGGAGTTCATCACATAGCCAGTGCTATGTGCTCACTTAATGAAATCCCAATAGAGCCCTGGACATCAAAGCTTGAAGGAACTTTCCTGTTGGCAGTGTTCTGTGCATATTGCTATATGTCGATGTGCTGGGAGAGTGATGCATTCTGACTCCATTTAGAGATGAAACTGGAAGCTTCATGTTTAGAACCCTCTCAGACTCCTCCTATGCACCTCTTCTTTTATCTGGTTCTGATTTATATCCTTTTGTGCTCTAATAAAACTGTTCTCATAAGTATAATGCTTCTGTGAGTTGTTCTGGATAGTTATCAAAACTGAGGGGTAATGGGAATGCCAAGTTTGTAGTCAGTTGGTCAGAAGTGAGGGTAGCCCTGGAAACCCCAGGTGGGTGGTCTAACACCAGGCAGTCAGCATCAGCATTGCAAGTGGTCAGAGCAGAGCCTGCAACTGTAGTAGCTGCCCCTGGAATGAGGATGGGCTGAGATAGCCAACACGTACCGAGATCTATGTTCCCCGATGATCAGGAAATCATCTTGTCTCCCTGAGGGAAAAGGAATTTACCTCAGTTCTAATCATATATTATTTGTGTGTATGTAGGTAGTCCAATCTCCTGTTAAACCATGTTCAAAGCACAAGAATTAAATAATTATTTTTTAATGCAAGAAATGCATTTTTATTTGAGAACAACATAAACTTTTAGGCAAATGATTTTAGTATATACATTTGATTTTGTTTTTGTTCAGAATATAAAAATTTCCCTCACTGATCTTCCATGTGAAGGGTATTACAAGCTTGAAAGGAGATACTTCCTGCACAGAAGTGTTAATCTTGTATGTAGGGTACTGGAAACCAAGTAACCCCACATATTAAAAAGAAGATAAGAGAAGTATTCTAGTTAATCAGATTCAAGAAGCAAACATGACACAAAAATTGCAGGTAAGACCAGGTCACAAGTATAATTATTAATTTAACTGTTCTATCTTTAAAGTACTTGAAGAAGAAAAATATATTTACCAGTTATACACTATGTATGTAGAGTTGTGACATCATTTATCTATTTTTTCTTTGTCTATTCCAATTTTTCTGTGCTCTGTTCCATGTCAAGGCTGGCTAGAAGCCTGGAAACTACATTTCCCACCCACCCCCACTGTCTCACTAGCTGGCTTCCTGTTCCTGCAATGGGAGGTGGTGGAAAGGAAACAAGGCATTTTTCTTTTGCATTTCTCCTGTAGGCTGTGCCTTGGGCAGTGGTGGGAATAACAGCAAAGGAACAGCTTCTCCATAGGAGTATGGACTCCAGGCTTCTGTTCAGGTTTCTGTTGTAGAGGTGGTAGAGGCAGGAGGTGCTTCAGATGCTCCAAGAGCACGAGCTCTTGGGGTCTGGATCCAGCAGCTACAAGCTTTGGGATCTTGCAGTGTCCTTTGTGAGATGACCTCCTGGTTTCTTTCCACTGGTTCCAGTGGCAGCAGTTACAGCAGCCTCAGCTACACAATGATCACGGATCTGGCTGATTTTCCTTCCTCTATTCTAGGAGTGATAGCGGCTTTGTACAGTTCCTGGTATCTGGGTTACTTCACCTCTTTCCTTTTACTCATACAACCATTCTGTCACTTTTTTTTAATATGGTAACTTGTTACACTTCTGTTTGAAATATCAGTACTTCCTGAAAAGACACACAACAAGAGGGCAAGGAGTACATACTCCTGAAAATTTTTGTCAAATGGAATTTTTACAAATCAAAAAAATATTTTCTGTAAAGGGGAAACCTTCATTTTATGAGTGAAAAAAATTAACCCTTCTGAAATTGATACACCCATTTCTGATTTAGGTTACTCATTATATAATTTATCTGCTGTATAATAGTTTATTTTTATACTGCTTTTTTTTCTTTTAAAAGCTTACAGTATTGTGATTTATAAGAAATATATGTTGGGTCATTCAGATGACCAAAATATATTTCTTATATATGTTTGGTCTTCACCCATGGTTCCTGACCCAAAGCTCCCAAAAGCCTTTGAAATTTCCTTAGGGTTGAGAGTGATAAAAAGTGACTTTAGTTGTATTAGTGAAGTGATTTTTGGACTCCATCTAGGGATGGGGGCTGGTTGCCACAAGACCCTGTTTAGAGGGTTTCAGTCTCACCCCAGATCAGGAAAGAAGAGAGGAGCTGGAGGTTGAATCAATTGCCAAGGGCTATCTATTTAATCAGTCATGCCTATGTAATGAGCCCTTCATTAAAACCTGAAAGGACTGGGTTCAGAGAATTTCTGGATTGGTGAACACATGGAGATTTGGGGAAAGTAAGGTGTCTGTAGAGGGCATAGAAGTTCCACACTGCCCTCTCCCATATAACTTACCCTACAAATCTCTTCCATCTGGCTGTTACTGAGTTATGTCCTTTTATAATAAACTACTAAGTAAAATGTTTCTCTGAGATCTGTGAGCTACTCTAGCAAGTTAATCAAACCCAAGGAGGGGCCGAGGGAACCTCTGGTTTATAGCCAGTCAGTTAGAAGGACAGGTAACAACCTGGACTTTTGATTGGCATATGAAGTCCAAGGAGGAGATTGTTGAAATCTCCAATCTGTAGCTGGTTGATCAGAAACAGAGGTAGAAGTCTGGACTTAAAACTGGTGTCTGAAGTTAGTAGGTGGGGCAGGGGACAGTCTTGTAGGACTGAACCCTTAACCTGTGAAATCTGATGCTACCTCTGGGTAGATTGTGTTGGAATTAAGTTGAATTCTTTGACACCCTGTCCAAGAATTGTTTGTTACTGTGGGGAAGACCCCCCTCAAACAAACACATACTGAAATTGGTCTCAGAACACAAAAAGAAAGCTGATTGCACCCTGAGTTTTATTCTTATTTATTTATTTTTTATTATTTTTTAGAGAACAAAACTTTAATTATTAAAGCAAGGTAAAGGCTCAGATTTTCTTTCTTTTTTTAAACAATATAACATTTTATATTGATTTATAATCATTTTACAACGTTGTGTCAAATTCCAGTGTAGAGCACGATTTTTTCAGTTATACATGGACATATATATATTCATTGTCACATTTTTTCTCTGTGAGCTACCATAAGATCTTGTGTATATTTCCCTGTGCTATACAGTATAATCTTGTTTATCTAGTCTACAATTTTGAAATCCCGTCTATCCCTTCCCACCCTCCCTGAGTTTTATTCTTAAATTATGCTCTCATAATTTGCAAATTATTTTTTATAATTTTAGGTCAAAGGATATTGTGATAATGTAAACATACTATTGTCAGATTTAAGACCTATCACAATCAGGCTGAGTGACAGTGAGGATTGGCTTATTTTATCTTCTTAATTTTAGAGTTCCAATCTATACCCTAAGAGCTGAATACAGCTTAATATAAAAAGACTAAAAATTAATTTTTCTAAACAATGATACACTAATGGAAAAAATGATATGGGAATTTAATTATACAGGTAATTATTTAGCTTTTATGTTTTCAGTTAACAAAGGTCTTTACTCTAAGATTTCTTTTTGCAGATGAGTCCACAATGCTGCTAGATGAAATTTGAAGGTTTCCATGGATTTTTATCCTGGAAATCTTCAAGAATAAATTCGAAACAAGGTACAGAAAGCTCTGATTTCATACAAGTAATTGACAGTTATTTTAAGCAAATAATGCATATTCCAGGCTATCATTATAAGTCTGATTAACTGTCATATGTGTCTGCAACTGGACTAGAGGAAAAGCTAGAACTGTATGTTAATTGTCAGCTCAGGCTGCTATAACAAATACCATTGGCTGGGTGGCTCATGGTTGACTCTCGGTGAAAACCTTCCTGGCTTGCCGGCAGCTGCCTTCTTACTGTATCCTTACATGGCAGAAACAGAGAGCTCTGGTCCCTTCGTCTTCTAATAAGGACACTAATCCCATCATGGGAGCTCCATTTTTATAACCTCATGTAAATCTGATTACCTCCCAAAGGCTTCATCTCCTAATTCCATCACATTATGGATTAGGGATTCAACATATGAAATGTGGAGGGATACAAACATTCAATCCATAAAAATAAACACAATTCATAGATTTTTAAACAAGGGAATCATGGCTTAGTAAAATGTAAGAAATAAGGGAAAGAATTCTAGAATAATTTTAGTAGCTCTTGGGAAATAGTATTCCATACATTTAATTACTACTTTACAACCTTAGTCTTCCTGAAATAATAAAATAGAAATTACCATTTTATGCTATATCAGTGTTAGTAAATTCTGTTCCAAGTTGAAGTTGCTTTAAATTATGGGAGCATCTCTTAATGTTTGTTGCTATTTTGCAATTGATATTCTAATTGGGAGCAAAGTATATTTACATGACATCTAACATCCAGATGAAAATATTGAAAAATTTCAGAAAAACCATTTGTCTACTTGTATATATCCAGATATTTGTATTACATAAATGTCATTTTTTTAATCCAGCTTTGGTAACACCTGAACACAATCATATTCCTTGCATTGTTTTCCACCTCAGTGTTCTTGTCTGTAATATTCCAGTTTTGGGGGAAACAACAAATAAGATGAAAATATACCAATTATTTTGAAACTTAGGGAAAAAAGCTCAAATGCAAATTACTAACACAATATCATCATCTTTAGAGGTGTGATTTTTAAAAAGAAAAATATGAAAAAAATGCTTGAATAGTTAACTGCAACCATAAATATATTTATACCTTTAACCCAGTAACCGTACTCCTAGTGATATATATGAAGGAAAAAAGTAAATAGAATCATATTTTATACTTATAAAGAACTTATACTTTATAAAGAACATCCTTTGTCTTCTACTAGAAGAAGAAATCAGGAGAGAATCTAAGCATTTAAGCTAGGATATGATTTGGTAAATTAAGCACATAACAGTGATTACTGCATAATTATGATGATTTTATGAAAACACAGAAAAATGGGTTTAAAGTAATGTGAAATGGAAAAGCAGGATGTGTATGTTATGCAAAAACAGCAACTATGAAACAGACATGCATTTTGTCAGTTAATATGGAAATGAAAATGATTCAAGACCATTAAGTCATTTGGGGTTTTTAAATGTTCATTTTTGTTCATACTTTATTCTAATTTGAAATAAAATGTTTCCTTTATGTTAAAATTCTCCATTTGGAAAGTCATCAAATTTCTAAGTAAGTTATGGGGAGACCAGAGAGGACTTTAAAATTTATTGTTAGACTTAGAAGTCTATAAAACCAAAGGATCATTTTGACTAGACTTAACTAGCAAAATTTAGGGGGAAAATGTTGAGATTAAGGTCAATCAGAAACACTCTTTCTTTTCATCTCAAGTTTAGAACTAGTTGAGCATAAAGACATAGGTAAAATGAAGATAAAATTATCACCTTAATTACTGTGAAACTGACTGGAGGGTGTAGGTTTAGATTTGGGCCAGAAAGGCTTCCTTCTAGGGGGAGGGTACAGGTCAAGTGGTAAAGTGCATGCTTAGCATGCACAAGGCCCTGGGTTTAATCCCCAGTACCTCCTCTAGAAAATAAATAAATAAATAAGCCTAATTACCTCCCCTCAAACACACATACAAAATACAAAACGAAACAAAAAACAAAAACCCGAAAGAAAGGCTTGCTTCTTCCTAGCACACTAAATTCTTTGGTGTAGAAACCCTGAAATAGATCACTGAAGGGAAAGTCAGGAGAGATGCACTTACAGGATTGTAGTTTACATTTGTCTAAAAATGGAGAAGGAAGAGCAAAGAGAAGAAATCCCCAGAGCTTGGAGCTTTTTCCTAGGCCTCCTCCACCTACTGTGAAGCACAGACCAACAATCATCACCCAAATGCAGCTTACTCTTTGCTCCTGTGACACCCTTGTCATTGGGGACCAGCTGATGAAAAACTACTATTCTACAGAGTTCTATTTTATTGCAAAGCTAGGAATGAACTTATGAAGGAAGAGAATGGCGGAACGAGTTTTTTCTCTGAAGCTTTATTCTACACAATATTTTCAGAGAAAGAAAAATATTTTTAAAAACATTTGAGTTTGTGCAGATTTGGGACTAAAATGAGGTAAGTAAGGCATTTACCTTTGAAGCTAAATTTAAGGGGCTGCTAAAAAACTCTAGTCATCAACATAAATAAATTCTTATACAATTTTTTAAAAGTCACAATTAGTGCAAAAAAAATGCCTGGTGAATAAAATATCAAAATGTTAAGTAAAGACAGGGGCAGTATTACTACTTTTTCCTTTGCCTCGGGCTTCAGTGTGGCTTGGCATGTCTCTGATTTGTTGACTAAAATTAGTATTTCTTTTCAAACTCTGTTTTAGCGGGGAGGAGGTAATTAGGTTTACTTATTTATTTATGTTTTTTGATGGAGGTACTGGGGATTGAACCCAAAACCTTGCAGTTGCTAAGCATGCACTCTACCACTTGAGCTATACCCTCCCCTCAAAATCAATATTTTTAAAAGAGTATTTTTCAAGCTTTTTTAATGTAAGGAATTTAAAATTCTAGAGTTAAGATCTGAGAAGTCAAAAAAAGTATTTTTTACAACTCTCAATGTCCAGGATTGCTTACAAAAAATCTAATTGGTTAGTCGTTTTCTTTAGCAATAGTTAAAAGCCAAAAGCAATACTTTTACAAATCCAATGTAAAGAAATATTTTAGGCTCAGAAATTTAGAGCAAGCAAAGTATTTTTGCACAGCCAAATACTTCTCAAATCTTATAGAACATTCTTGTTAGTCAACAAAAATGTTATTGAGTCCCAAGTGCTGCTAGATGCTTAGAAAACAATGATGCATCCAAAGTGGCTGTCTTCAAAACTGCGCTTTGAGTCCAGTGTTATTGTTTTGTAAACAGAACACTGAAGATAAAATAGGAAAGTAGTTTTCTCTTCTTGTCGGCTACTCTCACAATACGGTTAACAAATAGGGGACACCTCAGTGTCTCTATCCTACTTTATAAGATTGGAACCACTTACGAGCTCTTTTACAAGACAAAGAAGCTCTTGGGGTCTTAAAATCTAAAAAGTGCTTTGAGCTACTGAACTCCTGACTGTAAGCTCCTTTGAGACAGGGACTAAGCTGTCTTCCCCTCTGTTGTATCCCCAAGCCAGGTTTAGAACAAGGAGTGCTGTTGAATAAACAATGACCTTGGACTGCCACCCATGGTCAGAAGACCAGAATTTAATACCAACTCCATCTCTCTGTGATTGTGTGATTTTTTTCATTGGGATACTTAACCTCTCTGGGCCTCAGTTTCCTCATTGATAAAGCACCTTAAGGTGTAAGAATTAAATCCAGCTTTAAACAGGTAAAGCTGTTGTCTATAAACAGTTGTTTCACCTAGTACAAGGGTCAGCAAGTTTTTTCTGTAAAGGACCAGAGAGTAAATATTTTCGGTTTTGCAAGCCATATGGCCTCTATCACAACTACTCAGTTCTGCTGCTACAGCTCAAAAGCTGCTACAGACAATATGTAAATGAATAGACATGGCTCGGTTCCAATAAAATTTTACAAAAACAGGTGGCGGGCCAGATTTGGCCCTTAGGCCATAGGTATGCCAATTCCTGACCTAGTACAGCATGATATGGATTGAAGCACTTAACATATCTTTTTATGCTAAAGATGACTAGACTCTGAGCTCCATGACAATAAGAGATTCTTCTGTGTTCATCACTGATTGTCTCTCTGTGAGCTTCATCAAAGTCTTCTACTTTTTCAGGAAATGTTACCTTCTAAACTCAGAGAGCAGTAACCCAAACTGAATAACTGAAAGAAAAATGAGATAGGTATCTTTTTATTCAAAAAATTCTACAAGGCATAAAGTTATGATAAGGCTTCATACTTTGGGGGGAGGGTATAGCTCAGTGGTAGAGCACAAGCTTAGCATGCACAGGATCCTGGGTTCAATCCTCAGTGCCTCCATCAAAATAAATAAACCTAATTACCACCCCCCAAAATAAATGAATAAAAATAATAATCAAAAATTTTATATAAAAAAGACTTTATACTTTATACCTGTTCTTTCCACACGTGGTTTTGCACAACTGACAACTGTTTTGGAGTCTTTCCTTTATCTTCTCAGCATAAGATCAGTGACAGGGAAAGAAGTAGTGCTACAACGATTAAAAAGGTAATGCACACATCTGAATATTCTGTTATTTATTCCCAAGCTCATAAAAAAAATGTTAAGGAACTTGGGAGAAAATATCATATATCAGTGTGATGTACTAGAAATAAAGGGATTATGAACCAGTTCTGTGGTGGTGCCCTGACAAAGCGGTGTCACAGGTGTGGTACCATTTGGTGAAACTTGTGAAACTTGCATGTAAGCATGGTACTTAATATGTAATTTTAATGGAAACGTGACATAGATCATTAAGCATCTCTTCTTGTCCTGGACATCCTCTGCCTTTTTATTTTTTGCAACCTTTCTTATGAATGCTTTTTTTTTTTCTAGGTGTGGTATTTCTGAGGTTATTAAATCTATCCAGGAGAGATAGTATCTGAAAACTGGACTGAATCCAAAGGCTAATGTTATCCCTGAATAGAGATATCATTCACTGACAAGTCTGCCTTCAGTGGGTCTATTAATCTGGAGGGAAAGACAGGAATCTTTCTACACTGTTATCTATAAAAGGCTGTTTACAAGAGTAAGAATGTGTAGAAACAATGGAAAAGTAGAGTTTAGAGATTTTTACTTTTCAAAGAATTTTTTAAATTAAATATAATTCTTCCCATACAAATATATTTTCATTTCAGACTTTTTGATTACAGAAAATATATGCTTAGGAGCTTGAGTTCTTAAAATAATGATAAAATTTTAATGTGAAAGTTAAAGTGAATGTTAAGCAAGCAGAATTTAATATAGATTCTATATGAGCCTGATCTGAGAAGAAACAGTTTAAGATGATTTTTCAATTCTGTTTATTTGCATATCAAAAAATTAGGACATGCTTCTTACATCAAAGTTGTGTTTGGGCCTGGGAAGACCACACGGGTGTGTTTGAAGGTCCCCTACCTAGCACGGAGAGAACTTGCCAGGTAGTCCCATGTAGCTCAGGAAACAGATTGCATGCAAACGGCCCAGGGAAGTACATAAGCAGGAGTTGGCGAGGTCACAGAGTAGCAGCCACACTGGAAGTGGCTGCATGTGGGCCAAGCATAGGGGGCCTGGCTTCAAGGTTTCAGGTTGGGATGTTGTTATCATAGACAGAAAGATACCATTTCAAATTCTGTCCTAACACATGGTCAATGGCAAAGCGCCCCGGTGGGGCATTGGCCTGAAGAGCAGGGGGATTGGAAAAACTACCATTGGGTGTTAACTACTGAAGGAGAATGTCAACAAAAGTACTGATACTCAGATTGAAAATAGAATTCAAGAGGGGTCACCTTTTCTTTTCCTGGTGTTTTTTTTTTTTTTAATCTGAATTGTAATAAAATCAAATGCAAAATGTTACTATCTACAGGCGGTGCTATTTAGTGATCATTCTCTAGCATACATCTGGATGAGACCTGGAAACAAATCTGCCACCATCCTGTTGGTGAATGCAGAATACAGAAATCAAAGAAAGGGCAGAAGCTGGATTTCTGACTAAAGTTATAAAATAAAGTATGAACAAAGTTAGTTAACACCTAGTTAACCTCGTTAGCTAACCTCTATGTTAAGACGGCCCTGGCATTCAGTGACCAGAGTTAGAAAGTTCTGTTTAAACTCGTAAAGTCTTGGGCATTTTCTGAGCTGCTAGTTCAAAACCTGGAGATCCCCAGACTTAAGGATGCTATAGGAAACAGTTCAGTTGTTCTGATATTTACTACCCAGGAAAAGAAAAAGAACATAATTTGTATTTTTTGCTCTGTTTTAGAATTTTACATAGTTAAAAACACTTAAAAACTGCCGGAGTCATGAGGTTCCATGGTGCTCCTTTCGTTCCAGGTCATTGCAAAACCATGTCTGGTGTGGACCAGTGACTAAGTAGATGCAGAAGAAGGAGATTTGTTGCAATGGACTGGGAAATGTCTCTGTTCACCTGAGACCAGAAAGGGGATTTTATTAGTACAATATAAGAAAAGCCAAATATACATAGGAGCTGCACTTTGGAAGAACTTAGAACAAGTTGTGTGCTGCTCTGCAGTACCCTGAATGATAAGTGTGCATTACTATGTGGTGGTAATAATGCAGTGTGATACTGATTGCAGGGTCGCATTGAAGAAACTGATTTTTTTTCTTTTGGTTGTAGTTAATTTACCTATCCTTTTCCTGAAATGCCAGTTTTGGGCATTTCATACAAGCACAGGCTAGAAAGATAATAAAAGCTAAATGAGTGCTCGGTGTATTTCTCAGACTGTAATGAAACCAGAGTAATTGAGAGAGTCAGCAAATCTCAGTTATTAATCAGATGATGAAGGTGGTGGGTACCGAAGCCAGGTTTGATTTGTTCTTGTGGTCCAGAGAACCTGTTTTGTTTTTGTTATTGATTAGTTCTGTTTGGTGTCTGCATTATTCTTAAAATCAAAACAACATACATTATCTCACTAGATCCTACATAACTTCAGCTTGAAAGTATGGGTCAAAGGTCACATGGTGGGGCCAATTTCTAAAAGGAATCTGCCTAACAAGTATTTGGTCTTGAAAGTGTAAGGGAAGCGGATAATCTAATTGCAAATATAAATAAAAAGAAAACAGGCACTTCAATTAGTGCATCAGTTAATCTGGATAGATTGAAAACTCACTTCCCACTCAACACTAAAATTAATCCTCTTTGATAATGGAAGAGATGTCATTGCAGTGATTTCAGAAATAATGAATTTACTAAGAACTTAAAAAAAGAAAAGGATAAATCTCAGAAATTTAGATTTAGAGAAAATACTGTTCCTCTTGAATTTTCATTCACCTCCTTATTCTTTCTTCATTTGATCTTGTTTTTAGCTAAAAACAAGTAAATTGGCTTTTTTTTTCTTCCTCTTTTCTAAATAAAAGACTCTTCTATTCAGACTGGATTCAGAACAAAACTAATTTTCACTCTAGTTCTGAATTTTAAAAATGTGAAGCTCAGAAGTTTAGAGATTTTTGGTTCCAAACACTTTAGTAAATATAAATGTTGACAAACGAATCATCCAAGTCTCAATTTTTATCATTTCATTTTTGATGAAGAAAAAGGAACTGGCTTTAACCACAATTTAAGGAAAAGAACAGTTGCTTCTCTCCTACTGATAAAAATTTCAGCACTATAGGCAAGTTCCCTTGATGCTAATATAGATATGGTGGGCCCAACAGACAGGTGGAGTTGGCAAATAAATGTTCATTTCTCTCTTTTATGACTCAATGTTATCATGAGGGAAATGGAGAACATTTCCACAACACAGCTGTGTGGGATTCTCCAGCTCGTCTATCAAGATAACGCAGTCTTTTACTCCCCTGCAGTTTGGCAGCCAGTGCAGATCTGAGTAGGAGATGTAAGATTGCTCTCAAGTCCTTGGCTCTACTAGAAGTTGTGTTTCGGAGTTGCAACTGATATCTATCAATTTAAGAGTCTCTGGAGTTGCTTGTGGGATGCTCTGGCTTCTAGAGTCTGGTAGGACTGGGTAAGTTTTTAGAGGCCATTTAGGCAATGTTTGCATCCCCTCCCAGCTCCCTGACAAGGCATTTTCCAGCATGTGTCTGTACACCTCTGGTGAAAGGAAACTCACTACTTTCCAGAGAGACTTTTTTATTTTTGATGACCTCTAATGTTTACATGATTCTTCATTGCAGTTATTCTTAAACCTGCCAAAATACAGTTTGTGCTTACTATTCCTCATTTTATCCTTCAAGGTCATCCATAGGAAATGAATTCTTTTTTATACAAATACACTCATAAACTCTTGAATGCAGTCGTCGTGTTGATTAGGCTGATATTCTGATTATTCTGATTATTCCTCCTGTGATGGGGTCTCAAATCTTTTCTCCTTTGGTCAGTGATTTGGCTCAATACGCACAATGTGATCAGATGATAGAAAAGTGGGCTGTTACCCTGGCTCACCTGATGGCTCAGCGATGTCAGCCATAGTTCAGTTCTTTGTCTGGTCTCAGATCAACATCAGAAAGAGAAATCAAAGATGCTGCTGGCCGTTCTTAGGAATGATATTTGCCTTAGGAAGCAACACAGTTAATGCAGACAAATAGTAAGAATGTATACTTTTAAATTCCTCCAGTAAAAAAAAAAAAAACAGAGAAAAAAAATCTATAGATAAAAAAACCAAACTTATCTTCCTCCACCACCCCTGTACTCTTCCATTTAACCAGACTGAAAAGTTATAGTATCCTTTAAACTCTGTCATCTTTTCCACATCCATTGAGTTGTCTGGTTTCACTGCTACCACCATTCTTGTCCCTGGACCTCATGGCTAAATTAATGCCTTAAATTCTTACAGTTTTTTCTGGCCTCAGTGGCATCTAGCTCAAGCATGCACCTAGACTGAATCCATTCCAAGCCTTCTCAGTCCCAAATGTAGTTAAATTAAGTGAATCGGAGCAACAGGGTTTGGGAGATTGCATAGCTGAACAGACTGAAAAGCTCATTCCAAGTGCAATGGGGATCCTACTCTATTTCCAAAGATTCTTGCACAGGAAAATGCAGATGCAGTACTGCCAGGTCCAAGTTATTGAGAAAAGCAGAAATCTATCTTTTTAAATAAACTTCTCTGATTTTTTAAAACTAATGGTTTGTTTTTTTAAAGTTGGTCCTCCCTTCCAAGTACATCCTCAGAGTGGTCTAGCCCATGGTCATTAGTTTGGGACTTTTGTTCCATAGTCACATTTTCTCAGTTATCTCAATAATTCTTACAAGAACCTGAAAAGTATTAAAGAGAAGATTACTTAGACACTAAAAATGATGCCATAGAGTATGCAACAGCTACGATATAATATTACATAAAAGGATGAGAATTATATGTATCATCTGAGCAACAATTATATTTTTAAAATACCAATGTAGAGGGGAAAAGACAATGAGAAAACATGAAAACAGAATGAAATACTACGGATAGTTTAAATTTTTTCTTCTTTCTTCCGTAGAACATTCTTCAAATTCTCTTCTATGAGCCTACACAACTTCAAAAAAAGGAAAAGCTTACAAATCTATCTCAGCTGTTATATGTAAGTAAATGGAAAATTGAAACAAGGTTTCATTGAAACTGGAGCAGTTTCTTGACGTGTTAAGCTTCTCTTGCAGCGTGTCTTTACTTTCCAGTCTTGTGTCCTTTTTTAATGCTAACCCATGCTCAAGTTACCCTTGCTTCAGAATCATTTTGGTAGATAAACTAGAAATGTTGTAACTTCAAGAGGAAGGGAATGGAAATGGAAAATGAAAATGCTGTATTTGCTAATAACGATGTGAAATAAGAAAGAGAATCACATATTGGATACAAGATTGATCAAATCTTATTCTGGCTCTTTCTAATGGGATTTGACTTACTCAAAGCTAACATTTACTGAGCACTTACCCAGGGTACTATGATTATCTCCATATTAGTGATAAGAAACAGACCTAGCGAAATCAAGCCACCATCACAGAGATCCAGCGTGCCAGAGCCAGGGTCCCAATCCAGGTCATCATCCTTCCAAAGTTGTCATGACTGCCTATTGCCTACAAGCCTAATAATCCCACATCAACATAAAAGCTCCCTGTTCCCTGCCACACAACAAAGCAAAACAAAACAAAATGAGAATTTGGTGCTTTTCTAATAGGTCCCCTCTCTCATCAGATTTGTGGCATAACAGATGGAGCAGCCACCACTCTCTGCAGTGTTTCCACTGAACGTAGTGATGTTTCTGATGAGGTTTCCTTTCTTCCCTTCTCGTCCTTGTTTCCCCTGTCTGCGCACACCGATGGAGTAATTGTGGCTGGCAGCCTGGAGGGTCACAGGCCACTGTACCCTTCCTTGCTGTACCAGATGCAGTTAGAAAATCTGAAGGACATTTGATCTGAGGTTTCTTCAGTGAAGACAACATAAAGAGCAGATAAGCTGTAAGGCTGCTGTAGTCAGGTCAGTGCAGCATGGCATGGTGTGTACTGGCTAACTCCATGCATTAGGCATGTCTCTTTATTCTCTATTCTTAATGCTTTCCCATCTGGGGCCTTGCTGCCCTGTCCAGGGCTAGCTAATTCCTAGAGATAGCAAACAACTTACTTGGGAACATGTTTGTCACATCAGACTAACCTATCGACAGCTCAGAACCCAATCACTTCCTCTACGGGGCTCTTACACTCAGGGCCACTGTGACTTTGCCCTGATCACCCCTGGGCCAGGGCCAGGGCTAGCCCCTATGCCCCAGAGTCTCCTGAAATTATTCAAACCAGCCAGTGCTAACCTAAGCCTGTGCCCCCTGCTTCACCCGTTCTTTCCTATGGAAACCACAGTCAAGGCTTCTTGCCCACACTTTCCCCCTGCTCCCTCTGCTTCGTGAGTGACCCTGGTGCTCCCTGTGTGGCCCCCATGGCACAGCCTCGCCCCTCCTCCTGGTATCTATGAGTATACCAACATCTCTTCAAGGGCGGTTGTCTCCGAAACTGTGTCTCATCATATCTGAATAAAAATAAAACCTATATTTTAAAACACTCCAGAAAGCCTCAGTCTCACGGCATGATTCACTCTCCCGGAGTGCTAGATTTTTGTTGTGAGTCTGTTTGTGCTGGACGTTAACAGTGCAGAGTCAGTTCTGACTCCAGCTGGGGCTCTTACAGCCCGATTTGGACAATAGCTCATAAATGACTCCACCCATGTTAAGGGAGTTTTGTTCAGCGCATTGACAACACATACAAAACCCTTTTGTTTGTCATGCAGATGAGGAAATATACAAATAAGTTGTGTCAGTATTGAAGCACTAGACAAAGTGGGCATCCCGAAGTTTCATTACGGATCTACCGCTGGAAACTATTGTGACCTCAGACAGACTTCGACCCCCTCACGTGCTAAATGGGAACATCCAAGTTCTAGGCAAGAATGTAAAAGGAAAACCGATGGAACGAAGAATTGCAAGATTAAAATATAAACGTTCAAATGCAACTCGGAGAAAAGTTTTGAATGCTCACAATGAATCAGGCTGGATAGAGAATGCTCACAGCTACCTCATAAAGCATTGTTTATTTTCTCTTACGAGGTTTTACTCCCTTGGTGCCCTTGCCTTGCCAACATGTGACGTTCTCGGGGGCAGTTTCCAATCCCCGCTGCTGCTAGCCAGCTGGCCAGCAGAGCGGTCCACACACTGACCCTGGAGAGCACCAAGACGCCCCACTGTCAGCCAGTTTGCGTGATGCAGCCTCAGCAATGTGAAAACTCCCAACGCCCCTGCGCTCTCTGGCTCAAACTTGGCAGTTTGGGGAGGCGGCCAGGACAGCACCAGGAGAGGAGCCAGGGGATCGGTGTGCCAGAGCCAGCAGGTGGCAATGGCCAACAGCAGCTTAGAAGGCAGATTAGTCTTTCCAGCAGTTAAGACAGCCAACCGAGGTGGGAGCCAACACTGCCCTTGTTATCCTATGTATAGGCATTGTTATAAATGACACTGGAGCCCCCTGTACATTTCTCATTGGGCTTGTTAGCCAGGTGGCAGTTTTACCAGAGTCATCAATGCTCCAAGCAGAGCGTATGCTATATCATTTAACTTACATTTGAGGCCAGGGAATTACACTTCTTGGAATAGTGTCTTGGAGACACAAAAACAATGATCTCTGGTATTTATGGAGTATTGTTCTCCAAGGTGGTTAATGCACCTGACAGACAGCCTCTAAGTCAGACTCAGAGCACTGCTCATGAGTAGGCGAGGAAGTGCTCTCCAACCACTTTAGAAATTAGCAACTTTACAGTGTAGACATGATGTTTTGGATTAGGGTCTTGCAAAATTTGAGGGAGGGTCAAGATGGAAATACAGGAGTTCTGAATGGCATTTTCATACACAAGCCAACATATCAGTTGGTGGAGTATATAAAACGCTGAATGATGCCAGTATATTTGGGTCCTATTCACCCCAAATGAAAAGGCTGAAAGACAGTAGAATACAGACCTCTTTTCGTTTTCATCTAGAATATGATTACATATGTACTAGAGAAGTAAAAAATGTTTATTATAAAATTTGTTCTAAATCCTTTCGAGAGCAGAGATAATATAGAGAGCAGATGTTACAAGATGTTTTCCAAATTGGAGTAAGTTTCAATAAGTTGTAATGTTTCTGAAATGAGGAAGGCTTCCATCAACAAATATTTATTGCTTCCCTGTAATGAAGTTAGCACTGTTCCAGGACTTACATACTCGAGAAATACAGTTTAAAAAAATCTAAGACTAAGTCTGTGCTTTTAAGGACATTACAATGTTGTTGACAGAGCAAAACTAATGAAAGAATTAGCAGCCGGCATTGAAAGACACTGTGTTTAGACTCCTCCTGTAGTGAGACTAGGAGGGAAAGAGAGAGTAGTGAGGCCTGGAGTGGTCAGGGAGGCTGCTTGGAGGAGGAGGATACCCCTGGCTAGGCCTTAGCATGGGCAAGATTGGGCACCAAAGGCCTCATTACAGAGAGCCCTAGACTAGGAATCAGAGCTCATCTGCCACCACGTAATGATGGTAACTGTAGCAAGCTTCAGTCACCGAGAATCAGCCATACACCGGGAGCTTATTAGGATACTGGTGAGCAAGACAGGTTGTGATCATTTTTAGAAGTAGAGAAAAGAGTCTTGTAAACAGCCTATCAATGCTGGTAGGTCCACTCAGATTCCATTTAGATTGCTCTCTGTGCTTTGGAACCATCATGAAGGCCCAAGAAATCAAACTCACCCAAAAGAAGAAGTAGACCGTATTGCCTCAGTTAAAACTTCCTTCCACCTCCTGTCTTACAAAGTCGATGCTTATTTTTATGCCTCTCAAAAAGCAGAACCAACTAGAACCGGGGTGGGGAGCTGAAAGCTCTTTCTCACCCTCTTAATCCCCTCAACCCCCAGGGGATGAACACCTGCTGTGCTTTAGCTAAAGCCCTAGGACTCAGGAAAATACCATTTGAAAATCACCGGATGGGCTAATTTACCAAGAACTTTTTGATTCGATGATCCCAAAAAGAAAGCCAAGAATACCAGGTGGCAATTTTAAGTTCAAGTGAAGGCTAAAGATGCATTGTCTCTAAAACATTGCACTAAACAACAGATATGCAAGATTCCAGACCTAAGTATAAATCCACTCCGCTTCCCACTACTGTACTCAGGGCCCCTCCCTCGCCACACATGGCTCATCTTTTCCAGGTCAGTGTGAGGTTTTATAATTAGGCGAACCTATCCCCCCTTTCTTTCTTATGCTGTTATCATTGTCAACTTGTTAACACAGGGCTTGCTCACATTTTTTATTCCAGAGTTGAAAGAAAGGTAGACTTTAGAAATTGCTCTCTCACAAGAGCAGCGAACATTTCAACAGGACAAAGTCATTTCACACGTCTCCTCGTCTCTTGGCTGTTTCTAAGCAGCATCTAATCTGGTACAACTTGTTTAGAACTGCTGCTTCCTGGCTTTGGACTTGTTTCATGTTAGGTCTAAAAAAAAAAAAGAACATTTTGAGCTGACTTCCTCTCTGGTACCATTGTCAGCTCATTTTGTTCCAGTCAGTTCTGAGGCATCTGGGCAGACTCTAAAGCATTACTCAGCTTTGTCCTGACATTTGCTGGACCCCTGGCAAAGTTCCAC
This sequence comes from Camelus dromedarius, assembly GCF_036321535.1. Taxonomy (NCBI): domain Eukaryota; kingdom Metazoa; phylum Chordata; class Mammalia; order Artiodactyla; family Camelidae; genus Camelus; species Camelus dromedarius. The sequence continues at coordinate 76,598,474 of NC_087436.1, forward strand.
CTCATCCTTCATATTTGGAAATATGGACACTGCTGTCAGGAGGGCAGAAAGCACCGTGGCTGAACAGACAGTCACGGTTACCTGCCTCTCTCCGTTCTGGGTGTCATGGCCCTGACAGAGCAGCCTAGGGTTTGGAGGGTGATCTTGACTACAGAGCTGAGCCATGTGGACCACTCCTCTCCAAGGAGCCTGAGGGGACTCACTGGAGGAACAGGGCCAGTTACAGGGCTAAATTCCTTCTCTATCCCTGCTTCCTGCAACTTCCACCTAGAGATAATTCAAAAAGCTGAATTAATATTGTAATACAGAGGCTTCAAGCACAGCTAACTAAAATGCCGTCTTTCTATCCCTCAAACAGACTAAGTTTGTTTCTGCCACAGGACCCTCGTCCTAACTCTGCCCCCACCCGGGGCTCTTGTGCCTCCCATCTTCCCCGTGAGACAACAGCTCCTTCTACCCTTTAGATCTCAGCACTGGAATAGCTCCTCCTCAGACAGGTGTTCCTTGACCACTCTGCCTGCCAGGTACTCTCTAATACGTTTTCTTATTTTCTTGTCTTTATAGCATTTATCAAAATCTGAAATAACTTGGTTAATTTATTGGTTTAATTTATTGCTTAATTTTTTTCATCAGTTGTTCGGTATTTAAAATATAAGCTTCATATGATGATTGGCATAATCAGTGTATCCCTAACTGCCTCCTCCTCCCAACTGAGCTTGGCGCCGAGTATGTGCCCCTCCTCCACTAAGAGAGGAGAATGAGTAGATGAAATGCTTGTTGCTTTCCTTTGTCATTTTCCAGCAATGAGTCCACTTACCCTTTCCTTCACCCACTCCTTCCCTGTCTTCCTCCTTGCTCCTGACGTTGGAGTAGAGAACTTAGACGGCATAATGTGCTGAAGTACAGTTATGGCTAGGAAGCACTGTTCTTTGAGAATCCTTAAAAACATAATCTCATACAGCACCGCTCCCACCTGCTGGAGATCAGTGTGTTGGCTTGTTAAGGATTAATTACCCAAGTCTGCATGGGGAACTGGGATGGTGAAGAGTACAGATCAGGACTGCACTCAGAGAGGACAAGCTAGAATTCTTGCCTGTGCTTTCTCTCTTTATACTTGCAAACCCTGCCATGTAGTTTCTGCACGACAGATAAGCAGGAGACATGTTGATTTTTATTATGAACAAATTATAGTTATGACCCATCATGTTTGACATTTTTGCTGTGTAGTCTTAAATTTCAGTTGGTTCTGGTGAACAGAAGAACAACTCAGAAGCCCATACAGGTTTCAAGCCGGCAGCTGTAGTCTTGGAAGCACCATGCCTGAGCCCACCGAATCAGGTGAGCAGAGATGCAGGTTTGAAGTGCAGGATCTTGACTTAGCCTCTGTGCAGAAACACAGCCTTTAATGCATCATGTATGAACACACACAATCAGGACGTGACAAATGAGGAAGAAATAACATTGTAGCATTGGCACACTATCCAAATCAGAATAGAATAGAATAAAATTGAATACAGTAAAATACAATGAACCCAAACTGAAGGACACATCTACAAACTATCATGATGGAGCCTAATCTGACCTTAGATGTATCCTTTTTATGAGTGGATGATTTTATACTGGGATCTTTACATCAGATGGAGGATTGCTTCAGCGGGGCAGCACTTCTCCGAGGAGTCATCGTTTGGCCCATCTGCTAAAGAACTGTCGGGAATATCGTCTGCCCTCCTGGCCTCGGCAATCCACAGCATTAATAGAACATAAGTGCTTATGCAATGGCACTGGATCTGTGGCAGCTGTTTGTTCAATGTTTCATGCTTTTAGCCACATCTGCTCTAAATGAGTGTTAATATTGCAGTGGCCTCCACTAAGGATGGGCTCTGTCAGCTTTGCTGAGGATCAGCCTGACCCCAGCAACAATGGAAAAGCACTTTGTCCCAAAGTCCTGGGTTTTAAAATATCCTTATCCTCTTAACCCTCAGCCTACATCATCATCCTCTCTGCACCTTTGCCTTTCTCCTTTTCCAGGCCCCTCCCCAAATAAAAACCCAAGTCAGTGAATCTCAAGGAGAAAAATTGCATTTATTTCTAGCACCCTGTCCAGCAATGTCAGATAACAGTTTATTCATCCCCCGGCCCCTGGATGACATTGAAGCATATCAACAGTGACAAAAGTATATTGAATAATTATCTTGAAATTAATACATTATCCCAAACTTAAATAAATGTCATCTGATCAATATATCTTGGAATGGAAAGGGAAGAGAATGTGAAGGGCATCGCTTCATTATTCATTAATTTTAGAGTAATGTAGGCAGATGAAATGGTTATTTCAGAGCACTGCTATTATACTCACTGGCATTTTAAATAACTCCCAATATTTAACAGTATATATTCCCTTGTTGAACAGCTTATAGGCGTTAACACTTTAGCGTCCAAATTCTGCTCTTCTGGAAAGTCGAGTGACACTATTCGGAGGCCATTACTTTCATTTCTCTCTTTAAAGAATGCTTTTCCATTCTTGTTGGTAACTGGCAGCTGTAGCACAGACTCCTCTTTAGTTCTTATGCAATAGCCTATTCATGTTGGAGTCTTAATGCTTCTAATTGTTCCATTCATCATCTTCCCCAAGACAAAATAAATAACTGGGCTATATTTCTGTTCTCTACTGTGCAAATGAGATGTATAGGCTGATACCTCCCAGAGCTTATATAAACCCGTGTAGGGAGTATTTTAAGGGAAAGAGAGTATATGCCTTGAGGAAGTCAGTATCTAGCCTCATCAGATAAATTATGGCCAAAGGCCATGGTGAATGCAAATACCCATTCTTAAACATAAAATTTCTATTTTATTTTTTGCTGTTCCATTTCCAAATTAGAAATCAGTGCATTTCCATATGTGATTATTGTAATATATTTTAAATACAGCATTGTGGTCATATTTGAACAGCTTGCCTGCCTTCCCCCCAAAAAAAAGAAAACTGCAAAAGAAATTGCCAAAAACATCTCAGAAATATGATAATGTAAAGGTAGAGTTTGTTAAAAATTGAAAGATTGAACCCTTAGTATTAGTTAACCATAAAATTACCTAATTATATAATTTTTTTTATATACAAGCATTCCTTTTTTTTATTGAGTTATAGTCAGTTTACATTTACAAAGTGTCAATTTCCAGTGTAGAGCACGATTTTTCAGTTATACATGAACATACATATATTCATTGTCGCATTCTTTTTCACTGTGAGCTACGACAAGATCTTGTATATATTTCCCTGTGCTATGCAGTATAATCTTGTTTATCTAGTCTATATATGCCTGTCAGTATCTACAAATTTTGAACTCCCGGTCTGTCCTTCCCACCCCCTCCCCCCCTGGCAACCACAAGTTTGTATTCTATGTCTAATTATATAATTCTTTATGATTAATAAGAAAGGACACCAGTAGCAGTAATCACTAAATCTACTGAAATAAAATAATCATCTGGTAAAGCTAAAGAAGGAGCTTCTGTCTGCCAAGCTAGTGAGTTATTAATAGGTGATAAAATTTGTAGAAAACAAGTAAATCGTTCAGGATGGTGTTTTAAAGAGAGTCGATTAAACATTTCAGCTTATTGGTGCCCCAGCTCCCAAACAAATGTGCAAGTTCAATGGGAAAGGAATCTGTTAATTAGGCTGCTTTGTGTTTCCTGCCTCGTATGAAGTCTGACTTATGCCAGTTCTCAGGCAGATGAGGGAGAGGCTCAGTGTGTCAGCGATCACCACGGATCCATGACATACCTTCTTGTTTTACAGGCTAGGGCATTTCACACAGAGAGTGGCCACCTGTGCTGGGACTCAGGGCAGTTTTATGACCTCAATACAGGGAAAGCAACACAGTTTTTAAAGCCTTAGTTGTTCTCTGACCTGATGGAAATGAATTCAGTGCCTTGGGCTGATATTCTCTTATAGTAGCTAACAACAAAATTGTAATATACTCTGGAATGCAGATGAACATTTTATGCAAAAGTTTGGGGATAACTGACCATGTAAATATTACCGAAATCTTAGAAACTTAAATTTAAAAACATTATTTGAATAGCCTTAATAGTTTTTCTTAATTGATCTAGAAACCATTGTATTATGAAAGAATTCACTCCTGTGCTTTCTATTGTGAATAATGTTCCTTTTTCTTCATTCCTACCCTTGTCAAATCAAACAACTATAAAGCCTAGATTGTAACATTTCTCTATCACCAAGCACTTCCTACTCACTTCATCCCTAAATGAACTCCTAAAGTGATAACCCTCAAAGCATTGTCTATAGATGGTCTGCATCAGAATCACCATTATAATTAAAATAAATTTAAATTAACTAATTAAAATGTTAAGAATGCAGACCACCCTTCAGAACTGCTGAGTCAAAATGTAATAACCATTGCCAATGTACTTTATTTGTTTGGCCTATGCTTTAATTATATATTCTGTACAGAACTTTCTTACATTGTTGTTATTTCTTGCATTTTTATGTAGCTGCTCTATTCCTGGGATTTATTTTTGTGTTGTTTCTTCTTCTAGTGAAGGCCTCTCTGAGATAGTGTTGGATGGAGATGACTTTGCTCAAGCAACTAAAAGAAGGCCACTCACTCTGGGATGCAGTAAAAAGAGGCCAGTAGGACTTATTAAACCCAGGTAAGAAGTTTGAGTTTTATTCCCAGCTTATGGGAAGCCATTGGTGAAGAAGTGGCATGATTTCATTTATAATTTTAATAGATCAATAAAGCTGCTCCATGGAGCACAGGCCATGGCGGGACCAGATTGGAGCAGGGACAACAGTTAGGAGGCTATGAGACCAGTCCAAGTGAGAGGTAATTGTGGCTTAGGCTAAAGAAGTAAAGGTGAGGAGGAAATGAAATCAGATGGATTCAAAGTGTGCTTCATAGAGACACTGACAAATTGACAGGAATTTTCAACTGAGAGATCAGCTATGGATTGAGAAGATGGAAAAGGAAAGCTGTTATAATTTTGGCCACTACTCTTGTAAACACACTATTTCAATGCAATGCCGTAATTGCTGCAAAGCTGATGTGTGTATAGTTTAATAAACATATAAATACTAAGTAGTAATATCACCACAACTTAATCTCTGAAGTTATGTCCTATATTCCATTGTCCACATACACAGTAAATCTAGAGTAAGTATTATTCAATGTTGAGTAAACATTAAAAGCATTACCTTCAAAATGAGGAAAAGATAAGAATGAGCACCATCACCAATTGCATTTAACATTCTCCTGAGTTTTTATTTAATACAGTAAGACAAAAAATAAATTTAAGATCTAAGGATTAGATAGAAAGACATTTATGTTTTATTCTCAAATGATAATATTATATAGAAAATCCAAAGAATCTAAAAACAAATTTTTAGACAAATTTTGAGAAATAAAAGGAGTTATTAACCTGTCTGGTATATACACTAGCAACAAACAGAAAACGTAGTGAGAAAGAAAGCATTTACAATAGAATAAAATGTTTAAGGTACTTGGTGGGGGATCTAATAAAAATGCATGAGACCTATATGCAGATAATTCAAAAACTTGTGGATGACATTAAAAGATAAAAAAATAAATGAGATAATCCAAATTCATGTTAGGAAAACTCAAGATCACAAAGATGTAAGCTTTTTGAAATTAATGTACAGATTTAATGTAATTGCCATGAAGCTCTCAAAGGGTTTTCCATGAAATTTGGCAAGCTAAGAGAACAACAGGCTGAGAATAGCCAGAGTATTCCTGAAAGGAAGATTCCAGTGAGAGATTCACCCAAAAGATGTCAAAGGTTAGATACAGTTCTAGAAATTAAGACAGTTTGACCAATGGATATATGACAAAATAACCAATGAAAAAAAATTAGAAAACCCACCAACAAGCCGTAAAGACACAGACCTGTGATTGATGATGGTTAGAAGAAGCAGTGCAGCTCTGCGTAGCTAGCAGGGAGTATTCAGTAAGTGGTGCTGGAGCAGTCAGTAACTGTATGGAAAAAAATCTAATTGAATCCCTACCCCATACCGTACATAGTAATTAGTTATAGGAAGATTAAATACTGAAATGTGAAAAGTAAAATTTTAAAACTTTAGAAAACAATGTAAGAGCATATAGTTCTGAGATTGGATTAGAGAGGATTTTTTAAATTGAGAAAGTGCTAACCATAATGAAAAAAAAAGATTGCTAAATTAATTACAGGCGTACCTTGGTGATATCATGGTTTCTGTTCCAGACCATCACAATAATGCAAATATTGCAATAAAACAAGTCACACAGATTTTTGATTTCTTAGTACATATAAATGTAGCCTGTTTATACTATCTTGTACCCTATTACATGTGCAATAGCATTGTATCTAAAAAAAAAGTACATACCATAATTTAAAATACTTTATTACTAAAAAATGCAAACTATCATCTGAGCCTTCAGCGAGTCATGTTTTTGCTGGTGGATGGTCTTGACTCTAGGTTGATAGCTGCTGACTAAGTAGGGTGGTGTTTGCCGAAGTTTGGTGCGGCAGTGGCAACTTCTTAAAATAAGACAACAATGTAGTTTGCATTCCAGCACTGTCTATTCAGCTCTTATTCTAAGGAGTTAACCGTGACAAACGATGAGGACACAGTAGTTGCTAAGGCATAGTGCCTCCCAACAAGGTGCTTACACTCTGGTGCGCTTGGGGACAAAGTGTAAGGTGCAGATATTTAGGACTTCACGGGACACAGTCATGGAATGGCTAACAGAGGAAATTGTTCCAGGGTGTTAGTTATGGTTGAAATGTTTACCTCCCTGAGGCTTAGTAAGGAAAGGCCCTTGGTAAGACCTGACTGCACGAGAATGAAGGTAGACATAGCACCTGTGCTATTGACCGCCGCAGAGTAATGAAAGGAAGAAGCAGGAACCCGTGCCACAGTTGAACTTTCTGTAGTGTCACTGGCCCTCAGGTGGTGGCACACGGCTCCACAATTCACAGAGCTACGGCAGGAGGACGTGACGGCGCACCCCCCGACATCTTGCTCTGTAATGTGAAGCTTCTGAGCAAACCCTCAGAGGGTTTACAAATCCCCAGTTACGAATATTCACAACTACAGTAGAAGAGGCCTTGTCAGTGCTTCTCACACCTACACCAGATTGCCTTTGAATTGTGTCTCAGCTCAAAAGAACTAGATCATTAAATGTCACTCAATAAAGTCTGGAGATTCCAAATTACTTGCATTGAGTTGCATTGAATCTTTTGCACAGAGAGTTGAGAGTAATTAATTATTCCTGGTTTAAACTCTCTGTTACTTATTTCAATGACCATTTTCCACTTTCTGAGGAAAAAACAATTGATTAGAAGATCAGGGGAATAAATACATTTGTGTCTTGCACTATACAGATTTAATGGACTATGGTTAATCAAGGGTGTAGCAAGAGTTTATGATATTAGTCAGTTCTGACTGCTCTTTTATCAGCTGACCATATATATTATACACTGTAATAAGACAATCATAAATTTTAGAAAGAATACATGGATTTGTTTGTTTATTCTGCTTGCTTTCCAAATTTGTATTTTATAATTAAAGCTTATATGAAATAAGTTTCCCCCGATGGTAACATCTTGCAACACTATAGTGCAATGTCATAAGCAGGATATTGACATTGATATGCTAAGATACGGACTATTTCTATCACCACAAGGATACCTCTTTTGCCCTTTTATAGCCACAACTACCTCTTCCCAATCTGCTTCCTCCATAATCCCTGGCAATCTGCTAATCTCTTACCATTTTATCATTTCAAGAATGTTATATAGATGAAATTGTAGTGTGTTACCTTTTGGGATCAGCATTTTTCATTCAGCACAATTCTCTGGAGATTTATCCAGATAGTTGCATGTATCAATAATTTATTTATTTTTATTGCTAAATAGTATTCCAGGGCATGGATGTACCACAGTTTGTTTAACCATTCACCCATTGAATGATATCTGAGTTAATTTTGGTATTTGTCCATTACAAATAAGGATGCTACAAACATTTTGCACAGGTTTTTGTGTAAACATAAGTCTTGTTTATTCGAGGTAAACTCCCAGAAGGACAGCTGCTGGGTCATATGGTATTTGCATGCTTACTTATCTCAGATGAGAAATCTACTGTCATTCTAATCATTTTACTGTAATGGTAAGTGACATTTCTCTCTCACTGCCTTCAAAATTTTTTCTTTCTCTTTAATTTTCAGAATTTTAATTATGATGTGTTTTGGTGTGTATTTTTTGAGTTTATCTTATTTGGGTTTCACTCACACTCTTGAATCTGTAGACTTATATGTCTTGGCAGTTTCAGAAGTTTTCAGTTTTCATATATTCTTCCCACTCTGCTCCCTTTTTCCTTTCCTTCCAGGACTATGATGATGTGAATGTTAGATCTTTTGTTATAGTCCCACAGGTCCCTGAGATTCCATTCATTTTTTTTTCCAGCTAATTTTCTTTCTGTTGTTCTGTCTGCCAGCAGTGTTCTGGGTTATAACTGGAAAGTAGGACAAGATTTCCTGTCAAATTGGACATGAGATGCTTGACAAAGGCAGAGTTTGAGGGCAATGCCAACAGTTTTTATCTGAGTGACTGAAAGGATATAAATGGGGAAGACAGAAAGCAAAGTAGGTGTGTGTGTGTATGTGCATGTGTGAAGAGGGTGTGGGTGGGAAAATGGATGGTAGTTAAAGCCGTGGGCTGGATGAGGTAGTGAAGACAAGTAGATCAACGACATTTTAACAGAAAGAGGTTTAAGAGATCATAAGGAACTTATTTAAAAAAGCTGAGAAGGAATGACCAACAAAGTAAGAGGAAGGCTGGGAAAGGGTGAGGTGTTGGGAATCCGTGAGAAGAAAGCGTTTCAAAGAGAAACATGTAATTCTCTATGTCAGATCTTGCCAAGAGGTTAAAAAAGATGCAGACTGAGAATTGAATATTAGGTTTAGCAACACAAAGCTATGGTAATGTTGACTAGGGGACTTTCAGTGATGTGATGGGGCAAGAGCTTGGTTGAAGCAGGATTAGGAGAAAACAAGAAAAGATTCTAGAATGTAAGTATACGGGCAACTTTTCCTCTTAGTGTGATCTCTTCATCAGCCATGTTATGTGGAAGAAACGATGACAGTCTAATAAAATCTGACCAAAATACTCAAGGAAATACAATTTTAAAATTATTTCTTTATCTATGATCGTGTCTCTTTTCTTATTCATAGCTTTTATTTTTAAATTGTTCTTTCACCTTTCCCCTTGAGGTAATTCTTTCATGAACTTTTGGAAAGAGATATGGTTTGGATTTACTTATTCCTTCTACTGTTTCTGGATTTTCAATTTAAATAATTTCAGCCTTTATCTTTAATAATTCCATCTTTCTAGTTTCTTTGTATGCATTTTTCAGTTCTTTTTCTAATGTCTTCTAATGTATTCATTTTTTTTCTCTTTTAGCCATTCACCTTTAATAATGAAGATATAAGTATTCTTATAACATTTTCCATTATCGTATGTTCCGAAATTAATTTTTTCTTTTATCTAGATTTAAATTTTCTCTTTACTTGCTCTTTGATTTAAGTATATTTCTTAGTTTCTATGTAGGTAAGACTTTTTTCGTGGTTTAATTTTTTATTTCTAATTTTATTATCAGAGAATGGCCTTGATAATTTCTACTTTTTAAAATATATTGATGTTTTCTTTGTAGATAACATGATAAATACAGATGTCAACAATGCCCTTTTGTCCTTCGTGTCATCTATGGGATTTAAGGCTTTTTTTAAGCTTCAGGAAATTTGGAATGTGTGTGTGTGTGCTGCACTCAAATCTCCTGACTACTCTTGCTGTTTTGTTTTTTTTTTTCTAATTTTCAAAATTTATGTATTTCTCTGTGTCCCAAGCTGTTCTGTTTTACTGGACCTGACATTGATTATTTGGACTCTTTTTCCTCTCTCTGTTTGTTATTTTTCTTTATTTGATTAATGGTATTTATTTCTATTTTCTGAAGTGTCCTAAAGGACATGAATATCACAGAATGTCTCTAACTCCAGGAACATGTGTTGTAGAAGCTGGCAGGCTGACAGCCCCTGCTGAGGCCCCTGGAAGGGACCTGTGGATGGGGCACAGCAGGAAAGGGAGGGGGAAGCACATTGTCAGCTTTCCTATTCTTTCTTACGGGACCTCAGCAGAGCCTTAGGACTCACTACCAGCTGTCCCTCAGTCCCAGGACCAGAGACACAATGGCTGGAAGTCAGAAGTAGAGGGAAAGGGAATTTCATTCAGTTTACCTTTTCAGCAATCATCTGCCCGTAGGTGTTGTCTCATCTTATGGTATTTTCCAGATTTTACTTCAATAGTGAGATACACAAATAAATACTGTTGTAAGTCACTTAAGAAAAGCCATATTGGGGACAGGGTAATAGCTCAGTGGTAGAGTACATGCATAGCATGCATGAGGTCCTGGGTTCAATCCCCAGTACCTCCATTAGAGGGGAAAAAAAAGAAAAGCTATGTCAGAGGAGATATATTTTAACAGTAATGACTTCTTAAATAAAATATTTTCAAGTACAATATTTAATATAAGTCCAACCTTTGAGCAGTTGCTCCAAATGGAATTTGAAAAGGAATTCTGGGATTTCACAGCACTATTTATGAACTCCATTATATCATTTTCAGAAAACTGTTGCAGAAAAGAAGTTGAAATAAGAAGTAGAAAAACTACTGGAGTATTTCATAATGTAGTTATTATTTAATGATAAGACATTTAGAATATAATAATATATATATAATCTTATAATAAAACATGGAAAAATCAGGAACCTTTTTAGCTCACAGAGGTTCACTGATTATCTCTTGGTGAAGTATGAACAGTTGGAATTAAAATGTTACTCATTTTTTTAATGAATGGTAAAGTATTCCAAGTTTACTGAGCTTTTCTATGATGACAAGTGGCTGACAGGAGTATACTACCAAACAGATCATTGGGGGGAAATATTAATATGTCCCTCAAGGTAAAGGTAACACTTTAATAATAAATGAGAAAGTAACTTGGCTATGGAGAGGACATCTTGAAAACTGACAATTGGGAATGTTCCCATTATTAAGCAATATTTTTACCCTGAATAAGTAAACCTCTATAAGGTTTTTGAAATCCATGCATACTAAATACTCAAAAATAAAATTTTCAATGGATTGAAGCAACTTGCTAAAATTAATGTAACAACCACTTATTAGTTTGCAAAGAAAAATGATTGACATTAGGGAAGATGGAAATGTATGTCAAATGTTAAGAAAATTGTTTTCCTTAATTGGGAGTTTGGGATTTTTTTAAAATGAGGATCGTGATTTATTAATCACAGCCAAAAATTTGGCTCATTATATTTGCACAAAGTATCTTTCCACTATGACAGTGATTATAACCATGTATCAAAGTGAACTGCACTTAGAATGGGATCCTCCCTTTGCTGTACTGTAGCTATTGAGCCAGATTCATAAAAGCATAGTCACAGTGATCACATGGCCTCAGTCCTATAGTCTAAAATAAAATTATAATACTAGGGGGCTTTTAAACTAGTAAGAAGGAATAAAATTAAAATTATCTTTAAAATGTTATCCTTGCCTCTGCTGTTTATCATTTTTAGTTTTGAGTATTCTTTACAATGTATATAATATATTATTCTTATAAGCCATAAAACAATAAATAAATATATTTTTGGGGGTCTATATTCCAAGTGTTGATAAACATGCAGCCTTAGAAAAGTGTAAAGGACGTTGCAATAAACAGAGCAGAGGAGAACACAAATACTTGCAGCATGAAGAGCACATGGGGCACAGTCTGAAATTCTCTCCCTGTCACACCTAAGGCAGGATGTTTAAAATGTGAGATGGTGAAAGATGATGGGTAAGACTCCTGGTCTTCTCAAGAGGTGACTTGTTTCCTAAAATGCTTTTTACTTATTTTTCCTATTAAATGGAATATGATGAATAGGATGCTCTCCCATTATAAACAAGACAATATTACTGGCAGAACAGAGGGAGATTTTGTTGGCCTTCTAACACTCCCTCCTCCATGGGACTTAGGTATGTTTCAGATTTAAACCATTTCAAGACAGATGTTCACAAAAATTGTATAGTTCCAAAATCACAGTAACTGCAAAACTCTTTCCAATCCTACCCTATCCTGTCCCTCCCAATCACATGACAGTACATGGAGAGGGAAAACTGTTTTGAGTAGGTATTTTAAATAGGTCATAACTGAATGTCAGTGCAATTCTTGGCCACATATCAGGGATCCCAAACGTGTTCCTCATCTTTTGCAACTCTATTTTTGTTCCTGGGAGAAATACATTTGAGTCCCAGGAATGTTTGTTTAGTGGAGATATTCTATTGCAATTAGCTGAGAATGAATGGAACAAAGAGAAGTCAATTATAGCTGTCTGGTCATTTGGAACCGCCCCGTGTTAACTGTCAGTTAATGGAAGAGGCTAGAAACTTTTCCTTCCTCAGACCTTCTTATAATTAATATGGTTATTAATATTATACCTTACAGACAGAAATCGATAAATCACTGACAAGAAAGGCACTGCTTAAGATGCATGAGAAATTTAGTTCTCTTTAGCTCAAAAACATCCAAACCTACAACCTCAGTCAGTGTGTGTAGACTTCCACGTGCATGCAGAAGAGAACATAGTTCACTGTGTTCGCAGCTATAGTCAGGAAAGACAGATTTTTTTTTTTTAATGGAAGAATCAGTCCTTTTAAACAACGTTTGCAGCAGCCTCCGCAGAAGATTGCTGTAGAGTGTGTAAGAAGGCATTATTTTCTACAGAGCCCTGCATCCCCCTATGCACCATCTCCTCTAGCCAGTTGCCTGAGTGTGGAACATCTGTGTTTATTTTGCATGACAAAGTTGTTCCTTAGCTTTGCCAAAATGAGCTTTGATGTGGGACTCTGGGTTTGTGGATTTTCCGTAGGGTAGTGATAAAGCTCAAGTGGCAGGACATTGTTTTTGTATATAATGCATATTACATGAAGTCATCCATATTTAATGACAAATGTGCTATATTTTTAATCTTTATAGCTTTAATGTGTGTAAGAGGTTTTAATAATTGGTGCTGGGATGATGGTAACTTCCCAGAAATGCTCAGCACAACTGCTGTGGTTCTCAGCCCATAGTTTGCACAGGTTGTAAATTATAAAACTTGATTAGCGATAGACTTGGCAATGTCTCCTGTCTTTTGAAGATGCCAATCTGTAGCATCATGGGTACAAAATATTTCCATTCACACTTTTAATATTCACCTAAATAGCCTACATGAAAAACCCCAGAATAAAAATGATGAGCTATTCAGGGAAATGAAATTGTTCTCCTAAAGAACTTCTTATGTATCTAATCCTATTGTCAGACATATTTAGAATTCTCCATGCAAAAACTAAGCTGGTTCATTTCAGTGATTATCCATTTAAGATTCTAATATTTCTGCTTATGTCAACAGAGTTTTAAATATTATAGATATAAATTCTATAATGTTTCTTTAAAAAGAAAGCTTTGTGAGGAAATCATATTCACAACCACTAATGGGTTACAATTAGAAATTTCAGGAATCTAACAATTTTAATAACTTTTATTTTTAACAGTATCAGTTTTTCTTGCTTGAAATTTTCTTGTACTCCTTTTATCTATCTTGTCTGCTCCTCAGTCCAGCAATTAGTCCACCAATGCTGAAAGACAAAATTAATCAACCAGTGAACATTACTGAGTCTTTACTTCAAGACAATAAAGAGTATCATTGGAGACCCCAGATCCTTTCCATCCATCAACAGCAAAGCAACTATCACCCATTCCCAGTCTTATGACCATCACAGCAGAAGACTGGAGATTTACTCTCTGCTGAACCAAAGGGACCCTGGCCATAATAACACCCAGCTCAGCTGAGGGTAGAGAGGCTATAGTGAAAACATTTAGTGACATGAAAGTCTACATATGAAAAGTGAGACTCTGAACTCCTACAGCCCAATGTCTCAAGAACCTCAACTTACCAAAACAATCTTGAGAAAGAAAAGCATAACCTGAAGGCCTCACACATCCTGTTTTCAAAACATATTGTGAAGCTATAGTAATGGAAACAGTGTGGTACTGACATAAAGGCTGATACATAGACCAATGGAAGAGAATAAAGAGCCCTAAAATAAACCCTCACGTTTCTTATTTGGCACCCTTGCCAATGACCTTTGTCAAGGGTGCCAAGGTTATACACACAATAAGTAAGGGATAGTTTCTTCAGCAAGTGGTGCTGGGAAACTGGAAACCAACATGCAGGAGAATGAACTTGGACCCTTACCTCACATTATATGCAAAAATTAATTTAAAATGGATTAAAGCCCTAAATGTAATACCTGGAACTATAAAATCCTAAAAGAAAATGTAGAGCAAAATCTTCATGATTTAGATTTGGCAATGATTTCTTAAATATGATACCAAAAGCCCAGTCTACAAAAGCAAAAATAGACAAAAGGACTAAAACAAACTTTAAAACTTTTGCATAGCAAAGGAAACAATCAACAAAGTAAAAGGCAACCTATGGAATGAGAGAAAATATTTTCAAATCATGTATCTGATAAAGGATTATTATCCAGAATTCCTACAACTCAACAACATTAAAAAAAATTTTTAAGGGGCAAAAGACTTAATAGACATTTCTCCCAAAAAGATATACAAATGACCAATAAGCATATATTAGATGTTCAATACCATTAGCCATCAGGAAAATGCAATTTAAAACTACAATGAGCTATCACCTCACATCCATTTAGATGCCCACTATCTAAAAACAAAACAAAATGAAATACAAGTGTAGGCAAGATGTAGAGAAATTGGAATTCTTGTGCAATATTCATGGGAATGTGAAATGGTGCACCTGCTATGGCAAACAATATGAAGATTACTCAAAAAATAAAAATAGAATTACCATATGATGTAGCAATCACACTTTAAGGTTTATATCCAAAAACATTGAAAATAGAATTTTTTTTTTCCTTTTTTAATATAATTTAGTATAGTTCCCTGTTCTGTACAGTAGGATCTTATTGTTTATCTATTTTATATATCTGCTAATCCCAAACTCTTAATTTATCCCTCTCTCCCTCCCTTTTCCCTTTGGTAACCATAAATTTGTTTTATGTTTGTGAGTCTATTTGTGCTTTGAAAGTAAGTTCATTTTATCATTTTTTATAATCCACATATAAATGATATCATATGACATATGTCTTTGTCTGATTTACTTCACTTAGTATGATAATCTCTAGGTCCATCCATATTGCTGCACATGGCATTATTTCATTCTTTTTTATGGCTGAGTAGTATTCTATTGTATATAAATAGTATATCTTTATCCACTCATCTCTTGATGGACATTTAGATTTCTTCCATGTCTTGATTATCATAAATAGTGCTGCTATGAACATTAGGGTGCATGTATCTTTTCGAATTAGACTTTCCTCTGGGTATAAGCCCAGGAGTAGGATTCCTGGATCATATGGCAACAATGTTTTTAGTTTTTTAAGGAACCTCCATCCTGTTTTCCATAATAGCTGCACCAATTTACATTCCCACCAACAGTGTAGGAAAGTTGCCTTTTCGCCACACCCTCTCCAGCATTTATTGTTTGTGGACTTTTTAATAATGGCCATCCTGACTGGTGTGAGGTGATACCTCATTGTAGTTTTCATTTGCATTTCTCTGATAATTACTGATATTGAGCATTTTTTCATGTGCCTATTGGCCATTTGTATGTCTTCATTAGAGAAATGTCTGCTTAGGTCTTCTGCCCATTTTTGTTTGGGTTGTTTGGTTTTTTTGTTATTAAGTTGTATGAGCTGTTTGTATATTTTGGAAATTAAACCTTAGTCAGTCACATCTTTTGCAAATATTTTCTCCCAGTCCATGGTTTGTCTTTTTGTTTTGTTTATAGCTTGAAAATAGGATTTAGAAGAGATATTTTCATACTCATGTTTATTGCAGCATTATGCAAAATAACCAAGAGGTGAAAGCAACCTAAATGTCCACTGATGGATAAATGGAAAAATAAAATGTGGCATATACATACAATGAGATATCATTCAGCCCTGAAAAGGGAAATCTTTTCATGTGCTACAACATAGATAAACCTTGAGGATTTTATGCTAGGTGACATAGGCCAGTTACAAAAAGACGAATACTGTATGATTACACTTATATGAGGTATCTACAGCAGTCAAACTCTTAGAAATAAAAAGTATAATGATGGTTGCCAGAGGCTAGTGGGGAAGGAAGAAGGGGAGTTTTTCCACTGATGTAGAGCTTTAGTACTACAAGATGAATAACTTCTAGAAATATGTTGCACAACAGTGTGTCTATAGCTAGCACTATGGTACTATACAGTTAACAGTGATAGAGATGATGAATTTTATGTTGTGTGTTTTTTTACCACAATACAAAATTCAAGAAAAAACAGAACAGTAAATTTGAGCAAACATCTAGAAATTAAAATAAAAGTATCAAGATAAAAAAATATAGGAAAGCAAAGATGAGAAAACATGGCCAAGCAGTCCAGTACCTGAATAATAGGTTTTCCAAAGAAAAAAACAAAGAAAACAAAACCAGGTAATTACAGTTTAGATTCCATAAAATAACCCCAAACAGAAGAACGTGAGTGTCTAAACTGAAAATGTGCTTAGAGTACCTAGTGCAATAAACAAAATAGACATGCAGGAAGGAATATTATCATGAAATTTCAGAGGGAAGAGAATGAAAAGACTGTAGAAGCATCAAAACATACACTCACACTCGTAAAAGGATCTAGACTCAAAACTATGACAGGCTTCTTGACAGAAATATGAAAAACTAAAAAAAGATGAAACAATACCAAAAAAAAAAATTCTGAGGGAAAAATGAATTCTAACCTACAGTTTTACATCACTCACAATATCAGTTGGGGAAAAATAAAGACATTAATCAAACACAATTCCTCCAAGAATTTAGTTGCTATGCACCTTTTCTCACTTAGCCACTGGAGGATGAGGTTCATGCTAAGTAAAAGAAGATATAGGAGGAGGGAGGATATAGCTCAAGTGGTAGAGGACATGTTTAGCAAGCACAGTGTCCTGGGTTCAATCCCTAGTACCTCCATTAAAAAAAAATGAATAAACCTTATTACCCCTCCTGCCAAAAAAAAAATAATTAATTAAAAAAAAAGATATAGGGTGTAGGAAACTGAAATTCCTAATATAACACAGGAGATAAATGAAGAGGATTCCCAGAGTTATAGAGATAAGTTCTGGGATGAGAACTTCATATCAGGCTTAGAGAGAAAACATTATTATCAGGACAGAAGAATGATGGAATACTAATAATATATTTGAACATTTTGCAGAGATTTGAATTCCTGCTATAGAGTTAGGGACAAATGGAGATGTAAGGCAAAGGGCAAACAAAAATTTTACAGAAGACATCTTTACAAGAAAGAGAATGTAAATTGTTTTACCTCATGTGAATTATCTATAAATAATATCACTCTCTATAATAGCCAAACAATAAATTGTATGCTCATTTAACAAAAATTTTGATTAGATTTCATAGGGGAAAGGAAGGAATAACTAAACTTTCATCTTGAGAATTAAGTAGTCAATATATAATGTCTACAAGTTTGTATTCTATGTCTATGAGTCGGTTTCTGTTTTGTATTTATGCTTTTTTTTGTTTGTTTTTGTTTTTTTAGAGTCCACATATGAGTGATCTCATATGGCATTTTTCTTTCTCTTTCTGGTTTACTTCACTTAGAATGACATTCTCCAGGAGCATCCATGTTGCTGCAAATGGCATTATGTTGTCGGTTTTTATGGCTGAGTAGTATTCTATTGTATAAATATACCACATCATCTTTATCCAGTCATCCGTTGATGGACATTTAGGCTGTCTCTGTGTCTTGGCTATTGTAAATAGTGCTGCTATGAACATTGGGGTTGCCAAGGGGGCAGAGGGTGGGAAGGGACAGACGGGATTTCAAAATTGTAGAATAGATAAACAAGATTATACTGTATAGCACAGGGAAATGTACACAAGATCTTATGGTAACTCACAGAGAAAAAGTGACAATGAATATATATATGTTCATGTATAACTGAAAAATTGTGCTCTACACTGGAATTTGACACAACATTGTAAAATGATTATAAATCAATAAAAAATACATAATGTCTAAAACTGAAATATAAAAAATAATGGAATAAAAAACCTAGAACAGCTAAAAATATCTTTGAAAAATATTTTTAAAAAGACTGGTGAGCTTATACTACCTAATTTTAAAACATTCTATAATTATGAGAATGTGTATAGACATAAAAATTATAAAATTGATTAATGGGTCAAAAAAGAGGCTTCAGAAAGAGATCCACATGTATACAGCCAATTATTTACAACAAAGGTGTCCAAGTAATTTAATGGAAGGCATAGCTTTTTAAACAAATAGTATTCATCAATTGATTATCATTTAAAAAAAAATCCTTGACCTTATTTCACACTCCACACAAAAATTAATTTGAAATGAGTCACAGTCCTAAATGAGGACTCTAAAACCATAGAAATTCTAAAAGAAAGCAGAGTAGAGAATCTTTGTGACCTTAGGGTAGGTAGGTAGAGTCCTTCGAAAACAAAATGTAATAATATAATTTAAATGTATAAATTGGACTTTATCAGAATTAATAATATCTGTTCTTCAAAAGGCATAAACAAGAAAATAATGAGACATACTGCATTTTGGGAGAAAATATTTGCAATAAATATATCTGACAAAATACATGTAAAGACTCTTACAACTCAAAAATAAGAAGACAAAATATATGGGCAAAGGACTTCAACAGGCATTTCACGAAAGAAAATATATGAAAGACTGAAAAACAGACATGGATCAATGGAACAGAATAGATAGCCCAGAAATAAACCCACAGACCTATGGTCAATTAATTTTCAACAAAGGAGGCAAGAATATACAATGGAGAAAAGACAGTCTCTTCAGCAATTGGTGTTGGGAAGCTAGACAGCAGCATGTAAATCAATGAAGTTAGAACATTCTCTCACACCATACCCCAAAATAAACTCAAAATGGCTTGAAGACTTAAATGTAAGACAAGACATGATAAACTTAGAAGAAAACATAGGCAAAACATTCTGACATAAATCTTAGCAATGTTCTCCTAGGGCACTCACCCAGGCAATAGAAATAAAAGCAAAAATTAACAAATTGGGCCTAATTAAACTTACAAGCTTTTGCACAATAAAAACCATAAGCAAAAAAAAAAAAAAAATGACAACCTACAGAATGGGAGAAAATATTTGCAAATGATATGACTGACAAAGGTTTAATTTCCAGGATATACAAACAGTTCATACAACTTAATAACAAAAAAAAAACAAAAATAAAAACAAATAACGCAATCCAAAACTGGGCAGAAGACCTAACTAGTGATTCTCCAGTGAAGAAATAAAATGGCCAATAGACACATGAAAAATGTTCAGTATCACTAATTATCAGAGAAATGCAAATCAAAACTACAATAAAGTATCACCTCACACCAGTCAGAATGGCCATCATTAAAAAGTCCACAAATGATAAATGCTAGAGAGGCTGTGGAGAAAAGGGAACCATCCTACACTGTTGGTGGAAATGTAAATTGGTGCAGCCATTATGGAAAACAGGACAGAGGTTCCTTAAAAAACTAAAAATGGAGTTGCCATATGATCCAGCAATCCCATTCCTGGGCATATATCCAGAGGAGAGTTTAATTCGAAAATACATATATATCCCAATGTCCATAGCATCACTATATACAATAGCCAAGACATGGAAGCAACCTAAATGTCCATCAACAGATGACTGGATAAAGAAGTTGTGGTATATTTATACAATGAAATACTACTCAGCCTTTAAAAAAGATTATGCCATTTGCTGCAGCATGGATGGACCTAGAGATCATCATTCTAAGTGAAGTAAGCCAGAAAGAGAAAGAAAAATATCATATATCACTCACAGGTGGAAAAGAAAAAAAGAGGACACTAATGAACTCATCTACAAAACAGAAACAGATTCGCAGACATAGTAAACAATCATATGGTTACCAGCAGAAAAGAGGTGGGAAGGGATAAATTTGAGGTTTGAGATTAGCAAATGTTAGCCATTATATCTAAAAATAGATTAAAAAAAACAAATTTCTTCTGTATAGCACAGGGAACTAAATTCAGTATCTTGTAATAACCTTTAATGGAAAAGAATATG
Source organism: Camelus dromedarius (assembly GCF_036321535.1). NCBI lineage: Eukaryota > Metazoa > Chordata > Mammalia > Artiodactyla > Camelidae > Camelus > Camelus dromedarius. Next base: position 76,618,795 of record NC_087436.1, read on the forward strand.
AAAACGAATATATGTGTGTATATGCATGACTGGGACATTGTTCTGTACACCAGAAATTGATACAGTGTAACTTTAATAAAAAAGTGTCTATACTTTAATTTTAAAAAAGAAAATATATGAAAGACTAATAAGCACATGAATAGCTGCTGAAAATCATTATTCTTCAGAAAAATGTAAATTAAAATCATAATGAGAAATGATTACATATCCAAGGGAATGGCTAAAATTAAAAATATTGACAAAAATAAGTGTCAGTGGGAATGTGGAATTAGAACTCTCATACACTGTCAGTGAGAGTGTGAATGGTGCAACTTTAGAAAATGTTTTGTCAGTTTCTTACCAGATTAAACGTACACCTACCTTCCTCCACTACAAAAATGAATGAAAACATTCGTCCTCACAAAGACTTGTGCACAAATATTCATAGTAGATTAGTCCTACTAGCTGAACACTGGAAATAACTCAAATATCTATCAAAGGAAAATGGATTTTAAAAATTGTGACAAATCTATACAGTGAAACACTGCTAAGTGCTGATATAGGCAACGACATGGATGAATTTCCAGATTGTTTTGCTGAGCAAAGGAAGCTAGATGCAAAAAACAAAAATAAAAACAAACAAAAAAAACTATACTATATACGAAGCTCTAGAGAAGTAAAACTAATTTATGTAAATCTATGTTGATAAAAGTTACATCAACACCTTGGGTCAGGGTGAGTGAAAGCACTGACTGGGAAAGAACACAAAAGGACTTTCTGGGGTGATGACAATGTCTGTCTCTTGATGAGGCTGGTGATTACATTGGTGAGCATATTTAAGCTCACTGAACAGAACATCTTGTGATATAATAAATTAGAGCTCAGTAAATTTGCTTTACAAAAAATAGTGATACAACCTTTGATGTCTAGAAATATTGAGGTGAATGACCAGAGAACACAAGTGAAAAAAATTGAGTGTTGTATCTTGTGTAGAATCTGGAATTTCAGATTTAGGGTAACCGACTATCTTTTTAGTTTTGTAAAACTATTTAAATTTATAAATTAGGTACCTACATCACTTTAAGTAAGTTAATGAATCAATTAAAATAAAATAAATTTCTTGGTTTCTAGATCATATAAGTTTGTGTTCCAATGCTATGTCTGCTGCTAAGCTCTTTGCTTTTATAAATGCTGTTTCACTTCTCTGAGCCTCAGTTCTTATTCACATGACTGGGGATGAAAATATTAGCTACTACATGAATTCGTTTTGAAGGCTGGAACCCACACTCCATGTGAAACACTTCAGTACAAATAAGTAGCCGATTTTAACTATTAGTATCATTTGCTATCTGTCTCTATCTATCCTTCTCATTTTCGTACCTTACAAATCCCTTCATCAACTGAACTGAAACAATAGCCCTTCCAGTTTCTTCCTTCTTCCTCCTCATGTCTTTCCATAGCTCTTGTACTGGATTTTTGACAAGTTTAGTAAGTATAAGATTATAAGTGTAAGAAACAGCATGTACTAAGTGTATCTAACTTCTAATTTATTTTTTTTAATTTGGTCATTATTAAAAATTAGGTTGCTCTATAAAATTATTATTATATGAAAATTGTTTCCACTGGTGAGGCTTTCCTTGAATAAGACTGAACACATATTCCCTGCATATTAAGAAATTAGAATTAGTTTCCTGTGTGAAATAGTTCTTCTGGATTTCAACTGGGTTTTGGTATGGGGAGGAAAATGAAAAACTATCTTTTCAATGGAGAAAGTAGACTTTTTATCCCATAATACAGATGATATACACAATCCAAGATTTCCAAAGAATTTAGGATAATCCATTGCTTCTATAATGTAAGCACAGGTAACTTTATATGTTAAAATAATTTCACTGGTCTCCTATTTCTAATAACTTTACCTAATTTCCTTTTTTGTTTGTTTGTTTTTGGTATATCTTAATGACTAGCTCTTTCAGTGTTAACTACTAAAGGTGATAGCAGGCATCTTTGTTTCGTTTCTGACATTCATGACATTCAGCCAACTTAAAAACAGCATGGTAAATAGAATGCATACAGTCTTCCACTGTATTCTCATCACAGTTTTAAGCAACTTCATCATCAGATCACACTCTGGGGTTATTTGAGATAAGACAACAAGTTGGTTTTGTTTATACCTCATATTCACTGAATATGTCCATAAAGCAGAAAAACTGTGAGAATGGAAATCAACTAAGGGGATGGAATTGTTCAGATTAAATCATTAGTCCCTACATAACCAATATATGTTGCGTGAGAAGATGGAAATATAGTTCACAAAAAAATTTAAAATACTTAACCTGACAAAGAGTTTATAATGAAAAAATGACAAGAATTATTCTACACAAAACTGGCGAAGATTACAAATATTATAAAAATGCTGGCAAGGGTACAAATGAGATACGTCTATCACACAATACCATTGAATAATAATTGGTACTTCATTTTGGAAGTCACTTTAGAAATGTGCATTTGGGAATAATTTTGTCTAGCACAGCTAGAGTAGGTAGTAGACCAAATTGCCAAGTCAGGAAATTTTATCTTTGTAATAGTCTCTCTGCCTCCATCTTGAAGAAGTTTCTTCTTTCAAGTGCCAACAAAGTCGTTTACTTCCCTCACGATTTCACTAACTCTGTGCACCATTCTAACTCTCAATTTATGGAATCCCTTTGGAATTAAGGAATTTCTTAATTAGCATGAACTTACATCCAGTATTATTAGTTTAAATGAGTTTCCATTTTTTACACATTAAAATGATATATAAGTTGTTAGTATTGGGCAATAATGGGAGTGAGGTTAATATCTGGGGACAAAGAGCCAAAGTCCTAGAATTGGGCATAAGTATAGAGACAGACTTCCCCATGGAAGCTTTCTTTGTCTGTGGATGCACATGTGCTTGCCTGTTCCTGTTGTTCAAGAGTCAAGTGTAAAACAAAATGATTGTCTGCCATCCTTTTTATTCCTTTTTAAACTATTGACTTAAATCTCAAAGTCATAAGCTTCATGAGAAACATGTCCCCAAGGCAAGGTTCCCCAAACTGTGTTTCCTAGGACAACAACAACAGCAAACTGGTATTAAATGTTTCATGGAGATTAGAATGGGATTAAGTTTGGGGGAAAAATGAACTGTATAATAAACCAATAAATAAATAAATAAATAAATAAAATGTGTTTATTATCTTTCATAAGGCATCATAGAACATTTTATGTACACATTGTGAAGCTTTCAGATATAGAAAATGAAATGTTTATGAAGAAAGTTGTATTAGGGAATTTTTTTGAAAAAAAAAATTCTACTGAAGGCCACTTAGGTGGTACTTCTTCCCAGATGTCTTTGCAAATGGGATTACCCAGACCATCATACCCTCTTGAGTTTTCAAAGCAGTGACTTAAGGGCAACTGCTTTCCTTCTCCTCCTCTCATTTCACAAAGGAATAAATTAGTAAAATAATTTCATAGACCACCACACTGACAGGGGACTTCTGATGCAGAATTAAAACAAAGTTTTCTACTTTTTAGAACTTCCTACCATTTGACTATTTAGATGGCTCTGTTTTTGTTTTGTTTCTTTAAATCTGTCTCTCAGGGATTCCCTTCTCACAAGAAATTTGGTAAGACAGTAGTAATGATTTGTGAATAGAAAGAGATTTGTAAGAAAATGAGTTGAGACAGTGCTTTAAAAATTCATTCCCAGGATACTTTTCAAGACACAAGAACTTACGGATAACCATCTGAGATTCAACATAGTGGCTTCTGACAAGTGATAGAACACTAGAAACATAATTAAGCTTTTAAACTTTGAGTAGATGGCATTGTCCAATTATTTTCCCCTGGCATTTCAAACTCACACACCATTGAGCAAGCACAAATCCAAATGTTCGAAACAAATATGTGAGGGTGAACGAAGCAGACGAGACAGGGAAAATTCCTTACTCAGAGGTAAACCGAAGAGCTGCTTGTGAAGCCGTGAGAATTAAGCAGAATCGAAATTTAAAATGTCAAGTATGCGTGCCTGGAAACACAAATGAAACGATGCGACTGGAGTGCCCATAGAGTTTCCTACTATCAAGTGAGAACTCAGTGAAAAGTGAAAGAATGAAAATGAAAAATTTTTTTTAAATGAACATTATTGAAAGTATAAGAAAAGAGAAGCAACTTTTCTTTCCTCATTTGGAAGTTCTGTCTACTACACTAGGAGCTGCTGTCAGGAAGGATAGTTAGTGACCGGCCTACCTTGTGTTGAATCCCTAGTTCTGGCCTGTTGCCCAGAATGAACTAAGTTCCCAGTTACCTTGGGGGTGGAAATTAACCAACCATGAGGTGTGGTAGGAAAAGAGTGGAAGGAATCATTGAGTCTCCTTATACAGGGACCTACGGCCATCTTGAGACGCCTTTGTCCACGTAAAGAAATAATAATGATAAGTTTCCTAAAATCAATTGGAGGAAGAAAAATCATAGCAAATTAACAAAACCTGAGACACAGAAGAAAGAAGGAGGGAATAAAAATGTCTGTAAAAGTGTTAACTTATTCATATTTTACAGTGGGTATTCACTAGATACTACCTCATTTCTGAGGGTGATATGAGAAATATGTTTTAACATTATTACTTTTATAAAAGTTGCCACTACTGGAATTAAAAACAGAATTAATTACTCAAAACAATGAAGCATAGATAATAAATTAGAGAAACAAACTCTTAGAAGTATGATGCATAATGAAAATATCAAGAAATTGTATGCAACAAATCGCATATTATTTAAGATGCTTAAGATATAAGTAAAAATTAAAGTCTTCTTTGCCTATTTAACTTGTCTGATACAAGTTTTCTTTGACAGTTCTCTCCTTGATTTCATATCCTGGGGTCCAATTCTGTATTGAATATTTGGTGTTTATTTTTGTCAATAATTGATTAACAACTTTTGCTGCACATTGAATCATTTTACACTTGGCATATTAGTAACACAGATTCTAAGAAAGTTAAGTTGTATTTATATGATCCCAAAGGGGATATATGGAATGGATAAAATTCACTCAGGTGCTAAAATGTGGTAGAAAAATGTTCTGGATGAGAGAATTATAACTGAGGAAAATTTGGGGGCCCTTAGGTCTAGGGAGGCTATTTTTAGAGCCTGAGAGCTTTAGGGGCTGGAAAACACGTTCCAAATCTGAGAGCACTGGCATTGGCTAACTTACTGAGTTCAGGATTGAATTGAAGGTTTAGTTTTAGGTAAACTGGAAATTTTTGCTATTGGATTGTAAAATAGAAACAAACGCAATATGATTCCATTTAAGAGGGTTCTAAAGGCTTCTATATGAAATGGAACATAATTTAGTTATAGATAGCAGAGGGTTTGGGTCAAACTAAATGAAGTTTGAATGCCAGCTTTAATACTTAGAATGATTCTGAGGTAATTTACTTATATTTTCTGTGTCTTAGTTTCCTTATCATTAAAGCAGACTAAGAATAACTACCTCAGGAAGTTGTCTTGAGGATTAAATGGGAACATGCAAGTACCTCGCCTGCCTCGATAAATGGCAGATGTAAATATTTACCCAGTGACTTTGACCTTCTATTGATTGGTAGGATATAGGATTTAATTTCTACTCTCAAAGACTTTTCCAGGATTCCTGGGAGAGAAATCAAATACAGACATCAGGAATTTATTTATCAATTCAACAGATTTTTATTGAGCATGTAATGCTTTCCAGACAACTCATCTAAGCTTTGGGGAGATGGCAGTGATCTCTACAGACAAGATCACTGGCTGCGTGAACCTTATAGTCTATTGGGTAGGGGGGAGACAGGCAATTTAAAAGTTTACAAATAAGTGTTTAATTTCTGGGAATTACAAATGTCATAAATAAAAAATTAAGGAAAAGGAGGCAGAAACTGGTAATTAGGAATAAGGAAGGGAAAGACTATTTGAATGTGGTCAAGGAATAACTCTCTGAAGGACGTGTGAGGAGAGACCTGAACAAAGTAAGAGACCAAACTATGAAGAAGTCTACGAGGGAAGAGAATTCCGTTCAGAAAGAAGATCTAAGGTCACATGTCCGAAGTCAGAACACACGGGGAAGGTGACAGAGCACCGAGGCACCCGTGGACAGCAGGCGCGTGCTTTCTAGCTTACTGAGAAAGAGACTCTGAAGTGGGCAAAGTAGTATTTGTGAATCATAATCCACAACTTGCTGCACACAACGGTTTAGTAGTTCAGCGTAAGCTTTTGTGAACGATTTCTGTGCTAGATATTGAAAAACAATATTAAAAATATCCGGCCTTGCCTTTGTTTTCATAAAGCCGATAGCCTAGTTTTATGTCTTCATCAACAGTAATCTCTGCAGTTCATTTGCACTAAATTTAGACTGCGATCTAACCAAGTCTATTGGCATAGCATGGAATGGAGCTTTACGGTATCTGATAGAAAAGAAAACAAGCTGCCGTCTGGACTGCAATGCAATGCCTTCTGCGGTCCCATCGTTACACTGAGAGGTCCGTAAGAAGGTCTGAGAAATAATCACGGTTTTCAAATTTCAAGCTTTTTAAGACAAGTCTCCAAGTCAACTTTGGATATTTTACAGTAAGGAAAAATGTTATAAGGTAAATACAGTTTAGTAGGCCATATAAAACTCATGGCTGAACGAGAACTTAACGATAGCCTTCTCTGGTTGCTATACTTTTATGTTTAGTTTTATGGAGTATTTTCAATATTTTTATGTTCTTTGTGTATAGTTGAGAACTGAATGAAAAAGATTTACAGGAAAAGAGAAATCAGGATTATCAAAAAGTCATAATCAAAAAAAATTTTAATATTATTGTTAGCATAATTTAATAATACTTATATGATGCCCATTTTATATAATAATTTAATAACTTTGCTATTTAATATAAAGCCAATGCAACCAAAACTACAGGAGGGTAATAAAAACATATTTAAGGCCAAAAATACTGGCAGCTATAAAGCCTTAAAGAAACAATTTTATAGAGACTGACAGATCTTTAGGGGTAAATTCAAGAATCCTTAATAGAGGTGATCATTCATTCAACAAACATTTACTGAGCAAGCCAGACAGTAGATGAAAACCTAATATTGGTACAGCCCTATATAACACATCTACATATATCATTTCATCTATTACTTATCACAGTCCTGTGATGTGTATATTCTTAAGAGGACTACAGAGACTCAAAGGGGTTAATGTAAATGAGCAGCTTAAAGTAGAAATGCTGGCCTGGAAACCCAGGTTTTTGACAACGTATTCCCTGATCTTTTCAGTATGCCATGGTAACCTTATTCATCTGTACAAGGTTGATTCAAGTGCATTCTTCTTCCTATAACCTTAATTTTCTTTAAGAGTCATTTTTATCACAAGGGAAATGAAAAGGCTGAGTATCTTATAAAATGCCATTAGAGCCAAGTGAGAAGTGGTATGTGTGCATGTGGAGGAGGGAGAGAATGAGACTGAAGAGAAAAGAGGAGAGGGAGAAGTAACTGGAATGAAGAAGTTTCATGGTAGTAGTAAGAGAGTGAAAGAGAAGAAGGAAAAAGTGGTAACAGGGCATCAAAGATGAGGACACACTCCAGGGGAACTCCCTCTGTTGCCTTATTCTTTAAGTAGCTTTGGTTCTTACTATATTAGTTTCTAAAGAAAAGCAGGTTGATCACAGACATCTCTTAATATCCTGTATCCATTTTTCCTAAATTTTGTAACATCCTCAGTCCATTCTCATAGCTTCAGTTGACACATGTAAGTTACTAACCCCTAATTGTTATCTCCAGACCAGCTGCACTCAGAATACTGTATTTTCAGATGCTTACTGAAAAACAAAATCAACTTGGATGATGCCACAAGTGCCTTGAATTCAACCTCCCCAGAACCAAATATATAATCTCTGGAGAAACATCTTACTGTTTTTTTCCCTGCCTCCTCCTATATCTTTCATCTCTCTAAGACTAGGAGAGCTGTCTTTTTACCCAGGAATAGCAAATCCACCCTCGTCTCCCTTATCTCTATATCTGGTCATTAATACTTGTCCTTGTGCTTCACTGATAGTTTATGAATCTATCCTCATTGCCTTGATAATTGCATCATTCTTTCCTGAATTACTGAAAAGCCTCTGCCTTTTCCTTGTGTGTCTTCCCTCTCCATTCCAGTCTCTACACTGTCAGTAGAGGCAACTGCCTAAAACCCAAATTTAATCATATAATTTTCTAGAAAAAAAAATTCATATGGGATCGCCCACTACCTGCATGATCAAGCCCAGAGTCGTTAGCATGGCCTTCAGTGCTCTCAACAAAATACTGTCAACCTTTCTTACCATCCTCAGACCTTACACTCTTAGCCAAACCAAATCTACCTTTTCTGCTTGATTTTTTTCTTTCCAAAGCACTTACCAAGGCCTGAGATTGTCTTATATATGTGTGTTGTCAGTCTCCTCCCCAGTGGAAGCTAAGCTTTCTAAGGGCAAGAGCTCTGTTTACTTTGTTTACTGCAGTATCTACCATGCCTAGAACAGTCTCTGACACATAATAGGTGCCCCATAGATGTTTGCTGATTGTCTGACTCACTGAGCCAGAAGCTTTCTGGACAAGTGCCTTAGAAGCCCAATTCATGTTCTCTATTATGTATTATTACATATATGATAAATTGACAATCACTTCCTCACTTTTGATCTCAATTTTTGCTGTAAGTTGTAAAATCTAAAAACCGATATAATGGGGAAAAGTACAGGTCTGGGTCTCCAGGAGACTCAGGTTTGAATTCTAGTTCTACACTGAGTCAGTTACCTCACTTGGAAAATGAGGAATCACTTCCTTCCTTACACAGTTATTTTAGATCATGTGTGATACATGATTTACACTGTAAATGTCTCCTCTCTCCCTTTCGCCCTCCCTCTCACCCATTCTTCCTTCTGCCTCATCCTCTTCTCTCTTTGGTATAGAACTTGTCTTTGCAAGATAAAAACTTCTAGTGTGAAGAAGAGGAAGAAAGGGGGATATTTCCCCCATATTATTTTTAAATGATTCCCCCTACAGCTGAAAAATCAGTGTCTCGTTTGGAAAGTGATCTTAGGGTTCCTCTAGTCTCCTCTGAGATGTGTCTGTTTCCAAGCCACGTGATTGTCCAGCCTATGTGTAAACAGCTCTAGCAAGAAAAATTCTACCTCCTGTTACTGTCTAGCCACCAAAAAACATTGTAAATTACATATCACAACCATGTGAAATTGTAGCATCAGCTAACATTAAAGATGGTTTGCATGGTACACTAAATTAATTAAATTATCTTAGTCAGTCTGTTTGAATAGAAACTTCAACGTCAAGTTTCCTGCAATTTCTTTATCAAGGCTTGAGAGTTGTATTTTTATTGATATTTTTAAAATAAATTCCTGTAACATCAAACCTATAAAAGGTTCATCACAGACCAAATACCTCTCTAACCTTTTAAGCTTTCACAGTAAAAACTGTCTTTTTTATTTATATAAGTTTGGGAAAGATACAAATGTAATCATAACCCCCAAGGCAAAATTTTATAGCAGTTTTCAGAACTCTTCACTATAAAAACTACTCAAACCTACAAGCATAAAAGTTTCCAATAAAATTTGTTTTAGATACTGGCAATAAAACACTCTTTGCTTGACTCTTAGCTCCAAATTTTGGAGCCACAGCTGTCCAAATGCCAAAGATATATTCCACATCCCCTAGCCACACCATTTCTCAACCTTTTAATCTCCTCCAATTGAAAAACACTATTATTATTTATTATCACTAATATTTCATATTTAAGGAATGTATGTTAATGAGAATAAAAGAAAAATTAGGTCATAGTAAAGAAATCACAGGGGGCTGGGTATAGCTCAGTAGTAGAGCATATGCTTAACGTGCACACTGTCCTGGGTTCAATCCCCAGTACCTCCATTAAAAAAAAATTACAAAGAACATTACATAAATTACTAAGGCATCTTTAAGTAACTATATTTTACTTTAAAAATTATGTTATGTTTTCACTTAAAAATGGTTGTGATTTTTAACATGGAACATGTTGCATAAGGAACATTTAAATAATAAGGGAGAAACATGGGCCTTTAAGTGATTCATACTGGAAAGTCTCCTGAGAGCACGTCTATGTTCTATTAAGGGCATTTGGAAAGATGATTTCCGTTCCAATCCCAGTCCTCCCAGTGCCACAGGGAGATACTACCAATGGCTTCAGCACTCGGGAAGCACATGGAAGCATCCCAGCTCTGGACTCTGTTTTACCAGAATGTTCCTTTCAGGCCTCAGACCTTGAAATAAGTTCATTCCATCCATTGCTGTGATCTGTTCCTCTGAGGCACCACGCACAGTACAAACCGGGCTCCTTCCTTTGACGTCAACATGTTGTCCCCCTGAGATGGTACAAGGTGGTCTGTTATCAAAGCCCTGTGCTCAGCCAGTCTCTTGCTTGTTTCTGTGCCTTAGAGACGGAGTGTGTGTGGAGACACATGCAAGGGCTTAGGCACCAGACCTGTCTACATTTGAACCTCAGCAATGCCACTTTCTAACTCCGTGAGCCAGGCAAGTCAGGAAAGTTCCTCCTCTGTAAAACTGGGGCAAATTTCCTTCCTTTTGCTCCCTCCTGACTCACGGTCCCATTGCCAACCTGCCTGCAAACTCTTTCTATTTTATACTCAGTTTCTCTCAAAGTAAACTCCTCATCGGAATTCAGATTCCACAGGAACAAACCCTGAGACAAGAATGGTGTACGAGTGACTCACTCTGGTACCTGGGAAGGACCTGGCAGAGACAGGGGGAAGCAGAGCAGGGTGAGGGAAGACATCCAGCAAGGGTCCATTTTCAGGCAGAAATTTGGCCTCACCTGGTCCCTCAGAGGAGCCCTGCCACCTAAATTACTCCTGCAAGTTGATTCCCCTCAAAGGGTTGCCAGATAAAATATGACACTCAATTAAATTTGAATTTCAAGTAAACAATGAATTCTTTTTGTATGTCTCAAGTATTACATGGAACAAACTTATACTAAAAAAATTCTTTGTTGTTTACCTGAAGTTCAAGTTGAATTGTCCATCCTGTATTTTTGTTAGTTAATTTGGAAACTCTATGAAGGCTGTGGGGGTGGGGGCCTGGGCATGGGGCTCTGAGCAGCGGGGCTCAGAGAAAGTGTGCAAGGATTGATGGGATCTGAGTGGAACACCAGTGTCTGCTAGCATCCTGTTCTGTCTCATATTCTTCACCCAATGCTCCTTCCACTTCCTTCCATTCTGGAAACTTGGCCCATTGGTAAAGGACCCACACTTGCAGGTCTCACAATGGAAGCTGCTTTTTCTCTGTCTGTGACACAACTGGCTTTCTACAGGTCTTCACTGTGGCTTCCAGGTCACAAACGCATTGCTCTGACTCCCCAGGGATAAGTCCCTCTTTGTCTTCTACTCCTTGCAGTTTTGCCTACATCCAAGGGACTCTTGACCAATTCGCTGGCAACTGTGGTGTCAAAGTCACAGGTTTCCTCCAGCCCCAAATGCTACTGCCATTTTGGTCATCACTTTGTCCATTAAGTAGCCTCATACTTCTGTTATCTCGCCTCCATTTCAGAACACATTCTCTTGATTCTTCCTGACCTCATCATTATGGGGAGTTCCTTCACCTCTGAAGACTTAATTAGCCCACTTCGAAAATACTCCCCTTCATCCAGTTTTCACTCCATTCCTCCTATTACATTAGACGTAATGAAGACAATTTCCTAATCATTAATTTGGCTTTAATTTACTTTCTTCTCTCATCAGCCACACATTTCAGCCTCAGCAATATTTATAAACATTCTCAACAATCTCATCCTCTTTCCGTCCTGCTATACTCACTTTAAGACCCTTCAACCCATATCAATACAAAAATTTCCCTTCTTAATTCTTCTGAAATTTGATTAGAAGATTACCATGATATCATGTATATTAAGATAGCAAAACTTTCACTTATAAATATAGGAGCAAATTTAGGTCATGCTGGAATCAGTTACATTATATATTGTTATAACATATTCCCAGTGGAGAGTGTGTGCCAAAGTGCAAAGATGCTGTGATATACTGCAGTTTTCCTTTAGGGATCATTCGGCATTTAATACGAAAAGTATTAGCTTGAGAATAAAAGCTTGAACCTATACATTTAATAATTTCTCACACTACAGTATAAATTGGAAACACTTCTTTTAAATGCTAAATCCATGTTAATTAATATTTATATAGTGAAAATAGACACAAAGAAAAGATATCATTAATTATTTTCCTTAAAGAGTAGGTTTAAGATTAACCCTTATTTTCAATAATCTTTTATTACATTTACTTATTTTCTAGTCGAAAAGAACAAAAGAGGCAGAAAAGGAAACAAAATAGCAATTATTACATGCACAGATGTATACTTACACATAACACAAAAGTGAAGATGAAACAAAGAGCAATTATCATGCACACATATACGTCAAAACAAGAATGAAGTATTTACAGAGTTTAGCATTTTTCCCTTGGAATTACATAAAAATAACTTGAGGAGAAATTTAAAAACCCTAAAATGCTTTCAAGTTCAACACTGTACAATTAAATATAAATGCATGCTCAGTTCAAAACAAGATGTTTTACGAGATCTTCTTAATTCATTGTGCTATAACCTTTCAAAACCAAAACAACTAAAAGCTAGAAACTACATCAAGACTTCCTCCTACTTCAAATAGTGAAATAGAAGGCTTATTTCACCATCTAAGCCATTTTGTATTCATGAAGGTGTGTGAACATCAGTTTTTGTTTTTTATATACTTGAATCAGTCATACTTACACTGAAAGAGTTTGATTACTACACTATAAGGTGATAAATCAAAATGCTTCTCCATTTAATAGAATTGGATTTTACCAATCTTTTGCCTTATGTTTTATTAGCTGGACTACAGTGTCCTCAGATGTTCCCACATATAGTTAGTTTCTTTCAGTGTGGGTCCTGAGTCCCATTGTAAGTTGTTGTGTGAGGGGAGACTGTCTAATATAATTAGGAAATTTATTTTTTCAAACAGCTGGAATAAGAGGGCCCAGGGAATGAGTTCTAGCCTCGTAATAACTGGTTGGATTCTCTTCTGGTTTAAAACTGAAACTAACATTTCAGGAGATCCAAGAAGCCATTCAGAACTGGTGCTTACAATGACTCAGAGAGATATCCTCCACAGGTGGTCCTTTAGGGATTTAGTATTTTCATACAAGAAGCTGTAAGGGGATCATAGGACCCCCTCTGCCTTATCAGGCCCCGGAGGGGAAAGTTCTATTGATAAAAAAGTGTCTCTAGGTGTTTCTTTCCAGTTAATACTCACTAAAGAGTATCTAAAAATCTCTGCTTAGTTTTGGGTGATGCTGGAACAGTTGTATCTTTACCATTTAAGCTTCTCATTCATTCGTTTGTTCATTCATTTAACAAATGTGGACTGAATATCTACCATGTGCCAGGCACTTCACTGAGTACTAGAGAGACTAGAACTATATCAAAGATGAGAGTTGCCTTAGCACCCTGGAAACTCACAAATGATGAGCTGGTGATCTAGCCAACATGCACTGTATATGGCCAGGGAGCTTTCCATGTCGGAGTCAGGGAAGGCTTCTTTGACCAAGTGACATTCAAGATGGGACCTAATTTGTGTGTGTAGAAGGAAGAAAGGAAGGGCAGAGGGAATCCAAAAGATAGGATCGCACCTTGTTCTTGAAAGGATTAGCTCTGTATTTAACCTTTCATTTTTACCTTTTCAAATGACTACTTTCACAGTGGTTCAGAATAAACTGAGATATTAAAAAAGCCATGAGAGCAAGGTGAGATTTGACGTTCTCTATGTTCTTTTTGCTATTTGAAGGGCTCTTTCATATGGACTTGACTTGGAAACAGATGGCATGTGGCAGTGACTTAATGAGATAAATGCTCTTTGCCATTAGGATCTGTAATTGGGTCTTTCTATTAGTGAAGTATTTGCTAAAGAGTAAAATTAGTTGCTTGTGTATCAGTGCTCCTTAAGCTAATAGCACTTTTGATTCCTGATACCCAATACTAGAATTTGTGATCCGGGAAATGGTCATGCTCTCAGTCTAGTTGGTACTTTTACTTCTTATGGTTTATCTTAAAGAGGACTGCTCTGTCATTGCTTTTGTGCTTTCCCATTTGTTTTCTCTTGTAAAAGAAAAAAGGCTGAGAATATTAACAAGCCAGCTGTTAGCACTTCTTTGATATTTCCCCATGGTCTGCTCCATTAGAGGGGGCTAAGTTCTTAATATCAGTTGGATTTGTTAATCATTGGTAAACAGTGCTCTATGAGTATTGGATAATGGATTCATTTTGTGCATTTATTTTACCATTGGCAATATGGATGTTCTCTTGCCTTTAATAGATTTGCTTAAAAAATACCTAAAAGCATAATCCAGATTTCCAAGCCTTCCACCAAATTAAGCAAAACAATACTTTTCTTTATTTACATGACTAAAGCAAGTATGATTTTCAGTTCTTATTCAAGGGTTTATTTCAGATGATCTTAGATTACATTCTCCATACCTAACACCTTGGGGAAAAGAATATAAAAGATCGTTGCATCCATGGCATGAACTAACACTTTATTTATTCAATTATTCATTTACTCAGGGTCTACTTTATACCAGGTTTTGTGTTAGGCTTGGCGGAGATGAAAGCAGTGATAACAATGGGGAAAATTTCACCCTAGAGAATCCTAAAGAGTTGATCCTTTCAAATAAAGTTCAAGGGCATTTGGTATGGCATTTGCTATTCTAAAGGAGACAGACAAGCTCTAGTAAATTATGCCATTGACCGCCAACAAATGCCTAATTCGAGTCTCCTTGGTGGTAGCCCAATACTGGGATAGATCAATTTATGCCTTCACATCCCCATCACAAGAGAGATCCATGGGGAAATCAAGAGACATAGATCTAGATGTTTAGCCCTAAGGCAGAGACATGATAAGAATAATTTATTTGGCCAAGAGTATTTTTAAAAGAAAAAAGTTCTCTGTTTAGTGAGCTCATTAGAAAACATTTTTGGGAAGAACCCTCTCATGTCAGGTGTGGTGGCCCCTGCTGTGTGGCTGGAAGACCAGACATGGAGGAGAGCTCCCTGTCTCCCAAGAGGCAATCTTCATGAACTACGTGAGAGCTGGAAACGCAGAGAGCAAAAGATAGTGAGGGAAACTAATCCTAGAGTGTTTTCAGAATCCTCGAGACCAGGCACCTAATCTATCGGGGACAGAGTCGAATTTTATTCATACTGCTCACTGACGTAAAAACGTAAATGACATGCAAACTGCTTCACAGTGTGCTCAGCTGATGATTGTTTCCCAGAACTGCCTCCTAAAGACCCATTCAGTCAGTCTCAGGAACATCCTAAGGAAGCTGACCACTTCCTTGATTGGGAGATTTACAAGGCAGTAGGTTTCTCTCCACCTCCCTGTACATATAGGTCCATGGAGGACAACAAACTGAAATGATCCTCCTTCCCTGGAACCAATATGGAGGCAACGTGAAGTACAGGCAAATCCCCTGAGTCCTAAATGGCCTTCACCAGACATGTCCTAATGAAGCAAAGTTAAAAATCAGTAATAAATTAATGAGAATGTGCCTCTTAGTGGCAATCATCCATCCATTCCCTCTTAGAGCACCTTTTAATTATTGTTACTAATGACAGAGTTTGGGGGTCACTGATTTCAGAAAAGAAGAAAACTTTTCTGCTTTTGAGGCAGTAATGTGCAGCCTCTACATTCTGCATGTTTGGAATAATCAACATTTATTACTTGTGCTTGTTTCTTTTTTAAATGCTGAGTGATGACATTGCTGAAAAGACACTTACTAAGTTTGCCTTTTTCCTTCAGAAGGAGACTGTCATTTGGGGCCGTTCATCACGTGTAGATGATGACGAGAGGAATCTGCCCTCCCCATCTCCTTGGTCTTCACAGGGTACCTCAGGGGTCTCCAGGGAGTCACAGAGGTGCGGATGAAAATGCTGTTCTCTCCATTTCCCATCTTTCTGTTAACTGGGCTTATGCCGAATTTATGCAGAGAATCATTCAGTCTTGCTGGTGATCTTCACAGCTGCTGGCCAATGCAGACCCCTTAAACATCTCTATGAACCTCTAAAATCTGCTTAGAAATTTGTCAGAATGACACACGTTGGCAGCAATTTCATTTCACAAAGAATCATGGAGTGAATATGCTGCCCACTCTTCCTCCCTCCTTTTCCTTCCTTCCCATCAAACCCGTGGCACATGCCAAATGGGGTGACATTCTGGGGTTACCTCTTGTAAAACGTAACTTCAAGTTTTGAAAGTATATTTAATTTAATGTGTCTCAAAGCAAATGAAGAACAATCAATATGAGTCAGTAGCCTGTCATCATTTTTGTAGGAACCAAGCTGTAACTGGGAAATAGAGGCCACGGTCACCCCACTGGACAGCGACAGAGCGCAGAACAGAAGCCAGTGTTCCAGAGCTCTCTGGCCATCGATGGCAAGTGCATGCCCGCTGCTGTCCTGTGCTCTCGCTTCAGCCACCTGATCCATCTGGTCTCTCCTCTGGCCTCAAACTTCCAGATTCAGAAATAGTGGAGGGTGCAGAAAAGCAATCAAAGAAAAACAGACAGGTGTATTTTAGTAGCAACTTATGAGAAACTATGGGTTCATCACTTTGTGAATTGCTGTCCTGACTCTGGCACCCTCCTTCCCACTTAATAAAGGAGGAATAAATTACAGACAATGCTAGAGAACTCATGATTAATAAAATTAGAAGTATAAAAACAGCTTTATATTTTTAAGGATTTTGCTGAGCTTTACGTTTTCAACGCTTCTCCCAGTGGTACCTACTTCAAGACCACAATGTAGAATCTATCACTCAAGAGAAATTAATATTGCCATAGTTTTTAACAATTTTGAGTGGAGAAAGACTGTAGGGCTGTATACATTATTGAAGTATAGTTGATTTACAATATTTTGCTAGCTTCAGGTGTACAGCAAAGTGATTCAGATACACACACACACACACACATATACATACATTCTTTTTTATTCTTTTCCATTACAGTTTATTACAAGATTTTAAATATAGTTCCCTGTGCTCTACTATAAAGCCTTGTGGTTTATCTATTTTATATGTGGTAGTGTGCATCAGGATTAACATTTTTTAATGAATCACAGTGGTCAGTATGCACCGCTTTCTTTAGCGATTATTCTTGGCAGAGTGAAATATCAAACCCAGTTCGATGTGAAAATTCCCCAACAGAATGAAGGTTAGAATTGAATACAGGCAGCAAACTTGTGACAGAACGTTGTTCATTCAGATTTTCATAACTAAAGTGCATATGTTGTCAGCAGATTTAGTGTGCACTTCTCAGTCCTTATGACAAGGCAGGCCGGCAAGACTCAGCCCCATCTTCTCATTTCACTAATTCTCATCTTTAGTCTAAACTTGAAAACTGAACCATCTAAGTTCCCCAGAGGGTTTTGCAAGAAATGAACTCTTACTTGAATTAGCATCACTTCTGCAATGTTTTCTAAACAGGCTAATGCAGCCTCCCTCCTTTGAGGAGAAACCCTTTCAGGGGCAAAAAACATTGCAATTGAACACATCCAGTCTTAAAAGTATCACTGATAGTGAAGTTCAGCAAAATTTCTTTCAACTGATTCGACTTTGACAGGTCGTCCACATAGACAGCAAGCCCAAAGTTCCTCTCCCTCTTCACCGGACCAGAACATCTTATTGCCACCGGTTACTAGGCTGTGAGGCCATGAGGCTGGTGAAAGCTACCTTTGTTTCTTTACATACCCATATGTTTTTAAAAATATTTTTCCCATTTAAAAACTTTATCATTTTATTGTCTAGAAATCCTAGAGGTCTTGAGAAGAAAGACACAAATTTAAGGCACTGTGGTTTGGATAATAAATTGGTAGCAACCATTATAAGGGCTGCCTGAATTAATTACTCGGGGTTTACCTGCCTGGCAGATTTGTGAGTTAGATTTTGTTTCAGTTTCATCATTATTTATGCTACTCAGAGAAACAAGTAACTCCCCCATTTTTGCCGTATGTTTTTTTTCTTAATGCAACATTTATCTCTTGGCCAATGGGGAGAAAATAATACTTCTATTGATGTGACCCAGAATGAAGGGGGAAAACCAGGAGAAGATATAGCTCATACATGACTTTGCTGATTCAAGTTTCTCTGATTAAAATATAGTTGACAGCATACTTTCATCCCATGCTTTGCGTGATGTCTCTCTGTCCTCAAAAGAGAACTGGAATTGCTTCCGCTAATTTAAGTCCCAATGATCTATTGCTCTTTAATATTAACAGTCAGTGCTAGTTTGCCTCTTGCAGCACAAGCAGCTTCGGCTCCAAAACCCAAGGTCTAAAGACTGCAGTCATTGATCTAATGAGCCCCAGGAGGACCTAGGGTAGCTCAGCCCATTAAGCAAGCTGAGCCTCAAGCAAGGGCTGCTGAAAGTTGAATTGAAACTGCCAAAATCCCCCTTTGTGGAGTTTTGTTATGAGTCGTAAAACTCACTTCCTCCATGGCAAATCCAACAGTATTTGTTAATTGTGTCTCTGCTCCGTGCCATAAGCTTCACCTCACCAGAGCATCTGCTTGGGCTTCATCTCGTTGCTAATGATCATTTTCTACTTTCCAGTCACTAATTTTTAAGAAGCACCAGTGTGATATAGTGAAAATACACCCTTAAAGAGGTATCACGAGACTTGACTTCTGTTCCCGTTCTTGCCAATAACTATCCAGGTAACATTGAGAAAGTCATTTGACCTCTGAACTCCAGTTTCCTCATCTGCAAAACAGAGGTGGGGTTGGGGGAGGATGCACAAGATGACACAAGGGTCCCCCTCACATTAAAATTCCAGTTACACTTCCTTATAAAGAAAGGACTTTATTTCTACTTTTTAAACATAACTTTTGGTGAAACTGGATGATTTTCTACAACTTTTAAAATATTGATTATATCTCTCAGTTACAAAATCCTGGGAAAACTCTTTAAAATTGGAGGAAACCTGAAACAATGTAAAAAAATCTCTGAAAAGAAATGTATATATATAAATGAATCACTATGCTGTACACCAAAAATTAACACAACATTGTAAATCGACTATACTTCTATTGAACAAATCCCTGAGTTTCTCAGCACCCTAGCTGATACGATTCTCTAGCAGTGCAAAAAATAATTTAAACCTTTATTAGTCGCTTCTTAAAAATCTGGATTTGCTAGAACTTGGTTTCATTTTGTTTGTTTTGCAGCACCTCAACTACCCAAATATGGTCTTTATTTTCCAAATGTGGAAAATAAAACACAACAGGTTTGGAACCTGGAGTCTCTTTCAGCCTCTTTTCTGTGACCGCTTTGCAGGCTCTGACACCGTCCACTTTCCCCTTAAACGCACTCTTCTCATCGGGCTTCTGTGACACTATTTCTGGGTTTTCTCTCCCTCTGTGACCGTTCCTGACTTTTCACTGGATCCTCTTCTGCTCACCTCTACATGGGAGAGTTTTCCCCAAGTTCCATTCTCAATCCCCCCATTTTAATCTCTCTAAATGTGTCCCATTAGCAACCTCTTTTACTCCAACATACACATAATAATTTTCAAAGTCATTACTCTGTCTAAAAAATCTCTAGTGACTCACCATTACTTCTGTTGATCAAGTTTAGATTACTTAACAAGGCACAGGTGGTCCCAGGCTACCTTTGTAGAATCATCTCCATCTCTCTCTGACATGAACACTTTGTTCTCTAGCGCCATTCCATGAGCCCTCAAGGACTTTCAAGTTTCTCTTCCTTTGCCTACATTATTAACTCCTCTTGGAATGTCTTTATCTCCCTCCTTCTGTTCATCTTATATGAATGTTCTGTTTCTTTTTAAAGTCTCAGCTCACAGTCCCTTTTCTCTCTGCAGCCTTACTGACCCAACAGGCAACATGAATTGCTCCACACTCCCCGGACCCCAGTCACTTCCATGTGTTCCTATAGGGTATTTCCATGCCCTTCTGTAGTAGGTATTGCGTATCTGGTTAATTAACCTGTATTTTGTAGAGAAAACCGGAAAGCAACTCTACTCATTTTACCACTGTCCCTTCAAGCTGACTTTGTTGACTTGTTCTTCCTGGACTCTGGATTAACTCTTAGGTGGATCCCATTATTTTTCTCATCTTTTATCATATGGGGAAAAGCTCGGTGCTATTTACTATTTTTAAAAATCTTTACTCTGTTATCCAATTTAAAGCGTTTCTTCTCCTCTGGCTTAGGCCTGGCCCAGCCTCAGAAACCTGGGGGTAGAGGGGGACTTTGGTCACATTCTTCCTGTCCCATGTACTGTCTCCTCCCAACCTGTTGGGTGCTGTTTCAAGCCCAGCCAGACCAAGCAAGGGAGGTGGGAGTACATAAAAAGAGTAAAATCTTTGTTGCCTTTCTGGTTTTAATCTGGGGTTAATCTCCTTGAATGTGGCACGTGACAAGAAATGAATTCTTTCTCTTATAGAAAATTTTCATCTGTAAATGGAAACCATCTGTCTTAGTTAGCTCTGGCAGCCATAACAAAATTTCATAGTTTGCTGGCAAACAACAGAAATTCATTGTCTCACAGTGATGGCGGCTAGAAGTCTAAGACCAAGATGCCAACATGGTTGGTTTTTGGTGAGACATCTCTTCCTAGCCTGTAAATGACTTTCTTGTTTGTGTGTCTTCCCATTGGAGAGAAGAGAGAATACTTTCTAGTGTGCCTCTTATAAGGGCACTAATCTCATCATGAGGGCCCCAACTTCAGGATCTCATCTAAACCTAATTATCTCCCCAAAACCCATCTCCAAATACCATTTGGAGTTAGAGTTGCAATAGATGAATTTTAGGGGGACACAATTCAGTCCATAGCACCATTGTTGCTATTAACCATTCACTAAGGATTTCCTGGTATGGGAAATATTCTTTACAGCTGAATGTTCTTGGTAGCCCTTCAGCCCCTGGCTTTCAGCAGTCCATTCCACATAGACTGTCTGTTGCCCCTCCAGACAGGGATCAATTTCAAGTTCTGTCCTTTAAGGGCTCAATAAGCCCCCTGGGAAAATTCACAGTATTCTTTCTTTTCCTGTAATATTCTCTTTTCTTCCACTATCAGGTTATTAACCTTCAGACATCTTCATGTGAAAGTATCCTTCATCCTCTCCCACCCCATATTGAGGAATCTGAGAAGGTCCCTGAAACTACTGGGCTTGGAGGCTGGGGAAGGAATCCCCTTCCCAGGAGGTGATTGAAGAAAAGTACAGTACATTGGTGATTCTTTCTCTTTTTTTGAAACTCCTAATCTTCAGTAATATATTCTTAGGGCAAAGCACCCAGATAAAGTATGCTTCATTTTTTTCAAGCAACTGAGATTCTAGCCAAAATTTTGTGGCTGGAATGTAAGTAGTAGAGAGAAGAGTCACAGACAATGAGATCAGACAGGTAAGCAAGACAGATCACATAGAGTCTTGGAGGTTATGGTGAAGAGCTGTTTTTTATGCAAAATGTAATGGATAAGCTTTGGAGGTTTTTGAGCAGGGAAGTGATATGAGCAACATACTGAGATTTACATTTTAAAGATGTTCCTCTAGCTGGCATATAGAGAATTTATTAGATAGGGGAACGAGTGGAAGCCAGGACATCAGATGTCAGGCTTCCAAGTAATCCAGGCAAGAGATGTAAGCGATTTGGCTTAGAATGACAGCAGGAAGAAGAAATAAAGAAGATGGACATGAAGTATGGTTTGGAAGAAAGTTGAGAGGATGTGCTAAAGGATTGATTGTGGAGGATGAGGGGACAGAGATTAAGAGTGACTTCTATTTTGGGGGATGGATGAGGGTGGTATTACCTAATATGGAAAGTATTGAACTAAGAGTAAGTTTTGCTTTTGCTTTTGTTTTCTGATCTGTGTTTGAGGGCAGAAGGGATTACAGAGTTCTATTTAGGTTACATTAAATTTGAGGGATTTATTACTTTGAGTGGAGATGTCAAAAGGCAAATCAGCAAATATTTAAATTTGAAACTCAGTGGTCATGACTAGAGACAGAAATTTAGTTGCCATGGGTATATACAGGGATTTAAAGCCCAAAGACTGAATGGAAGCACCTAGAGAGAGAAAAGTGAAGGAGAAGAGGGGCCCAGGACCAAGGAAGATGTGGGTAATTGGCATTAAGGGAGGAGGGGTGAGCAAAGAGACCATGAAGAATCAGAATACATCTTACTCAATAACGTCTTAGCATTTTAAGTATATAAATAATGAAAGAGAACCCTGTCCGTCAACCATTTCTCACCTGAGAATCTAAAACAGCAAGACCTAAGAGAAAATTGTCTAATTCGTAATTCAATAGGTAATTATTTGAAAATGTTTAAAAAATTTGGAGAAATTTCTCATAATGCTGGTATTATGGAATTGGACTCATATGTATCACTTAACCACAATAGGCCGTGATCACATATGAACGTTCATATGCAGAGGTTAGGAGCATAGGCTTTTAAGCACAGACCTTCACTTTTTAGTTGTGAGATTCTGAGCAGGTTACTTGACTTCTCTGAACCCCAGCATTTTCATCTGTGAAATGGAGATGATAATAATAGGACCTATCTCACAAGACTAATCGGAGGGTTAAAAGATTTAATAGATGTAAATACTTAGAACAATGCCTACAACATAATAGCTCTGAAATAAATATCAGCTGTGAGCACCACATGTCGTTGTCATCTTCTGGGAGTCTGAGCCATCTACAGGATATCCAGATTAATGGAGAAATGAGTGATAGTTTTCTAGACTCAAGCATGAACTGAGAATTACGTTTATTATGTCCTGGAGAGAACTGGTTGTGAATCAGGTAGAAACAGGTTTTTCCTATGATTCTGACACTTACCAGAATTACAGCTTTGGAAAAGTCATTTAAATCATGGGGCCCCCGTTGTCCAATTTAAAGAGTGGAGAAGTGGAAGGATTAAAACTTCTTAATGGTTTTCTGTAAATTTTATAATTTTTAAATTTTCTTCATTTCTCATTTCACATGGTTTTCTTTCTTTTGAGTCTACACGTGGATGGAATTCAGTGTAAAATGGGGTTAAATTCTTCACTTAAAGTCTGTGCATAATTAGTTTTTAAGGATCTTGAGATTCTAGGGAATAACAGTTACTTTTTTGGTTATTTTCGTAGATTACAGATAACAAAGGTCCAATATAACTGTGACTATAAATCTATCCAGATATCATGCCAAGAAGCTAGTGCAAGCTATTTAGGAAAACTCTTACTTCAGTTGAGTTTGAGGTAATTTATTTTGTCTATCACTCATTTGTAAGATGTCTTTTAGGCAAATATATAGTGATTTCAATATATCTAGTTTAAAATTGATAAATATCAAACTATTCATTTGAAACTTCACATTCAGGGAGTGTTTTTTTTGGATCTTAAGTTTGAATATAAAGTTTTATTTTGTTGAAGACATACACAAAGTGTAATTTAATGTGTAAATATTATGAGATCAAAACATTTAAACTAACATTAATTTTTTTCCCTCTTCAAACATACCAAAGATAAACTTCATGGAGGAAAATAGTTTGGGATATTTGACAGTGTTGCTTGGTTATGATCAGACATTTGGGTACTAAGTCACCCAGCCGTCTGAAGACCTTGCATCTAACTAACTACAGACGGCAAAACTGTTTCCCTCCTTCTTATTAACAACGGGGTCTTTTACCTAGAGATTTCAGAACAAAAGGTAAGAAAGACAGTTAATTATAGCCCAGGCCTCACATGCAGAGTTAATGAATTTTAATGCACATCAATTAATATCTAATTGGGTTTTTGCCTGACTATAGATAGAGGTATTGGGTGATGAGAAGAAAAGAGGCCCTATTTTAATTGAAATACAACAGTCATTCTTCTATGGCTTTGTGTCACTGGTTCTCCTTGTCTTTAAGTCAAAATCAGAAATAAAAATCTGAAGCTTCTAAAGACTTACACATGGCTTATCAAATAAGGCACATATAAAATTCTTTATAACTCTGTATAATGCAATGCTGTTTCAAAGCATTTATATGATGTATAGGTAAGATGGATATTATATTTTAATTTCTAAAATAAATACAAGATAAAAAGAAAATAAATAAAGAAAATATATAGAGAGAGAAGGTAGAAGAGCTCAGAAGGTTTAAATTCTCAGTTTGTGAAATTGAAACAGATAAAAGACTCTGAGTCTTATGACTCTAACTCCAGTTCCCTCTCACCACAACATAAAACACCATCCAAATTCAATATAACATCAAAGAACAAAGACACGCAGTCAAGCTAGAGTAATCACGTTTGTATGACATTGGGTTAAGGATGCTTAACCATATCGATGAAAAGAATAAGGAGCACAGCACGTATATATGTGGCCAACTGTTTCTTAACAAAGGTAACAACATAATTCAGTGGGAGACGGAATACTTTTCAACAGGTGCTGCTGGGAACAACTACATGAATATTCAGAAAAAAAATTTAACCTTTATTTCTACTTTGCACCACACACAAAAATTAATTTGAGATGGATCATAGACTTAAACATGAAATCTAAAATCATGAAGCTCCTGTAAGAAAATAATAAGAGAAAATTTTTGTTATTGATCTAGGCAAAAAGACACAAAAAACAAGAACCACAAAAATTGGTAAGCTGATTTCATATAAATGAAAAACTTCTCTTCATCAATAATTAAAAAACAAAAAGGCAAGTCATAGCCAAGGAGGAGATATTTGCAATGCATCTATATAACAAAGGCTTATATCCAAAATATGTAATGAGTACTTACAAATCAATAATAAATAGACCAAAAAAACAACTAAGCACTGTGTAAAAAACTTGAGCATAAAAATCTTTCAACTACACTATATACAAATGGCTGATAACCATAGAAAATGATGCTTAATATCATTAGCCATCAAAAAATTCAACTGAAAAACACAATGAGATGCCACTTCACTTCCATTAAAATAGATATAGTAAGAACATAGGTAAACTTCCTGTTTCATCTCAGAGATGCTGCTCTCTAGCAGTAAAGAACGTTGATATCACCCTTACCAAAACAAAACAAAAAACTTCTCAAACTTCAAATTAATGACTTTTTCTTGAATCTATCAGAAACCTTTAACTTCAGGGAAAAAAATTCCCAGATAAAAAGGAACCAAGCATTTGTATACCTGAGTCAAATGCCACCATGTGCCATGTAAGCCTGTAAAAAGAGTCAGTTAAAATTTCTGAATGAATTACTAAAGGCCAAATACATATTGATGAGCAAGTATAAAGTCATTTGTGGCTGCATGTATAGGGGAGTCTATGCCCTTTAATATATTTTTCCTCCATGAACCACACGAGGTCCTCACTGAGAAAACTGTGTAGATTCCTGAGAACAATTCCCTCATGACACTCATCAGGGGAGGGGAACTGCAACCACCATCAAAACGCCACCCAAGCCCATGTCCCTGACTCCCCTATAGGGAGACAGTCCGCAGGGAGAAAAGCCACAAAACTCTTGCTTAGGACACTGTTGGAAACCTGTTAAAGCTAGAGAAAAGAGAAACAGGAAAAGTTAAGTTCTACCTTTGGGGAAGGGGCAGGAATGTGCGCTAAGCAAAGTTATATGTACTATAGCTGGAGCAAGGGCAGGAACACTTGTGAAGGTCACACCACTCTGAGACCCAGGTTCATCCTGCCTAAGAATGAAGTTGAATTAATAACATCAGAGAGCATCTCTCTCCACCTCCCATCACCATGCCAACGAGTGCTGATAATTTTAACAGTGGGATAGAGCTGGGGAGCTATACTCTCTCTGGGAAGAAGATACTGGAGAAAAAGCTCTAGAAAACCCACCCACACCCTAAACCTAGAGGAATTTGAAGCCTGTGCTACAAACTGCAAATCCAGCCCATCTCCTGAGCATATTAACATAGTCCTCCACACTACAAGCCTAGCATAAGGATAGGCATACACATATCGAAATATAAAAATGCATTAAGATCAGTATCTACTGTGCTATAAAATATATCCGGCTTTAAAAAAAATTACAAAGCATATGAAAATGAAAAAAAAGTTTAAAAAGACAAAGTAATCATCAGAACTAGAGTCAAATATATGATATCAATGTGGAAATATCAAAGAATTTAAAGTAACTATAATTAATATGTTAATGACTCAATGAAAAGGTATACCACATGTAAGATCAGATATTTTTATGAGAAAAATAGAAACTACAACAATCAAATGGAAATGCTAGAAATATTAAACACAAAAACAAAGATAAAGACACCTTCAGTGGACTCTCTACAACCATGGACTTTACACAACCAAGGAAAGGATCAGTGAACTCACAGATAAGTCAATAAAAATTGCCCAATCTGAAAACCAAGGAGAAAAAAGTGAAAATGGGGGAAGCACCCATGAATTGTGGGATTGTATCAAACAGTCTGATATGTGAATAATTAGAATCCTAGAAGGAAAAGAGCAAATGATGCCAAAGTATTTCTTGAAAAAATAACGGCTGAAAATCTTCCAAAATTAATGACAAGACACTAAACCACAGATACAAGGAGCTCAGAAAAGCATGGAGTTTGGGAGTGGGGGAAGGGAACACCTATCATATCCAGTTCAAATTGCTAAAAACCAAAGACAAAAAGAAACTCTTAGAATCAGGGAAGAAAGACATAGTACCTACAGAGAAACAATGATAAGAATTATGGTAGACTTCTCATTAGAAACATGCAAGAAAATACACAGTGGAGTAGTATCTTTCAAGTGCTGGAGGAAAAAGAAAGATGGTCGGTCAGATTCCAGACCCAGTAGTGCATAATCCAAAAATTAAGGAGAAATAAATATTTTCTCAAACAAGCAAAAAATTATGATCTCATAAAAATTCATGAATTTATTGTTAGCAGGCTACCTTGGAAAGAAATATTCAGGGAAGTTCTTCAGGCAGAAAAAAATGTAAGAAAATTAAATTTATACAAAATATGAAGAGCATTGGAAAAGGAATAAATTAAATAAATTAAGTGTATGTTTTTCTTAACTTTTGCTGCTCTAGAGATAACTGTTTGGAGCAAAAGATGGTTAACAGTGTATTGCCTGTTCATAGCATATGTAAAAATTAAAATATATGACACTGTACAGCAAAGGATGAGGGGAAGGAATTCGGAATACATTGTTACAAGGTCCTTACCACGTGTGGGGTGGTGTCATATTATTTGAACATAAACTCAGTCTCATCAAGACAGACAATACTCTGTGCTATAAAACAAACTTTACCATCTGTGAAAGAAAATAATTCACACAGAATCTGTTCTAAGGTCATAATGGATTCAAACCAGAAGTCAGTAACAGAAACAGATCTAGAAAATTCTCCAATATTTGAAAATTAAACAACACACATCTGAAAAGACTGAAGACGCAGAATGTTGGCAAGGCTGTGGAGCAGACGGATCCCTTTTATGTGATGATGGTGACGGTGCAAACTGACCCACACTTGGAGAACTGTTTGGCAGTTCTTAAACATACACCTTTCATATGACCTGGCACTTCAACTCCCAGTATTTACCCAAAGGAAATCAAAACATAGGTCCATGTAAAACTTATAAAAGTGTTTATATTGTAGCTTTATTAATAATAGTTCCAAACTGGAAACAATCTAGAGGTGTACCAAAAGAAGGGAAGATACATAAATCACTGCATATCACACAGTGTAATACTACTGAGTAATAAAAGCAGAGTGACCTACTGATACATGCAACTAGAGAGATGAATCTCAAAAATCTATTTTAAAAAAACTAGCATAAATAAATACATGCTGGGTAGTTCCATTGAAGTTCAAGAACATACCAAACTATTAGTGATGGAAATAGAAGAGTGTTTGCCTATGGATGAGAGAGACTGATGCAGTGGAGGATGAGGAAACATTCTGGGTCATAGCAGTGTTCTTTGGGGTGTTATGTTTGTGTGAATTTGTCAAAACTCATTAAAGTACACACTTACTAGCTGTGACTCTAACTCTATGTAAACTTTACCCAAAATAATAAGAGAATGAGATTTTCTTTAGCAGATAATATTACAATATTAGTCAAATTTTAAAAACAAGAGGTAAATTCTTAATAATATGTACAAAAACACCTTAAAAGAAACTAAAATTAATTCCCAATTTATTTTATCCTTAAATAAATAAAATTTCCAAAGCAATAGAATTTAGTTTACAGTTTCTTAATACTCAAATTAGATAGTTTAAAATCATAATGGAGATCTGGTAAAAATTTTAGATTTTAGAATGTTTGAGCAATGGACAAAAATATAATTTAGCACCATATGTATTTCAACTATCCATCTTCTTTGTTCAGTGCTCTAATTATCACCTTTTACCATAATAATCAAGATTTCCTTAAGTATAAATAAATGATACTCAACAGTACAGGTTACACAAGCTTACTTTTCAATTTCCATTAATTTTTAAAGAATATTCCTGGAGGAAGATACATATATCTTCAAAATCTATCAAAAACTGAATGTTTATTTATGACTGTCCACGTCTATTCTTATAGCAGACTTTGTCCCTTCATAGGATTGTTTTTTAATGTGACACTGTGTGATGGATGTTTTTTAATTGTCGTTTTAGAATTTCTTTTTATTTTCATTTATTCATTCAATCACAAGAAATCTGTTAACTTTATTTTCGTAGTATTTGACAGGGCACTCTTGTGTATTAAAAATGGATGACTTCCCAAAGTGCAGTATGTCTTTACTTCTTGGCTAGCTTCCCATGTGGAAAAATAAGTGTTCATAATTATCTGAAGAAGGGTGTTTGCATATTACTCCTTAAGCATATAATTATCTCATATTTTGGGAAGCACTTTCTGTGTAGGCCTACAGCATACTGTATGTTTTCTTTAAAAGGCAAAGTAGCTAAAAATGAACGTGTGGAAAATGTGACAGTCATACCATGCTAGCTGTATTTGTTACCATGCCACTATATGATTTAAAAGCCACTAATGCAAAAGGAAAGTGCATGGTACTTGCTGTGTGTTTCTAATTGGCACAATTTGCTAATACAGTCCTTGACGCCAGAATTCTGTTGTTCACATATCTGATTTAATATAATTAAATGGCAGGCACTTTTTCCTTGCAATTTTGGAACATCAGAACAAACAGACAAAAAGGCTATGCCCATGAATACTAATTCATAGCAGTTCTTGCTAAATATAAAGTGCCTTCCTCAAAGGCAGCTATGACAAAGACACTATTAAAAATAAACGCACGAAGAATCCATTTTCTAGAATAGAACTGTATCAAGATTTTCTCTGATTCTCTCCATCAGCCTCCAAGTATGCAGCAGGTTGAGCTTTGGAACTCTGATTAAATAAAACCTTTCCTCGTCCCTTACCCAGTTCTACTCACAAGAGTCAGTATCCATGCTGACTTTAAAGATCGGGAAGCTGCTCAAGAGAGCAGATGAGATCCGAGCTCTGAGCTGAGACCCCCACCACTCTCCATACAGTTCTGCCTCTCCCCCTCCCTCACTTCTCCCTACCCAAGGGCCTGACCCCAAACTCTTGATGACAAGGATTTTTCCTGATGACAAGTCTCCTCAGTGCAACCCTAAGTTCACTTATTCATCCATTCAGCCATCCACCGAAGATTTACTGAGCATCTACTGGGTGTCAAAGACCGTGTTAGGTACTAGGAGTAAAATACTGTTCCATGCCTTCAGGAAGTTTACAGTTCAGTGAAGAGAAGTAAATCAACTATGACAATACAGAGAGAAGAGTGCCGCACGGGGCGGGCTGGGGGGTGAGGGGTGGGTATGAGAAAGCTTCGGGATGCTTAGAAAAAACTTCCTTTCAGAGACCAAGTTTGTGAGGAGGCTTAAAGGGTGAGTAGGAGTTACTGATACGCAGCAGGAAAGGAGAGCATTTCAGGCAGAGAACTAACTACAAGTGAGAAAGGTGCTGCTCACCCCACTGGGTACAACCCTTGTTATGTAATCAATTTGTAAATGGATGTGAAAAATTAATGGTCATGGGAAACAATAATATCCCTGCCTGCCCCTGAAACATCTAGGAAATGTATATCTAAATACTGGTGTAAACCCATCTATAACCAGTGTCTTGAGAATTGGATTTTCCTAGCGGAACTATTTACCATATTATTTGCCTAATGTTACTCTACCTTTTCTTGTCAGAAGATTTGGTATGTTTTCTTTTGTAATATAACAGGAAATATACTCTTACTTGACTTGGTAATCTGGAAGCCCAGAGCTATATTTAAATCTAAATCGTAAGGCCTTGTCATATGTTCCTGTTAAATTTTTTTTTTTGTCAACCACGTTTTGTTGAAGAATATGTTTTTTGACCTCTCTAACTTTATTTCTAACCATCCTGCTAGTCTGTGTGTCACTCCAGATTATATTTTACAAGTAGATACATTGTCAACGCTTATTTCTATAGTAAATTCTTACAAGATAGTCTCTTGAGGGCCTTGATACAGTTATAGAGAATTAAATTACTTAAATATACTTGAAATAAAATGCACATTCTCCTAATCACTCATTCCTCATTTTCAAAAAAGAAAAAAAAAAGATGTCTTGTGGGGAACAGTATAACATTTATGAAACACATAAAGCCATTATTCTTTACTTACCATAAAATACTCCAGCAATACTTGCTCTGATAGTCTTTATTTCAAAATCAGCCTTGCTGCTTTCACGATGAAATTGCGTAAGTAAAGGTTTTAAAAAATATGGTTTTCTAAAAGCACTCAGAATTACTGCTTCTACAACAAAATTCGTTTCCATTCACATATTTATATTATTAATGCATATCATGAGTGAGTTGTCTGTGTCGGGCTGCATTCCATAATATATTTTCATTTCTAAAATAAAAGAAATATTCAATATGATTTTCAACGTGTCTCAGTCCTGATCATTCTTTTTTCCCCACTTTTTATTATTCAAAATATAATTTAAAATGAAAAATAATTTGAAAACCTGGAGAAATTAAAGTAGCATCCTTAAAATGAAGAATCAGTCTGTGCCACATCTTTTTGAGAATAAAATGTTCTGGGAGATCGTAATGGAACAAAATGCTCACTGGAAGACAGCAATTATAGGACAAACAGTACACTCATCAGAGTGCTTGCTGCCACAAATAAATTGAAGGTCCAAATGGCATACATAATCCAAAATTAGAGTAAAGCCTTTTCGAAATCATAGTCTCAGAAAAGGAAGAATGATGCTTATCATGAAAGAAGAGAGAGCGTATTTTGTTTTAAACACTGAGGAAAAAGACAGCTAGAATCGTGTTAAATAAGCAGCATAGGAATTAGAGCCCTTTTATATTTGATTCAGTTCTCATCACAGACTCACCGCTAATCATTTGCCTTCCTCCTCTTTCCTCCTTCATTTTTTTCCGTCCTTTCCTTTCCTTTCTTTCCTTCATTCTTGCCTTCATTTCTTCTTCCTGCCTTCATTCTTACATATGTTGGATTTGCAAATGCATAGATACACAAGAATAATAATTCAGCAGTCATTATGACTTCATATTTTGTACCGATTCTCCTTGTGTCTGCTTTCTATTTTTCCCTCGTTAGATAAGGGTCAGACCCTTTCAGGTTTCATAAATTTCTAACCACATTCATATCTAAGACTTAACAGGCAGATGCAAATCAGTTCTATTTAATACCAGAGATAAATGCAGAGACTTAAGACTTTCAAAAAAAAAAAGCACTTAGAACAGCATACTTTCCCCCTTATTGACTTTATTCTCATTATTTCTACAAAGAAAGACGTTATTTACAATGATCTGTTATTTTATCAAACTCCCAGGAGTAATGGAGTAAGAAATATTCACCTGTATTCCAAAGCATTTGCCTTATTTACATTTTTTTCTGAATAATTTTCAAAGTTGCGGTTTGAAATAGATTTATTTTATTTCTTATGTTGACATGTAATTGTCTTTGTCCTGATATCGTAAAAACAAAACACTGGAAAATATGTTTAGTTGAAATGGTTGCCTATGATCTTTCCGGTGGTTGAAGGGAAAATTTATCTGCAGACTTTCCCATGCAATCTCCAAAATATATTTATCAGCAATTTTACTGATTGACAGCCAAAGGTTTATAAACCTACATGCTATTAATTTTTAAGCACCAGAGGATAGAACAGTGATAATAGGAAAAAGAAAGAACTCATTAGTTTTCAAGAGAGCATTGGACGGCACAGATTTTGCAACCAACTATTTATCCGGGCTTTCTCACCATGCTCTTCCAAACGGCTGCCCAATAAATAATAAAAGATTAAAACCTTAAACCTGGAAAACTTAGAAAAAAATATTAGAAAAATTTTATTTGAGATTATAAAAATCCCCAAGTGATTTACTTGAAGAGACACCTTCATTGCTTCCATGTGCAGGGACTAATGATGGCCCGGGACCCGGGACTGGCGAGAAGCACTGCTTGGGAAACACAGTCCGAGGGAGGTGATAAAGCAGGCTCTCCGCCTGACTCTCTCACTGTCGCCTGCGTAGCTTTTTACCATTTGTTACAAGAGAATGATAGTCCATATACATATTTATATGCCTGGACTGTTATGACCCTGATTTTCTTGTTCCAGGACAGAACTTTTTGTTCTAAGCAGCTCCGTGTCTAGGCAGGGCGACTGCAGTGAGTTTTCATGTCTTGAGCTTAGACACAATAAAAGCAGATTCTAATGACTGGACCTGCTCTTAGGCTATTGACATCTGCAGAGACAAGATTTCACAACCACTTTGGCTCTGTCTACACCCTCACTGGCTTCTACAAAGGACTCTTTTAATTAGGATGTCATGTCTTTAGAATCTGACACTCATTTCATCCCTCTCCTTCTCAAGGCGGTGTATCTTTGATAGTTGCTCCGATGACTATTGAAAGGAGGTTGGATGTGCCTTTTCTGTTGGATAAAACCTGAAGGTATCTTAGCCCGAGTCGCAACCAGGAGATGAAGATGAGGGCTGAGTTTTAATTTGGTCACTTTTATCCACGGAATTAGACAAAAGTAAATAATGCTAAAAGAATTTTTGTCTGGAAAGTCTACAAAGCCAGCCACTGCACGTATTCTTTATAAAGCCAAATAGTTCGCTAAACATTTCATAAATTCTCCTTCCATTTAACAAACAAGTATAAGGAAATGAGAAGCATGAGGCAGAGAGATGAAACCTTCTCTCTTCCGGGACTCGGCTCAGCTCCTCAGTTATCCTGGGACTGCACGACCTAATGTTATTTCTAAACGCCTTGAATTGTTTGAAACTATTAATGAATATGGTGTCCCCACAAGAGTTAAAAGTGCTGTTCCCAGGACCTACACTGCAATGGTATGATGGGGTATAAGTAATTCTTCAGACATCTCTGCCTGTAGGAACCTCATCTCTACCTGTGACCAGCCCTGTGATTTTAATCTCTCTGAGCCTCAGTTTCCTCCTTTGCAAATGGGGTAATTATAAGATTTAGCTCATAAACTGTGATAAAGATAAAAAATAATGCACTTAATGCCTCACACACAATGAGCACACAATAATTTTATAAGATCATTACTGTTTGTTGATCTTATAAAATTTATTTTTTAGCCACCAAGAATGTTAACTGTATGTCCATTACATCAAAGATAGCAAAGAATGTAATACTGTAGTGAAGAAAAACTAATGTAAATGTTTTAGAATCTTCCTAAATATGGCAAAAGATAGCAGCAGTAGAAAATTAGGGAAAAGAATTTTTTTTCTATCGACCGTTATTGGAAAGAAAATAGAAAAAAAAAAGGGAAGGAGATAAAAGGGAGTTAGGAAGGGAAGAAATCAGCATTTATCAACAGGAATTATTTTCAGAATGGTGTGTTTCTTAAGTAGAAAAACTTTGTATATCTTTCAATTCAATATTTTGAGAGGAATGTATCGGGTTAGAAGATTTGTGTCATGCAAAAGTGTTCATTTTTTTAACAACAGGGTCATTGACATAGTTAAACTCTTAAAATGATATTTGGGTTACTGCCTATGGGGAATTCATAAAAATATTTTGACCACAATGGTGGAAGAAAACTAAATTTTAATTTTTGGTGCCATTGAAATTGCCTATGATGCCTTGTTCACCGCTCAGGCTTTTCCGCCTCTAGACCCGGCTAACAGCATCAGCTAGGTACTCCAGAGGTTTAGTTACTTGCTTAGAGAGCGTGTGAGACCCTTCCCTCTTCTCTGTAATTCATATTGTACTTCAAGGGGAACTGTGTCACCATTTATACGATGTATTGCGATTTATACGACTGTATTTTGGAGAATTTTTCCAAAACTCCCAAATCTGTTACTGCTGCGATGCTTCTGTTGTTGTGGTTTTATTTTGTTTTATTTATTTTACTTTTTTGACCATTGCCTCTCTTTCTTCTCAAGATTCAGTATTCTTCATTTATCTGCATTGATTTCTGGCATTTGCCATCTTTTAGCCCTGCTTCTGACTGCATAGTTCTTTCTTATTTACTTTTCTTCTGACTTTCTTATCATCTGCAATGTGGAGTTTTTCCTCTGGGTCACACTATAAAGTCAGTCCAACGTATAGCACAGATCTCTCTGGGTTTGGGTCTTCTCTGATAATTTTTGTATGTTTTTAAAAGACAAGCTTGAGTGCTTTATGTTGTGTATTTATGTCTCAGAAGGTGAAGCTTAACCTCTTTAGAAGATCGTTATCCTTGAATTTTAATTCTAATATTAAATGTAGCCCTTTTTAGAATCTTGAAAAACCAATCAATAAAAGCCTTCTACATCCTCCATCTATAAAACAGGATCAAATATTTGTGTCTTTTACTTGTGCAAATGTGGATACCTTAGAAAGCAAAAGCCTTCTTTCACCTTAGTGTGTATTTTTAAAAACTAACATCTAGCTGCTATCAGTAGCTCTGTCAGCTGGGAATTTTAATTGGAAAGTCTAGAAATTTTAGAGAAAAAAAGAATTTTAAGGAAGAGCAAATTTTATAGAGAACTAAATTTTCTGATCATAGGTTAAGAGGAGAAACTAAAGAAAATTGTGAGGAATAGAGGTGGTAGAATTTTGACTGCTTAATTTTTTGACAGCAGTTCTAATGGTGTCTTAATGAATTACAGACATTATGGTGTAAGTAACATTCCATATAGATTTTGATATGCCTAATTATTGCCTTTATACATTTTACCATGGAGCTGCTCAATTTATTTCTTATTCATTAGTAAAAGTTCTTTGTCTACTAGGAATAACCCATTGTCACATGTATTGGAAACATTTTGATTGTAGTATTTATCTTTTGATTCTGTTGCTGCTATAGTTTCTCAAAATACATTGAAAATATTCTCTATAATCAGACCTCTCAGTCTTTCCAATATATCTGTGTTATCTTGGATAAGATGGCCTTCCTGTTCCATATAAATGCATAGATATAAATAGATTGGATAGATGAAAAGATAGATAGACAGACAAGGATAGACAGAGGAGAGAGAGATCTGGTTGTGGCAGAATAGAGAGAGAGAGATGAATCAGGTAGAGACAGGTAAAGGTAGTCCTTAAGAAAGTTATTCTCGAGTGTGATTTTAGTTAGGAGTTTAACTATGGCCAGAACCATTCATTTATACACTTACTCTTATTTCACTGTCTTATTGTGCTGTTTGCAGCTTTAAAACCTTTTTTTTAACTGATAAGGGAAGTTCTTCCCTAATATTCTTCTTTTTCAAAATTTCTTGGCAATTCTTACACTCTTATTGTTTCATATGTATTTTTCAATTATTTTGATCAGGTAAAACAAGATACTTTGGAATTCTGATTGCAATTTTATTAAATGTGTATATAGATTGGGATAGTTTTACATCCTTGAAATATTAACTCTTTTCAACCAGAAACATGGTATGTCTTCCTGAATGTTAAACATTGTTGGTTTCAAATTCCACCTCTTATTTGTTAATTCATATTAAGCCTCTAAATATCAATTTTCTCAACTAAATTTGTCCTAAAAATAACTTCTTGCAGGATGATTTAAAACTCTAAGAAGAAAACATTTGATGTCTTTTTAGAAGATAAATTTAATGCTCTAACACAGTAGGCCTGTCCTTCCATTCAATCTGAGCCCCACCTCTAGTGAGAGAAGGGAAGTGAGGGACGAGTATAGAAAGATGGTGATTTTAGACATTTATGAGCCACTTTCTACCAGCTAATAGCAGTCATTAAAATCCTATTAATATGGTATTCACAAATCGTACTACTTGGATCAACCTTTAAAAGTCATTATTTTTTTTTTCAGTCCTTCTCCCAAAGAACCTCAAACCTCCATAGAAAATGAAGCAAGAGATAGATTAATTGTGATGCTGAGAAATGTTCAGTTAGTCTCAGGCATGACTGAAATCAATATGCAATATAACTTGAAGGAACGAGGTCTCCAAGTACTTAAAATAAACAAATGACAGCAGCAACAAAACCCTCTTCTTGACCCTTTACTGTAATTGGCTGGATCATGTCTTCATTCCAAGCTTTGGGTTTCCTCTTAACTTGTCCTTAAAGTTATTTACTTCCTTTCTCCTCCCCTGGGAGCTCACGGCAGTTTGTGGTCTTTAGTTGCTCCTTTGGGTCTGATCAGAGTAACTTACACATTTCAAGCATCCAGCCAATGCCAACCTGGAGAGCAGGACCTGCCTTTCCACCAGGCTGGTCCTGTCCTCCGGTGCTTACCCTGCTATCTTATCCTGTGAGTTCAGCTGCCACGACCAGAACTCCTCAGGGCAGTCCTGTTATCAAGAGAGATTATGCTAAGTGGGCTTTGTTACTGGGGAAATTGTCATTATCACTATTAATTAATAAATAATATCAGCCAAGAAGACTTACTTCGTGCTCATTAAATGCCCAGCCCTGTACCAGATATTACCCATATTTAAAGAAACATTTTGTTTTAAGAAATGGCTTATTAAAGTATTCCAATTGAGGTAAAAAAATATTAAATTCATAGAAGTTAAATCTGGCATAAGTTCATAAAACTAGTTAAGTACTGAACTTAAGATTGTGAGTCACAGTGATGCTGCATTTCAGTTAAATTGCTAGGGATCTATTCATTGATTTAGGTAAGGCTATTTAATAAGACTTTAGCAGACAGAAAACTGAGAGGAGAGGGTACAATCAAATGCCCATTTCTCGATCATTAGTTTCACCTCTGTTTCCTTATTCCATACTTCCTTCTCAAGAAATACCATACATATTAACAAGTTCACTGTCTCCATTATTTGCAAATTAATTGATAGGTGGGGTAAAGATCTGAAGTCACAAAAATGGATTTGTTTATGATCTTTGAAGAGCATCTATTTTGTAGTGTAAAGTTACTTTATAACTCTCATCCAGGATACTTTAATACTTGTTGGAGTTTACCCTCATTTGCTATTTAAGGAGCTCACAGTTTAGAAAGTTATTTCACTATTGCATTTTTGCTATGTTTCTCGTATATTTAATCTCTAGTTTATACACGTAGATCCAATACTGCCTCTTTAAATATATGGCTACACTTCACTTAGAAGTGCTTATCTGTTTATGACGGTGTTTATCTGTCAGTCAGTCAGCTAGTATTTATTGAGGGCCCACAGAGTATGTGCGTGTTTGTGAATACCAAGCTTGTAGATTATTTAATTTTGAAAAATGGTACTTGTAAATCCTGGCAGACTAACACTATAATGAGGATAATATTGTTTCCCAAAACCTATTCTGTGTAAATGCTATTGTAACTGAGTCTTTTGGCCTCCAATACATTAATCACATGCACTTGGTATGTCTCCCATGAGAGTGACCTAATGCACAATTGAATTTTTGTTGTTAATACTCCTAATGTTTGGTCTGTAACGGGATCACTCCCCTGGCTAGATTTGTGCTGTGAGCTCATGAATTGCTCACTGTAGACATACTCACACTCTGGATATCAGAATGAGAATGAAATCTAGCCTAGAAGCATCTATCTGTGATTCTTTATAGCTGTGTCATTGGAGTAATCTTAGGAAACTTAGCCTCACCAGGCTTCAGTCTCCTGCTGACAGAAATGTTGATAGTAATCATTACAGTCATATTAACATGAACAGCAGATACCTGTTAAATATTTACTATGTTCCATTCTTTGCTAAGAGTTTTAGGTAGATTATTTTAAAAGAATTCTTATAAAAAACCTCTTTTACCTCTCCACCAGCATCATACCACCCACACCTAACTTACAGCATTTCAGTGGCTTCTCAATGCTTTAGGATAAACACTAAAATTCTTTTATACAGCCTGTGTGTTTCCATACCTCTGATGGTTTTTCGCTCCTGCTCCCCTTGGCTCTATGATTGCATCAGCCACACCAGGCTTGCTTGCTTTTTTCTCATCAATTCCTTGAATATACCATATTCCCCATCTTCCTACTGAAGATAAGCTAAGGAGGAATATTTGCAACATATACGACCAAAAGCTCCATATAATTAGACCAGAAGCAGCTACTTAAATCAGTTGGGGAGAGAATATTATCTAAGTAGAAAAAAATAAGCAAATCACTATGAAGAGGCATTTCATAAACTGGGAAACACAAATTGAGATAAATATTCATGCTCAATTTCACTAGTTTTTAAAGAAATGCAAATTGAAGCAATGAGATGGGCTATTTGCCTTTGGGGGTTCCTAGCGTTGACAGAGACAGGCAGAAAAAGAGAATTCTAATATTTTTCTCATCCACTTTTTTATGTATATACTAAGATGCCAGTGATGTGTATCACGGCATAATTTATGTAGTATTAATGGGAAGATCTACACCATTCACCTAAGTGTAATATATGGGAACACAAGAAAGAATCAGTGAGTAACAGAATATTGATAAATTGTTTCACAGTATATTTGATATCACAGAGAAACCTATAAAATCAGTACAAAGCCAGTATTTCACATTTTTTATTGTACTGATGAAATGTATAAAACCATATTTGCAATAAAGGTAGCAACCAGCAAGTGTCACAACAGTGTTTGGACCTAAACACTTGAGATATTCTGTCTTCTAAAGAAAAGTATCAGATTGAATGCCATGTGTTTATCACTTAACAGCAAGAGTACACGATGCAGTCGATGAGTTGATAAGCCACCTGCAACTGCTTGTCAAAAGCCTAAGTATGTACAGCTTGTAAATAGCACCAGTCAAAATAAAATTACAGAAGAGTTAAAATGTAAGCAGTGGGGAAAACAGTGCACAACTATTGTACTAAGTTGAGATTAACTCTGCCCAATTACTTTTATACTTTTATTTTGAAATAATTATCAATGCACAAGACATTACATATAGTGGAGTGGTTCTGTGTTCCATTCACTGAGTTCCTCCCTGTGATTACATCTTATGTAACAATAGAAAAATATTAAGTCCAGAAAATTGCTATTGATGCAATGTGTCTGCACCATTTTATTACATGCGCCACACAAAACACGTGTATGACATGTAGATTTTTACAACCACCACTACGATCATGGCACAGAGTCAGTCCATTGCCACAAAGATCTCCTTCATGCTTCCCTTTATAGTCACACCCTTCTCCCTCTTCTCTCTCACCTCTAACCCCTAGTAACCTCTAATCTCTTCTCCATCTCTACAATTTTATCATTTTGATCTTTCATATTTAGTTTTGTGAGCATTTGTCAACATGAATTTTAAAAGCAATAACACTTTGAGAAATATTTCAGAAATAAGCATCACGGCTCTTAAAATTTGATAAGGTGACAACATTAGGTGAATTTGCATGTGGCTTAACTAATTTTGATAATTCTAAACCAATGAGCTCATTCAAAAGATCAGAAACTGCTGACAGTGGCAACTACAGTACCAACTAGAATACATTGTCTTATTCTGTAAGCAAACCCTTTTTTAATCAACTGATATAACTTTTATAATGAATAGATTCTATTTTACCTCATCTACTAATCTATTTCCTCCAAAGACTAACCATTCATACATACAAATAAAGCATGCATTTAGCAACTACCACGCACCTAATGCTGCATTACTATTGTATGAAAAAAACATATAGCCTTGAAGAGCCTAAAATACAATGAAGTTATTTTTAAATCTTCTCTCATTACACTTTATTTTTCTAGTCTCATTTATTAAGCACAAAGTGACTTCGGCATAATTGTTATATAACTGTTCGTTTTAAATATTGTGATGCCACGTTTTTTGAAAGAGTTGATACAATCAAAGGATGCTATGAATGTAAACAGAAGTCTCCATTTGCCTCTGTTCATTAACTAAAGCTTAGACTATTTGTGTCCTGTTTTGGACCAGAGTTCTATTCCAATTATCTTTGGATTTGTAGTTCAATTAAACCTTGATAGCCTGATCCAAGGATGCATTCAATCATCCAGCACAGAAAGCTAAACTCGTTTTTGCACATTCAGTACCAGATAATCCAGATTTTCTCTATGTTAATAGATATTTGGGCATGGAGAGAAAACTGCATCAATCTGTATTGGCTATATTAGTGCAAAGTAACCAGTGCCAGAGCTTCATTTCCTGTGTAGATTTGATGTATAAGGAAGCAAATAACTATGAAACAAATAGGCTACTCAGAGTAGAAGCAATATGTTACTTTGGAAGTGATAATTTGTATATAATAATGACCATGACATATGTGTGTTTTATTCTATGAGTACATTTACAAGATAAGTTGACATATATTGCAGGGATGTTATTGGAAATAGAATACTCAGTAAAGAAAATGGTATAATAAAATACAGAGGTGTGTTTTGTTGCCATTGTTGTTTCTTTTGTATTTATTTCCTTGGTTTTGTGTCTTTTCTTCCAAAGGTAACAATTGAAAATATGTAATTTAGATTGATAGACAAGCATTTGATATCCAGCTCTAATATTTATCACTTGTGTGGCCTTGACCAAGTATTCTCATTTATAAAATCTAATACTATTATTTCCACTTGGAATTTGTAGCAAATTAAGAAAGGTTTCTGAGAGGACAGTAACACCTACCAGTCTTTTACATCGTGCAATCTCCCTGGAATCAGCCAGACCAGAAGGGCTCAATCAACGACTCTGCTGGCAATAAGAATGAAGAGAATGAAAAAGCGTGAGACTCATCATAGCCCTCTTCACACTAGAGAAGCAGAGAAAAGGCAGAATGAGGAATCAAGGAACCAAGGCAGCCTTAGCAGAAGCAGATGCCTGTGTGGGAGGAGAGGCTATCTGTTGACTGCCAGGCACCTGCAGATAAATAAATGCTGTTATGCATTGAATTCATATGTTGAGTTTCTAATCCTCCATTTGACTACATATGGAGATAGGATTTTTAAAGAGTTAATTAAGGTTAAACGAGATGATAAGGGTGGGGTCCTAGAACTGCTATCCTTATAGGAAGAGAGACACAAGGGATGTATGTGCACAGACAAAAGGCCATCTAAGGACACAGTGAGCAGACAGCCATCTGCGTGCCTAGGAGAGAGGTCCTAGGAGAAATCAAACCTGCCTACACTTTAGTGTTGGACTTCCAGCCTCCAGAATTGTGAGAAATCGACGTTAAGCCACCCAGTCTTTGGTATTTTGTTATTCTCCCAGTAACCAAATTTGGAACAATTAGAGCAACAAAATAAATAATGATAGTATTTCATTATAACCTATTAGCATAAAATA
Source organism: Camelus dromedarius (assembly GCF_036321535.1). Lineage (NCBI taxonomy): Eukaryota > Metazoa > Chordata > Mammalia > Artiodactyla > Camelidae > Camelus > Camelus dromedarius. The sequence goes on from NC_087436.1 coordinate 76,660,545, forward strand.
AACATCCATGAGTCCATATTGATATAAACAAGTAATTTAGTAAATAAATAAATGAAGTAGAAGCTCCTTTTTTACACGTGTTTAGGAGGACTGAGGGAAATATAGAATTATCATTAGGTAAACACGATCGTTGTTAATTGCTGCGAGATCCACCAACAGATGAAAACGGCAGTGGGTGATAGTTTGAGGAGAAGTAGAATATTTGCAGAGCTTCAAAATATCTGTCCCAAGATATTTATCAGCTGCCAAGGGAAAATAGTAAATTTACATTAGAGAGAACAAGCAAATACCATGTTAGTTATGCGATTTCAAGTTTCCACTATTGATTATAACGCATATGAAAATCATTTTCCTCTTGTTGTAATGTAGTGAAAAGAACACGTCACTTCTGTAGTTTTCTTGCTGAAATGTAGAACCTCATTCTAATCATGAGACAATATCAGACAATAAAAAATAACTGACCATGAGTATGAAAAATATCAAGTCGTGGAAGATAGGAAAAGGCTCAGGAACTGTCACAGCTTGGAGAAGAATGAGGGGACACAACTGTGGAGCTGGAAAGGGTTGTAAGGGGAAATTGAAATTTGAATAGGTCTGTGGTTCAGCTGAGAGTAACATGCCAAAGTTAATTTCCTGGTCTTGATCATTGTACTGTGGTTTTGAAAATTATTAACATGACGGGAATCAGAGTGAAGTGTATGCGTGTACTATCTATGCTATATTTTCAACTTTTCTGTGAGTTTTAAGTTATTTCAAAATTTTAAAAAAATTTTATTATAGAAGAATAAGTGGGTGCATTTCTGGACATTTATCTTTGAAGTTCAATAAAAGCAAATGAGGCACTTCCTTAACAACTAATCTCTCACAATTCTACTGTAAAATCATGCTATTATTTCCAATGTGAAAAAGCTATATACTCACTTGCTAGGTTTAAAGATACTAACCAAAGGCAATAATGAAAATTTCACTAGTTTTTTTAAAATTGAAAGAAAATTGAATCTCAGGCACAACATACTTATTTCGTGCTTTTTCCCATCAAAGAGAAGATTTCAATGAAACTCAAAAAAAGTAATTGTGTTACATCATTTTAGAACAAAATAATAATTATCTTTTAAAAAGAGCAAAATTCTTGCTCAGAAATTAAAAAAAATTGACACAATAAATCATTTTTGAAAAATTTATCCTACACACATTCTCACACACACATATAAACCTGTATCAATCAGAATTTTTCCAGTGGAATACTCTGCAACTTTATTAGAAGTTGATCTGTACCTTTTCATAGGGAAATGAAATAGAGACTCTGTTGTAAAGTAAAGGTAAATTTTATTTTACATTCCAACCTGTACTTAAAAATCTGTATAATTTATATTTATATCAATAGATATATGTGTTTTTAGGTGAGAGTTTTCTCAAGGAATCCCCAAGAAATTTTTGATCATAGCTACTTCTGGAGAGTGGGGCAAGGGGATGGAGTGAGAACAGGCATATTCAGATGCCATGAGCATTTCATCTCGCACAGGAAGGAGACAGTTAAGACAACTTGAAAGTGAACAGCGAGTCACATTTTTTGACTCAGTGATATCAATGCTCTTTTCCTAGCAAATGATTAAAGTTTAGGTGCATCCCTCAAACTCAGATACAGGGCTTAGTGGAAGGACAAGTGGGAGATTTAGGCTTTTGAAATAAAAGAAGCCACCTTCTATTTACCTGAAAAGCAGAGCACAAATTAAATAAGGGTGGTCATCACGACTTAATGTGATTAGTTTTAGATCCTAGCTTAAAACAAAAGGTGTTGGAATCAAACTTCAGTAAAGCTTAAAAGAAAGCTGAAATCTGACTGGCAAAATTACTCATTCATACATCTATTCAACAAGTACTTGTTGGTACCTACTATATTGCAAGCCTTTTCTACAAACAGGGAGATAGTGAAAAATCCAAATCCCTGCTATCATGTAGTTTACATTCTTGTGGAATATGTTTTTGCTGAAAAAACAAATAAAAAACTGTGTATCATGTTAAGTGCCCCGAAGGAATAAAACAGGGCACTAGATTAAACAGTAATGGTCAGAAAAGACCTCTTGAAGGAGTGACATTTAAATTGAGAGTTAGTCATATTAAAATATGGAGAATGAGTGTTCCAAGGAGAGGAATCAGCTGGGGATAAAGGCCCTGAAAACTAGGCAGAAGGATCTCACTCGGCATGCTCAGGGAACAAGAAAGCCAGCTGCCAGGACTAGAATTTCAGTAGAGGAAAGCAAGGTGAGGAAGAGGAACAATTAAAATCCCTGCATCCTGTTCACATCCGTGACTTAATTGTAATTATATTTGAATAAAAATGCTGTATTGCTATTGAATCTTTCCTATGAATCTTTATGCTCTTTGAAAAGCATAAAGCTGAAATTACTGTGAGTATTCTATTATGCTTTGGGGATATTTTTTCCCTGTTAATCAATAATTAAGATGGTTTTGAATAATTGCAGCTCATCTCTATTCAAGTATGAAGAAAGCCTATATATAGGTATGGTTGGATATAAAGAAAGTAGTTAAAACAACTTATTATAGAATGTGGGAAACTTTGATGGAACTGGGAGGTCTGTGGCAAGATGAACTGCCAACCAAGTAGGGTGCGTTCGGCTTTGATTATAGTTCTCTTCTTGAAGGAGTGTTTTCTTATAAATTGAAATTTAGAAGAAATGTGTGTGTTGGCAAGGCTCTGGATTCATCCATCTAAAAGCTGAATACTTGAAAGATAGCCTAGGAGTAGTATCAATGTGAGTGTAGCATTTGCCAACTTAAATCTCACCATTGAATAAACAGATGGAGAGAAAAATTACTGAACGGTATAAATGTCACCTTCACTTTTTAGATACAAGCAGAGAAATGTGTGCCTGCTTGCTTAGAAGAGTCTTACTGGACAGATGTCTGCTCAGATCCAGCCTATTTATTGGAGGGCAGTCTCGGCTCTCATTTTGTATTTTAATCACTGTGTCAATTTTAAAAGGGCAGTTCTCATTATATAAACATTTGGAAGTTATAAAGCTGAAAGGTCAGGGTGTAGACAAGACAAAGATAACATGCCACTGGCTGGCATACACTTCCATGAGCAAAACTTTCCTCCCAGGAAGTTCAGTGCTCAGATGTGAAGGTTCTAGAACGTAGGAATCATTGTTTACCATTTTTCTGTTTCTCCCGCAAAATGATTTAACTTGTATGTGGAGAGTTACATCTATCTTTCTACCCAAAGATTAGGGAAGCTAGAATTTTGCAATAAAACTTTATAACAATATCACTTTGATTCAATCAGACATCTTCATGTAGAATAATAATCATAATTGCCACTGTTTATTTACCAATAATTATGTAGCAATCGTTCTCTCTGTGCTACATCATTAATTCCTACCACATCCTTGTGAGGTGGGTATTTTCATCACCAACATACAGAAATAGAAATTAGGATTTAGAGAAATTGAGCAATTTTCTCTATTATTGTAATAGATCTAACACTTGAACCCAGGCCTGTGTAACTTCAAAACTAGGATATTAAACTATATATTACACTCTCTCCTTTATAAGGATTGCTTGAGCTGAGGATTTTATGAAAGATGCAGTAAAATTTATACTGCAGGATTCAAGAAAAAACACCTGAAGCACAAAGGAAGTATCACACACCTTTGACATCACTTTATCACTTTTATCTAAAAGGAGCAATATAAACTGAAAACTTTAAAAAGTATTGACTGGCCTCTTAGTTACATATAGCATAATAAAGTTTTTTTCCTCATTCCTTTTTTTAAAAATTTAAGGAAAATAATAAATATTTAAAATACAGAAAATCTGAAACTCAAAGCATACTTGCAAAATACTATAAAATCTGGACCAAAATGCAGAAGAAAGATGAGACTTGGCCTATTTTTCTCATACTTTTCTTAAAATTAAGAAACGTTATGTCAAGTGGCCTGTACAAATACCTCTTGCGGAGAGAAACAAGAACTAGGGGTACATGTGTATCACAGTGGATAAGACCATGTTAGAGACTTTGTGTGAGACCGCAGAATGTGAAGGGAATTGGAACTGGAGGAGAAAGTGTGTTGTTCCGTCAGTAATTAATAGAACAAGTGGTCAAAAAAATTAAGCAGTATAGAGAATATTTAAATAATAATATCAACTATCTTACTTTACTTGACATTAATAAACACATATGTTCCTTTTCCAGTGTACAAAGGATGTTATCAAGATAGAACATATGCTGGGCCAAGAAAAAAATCCTCAATAAATATCAAGAAAACAAGTTTTTCAAAGTAAGTTTTCTTATCACAGCAGAATAAATTAGAAGTGGCTAACAACAGTATTCCTAGAAAAGCTGCAAACACCTGTAAATAACACACTCTTAAATAAGCTTTAGGTCAAAAAAGAAATAAGAAAGAAATTGGATAATTAGAAAAGATTTGAATTAGAAAATATCAGAATTTCGGGCTATAACTAGTCATGAAGATTTATTAGAAAGGAAGAAAGCACTAAGTCAATGGCCTAATATTTCACCTTAAGGCTCTAGAAAAAGAATAGCAAATAAAACCCAATTGAAGTAGAAGGAAAAATAAAATAAAATCAGAAAGGCAGAAATGAATGAACTAGAGAAAATAATTACAATAGAGAAAAATCAACAAAGTCATGGGTCAGTTATTAGAATTCTAAGATTAATTAAATTGATAGACTCCAAGAAAGAATGCCCCCTCAAAGGGAATGAACACAAATTGCCAGTAATAGTGATGAAAGAATAGACAAGAGTCAGATCTTGGATATAATTAAAAAAAAAAATTAAGGATGAACTGTAAGGAAACAACTTTACACAAATTTGACACTATAGTTGAGATAAACAAATTCCTTGGAAAAGCAAATTACCAGTGTTGACAGAAAAAGATATAGATAATTTAATGATCCCTAAGTCTATTAAATAAATTAAATCCATTGTTATAAATGTCCCCACAAGGAAAGCACCAGATCCAGATGGTTTTGCCAGTGCATTTTTCCACAGTTTTAAGCAAAAATAATTTACCAAAATTATTTCAGGAATTATAAGAAAGGAGCACTCATGTATGGATCCAAGGCCATCTTTACACAAAAACTGATAAGGATATTAAAAGAAAAAAAAAATCACAGACTATTTTTTTTCATAATTATAGGTGAAAAAACTCAAAGCAAAACATTAGAAAATTGAATACAACAATATAGGGAAAATGAGTTTACTCAGAATATAAAGTTGACTTACTATTAGAAAATAAATAAGCAAAAAGATAAAATGTGTAGTATAATCTCAATAGATGCAAAAAAGCACTTACAAAATTCAACATTTACATACAACAATAAATAACTCCCTCAATCTTTGAAAGATTATGGAGATGTACCAAGTACCCTACTTAATAATAAATTACTGAAAGTTTTTCTCCTAAGGTTGAGAATGAGAATGGATGTTTGTTATCACCATTTTAGTGCTGCTAAAGTAGTATTGCTAGTCCTAGGTGTTGAAAAAAAGGACAAAAAAGAAATACAAGTTATACGTATTGGAATGGAAGAATTAAAGCTGTAGTTATTCAGAGACAGCTTGGTTGGCTATATAGAAAGTCTGAAAGAATCTACAGAAAAATTTTTTGAATTAATAAATCTCTAGAAATAAATACAGTAAATATGTATAAGACCTCCACACACACACACCCCACCAAAAAATCACAAGAATACTAGGTGAATTAAAGAAGATTTAATATATGCAAGGCTATACCATGTTCATAGTTTGGAAGATTAAGTATTGTAAAACTATCAATTGTCATTCAGTTGAGTCATAGTTGATTCAGTTTATTGAACTGAGTGAAAACTGATGAGATGATAATAAAATTTATATGGAAATGAAAAGGCCCAAGAATGGCCAAGGAGTTCTTGGAGAAGAACAAAGCTGGAAGTTGCAATGCTAGATGTCAAGATATAGTACAAAGCGTTAATAATAAGGAAAATATGGTAATGATGCAAGGAAAATGAAATAGACCAGTGAAACAGAATTGAGAGAAAAGAAAGCAGCATTTCTTTTATCATCTAGATGGCTACTTATTGCATTGCTGAAAAGATGCCTTTTCAATAAATGGTGCTGGGTAAATTGAATATTCCTATTAAAAAATGAATCATAACCACTACCTCACTTCATATGCAAAAATATAGTCAAAAGCTAAATGTTAAAGTTAAAACCATAAAGCTTTTCAGAGGAAATCACAGGACAATATCCTCATGAATTTGGAGAAATTTTTATGTCATTATTTCCTAGTGTAGGCAAATAAAAACAAAAAATATTAACCATAAAGAAAATTAGATGACATTATAATTAAGAAATTCTTTTTTATGAAAAGACATCATTAGAAGAGTAAAAACAGTAGAATATATTTGAACTATATATAGTTAACAAAATATTACTATACAGAATATATAAAGAGCATCAACAAATCAATATGAAAAATGCATACAATGGAACACAACAGAAGGGAAAATGTGCAAAATACTTGGAGATACTTTACAAAAGAGAACATCCAAATGGCCAATAAACAGACAAAATGCATTCATTTTTCAATAGCATTCAAATTACAACTATAATGTAATTTATCTTTACACCCACCAGAATGGCTAAAATAAAAGAGACTTTTTTTTTAATGGAGCAACTGGAACTATCATACACTGATAGTGGAAGTATAAATTCATAAAAGAACTTTGGAAATTTGTTCGACAAAATTGACTAAAATTGAGCATGTGCATACCTTATGACTTAGCAGTTGCACTCCTAGGTACAAATCTAAGCGAAAATACATGAATCAAATGTTCACCAAAGGACACAGGCAACAATGCTTATAGCAACTTTTTTACAATGACCTCAAACTCGAAACAACCTAATGTCCATCTATAATAGGATGGATAAATAAATCGAGATATACTCATACAATGGGAAACTAAAGAACAAGAATGAACAATTTACCATTGTAAGAATAAGAAAGATGAATCTCACAAACAATATTGAACAAAATAAGCCAGTTGCAAAAGACTATGTAGTATATGATTCCATTGATACTCAGTTCAATCCAGTAAGCTACCTGGGGTCTCAGAAGTTAGGGCCATGGTTATGTTGATAGGATGGAGGAGCAGATGGAAGGGGACAGGCGTCAGCCTCAGTCCTCCAGGAAGCAGATGCTGAGATGGATTAGGACAGCAGTAGGTTTAATGAGAGGTAACACTTGAAAAACGTAAGTGAGAGGAAAGCATAGTCGAGAAGTGAAAGTCTCTACACCCGCTGCCCCCCTGACAGGCGCGAGAAAACAGAATCGAGCCAGAAAAGCCTCAGAGGGTAAAGCAGAGCTGAAGGTGTCTCAGCCAATCCGATGGAAAGCTCCGCAAAAGGCCTGCCAAACAGAGGAGCTCTTTGTTGACCAGAAATGATCAGGCCCTAAAGACCCCACTGTGTTCCGCGGCCGGCTGGGCTTGCCCCGGGAGGAACGAAGGAGCTGCGGGTCCGGGAAGTGAGCTCTTGGCGCTCCACGCAGCAGAGAGCGGCTCTTTCCTCACAGACGGATGCGGGCAACACCTCCGCGGCTGCCCGGCCGGAAGGGCAGCTTCTGAGTTGCTAGCAATGTGACTTTTCTTGGCTCCACTTCAGTTTATTCTTCAAGTGAATTCACTTTGTGAAAATGATTTAAGCTGTATGCTCCCAGTTTGTGTATTTTCTGTAGTTTATTATGCTTTAATAAAAGAATTTACTAAAAGATTAGTCTAATCTCTTCATGTTTGTCATAATATTTTATTCTTACTTGGGCTATTTGTTCAGCCCTGAAAATAAGACTGGTTTTTAAAACTGTCAAGGGTTGTAAATACATCCCCTACCCCCTTCCCCTAAACACACACACGAGGAATATGTGACAGAAACCATGTGTGGCCCACAGACTAAAATACTTAACTCTCTGGTCCTCTAAGGAAAAAGTTTGCCCATTTCTGCTTCAGAGGGTTCTTCTAGAACTAATATGTCATGTGGTAAGGAAGTTAATTATCTAAAGTTCAGCATACTTTTCATTTCTTTTCTCTCAAGTATTTTATTTTATTTATTTTAAAATATGACTATAGTATATTAATTTTTGTTCTACCTATCCTTTTATCTGCAAATAAATATTCTATGTCTAGAATAAAATTCATTTTTAAAAGCCAGTCAACTTCGATATATTGGGATTATGAGTAACTTGGGAAGAAATCTTCTTAGGACTTTTCCTAGTTACATGATTTATATAAAATATGACCAGTACATGTCATGGGTTTAGAAGTCAAAATGATATCACACACTCACCCCCCACCCCCCCACACACAATGTGTTATATAGAGCTTACCTGATGATCTTGCTATATGCTGCTTTTCTACCTGGAGATTTACAAGAAACATAGCAACATGGGATGAAACAGCATAATGTGATTTATAAGAAAAATAGTTCATCATATGTTGAGCTTGGTGTGCTGTTTTCTCAGCAAAAAAGAAACAAATAAGGAGGAAACTTGAACTCTGAAAGTTGCCACAAACCACAGGCATATCTCTCACTTTAGAAAGACATTTAAGCTCACCTGACACCATGTGATTCTTTCTTGCCAAATATCTTTCAATCATACTCAAATTGAGTTCACAGAGAATCTTTATGTTCCTAATTAAAACACCCAGAAAGGTAAAAGGCTTAATAGAGCCACAATTAAGGGACCTTCCTTATGACTTTTTTGTGATCTCTTGTCTACATGAGAGTTTATCATGGACTTGACAGAACTCTAATTCTCGCTTCTTCTTCCAAACCTCTTTTCTTTACAAAGGGACATTAGAAAAAAATATTAACTACATAATCAAAAGTCATATGTTAAAATATTTTCTATTTGTCCCTGAGAAAATTAGGCATTAATACTGAGTCTCCATTCCTCTTTTGGAAAATGAAATGAAAGTTCTGAGAGGCTTTGTGTTCATTCTCTGTTCATAGGAACTTCCACACAACACAAACTTAATATCTCTCACTTCCTATAGATCACACATGACAGTTCTCTGCACGGTCTCACCAGGAAAAACCCAGGTGTCAGCTGTCTCTGCAGTTTTCATCTGTGGTTCAGGATCCTCTTTAAAGGACATGGGCTGTTGGCAGAATTTATGTCCTTGCTGTTGGTGAGTTGAGTCCTTTGTTTTCCTACTACTGTAAATGTAGGATCACTCCAGACCTAGAAGCTGCCCACATTCCCTGCCACATGGTCCCTTCATCTGCAAAGCCTGCAGTGGAAGACTCTCCCTCACATCAAATCCCTCTCTTGCTTCAAATCTCTGACTTTCTCTGTGTCTGATCTGTAGACCCATAATATTTGAAGGGTTCATGTGATTAGGTCTGGCCCACCAGATAATCTCCCTTTCTTTAAATGATGCTACATTACATAATCTAATGATGTAAGTAAAATCTATGAGATTTGCAGTCTCAGGGATAATGTACAAAAATGTACACCAGGAGTGGGGATCTTGGAGGCTGTTTTAGAATTCTGCCTACTAGGGTTGTTTCAAGGATTAAACAAGATAACATGGAAAAACTTTTATCTGAATATCTGGCCCTTAATAGGGATCTAATAAACTGATTTATTCTGAATATAATATTTGGGGGGGAGGAAAGACAAGTGAACTACTAATCAGTCATCTACTCAGTTGAACTGTAAGAAATCACCCTTTTATAAATCAGTAATATTAATAAATCAGCAATTTCACATGGTTCTATTTACTGTATCTGCTCAATAATATATTTCACAAAACATTGAAGAAACACCTCTACACTGATTTTTAGTCAATAATCCATTCACTCACTTCTTTCATTCATTTGTTGAGCAATTTAGAGCATAAGGAAAGGAACAAGACAACCATCAGCCATCTCTCACCCTTAAGACTTTAGGATCTAGTGGGATCTGAGTCCTCATAGATTTTAACAGTGCAGTTGATATTAAACAAAGCTGCTTCTGAGAGAGCGAAAGAAGCAACACATATAGCAGTTTCATGTGTCTAACCTCACGTTGTTTATAATTCTATGACAAAAACAAATGGAAATGATAAATTTAGAAGAAGCTCTGTACTACACAGGCTCTGTGACAAATGGAGTTTACAGTCTTGGCAAGCAGCCCCCAAGGTTTTCCAGCGTTAGCTGGCATCTCACTTTGGAAATACCTTTCTTAGTTTCTCAGCAGCAGTTAAGATATGACAAACAATCCTAGTGTCTCCTTTTTTGGCTTCAAATACAATAGCATAAGCATATTTAAACATCTATTTTCTGGCTTCTAAAATCCTTTTTCACCTGAGCACTTAATTCATGGCCCTGTGCACCTTACAAGAGTCTCCCAGTGGAGAGTTTTCCAAACTTTCCTGGAAACTGAAAAGCTTCCTTTGTAACATGATTCAGAATTCTGTCCTTTCCCAATTTGTTTTGCATTATTTCCCTGGTCAGAAGGTGAGCAACTTTTGCTGCAGGTACAGCCTTCTTTCTGCCTTGTTGATGGCACCTTGGTTGAGGTATATTATGATGGAAAGACAGCTCCCAAATTATTATTAACTTCCTTGTGTTGATATAATTATAATAAAACATATGATAAAAGAGAGCTTAGACACAACCTCATACTTTGAATTCTTTTTTATTGTTATAATTAACATACACTATTATATTAGTTTCAGGTGTCAAACTTCTAATTCTCATTGCAATATCCTTAAGCAGTTGCCACTCAGTCTCTTCCTGAACACTGATAGAGAATTCACTAGCAGAGAAGTATTGCTCATACTTTTTATTCTTAATTTTCAAGCTGAAAAAATAGTGCATTACAATTTCATCATTGCTGAACTTAAGGTCTTTTGTGTTGGTTGTGGTTTAGCAAGAAGAGACTCCCTACCCTCCCCAGATACACACAGATTAGATTAAATTCCGAATTTAATTAGCCAAGGACACAAATAATTAACAGAAGCAAGATGGACAGAACAAGTTAGAAACAGATGTAATTTATCTTTTCTGGTGACTCCAGTTCCCAAAAAAAGACAGAAACTGATAACACTTTAAACAGAGTAGAATAATGCGTGCTCTGAGAAAACAGTCTGATTTTTCTTACCACAAGACTTTTTTCATACTCAGGGTTTAACATCTGCTGTAGGTGGAATAATGACAAGCCCCCTACATCCAGAACGTGAGACTATGTTAAGTTTCCCAGACAAATGGGAATTAAGATCACAAATGCAATTAAGTTTGCTAATGAGCTGAAGTTAACATGAAGAGATTATTGTGGATCATCCGAGTGAGCCCAGTATAATCACAGGTGTCCTTTAAAGCAGAAGAGGGAGCAGAAGAGGAAGTTGGGGTGATGTGATATGAGAAGAAATCAATTAGCCTTTGCTGGATTTGAAGATGGAGACAGTGTCAACAGCCAAGGGATGTGGGTGGCCTTTGAAATCAGAAAAAGGCAAGGAAACAGATTTTCCCCTGGAACCTTGAAAAAGGAATGCAGCCCTGCAGCACCTTGGTTTTAGTCCAGTGACTGGTTTTAACAGTGACTTGGTTTTAACTCCTGTTGGACCTCTAGCCTACAGAACTATAAGATAATAAATTCATGTTATGGTAAGCCACTGAGTTTGTGGTCATTTATTACAGCAGCAAATAGAAAACCAATACACCTTAGTTAGGTTGGTTTTAGGCTCCAAAATGAGGATTTATATAAAAGTGTCTTTTTAGGAAGTGTTCCAGGAAAAATTTAGATAATTAGGGAAGAGGGATCTGGAAGGAAAGGAGACCACACAGGGAGTCATAGCAACATAAGTCCCAGGAAGACTTTGGCTCAGTTCCACAGGGGAGCTCTGGAGACAGTGTGGGTCATTTCTCAACATCATCCTCAATCAGATGGCAACAGGACTGAGTTCTCAGTTCCCCTCTGACAAGACACTGCTTACACACCGCCCATGGTGGTGAGGCTGGAGGAGTAAGCTCCCAGGAGTTCTGAGATCTCTGTGCAGGTCAGAAAGTGGAATCTAAAAGTTCGTGAGCATCTGCCTGCCAAGAAACACAGGTACTGGCTATTCAGAATAAAAGAATGACTGAGACCTCGTGTGTATAAACGCATGACTGAGACCTCGTGTATGTAAAATGGCAGAGACCTGAGGGCAGATGGGTGGAGCGCTAGCAGTGTCCTCTACAGGTGCCTGTGCCAGAATAGTTTTCTAAAAATCAGTGCGTTTCGCCCTAAATAGTATTAAGACAAATTAGACTTTTCCCTGCTTTTGTATCACATTCAGTGTCTGCAAGGCTACATACAATCCAGGACAAGAAAGCAGAATCAGCACTTCAATGATCCTGAGTGGTATCTTTGCCTTCTCAGGGATCTGCATAATTCTAATTAACCATCATTAAGTAGTCTGAGTACCTACTGCGTTCTGCGAACAATCTCTGGGACCCTAAGCTATATAACACGCTTCTCAGACTCAGCTGTTATAAACAGTTTTAAATGTATATGGATTATCATACTGTGTGAGAACAATCCCACTGTATATTCTGTCATCGCCTTAAAAGCATGATATTACAAAACTCCAAATTTCTAAGAATATACCCTTGCACCCCAATTTCTCTCTATTAGTTATTTATAAATAAAATCGATCACATCAGGAGAATTGGCTGCATCACTTTTCTAATGGACATCATCTTTAAAATTATGTGTTCAAAACTGATTGCTTTCCCCTGTAAATCTTCTTTCCCCAACATCTCTTTCTTTACTAATGACATCATGATTATTCTGGCCTCCCAAATGATACTTATCAACTTTGACTTCTTCTTAAACCCTGAATCAAGTTTGCCATTAAGTGTTGGCTAGTTTGCTTTCTCTCTGTCCACAACTGCTGACAGTCTAAATTAAATTTTTGTTCATGTTGCTATCATAGCCTCGTATATCGAGTCCAGTCTGACGATCAAAAAATGCAAAAACTGTCATTTCCTCCCATACAACTTCCTTGGTTAAGAATCTGCAACGAGTAGTTTTCCACTGTACCAGGAAATATGCCCCAAATATTGTTTAATGTTTTCTGCATGAGGGGTCAAAAGCCCCAATCTGTCTCTTATTACTGAATATTTTTCTGCTTGATGTCACCCTGTTTGTTTCCTTTATAGCCTTTTCACACACAATTTAAAATTACATTTTTGTTTGTTTAATGATTTATTGGCTATTTCTTTAATTAAACAGTAATGAGACAGGAAGGGGGCAGGGCATAGCCATTCAAGGAATGATACAGCAATTAACATCAAAATGGTGGAAGATTAACCTTCAGTAGGCCCTGAGGCTCAAGATGGTGGGAGATTTGACTTCTAGCAGATCTTGAGCATCATTGTAATGTATTAACATGGTAAATAACATGCCCACAGGCACCATGGCAGTCCCAGAGCTAGCCACAAAAGGTCAAAGAGTGGGAAATGGCCAACTTCCTGGGAATCCCAGCCCCTTCCCCAGGCTAGTTAGACTGGTCCTTCCACTTAGTAGCATATGAAGCCACCAAGCCGATAAAAACCAGCAACACGGCTCGCTGCCACCACCCTCTATGTCTCCCCCTTCTGAGACGGCCCACACTCTGTCTATGGAGTGTGTACCTACTTTTACTCTAATCTGAGCACCCAACCCCCACACCTCGTGGCCTTTCTCTTGTCTTTTGATGTATCTCTGTAAATAAATCTACCTTTACTCAACTGTGGCTCGCTCTTGAATTCTTTCCTTCGCGAAGCCAAGGACCCACACTTGGCAGGGCACGTCCCAGGGCTCAACCAAAGCCTGGAACGTGGCCCTCCTCACGCCCTACATCCATTTTTTCTGCATCAGTAAGGTCCCCAAAGGCAAGAGTGAGGCCTTTTTATTCAGTGCATATCCTGTACCTACTATAGGCTACTGTATGTGCAAATAAAAAGTACTCAGTAAACATCTGTTGATTTAATGGGAAAGGGAAGTAAGGATAAAAGAGAGGGAAAGAAGAGGAAGGAATTATTCTCCTGGTCTCCTCACTTGACTGCCATGCCCACCTCCTTCCTTCTCCACCCCTACCTCGCGCACATACTTCAGAATAATTCTTATCTCTGTCTTTTTTTAACGCTGCATCTCTACCCTTGATACCTCCCTGCTTTCTTTCTAAATCAAATCTGTGGAGCTGGCTAGAGCTTCCTGAAGCCGCTCTAAAGTTCATAAAATCCCCATTCCAGGGCTCTCTGTGTGCCTTGAGCCCGGTGACACCTTAACCCCACTCCCCACTGCAGGACCCTTGCATACCTGCATTTCTGCAAGATAAAAGCATTTTCTCTGGATGTGTGTTTACCCTAATAAAACTAACCGCCCCAGGAAACTGCGCCTCACAATGCCCCAGGCAGATGTCCAGTCCTTATCAGAGTTGTAAATCGGGTATTCAGAGTAGTACCTGACAGATCTTACAACCAATCAGGTACCTATGCACAAATCAATCATGCAGCCCCCTACCCCTTGTGTTTACAGCCCCTTCCCCTCAATAAAAAACCCTATATTCACCTGGTTGCTCACACAGGCACCTCTTGTCTGCGTGGCTCACTGTCGCCTGTAACAGCGTGTCTATAAAACTTTCCCTTTGTTCTAAACCCTCTAAATCCTCTTCTTTCACCACCTGTGCTCTGGCCTGCCATTTCCCCCAACAAAATCTGGTCACAGCCCACGTCCCAGCATATCTTAGTTTTCCTGATTCCTGCACACTTTTCCTTTCCAACCGGAGACATTTCTCATATTTGATGTCTCTTGTAGTCATCTGGATAATTTTGAGTACTTGGTTATATCTTTTCTTATGTTGCCATCTAATCGTTTGAGTATTTGATATTGTTTCTGCAAAGAAATAATTCCTCTACTTTTAGAGCAGGCAGAGAGCTAGATATGAGCAGAGAAAGGGGGACACAGGCCAGATGGCAGGGATTGGGCAGAAAGGAGGGGCACAAGCCAAATACAGGAAACCCCATTATGTAAGCACCAGGGGTCCCTGGGCAGAGAAAGAAAAGCAGGATCCTCTGGGCTGATAAGTGGTTACACTTTCTGGGGTGATGAGAAGCCTGGAGGCCAACAAAGAAATGTAGGAAAAGGCAGGAATCTCCAGTGTCTGAATGCAACCTTCTGCTTATTATGCACTCATTTCAATAAAATTAGCCTTGCAGATTAGAAGTACCCATCATGCACCAATGCCATGGCACTTCTGATCTGGACTAAATAAGGAAAATCTCTCCTCCCTTTGGAAAGGTGGAGTTGGGATGAAAATCAGGGAATATGACCCCAAACCTTTCCCTTCCCAATGAATATTCTACCCATTCATTTTTACACCCTATGTAACCAACTTGCCAAAAAACTCAGGGCAGCCGCTCACCTGGGACTGTTTGCTCTCCCCTTGAGAGTGTACTCTCCATCCCTTAGTAAGTCTTCCCTTAACTTTCTTAACCTCTTTGTCTTGTCTCTGAATTCTTTCTGGGATGGGGCAAGAACCTGGACACCGGCTACATCTACCAATAACACTGCCTGTCTGTTATCAGAGTCCTTCTCCACTGTTTCCCTGCTCTGCTGTGCATTGTATTAATCTGCATTTCCCGGGCTCCCTACTCTCAACTTCCCAGCAAGTTTAGCAATGGGAGAAACTCATTGAAGATTAGAAAGTGCGGACGAGAAGCCTGGATGTTTCTGTTTCCAGTAGCTATTTTTACAGGTACTGAAACTCATCCCCAGCTCCAACTCCTGCCAAGTAGCCTGGTTCCACCACTCTTCAGATACCCTGGCTTCTGGATTCTAACAAAATCATTTCCTCCTTTGTTTCTCTCTCCCTCAGGAAACTAAGACCTTCTTGCTGTGGCTAATCTCTGAGTTGCCCCAACCAAAACCAATTTAGCTTTCAGTTCTTCTATTCATGCACCAGAAACTCCCTATGTTGACTTTCTTATGTTCAAGGACTTCAAATGGATTTATTTTTTCAGAGAGGACCCTGACCTATATGCCTTCTTCAAGCGTTTTCTAGGATATAAAATTTTCCTATATCCTTCCACAGGTGGTCATATAAATGTTGCTTATGTATGTTGACTGTTCTTTTACAAGCTCTACGTGCTTGTATCAGAAACAGTCCCCTGGAAAATACTCCATTGTTCTCGATAAACAAGATTCAAACAGTGTATTTCCCCAACTCCTTGGAGAAATGTGGTTTAGTGTTCTGTGGGGGTAAATAAAGGTCCTCAAACTTTGAGGTGATTTTGACCAAGCCACAGATACCAAGGAAAGTAAGTGTGTTCTCTGTGTTTAATATTACACATAGAATATGCTTTCCACTTTCTATCCTTATTTTGTGCACTGAGTCACATCCCAATCCTCCATAGACAAAGTGTTGGCTAAGACTCTGAAGATAAGAATTAAATTGTGAGTAAAATTTATCTCTGCTTTCAAGCACAAAAAGTGTAATCTATGCATCAATTAAAAAATAAGATTCATTTAAATTATTTTACCCATTTCACCAGAAATGAAACAAAGCTATACCAGCACAAACATTTGTAAATAAATCTTTTTTTCTTGCTTCATCCCACTACTGACTGAATCACATTATCATATTTTCACTTTCTTCTACTTTTTCCAATGGACAGTAGAGTTTATGAATCTGAATACAAAACAGGGCTGTAAAACCTCAGCAGAGTAAACCTAGGCTGCAAAAGGACTGGAGAGAGGAGTGGAAAGGCACTGACCCCACGGCTGTTCAGGACTAGAAGTGTCATCTTCGCTAAATCAGCAGAGTGCAGGGTTTCCTTCAGTCTCCTCATCTTCAACCTTCGGGGCTGGGTTGAATGACCTATTAAGATGCTTCTGCTAAAAAGAAAAAAAGAGAGAGAGACATAAAGAAACAAAAACAGAATGGAGACTTATCTTTTGATCCCAATACAAGAGCAGTCACACATCCCTTGTGAATTGAAGGAGTCATAGAAGCAGAAATTTATAGTAGGAGACTCCAACACCATGTTCGTAATGTTTTAATCCATTCTTTTGTTCTTTCCATAGACAACCGAACACTGAATAAATTGAGAAACAATCACATTTTACATGGCAAGAGGTAAGCAAATTTTGACTGGAAAAATGTGATGTTCAGTTAATGCCATTGTATAATTTTAAATCTATAAGGTATCTTGGGAAAATTGTGTATAGAATTTCTGGGTGTTCTTAAACCTACTGAAGTCTATTCACGGGACCCCTGACCAAGTTATGCCCATCATTCAATAGGTTAGAGACTTGATACTCAAAAAGAATTTAAATGGATAGTCCAAAGACACCAGGATATGTATGATGGAAACTATACTGAAACAGATCTATCAATTACTCCTTCTATTTCAAACTGCCTCTTATTTGGCTAGGAAATGTTAATAATTAGTATTATTGATATAGTAATAAAATGATTATTACCATTATTGATGTAAAAATAAATAAAAAGTACCATTTGCATCAAGTGGTAAAATGTCCGAGATACAGGATGAAAACATCACTAATGAAAGACTTGAAGCAAATATGGGGAAGGCTAGAGAGGTGGTGGTGGGCGCTTTTCTCCTAAGGATCACGTAGATCAGGTAGCTTTCTGTCAAAGGTGCAGATCAGTAAATAAAAGTTAATTTCAAAATAAATTCTCTTTTTTGCTTAAACTGATTGAATATCATGATGGGATTCCACAACCAGCCTTCTTTAATTCCTCTTTCCTCACACACATCTCTTAACTCTCCTGGCTTCAACTCCCCTGGGAAATGCAGCAGAGAGACCCCTTGCTGATCCTTGGCTCCCACCTCTTGTCCCTTCTCCAGCATCACAAAAGCATGCCAGCCTAGGGACCCCCTAGGTTCTTGGGAGAGGGTGAAAAACAGAGTAAGTTAAGTCAGTATCTCAGTTAGCAAAGACAGATTTGGGGAAAGACCAAGAGTATTCATCATTTACCACTTCTGGATGTATTGATTTATTTCTGTGGATTCGAGTTAACCTCCGGAGTCATTTCCTTAGCCCTGCTGAGCTGTGTTCCCACCCA
Source organism: Camelus dromedarius (assembly GCF_036321535.1). NCBI lineage: Eukaryota > Metazoa > Chordata > Mammalia > Artiodactyla > Camelidae > Camelus > Camelus dromedarius. The sequence continues at coordinate 76,678,662 of NC_087436.1, forward strand.
CCTCCTTTGAGCTCTTAATGGCAAATATATTACATTTCTGTGTGTTATAGGCTCAAAAAGTCATTATATACATATTGTTTTGTTTTATACAATTGATTTTTAAATTACTTAAGAGAAGAAAAGATAAGAAATATACATTCATACTCTCTTTCACAATTAACATTTTTGCCTTTATAAGTGTTCTTTGTTTCCTTCTGTGGATTTGAAAAATATGAGATCGTTTGCTTTTAGCCTGAAAAATTTCCTTTAGTGTTTCTCAAAGATGGGTCTGTGAATAATACACTATTTTACTTTTGGTTTATCTTTCAAAGTCTTTTTTCTCCTTTCTGTTTTGAGTGATAGCTTTGCTGCCTGTAGGATTCTTGGTTGACAGTCTTCACTCTGAGCACATTGGGCATGTTATCCCACCGCTGTCTGACCACCACTGTTCCTGAGGAGAATTCACCTGGTAATTTTGGGGGGTTCTCTGTGTGGGATGAGTCGTTTTTCTCTTGCTGCTTTCAAGGTTTTCTCCTGGCCTTTGGCGTTCACCATGTGTACCACGACTTGCCTGTCTGTGGATCTCTGCACTTGGCCTATGAGTTTGTGAGCTTCATGGATGTGTAATGTTTTGCAACATATTTGGCAGGTTTTCAACTATTTCTTTTTTTCTCTTTTCTCTCTCTTCACATTGTGTGTATGTTGGTGTGCTCAGTACTGTCTCATATGTCTCTGAATATATATATATTTTAATTCTTTTCTTCTCTCTGTCCTTCAGATTGCATTATCTCTATCAGTCTATTTTCACTTTGCTAATTACTACTCTGACTTGTTCCAAGCTACTCTTGAGTTCTGCCAAAGAATTTTTCATTTAAGTTACTGAAAATTTCAACTGTAGTTCTTATTTCCTTTTAGTTCTTACTTTTATAATGTGTATCTCCTTATTGATACTCTATTTGTTGCAACATTGCTATTATTACCTTTCTGTATGTCTTTCATCATAGTCTCATTTTAGTTTCTTAAATATATTTATAATGCCACTCTGAAGTCTTCATCTATTAACCCTGACATCGAGTCACTCACAGACTGCTTTTTTCCCAGTGTGTGGGTCATATGTTCTCGTTTCTTTGCATGTCTCATAATTTTTTTTTGTTGGAAGTGACATTAGAGATAACATATTCTGGCAATTCTGGTGCTGGCCTCTCCCTGCCAGGGTCTGTTATTGTTATGGACTGGACCATTTTTGTGAAGTAGATCACCCACCCCACCCCGACCCACCACTCTGTGAAGCCTCTGATGCGGTTTGCTGAGGCACACAGCCTTGGATAGCCCACATCAACCTCAAACGACAGTGTTTGGCAGGACTTCCTTTGACTGTCTTTTCCCCTGCCTGCACCAAGTTAGTTGCACTACTGTGATTGCCAGCTACTTGCTGTATTGTTTTCAACAATATCCTAGGGTATGAATTGTTCAGCCGACCTATCCAATGAAATTAGACCCCATGAAATTACATCCAGTGAAATTAGGCTGCTTTGAAGGGGTAGCTCCTGTCTGAGATTTGTTCTGGCCCAGGAAGTGTTCCTCCCCCTGCCTCTTTCCCCACCTCTCTGGCAAACAGCTAGCCAACACTTTTGCCTATATCCCCAATGAATCTACCAACCTCCTATCATATGTTTGTTGCCACAATCCTGCTAGTTTTGAGGACACCTTGAAGTTTAAATTTCTCTACACCCTATTGCAAATGAAATCAGTTCTTTTGGGAAAGGAGTCAGAGCTTTCTAATATGCAACCTGATTCTCCTTCCAGGCAAAACGTATTAGCCATAGCTCCGGAGCTAGGTGTGGGGTCAATGGAAAGACACACTTGCCTTGGTGCTGAGTGCTGAGTGGAAGGGGGCAAACTGTAGCCTCGGGTTTTGTCTGCTTGCCTCTCTCAACATGGAACCTCCACCCACCTGACAAGCAAGGCAAAGGACAGGCTTCGGCATTCTCAGTGAGGCTCCACCCAAGATAGCCTCTGCCCGCGAGTGGGGGCTGAGTGGGAGACAGGAGCCCCTGCCTGTCAGTCACACTTGCTCAGAACCTAGGTTCAGCAACAGACAGTCGGGATCAGGATGAGAAATGCTGTTGTGCTGCCTCTCCTAGGAAAATAGCCCTCTGACTTGGAGCTAGAAATGAGAGTGAGTCCTGCATCCTTGGTTACACAACTCTGGAGTGGAGTTTCTGTCTTGCTGAGATGGGAGAGCAAAGGAGAGAGTTGGGTCTTGGTTCAAATACCATCGACTCTTGCTGTTCTTGCCAAGTTGTAGTAGATATTCCTGAATGAATATTTTTTCATTTGCTGTGTGCTCTTAGATCCATTTCCAGAGACTTTAAATAGTTGCTTTTTATAAAAATATTTTTTATCAGTTTTGCTGGAAGCAAGTCCATAGAATTCCTTGCACTGTTATACTGGAGGCAGAGCCCCCACATTATCTTATTTATTTTTGAAAATTTTGAAATGCTTAAAAAAAATTCTGTGAATTGAATATTATTATCCTTATTTTATGAATAAAAAATTTATTCTTATTCCACATCACAATTCGTTGGTGACAGAGGATTTGAATAGCATCTTTGCAAATGAAAACTTCAAAGCACCCTCTCTTAATGTATTACACACTAATTTAACAGCAAAGAAAGGATATAGGAGAGAAATGATTACTTCTGGGAAACACAGATTTTGAAGTACAGAGACCTATTATAATAGGCATCTTAGTGAGCAGTTGTCTTGTGTTATTTTATATTCTGAATACCGAGGGATTGTCTGGTAATAGAGATTACTTAGTAAGGTTTGTTGCTGAATTAATACAAAGATGAATTGTGGGGAGAGGAATTTTCCTGGCTTTGTCCTTTCCATTTTCATTTCAGTTGATGATCATTTTAAGATAAGATACGACAATTTTATAGATTATGAGGAAAAATTCTATGTAGAAACACTGGAGGTAAATAGTCTGAAAGACAAGAGTATATGCAGAAAGATCCGCCTGCAAACAGAGTCTTAGACTCCTCCTTACAACTGTAGATCCCTCAGCCCAGCTCTGCACCCTTCAGATCAGGATCTCTGGCAATGTGGTCCAGGAATCGACTGTTCTTATCATGCATTCCCCAGATGATGCTTACACATACGAATAATCAAAAAGCATGGATCAAACAAGCCAAATACTAATAAATATAGGATTTTAAACATCCAACCTATTCCCCGAATGTCAAATATCACGCAGAATAAAGGAAGACACCTCTGAAGGAGAGTGAGGGAGATGAAGGGGTCGTCACTGATGAAGCGTTTCTTTGCCTGGATTGAGAGTTAATATGTAAAAAACTGTGTAAGTGAAACAGAATAGAAATGGAAAATAGTTTTTATTCGGGATAAATAAATTACAAACCACTTACATAATCAGAACAAATAAAAAATATGTTTAGTGTGTGAACAAGAATAATTATAGTTCCTCAATCAGTCTTGGCATATGAGACAGTAGTTTAAGTCTGATATTTTTGTTTTGATAGATGATATAAAGGGGATGAAAGGCAAAAAAAGAAAAGAAAAGAAACCTGATTTCTCCTTTTTTAATGTCAGGTAAAATGGGTAATGGTTTATTGAAGAACGTGAATTTCATCAAAGGTCATTCAAAGCAAAGCACTATAATGATTCACTTTTTACAGATACTAATTATATTTTCACTCATGCTTTTCATTATTTCAAAATAAAATTGTTCTTCATTTTTATGCCAGAACATCTTTACAAAAGTTGTTACAGATTATTTCCAATACCTTTTGCTCAGCCATTTGGCACCATCACTATCCAGGCAACAATGTTCATATGGTAATAGTTAAATTTGTTTTTCACTAGGGCTCTCTCATCCAGATTTTTCATTTCCAGGCTACACATGCTGAACCCGAGAAAATCTTTTAATTATTTTATTTGAATATGGATATTTCTAATTCAATTAGTATCAGATATGTTGCTTTTTTCTTTTTTCTTTTTCTTTTTCTTTTTTTCTTTTTTTTTTTTTTTTTGCTTAAAGAGTGGTCTTTACTCTACAAATACAAGATTCTTTAGATCTTATTGTTCAGGTTACGGTTAGTCAGGCAAACTTAGGCTTGAGTTTCAGCTCTGCCTCTCCTTAGCTGCGTGCCGTGAAGAGAAGGTTAACCTCTTTGAAGCTCACTTTCGTCATCTTGGCTTGGAACCACTGGATTTCCCCCGGTGAAATTTGAAACTGGCCCCCATCTGTGGAGGACAGAGAGAAACCCAAGGAAGAGGCAGAGCACTCTGGATTGGTAGGTGGTAGGTTTAATAAGCAAGGGGACTTACATGCAAAACTCATCCCTGGCACCCACAAGAAGAGTCAGTTTCCACACCCACCTGCCAGAATCTTGAAAATTTATATAGAGGCCTGAAAGGGCTTCAGTCACATACCCTGTCCAGATGGTCTTAACAACACATCACTCTCTCAAGGGTCCATCCTCGAAAACGGCTCCCACCATGGGAATGATGGGCAGAACACACATTCTGAGGATAGGGGAGGGGGTGAGGAGCCCCTGATTGCCCAGGTGCAACTTGTGGGTCAACCAGCAATCACGTCTTCTCAATGTCCACTTCCAACCCCTCATCTCTAAAATGAAATGACACTTAACTTTGCATCAGTGTCAGTATTAAAGGAGTCGATTGAAATAATGCACAGAGCAGAGAACTTGGCACACACTAATCGGTTATTATCATTGTCTAACAATTAACCCCAAAATTCTAGAAACAAACATTTCACTTTGCTTCTTATTTTATAGATTAGAAATTTGAGGAATGCTTGGCTCTGATATGGGTGCACTCAGACATTGGCTGGGATACAGTCATAGGAAAGTCTGAATGGGCTGGCTGTCGAAGACGGCTCTCAAGTGCTGACCCTTGGAGTCAATTATAGGCTGATGGCTCAGCTGGGCTGTTGACTAGGGCGTCTGCTTTTGTCTTCTCCAGCATACTGGTTGCAGGATAATCAGACTTATTGCATGGTTTCTGACTTCCGTCAGAGTGAGCTTTCCAAGACAGCCAGGTGGAAGCTTCGTGGTCTCTTCTGATCCAGCCTTGGAGTTATACAGCTCCCATCTACTATGTTCGGTTAATAATAAGAGTCACTAAAGCTGGTCCAGGTTCAAAAGGAAGAAGCTTTAGACCTCAGATCTTGATGGGGAGAGTTCAGTTTCTCTTCAAAACACCACGTAATCCTGCAGATTTGAGATAGGCATAGTCCATGTAATTTAGGTTAATTTTCTCTCAAGTTTTCATATTTATATTCTAAAAGTATTATATTGGACATATATATATATATATATATACACACACACACACACACACACACACTTTACTTATTATACATATTTATATATAAATTCCCCCAATAGCTACATCCATTGGTAAATCCACTTACAGGTGTCAAGTATCAAAATAAATTATTAAAAGATTGGTGTATATTCTAGAGGATTAATCTTTTTAAATATAGTTGCTTAATTATAGACAAAGGCACTAACCAGAAGATGCTAAGATCTGCAGATGTTAAGATGCTAAGGGTGGTAGTAACCCAAGGGTTCTATAAAACTATATTCTGAGAAGAAAACATTATAAACAAAGAAATTTCAATTATGACTATATTCATATATTAGACTCCAAAAGAGTGAATTGAAGATACTTTGTAAGGATTCCTATCACATATCATGGATGTTCTTTTTGCTCAGCTGTTTCATAGTGTTCCCGCCATGAAATATCTCTGTTTAAAAGAGCGACTTCATATGTTAACTTTCAACTTTGATTTGTACCCTAGTGTTTCAATACGCTAATTCTCCATGGAGTTGCTATTGTTATCAGTAAACCATGGCTATTGATAACAGAGCTGGATGTTTCCTGAGGGCAAGGTCTTCACCAATGTGATAGATTTCTAGATAGTCATTTAGCTTGCTTATCTCCTATGAATTGAAAATATGAGAATGCAGATCTGGAACCTTACCTGGGATACCAAATGACTTTGTGGGCAGAACGGCTCACAGGAGCTAGGTATTATTGATCAGCCAAGCCCTAAGGTCCAGTGTACAGCAGCAACCCCAAGTATCAGTGGGGACAATGTTTTATTCAGGTTCAGAAAGAACAAGCAAACCACATAAGCAGACTCCCATGAAAACCATCTCTGCTGTACCAATGCCTTTCCTTCAAATTATACCTTCTAGAGGTTGACTGCTCTGGTATATGCTGACATTCACTTCCCAAATTTCCCTTCAGGGATAAAAGACTCATTATCCCACACACTGTAATAGCCCTCGCTGTCAGCCCTTTGGAGGTTGCCTTAGTTGAAAAGAGCCTCCTTTCCTGAGATCACCCCCCATCTTGAGTAGCCTACATTCGGTGATCACTGAAAAAGGCATACAAAGATCTGATTCTCTCCCCCGAGCTCAGGACAGATCTCAGGAGTCTTCTGGTCTTCAGTCTTGTCTGCAGGGCAAGCAGAGGTGCTCCACGGATACTGCATCACAGCTCGCATCTCTGCCCAGTCCTGCCTCACCCTTTTTCCTTCCACAGATACGTTCTCAAGAGCACACTCTGATACACCTCTTGCATGTTAAATCCTTTGAACAGACTCTGCTTCCTGGGAAACCCAATCTGAAACAATTATGATCAACTGACAGAGGAGGAAAAACTCAGATCTGGTCCACAGACGGGAATATGTAAAACCTTAGGACCAGCCAGAAAAGTACTGCTACCACCATGCTCCAGCCTTCCTCAAAGATGGCCCCAGATTGGGGTGAAGGAAATTCTCTCAGTGTTCAAAATTATGAGCAGTGCAGTCTACAGTTTACCAGGCAGAGAGGACAGTGGTTTGAGTTATGACTGTACGTTGACCCCTGTGCATGAAGGAGCAACAACCAATGATCAGAGGCAAAGAAGTCTGGAGAAGAGGCCAGTAGGTGGAACACTGGAAGTGGCCACAGAATATGCAAATATTTATGTCTCACATGAATGCCCACTGAGATGTATTCACTACAAAAGAGGCACTCAGCAACCAACTGGACAAGATGATCCATCTTGCAAGTGTCAACCACCGTATTTACTCAGCCCAGTGGTGCTGACACAGTGAGTTATGAATGATGTGTCAGGGATAGAGGCGCTAAATGGACTACCTCGCATCAAGAATGAACTCGCTACTGCTGCTCTAGAGTGCCCTCACACACGCAGCAATGTGGCGTCATCCCTGAAGAGAAGAGCCAACTGTCTGATTCCAATGTCATTACACTGGAGCTCTTCCACCTTGTGCCATCTTTACTGGAATTGACACCTGGGCTTTCCTTTTAGCCTTACAGAACCTCCTCCATCACTACAATAAGAGTATTTACCTAATGCTTGATCTATTCACATGGTATCACATCCAACATTGACTTATGCTAACAGATTGTTTTTACATGTTAAGATGTCATATCTGTCTGTTGCAATTCAGGTAGGATGAAGCACGTGCTCTGTGGCGTTGAGTTCTAGTGAGTGGGCATGAGCTATGGACAGCTTTTCCTTCTCATGGGCCCAGTGTTGAGGCAGCCCCATCTTCTGAGAAGTCTGCAGAAGAAGCCTCTCTGTGGTTTGGGAACTTAGTGACATATTTTCTCTTCTAGCTCTAATGTCATATTTCCCTCATTTTCAGTTTCAGTGATGTCATTGAAACTTTCAGCTTTGATCATCTCATTCTGCCAGGGGATGGAGACACACCCTATAAGAAATTGATCATAAAAAGTGCTATCTGTGGTGTCCAGGGAGTCTGCTTTTACCAGGGAGAACTGCTTAAAATCCAGGACACCCTTACAACAAACCATAGGAGGATCAGGACAGAGAGGAGGAGCTATTTGCTTTCAGCCTCCTGAAGCTAGTGTCCTTAAACACAGGGCGTTATTTTATTCCAGCTACTGCATGGCCCTCATCGCCCAGCTGTTGCCTCAGACTCTTGGTGAATATTTACAGTGCTCACCGTCTGAGCTCCAGCAGCTGCGCAGACCCACTTCCTAGACGTGCTGTGCCGTGCCTGCCCCAGGGCCTGTACGCACACCTTGTGCTCACTTTCTCTCTGTCTCTCGTTCTCACTCTTGTTCTTGCTCTCTCTTAAAATTCAAGTAGTCTTTATTCAGAGTTGAAAAATGTACCATACTGCATTATTGCAAATTTTTTTCTGGTACAAAACACTTTGCAGCTGGTGAGAAGGCGATACAAATTTGATTTTTAAATTCATTACTCTAAATTATTCTTACAGGACTTTGCAAATTCAGAATTTGCAAACTGCATTTACTTTTTCTAAATTGCCCATTGTCCTTGCTGTTCCTAAAGCTAAAGCAGCTGTGCCAGGGAGAAGGAAAGGGAGGAGAAGGTAGCAAACGTCAAGGGACTTTCAGTTCTCATCCAGTGCCCGCAAACTTCAGAGCATCAGCCTGGCTCTTTCCGTAATCAAAACCCAGCTCCTCACAGGTCTGGATGGCTCTCTTACCAAAAATCCCTGTCTTGTGATCACCATTAACCATCAAAACATTTGCAGAGCAGTTTGGTTTTACTGAATGATTTGCAAAAGGAATTTTGTTACCCTTGTGGGTTGCATCCACCACAAAACCATTATTTAGGTTAAACATAAAGCAACACATGTATTTATTGTATACTTTCTTCTGTCTGCTTCATCTTGACAAGAACAGACTAATTTTACAGCAAAAGAAATAGAAGAATGGATACGTATCCACGGAGTCCATTACACTTATTACATACCTCATCACCCAGAAGTAGTTTGCCTGAGCAGAGTGGCTGGCTGTAGAACAGGATAGGAGAAAGGCTTGGCAAAGGCACCAGCTCAGGTACAGCACCCTGTAAGGTTGGCACGTAGTCTTCCACAATGCGGATTTTATTCTGAACCCTGAGGATAAAGTCTAGGGTCAGTCCACCAGGCACACAACCATTACTAGCCACTTATAAGGGAAATTCAAAATGGGTCTTGGGGGAGAGAAGATACTGATGATGGCTTTAGGACTAGCTACAGCAGTGAAGACTGAAGTTCATTGAACTCACCCTCTTTTATTAAGTCCTTGCAAGTTTGGCTACTACCTTGAAAGGGACACTGGGAAGGGAATGAAAGAGACCGAATGGTGACAGGGATGAATGGCAGCAGATACTGAGCTCTACTTCACGTTGTCTCCACGTCCCACCCCAGAACTGCTGTGCTGAATGGTTCTTTGACGGCGTCAGCCAGCTTCCCACAGGTGCAACCTGACAGTGCTCAACTCAGGCCTGTGTTACTATCTTTCAGTTCCTACTGTTGGTTTTTTGGTTTTTTGGGGTTTTTTTTGCTGTATGTTTGGTTTTGGCTTTGATGCACCTGCACCGGCAGTCTGTAAATACGACTGCACTATTCCAAAGTGCAGGGGAGGATCGGTGAGGCCTCTCTTGACGAGGCAGAAGTGAAGGAATAGGTGTCCCCTCTTTTGATACCTTTTGGTCTTATCTGAAACACAGACCAGATGGCTCTTTAGAAGGAACCACAGTGTCGGCCGACGCCGTCCCTTGGGTTGCTTCTCCTCCTTCCTGTTCTAACCCTCGACCGCTTCTTCTTGCTCCTGGAATCACTTGCTTCTTGTTTTACAGCGATCCATGAATCAACTACTGATTACAAAAACCTTTGTCTTAGAATCTGCCTTCAGAGAATATCTCAGACACAATACCCTTAGGGAAGCGAAGGCCATGGAAGAACTTCTGAAAGTGTGAACCACTTTGAGACATATTTCTACACAGGACCCTGGGAAAATTGACTTGTTTATTATAGCAGGACTTACCCGAATTCAATTACGTTTGAAGCTTTTAGAAAACTTAATTTATGGAGGTACTTCATCCTTATTACGTCTGATTCTAAGCCTGGAAACTATTTTTATATCTAGGTCTAAAAAATTCAGCACATGATGTATCCAAGTCTGGAAGGATTTCAACCTGACACTCCCATTTATGTCATTGGGTTACATAGCTAAGCTCCAAAGACAACGCTTGGCTGGCCTTTAAACCGAGGGAGGTCTCCATGCCGTGGCAGATAAGCACTGACGCACGTCTTCTTCTGATTTCAGAACACTTTCCATTCCCTCTCTGAACATTTCTCAGTAAAGCTGGAGAATCTGCTGCCCTAAAATGTAGCAAACAAGATGAATTTGAGGTTCTCAATCATTGTTTCCAATTTGCTCGGAGTGGCACATTTCTTAAGCATTCCACATTGGTATACAAACGTTCCATGTTTTTTTTTTTTTGAATAAGCAAAAATTAAAAACATCAATGACTCTATTTTGGCATAGTAAAGATTAGATTAAATGCTTAATGCAAAATGATTATCAATAAATTTTAATCATTGAGATTTTTTCGATTTTTCATAAATTAAACATTATTGTGCCTGAAAATTAAACTGAGCTATTTTTAAAAATTTGAAATAATTAAAAAAAAATTCCCCTTATGTATATGTGACTCCCTTACCAAGCAAATTTGGAGGATGTTGAAATTTTTGTACATTTTCAAATTAGACAGTAGTGATAATTATATAAAGTTAAAAATCAGAAGTTATAAGCTATCTTCAAACATAAAACTTATCATTTAAAAATGAGAATATTTTTGACTAACCTGAGTTTAAATGAATAATGATGGTGATGATAAAGATTATTACTGCTAACACTTACTGAGCACTTTCTATGTCCCAGCATTTTGCTAAGCACTACATATATTATTCTATTTAATTCTCAAACAACTGTAGCAGGTAGATTCTGATGATATCGCCATTTTGTAGCTGCAATTACATAGGCTCAGAATGAATAAAAAGTTCCACATAATACCTAGCTCGTAAATCATAAAACAGCAATGGAATGTATTCACATAACCAAAATAGAGGGGGGAAATTGCTTCATATCTCTCCAAGAGGTGCTTTAGGAATAGTGGCTTTCAATTTAGAGGAATGAGCTAAGATTAAATAAAAACTATATTCTCTTGAAATAACTTCAGTTCATGTTATGATCTACAGACAGTCTACTAAGAGTCATTGTGGAAACTGAGAGTCTTTTTAAAATGAGTCATAATGTGTGCAGTGACACTGAATAACTGAAAGGGTCTTTAAAATATGTATTTCAATTATGAAAATAGAGTGGGACTTTATGTATTTGCTGTGGGACTTAATGCCCTGTTGTTGAATCAAGAGCAGCTGTTCCTAGGATTTAGTCAACGTGTCTGCGGTCATATTAACAAATACTACGAAATAGACAGGACTTTTAGCCTGTTTACAAAAGTCTGCCCTGCACCGTGGTCACACCAATCAACTCGCATTTTGTGTCTCTCTTCTCACACTACCGTTGTGTCTGGCGAAAGTGCCCTCGGGCTCCTTAAGTTTACTTCATGAAGGGGGTTTCTGGACCCTCTGTAGAATCCTGGGGGCTTTTTACAATCATCCCTTCCCAGCTGTTCTCTCTCCCCCTGGCCGGGTTCCGAGGAGATGATGCAAGCTGTGAAGTGGCACCGAGCTTGGGATCCAGCGCAGGGGAAGGCCTGTGGGAAAGGTCACAGAAACTTCCACAGAAAATGACTTGACTGGGTTAACGGGTTTAGAGGTTGTTCTTCTGGTGGGGACACACAGACAAACAGTGCTCAACGTATCCTGTTCCAAATATGTTTCCCTGTCATTTATGCAACACTGGGTGGGGCCTTTGACACTGTTTTTTCCCTTTCTTGTGGCTGTGATTCAATGTCTCATTGCACATTATTTCACCAAGTGATGGATCTTATTGTATTGTATTCAGAGCCGACCCTCAGCACAACTACGAAAAAAGCCAGGTTAATCTACTGAAGCCTCCTTGCTTTGACATCTTCAACCACTATCATCTTTCCTTTTTCTGTTGGATGTTGAGTATCCTAGAACTGCGCTCGTCTGATGTCCGAGTGCCACACCCAAGTCTGGTCTCCCTGAATCTTACTACGACCAGGATCGACTTGGGCACTGTCCCTTCCTTCTCAGCCTGTCATCTCAGAATCTGTCTTTGATTGGCTTCTAAATCTCAGTAGGAATTTGTGCGTTAATTGGGTTTAATTTTGGGGAAGGCTTTCTAGAAAAATCTATTATGTCAAAAAACAAAGCTAATGGAAGTCAAGCCACATTTGACACTGGACTCTACTTGTGAATACACAGAGTTTCTCCCCTCCCTCAGCCAACATTTCTCTCTCTGCTTTGTGGTTTTGTAATTAGATATTTTCACCACCCCTGAATAAGGCTGAAAACACTTTCTAAAAAACTTCTTAACATGTAATTCTCCTTATGATGTGCAGTCATTTTGTCTGTTGCTTGGAGTTTGTGTTTTGGAGGAATTCCCAGGGCTTTCTAATCCAGATCTTAGCCCTTCCAAGCCTTTCCCAGTCTGTCCAGCTTGGTCAGTTCAACCCCAGCTATAAGCCTTCCTGCAACTTTCTCTTAAACAAAATAAAAACCAAAGTCAGAGTACGTAAGTGTGAAAGATCAACTAAAAAATAGAAATAAAATCTATTCACTCCAACATTCTTGGCCTAAATAAAATTACTACATAAAATACTAAACAAAAAGTATGGTCACATTTAATAACCTGACTTACAAGCGGGTATTCTACATTAGCCAGAAATGATCAATTATCCTTCACAATTATCAACAAAACTTACTTGGCTCAGTGTCTTAAGCCCAAAGGAAAAAGTATAAAACCTGAAATTAGGAAAAAGGGTGTCCAGTTACCAGCTCTGCTGTGTTTAGCTCTGTGGGCTTGACCACATAAGTTACCTCTCTGGATCTGTTTTCTTGTGGGTAAAATAGGTAAAATAAAAGCTAAATAAATAATAATAAATAATAAAATAAAAATAATAAAATAAAATAATAAATAAATAATAAAAGCTAGTGCGATTGCTACAACATTTAATTAGATCCTATGATATAGTATATATAAAGATCCTTGTTCACTAACACATGCCTAAATTTAAAAAAAAAAATAAAGGAAAAAAATCAAGAAAAGAGAAAATCAGCAATAAACAACCAGGTAGAGGCAAACAAATATGTGTCCTGCGATAAACTGCATGTCCCATAGTGTGTGCCCCCCTTAGGGACATGCAGTCCTTCAAGGAAGAGTGACAGATCTACTCATACAATATACTAGGTATGACTCAGTCTTCAGTCTTTTTTCAGCCTCTTCTCCCAAGGCGTTAGTCATCTGCCCTCGGAATGTGTCCAACCAAACTGCTTTGACTTCCTGAATTCCCCTGACTTACCATGTCTCATTTCTTTTGCATAAGCCATTCCTCCCACCTAGAAAATATTTTTCCATCTTAAGATCCTTAAGAAACTAAGACACTTGCATGTGTGTGTGAGCGCACACACACATGCACACGCGCACACACACCAGCTCTCTCTCTCTCAGTTGTGCCCGTGCTCTGTACCACAAGGATTTTAAAAAGGGAGTAAGCTCCCACACAGACTTTCATAAATGACCTTCAGGAAATATAATGTCTCTTGAAATTACATGTAAAATTCTGTTTAGATGTGCCTTTGCACATCTGTTTTTCTAAAAATAAGGTTTGTCGTTTTGATCACAATCTCATAAAGGTCTGTGAGCCAAAACCATGTAAGAACAATCATTGCAGTTCTGGGTGCAAATCACCACTGCACTGCAACATTGTTGGCGGGAATCGGGTCTTATTAATCTGTTTCCCCAGCCTCTAATGTCTACTAAGTGCTCAAAGGCATTTGATGGATGATTAATTGCATTTGCAGGAAAGCATTCCCAGGGTACTGGAGATTATGGTCACAGTACTATATGGGAGAGAGTGACATTCATGAAACAGAGAAGTCCATCCTTGCCCAGCTGCCATGAGATAGAGCTCTGTTGGTGTGGTCAACAATTAACTAATAATTAGTGCTTTTCTACATACAAAATTAATTATAGCCTAATAAAATCCAATAGCATTTGTTCTTAATTCTCCTCTGATCTGCATTCTGTTGTTTATTCTCATTTGTTCTGATAAGGTCCATTGTCTCTAATGTTGCCTCATAAAGGGTAAGAAATAAATCAATAGTACTTAGCTTTTCTAACCATCTGGTCTGGCAAACATCCCAAAATTAATGCTTAAATCTGGGTGCAGTTCATGTGTTGTGTCTCGTCTTAGGGACCATCTCTGGAGTTAGGAAATGAGGGGTAAGAAAGGCCCTGTAATCTCCCTGAGGAATCTGATCCCTTGGTAGGTACTGCTCTATAAGTACTGGAGGTTTGCATGACAAGGTTCAGTTACTCAACAAAGCCCAAGACTGATCAGTTTGAAAGCTCCCACTTAGGATATTCTTTTGAGTTTTAGATTAGAGTTTAGCAAACTTTCCCCCCTAAAGGGCCAGACAGTAACTATTTTAGGTTTTGCAGGGTATACAGTTTCTACCCAACCATTCAACTCTGCTGTCAAAATGCAAAAACAGCCACAGACTACATGTAAAAACATGGATGTAACTGTGTCCCAGTGCAAGTTATTTACAAAAACAGGTTACTGTTCAACTCAGATTTCTGAGGTTAGGTCAGGAAAGAACATGCTGCTTCCTCCTGGTTCTCCTGGATGGAGAATTTATTAAGAACAGTATTCTTTAGCTCAGATTTCTAGAGCCTCCATATTCTGACACTAGACTGATTTCCCCCCTTACCCTGCTCCCTCCCTTCCATGCATGAGGAGCAAGGATCATGCTCTGGGGTTCCACAGTTGGATGAATGAGAGGTGGTAGGTTCAGTAGAAAAGTTAAAGTCAGATGAGGGAATTGATTCAAACGAAAACATAAATCTACAATATAAAACTATTGGTATCCCTTGTGTACACCCTCCGTTCCCTGCATGTCTTTCATTTTATCATATTAGACTGGCCAAACCCCCATCCTGGCTAAATTCAGCTCTCCGATGATTCTACTCCTCCACCCAGCTGAACAGGGCTAGGAAAAAAAGCAAACAACTTTAAATGCACATGCCCCGCTTTCAAATGGGTCCCTGCAGCTCAGGGGCCATGCAGGTTTCCCTGATCCACTCACTCTCCCACGCTTCCAGAGGACTGTTTCAAACCCCGCTGTCCTCATTCACCAGTGCCTCCTCCCTGTCTTCACTTCAGCTGTTGACCTTCCTTCCTATGGAACAGGGAAATAGAAACAGTGAAAACACAACTCTCACAAGCCTGGAAGCTTGAATCATCACCTCTACCCACCTTTTGGCATCCGGGCCCACAGATCCTTCCTTGTTTGCCCCCTGTCATCCTGTCATTTTGCACAACCTGTGCTCCTACTAAAGGTCCTTTGTGCATGAAGTCACACGCTCTCTTGCCTACTCAAGGCCATAGCTCTGGTGATTCTTTCTTTTCTCTTGCATCACCAAATTTCCCTCTCTACCCAATAGTTTCTAACAGCCCGTGTGTGTGCTATTATTCCTCCAGTATTAACAGAAGAACCCTTCTCTTAACCTCGCAGGTCCCCTCCAGCCACAACTCCACTCTGGTCTTCCCTTTAGAAGTTGTCTATTACCCTCACCGTCAATGTCCACTCCTTCTCTGGTCCTTTGCAAGATTCTCCTGGGCTCCCCAACCTCAACACACTGGAGTGACCCAGAGTTCAGTCCACAGACCCCTTCTCTTTTCTCCCCATACACACTATCTCTGTGATTCATCCAGTTTGGTGGCAAAATGCCATCTGGATGATAACTCCCAAATTTACGTCTCATCCCGGGCATTCTCCTGAATTCCAGACACATATACACAGCCTATTGATTAATTTATATTTCCATTTCAATGTCTAATAGGTATCTCAAACTTATTGTATCTAGAATTTAATCCTTTTCCCAAACCCACCAACCAAGTCAAAGTCTTCTCAGTTTCAGTTAATAGTGATTCTTCCTCCTGTTTCTCAGTTAGAATCTTGAAATGATCCTTGCTCCTCATGTCTCACATCTTACCTGTGAGCAAATTCTACCAGTTCTACCATCAAAGTACGTCTGGAATCTCACTTCCCACCTCCTCCTGCATCTGTTGCTCCCAGCTTCTGCAAAAGCTGCTATTATCTCTCGACGTAATTGTCGTAGTAGATTCCTACCTGATGTCTCTGCTTCCACACCTGGCCCCACCCTCTCCAGCCCAGTCTCAACACCCACCACAACATGTCAGTTCTTCTCTCAAAACTTTCCATTGAGTTCCCATCTCATCACAGTCCAAGCCAGCATCTTTAGAGAGGCCTGTGAGGCTCTCCACTTCCTGGCACCATCACCTCATCTCCTGCTTCCCTGCCTCTCTGGCTCGTTCTCTTCCAGGGATGCTGGTTTCTTGAGTTACTCAGGAACCTTCCAGGCATATTGCCGCCTTCGAGTTTCTGCACTGTTTCCTGTGTCCACAAGGCTCCTCCCCAGAGAGACTCACTATCTTCCCAGTGAGGTCTTTGCTGACTGCCTTATGAAAAATCGCAACTGCCCCATCTCCATGCCCTGGCACCTGTTTCTACCCCTGTGTTCTACTTTTCTCCATAGCACTTAGCACCAGCTGGCATCACCTCTATCTCACCCTCCTCCACCGAGACACCAGTATGGCTGTGCAGCTGAGGCCAAGTCCTGTCATGTTAAGGCTGCAACAATGGCTGGAGTAAAAAGTGGCCCAAGAAGATGTGAGGCAGGGCATTCGATGCACTCAGTACAGATGCCAACTGGCATAATCTCACCAAAAAGTCAGCCTGGATTTTCCAACCTGTCTTCTTTAAGTGATTCCATCTCCTTCTTTAAGTGATTGTGTGGAAACAGATTTGAAACAGATTTCCATATCTTTATCTGCTTAACTCTCTCATCCAGCCCTTTGATCTTTCACTCTCCATTTCTCACTTTATAAAGTTTTTTTTTTAATTAATGCTCACTTTACTGTGCCTTCAGTACACAAGTGAAAAATGTACTTGACTTGATTGATGTTTCTCTATTTCCCAACGCACCAGTTTGTTACGCTCTGGAAAGGTGACCTTTTCAGCGAAGGAGCCAGGACGTGCATACTTCTGGTAGTATGTTTTGTTATGCTTTTGTTGGCATATCTTAACAAATGGATTTGTTAACTCCTGTTTTAACGATTTGGTGTAACTTAGTAAATATGAAAAAATACATCCCTCAATATGTGTATTTGTATATTAACATGTTTTCAAAAATAAAGAGGAAATACATAATATTTGGGAATATGATATGAAAATCATGTTCACAAGTTACAGATGTCCTGATAACTCATAACTGGTGAGACTATGTAAGGTCGTCCCTAATGAGTGAAAACAGTTTTGATTCCACACTTCCCACATCTTGTACTCTGTTTATCAGAACTACTTAAGATGTTTGACGATTTTAAGAATTTTTAAATGGTAATTTAACTATCAAAACCAAATAAATACCTCTTTATACAGTTTGATATTTGACAAAAAGGGACTTTGAAATCTTTTTAAGTTAATAGCTTAAAGACATTTCTCATAACTCAAGGCCCTCATCTTAAATTCTGTTGTTTTATTTTCTAATCACTGTAAATAAATCCACTTTACGTCTTCTCTACATGACAGAGTTTTTGTGGGTTTAATGCTAGAACTGATCTTAGAACAAAAAAAGATGTTTCAGATATGTATTCACTTTTTGAGACCATTTTATGGGCGGAATTCGGTAGTAGAAGCATAAATTTTGAAAAATGTTTTCCAGCTTTAAAAATACCAAAAATCACTGGGAAAGTTCAAATCCTAAGGTCACGGCATTCACATTAAACCATATCACCTTGCTTTCCATATGAGTATAGAAGAGAGATGGAGAGGCCAGGTAAGAACCCAGTTACAGGAACCTGGGTACAAAGTGGGGCATGTGACTCTGGCCTGACCAACCACGAAAGATCAGGTGACATTTGGGAAGAGTGAGAAAACTGAACTCCCTCCATCCCGCACAAACTGGATTACAGCCCAAGCTGGACGTGCTGGGGACCAAGCTGCACACAGATGCGTGGCAAGCAGACAGACTCAGGTCCCAGAGGGCAACCTAGAGGGGTTTTGAACTCACCTTCTCCCATGGACACACCAAATCTTCAGCCACATATGAAAGAAACTTTGAAACTAGCCAAGCAACTCCCACGCATTGGATGAACAAGAAGAAAAACACACGAAAATGGGTGAGAGAGACCAAGACACAATCTCATCCTGAACCCCACCCTTGGCACAGCGACTCACAGTCAAGAGGTGACTTACAACCCCCAGCTTCTCCTGAGGAGCCAAGGTGTGAACCCTGAATCTGGCAGCTCAACTTCTGAGACCAGCACCTGAGAGATGGCTCCCAAAGCGTCTAGCTTTGAATGTCAGCAGGGCTTCTGTTCACAAGACCCACAAGGCTATAGTGACCTGAGAACCAGTTCTTAAATGTCACATGAGGACTCACTGTGGCTACACCCCAGGTGCAGAAACAGCTGACTGAAACACCCAGTCTTTCTGTAAAAGTGGTCTATTAACTCATCTTCATAGCGGCCGACCGAGGGGCAGGGTTTCAATTAAACACAGGTCTAAGTGGCCACTGTAATCCTCCCCTGAGACTTCCAGAAGGAGGTGCTTTCTTTACACTTTCCGTGTGAAGATGTACATTTTGGTCTCTGCCTCTCGTTCCTGCTAATATTTGATCTGTGACTTTGGTTCCTCACACAGAACTCCTAAAAGCCCTGTAATTTCCTGAGTGCTAAGAGCATCTCTTGTTTTAATGAGGTGATTCTTGGTGGGCTTCTGGATGGCTGGCAATCACCAGAAAGACCAAGCCATAATTAGAAATTTGGAACTATCAGCCCCATCTCCCCAGTCTCCAGAGAGGGAGAGAGCCTGAAAAATGAGTTCATAATCAATCATGCCTACATGATTAAAGCTGCTGTAAAATTTTCTAAAGAATTTTGGGAAACACATCTATGTTCCAGGAGGGCAATGCATCCCAACTCCATGGGGATAGGAGTTTCTGTGCTGAGGTCCCTTCTGGCCATCACCCTTTGTATCTCTTCATCTGGCTGTTCATCTTTATCCCTTTGATCGTATCCTTTATTACACAATAAGTTGGTAACTGTAAGTAGATGATTCCTTGAATTCTGTGAGTTGTTCTAGCAAATTATCAAACCCAAGGAAACGGTCCTGGAAACACTGAGAGCTAGTCAGTCAGAAGTACAGGTGACAACCTGGGGCTTGCAATTGGCACCTGAAGTGGAGGCAGTCTTGTGAGCCTGAGCCCTTAACTTGTGGGTTCTGGTACTAACTCCTGGTAGATAGCGTCAGAACTGAACTGATGCTAGAACACCCAGCAGGTGCTGGAGAACTGGTCATTGTGGAAACAAACCCACACATCTGGTGCCAGAAGCATTCTAAGTGTGGCAGTAGTGTGAAAATAAACAACACAGTGCATTTTTCCCCACATGGCAAGAGATCAAGAGAAAGGAAGGCTTGGTTACATTGCTGGAATTCTGAATCTTATACCTGAATTTTGCTTGTGCAATTATAACAAAAATAGTAACAATCCTTTGTTCCTAATGAGAGTTGGAGTTATGTTCGTGTCGTTGTCAACTGAAAGAAACCTGACTAAGAGACAATGTTTGAAGTTAGTGAATTAATAAATTAATATGTGATTAAGAAAGAACTCACCACCACAAGGAATATGAAAGCTACCTAAGTTGCTTGTTATAGTATGATGCCAGATCTTCTAAATAAGCTGTACTTTAATGTTCGTCAAAAAAGAGTAAGGAGGAGTTCGAGGAGAGCATGATCCCTTTCTGACTGCCAAAAAAAGACAGTTAAGATGGGTGTGATTCATTCTGAGCACATATATTAGTTGGCTGGTTGTAATATTGAATAATGCTTTTGGAACATTTGTCCCTGTATGTAAGAAGTGGGATCTCTAGTGAAAGACAAATTCTTTTGTAAAGGTTCCCATTATTACTGTCACATTCCTAGGGGTAGGATTGTGTCTCTCAGACAAGTATTGGATGGGTGATCATAGAGAAAAACAAAATTAAATTATTCTACTGAGCTCTCAAAGGTAGAACTATAAATAATAGTTACAGGGTGTAAGATTCAAATTCAATAGAAAGAATGGCTCTGTAGCATTCCTCATCATTGTAAGTGTTCAAATAAGATTTTCCAGGAATATTTAGAGAAGATTCTTGAATTGAGCAAAGGAAGATGCAGGTGATTCCTGCATTGGATGAGTTCTACTGCTTCCAACTCTAAACTTCAAGTATTCAACCCTCCAAAATCCACACAGAACTGTTCAGTATGCACATTATTTAACAGTAACACAGAAATCTGAATAATAAGCATTTTCTTACCATTTCTATTTGTATAAAGCATTGTCAGCCATGTAAATAACTAGTATGCTTCAAATCAATGTTTTATCTCTTTATCTTTAAAGACACCATGTCAGATGTTTAAAACAAGTGGCTGCTGTCAAGAAAATGGATCTGAAGACACACAAAAATAAATCACAATGACCTCCTCATTTGGGGAAAGTTTCACTTGCAATAGAAAGGAAAAACTGGAGTGGGAGAAAGTGTCCTCCAGAAAATTATATTTTGCCAAAGGTCATTTTAACTTTTAATAATTTAATCAACCATCTGATTCTGATTTTAAGTCAAGAGTCATAGAAGTTCATTTTATTATAAACAGAAGAGCTTGTAGTCATTCAAACATTGATGACAGAGAATTCACTGTGCTGGACAGAACTCGGGAGCCAAGTAAAGGAGAAAGATGTCATTTATGTCCCTCATCAACTTAAGAGTGTTATCTCCCCCAGGACCATCCTAAAGACACAATTGGGGAAATATTTCCTACTTTCACACATAATGATCTCTGTCCCATCCCTTGCATGATCTGTGTGTCTCTGAAGCTTGGTTTCAGTGAAAGTGTCTAAAGAAAGACCTTATTAGGGTGAAATACATTTTTGCAGGCATTGATATGATCTCTGGGTTTTGGGTTGAAGAGACCGTAGGTAATGTCCGGAGAAGGAGAGAGAGGAGAGCGTGGAGCTGCCCTACTGCCGTTGCTCTGTTCGCAGTGAGGATTGAGCCATTCTAATCCCCTTGGATTTTTTATCTACCAAAACAGCTTGGGCCCATCAGCAAATTGCAGTGGCATATGGTCCAGGTTTACGAGTAATCTGGCACATGATTAAGGCAAGGGGGGATGTTATCCTTCAGCAAATACTGAAAATATTGTAGGAGAATTTGGTGGGGTTTTAAAAGTCAGACTGATAAAATTATAATTATTAAATACTCCCAGAAAATCATCAATTTCGATTTTTGTCAAATTAAAATTTTCTTTAGATATAAGAATTTATTCTGGAAAAAAAAAACCAATGCCCAAGTGTTAAGCAGTAGTTATTTCTCTGCTGTAGCTTGTATGCTGATCTTCAGGATCTCCGGGGCCACACACGAGGTCTGGGTTTCCATGAGGGTCAGGTTTCCACTTCCCTGCGATCAATTCACCATTGTATTTACAGCTGTTCTAAGGCCCAGGGATGAGGGAAAATTTCAAAGAGAGGTGTGATGTGAAGACAGGTATAATGATAGATGGCATCTAATGTGATCTCATCCATGTTTCTCAAACTGGCCACGTCTCCAGGTCCAGCAGTGGTTCTCCCCTCTGGACATACACTGTATTCATCTGGGGAGATTAGAAACATCTTTAACAGAGATTCAGATTTAATGGGACTTCAGTAAAGCCTACGAATGGCATTTTCAAAAAGGAACCCTAATGTTTCTACCATTCAGCCAGAGCTACAATCCACTGAATTAGAACAACACTCCAGTGTGCCCAGTGGTACACCAAAGTGTAGGATTAAAAACTGAACACATCTTTCTGGAAAACCCATCTTGCACAGATATTTGGGGAAGAAAACCTATCATTATGTTTTTGTTCCTCTTAAAAGGTTATATAAATAATGCCATTTGCTGCAACATGGATGGACCTGGAGATCGTCACACTAAGTGAAGTAAGCCAGAAAGAGAAAGAAAAATACCATATGTTATCACTTATATACGGAATCTAAAAAAAAAAAAAAATGACACAAATGAACTTGTTTACAAAACAGAAACAAACTCACAGACATAGAAAACAAACTTATGGTTACCAGTGGGGAAAGGGAGAGGCAAAGGGATAAACTGGGAGTTCAGGATTTGCAGATACTAACTGCTATATATAATCGTAAACTGACTATACGTCAATAAAAAATAAAGTTAATTATAAGACGTTACACTTATAATTCTAAGACAGATATGAATACATACTAAAATACAAAATTTACCTGAGGTTTTCAGGTAAAACTGTGCCCCAATACCTTAAGAAGATTAAGTTTCTTCATTCATCAGACGTTTTTGAAGAGGTAACTTACATCAGATGTTATGCTTTCATTCAGACTACTTCAGTGCCTTAAATTTCTCCCATTTGTTTACTCATACACAACAATCTAATAACTGCATACCTAAATACTCATCTAATCATCAACTTAGGAATATAGGTGTCTGGACGTGTGTATGAGTTTATCTCTTATACAGTAAAAAGTAATTTTTTAAGGATCCCTCCTGCTAGATTGCATCTATGTCCAAACAAGTTTAGCAGTTACAGGGACAGTTATATAAGCCTGATTTAGATTCCAGTTCCCTCACAGGTTATTTAACATTTCTGACTGTGAGGACACGAAGTAACAAATTAAGCAGCAGAAGGAAAACAGGTAAAATTCCCATCTCTTTCTGCTTAACGTTGTAGTACTCTTTTGAGCCACAACACAGTATGACAAAATTTTCAGGTTCTCTGGTTGTTCTGGGCATTATATTCTTACTCTATCAAGTGATTTCTCATTGGTTTAAAGCTAATTAGTACTGCAGAAATTCATGACCACTTAATTCAATCTGTATATAAAAGGGATTAAACTTCCCTGAGCTTCAACTGTCAGCACATATGGGAAACAAGCCAAGTTTAACTTCCATCTTCCAATCTTTGACCTTAAGAAATTGTATCAGCACTTGCTTCAGTAGAGTTCCAGAAAATTCCCTCACTGACGACCTTCCTTACTTTTCTCCCATTTTTCTCTTCAGCGCTAATTAATAAAAAATATATTGATTCATCTTTACTACAATTCTCAGGGGAAAAAAAATAGTTTTCTTTTACTCTCATCAAAGTAATTTTTGCAAAACTTCCACTGTGTAAACGAACCAGTGACCACTTGGCCAACTGCAGAAAAACCACTGGAACATAGTCACCTCATCATGTCAAGACTCCTGCACTGTCTGGACATCCAGGAGGGCTTCGTATCCAGAAGTACAAAATGAGACAGAAGAGCAGCCATGAGAGATGCATGGCTTTGGCTCTATCTAAAACAAAATCCCAAGTTTTCGTTTAAAATATTCCTCCTGAATACTTACATTATTTGAAAAACCTCAAAACCATAAATCAAAGAAATGTCACGGGTAGGTTGGACTCCCTCAGGATTGGAGCAAAATCTTGAGAAGGCTCCCAAGTGCACTGAGGGACTGGGGGGGAAGGAGAGAACTGGGGACACCAAAGTGGTTTCCAACATTGAAAGGAATCAAGTTTCCTCCCGTGTTTGGGAACATCAGAGTGAATTTTGATGACTTGCACGGAAAGTTGTTTAGATGGGTGAGAGCTATTTTACAGTCTGTCGATTTTTAAAGCAAGAAAGCAAAAGGATCCCAGCACGAGGAAACTGGAGGCTTGGCCAGAATCAGTATAAGAGAGTTGGAAGTGGTTTTCCTGGCTTCCCCGTGAGTCATGTACAATCTAAGGGTATTAGAGTGAGATGTGGAGAAGGAGTGAGCTACTTATCCTCAACAAAGATGTTTCCAGGGCTGGTAGAGAAGGAATTAGAGTCAAAGTACAGAGTCAAGAGAGCCAAGATGCAAGGCAAGGAATACAGCGTCAGATTTGGGTAAGACAAATGGGTTTGCTGTTGTAGATCACATCCAAGTTTTCCACATGCACATTTGATGCAGTATAATATTTTCTATTAATTAAATTACTTAAGTAATTTTGTGTTAAGATTTCTTATTCATGACTCAGGTATTCCCAGGATTTCTGGGAAAAACTACTATAGACAATGATTGTCGTTGGAATTCAAGAGTTTACAAAATCAAAGAAAATCCAGGAAAGGCACAAACTAACTAGAAACTACAGTCACATCCTTCTTCAAAATTTTACCTTCTTCCAGGGTAAGAGTAGTTTGGAAACGGGAGAAATAATGGCACCATTCACAGAGTTAAAAAGCATCCTTGTCATTCTGCCCAGGGAATCCCAGCTTTACCAGGGAATTGGCATCCCAAAAAGAGCTTGTTCAGAGTAACTGGGTAGAAATTTTGTAGTTGTTATAAAAATACAAGGAAGGAATTCTCCCTAAGGGTTTAACTAATCTTGAACCTGGCACACTTATTCTAGGATTTTTTACCAATACTCTGCTTGGGAACCTAATTTTTTTAAATCAGAGCTCTGGCTTCAAATTATGGTCATCCCCTAATTCTTCCCAACAAATAAAGCAGCTAAAAGTAGTAGTGGCAGCGATGTTACCATTCATTGCATGCTAATTAAGTGCCAGGTACTTCCAGAAACTCAGAAGCATAGTTACTAATCTAACCTGTAAGTTACAGATGAGGAAGTTGAAACCTAAAGAAGTTAATCAACTTACCCAGGATTGCCCGGCCAGGATCCCATCTCAGGCTCATGGTCTTATCTATTGCTCTATATTGTCCACCTTCCAGGATGCATGCATTCCTTTCTCCCACAGATATTGGTGGCACACTGACTATGAGCTAGGGACAGTGTTTTAGACACAGCAGGAAACATACAATATCACAAGTCCCCGCTCTCTTAGAGCTTACGTCCCACATTCTACACATATATGTCAGGTGCTCTTAAGTGCACCTTGAATGAAGAGGAGAACAGGGCAGAAGGTTAGACAGACGGACCCCTCGTCATCTTTGCCCACCTAAAAAATGCAGGCACACCTCTCAGTTACACTATTTTCTTCCATATTGTTATGTCCAAGCTGGTCTTTTTTCCTTTTTTTCTTAACCAGTCCTCTTACTCTTGTCAACCCTTCCACTCTCCTCTTCACAGAATGTTTCCTAGATTTCAGTGTCTTTGTGAAAATCTGACTCTGATGGTACCAGGCCCCCTGGAGCCCTCTTGAGAGTTAGGTTGAAGGGCAGCATTTGTAGCTTTAACGCCACATGGCCACACCAAACTTTTGCTTCTCTAAATCCTTGTAAAAATACATCTGGATATCCCCTCCATCATCCCCACATTTTTGTCACTTCAGTCATCTAATTCAGTATTTGGTTTAAAGTTTCCCTTTCCGCTCTAAGTTTCATCATGATAACTAGTGATTTCCGCATCCATGTGGAAACACGATTCACACAATTTCTTCCCCACTGCAGACACTCACCATGGCCACCACTGAGACTTTACCACCACTCACCACCCAGAGCTGACACACCCCTGAAATCCTGAAGTTCTGTGTCCACTCCCTACACACAGTTTCCTATTCTTCTAGCTATTTTATTTGTGCTATTATCATCTTTGTTTCACATGCTTGACTACACTTGAAATGTATTGATGGTTCCATTCTTACCCATCAGTCGGCCTTCTCCTGTCCCCAGTTCCCATGTGGACAGTAATGCAGCATTTGAATCGCTCCTTTGTTGCTCAATCCTTTGTCCCCTGCTGCTGCATCCGCCTACCATAACCTCAGTCTGGTCAATGCCACAGTCCCCGCTACCTAAAATAGATGGGGATGGGGGAATAAAACATAAAACTGTGTAGATCCGTGTCACTGTAAGTTAATGGTGTCCAGTTGGCCCTTAATATTGCCTAAAATCCTGGAGTGTGTTTCAAATCAGCTTCTCTCTCATTACCCAGGAAAACCATTCCAGCCTTACCTGCTTTTCATAAGCTCCCTATACTGTAATTTCGTCTTTCACTCTCAGCACAAGGCCTCCTCTCAGATTTTGCAGAAAAAATACAATCAGGTTAAAACTTGTCCAACTTCACACTTACCCACCTACACATTTGCTATATTTGTTTTCTATTTATTTTTTTTTCCTCCTGTGTCTCTAGAAAAGATGTTCTATCCTCTTTTCTGAAGCTAATTCTGTCATCCCCTCCAACTTCCAAACAGGAGTTGTTCAATCATTTATTCTCTCTTATGATAAATTCCCTGACCTCTCTCACTGTTGACATGTTCTCTCTTGCAAACAAGGTTGTTCAAGCCTCTACCATGCAAAACACTCTCCTGTAACCCTCTGTCTGCCACTAACTCCTATTCAGTCTTTCTGCTTTAAATACAAGCTAGAGCAAAAAAAAAAAAAAAAAAAAAAAAAAAAGTGTGTACATTCATACTTTAAATTCTTATAATTCACCTCACTCCTTAACTCTTGCTTTCTGCAGCCTTCACTCCTACCATGGCATTGAAATAATTCTTCCAAATGTAGGATGACCATGCATCCCGGCTTTCCAAAAAAATGTCTAGTTTATACTTGTCCTGTTGTAATTTTTAACAACAATCCCTGTATTAGTCAGGTTTTTTTTCCAGAGAAACAGAACCAACAGATTGTGTAGATAGATAGATAGACAGACAGATAGATAGATAGATAATGCAGCTAGAGATATAGAAAGAGATTCATTATAAGGATTTAGCTCACATGATTACAGAGGCTGAGAAAATCTGCCATCTGTAAGCTGGAGACCCACGAAAGCTGGTGGTGTCATTTCAGTCCAAATCCAAAGTCCTGAGAACCAGGAGAACTGATGGTCTAAATTTCAATCCAAATCTGAAGGCCTGAGAATGGTTTCAGGAATGCCAATGATGTGAGTCCCAGTCTGAGAGCTGGAGAAAGCCATGTTGCAGCTCAAGTAGTCAGGCAGAGAGTGAATTCTCCCTTCTTTGGCTTTTTTGGTGTATTCAGGCCTTTAACTGATTGGATGATGCCCACACCCCTCACTGGTGAGAACAATCTTCTTTAATCAGTCTACTGATTCAAATGCTAATATTATCTAGGAATACCTTCATAGACACATCCAGAAATAATGTTTATGAAAAAACTGGGCACCACATGGTCCAGTCAAGTTGATACATAAAATCAACTACCAGAATCTTTTTCATTCTCAAATTTATTTTATATTGATTGATAATTTATACCATCACTCTTTCCACTTTGTAACTCTTAACTGGCTCAACGGTGCTGTGGTAATTGCCTCTGTACTGCAGGCTGTTTCTTTGAACTCCTTTGACTCTGGGGGACTATTCTTACATGGTTATAGTCTGACCTCATCAGCTATTGCTTTTCAGCCTCTTCTATAATCTGCTCTTTCTCTACCTGCTCCTTAAGAATCAGTATTTCTCTAGGTTTATCCCTTGGCCAATCCTTCTGGGCAATACATTCGTACTAACAGCGTCAACCATTATTATAGTACAGTAACGCCCAACTGTACATCTTTAAGCCCAGATCTCCCTCCTGACTTCTAGGCTTTCATAAACAATCATTCATGGGTATTTCCACTTGGATGCCTAAAAAGACATCGTAAACAGAACCCGTCTCAAACTGAACCCCTTAGTTTCCCTCCCTACCTGTTTCTCTTCCCAGACACCCCACTACTACCCCATCTATGTGAATGGCAGGACTCATACCCTTTGTTCAAATCAGAGACCTGAACGTCATCTTTGACCCAGCACCTCTCACTCCTCTATCCTATATCAAATTTGTCATGATTTTCAGTTGATTCTACTTTTTAGAACATTTCTTAAATCTTGACATCTGTGCATGTCAACTGTGATTACCTTGGTACAGAACTTTATTAGTTCTCATTGTGGTTTACAATAATAGCCTTTTGTCTCCCTACCTTCACTTGTAATCCCTTTAATTTACATGTCATGCTGCCACCAGTTTGATCTTTCTAAATCCTATAATGACACTTATCTAAGTTTACCTGCCCAGTCCTTGCACCCTCTATACCAGTGTACTCAACTCAAAATTACTGATTTGACTCAAGTCTTTCATGCTTCCGTACATGCTTCCTTCTCTCCCTAGAAGGAGCTACTTAAGCATTATTCTTCTTCTAAATTAGTCTCACTTGGCCTTAATATCAGCTCCTTCTGAGAGTCTTCTAGGCTGGGTTAGGTGGCCCTTCTTACACAGCATCCTTTGCTTCCTTCATCAGCAAACTCATTATCATGTAGTATAATTGTACAGTTGCTATTCACCTCTACTGCTAGACTATGAACTTTGAGATGTCTTTGCATCTATTGTGCCTCACATAAAGCCTGACACAGAATAGGCTCTCAGTTAAGGTTTATTAAGTAAATTATTAAATGCATGATTATCAGCCAATTAGAAATAATTTCTACCATAGTAGATTACATAGGATTAAAATAATATTTATTTTCTTTAAAAGACTTTAGTTTAATCCAGAGATCTTTAAATCCTGCCGAAGTGTCAAAATTACTCGGCTAAGTTCTCCTCCATGGTTCAGAGCTTCCATTTCATGCATCACCATGTAACACCTGTAGCTTAATTTTTTTCTTTGCTATTTATTACTTGTTCATTAAGTCACACCCTGCTGTCTGTTATGGTTATCTTAAGGCTGTGCTTGTGCAGTATTTCAAGATTCCAGAAATGCAGACAAGCCATTATGGAGATTCTTTTCTTGCGCAGCCACCTGCTTGCTGAGACATATGTTTCTCTCTCTCCCAACACTTGTGTTTCTGAAATAATTTAAAGCTAGACACTATAGTAAAGAGTCTCAGTATTAGATTATTACTCTTACCCTCAAAGGATGAGGAATAATTGATTTTTTTCTTGGCCCATTTGTGAGATAAACTATTTTAAAATTTGTTTAAAAGCAAAATATTAAAAAAGAAATTTAATAGGGATCTATGATTCCAGTGGGAAAAAGAAAAGCTTCCTGATTTAGCCGTGGCATCCCAATTGGAATTATAAAGTGATGAGTTACTAAGAAAGTTCTGAACAAGCACCAAAGAGATTTGAAATAACATTAGATAAAGAAGTATCTCACGATTGTTACCCTACAACAACAACAAAATCCATATTAAAACTTGACACATTCAAGTTAGAAAATGAGAGAAGCTACAACTTAAATGGAAAATCTGACTTAGTTTACCCCTAAGAAAAGTTTTGGGTGGAAGGAAAGTAACAGAAATATTTCTTAGTCCACTCTATTTCTGTTGGTAAGGAGTAGAGTTTTCCCTAGCTCCCAGTAGACCAATAAGAGTCTCTGAAACACCACCCACCAAGAATTCTGCTGATACTTGCACTTTTTCTGTAGCCTTTACTCCATCCATACACAATGCTGTAATTTTTGGGATGAATCTTTTGTACACAAATGAAGTTAAATTCAAGACAATGAGAAATGACACAGATATTCTTAAAGCTGTATCCAAAGAGTGGGAAGGCTGGGATCACTACTCCAGCCTCCCATCCAATCTAGTGATCTCACTAGTCTCTCTCCCTCGCTTTAGACTCTCTCAGGCTAGAGGCATGCTTGGGTGTGTCTTACCTTCAAGGTGTTCTTCTTCATTTTGTTTTCGGTCTCTGTAGACTCTTTTCTGAAGATCCAAAATGAATTCAACTAAAATTTTATATAAATTTTATCCAGAATTTTATTTTAAGAGGAATATTTAGAATATCCAATCTTTCATACTTCCAGAAACAGATGCATGTATTATCTCTTTAATATAAAGAGAAACCTGACATTTGAGAAAAGAATCTAACATAAAAGGTAGAGGCCAAAAAATAAAGGATGAAAAGAAAACTTTATAATTAACATTCTCATAGAAGTAAGTATGGAGTTTGTAGCCATGCAATAATAGTAAAATGGAAAATGCTCAAATAATGGGAAAGTGTTTTTGGAACTTAAAAATCTGAGAGAAGAAATATAAATAGCTAATAGGGATGTTGTAAAATAAAGCTGAAGACTTGGCTCAGAAAGTAGAACCAAAAAACAAACAAATGGGAAAAAAATAAGAAAAAGGATCAATCCTAGAGGGTAACATCCAACTCACAGGTGTTCTAGAAAAATAATTATTTTAAAAAGTCAGAGGAAATTATTGAAGGTAGAATACAAGAATGTTTCATGTTTTCTAGAACTTAGGAACATGTGTTTGTGATTTCAAATTGAGAGATCTCAGCAAGAATACTGGAGGTGGGGGAATGGAATTAAGAAAAGACTGAAAAGCTTTCAGACTTTCAGAGAGACAAAAAACAAATCATACACCAAGGATCAGCAATCAGAACAGTATCAGATTTATCAACAGCAGCCTTAAGAAATAAAATAGAAAGGTGTAAAAAAAAAAAAGTACAACCTAGAATTCTATAGCAAGCCAAAGTATCAATGTTTGAAAAAAAATGGAATAGAGATATTTTCAGATATGCAATGCTTCAAAACATCAATTTCTCAGGCAGCTTTTCTGAGAAAGCTACAAAGGATGCACTCCAACAGAATGAGAGTAATTTAGTAATGCAGAGAATATGAAAGGGACAGCAATGTGGGATCCAAGACAGAAAAGGACAAGAAGGCTGTAAAGAAATCCCAGAGGGTCTAGTGGTTGGCAATCAAGATTGGAACAAGAAAATTGAAAACTCCAGGAGAAATATGGAAGAGTCAAAGAAAAAAAATAATTGAA
The DNA here is from genome assembly GCF_036321535.1 of Camelus dromedarius. Lineage (NCBI taxonomy): Eukaryota > Metazoa > Chordata > Mammalia > Artiodactyla > Camelidae > Camelus > Camelus dromedarius. The sequence goes on from NC_087436.1 coordinate 76,709,435, forward strand.
CTGATAGTTTATTTGATAATTTGGCCAGTTCTTTCACAATTTCCATGAATTAATAATTTACAAGTAAATAAATTTAAAAAGACAATTATTAACTCTAGAAGCAATGAAAATTCCACATGAATGGAAAACCACTTTATTTTATCAAGGGCTCAGCAGTAAACCTATCTATGTAGTAATAGCAATGTAAATGACTGAATATTGACCTAAATGAAAGTGATAAAACAACTACATTAGAAATGATAGAAGAAGGAAACATGTACGCCTGTAGTCTGGGTGCCTGAGAGGGTGAGGGGGGCTGAATACTGTCTGTCTATAGTAAGAAATCAAGTAATAATCTCTAAAAATTTTTAATTAAGTAGTAACAATTACTATTACAGTTACAGTTGCTATTTATTTTATTTATGTATCTATTTTATTGACGTATAGTCAGTTTACAATGTTGTGTCAACTTCTGGTGTACACCATACTGTTTCAGTCATACATATACATGTATGTGTACAATTATTATTTAGACAAATGGAGAGAAATATCAGAAACAGCTATTCATATTGGGAAGTGGAACTCAAGAATGGAGAATGGCTGTGAAAGGTGAACAGTTTTGTTTTAATTAAAATCTCTGTACATAGTTTAATTCAAATAAAATTAGGATGAATAGCTTAATATATCAGAAGGAATATAAAAACTAAAAATCTATTAACCATCAAAGACTTCTGACCTCTTTATGCAATAAGGGCTTTTCCACCAATGGGATAATTTCTGCCAACTCTGTTAGAGAGAGAAAGAGTCTTGTTTGGCCCTTTACCTGGAACCCCACCTGCCATTCTCCTACTTAACCATTGATTTGACTTCTGAAGAAAACAGGTAATTTGTTTACAGAGTGACACACTGCATTGCTTTGGTCACTAATTTGACCAGCAGAGGCAATCCTCCTGATGCTCATTTTCTGTTTGCCATTTCAAATATTCACGGTGCCTCTTACCCTTGTTCTCCTTAGTCTCCATCAGCTCAGAGTCACAGATGTAAATCCAGGTCATTAACACTAGGTGCTGTCATCTGCAAATACTGGCTTACACCAACCAGAGGAAGCACGAGTCAAAGATTTTACTCTCAGTAGGAGAATCTTGGGAGTTTACCCTCTCACTAATAAGGAAGGATTCCAACTAGCAAGTTGCAAAACACATCAATAAACTTTACTATCCCTTTCAAAAGTCATGTAGTTATCACTATACCCACAGCATTCCACAGTGGCCAGGAAGAATAAAACCCAGAAGTCCAAAAGCCACTGCTGCACAAAAATCCTGTGATTACAAGATCAGTTTGATAATTCTTTGAAATGATCATGCCATAGTACTCACAAGAATGTGTGACAAAAATACATTTCACAATATTGCAATGAACTATTTTTAATTTTTTTCTAAACTCAGTGAGCTTTTGAGAGGTTTCTGCACCTGCAGTAATTTGCCTCTTTGTGAACGTGTCTAGATGGCAGCGCGTCTTGGCTTCTACTTAGATCATTTTCTCTTAGAGTAGGTGACGCAACCAGAACAAAAAATGCCTTAAAAATCTCTCAATAAGTTTATTTTCAGGAGGTTTCAAAGTGAATTGCAATTGTATAAACAGCTTTTAAGAACCTCAGGGAGAGCAAGATGAAAACTTTCCCCAAATGCGACCCCAAATATAATCCTAACAATGGGTCTAGGGCCCCAAACCCATTAAGTACCCTTTTTAGGCCTTGCAGAGGCCTAAGCCATATAGCACAGTCCTCTCTATTACAAACATCAGCCATCCATTCATGGGAGTGCAATTTATGTCGGCCAACACAGAAGCCACAAAGAGGTCAAAGTCAACTTGTTTTCTAAAGTCTGTTACCATCTGGTGAATTTCCAGCAATTCTCAGGAACATTCTGTCTCTACTCAAGAAGGTTAGACCACAGTACCCATTCATAGGGTTTCAAATAGGAGTTTGGGATTGATAGCTACACATTACTATATAAAAGGTAGATAAACAACAAGGACCTACTGCATAGCACAGGGAACTATATTCAGTTTCTTGTAATGAGCTCCAATGGGAAAGAATCTGAATATATATGTGTATATGTGTATATATATCTGAGCCGGTTTGCTATACACCTGAAACAAACATTGTAAATTGACTACACTTCAATAAAAAAAAAATAAGAATTAAAAAAAAAAAGGAAGCAAATCTATGTTAAAGTGGGGGAAATGCCAGAAATCAAACAGCCTACTCTTCCCAAGGCAAGCTATTCTTATGCCTGAGAAGAGGTTCCAAGCTCATTATCTATTTAAAAGATTCAAATAATTTAGCTTGATATAAAAGTGAATTGTTACCCAATTAGCTGTCCCAGCGGATTGCTTTCCTTGTCAAGTTCTCAGTGCCGCTGATACGAATGGATGACATTATAAGTACATCATAACTAAGAAAGCACACAGACCTGTAGAGAGATGGCTCATCTCACCAATCAGGAAGTGGGTACAAAGAAGAGAACAAGAAGAAAAGCAAAGAGCTAGAATCCAATTAATTTGTTGATGTTTTGCAAAGGAATCTTCATATGAATCAGTGACCAGAAGAAAATTCTCAAACTTTCCATGAATTGTGGCAAAAGAAATTGGAAGCACAGCTAACCAAGAAGTTGAACATTTTCCCACAAGATATCAAGAAAAACATGACTGATCACTTGACTTTTAATTCCACTTTTGTATTGATTTATACTTTTTGAGTTTAAGACATGGCAAGGTACTTTGCTCAAAATAGTCTCCAAAAAGATTCCAAGGATGATATCACGTCAAGTTACATTTTGATGTTTGAAGCCCCTATGTAACGATGACAACAAGAAAGGAATATTAGGTGTCTAATGAGTCATGTTATAAGGAAGCTGAGCTCACAAGTTTCTCTAGTTATTTCTCAGATTCTAGCCTAATATCTAGGAATGCTTATTAAATGAGTGAGTGAATAGTTGTCTATCATGGTGTCTGTACATTAGCAAGAAGAAACAACATTAAGACTCTGCTGTCTTAATCTCAACTTTTCCACCCCAGCTGGTTAGATTTAGGCTAAAGATGGCAGACAGCAATCTTAGTAATGCTAGACCAAGGGCAATTCTAAGCACTTTCTCACTCTGCTCCGCCTCTAGAAAAGAATGGACCTAAGCTCAAAGGAAATTTGGTATGGTGGGAGGGGTAAGGTAACTAATTTTCTGAAATCTATAAGAGATTTCTCATCCTGATTTATAAACTCACTGGCACCTGTGACTAACAGTTTGCTATAAAGCAAAATTCAGCATAAGGCAGGTCCATCTTGAACTCTATCCAAAGGGGTTTAATTACTGAATCACACACGAAAAATCTTGTTATAAAATGGATTTACCCAAAAGGCAGCCAGATGGCCTAGTTCCAATGCATTAGTGAGGATAAAAAGAGTGACAAACATGTTGTTCCCCCCACCGCCCCAAGATGTTTGTTGTGTTACTGAGACGAGTCAAAACCCAGGTAAAAAGAAGTCGATGCCTGGGAAAGGAAATGGAATCGGATTTATGACATCCCCATAGCAACTGAACAGGATCTCTTGACTGGGGTCTCAGCAGATATTAGGGGAATATGGTTCCTATAGACCACAATCACTGTTTCCCAAAAATGTGGGTGCCACTTGCCTCCGTAAGCAACTGTATCTTAGGAACAGAAACTGTAATTGACTGAAATCCACTGTGTGAAACTTAGAATGGAAATTGGGTTCTCCACCTCCGCAGCACCTTTATTTTGGGCAATGAAGCTTTGGAAGGACAGCAGGGAGTATAAACTGGCTATTGGTTGTCTCCTGTATTATTCATTTATGTACCAAAAAAAAGCAGAAGAAGAAATAAAAGCCCTACTGGTTCTGAGAAAGTTGCACAAAAGGTGGAAGTGCAATTAGAATGACATGTGCCTTCTGGTTTATGAAGTAAATGGACCTTTTGTATGTTTTTATGATGAAAGGAAAAGCAGTTGTCATCTGTCATCTCTGGGAAGTGTGTCACTGTGAGAATTTCATTAGCCTTCTGTATTGTTTTATCCAATTCTAGGCATAGATCTCTTTGGGGGCAGGGGCTGTGTCTTGTTTACCTTTACTGCACCCAAGTCAACACAGTGCCTGGCACGTATAGGTTCTCAATAAATTTTGGGAAGTGAGCAAACAATTTAATAGTGAAAGAATGATGAATACATGAATAATAGTTTACATATATATTTTTTAAAAATCAAAAATACATAGGCAGAACATATTACAGTATAGAGAAGGTATAATATTTTATAGAAAAAGATCTTAAAACTCAACAATTTCAATGTCTTGACTTTAAAGATAAGGAAAATAAGATGTGGAGAAACTTAACATATTAATTGACTAGAAGAGTAACAAGGTTCCAAGATTTTGAAAAATACTTAAACACTATGTGCGAATGCCACCCTGTTTCAGTTATTTCCACACTGCCTGGTTCTCTCTTGACCTCCAACTCACTACTGGGTTCATTTCATGTAATGTTGTCCAAAGAATGCAAACTACTTTAAAATTAGCTTAAGTAAAATCGAATTAGGTCAACCATATACTGAGATGGATTCCAAAGATATGTTGAAAATCTTTTCTCTAGCACTTCCTGAAGCCTGATCACACTGTAGTTAACAAGCCACCTTGTTTGAACTGTCCAGATCAGATGGAAGGAAGAGTCAGATTTAGAGGATTCCAAACGGACTGAGTGCTAATGTTATGAAGTGAAAGGTCAAATGCCAAGGTTAGACAGTAACACCAGAAGCCAAGTGGACACTGACTACCCAGCAGTGCATTTGGGAGAGATGGAGGTGGCCCCCTAGTCCCCACTGCTTCGCTTCCACGCGCTCGGCACCAGCCTGACAAGAAAGGGGACACGTAGCCACTACATGGTGTCACTTACGGAGCCTTCACCCCACACCATCTTCCCAAATAACTTCCGCAGGTGCCTGAAACTTCACAGTTTGTGAACTAGCAACTTATCTAAACACAAATGGGCCTGGGGAGAAATTCTAATTTAAAAGTGTGTCTCTTAGGTAGAAAGACTCACAGCTCTGAAGGTAGATAAGTGTTCAAACTCAGCTATCATCAACACTTCCTAGCCATGCAAACTTTATCAACCTTTCAAAACCCAAAAAGTGTTTTGGGTTTTTTTTTTTTAATCTGTAAAGATTTTTAAGTCCTACCTCTCAAAGTCATTGCAAAGATTAAATTAAATAGTGTATGTAAAAGCACAAAGTTATTACTAGAGGAAGAGGGAGAAAAGATCAAGGGGCAAGGAGGAGATGATAGATTAGCTTGATGGTTAAAAATCCCATCTCTATTAGGTTGTCTGAGTTAAAATCTCCACTCTTAGAGGCTGTGTAATTTGGAGCCAGTTACTTATCTCCTCTGTGCCTTCGTTTTTTTCATCTGTAAATAAGGAAGAATAATAGCACACCTCATAGGTTTATAGATTTAATATATTAAATGTAGATTTAATGATATCATACAGACAATAAGTTAGTATTGGGCTCTTAGCCCAATAAATTGAGCTCTTAGCAGAAATACAGCAGCTGTGAGTATTGAGATGATGCATAAAGGGGCAGCAAGTCAGGGAAACAGGTAGATGTAAAAGGGTCTTTAAAGGAAATGTAAGTGGGTATCAAGAAGAAAGTGCTTATTCAAATATTTATCTGGGTCTGTGCAAAGTTCATCTTTCTTTATTTTTCTGTATATCTCTAAAAAAGCTGTAAATCTTTTAGTCTGATGTCTTGAACTTATTAATTTTAATTTGTCTCATTTTGACTTTGATCTTAAAGCTACTGTTCAACCACTGCATGTAATTCTGCATGTACTTAAAATTAACAAGTAAGAGCATAAAACATTAACATCCCCGCCCTTCCCAGAGAGACTAAAGCTGGAACGCCCTTCCCTTAATAAGGAGGCTAAACAGATGAGGCTTGCCCTGTGCCCTGGGGGCTAGCGCTCTTCAGGCCACAACAGAATAACAACAGAAACAAGTTCCAAAGTGGAAGATTCTCCAGCCTTCCAGCAGAGTTCAAACTCGGGCAGAGCCAGTGTATCTACTAACGGGATGAGTCGTATCTCATCATAAATTTCAATCTACCTTCTTTAGGTCAGGATCTCCTGGTAGTTATTGGCATATTTGTTTGTCCTTATAGGTACAAAAGAAAGGAAGAAGTACCCAGCCATGGAGCTTAGTGCATGTGCCTGGTAGAGTGAAATACTATTGTCAAGTGAGTCCAGTCCTCTGAGTCTGGACCCAACATGGGCTCCCCAATAAGTCAGGCTGAATCACAGACTTCACTCCTCACCCCTTTACATTTAGTCAGACTCTGAGGCATAATTATTCCCTTCTTTGCATTTCCCTCTTATTACTCACAATTTACTAGTAAATCTATTTTTCTTTTAGTTTGATTTATTTTATTTTATTTTTAATTTAATTTTTTTATGGAAGTATAATCAGTTACAATGTGTCAATTTCTGGTGTACAGCATAATTCGTTTTTATTTTACATATAGTAGAACATGCAGAGCTTACGTGAGCAGAGTTGGATGACTTTTGACAAATGACACACCTTTGTAACCATCATCCAATTAAGATACAGAAGATTTTCTTTACCCTTTGAAAGTTCCCTTTCCATCAATACTGACCACACATTCTCACCCTTCCCTGGAACATTTTTTGTTTTTAAGTTCTTATCACTAAAGACTAGTTTTGCTTGCACCTGAACTTCCTATAAATACAATCACACTGTATGTATTTTTTTGTGTTGTTGCCTCCTGCTCAGCATAATATTTTTGTGATTCATTCATAATGTTGACTGTATCATCATTTTTATTACTGTGTTTCCATCAGATGAATATAGCACAAGTTGATACCTATTTTCCCCTTAATGGATGTTTGATTGTTTCTAGTTATTGGTTGTTATGAATAAAGTTACTATGGGCATGCAAGTACAAGTTTTTATTGGATACATGTTATCATATATCTTGGGTAAATACAAAGGAATGGAATTGCTGAATTATATGTTTAACTTTATTAGGATGTACTAAACTGTTTTTCTAAATGGTTATACCACTTTGCAATTCTACTAGAAATGTGAGAGTTGACTTTCTCCACTTCATTACCAACATTTGGCATCGCCTGTCTTCCTGTTTAGCAATGCTAGTGAGTGCAGTGCTATCTCTTTTTGGTTTTAAACTGCATTTCGCTGGTGACTAATGATGGTGAACATCTTCTCATGTGCTTATTGATCATTTATATACCTTTTATTTTAGGAAGCTTCTGTTTCCCCATGTGTTATGGTTTGTCTTTTTGACATTCAAATGTAAGACTTAGTTTATATATGCTGGCTATACAAATCCTTTATCAGATTAATGAATGTATTGTGAATCTTTTCTCTGAGTTTGTCACTTGCCTTTTCATTTTCTGTCTTTTCATAAGCAAAAGTTTTTAAATTAATTTTGATGAAGTCCAAGTTCCAATTATTGTATTATATTGTATATATTGTATTTTAATTATATGGTATTATATTATAATTATAATACACATTGCATTATATTGTTTATTAAAATTGATTAACAAGTAATATATTATATATGTTTATATATATATGTCTAAAAACTCTTTGCCTATCCCAGGATTATGAAATATTCTTCTATGTTTACTTCTATAAGCTTTGTAGCTTTAACTTTTACACTAAGGTCTATATGATCTAGTGCCAATTAATTTTTGCATATGCTGAGAAATAGGAGTCAAAGTTGTTTCCAAGCTATTTGTTGAAAAGATTCTCCTTCTCCATGAGTTTATTTTTCCCCTGTGTGCTTCTTCAGTTGTGAGCTCCTCAGAGGTCATCTATGATTGATTGATCTTTGCAATCTTAGAGCTTGGCATAGTGTCTCTCTGATACAGGGGCTTAATAAGTTTCCACTAGATGAATACATTTTCTAGAAGCTGAAAGAAAGCTGAGTTAGTACTTAAGGTTTTCCTATTTTTATATATTTTTTCTTTGCTTTCTAAATGAATCCAAATTTTTTACCAGGTAGTGCATGATATAGACCACTTTTCTTTCCATCCTTATTTATAATATGCTCCTGCTATGGATTGTATTGGATAGCCACAAAATTGATATATTGAAGTCCCAGCCCCCAGTGTGACCATATTTGAAGATAGGACTGTGAAGAGATAATTAAGGTTAAATGAGGTCATCAGGGTGCGGTCCTAACCCAATAAGACTGGTGCCCTTATAAGATGAGGAAGAGAGGGAGATCCTCTTGCTCTCTTTCTATGCACATCCCAAGGAAAAGCAACGTGTAGACATAGAAAAAAGATGGCCGTCTGCAAACCAGGAAGAGAGCTCTCACCAGAACTTGACCGTGCTGGTTGCCTGACCTCAGACTTCCAGCCTCCAAATAAGTTTTTGCAATTTAAGCCACCCAGTCTGTATATTGTTATGGCCCCCTACCTTATTCACCACACTCCAACCACACTAACCTCCTTTTTTTCCCTCAAGCTCATAAAATCCCTCCCAGCCTCAGAACTTGGTGTTCCCTCTTCCCAGAATTCTCTTCAGCTCTCTGCATCTTTTAGATTTCAATTCGCTTATTGCCTCCTCTGAGAACACTCCTCTGGTCATCTTATCTGAAAGAGACTCACCAGTTACTCTCTCCTTTACCACCCAGTTTATATTCTCCACAGTACTTTTTACCATCTGTAGACATTTGCTTATTTGCCTGCTTATTTATTTATTTATTTAATTTATCTACTTACTTATTTGCTTGCTTAATGTCTGTTACTCACCACCTACCATCCCCCAACACACACCCAGTTAGCCTCTTCAGAGCAAGGATTCATATATTCATTACGTTATTGCTAGTTCTGAGCATGCCTGGCTTGTTACTTGGGTTCAAGAAATATTTTTTAAATGAATAAGTAAATGACCAGTTAATGAAGATTCTGTCATCTAAATAAGATTATTACTTTAAGAATCAGTTTATTGATAGACTTTATTAAGTGTTAACGTAACATTTAAAAGGAAGAATAATAGCATAAGGCTTAGGACACTTTTTAGAAGTGCAGATGTTAATCTGCCAGTGGTTTCCATATGACCTTAAATAGCTCAATCAGCCTCCTGGTTACCATGTTTCAAAAAGGGTATACTTAACATAAAAAAGCCATATATGGCAAAGCCACAGCTAACACCATACTAAACAGTGAGAAACTGAAAACGTTTCCCCGAAGAGCAGGAACAAGATAAGGACACCCACTCTCTTGCCACTTTTATTCAACATAGTATTGAAAGTCCTAGACACAGCGATCACATAAGAAAAAGAAAGAAAAGGAATCAAAATTGGAAAGGAAGAAGCAAACCTGTCACTGTTTGCAAATGGCAAATGCTATATATAGAAAACTCTAAATAAACAACTAAAAATTGTTAGAACTAATGAAAGAATTCAATAAAGTTGCAGGATATAAAATTAATATACAGACATCTGAGTGTCTATACACTAATAACAAACTACCAGAAAGAGAAATTAAGAAAATAATCCCCTTTACAATTACATCAAAAATAATAAAATATCAAGGAATAAGTCAAATCAAGGTGAAAAATCAAAGACGTTGATGAAAGAAATTGAAGATGACACAAACAAATGGAAAGATATGCCATGCCAATGAATTGGAAGAAAGTGTCTTCTGAGGAAGAGAAGAAGACTGGCAAAAAGGTGTTTAACATACAAGGCCTGTTACATGTTACACAACTGTTACAAAAGCTCTGAAGAGTTTTGCACTGTGTAACCAGGAAAGTGTGCATGGATAGGGTGCTAAAAGAGCTGGACTTTGAGGAACAAGGAAGATTTGGGTAATGAGGGTGATTTCAAGGGGAAGTAATGGAGAGAGAAACGATGGTGCAGACATGTTCATCAAGTTATGGATGGTTCTGCTGGATGGAGCCAAAAGGCATAGATGGGAAACTGGGAGAAATCTAGAAAATATAGGCCTGGGGATACAATGGTTACAAAAACACAATTCCTACCTTCCAAGTAGCCAGGAATCTCAACACAGTAGGTAGATCCTCTAGAGAGGAAGGCAAGGTGATTTGGGAGCATACCAGATGGGGTATCTAGCCAAGCCTTTGAGGGTAGTGAAGTCTACGTTTTGAAAGTGACCTGAGGGATGATAATGAAAAGATGAGTAGAGATTAGCCACGCAAAGGGTAGGAACATAATTTTCGAGCAAAGGCCAAAATGGGAAGAGATCCAAGAAGAGAGGAGCATGTTATATTGAAGTACAGTGTTTCAGTTAGTTTAGAACTTTGAGTTTAAAGCAAGAGATTTTGAGAGATGGTGCTTGGGAGGAAAGCAAGAACCAGATCAGAGAGCCACTGGAATCCTCTTTCAATTGTTTGGACTCAGAAAATATTTAAAGATTTCATCAAAGATGGGTCTAAATCAGTTTCACTTAGTCCCCTCCCACTTCACCCCCAGTCGCTCTTTCTTACTGCAGTGTGGGTTGGAGAGGGGCAGGGTTTCCCGTAGGTCAGTAAGGAGGCTGTTTTAGCGTATTTGGATGAGAGACAATGGTGGTCTGAAGGAGGGAGTTAGCATGTGATAGGGAGAAGTGACACAGAGGTGAGAGGCGTTTACATAGCACACTGCCAGGACTTGACTAGAGATTGAATTTGGAGTTTGAAGGGAAGAGGGTTTCACCGTTTGTTTCTGGCTTGGGTAAATGTGTAGGTTCAGTTTTGAACATTTGGGGGATAAGCTGACTCTGAACCATCCAAATGGTTGGTCAGAGACAGTTGGACACATGAGTCTGGAGTAAGAAGAGAGCCCACACTGGAGGTAAAGACTTAAAACTCTTTAGCACATGGAAGATACTGGAAAAGCTTTCAGGAAGAGTGTGGCTCAAGTCTTTTAGTAAGTTTTTTCCTGTACTTTCTAATTGGATTAGTTTTTTGAAAATGGATTAACTCAGTTTTCTTGGTATTGTGGTCATTGCCATGGCATTGCTTGAGACAGCTTTCATTTCTTGTCATTTAACTCCTCTATACAGAAAAAAATATATATATATAAAATTATCTTCTACATGAAAAACTCAAAATACCTATCACCATCTCAATCCTCCCATTCCCTGTTTAGTTTCTCTTGGGATATTCCTAGAACCCTGCTGATATTTCAATATTGAAGGACCTTGATCTGATTTTTGTGAAATAATCAGGCTAACAGTTGAGGAAGAGGGATACTGTCAAAGACCTGCTCTTTGAAATAATAACCTTTAAAAATATTCTTTTGTGTGATTTAAATTATTTTCATTTGTGCAAGAAGAGTTTCTTGATCATAGAAAGTGTTTTTGCTTCAATTAATATTAAAATGAATATATGTATACATAGGCATGACTGGGCCATTACACCAGAAACTGACACATTATAACTGACTATATCTCAATTAAAATTTTTTTAATTAAAATTTTTTTTTAAGATTCTGTAGACATCCTAATTTATAAATTTGCATTCAATTTAAAATACTGTGTGAACAGAAAAAAAAAGTGGGAGTAAAAATTATAAAACAACATTAATCCCTCTAAGATTGTGAGGAACTTTTTCCTTCTTTACCTTTTTTTGTGCATTTATAACTTGTAAGACTATCTTACATCATAAAAGTATTATTGATACAACGGTTTTACTATCATATTACACTGTATTTGTACAAAAGAATGTTAGTGTTGGTATTGTTTTTGTGCTTTGAATTGTATTATCCAACATTCCTTTAAATGTCTTTATTACCCACAGACTCATTTTAATTTTATTGTAAGCAAAATGTAGTCCAGGTACAGATGGTTTTAAAATGACTTAATAAGCAGCGAACAAATCTTTCAGCAATCTGGTTCTCCATCCATCATGAGATTGTAGTATTAAAAATGGTCTTTCTCATACAGATAAAGCTGAGAGAATCCATGGCTTTACAAGCTGCCAGTTAGTAGCAGAAGTGAGATTAAAACTTTAGTCCTTTGCGCAAAGAGTTGGGGAAAAGTATTACCATTTTATGTATTTTTAAAAGTGAACTCAATTGACCTTTCTATTTTCAGACTCAGTACAATTGGAAAATCAATATTATCAACAATAATTAAAACTGCCAGCAATATGAAAGAAGTCAGTCTGATGAATTGTGTACAGTTAAACTCTTGTTTAAAAGGTTTTCTAAAATATCACAAATGATGCAACGGAGGATAGGAACAACATTTTCTGAAAGTGTCCCACACTGGTAAGAAAAAAAATTAAATGCTGAGAACTCTTCCCTTGTCTCTCCCCAGTAAGATGCCATCATGTTTACCTTAAGCACTAAAACTAAGTGTCCCCTATGTACTTTGCACTTCATGAAAATTTTTTGTTTGTTTGTTTGTTTGTTTTTAAAGAGAATAAAGGAAAGGAAGAATGAAATGTTGTATGGACTAGCTTGTAATGTCAGAGAAAAGAGTGTTCAACAAAATGCATCTTACTCTTTAAAGTAACCACCCACTTGATTACAAATTACTTTGCACATAAAGGAAATTAAATCTCCCATAAGAGTACCTATTAACAGTTACAGGAAGGCAAATGAAAAATCAGACTGTAAAAGGCCATGCAATGTATTTACTTTTAGTGATTCTTTAGTAAAAAAGAATGCTTCTGTTTACGTACTAAAACAATTGGAAGAAATGGCACGATCACATTATGTGAGAAAACAATCTCATTTATTTCATCTCATTCATACTAGCCTAATTTTTTGCTTTGTTTTATTCTCTAATAGAAAATAGTGTCGAATAGCATAATTTCCTGTGTATTAGTCATAACCCTCCTTTTTCCCACTTGGTGGCCAGATGCATGACCTGTTGGACCATTGTTAATATCTTTGCCCTGGAACGTTTCAGAGACAGATGTGTTGGCTGGTTTCCGGCTAAGTTTAGTATTTCCTGAAGGAGAAAATTAAATAAAATCATTTTGTCTCAAATGCATTTCCAACTTCGAGTGAACCTAGACATGGTAGATTAATTCTTTTCATAGGCAAATGCATCCAGTGTCCTATTAATTCTGTCTCCATCTTTAGTAATTGTACTTTACAAATGTAATAATTTTCTCATGGGTCTATACTTCCTTGCATATTTTTTGCTCATTTTGACATTGCTTAATAATGAGTACAAGATAGGCTAGAGCTTGGGAACCTACAGAGAAGAGTGAGTATGGAAACCCTGGGGGAAAAAGGGCAACATTAAAGGCTTCTGTTAAGATGTCCTTTTGGTCGCGAGCAGGAGATATAGCACTCTTGAAATGCTACTTCCTTTTGAGCAAGTGATTAATGTTGTTGGGAGAAAGACATGATCACAACATATAGCTCAGCAACTCGATCTACTGTACCAGATTTATGAAGCCTGGGTCAATATAAATTGTCGGAGAGCTCACAACCTTGTAATTCACTAGGGAAAAATGATCGAAATGAAAACATGGCCTTGATGTTGTCTTTGCTCACTATTTTCATTGGCAGCTGTATCATTGAGTAAAAAACTATCTTGGCATTTAATGAGCAGGTAAAATATGAAGGATAGCTCTCGCTGAATCCTGTCTTCAATCTTCCTTGATGGTGAAGGCATTAGAGACAAAGGTGAGTTTTAAAGGGGCAGAGTTGACTTAACCAATTTCCCTGGTTGAATTAATGTATTTATTTTTGTGTTTTTACATTTCAAATAAAGAATTCTTTTAAAATAGGCACATGTTGGGAAGATATTTTGCATATGAAAACCATGCCTTTCAAAAGTATATACATTGACAACGCAAAATAATACAAAAAGTTCTCTGACTTTGAAGTTTATTTTAAAGTCAAATGGAAACCATCATGTTCACTATTACCTCCATATAATATATACCCACCTAGATGATTTTTAAAGGACCTTCCCGGCCATTAGACTAAAATAACAAAATAACTCATAAGCATGGCATCAAGCTCTTGTTATCACCTCATTGTCATCTAAAGGGCGCCTTCCTTTTATTACATCTATTTCTTATATTATCCTCTTCAAAAAAGCTTTCGCTTTAGCAAAATTGTTCTCATCAGTAAAAGCCTTGTCTGAATTAACATGTTTCTTCAAATGTGGTGTTCATTCTTGGTAGTTGCTCTATGGAACTAACTCAGAAAAGGCAGACATTTATTTGTTTTTCTAAGAGGCACGTACTGGATTGTGAATGAGATGAACAGTAATTTCAATTGCAGTTATTGAGGGGAAAGGACTAAATGAATACGAGTCTTAAATACAATATCCAAGTGAAAAACAAACTGGAAATTTGGTAGATGCTTGTGGTCATATCAACTTGGATTGATTTACAACATGACACATGATTTTTAATGTGCTGCTCTGTTTACCAAATGGACTTTTGAGCTCTGGTTTAAATTTTAATAAGACTATGTCTGTACAACCTAAAAGTAAAGTAATACAAAATCGGTATTTCTAATTGTTTGATCTGTTTGATGAAGGAGCTAGACGTATGGAAACAAATAACAGGGTGAATTTATTTTTCACTTTCCATCTGAATTCAGTAGCAAGAATAAATATGCCATACTTTGAGCAGCACCAAAAGGATCCCTGTTTAATTGTACTTCCAACACAGGTATCTCTGGAATTCACGCAGTCAATCACTTTTTAAGAGGAAAGTAGCAACAGTTCTTATTAAGGTAAGAAAGTAATTCACTGAGCTACTAATACCTCATGACAAGTTAGTTTATGAGATTAACTAAATAGTAATCTGATAGTAATAATATTACTAACTCCTATGATAGTTAAGGACTTGAGGCATAGAAGATCTGGGTTACAAGTCAGCAAAATGGAGTGACTTCCTCCCACATACACACTCACAAAAATAAATGTAATGCCTCACAGGCTTGCCAAGGGTCAGTGATATATAGACTGAGATGGGAAAAAAGTGTTTATGCATGTATAAATGTATATATGTATACAAATACAGGGACATGGATAAATGTATGAATGCACACATGCATATTACAGGTTTATATAAATGTATGTGAATACAGCTGAGACACTGGTGATGAGATGAACTAAAAGAACAAGAGTGTTCTAAAATCTAAGGCATAAGTATATCAAATTCGTAGGACTCAGGTTCTAAGTACATCTGCAAAAATGACATTTAATTCAATTTAAACAGGTAAATATCTCATCTATAACATTTTTCTTCAAATTTTGCCATTCTTTTCGGTCACTTTATCATTAATTATTATTTATTGAGTAAATGCACGATTATTTATTAAACGACTGAATTAATTATTATTTATTGAGTGCTTACAATATGCCAGGGACGGCTGGCCGAGCATAAAGGGACACTGTCCTGCCCTTGAAGAATTCATCAGATAGAGAGAAAAGACAAATGCACAGGGCCTCAGCCTTTAAATGAGGTTATTGGTGCTTATGTTACACCAAGAGGATGCTCGTGTGTGAATATGTGTGTGCATGTGTGTGTTCAGCCAAACAGTATGCGACTGACTTGACTATTTCACTTGGACATTCACAGGAGTTTGGCCCTCAGAAAGTTGAGATTAAAGTCATGTATTATGTTGGAAATCAATATTATTGTCCTTGTATAATTAGGAAAGTGTTCCTGATGGTGTTCATTTTTTTTAAATCATGAAGTATGAATGCTTTTAAACACACAACAACAACAAAACAATATAACAGACACCTACATGGATACCAATAAGAATAAACATATTAGCATGTTTTATTATTATATTAGCTAACACCTATAGTGCTTACTATGTGTCAAGCACAAGGCTTGACATATTTGCCTCACAGAACTTCCCATTCCTTTATATTTCACGGGCCATCATAGGTAACCAAGTTGATTTGTATCTTTCCCATGAATTTTTTGTATTTTTACTCTCTATATATTTATTTACAACATAAAATATACTATTGTTTTGTTTTTTAAACTGACATAAATTTTATCATATGGTAGATAACCTGTGGCTGGTTGCTTTTTTCACTCACTGTCATATTCCTGTGATTCATTTATATTGATACATTTATTTTGACTGTATGAATGATCTGCAGCTTATTCACTAAGTGGTCCACAAAAAGTCATTAGATGACTTCCACTCCTTCATAGGTAATGATCCTCAATAAACAATCACATCCAAGGCTCCATCCCACCATCTGCTTCTGAGAAACCAGCATGTGAATCTCAGGCAGTCACTCTCAGGCACTAGGAACAGTTCTGTGACTAAACAGTTTCTGATTCCCGAAAAGGAGATCCAGAGTTTCATCAGGCTTATCAAGGTACCCAGTCTCATCTGTCTCTGTCTCAGTGACTCCCTCTTTCCCGCTATGGCAGGAGCCCCTATTTTCCCCACCACACAAAAGGAAAGGGAAAGACCCACATCCTCTCACGACAAGCCTTCCGTCTGCATTTGGGATCTTGTTCTGCTCTTCAGCGGTTTTAGTCTGGAATGGCAAGTCTCCCCTCTCTGGTAGCTTTTCCCCTCACCTTGGTCTAGAAATAAATTTAAGTTACCTTGTTTTAGAAAGAAACAGTGACAAAAGTATAATAGCTTCTATAATTCTGAGCCTACAGAGACCTATTTCTGACCTTTCCAGCCAACCTCTCTATAGTAACTTCTTATCCCACTGGAATCTGGCTTCTACCACCCCTAGTTTGCTGAAATTATTTTTACCAAGGACCCTATTAACCACTTTATTACTAAATCCAGTGGACATTTTTCAGTTCTTGCCTTTCTTGACCTTCTGCAGGGCTTGACAAAGTTAATCAGTTCCTTTGAATTTTATTAATGTAAGCATTTCAAATACACAGGTGTTTCAAATATGAAAGCACATGTAACAACATAACATTCATTATTCGCTATTCAGATTAAACAAATCCGACATTTGAGTTTTCTTGATTTCTATCTTACTGAAAAAATAAATAAAATATAAAATATAAACTATCACTAAAAATCCCCTTAATGTCCCCCAATCTTCCTCTGCAGGAGTAGTGTATAAACTAAAGTCAATGTGTGTCATACTCAGCCCTTCCTTTTCAGAATGCTGTCACTCTTTCTTCATTCTCCGCACACAGCTTGACTATTAGTTCTTAGAGTCATTTTTGGGCTCCACTTCCATCAATGTCTTCCTATTGCAGGAATTCCCTACAAAGGGTTCCCTAGAAGAGCTTGTGTCTTTGGCCCTCTTCTTCAGTCACCATTCTTTCTTTGAGTTATTTTTATCCATTCCTATGGCTTCAACCAATATCTCTCCAGAAACATAAAACCATCTGAAAGTCTACTGAAAATTTCCATTTACATATTTCACAGAGGTAAACTCGGGGACCAGAACTGAGCTCGTAGTTCCCCTCTATTTAGAGCAAAGTTAACTATTTTAATAAATAAGCTCATATTTCTCCTATAGTAGTGCAGTAGTTTTAAAATATGCCCACAAATTCTTTGACACCTTTCCTTCTAAAGGTGGAGCCCAACACCCTGGCATTGACTGAGCTGGACAAAGTGACTCCCTTCTAGCAAATGGGCTGTGGAGGAAGTGGGAGTGCACGACTTCCAAGACTGGGTCGTAAAAACCATCCTCTCTCTCTCTGTCTCTCTCTCATCACTTGATCTGGCACATAAAACCTTCTATGCCATGGAGGGATTCAAGGAGCTCTATCAAGGGGTTCACATGTCAAAGAACTGAGGTCTTCTGCCTACAATGTGACTTATCTTAGAAATGACTCTTAGCCCAGGTCAAAGCTTCCTACATTAATGAATGACGTCACCAGTCCCTTGCAAACCACATTTTCCAGAGTCAGAGACCTATGAAATGTTTTGATTCCCTGACTACCTTCAACTTATACAGGTAGTCAATCACCAAATCTTGTTGATTCTAGCTCTGTAGTATTTTTTCCTGTACATTTTACTTTCTCTCCCTACTGCCATTATAGACTAAGATCATGGCAACAATCTCCCAACTGACACCCCCACAAATTTTACACCTTCCAACCCATTCTCCCTCTTGTATTTTATTACATTTCCAATGTGCTCATCTAATTATTTCTCTCTTTTGCTTAAAAATAAACAAATAAAAAGCAAAATAACCTGGATTAGTATGCAATAAGTATGTTATAAGCACTTTAAAATAGAAAATGAAAGAAAGGTTAGACACCACTCTGGAGTCTTTGCTTAACTTCCTAAGCCCACCTCATGACATTCTCCTTACTTTGGATTTTAGATTTCATCCACTTTGAACTTCTATAATTTCCCCCCAAATGGACTGCTCTCTTTTGCCTTGTTAACATTATACATTCCTCTCTGTCTGCTCTTCTTTCCTCTGCACTCTTGACCCATCACATCTCACTTCAAGCACCACCTTCCTCAAGAAGCCTTTTCTCAGCACCTAGTTAGTCTCTGTCCATTCTCTCACAACACCCTGCACACACACCTCTATCACATTCTTTTCTTGGCCACCAGATCCTTGGGGAATGTGAATCTCTACTATTCCTGGGAACAAGTAGGTTTTCCCCCAAAAGATACTTCCAAGTGACTAAATATATATACGGATGGAGTGAGATTATGAAGCCCTTGACCTGTTTTGTCCAACACAGTAGACATTAGTCATAGCATGTAGATAACTGCTTACAAGTTAAAATAAAATAAATAAATTTGAAAATTCAGTTTCTCAGTCTTTCTAGTTTTATTTCAAGTGCTCAATAGCCACATGTTGCTAGTGGCTACCATATTGTCAGTGCAGATTTACAGAAGTTTTCCTTTATCTCAGAGAGATCTATTGAATAGTATTGGTAAGATTAAATTGATTGGAACACTAGTAGCAAAGAAGCGAAAGGAAAAATTAGTACTAGTAAGAACTAGGAAAATAAAGAGAGGAAGAAATTGACTATGATTTCTAGACGGCATGATTGATTGATGAACTGATGGACATAGGAACTGCCAAGCTACGTGGGGTCAAGAAGAGTGATTATTTGTTGTTGTTATTGTTGCTGTTTAGTGTGAGATGACAGTGGTACATCCTAGTGACTATCTCCTAAGTCACTGCCCACATTTAATATCAAAAACTCTGTTCCATACCTTACCTTATATCAGGAGATATTTCTTCATAAATTTCCCTGTTTCTGCAACTGTTTAGAGAACTACTCCAAATAATGTTGGATTCTTATTTACTTCATGCTATCCTATATTTAGAATAAATGAATTTTGTGAAAATCAACTGTTTCCATTGATTTGTTTTTCCCATTCAAAAGTAGTTTTTGTGTGTGGATTAAATTTGCCATTAAGAAAAAACTCATAATGATAACAGTACAGAGAGATGTATAAAAAGTTACTAAGCATCTCATTTTTTTAATTGCCTATAAATACATCAAAGGAAACATAAAGCAAACCTAATTGAGTCTAGAGAGTGCACATGTTAAGGATTTTATGCCAGATTTCAAAATTGCCTTCCTGAAGAGTTATTTATCCTCAATTGTAGTAGACCTGTATATGATACTGAAAAACGGTGCAGATGTGTGTGTGTGTATATGCATTTTATATATGTATAAATATATATACATTATACATAAATATATGCATTATATATATAAATATATATTTTATATATAAATATACATACATTATATATATTTAAATATATACACATTATATATATAATATAAAACCCTAACAAGTTAATATATAATTTATATATATATATAAAAAATATATGTGTGTGTGTGTGTGTGTGTATATATACTATATATCTATGGTGCCAACTGGTAACTGAGTCAACATCTTCTAGCAGTGTTCTTTAGTCTCACAACAGGAAAACTGAAAGCTATAATTTAGAATTAGGAAGTTGTATGGTGTGTGTGGCCAACTAACTACAGACAAAGAATCTGAGAATGTTGAGCCTTTCAAAATTATCAGAAAAAGACATCTCAGTTGGCATGAGAAAAAATAGAATCCACCTGGGTTTCAATAAATTGGACTTATCTGAAATTGAAACTAACAGAAATTTTCAAATGCCTATGAGAATTTGAGTAGTTTTTAATTTAGTTCCATTCTCGAGGCATATGATATGAATTTAAACTGTTACTTGAAATAAATTTATTTCAAGAAGATATCATCACAGGCCTAATTCTTAAATTCATTCTCTGTATTAGTGTGGGAGGCAGGATAATGCTCCCCTTATCCAAAGATGTCTGGGATCCATGAATATGGTACCTCACAGGTCATAAGGATCTTCATGAAAGGTGAGGGTTGTGTTTCTGTCTTTTTCACTGCTATGAATAAGTGGCCAACAAAGTGCCTGTTATGTAGCCAGTAATCAATAAATATCTATATGTTTAACTAACTAATTAAGACCCACACATTGTTCCCATATACTTTGGCTTGACTCAGGAGGAGAAATTGTCTCACTAGATTTTAGGAGACAAATAGAATACACTGATTAAATTCTGACTTCTAACTAGTTTAAACAATGCAAACAAACCCTTGGAAGACGAGTAATTTCTTATGTAATTAGCTAAATGTAACTGTATGGATGGGGAGGTTGGACCCTACCAATGTAATGCTTGACCTCATTTTATTTGATTAGGCAAATTATGGAACAACAGCATGAAATGCATTACTGTATTAATGTAGCCTCCAAAATGTGCATCTCATTGTAACTGTGGCCTGAGGCCTCTTAATGTTGAACCTGAATGAACAAGTTAAGTAGTTCAAAAGAATGGTCACACATACACACAGCTGTGTTAATTATACTCTTTTGCAGAGGAAAGCTTAACCCTTGTGCTACAATCAGAAAAAGAGAAGGAAATGGAACATTGATCAATTTGGAAAAACGATACAGGTAGATAAACCACTTGCCTGTTGCAGCAATTCCAAAAATGCTTAATTGTGTGACTTGGGAGATGGATGGTGGTAAGGATAGTGCAATACTATGAATGTATTAAAAACCAGTGAATTACACACTTTAAATGCTGACGATGGTAAATTTTATCTTGCATGTATTTTACCACAATAAAAAATTGAAAAAAAAAAATCTGTGAAGCAAAGTACCTGTTATCAGTCCCATGGGAGGGCTCAATAAACACTTCTGCCCATTGCATTTTGGTACTGGAGATGCCAAGGAAAATACAGTGCAGTCAAGTACTGGAGGGAGCAACACTTTACTTACACAGAGGAGAGAGAGGGCAAGGTCAGCTTCAGTAGGGGTGCCAGTCCCCCATGACCGGGGGTCTCTCCCAAGGCACCCTCCTTGGAAGAAGGCAATACGGAAACCCAGGAGACTCACTGGCAGATTGTCCTCAAGTTCATAAGCAGTCTGCCTTCTTCTTCCACCATCCAGAGACTTCCTGTGTTTGCTGCTGTTGTGTTATGTCCGGGGATTTTTGGTTGTAATAGAGAGGACGTGGGAGAAATGGACTACTCAGTCTTGGAACTAGAAGTCTGAATAATCATTTTTTAACTCACTAACAAATACTCATTGAGAGCTTATTATGTGCCAGACAGTCTGCTATTTTATGTTCTCTGTTGTTTTATGCTCTACTTATGTTGCTAAGTGATTAGGACTGAAGGAGGAAGGAAGGATGGAAGGAAGGGAGGGAGGGAGGGAGAGAGGAAACACTACTCATCATTCCAGTCTCAGCAAAAACTTCACTGCTTTTCCTAAAGACTCAGACTAGGTGAGCCCCTGCCCATTACAAGTTCTTACAGCACTTTGTATTTCTCCTTTATGTGACTCATGATCTTGCATCCTCTTGTTTAGTGTCTGTCTCCTTTTGCCAATAAGATTGCTGAGACCAGTGTGTTCTCTCTGCTGTGTCTCATTGCCCAGTTCAGAGACGGGCACAAGGTAGGCACCTGCCAATTGTCATTAATTAAGCCAATGAATGTGTGAATTCCAGGCAATTTCCTCTCTCTCTCAATGGCTTTGTCCTTATTGTTGTTTTTCATCCCTTGTACAGTTGCTGCCTGGTTTCTGACTTTTTGGTTGGTTTTTAGCAACTTTCTCTTGGCATGGTTGGCACTCATCTGGCGTGGGATCAGGGCATGCGCTGGCAGGTGGAGGAGAGTTTTTACACTTCTGGTTACAAAGCGCAGCTAACCTCCTCTCCCCTCAGGGCTCCACCCCAGACGCATCATTTGTGCCATTCTCTGGGGGTATCAGAAAATCATTCTGTTGAAGGTTTGCCATACCTGGCTTCAACCTACAGAGCACTGTTCTTTACCTGCTTTGTGTAGATCAGTTGGTAAAATGGAGTGGAAATACTGATGTGTTAATAGAATAAACACCTAGAACATTTCCTTATCACAAAGCAAAAGAGCAAAATATAAATCTAGTTGTTCAGTTTTCCACTATGAAGTGTTGCTTGACCATATAGTCCTTGGAAATTAAAACTAAGATTCTGAATTAATTACCCTTTCACTGTCTTGGGTTTTCTCTCCTTTCTTGTTCAACATTAACTGCCTCTGAAATTATGTTAAAGCAATGATCTCTATCATAATGTCCTTCAGCTGGCCCTGAAAACAATTTCCTCCAGAAACCTCATTCTTTTTTTCACTCAGGAAGCATCTTCACCTTCTTAACTGCATCATTTTTATGTCGTTTTGTTTTGTTTTGTTTTGTTTACACTTCAAGGATATTACATTTTTATGTGGCTTAACTTACCCGTGACTTAGACTAAAGTAATGTTTTGCAACAAATAGAATGATTTAAAATTATTTTCCTCCCTGAGGAAGGCTGTTAATGTCCACGGGAAATTGTGCGGCAGCAAAATGAGATACCCTCGGTGGTACAGAGTTTATCTAGGGTTGCCCATATAAAACAGGCCTCATTTAGCATTAAATCTCATTTTATGTGATCAGGGTTTATTTTCCAATGGGCCACTCAGGATTCACGCTGTAAGACTTTTTTTTTTTTTTTTTACTGAGTATCCTGAGAAGGCCGTCTCTTCTGCCTTCCCTCCATGCCCTTACACCTCAATTTCACACTAAATTTGCCTGGGTTTTGGCCAAATTGGTGCTGAATATAAAGTGTGCAGCCAGTACATATTTGTTAAATAGAAATAATGAATAATACATGTGGAAGTATTTTGGAAAATTATAAAATGATATATAAGTGCAAGTTATTAATGCTTTCAGGTGATTTGCCTGGTTAGCTTCAAAGATGCTGAGAAATCATTATTTTCAGATGTCGTATGGCTTCACATGAATAATCAGGGATATCTTTAGGATCGTGAAGCACATGGAAGTTCATATTGTGAGTCGTTTTTAGCATCTTTCCCTAGAAAGGCTTATGTGTGTATGTGCACATAGCTATATAGAGTAACAAAAAATATGAGTGACATGAATGCTATTCCTGTTGAATATATAGAATTTAATAATTTTTCCTAAAAACTCAAAGTCTATTGGCGCAGGGCATTAGGCAAAATATGATCCCTTTTATTTCTAACATTTTAGAGTTTATCAATTTTATTGACGTCTTGTTCAAGATTACTACTTGAACAGTATTTGAAGTAGATGTTAGTTCTATTGACTTTGAAATCACTCTCCTTTCTTTACAAGTTTTTTATCCCGTGAAAAAACAATTAACAAGTGGGGAAAGATTGCTGTTTAAGTTCTATGTACTATTACCTTGAATCCATTCATCAGTTTTGGAATGGTCAATACTCAGTATTTCTGCAAATTTTCAGAGAGTCTTATGTTTCATATTAATTTTAGGGATCATTTTGTTTTTCTTGAATTCAGTCAACTACCTTGCGTGACAGAGAACCTGAGTGAGCAGATGACTGAAGTTACGAGCTGGAAGGATTTACACTGCAGGAAGGCATGAAATTTAAAATGGAAAAGCAGGCATCTCCATTCTTAAAAACACAGACACTTCCTCTGCCGTTTTCTCAGCTTATAACCTAACCTCCCATCTCTTTCCTTAGCCCTCCTCTCTCTTCTTTTCTCTCCATTTTATTCCCTCCAGTTTTGGTGGTGGGGGAGGGGGATGTGGAGAATTTCTCCAAGATTTGTCTCATAAAAAGAAATTCAGTTTTGTTCAACCTCTGTTGCAGAACTCAGGTCTGAGATTTACTTCCTGTGGAGGAACTCAGCTGAAGCTTTGAATGTATGACTTGCAAGAGCCCCTCCTCACTGAGTTAAATTCTTAGACAAAGGCTGTCATGCTCTTTTGTTCACTACGAAGAGGAAGAGAGGAAAGGCAGTTTATCTTTCTAGTTACCCAAGCACATAAGCAACTAGAGTACAATTTATCTTAAATTTCCTGGTGTTTCCTTTAATAAGCTCATGATCAACTTGAAATATAGTTTCTCTATATTATTAATCACAGCTCCTTGAAAAATATATAGATGATTTTATGCTTAAACAGATTAAAGGACAGAGGATGTTTCATACTTCACACCTGTCTCCCTGCTTCCATTTTGCCTCCTAAAGTTTACTCTCCATCAGGAAGCGAGAGTCTTTTTTTTTTTTCCCCAGTATAAAGCCGAACATATCACTGTCTTGCTCAAACCCTCCAACACCTGGCTTTCTATTAGGAAGTTAGAGTATAATCTTACCTCCTTCCTTGGCCTTCGAAGCCCTGCTCCCCACCCTCTTCTATCACACATTCTCATCTCTGTCGCCTCTCTGCCTTTCTTCATTCACCTCCTTGTTCTCACCAAGCGCATCTCTGTCTCAGGACCTGGGAATGAGCTCTTCCCTCTGCCTGGAATCCCCATCCCTCAGAGAGACCTTGAGTAACCACCTTAACAATAAATCTTTCTACTCAGTTTTTAGCTCAAACTGCTTCCTTTTCTTCATAGCACATGTGATATGATAAATATATGTATGAATACACACACACACACATATGTATTTGACACTTTCTTGAGAGCATATCTCTAGAAGTCCCATTGCTTACTCTGTTTCTCTACTTGAATATAAAGCAGGGACCTTGTCCCTCTTTGCTACTGTTTCCCCAGGACCAAGAATGTGGCTTTTCAATAAATTATAACATAATGTTCGAATGGAGCTCTTTTGGTCTCAGTTGCAGTAGAAGACTCAAAAGTTCAGAGTAATTTCATAGGGGTGACATCCTAGTGTGCATTATACTAGCCCTTCTGGGCTCGACACGCCGATGCTGTGAACCTGGCTGCATAATCGTAATGCAGGATGCACTGGGGTTTGGTACTAGAACCCCAGTGAATACCAAAAACTGTGGATGCTCAAGTCCGTTATAGCACCCACAGCCCTCCACGTCTGCAGCTCACATCTACGGATTCAACAAATTGTGACAGAGCCCACAGATAAGAAGGGCTGACTGTGCTCACATTAGCCGGTCACCTCTAGCTAATGTGAGAGTAAGGCTAAAGAATTTAGATCCCCAGTGAGACACTTGGGTAGAGGCCAGACCCCAGAGCTATAGGCACAGGAGTGAGAAGCTCCGTAGAGACTGGGGGAGGGGGAAATACTGTAGCCAAATTATTCAAAATAGTACTCTCCGAATCTTTAAAGTAACAGGAAAAAAAAATAGAAGTGTGAAGCAAGAATGACTAGTTCTAACTTTAAACACATGGCATCTGTTTAAAACTAAGAGGGATGTATCTTAATTGAGGTAGTAGAAAATACATGCTCCCATAATTCCCAGGGGATTTGAATTATGACAAGCTCAGAAATATCATGCCCAGACAATGCACAATGATGTGGCACTTGAGGCGAGATGTTGAATTATCCATGATACACCCTTTCCTTTACGGTCTCCCCTCTAAGGTGGCATTGCTTCAGAGTGTCATCCTGATATTACTACTTTCCTGCTTTAGATCTTCCAACACTTGTTGAATGGCTTCTTTCCATCCTGAAGATAATGGTCAAAAATCGTGAACATGGCTTCACACTTTGATTTCTTTCTAAATCATCCTGCTTCGTCTTTTCCCGCTCTTCCTGGCTCTCTCTTCTGTAATTCCTAACTCTCAGTCCTCAAAGACGGCCTCAGTTTCCATTCCCTCTAGGGCATGCTTGTCCGCTGTCTACAACATCCTTCTTCCTCCTCTTTTTGTGTCCTTATCCTTCAAAGTTCCTGCTGCTTCCAGTTTTCCCCCGAAGCCCTAGACCTTCGCACTTAAACGTTCAAAGTGCTCATCCCACTGGTTACCTGTTTACTTAAGGTGTTCTTTCTCTCCGCTGTAAGACAAACTTAACGTTTTCCTTCCCACTGCCCTGCTGGCCACACGTCGCTGAGCCCTCAATTGGCATTCGGTAGTTAGTTGTTGAATTTTCCGTCGTAGGATGTATGTTCTGATGTGACATCACACATGGAACTAAACAGTGCAATTCAGACTATATATATATACACATATATATATAGGTATGAGCGGTATGATTGAAATCGATGCGCTTTGTAAACACAAAGTGTGCCGTGTGTGAATCCCATGACTTAGGACAAAATAGTTAACACAATAGTTTAAAAAATGTTTATAACGTTCTTTTTGAAATGTCTGTTGCTAATGCTAGCATTCGAATATCAGATTATTTTTGTTGTCCGTAGTGATCTCTCGTTATCTTCTAAGCTGATTTTCAGTATGACAGCAGAAAGTATTAAAGGGAACTAAATACAGGGTAACTTCTGGGCTTATGCGGATAGAACAGGTAACTGTTCCAGAGGCAACAAAGAACTGCCCGTGTGCTTCTCAACCTTGTGCGAGGTTTATCATCCGGCTGGAATATTCCAAGAATTTATCCCCTGGCATTTTTCTTTTTATGAGAGAAATCTCAAGTAAAATATAAAGCAGTAGAATGAGGAGAAGTGGGATTCCTCCAAAAACAAGACCACTTGTGTGATGACAAGATCTAAATAATTTTGGGCAAAGACCTAATATAGGAAGTTAAACTCAACTTATGTATTTCCTTATGGTATCATATACAAGGGAAATATTTAATGGAAGGAAAATTAGTATAATCTTTCTGGTAGGCTGGATAATGGCCTCCCAAGATGCCCATGGCCTAATCCCCAGGCTGTAATTGTTACCTCATGTGGCAAAAGGTGCTCTGCAGATGTGGCTGTGTTTAGGATTTTGAGATGAGGAAGTTACCTGGGATTATCCAGGTGAGTCCAATGTAATCACAGCAGTCTTGTAAAGAGGAAGGAGATCAGAGACAAAAGGGGATGTGATGATTGAAGCTGAGGTTGGAGTGATACACTTTAAAGATGGAAGAAGGGACCACAAGCCAAGGAATACAGACAGCCACTGGAAGCTGAAAAAGGCAGGGAGACAAATTCTCCTTTCAGCACCTCCCACAGAAACTAACCCTGCTCAAACCTTCATTTTTAGTTCAATGAAACTGATTTTGGAATTCTGACCTCCAGCGCCATCAGAGAATGAATGTGTTAAGCCATTAAATCTGTGGTAATTTGTTACAGCAGCAATAGAAAACTAACACAAGCCTCTCTTCTCGATTTAATTGATAATAAAAGTGACTTTTTGAAAGCTAGAAGAAATAAACATATGCAGCAATGACCCTGGGTTGAGAATTATTGGATCGATTTTTGAAGGGGTTGAGGGAAATATTTTTAAAAGAAGTATTTTACTTCCATTTTTACCACGATTTTAAAGGAATAATTTGAGGAGTATACTATTGTTATTCTATCAGCTCAATAGATTTAATAATTCTGAAATCACTTGTGAATTGGCCTTTATCATTTTGAATTAGAATTTTAAAAATCATTGCTATAAATACATCATTTCAGTGCTTTCTGGCAGTGACAGGAACACAGAGATGCTGAGCACCATTAATGCTATTGTCGTAATTTTCTTTTTTTAGCTTTGTGTCCTATTATTCTAATCATATCAACATCCTTTAAAATGAGACAAAGTACACTGAATATTCCAGGTTATCATTCAGTCTTTGAGATCCTTTATAAACATTATTCTAAAACCCTTCAAACTTTCTGTAATCTCTAGTCCCCTTGGGAAGAGTCCCAAGATGTTAATTACAGAAGCCCTGAAAATTTCTCCCAATTTTTTAAACATTAAGAATTTGTTGAAGATTTTTTACACTTGAGCATATTGTTTGAAATATAATCTTTCTTCCCATGTGACAGCCTCACACAAAGTATTTAAAGAAGATGAAGGTCTGTCATTGCTCTGTTTAATTAAGAGAGGCTTTTAGAATTAGAGGATGTTAAAAAAGAACTCAGAAGAAAACTTAGTGTGATAATGATAATCATCTCATTTTACATCAGCATTTCACCCAGTAAAAATTCTATTTACAGGTGTCATCTGCTAGAACTAGTAATCTTATTTCATAATGTGAGTTTTTCTTCCCCTAGTTACTTGGGCAAATCAGATGGTGGAGTACAAAAGTTCAAAAGCATGCCTAGAGGTTTAGAATTCCTTCTAATTTAGCATATGATGTAACAATTTCCTTTTCCTGTGACTTTGAAAGCTCTCAGTTCCTTTCTTTTAGCAACTAAATTGTTTAAAATCACCGTGCCTTTTAGCTCACAAAGGCAACGCATTTATTTTTTGGTTAGTCTACATTCTAGAAAATTAACTCAGTGTCTTTAACCAAATCTAAAATGCACATTTTAATAATTTTTACAACTTATTTTGGGTTATCCATTGACACTTATAATCTTGAAAATATAATTCACCCAAGGTACAAATAACTTTACAGTAATTAGAAGACAATGTCAAGGGTCTATATTTTTTAAACTCTCACTTTCATAGTTATCTTTTACAATATGACAATGGTGACTTTGGAAAAGTCAGCAATTCTAACACAGTACCTATCCTAAACTGTGTTCAAATTACTCAATAAAATGTTTTCCAATGAATACTTGCTATGGGAAACATACGCATAGTTATTGTCAATTAAGTTCCCCCAGCCCCCAATTTTGACTTAGAAGAGAAGAGTTCAACGATTTAACTGTCTGTAGGGTACAAAGTACCTCACTCACTAAAACTGGTGGCATAAACAGCTCGTAACAATTTCTGTATATCTTTATATATGCCTTTGAGACACTTACTAAGACTGTAAAGTCTGAGTGAAATACATGGATAAACTTTCCAGTATTTTACTCATCTTTTGAGAGGTTTCATTAGATATAAACTTTATTATCAGTTGCCTCTTCAACAAATTATAGTTATAAGAAATTAACTGAGAAATTACTCTATCATGGCTAATTATCAAATTATGTACTATGGTTCAATGTCTTTCTTGTAACTAAAAGGCGGTTTACAGAGCTAATATTACCATGCTCTACGAATAAAGCCAGTCATTAAATATATGAGATGCATAAATACCAAAGCCTCCAATATGACTATATTCACAAAAATGTTGTCAGAGCTGGAAGGAACTTGAGATACCTCCAGCCCACCCATCTCCAGTCTATGGTTGAGGAGCTGATCTGTTCAATTTCAGCAAGCTGGTTGTGGCTATGTCTAAGGTCGAGGCTCTCTACCATCAGATTCTTAAACTAAGACAATTTGAAGTGCCTTACTCTGAGTCAACCTCCATCTCTCTGTGTCTGTCTCTCTTTCACACACACACACACACACACACCCCTTAATATAGCTCTTGCAAAGCAATCTGAACAAGCACATTTTAATATAAATTTTCATGTTATACTGTGTACTTGCTTATCAGCATTTCTTTTGGCAGAAGAGCACAAAAATAAAGTGTTAAAAAAAACTAGCACAGGGCTTGCTTCATTATGAGCGAAATTTTTCTTTCTTTTGTCAAATTGACTGAATTAGACCCTAGTGAGGGTAGAAATATACCAAAATTAAAGTGTTCTCAGAAATAAGCCATAGAGATTCACTCAGTGAACTAGTAATCTAACTCTGAGACTACAATACATGGCTGCACCCACTTCATACCTGCAGACAGACAACATTCTCCAGCCTTACCAGCCTGTTTCTTTCCTTAAAACATACAACAGATGTTCCAGTTATTCTAGGAGTATATATTTTCTTTCCTGTTAAGATAAAGAATGTATATATGTGCCTCCTGTGCACATACACCCACCAAAACTTTCCAGTAGCAATAAAACACTAATAAACTTCCTACAGTAATGTGATGCTGTACAAAATCTAGCAAAAGTTAACCACAAGGTTTCATGATGAAGGAGGAAGTTACAATGTTTACAATATTTGTAAATGTGACCTGGTTATATTTTGCCTTCTTAAAATCAAAAAGAAAGGTATATAAGCTGATCAATCAAAAAATATATTAGACACCTTCTTGGCGGTAATATAAACTGTTTTGATTTATAAAAAAATAAACTAATAAATTGCCTCTGAGCAGTAAATAATGGTCAGTGCTATTTAGATAATAAAGTTAAGTTCACGGAGATACCCAGATCTTGTATTCAGTAAGGATTTATTAGAAAAACAAATATTGAATAATTTATGATTTAGAGTAAAATTCAGGAAAAACAGAAGCAATTTCTTCCCTAACAATTTAAAATATAGGAGGTTTAAACCTTACGTACTTCTGCCAAAATAGTAATAATCCATAGATGACAGATGCTGCTCCCTACTTAATGGAAGGCCTCAAATTTTACTCTGCATCTCATTGGGAAGGAAATACAAAAATTTAAAATAGAATTAACTTGGGGAAAGGCATCAGTGCTGCAACTCTTAGCACCAAATGTTTTTTCTTGGAGCACCAAATGCTTTAAGGAAAACATTCCAAGTATCAAAGTTTTCAGATAGATAAATATTTATGGATCAAATCCATAAAGAACAGACATTGTTATGAAATATATATAGATGCCTTCAAAACTTTCTTTCCAGGCAGAGTAGACACATAAGTTAGGAGTCATTTCCCACTTAATTGTTTTTGCAACCTTATGCGACACAAATGGATTATGGATAAAGACTTAACTCGTTTATTCAGAGGAAGTAGATCTTGACTGACATTATGTCCAAAAAATTAAACAGGGACTGTTTCTCTCTATAAAATATAAAATATGATTAAACTTATAGAAATGGTTTTATTTTACCCTTCTATTTGCCTGTTTGAAAGGTGTGGATGTTTAGACCTTTGATGAGAAAAGAGAACTCTTCAAAGCAAATTCTTCTCTATTTGTTAGTTAGCATAATCAGAGAAAATCGTAGCATAGATCTGGTTCGTATCTTGAAGAGCAATAAAATTCCACCTGTCTTTGAACTTTATGAATGGTACTTTTTTAGTCTGCAT
The DNA here is from genome assembly GCF_036321535.1 of Camelus dromedarius. NCBI lineage: Eukaryota > Metazoa > Chordata > Mammalia > Artiodactyla > Camelidae > Camelus > Camelus dromedarius. The sequence continues at coordinate 76,740,686 of NC_087436.1, forward strand.
AAAGACCATTACCTCTCTCTCTTCACTGAGAGCTCTTCATAGTGGGGTTAGAACTGGCAATCCATTTTCATTACAATCTATGGAAATCTATTTTGCCATTTAAGGGCAGAGGTCTACTGACATTGCTCATGTAACAAAACAAAAGTGTCATACCAATGCCATATGATACTAGGCCGATTCAAAGTAACGGCCAAATAAACAAGCCTTAGCTTCTGTAGTATCCTTGATGCTCTTAAATACCGTGTAGGGGTTTGTGGTGATGAGAAATGAGGTGCTAACTTAAGAAAACAGCAGTAGGCCCGGCCCCAGATGCAGTGTAGAACCAAGGTCTGCGAGAACTCAATGGATACATACCCGGCTCCCAAGTCACACTTGTACATGTGCATAATCACTACCAACAGGATCAGATGTGAACATAAGGGACATTTCTGTCCCTGAAACTAAGCAAGACAATTATATATTCAACCAAACCAAACGAGGCTTGAGTTTATGTAGGCTGAAAGAAAACGGTAGCAGAGGCACAGGTAAAATTTTATTTATGAATACACAGACACATGACGTTGGATCCAGCCAGCCAGTGACATAAATAAACTTGAGCAAAAGATTCAAGCTAGAGGATATATATGTATACCTATCTATCTATCTATCTATCTATCTGTCTGTCTATCTATCTGTCTATCTATCTATAAAAATGTGTGTGTGTGTGTGTGTGTGTGTGTGTGTGTAAAGCTTCTTGGAGCAGTGCCACAAATCTGGACACCAACCATCAGAATCACTCCTGTCCTTTGAAATTTCCCTTAAGAGCACAATGCGGGTAATTATACTGGGATGCTCCAAATCGCTGTTTCCAACTTGTGCACTCACATGCCCGCCAAACATGAAATGTTCGCCTTCTCCCTTCCAACGTGATGGTTGTTGAACTTATTTTTAGTGTCATTTGATAAGCCTTTGTGCTCGCAGAGAGACATCCCACTGACCCAGCCACTGGTCATTGTCTATACCAGTTCACATCAAACAGGCGCGCTTTGTCAGGTTTCCAGTCGAATATCCATTTCGCATCTGAAGTACAGTATCGAAAGTGACTAGATCATTTGAGCTTTTTTCTTCAGCTGCTGCCTTCTTCCTCCCCCACAGTGTTTCCGCTCACGCTAACATAATTTGGCATCCTCGACGTGACACGATGGTGGTGTTTCTAAAAAATATTATAATACATACATTTTCGATGCTTTGTGGTGGTCGACCCTCCTGAAAATTTAATTGATGAATTGATGAGAAGTCTTTTTTCTTTCCTCTACTGAATCACAACCAAGGTAGAGTGCCCCTCAAAATCCAAGTAATGCGCATACAGTAATAGGTCACTCAATGTCAAAAGGCATAAAAAAGATGAGCAAAATCTTCACAGGCTGCTGCTTGCTGTTGCCTTTAATTATATTAATTAAACTTTGAAATTTTCATGCAAAGAGAGTTGCTGGCTTGTGACGCTGAAGAGCCCTTGGAGACTGGAGGAAGAAAAAACCCTGAGCGGAAGCTTTGTGGTTACTGCTTCCTTTAAATTAAAAGCAAAACAAACTCGTAGGTGTGTTTACAGATATTAATGCTTTATGCACTACTAAGCCCTAAACATAGAAAGAGGGTAAATCTGCCGATCGACCATGATTTGACAAGTCCTCAAATCACGAGTCCCTTAAACTCCACTCAAGATCTCTGGTTAAAGGCTGTCTTCCCGTGGAATAACGCTCTATTAATTTTCTTCTTTTCCCAAGTGCATAATGAAAGAAAGGTGTCTTCAAAAACTAGAGGGCAAAATCTTGCTTGCTACCAATACCTTGAGGCATCCTGTCTACATTTTGTCATGCGTGTGCACTTTTCAGTGTTAGAATGACGAGATTTTCCAGTCAGAAGGTTCCCGTAGGCACACTGTGATAGGGGACCTGGAAGGAGTCTGTGCTCTGACACAGCTATCAGGCAGTGGATGCCTTTATTTGCTTAGCCTGGTGGGATATTTCATACTCTGCCTGTGGCTAACAACCTTGCTATGTAAAAACACAAGTGCCATGGTTCCGTGTAAAACACTCTTTTCTCCATTAAAGATCCACCACGGCCAGTTGTTTTATGGTCTCCATTCTGATATCATCTTCATGCTTTTGTTACTGCTTTTCCCTCCTCCACACATTCAAATGGACTTTCTTGTGTAAACCGCAGCGTGTAGGTTACAGTTCCTCTTTATTTTCAATGTCCTGAATCATGAGTTACCCCTAGGTTTCATCAACGCCGGGTAGATGGCAGAACAAACGTTTGAAAATGTTTGGTGCAAGCAAAGCAAAAGGCAGAGAAAATATTTCCTGACTGACAGGAGTAAAGCTGCTCTTCCAAAAACTTCTGAAATGCACTTTTTTTTCGTTTGGTTGGAAATTGGCATTGTGAAGATTTACATCTTCGTACCTCCCGGTCTCCCTGCTTTCCTTTTACTGAGACGGAACTCGGGAGAAGTTTATGCACCGGCCCTAGGAAAGAAACAAATCCTTATTGAAATACTGATGTAATTATATATATATAAAAGCATAAGAACACTTACTTTCCTACTAGAATATAATAAATGATTACCCGAGGTAAGGTCAATGTTCAGATGAGACTTGAAGTTCTAAGTATTTTTTTCCTTGGGTCAAAGAATGATGGTTCATTCAGATCTTTTCCACAGAACATTCATGTACACAATGGTATGGTAAAATTAGAGTTAAAAAAACACTATGGAAAACAGAACTATTTAAAGTACAGCACTACAACAGTGGAAAAAGAGAGAACATGGAGAAAATAGAAGAGAGATCTAAAGAGGAAAAGATAGAAAAGGAATAATCAAGAAAAAAAGAAACTACTGGCCAAAGGACACTTTTATTCAGTATTCTACTAGGCATCTTAATCCCAGGGCATTATTTCATGCTAACTGCTACCAACCACTTACCAGAATATTCTAAAATCAAGGCAACACACCCTGGTTGCAAGACGCTGTGGCTAAGTGTTTGTGGCCCTCCGACTACTATTCGGTACCATCTTAAAAAACCCATCAATGTAATGCTAATTATATTTAAGATCAAGAACGTTTGGGCTGCCACTGATAAACATGGCAAGCAGTCTATGCCAGAACATAGCAAAAGCAGAGCAATTGTTACTTGCAGGAAATGGGATATGACAAGGTTTACAGGTCTGTTATATCCTCATGTTTATAATGTCTATACAATAAAGGTATGTTATCTAAGTAACAAGTAAACAATATAAAATAGCTTGAGCATAAAACTCATCAATTAATAGTATAGAAAAGAAAATATTAGTAATAGTGATTATTTTTCTGAGAGTATTTCACTTTAATGACAAATAATACAAGTTCTGAAAATTTTTTTAAAGTTAATTGAATGGCTTAATAAGAAACAATTCAATGTAACCTAAATATACAGAAATACACATAGAGACATAATTTTAACACTTTATATAGAGGTTAATACTCATTATCAGGTAATAGGACTATATAGTCCATAAAATAAACCACTAAAATTGTAAGATACTACAAATAGATGAACACAAGGTTTCTGATAGCAAAAGTTAGAATAAATGTGTAATATTATGCTTATGTTATATTTTACAAAATAATTCAATAACTTTGATTCAGGTGGCATAAATATTTAAAGGATAATGTAACATGTAATATTATGTTATAAATAATAATTATTACTATTAAGAAATAACATTTTCTCTATATTTTTGAATTTTTAATTAAATATTTTTAAAAATAATTTTCTTGACTTAAAATTATGCTCTAATCTGAATTATGGGTAAAATCAAAATATATTTTTGTTGTGATGCTTTAGGTAAACACTCACATTATTTATTTAATTAGGCAATCATAACAACCAATTTGAATTTGGTATCACGCCATATAAGTCAGTAGGTCATAAATTTCAACAATAACAACATATAGTCAATATAAAATTGAAATAAATTAGTATCTTAGGACTGCATTAGTTTAAAAATGAACTATGAATGTATTCCATTCTTTTGCCTTGGGAATATAGAATTCCTTGGATGCAATGAAGTAATTGTTACATTTATTGATTTTTTTATAACATAATAGATTAGGAGTAAAATTTCTTAAATATTAAAAAAAATTAAGGCTAGGCAGAACAAATATAATTTAATTACTGACTTTAGATTCTAGTCAAATACATTTAAAGTACATTAATTTCAAAACTGTGATAAATCAGATAATGACTGATGAGGTTATAGTTTACCTTCTCAATATGTTAAACAATCAGTTAGGCAAATTAACTATAAACAAGATTACTATTGGCATGTTGACCAACTTAAACTGTAGCATATTAGAAGGGCATTTAAATATTAATAATTGACATCATTGTATTATGATCTTGTTATGATATTTTGTTTGCCTAATAAAAATTATGGCTTAAAAAGAGTAAAACTGCCTACCTTTTAAAGCGTACTATCATATGCAGCTTACATCAAACAAACTACCTAACTAGTGATCTCCTGTAGCAAGAAAAGAACTCTCAAGCATTACTAGTGAAAGTATAAACTGGCAAAAACTGTATAATAAGCAACACATGTAATAATAGTTTTTAAAAGCTTATATTCCTTAATTTAGTCATTTCATGTTGAGGATCCAGCCCAATAAAATATCTAGACAAAAGTTTCAAAATATTTACCATGGGATTTTTTATAATATGAAAAATATAATCAGTCAACTTATATTTATTTCTGTCTGACAATCAGAGAATAACTAAATAAATTATGATTCACCTATGTAACTAAATATTATGTAGCCACTAAAATAGAAAAAATTAAAAAAATTTAAAGATGAAGGGAAATGATAATAAGACATAGGGAAATGCCAACTTGTATATGGACATAACTATAATTATGCAATATATATCTAAAGAGTAAAAGACAAGATGAACAGACTGCACGAACATGCTATGAGTAGTAGAACTGCATATGATTTCTTACATTCTATTTTATACCTTTTCTGTATATTCATATATTTGATGGTTTGAAAAAGTAGTTTTCAAATAGTAAATTCAATCAGCAAAATATAGTTATATGTTTAAACGTCAGCCCATGAACCTGCTGACTACTCACTCTTAGGAATCGCCACCAACTACCAACTATGCCAAAATTTTTCAGCATTCAGTGTTCCCAAAGGTCAACTCATTTACTCATCTCTAGGTTTTTACAGTTACTACCCTGGTGAACCCATGTGAACACAGCTCTACTCAAGAGTGCATGGGTGTGGCAGAAGCCAATGATGAATAAGTGTGATAATTCACAGTCAGCATTTTCATTCTAAGAGTTTTCATAAAATGCCTTTTCAAGCATTAGTCCAGGTCACAATCAGCAGTCTATTTTAAAAAACGTTTGTGTGTGTGTGTGTGCACACATGGCCTGCCTCAAGTCCTGTGTACACTGGAGTCCATTATATTTAAATAAGAATATAAGGGGAGCTCTTTAATTTTCATACAACATCAGACTTTCTAAAGACACACATAGTATCTCGGGTGTGTGTATATATATATATATACACACACATGTATCTCCATTCCATCAATAGAGTATTTATACCTCAGGCACTTATCAATAAAAATTCTGGAATCCTTTCTCCCCAGATCAGTTAGCAAAACTATCTTTGAGAGTGAGGTCCTAAGTGAAATGCCAGCCATCAGTTTCTGTAGGTCAGTGCATTTTTTATACCGCAGTCCATGAAGTCCTGTGGGTTCTACGAGATGCGTCAGGAATGGAATGCTGCACGAGAATGGAGCAAGGAGGCCACTGCAAGCCTCTCAATCCTAATCCAACCCAAGGAGCTGAACTCTCACCTACCCTTTAAAATTGCAATTCAGTATAAGATTTTGTTTTTGTTTACACTAAAAACGTAGTTTGATAACTATTACTCAAGCTATTCATACCTATGTTAAGTCTGGTCGCCAGTAAACTATCATTATATCTGGGCTTGGTTTCTTTACCTCTCTTTAGAAATGCCTCCCTAAACAAATCTAGGACATTTCAGTATTATCCCTTCATATTGAGCCCACATAAATTTTGGTCATATAGAGAGAATTCTGCATTTTGGGAAGTTGCTGTTGAGGATGCTGATATGAAGGGAGTAATTCTTGGAGTTCAGAGCTAGCTAGGAAAAAACTTGTCACTTCTGGTAAGCTCACGTGCTTCTCCTATTAAATAATGACAATTACATAACTCAGCCTTTCTCTTTGTGCCTTGACTTTCAAAAAGCTCAGGTTTACATCATGCCCTAAAAGCACTGCTACCTTTAGTGTACATTTTCTGGTATAGCTATATCTTAACTTTGGCCTATGATTATTTCTTAATTTATTCTGAAGTTTTATATATATAGTTTTCTCAATTTTTTTTAGAAGTAGATTAGAGATAAGTAAATGTAAATTAATATGTTTCTGTCTTAATTTTCTTAATCATAAAGACTCCATATTCATCAGAACCTTTAAAATTCTCCAATAAATATATTAACCTCAACATCTATCTACCTTATACAAAAGATCCCAACATGTCTAACTCTCTTCTTCCTTGCCTTTTCTTATTCTGGTAGAACTTACTGAACTACTGTGCAGAAAGCTGATGTCAAATGATTATTCCTTTGATTTTAATCTTCACTAAGTTAACATAGATAATATGAATTTGAAATTTATACACACAAGCATGCTGAAACTATGTTATTCCAAAAAAAAAAAAAATCCTGAAAGTTCTTCTGTAGGAATAAATCCCCTAGTTCTAAAGACTAAAAGCTTAAATTCATTTTCTTTGACTGCTAGGAAAAATAAGCATAATACGATTCTTTATAAACTAGAAATGTTTTTATATCCCAATTCATCTCTTACAGCAGAGCTCTGTGCAGAAGTTTTATTCCATTACCCACTTTCTCTCAGTATAGGAAGAAACAGGATGTACCCAAAATAAATCACCAGTAGAACTCTGGTCATAACAAAAGCTAAACTCACAATTAGAATCTGTCAACTTCAACTTTGCTTAAGTGATTTTCAGGCAACATCAAGTATCTGTTAGAGTAAGAAGTTCACTGATGTTTCATTATTGGCAATTCCTTCTCTTGGGTCTCATAATAAGTAGGAGTGGAAAGTTGATGCTCAGAATAAAAATGTCCACTGCTTTGTTACTGTTCTGCAATTAACTAAACCAGGACATAAAAATAAGACAACAGTAGGAACTAATATATTTGCCGTTGGTTAAGTATACAGACTCCAACTCTGTTGCAATATTTGAAAACTGATTTCACCCACTGATTTTCACCGTGACCAGCAAGAGCAGCATTAACCAGAGCAAATGCCACATTTCCCATCTCTTGAGCATTAAAATTCTGCTGGCATTAACACCTGTGAGCTCCTTTACTAGCTATCTGCACAGGGTATATTTCACTGCTATAACCGTTATAGCATTACGCTCACCTCATAAATATCCATTGACAAGCTGAAGCATACAACTGCACTTTAGTTTAGACTTTTCAAACACAGATAGCTGAGTTATTTATACCTCTACTCCAAACAAGAGTTTACTAAACCTTCTTGCTTTGTGCAACAGTAAACAAGTGATTCAAATTTTAAATTGTACTCAAAGCACAGATAAACAAAGGAACAGACACACAAGACAATTCAAGAGGTTCAGGAAATCACAAATATCAGGAAAAATGCTGACTTGAGAACACAATAGGCTTTTTGAGTGAAGATTTCCTGTAGCAACTGGATGTACAGAGTGAAGAGTAGGCATCTACTATTCTCTCTCTCTCTCTGAAGGTCAGAACTTCCTGAAAGGTTTACTTCATTTTTTTGTTTAGTAAAAGGGCAAGTTACTGGTCCTTACATATTTAATATTAATAATATAATAAGACCACATTCAACTATCAGCAATATATATATACACACAGCATACATATATACATACACATACACTCATAACGAGAGAGAAAGACAAAGAGAGATATATATACACACATATATAATAAATAAAATAAGCTGTGTTATCTTCTACTTTAAATAAAACTGAATGATTTTGAGCTGAAATATAAGTTTCATATACTTTTTTCTAATGGAAGCTCAATCTATAAATGTCCCATTTTACAGCAGAGACAACACACCACATGGATGTTCAGTTGATGTCGTGAAGGGAAGTACTGAGTTTGCCTGATAAATTCATCTCCAAAATTTTTTCTCTTCATTCTGTTATGGCATCTGCAAAATTCTAGTGACTCTACACATACTGTTAACATTTAATTTGCAAATATCTATGTATCTTTATTTTTCTTGAGAGTCAGGCACACAGTTTGCAGTTAATGAAACATTTAACCCATACCTCATAATAGTAAGATATGATGGCTAAAATAGCGTTCACTAAGAGCAAGGCAGAACCCTGCCAAAATTTGGAGACATAGCAAGAAAGCAAAGAGAGATCCCCACATAGTACATGACATTGTCTGTAAAAGCAAAGCAGTAGTCAACCGAAAGCTAGGGAGAAAAGCAGGAGAGTGCTGAAATAATTCCCTTTTCAAAGACACCTAGGGCCTTCCTAAGGGAAAGGAAGCAGCCCACTGACGGTTGAAAGTTTGGGGAATGGGAAGAGGAATAAGAAAAATAGGCCTGAGGGGCCCAGAGCCTTTTGGAAACACATGGCAGTAGCCTGCTGAAACCTGAGTGCAGAACTGAGAAAGATCCCTCCGAGGCTCATGGGGCCTTCGAGAGTGCGAGGAATAGGGCCAGTCAAAGGCTGCAGGCAGAGAATCAATACGTGAACAGGCCTCTCCAGGTACAGAAAGTAGCAGCTGGTGGAGACAGAGGACGTATGGTCTCGGCAGCTGGAGAGCAAAGAGAACTCCACTGCAACCCCAGAAGCTCACAGGTGAGCTAGAGTGAGAGAGAGGGAGGGAAAGGGAAAGCGAAAGGGAAAGACAGAGAGCTCTGCTAAAGGGAAACCCCTGACCCTGTCCTCAAAATTTTGGAAGCCAGCAGTGAACTAAAAATAACTAAGATGGCAACAAACCAAGACCCTGCTCAACCACAGATTAGCAACATGACAGTGGAAGTATATATATGTTTCTAGAGGTAAATATTATCTAGGTTATTCTATTTTTATGACAGTGTCCAGCATAAAATTACAAATTATGGTACACACAAAGAAGCAGGACAATATGACCATAATCAATGGGAATACAGTTAATATAGGCAAATCTACAGCTAACAGACAAGGGCTTTAAAGTAACTACAATAAAAATATTAAAAGTTCTAATGAGAAAGGTGGATTTTAGCAGGAATATGGAAACTCTCATTAAGAACAAAATGGAAAAACTAGAGACAAAAATTGTACTATCAGATATAAAGAACATTTTGATTTATATAAAAATAGACAGGACATACAAGAAGAAAAACTCACTGAACCTGAAGGTAGGATTATAGAAATTGCTCAAATTGAAAAACAAAGAGAAAAAAATAACTAAAGAGAATCTGAGACCAGTGGGACAATATATATCTAATGGTCCGTCACATGAGTAATTGGTGTCCCAGTAGAGAGAAGAAAGAGAGGGGAAGAAAGATTTGAAAAAAAAAAATAATGGTTAAGAATTTCCTAGACTTGATGAAAGGCATAAACCTTCAAATCAAAGAAAATTTGTGACCTTTAAGCAGGATAAACATATGGAAAACCTTATCAAGAACATATAATAAAACTTATGAAAACCAGAGAATATCATAAGAGTATACCTGCTTTGTCCCTCATTATCCTTTAGCCCAAGACATCCTATGCAGAGAAAACAGCTCTAAGCATGACAGCCAACTTTTTACCAGAAACAATGTAAAACACAAGACAGTGGAACTCTCAAAAATGCTGTATGGGGACGAAAAGAGTCAACCTAAATTTCCATATCCTGAGAAAATACCACTCAAGAATGTAAGGAAAATAGACATATTAAGACAAGCAAAAGCTAGAACACTCCCTTACACCATATACAAAAATCAACTCAAAATGGATGAAAGACTTAAACATAAGACAAGATACAATAAACCTCCTAGAGGAAAACATAGGCAAAACATTATCTGACATACATTTAAAAAATTTTCTCCTAGAAGAAATAAAAGCAAGAATAAACAAATGGGACCTAATGAAACTTACAAGCTTCTGCACAGCAAAGGAAACCAGAAATAAAACAAGAAGAAAACCTATGGAATGGGAGAAAATTTTTGCAAGTGAAACCGACAAAGGCTTGATCTCCAGAATATATAAGCAGCTCATACGACTCAATAAGAAAAAAATAAACAACCCAATCCAAAAATGGGCAGAAGACCTAAACAAGCAATTCTCCAAGGAAGACATACAAATGAGCAAAAAGCACATGAAAAAATGCTCAATATCACTAATTATCAGAGAAATGCAAATCAAAACTACAATGAGGTATCACCTCACACCAGTCAGAATGGCCGTCATTCAAAAATCCACAAATGACAAATGCTGGAGAGGCTGTGGAGAAAGGGGAACCCTCCTACACTGCTGGTGGGAATGCAGTTTGGTGCAGCCACTATGGAAAACAGTGTGGAGATTCCTCAAAAGACTAGGAATAGACTTACCATATGACCCAGGAATCCCACTCCTGGGCTTGTATCCAGAAGGAAATCTACTTCAGGATGACACCTGCACCCCAATGTTCATAGCAGCACTATTTACAATAGCCAAAACATGGAAACACCATCAACAGGTGACTGGATAAAGAAGAAGTGGTATATTTATACAATGGAATACTACTCAGCCATAAAAACCGACAACATAATGCCATTTACAGCAACATGGAGGCTCCTGGAGAATGTCATTCTAAGTGAAGTAAGCCAGAAAGAGAAAGAAAAATACCATATGAGATCACTCATATGTGGAATCTAAAAAACAAAAACAAAAACAAACAAACAAAAACAAAGCGTAAATAAAGGACAGAAATAGACTCACAGACAGAGAATACAGACTTGTGGTTACCAGGGGGGTGGAGGGTGGGAAGGGATAGACTGGGATTTCAAAATTGTAGAATAGACTACACTGTATAGCACAGGGAAATATACACAAAATATTATGATAACTCACAGAGAAAAAAATGTGACAATGAGTGTGTATATGTCCATGAATAACTGAAAAATTGTGCTGAACACTGGAATTTGACACAACATTGTAAAATGATTATAAATCAATAAAAAATGTTAAAAAAAAGAATCATTCCTTTAATGTTAAAAAAAAAAAAAAAAGACAAGCAAAACCTGACATAATTTATCTGCAACAGACTTCAACAACCACGAGTGCTAAATGAAATTCTTGAAACTGGAGGAAAAGACACTATATGGAAGTCTAGGTGTGCAGGAAGAAATAAAAAGAAACAGGAGTAAACATATGCACAAACACAGAATCTAAATACATAAAATAAATAAAATTTCTTTATGACTATTGATTACTTAGCACTAAACTAATAATATCGTATTATTAAATTCATAACTTTTCTAGAAGTACCATATATGACAATAGGAGCACATAGAGATAGAGGGGGAAATGGAAATTAGGCCACAGTAGTGTTTATATATTATTTTTAACTAGTATACTATTATTTGATTGTAGATTGTGAGAAGTTAAAGAAGCTTTATCTCTAAAGCAACCACTGAAAAACAGCAGAGAGATACAGCTTTAAAAGAAAATAAGGAGATGGAATGGATTACAAAAAAAATTATATTAATCCAAAAGAAGGCAAAAAAAAAAAAAAAAAGAAAGAAACAGATGAACAAAGAATGGGTAGGACAAATAGAAATAATATAGTAGACACAAGAACTGGAAATAAACTGAAACAAATAAACTGGATACATAACCAAATTTACATAAGAAATGATTTCAAGTAACTTAACACAGTATTTTGCTTGTATAGCAATAACAGAATATAATCCAGGGATAAACAGACCAGCAAAAAGTTTATTTCATTCATTAGCCTTAATTTTACTAATACCCATTTCATTATTAATTTGCAGATATATATATCTAAATATATATATAAAAAAAATAGGATAGAGCAAATAAGTATTTTAATATTGGTAAGGCCAAGATTTTTCATGTAAGAGAAAAGAGGTACAAAGTATATATTCAAAAATATTAAGTAACATCTTTTAATGCTAAATTAGAATTGAAACTATACCATTAACTCATGATTTTTTAAAACTGTTGAGTTTCCTAGCTCCACCTGCTGAAAATGCTGAGAAGCAATGAAAACCCAATAACAATTAGCACCCTTAGTATCCAAATATGTTCTCTAAATACCATAATCTATCTAAAACATCTAAGGCTCCTTGGAGTTGAATGGTTCACTCCAGTTTTGAAATAGAAAAAGTAAAAGATGTGTCTGAGACATACTGTGCCCAAACTAAAGAAATTTATCAAAGACTAATGTAAGCCATGTCAAAAATATAAAATAATCACTATGATGAATCAGGCTTTTATAACATGGTTTCTCTGATCTATCTTGGCATCACAAACAGAACAGTTGATGTGATGCATTACAAAGTGCACAGCACCACTTGCGAATAATCTATGCCAAAAGAAAAGGGTGACTCTCAATCAGAAAGGGGGTACAGAATGTCAGTATATATGAGCATGTGTGTTGGGGACCAGTGCTGGAGGAGTTGTAATATCATAGAGATTTTCAGGTGGCACTTGAGCAGAGATTCTAAGGAAGTCAGTGAAACTTCCTATGGGGAAGAATAATTCTAGTAGAGAAAATAACAAATTCAAAGGCCCTGGGGTGAAAATGTCTTTGGCATATCTGTAGAAAAGTAAGATCGCATGGCAGGAACAGGCTGAGCGATGAAGAAAGTGAGAGATGAGGGCAGAGAGGAAGCAGAGACCATCTGAAGCCTTGAGGCAGCAACTGTTATAAATTCTCTTTTAAGGGCCAAGTTACTAGTTATACAAAGTTAACACCTGGATCCCTTCTCATCTCTTTTACAAAGCAGACTGAGCTAAGATATAAAGTGATTTATTTTTCAAAGTTCTTAAGACTAACATTCTCTCTCTCTCCCACATACACTCAACAGACAATATCAGAATAAAGTACACAAACTCCAACCATTATGTCAAATAATGGCTAAATGAAAACTCAGTCCATATTTAAATGATGCATTTAGATAAATGTTAGACAAATCCAAATGAAAGGTATAATATATCACCACTATTCAATCAGGTGGAAAACAGAATAAATTAATTTACTCAGTGTGGAAGAATGTGGCATGAAAATGATAATTTTCACCTGAGTGTTTCTAGACTTAAAACTTTAACCTCAGTTGTTAACATCACAGAGCAAAAATTTTACATGCAACTCATATATTTTTTCCTAGAAAATTAGTCACTTAGATAATTTGTTTATCTTATCAAACTGCTTTTGGCACATTTAAAGAGAAATCTTGAATGCTTATACATCATTATCACTGAAAAATATTTATTGGGAGATTTTGCTAATGTACATGATCCTAGGAATGCAATGATTTATCCCTAGCTATGTTTAGGTTTTAAGAGTTAAATCCTCACTTTTGGGACTCTAAAACAGTGTATGTTGTTCCAGGTTGAAATTTAATAACTAAGAATGTGTTGATGAATTCAGGCTATACGTGATTCATACAAATTTTCATTAGCTGCCCCTACTTAAAAGTATCCACAGCTCTTTGGGTCATCTGTCAGACAGCTAAATTCCCAGCTAATCTGAGACTAAGAACAGTCATTTAACAGGATCTTTCAAAGAAAAACAAATTTTAAAAACCACTTTAGGTTTTAAAAATTAATACTTGATGGATAATACCAATTAAAAAACTTTAAAGAAATGTACAGTTTTTAAAGTTTCACTTTGAAGGGAAATTATAGGCTACTTTCTAGATTGTAAATTAAAATTTTTTATTAAAAATCTTCCTAAAGCTTTAGCTGGAAAATTAGTTACTATGATGCTGTTTTCCTTCAGTACAGCAAGTATTTAGTGAACTCATTCCAGGCATTCAGTCCTAATAGAAGACATATGTATGTATTCAATTTTTGGACAACAAATTTATGCTTTAGGTTTTTTTTTTATTACATTTGGGAAAACAATTTTAAACAATTGCTGAAGTCATATTTATATTTAATAAAGCATCCAAATCCCTAAAGTCAGGATTTAATTTTGAATATTTATTATAGACTAGTATTTAGATGTATGATATAAAATGATATATGCTTTTATATAACACATAAGTAATGTGGATTAAAATTCTTCACATTACACTTCTACATCTTAAACTGCTACAGCAGCAACCAAATGATTACATTTATTGCTAAATTTATACCAAGGAGAACAAAACTTCAAGCAGCACCTTAAATCGTGGATACTAAAATTAGGCTGTTGACAGCATGAAGACTATCCCTGCTTTTATATGCAGATGCAAGTCTGAACAAGCCTTTCATATGTAGCCACGGGGATTTATATTGCAAAGATAGATGCCACTGTGACCCAGGTGTCACTTCGCTTATCAATGAGTATACAATGGCACTTAATGAGAATTCTTTGCTCATAGCGTGCAGAGAAACTAAACATGAATTTTGTCCCTTGACCAATACAGGCATTCCTACCCTAAATAACATTATCAACTAACAAGACTGACTCTTAAAATAATTGTGGTAATATTAAACCATATCTGGAGACACAATTAATTTCCCTCAAATGGAAAGAATAAAATCTCAAAGTTTAAACATTTATACACAGATAAGCATATAGACACATTCAAATAAGTAAAAAACATGATTGTGACAGTGTTTGAGAGAACGAATTACCTACTCATATGTAATAAGTTACCTCTGTTTGCAAAGGACAGTTTGCTTCTTCCTGCATAGAACTCAAAAATGCTGAAGACACATACATTTAAGAGTCAAATAACTAAAAGTGATTGGCTTTGATTAAATCTCCATTTGATTGTCTACATGTAATTATTCAACATAAATCCTAGAACCAGAAACTGGAATTTAGGTCCATCTACAAGTCAAATATTGGGTGGAGTGTTAGTGCAAATAGATGATTTATGGATAGATGGAGGGATAGGTAGACAGATAGTGATAGATATATAGATAAATAGACAGGAAGATATATAGACACATAGATGTGGATATAGAGTCAATTTTCAGTTAGCTCAGAAAAACAAATTCTGATATTCTAAGCCAAAATGATTTTCTAAACCACAATTAATATTTTTATCCTAATATCTTCTCCTACTACAAAAAATATAGACTCTAGATGATGGCAAAGTTTGTTCAGCTGTATAATTCTTCCAATTTTTTAAAACAAAATAGCTAAGTATTTGTTAAAACTCTTACCTTCTTTCCTAGACTGTAAGCTTCATGATTTTTTTTTAACTACCATTTTGCAAATACCTAAGACAGTGTTCATCCTACAGTTTAAGTGCTTAAAAATATTTGCTGAATTAATTACAACTACTGGGTTTGAAACATTAAATTTGATCTATGCAGCTAATATATCTCTCTGAAACATATAATTGATATTGATATCAATAGTCATATGAATACTGAGGTAGTTCACTCTAACTGCACCATGATTAGCAAGCTATAAAATACAGGACAATGGATCCCCTGTCTAAACATACAAATTCAAAGCTATAAAACTACACTTCAGTTTTTAACTGACTCGTAAGTCTGCAATAGAGGCAACTGTTCCATGGCGAAAGTCCTCCTGGATTATTTTGTGAAGTGGATATTGAAGCAGCCCTAGATGTCTTGTTTCCTACGTGTCGGCCCAGGGGCTAGGCATGATAGGGAAATGGCTGAACTGCAGGACAGAAGTGTTCTGAGCTGGAAGGCAAGTAGGCATCAGGGAGGAACTGAACTTGATGTCAATTTTAAATAGAGAGCAGATGGTAGGAAGTGAGGTCCGCTTCATGCCCGAAACCACCGACAGAGAAGACAGAGATAACAGTATGTATGCTAAGTCCGTTATGATCTGTAGATCTAAATGCAACACATGTTTGACAAGCAGGAAGTGGTCATTGTGAGTAACCTAATCGCACGTAAACATGTCATGAAGCAATGAAACGTTAGATCAGTGCCCAGTTAATTAGCTGATTTTGTGGGCGTTTATTTTCCTTTATGCCTCTTAATTCACTGTCAAAGAAATCAACATCATGTGTGGCATGCCACTTACTACCTCCATGTGTGTCGATAAAATTCTAGAGACCAAGTTATGCTTCAGGAGGAATTATCCTGTATTTCCTGATTACTAACATCATTAGTAATTAGTCATTTGAAAACAATACAGCACAATTCATGCAGATTTCCCAAAAGACGTATTTTAAAAAAAAAACTCTTAAAATTGATGGCATTTGCTGACAAATGTGAATGAAAGTTTAAGATTTAGTTAATACTGAACTCTTCATCAATAAGATTTGGACTTAAAAAGAATAAAAATATTCTTGAAAAGAATAAACTATAATTGACAATCAACTTCAATTACTACATCTTATTTAAGATGAACAAGAAAGTCCGTAATCTACAATGCTTTATTGGAGTTGTTCTTCCTTTGGTAAGAGATTATTAGAAAATTATTAATTCCATGGCAAGACCGGTACACAGAACATTCTTCAGAGTCAGGAAGGTGAAAGGAAAAGGCAAGACGCTGCCTTTCGCATTTGCAGAAAATCGGGTGTTCATAAAGCTTGCTTCCTTTAAATTCAGTCTCTGTCAGACTGTTAAAATATGACAATGAAAATTCAATTCCCAGACCTTGACACTTGAAAATATCTCTTTGACGGAAACAAAAGAGAGGTGCAGGTAGTCCTGCGTCAGGACAACGCCACAATAAAAGCCGTGCCGAGCTGTCACACTCTAACCTGGCACCCTATCATCACAGACAGAAAGGCTATGTGAGATGACAATGTCATGTATTGTTTGAATGGCATCCCTGAGAAAAACCCAACTGCAGCAGCGCATTTTGAGATTTAAACGTGAAAGATTGGTCATTCTAAATATATATCATTGTATTTTTTCATCAGAGTCAACATCTATCTTTGGAACTTAGAGAAGACTGAATGAATAAAATATTCTTGTACCAGCAAACCCCAAACCTGGACAATCGTATCAGCATTTTTATTCAGTCTCTTCTGACAACATTAATGCACCTTGCAAAAAGAAAGCCAGATGTTCATTCTATTTGGTGCTATTAAAAATCTATTTTACAGACTTAAATTATATTCACTCTTCTTTTTTTTTCCAAAAAAAAAAAAAAAGATGATGGCATTGAAGCCTTTGATAATAAAGAAAACATATTTTTATGTGGGTTTTTTGGTACTTCCAGCTTTAAATATACAACTTAACATATGTTTAAAATAGAGCATATGGGAATAAGAAAAAGCAAATCTGAAATCCAGGCACAAATACTACTTTATAGTAATTTCAAATCATGCAGGTTATTGAGACTCAGAACTAACAAAAATATAATCTCTTTGCTATAATCATACTAACTTTCAGGACTTAAGATTTCCATAGCTAATATCTCGTTATTCAGGTTCTACAAAATTCACTCCTACATTTTAAAAGGATTATATCAAGAGAGTCCTCTTGGTGTGAGTTGGGGTCATTTATTATTGAGCAATATTAAAAACAACACCTTTACAGATCAGCCAATGAGTGAATTAATTAGCAGCAACCAGCCAGTACCATCAGTGTAATAACATCCATCTATCCACTAACTGCATTATTACAGAGGTGGTGTCCATGAACTAGTTGGTATTGGGCAAAGAAGAAGTTAACATCATTCAGCTGTTCTCTAGACAAGAGGAATTTTTAAAGTATTTCTCTTTTGTTGCATTTCCCTTTTATGGGAAAAAGACAAATTTTGCCTAATAAAATGATCTTACAAATTATTTACCACCAATCAGTGTGTTCTGAAACAGTCTCTTCAATGTCCTATGTTCTTTACTTTGGGAGAACTATAGACCTAAAATTGATTCAAAATGATGGCTTTGGAAAACTTGCAAGACTGCCAAGGGTCTGCTGAATTAACAGTGATTGATATGTGTTGAATAAATCAACCAGTATTTTAAAATGACAGTTTGAATCCATTTTTTAAGAATTGATAATCCATTTGATTCATATTTTCTTGTGCATGTTTTTGAGAGGATTTAGCAAACCAGAACATTTAAGTTACCAAAACATAGCAATCCCAATCATGTCTACTAAAAAAAAGTTGATCGAACCATGTTATCAATGAGATAGGAGTGTGTCTAACTTGATGGAAGAAGGTTGTCGTTCTAACCTTATCATTTTACAAGCCACATGTCAACTTTCCATCCAGATGGTTGTTTTAGCCTATGTAGTTGCAAAGAGGAATGAGACTGTTGTCATATTGAAGCAAACAAAGAGATCTGACTTTAAGCTTAGAAAGGAAAATGAGAATTCATAAAGATCTGGAAAAACTTTCATGTGAAAGTAACTACTTTATTTTTAAAATATATCTATTTCATCAAATGTGGAGACAGCTAAACATAACATGTCTTTAGATATTTTTAAATGAACTAAGAAGTGCAACTATGTTTCTTATATGGAAAAGCTGCTGTAAGGTTACCATAACTTACTAGGTAACTCTCTTACCTTTGTATTCCTATGCTAAGCAAAATGCTTCAGTTGGAAGTACACACTATCTATTTACAAATGGGAAAAGTAAGTGGAAAAGTAGAAGCTAAAAAAAACCCAAAACCTATCTTTATTCCACTTCACACCTCTTAGGATAGATATCATCAAACAAACAGAAAATAGCAAGTGTTGGCAAAGAAGTGGAGATACTGGGATCTTCATGCATTACTGAGGGATATATAAAAAGTGCACTATGGAAGATAGCATGGTAGTTCCTTAAAAAGTGAAAGATAGAATTATCATATGATCCAGCAATCCCACTTCTGAGTATATGCCCAAAAGAACTGACTCAAACAGGTATTTGTAAACTTGTGTTGACAGCAGCACTATTCAAAATAGGCAAAAGGTGGAAACAACCCAAATGTCCATTCACAGATGAATGGATAAATAAATGTGACATACACACACACACACACACACACACACACATATACAGTGGATTATTACTCAGGCTTAAAAAGAATGACATTTGACACAGGCTAGAACCTTAAAAACATTATGCTAAGTGAAATAAGACTGACCAAAAAAAAGACAAGTATTATGTGATTCCACTTTTATGTGGCACTTAGAATAATCAAACTCATAGAGACAGAGAAATAAATAATGCTCACCAGGGGATAGGGGGAGGGAACAAGGGGAAGTTATTGTTTAACGGGTACAGAATTTCAGTATGGAGTTTTGAAAAAGTTCTGGAGAGGAACAGGGGTGATGGCTGTATGACAATGTCAATGCACTTCATTCTACTGAATTGTACACTTAAAAATGGTTAAAACTGTAAATCTTATGTTATACATGTTTTACCACTATAAAGAGTTATTATTTCAGGAATTTAAAAATCAACGGAAATACTATCATAATTTATAGATTGCACTGATAGATGAATTCAAGATATAAAAAAATAAAAAAGTTCCCATATACCAGTAAGAACCAAGTTAGGAATCTTAGGAAAGGTACATTTAAATCAAATGTATATTAATTTATTTTTAAAGATATATCAGACTTTATTACAAATTACTAATATGTGATTCTCTTTATATATGTAAGTATATTTATCCTAATTATCTGTCATGACAGTCAATTCCTTTTAATATAATAAAACTAATGGTGGCATGTAAAAATAAGTATCGTTTAATAAGCATTTTTGCAGGATATATAGCCAAGAAAATATTTGATATTTCAAAAATTAACTCAGAATTCTAGTTGAGATATATTACTATCCTAATCTCAATGGAATGTTAACAGTCAAACAAAGTCTTGACTATATGCAAGAGTTGAGAATAAGTAATTCAGAGTGGAACAATTATCCTGGTAATTGAGAGTGGGAGGCAATGGCTCTGCTGGTTGCCCCCAGCCTCCGTTCAGTTCCCTCAGTCACTCCAGTCGGCTCCAGAAGGGGTCTTCTCCCCCACTGCCTACCGCCTGGTGGACATAGGACCAGACGCACAGACTCAGCCATCCAAGACAAAAACATAAAGATTCTAACTGTTGTTGAGGAAAGAATAAAGTTCTCATTAGCTGTCCTTAACACTGCTGCCACCACTAGCCTCTCCAACTGAGACAGGACCCGGTGCCTAGGACAGGAGCCGACTCTGTGGCTTTTCTTTCTCCTAGTGCTAACGCTGTAATACCACTGTGATTCCAAAGACCTTTCCAAACTGATTTCATGGCTAAATATACATAAAACAGAAAGCAGAGAAGCCAGGTACAATCATATTTAAAAACATAATTTGAACCATAACCAACTATATTCCACATAAATATAACCAATAATTTTCTGACAACAACAGCAATGATAATTGTGACCAACCATTACACAATTTAGTCCTTATATATCAAGTGCTTTTCCAAGGGCTTTATAAGCACTGGGGTTATTTAATCATCACTTCTATGTGGCAGGTATTAATACCCCAAATCTACAGATCAGGAAACTGATGCCTGGAAAAGGTAAATTATTTACTCAAAAGTTCACTGTAAATAAACAGCAGCCACAGGATCTGGACGCAGGAGAGTCAACTTCCAACACCCATAATCATCACCACTAAAGCATTAATAAAATTCTGCATCTTGGATATCCGTATAGATCTTTTAAAATTCCGTTAGAGATAATGAAATATTACTGGATGGGAATATAGGGAAAAATGCTCACCTTTATGAAACTTAAATCTGGTAGAAGTTCAGAAATTAAATACATTATAAACTAAATCTGAAGAATATTATGAAAAGGAATATAAAATTTTCAAAGGGAATTTGTGTGAGACCTAATCTTTTTGAGACCACAGGAAATGACCTCTGATTTCTAATACTTGCACAATACAAGCTAGTGTGTAAGGATGGTGTGGATTAATGACATTAAGTCCTAAAACTTTATACACTTCTCATTTAGGATGAAACTCTTTTCAATAACATACATTTCTATCTTCCTAAACGGAGTTGGCTGCACATAGTCTCATACCCAAGACAAAGTTTTGTAATGGTGAATACTGATTATTACAGCAGGATGTAGTCCAGCAGTGTCCTTAGGGCGTTCTGGGGAACGTGAAGCTGTTCTTTGCAGTCTTGTGTCTGTCAGTTCTCTCATTCTCTTCCTTGCAACCCTCACCTCTCATAACTATGATGTACCCCTCCTTCGCAGCCCCCGCCCAAGTCAACTGTACTGCTTCTAATTTGCCGCAGGTATGAAAACCAGAGAGTCAAGTCCACTAAAAATAGGTACAAGATAAAAACAGAAAATAGTGTAAATAAGCTGCGACTCTTCGACATTTATTTTTACTAATCAGAGAATTATTTATCTATTTCCATTAACATTTTTAGAGTAGGTTTTACTTGCTGATCTATTTTGCAATACCATACAGTTTAAAATAATATAATCTCACAATGATTTTATAGAATAAAATCAGTATTCTGATTATATGTTCCATATAGAGCCATACTTTTCCTGCATATGACTGTAATATTCTTAAGTCTCGATTTCAACACATTCACCAAAATAGAGTCCAGTTCAAGCAGTCTACTAAATCTAATCAACAAAACCAAACTTACATTATGTCTATTCATGTCTATACACATACTCAAATCATACATAATTTTTCTCAACTTGAAAATTTTGCAAATGTGCTTTGTTTTATTTCCTTATTTAAATGCTTGGTTTTAACTTCTTTTGCATATCACAGACTAAAAGTAAATAGCTATGTCATATATATAATATATATAATATACATATACATTTTAAGAGAAAGCAAATGAATGGGGTTAACTTTGTAAGGGTTGAAGTCAGGGACACCAGCTGCAAATATTTCATTCTTTCTTAAACTGTACTTGTGAGTGAAATACATGTTCTAGGATCCCTCTCTTTCTCTCTCTCGCTCTCTCTCTCTCTCTCACTCTCTCCCCCCACTTTCAGATAAATGCCAGTCATTTGGCCAGGGCTCACTCACAGAAGGTACAGCAGGCACAGATGGTACTAATGCATAAATGTAATCTAGCAAAAGAATGCCAACGCCAACCCAGAAAAGGTTCCAAATAACTGCAGTGCACTTACAGGAAGTCTGTGATTGGCAAGGTTAAAGCTGCGACTGTGAGAGCTCACTGTTTGTTCCCAGATCAACAATAGATATTCTTTAGCAGATGAACATATTTAATTTGCTTTATTTGCCACACATGTATTAATTTAGAAAGTATTTAGATAAGTGATATATCCTTAGAAATAACATTGAATGAGGATAATCTAATTCCTGCAACTGCCTGAATGCATTCACAAATGCACGTGCATCGGAGTATCTGTAGGCTCTTCGCACCCATTCTCTATTTCTTACCTCATTTTGTTTTCTTTATAGCTCCTGCTACCTGAAATTATCATTTGTCTATTAATATACCAAAATATGCTGTTTATTTGTTATCTAACTAAATAGATGAATTTATTTACTTATTTATTTCCTCCTTAAAAATACCCAGCTTCGAATAAAAGTAATCATTGCTACATCAGTTATAATGGTAGCCGTCCCACCATGAAAAACTATGAAATAGCCAATCATAGGGGATTCCTACACTAATTAAAATAAAAGGTTATGTGACTGTTATCATGAAAATTACATAACAAGGTAAAAAAACCCAAGAATGATATAATTTTAAAGCAGGGTGGAGATTAGCTTTTCTATAGTATGATTTCAACTCTAATTAAAAATAGGTTCAGAAAAATTTTGAGGTAATTCTTTGATAGTTTCGGTTTGTGTGACATGACATGAGAAGACACTCTTCTTCTTTGTCTTGAAACTTACACAATTTTTCTTTCATGAGTATGTATTTGTTTTGTAATAACAAAAAGTTCAAAGAAAACTTATCATCTTAGTTACTTATGTATTTTACCCCAACTTACTCCACACACACACACACACAACTGAAGTTACTTTTTCTAAATTATAATCTTACCATTGAATCAAATTACTGGAAGAAATTAAATAGTTGTTACTGTTTTGAGCTTTCTCTCAGATATAAACTGTGGCACAGGGAAGCTGTATGAAAAAACCTGTAGAGCAGAATTTCTGTGACAAGAATATTAGTAAATGACTGTCAATGCTTTTGCATAAGATGAAAGGAGAGGTCAAGCATGTAAACATTTTTTCATCTTTCAAAACCAGATCTACCATTTGAGAGTCATTTGACTGGGAGCAACTTATCTTTTCCACTTTATTGTCCTCATTTATAAAATGTGGACAACAGCATGGCCTCATGGAGGCACTGGGAGACCTGTAGACACGCCCATGAAGTTCAAGGCCTGACACACGATGAACACGAGCAAATGCCATGTGTTCCTACCACTGTTTCTGTCTAACAGAGACGAAATGGCAAGTAGTCTGATGCAAAGAATCATTTTAAAGAAAACTTCAAGCTAGATACTGGAGCCAAAAAAAAAAAAAAAAAAAAAACCCAAAAACCCTCGTTAGTCAAGTTCCAATCAAAGAAATATCTATGTATCCAGCGGTTCTTCCATGAAGGAGACCCACCAGTCATCGAAGTGAGATCCTGGATGCTTTTGGAGGACTGACTCTGGGCAGCCTATTAAGAAAACAACTAAACAGTGCTGGCCATTGCTAAGTAAGAATAGACAGGTTTGGAACATGCTCCTGAAATTAAAATGCATGCCCTCTACCAGTGTGGAGAGTTTACAAACTGTATGTTCCTTTTTTAAAAAGTCACCATACCTTGACCCACTAGAACAAATGCCCTTTCTCTCCCCGAGGCTGACCCAGCTTGGCAGCACAGAGTGGGCTGGATTTCAGGGACCATTCCCAGTACTCCCTTGCTTTCCACCTTCATGCGGGACATAATTTGCTCAACTAGAAGCAACATTCCTGAAATTATGCATAACGTGTGGTGGCACATCATGGTCCACAAAAGTGCAAATGAAGAAGTGACAGGGAATTTGGGGTACACTGTCCAGAAATAGTGGACATGAAAAGAAAATCTTAAAGGCCAGCTGGACTGGAAAAAAGGTGACCTAAAACTGGGGGAAATGCCAGAAGGAGCATTAAGTTAGGCGAAGGCTGGGCTAAACATGAATATGAGGAGGCAAAGTGGGAACCAAAGAGCAGGACAGCACACTGACATTTATGCTTACGTGCCTAAGGTACGTGGTATAAAGTGGGAAGAAAGTCTTAATTTCCCTTGGCTGCAGAAATTGTAATGTGAAGAAGTTTTAAGATGTTTACAATTAATCAAAGAACTTGGAGATCTAAGGTGAACTTAAAATGAGGCTGCTCTGCTCACTCGTGTGTACTTGGCTCCTTGTTTTTGGAAGGAGCATTTGCTGTTTCACATTCACTACATTAATATGTGGTGCATTTCTGTTGTCTAGAGTGACACTTGAGTTAATATACTCTCAGGAGATGACTTAACTTCCAGTAGGACCTATATATGCCTCCCCGACCCCAAAAAAGCACGAAGAACTATGATCCCATTCTAAAGTTGTAAGAGAAGGGAATTTATCAGGATTATATGTACAACCCTGATTGCAGGTCACATATTCTAATACTGAGATATTATTCATAATTCTAAATGGAGGGAATAACCTCATTGCCAGTATCATGATGCTACACTTTAAAGGAGTTCAGTTGTTTCAGTCATCACTCTTAAACAAGTATTACAAATTACCTAATTATTTAGTAAAGGTGCCCTCTTTTTTGCTAGAATTTTCATCAGTCTCTATTCAGATAATTTTTAAAATAACACAGTGCTATTTAACTTCTGTTTCCAGATCTTCTATCAAAACTTGCTACTCTCAAAACCATTACCATTTTCTTTCCTAAATCAGCACTATAATTGGTAGCATTACATTCAGCCCTTCCTATCACACAAGTTCTGTATCCGTGGATTCCACACCAGCAAATTCAACCAACCTCAGATCAAAAAGGTTTCTTAAAAATTCCAGGAAGTTCCAAAAAGCCAAACTTGAATTTGCTATGCACTGACAACTACTTACATAGGCATTATATTAGGTATAATAAGTAATTTAGAGATGTTTAAAGATAAGGAGGATGGGTGTAGGTTGTAGGTAAATACTACCATTTCATGTAAGAGACTTGAGTATCCACAGGTTTTGGTATCTGCAGGGGATGGGGGTGTGTTCTGGAACCAATCCTCTGTGCATACTGGATACCAAGAGACACATGCACTTTGGAACCCTGCTTCAAAGATTCCCACACGAGAAGTTTTTCACTTAATCTCACATCCAAACCCTAAATGAACAGCCAAAATGTTCTCACATCTTTTTAATTCTATCAAAGTTTCTTTTTCTTTTTAGATGATTAATTTCCTCATAAAAGTTCAATTATAATGATGAAAGAAAGAGTGAAATATTTCTACAGTATTCAAGTTAGTCTCAGGGGTTAGAGAATGATGCAAAAGAAATAAAATCTCTTATTAAACCTAAAAAGTAGTGAAGGAGAAAAAAAACTAACACATGAAATAATCAGAAAGCAGTGAATTTAAAAATTTTTGCACAATATTTAAAATAATTCACTTTAAGCTTTGGTTATTTATTGCACTGTGGATTATAAAGCCTTCTGCACTTATACAATCATTCTCACCTAGTACTATACAAGATTAAGAATTATTATATTTTCTATTTTTCTGTCTCTTGCACAATTCTAGATACAAAGTCAGCAAGAAGTGAATAATTTGACTGTGCGTTCATTCACTCCTTTGGAGGCATTTCTAATTTTAATCTTTGTTACAAAGCAGAAAAAAAGGGAATTGGCAATAATATTTTCACTTTACTCTTAGGAAATTAATAAATGAACGAGCCCTATTTTTATACAGTTTAAAAACACCCATAAATTTAATTAAGCTTTTAATTCAGTTACAAAGGACGGGAATCAATCACTGTAGTCTCAACAGGAGCATTAAGAAAACAAGGTGCCCATTTCAGGTTCTTAATGAGGTGATTACCAGCAATAGGAAAACCTCAAAAGACTCAGATTTGGCTCAATTAAATTCCTTGAAAACCAATTTCACATAACTATCTAAAATGGCACAACGTAGGGTAGGAGAAGAAATTCTCTGGAAGATTCTTTGAACTATCCATAAAAGTTCAGGGCTAGGGCAGGTGGTTTCTGATTATCTGCTTTGGATGTTATCTTCATTGACGTTCTCACTGTAGTACGTTCACAGAAAACGGTCTATCTGCCAGTGACTTTTCTGCCACTCGGGCCACTTCTTCCCAGATCTAATTTTGTGTGTGTGTATGTGGGAGGGGGTGTGTGATGAGATTAATTTATTTATTTTTAAATTTTTTTGAAATGGAGGTACTGGGGGTTGAACCCAGGACCTCATGAATGCTGGGCATGCACTCTACCACTGAGCTATCCCCTATTCCCCTACCCTAATTTGTGACTCATATCTACCCTGATAGAGATACTGTCTGGATTGTGCCATTCTCAAACAACAGATTTCTGTTTCATCATCTATACCAGAAATAAAGAAATCATAAAATGTTATGTGTCACTGACAAAGTAAAACTTGAGCAATTAAGTATCTATTGAGCCAAATATTCATCCTGAACATCAACCGTGTTACTTAGCATTATGTTAGTGTTTTAATAATATCTTAATATTTTTGAATATTTCATTTCTTTTCAGTAAAAACAAGAAATTATATTTTGACATCTGGTTACTATTTTATTCTAGTTTTCACTGATACGTGACTGCCTTATCCATTCCTTATTTTTAGGAATTTGTTGTTTCAACTCTTTGTGAAAGCTCTCATGAGGTTGGTTATAAACATTGCTACTGCCCATTTAGACAGAGATGGTCAGAAGGAAAGAACACTGAATGAAACGGCAGGTTCCTGTGCTAAGGCTGAAGGCAGAGTGTCATTCACTTCTGAGTCTGAATCAAGTTAATTAAGACCTGCCAGAGGCTTCGCAAAGCCTAACATTGCTGGTAGTGCTACTCATACAAATTACAAAATATTTTCCTCCAGAGGATATTTTTTGTGAACTGCAGAACTGTAGCGGAAAAGCAGGAAAGAGAGGAGAGCTCTAGAATTCAAGCTCATTAAATGTACCCCAAATGCTTTCTGTATTTTCATGCCAATCTCTCTATAAGCAATTCAGTCCCTACAGAAAAATCTGAATACTGCTGAAAAAGGAGTGCATTAACTTAAGTATTGCTACTTTGTAATCCGTGGTGGTTAATATATTGTATTATATATAGGAATAATTGCTACTGTTATACTCATTAAAAACCACTAAATCACAAGACCATTTTAAACTGCTGCAGTAGGAGAAAAACGTTCAGATTTTTTACAGTATCGTATTCTGGCACCACACCAAAAAAATGATGGACTGCACTACTTGGGAGAAAAAAAATCTGAACATGAGTTCTTGTACTTAAGTGTCTATTTCTAATTTGCATGACAAATAAAAGGTATTTCTTTCCACCTTCAGAATAAAAAGCCCTACTCTATGCCCGTCACAGTATAAAAACAAGTCACTGGCCTAAGCTGTAGCCCATATGGTTGTTACCCATACATTTGTGAGTTTGGTACAACATGCTTTGTGTTGGCAATTTTAATTTAAATCGACTATTAATCTTTTAAATACATTAAGCATGTCCACCCCTGCTGCCAGGGTCTCCTGCCCCTTCAATTCTCCTTCCTTCTAGCCCAGTGTTTGCTCCCTAGAGTTTGAGGTTGCAGCAAACAGAGTGACTCAGGCCAAAACAGAAGGAGAAAGAGGTTCATTTCAAATTGCAAAGTTGTTTTGCCAATTGCCTAGTAACGCCACAATTTTCTCTTCTGAAGCTTTGTAAAATCAAGCATAAATGTTTCTCAAACAGATAATTCTTGTTTTTTCAAACATTACCTGAATTATTTAACTCATGAATTTAGGCTTAGTTTCAAGTGGCTTTGTTGGAGACAGACTCATCCACACTAGGGTGACTTCAGTGAAGAGTCTGGTTCTCTCAGCCCCTGCCACACCTCTCCTCCAGAGAATGGCTCACTGCAGATGAAGATGAGAAGGTAGACAGGTGGAAATGGAATACTACTCAACCATAAAAAAGAATAAAATAATGCCATTTGCAGCAATGTGGATGGAACTGGAGACAGTCATGCTAAGTGAAGTAAGTCAGAAATAGAAAGAAAACTACCATATGATATCACTTATATGTGGAATCTAAAAAAAGAGAAAAAGACACAAATGAACTTATTTATAAAACAGAGACAGACTGATAGACACAGAAAACAAACTTACGGTTACCAAGCAAGGGAGGGAGAATGGGTGAAGGGATAAACTGGGAGTTTGGGATTTGCAGATATTAAGTACTATGTATTAAAATAGATAAACAGCAAGATCCTACTGTATAGCACAGCGAACTATATTCAGTACCTTGTAATGGCCTATAATGAAAACAATATGAAAGGAATATGAATATATATATATATATTATATATATTCAATTATATATATATATGTATATATATATATATATGTATATACATATAAATATATATATGTATATAATTGAATCTCTATGCTATACTCCAGAAATTAACACAACATTGTAAATTGACTATACCTCAATTAAAAAAAAATAGTAGAGAGGTGCAAATTTCTTTCCAATGAGAAGACAACTTAGTACATTAAGTAATATGTACAAAAGTCCAATATGGAAATCCATTTTTTAAGAATATACCCCAAGTGTCTTTATATAGCAGGAATTTACCTACATATGGAATAACTGTATTCCTCAAAATTTCCATTATGATTTCAAGTTCCAGATTTTTAAGCCAACCATCATCCATACTGTATTATTTTATTAGAAGAAATGTACTGATTTCTTATATATTGTTATTAATGGTGAAAATATTTGTTGACATTTATTGAGCATTTGCTCTATGCCAGGTAATGGTCTAAGTAAAGCAGTTCTTCCCATTAGAACTATTCTCTTTTCTCCAAATTTCAAGCTAAATGGGTTATACATTTGTCTTATTTCATTTAAAAATTTTTATTGATGCCTAGTTGATGTACAATATTATGTAAGTTACAAATGTACAATATAGTGATTCACAATTTTTAAAGACTATATTCCACTTATAGTTATAAAATATTGGTTATATTCCCCATCTTGTACAATATATCCTTGTAGCTTATTTTATATGTAATAGTTTGTATCTCTTAATTCACTACTTTTATATTGCTTCTTCCCTCTCCCCACTGGTAACCACTGGCTTGTTCTCTATATCTGTGAGTCTGCTTCTTTTTTGTTATATTTACTAGTTTGTTGTAGTTTTTAGATTCCACATATAAGTAATATCATACAAGATTTGCTTTTCTCTGTCTGACTTATTTCACTAGGCATAATACCCTCCAAGTCTAACCATGTTGCTTTAAATGACAAAATATAGTTCTTTTTATGGCTAAATAATATTCCTTTGGTATGTATCTATACCACACCTTCTTTATCCATTCATCTGTTGATGGACACTTTGGTTGCTTCCATATCTTGACATTTGTAAATAATGCTGCTATGAACATTGGGGTGCATGTATCTTTTCAAATTAGTTTTTGGTTATTTCAAATACACACCTAGGAGTGGAATCACTGGGTCATATGGTAGTTCTGTTTTATTATTTTGGGAAACCTCCATACTGTTTTCCACAGTAGCTACACCAATTTACATTCCCACCGTGTAGGAGCGTTCCCTTTTCTCTACATCCTCACCAACATTTGTTATTTTTGTTCTTTTTGATGATAGCCATTCTGACAGGTGTAAACTGATATCTCATTGTGGTTTTGATTTGCATTTCCCTGATGATTAGCGACACTGAACATCTTTTCATGTGTTTGTTGGCAATCCGCATTCCCTCTTTGGAAAAATGTCTATTCAGTTCTTCTGCCCGTTTTTTAATTGGGTTGTTTCATTTTTTTGATGTTGAGCTGTATGAGTTGTTTATATATGTTGGATATTAACCCCTTATTGGTCATATCATTTGCAGATATTTTTTCCCATTCAGTAAGTTGTCTTTCATTTTGTTGATGGCATCCTTTGCTGTGCAAAAGCTTTTTAGTATAATTAGGTCCATTTGTTTATTTTTGGTTTTACTTCCTTTGCTTTAGGAAACAGATCCCCCAATATATTGCTACAACTTATGTCAAAGAGTGTTCTGCCTATGTTTTCCTCTAGTTTTTTGGTTTCTGGTCTTATATTTAGGTCTTTAATCCATTTTGAGTTTATTTTTGTATATAGTATTAGAGAATGTTCTAATTTCATTCTTTTCTATGTGGATGTCCACATTTGTCTTATTTTAAACTAGCATATGTAAACAGGAAAGAAAGCGTTCATAAGCAAAGTATGAAATTGGAAGAAAAATAATAATTATGCCGTTTTGCATTGCTACCTCCTCTCATAACTAAATCTGCCTTGCATGTTGGTTCAATTAGGTAAATCTGATTATGTGGGTAGCAAGGTTCTATTTACAACTACGATTGGCTTGGCACATGACCATTCCTCATCTTTTAAGTGCTACAAAAACTAAATAGCAAGGCAAGCTCATAATACAAACAACAACATAAAAATGTTTCTTATTTTTCTCCAGCAGAATATTTTCTCACCTACAGCTTCCAGTCACCTTTTACTGTTGGCGATGTCAAAAACACTTATTGCACAAGCAGAGATCCGTGTTTCCTTTGCCACAGACAATAAATCTTTAGTGTCTTCTCCTGATACGCATCATTCCACTTGCTCTCAAGAGACACTGTATGTCTCTCTTGACTTCCCCTTCACCTCACAAGGTCACTTTTGAGTGACGATACAACTTATTGCAAAAATGTATAGGCATGCACAGTAATTATCATCTGCTGTTAAGTATCTTGTCAGTAAACGTTACAAAACTCTAAAAAAAGGTTGCTTTCCAAACTTAACATAACATACACATAAACTTAATACCACAAACAGAGATTTGAATAAGCCCATCTGAAAACATATTTCTGTTCTGTCCTTTCTACTCATTGTTGCCATGAAGTTATACTTTATCCAGAAGGTATACATTTGAGGAATTCATTTTAGCTTCAGAGAAATCTCATTTTCATTAAGTGATAATCTGGGAACTAAAGAAAATAAATTGCTAGTTGACTGCATTCACCTCTAGCTTCCAAAACCAAAGCTTTTTCTCAATTAATGAGAAACATAGTGGCAAAATTTTGTGAAGTGGAAATTTCTTTTATCCTCATTAGCCTTTCTCAACCAGGGTGCCACAAGTGCATTAAGACCTTTGGAACCATCTCTTGTATATGACAAGCTGACTTCTCAGCCAAGTCTGTATTAGTTGTGCAGAAGCCTTGGGAGAATGAGAAAACAATCCCTTAAATTGTTTTCTCTGTTCTCTGATTCAGATAAAAAGCCTCAGTTGAAAAATTCTATCAAAAAAAAGGTTCAGAGAGGCTATAAAACTAGCTCAAGGCCAATCAGCTGGTAAATGCAAAAGCTGATATTTGAACCTGGTCTTCTGACAATAAAGCTAGGGTAAATCACATAATGAATACAGGGCATATGTTATTCCAAATTTCAGGCATGACATTTTGTTTTCTTAAAGTGTCAAATTAAGATACACAGAAATTCAGATTAACTCTCTGAAGTAAAATAAACCAAAACAGATGCCTATGAGTAGGCTCTTAAGCAAAACAAAGATCATACAAGTCTAAAAAAGTCACAGTTTTCAATCTCCAGGACAAAGACATTTCTAAACCCATTCAAATAAATATAATAATATGATGACTTAAAATCATGATGGAGGTCCTTTCCATTTCAGTATTCAGTGAATCCCCTGAGTCTCCCTCAAACTACATGCAAGAAAGGAAGGAAAGAAAGAAGGAAGGAAAGAAGGAAAGAAGGAAAGAAGGAAGGAAGGAAGGAAGGAAGGAAGGAAGGAAGGAAGGAAGGAAGGAAGGAAAGAAACTGTCCTTGGATGTAACTCAGATCTTTAAATTAAAACAAAGTTTTTAATATAGGTATTAAAATACCTTCTGTACATGATTTAAACCCTTTGGATTTGGTCATCATCCTTTCTTTGAGTCAGCAGTACTATTTCT
The DNA here is from genome assembly GCF_036321535.1 of Camelus dromedarius. Lineage (NCBI taxonomy): Eukaryota > Metazoa > Chordata > Mammalia > Artiodactyla > Camelidae > Camelus > Camelus dromedarius. The sequence continues at coordinate 76,773,033 of NC_087436.1, forward strand.
TTCTATGACTTCTACTCTAGCTCTCCAGTATTTTTAGCAGGATGAATAGAGACTCTAAATCCATTGACCATACTTTATGTTCAGAAAATATTATCCCTTAATAAACATCTGGCTAATATTTGAAAACTAGGGATATAAATCCTTTTAATATGAGTCACAGAATGAAAATGTTTCAATTTAGGTATAAAAGGTATTTGAACATCATGAGAAAAACAGGAAGACAGAGGACACTTGCACACTTGGCACTCACAAACGGGATGAGAACAGAGGAGCTACAATGGGTGTGGTACGTGATCACGTGATGCTTACATGTCTGGGATGACTAAGAGCTGTCTGTTAAATAGAGGATGACAGGTAGTAATTATTCTAATGCAATATATTGTACACTAAACAAAGATGACTGGGATAAAGTGTCAAATGCAGGTCATTAATGATGACAAGGGCTGGATTCAGCTGCAGCAGCTGTCACCGTCCCAGGTGGGTGACCATACTGGCATAATACCTATCTCTGCAGAGGTCCTTCCTGGGAAAGTGCAAGCCAATACAGAAGGTTAAAAAATACAAGTAATAATATACACAGAAACATGCACATAAAATCGCAGTGTCCTCAATGCCCCAAGAGTTTACTTCTTGGTAGATTATATCTTTACAAGTCACTAACTCCCCATGTAATGTAAATTAAAGATCTGATATCATCAAACTCCGAGTTCAAACTTTACCACCTGCCTGCTGTTTAACCTTTGTTAACGTCCTATACACATAAAGGAGAACCTACTTTTTATGAGGACTACAGTAAGAAAATGAATGTAACATAGCTGGCACATAGAAGGTATGGGATAAATTTTAGTTATCTCCTCAGTCACTGGACAAATTGGCCAAGTCCAGACTAAACCACTTTCTGTTAGTGAACATGTATCATTCCTACAAAGTTTCACTGAAAATACATCAATTTGTAAATACTACAACTCATGAATTATGGTCTGATATTTAGAAAATAAGAAACACAACTGATGACCATATTCAAAATTTTATGATCAGGAAAGGACTAGAACAGCTATCATATCAGTGCTGTCCTCTTTGAATATGCACGATTGCAACTCAGTTTATAAAACTAATAGAAAACTTTCATTCTTCAAAATTTGCCACTAAATATTCTTTATTTTATTCAGTATCTGTTCATATTCTTTTTAAATAAACAGTCATCCTAAGACTTTCTTTTGGATCATCAATCTAAGAAACAGTTGTAGAAAACAGCCAAAAATTCCTTTATCATCATCTTCATTCACACTCTTTCTCTCATTTCTCCGTTACTCTCTTGCTGATTTATGAAACTCCCGCTGCTTTAGACGAAAAAGGCCACATCTCCTTTAGCTACACATCTACATCTCTTGAAGGAATTAAGCTGCTGAAAATAGCTGCAGCAAGTTAACAGCTTCAGAATTTTACAAACCAAAGCTAATATTTCTTCTTTCCCCTCCCTCTTTCCCTCTCTCCCTCTGCTGGTCCACCCTCCATTGCAGATTATTCAAAGAGTACTTCAGTTTTTGCATATTTCATATTATCAAAAATGGCAAAGAATTGGAAAATAAGAATATATGCCAAGGAGAGGTTAGGATGCTAATTCTTGTTTAAAAAACATTAAAACAGATACTAGTTTTGATCCATAAGAAAGACAATATCCAATGTTAAAGTAGGAGGAAACGGATCCTCAGCCTCTAATATATGAGACACTTCAGAAATGGCTAAGATGTAGATTTATTCCCTATTATTTTCCAACATATAGTTTGGAAGTAAATAGCTGAGCCACTGTCCCGGAGCAAATGTTAGCTCTTCTGCATTTTCTACCTGTACAAATCCTGCAAGGTTAATTCAAATCTTTCTTCCTGTGTAAACTGTCATCTCACCTCCCCATCTGATGTGCTCTTCCCAGATAACACACACAGCAATTAATATCTAGACCATTCATTTGGAAATTAATTAGGCAACACTTCCACTACACACCTCTTGTTACTGCCTTGAACTGGTATTCAAATATTTCATTATTTTATTTTCTATATATATATTCTTGGTCCTTTGAATAGATTATACATTTATTGAAGACTATGTTCTAAATTTGGGGTCTCTAAGACTGCTTAAAATACTGGATGCACGAGAAAAAATGATTTTTATTTTATAGCTCTCCCATCCTAATCCTAGCTCATTTTTTTTGAACTACCAATTGTCTCATGTGGAATTATAATTGTGGATATATATATATACACACACATGCATTTATATATATCATATACCATTCTTTGCAGTATTAGTATATAGTCTAGATTATCTGTAATATTTTTGTGTATATATTACCAAGAATTAATATAAAGCAAAATGATTATATTAATTCTTCAAAATACAGTATTTATCAAAAGCAGCACTATCATAGATTTCAAGGCCATACAATGGTAGAAAAATTGTATTAGAAATTAGGATCCATCCACTGGCTTTATTTTTTGTTTTTGTTTTTAACTGAATTTTGTTTGCTCTGCTTTGAGTTATAATTTTTAAGGCATTACTTTATCCCCTGCCCCAAATCATAAGTTTCTAGAAGGTAGAGACTATCTGGTCATCATTAAATTTTTTAAGTGTTTTTCTTTAGATAAAAGAGCCTATTGACAAGATTATGGTTTATCTTCCTCTCAGTGCAATTTTACTGAAAAACATTTCAACCAAAATTTTAGAAAAAACAAAAGCCAGAAATGTATTTAAATGCATGTTTTCCAACACACCAAAAAGAAAAATTCTAGTATTAATAATTTTTAAATTCAAAGAGATATTCACCTGCAATCTTATAGACCATATGTTATAATTTCATTAATGCCATTAATTATTTGTTTTTCCCCATTTCTTATTCCTAAAAAAACTTCAGAAACAAAGCAGTAAGTGGTTTACAAAGGATTAGAACTGTTTACTATAAATGTAATAACTTGAGCTTTAAAACAGTTTATATAGACATTGTTCTTACACCTTCAGTTACATAAACTGTCTTATCATTACTATTAATTTTGATATTAGTATTTGTATATGAGAGGGAGTACACAGAATGATACCTTGGAAATAAGAGAGACATGATTTCTTACAATTTGGTAAAAAGGTATTTTCTCAGCAAAATAACAACACCAACAACAGTAATAATGATAATGTTAGTGTGCCATGACATGAAAGTTTCTCAAGATAATTCACCAAAAAAAAGGATCAAAAACAGCTTTGTTACGAGAAACCCTGGCCTCCCCATGTGAAGTGGAAGGAACGTGAGGACCACTTACACTGTAGGCCATCAACCTGCAGATGTTCACTGCTGCAAGCTGGGGATTAGTTTTAAAAGTAATGTCTGGCAGCCTGTTTGCCTCAGTGTTCACTAATGTACCCGAGAAGACACTTTAAAAACCATTTCAGTGGGCTTTTTAAAGGATGATTTTGGCACACTATTTGCAGATAGATCAAAGGATAAATTTGACAAGTGGAATCAGTTACTCCATAGATCAAAATGAGAGCTCAAGCAAGAGAGAATAAATAAGGAATAAACAGTAAATTCAATTCAAATTTAACTGAAGTCGAAAATGAAGATGAAATATTCTGAGAACTAGATTTTAAGAGGGATTCTAAACAATAAATTATATGATCTGCCAACAGTATGCTAAACTAAAAATTATGGCCCTTCTATAGTATATATGAATTTTGATATGAAGCACATTTGGAAAATATAATTTGGAATTGTGTCATAATCTTAGCCTCTGGATGGAAATCTTTTTAGTTTGATTTTAGAGATTAGAAGTAACAATCAATTTGAAAAGTTTTATATTAAGAGTAACTTGTTGATACATTTTCTACCACTAATTATATTTTATTCCTTTTTTAAAGGAAAATACATGTTTATAATTGTTACTAAGCCTTGGCCCTTGTACAATATCTGTAGGTGCCCCTCAAAAATCCACAGATAATTTTCTGACTCTAATATTTACAAAAAAAGTTATTAAAATACTTAACATTTACATTTTATTTATTTTATATTTAAATAGTCACTAGTAATTCCTATGTTACATAATAGCTGACTAGAAATTCCCATTTCTAAGTTGGACTTTGCAATTTAATTTCATTGTTATAATTTTCTCAATTCATTCCAGGGGGCTAAAAATTGCAACTAAAACACTGAATTCTGAACAGTAGTGCATTTTCTATATAATTGGTCAATTAATTTTAAAATGTAAAGCAGAATTTAAATGGTATACTACATTTTCCTTTAACTTATTTAAAGTTCAAAAGAACTTAACACCACTCACTCACCACCTATGTGTGTGACATTGGCATTATTTAGCCTTTCTGATCCTCAGCCACCTTACCCATAAAATGGGGATAAGGAAAGTGAGTTGTTTTGAGAATTACAATAACACATGTAAGGTCACTAGCACAGTGCCTGGCACACAGCTGTTGCTCTGGAGATTATGCTGGTTTTTATTATTGATGAAAATATTAATAATGATGGTAATGTATGTTGACTTCCTTAGAACTATGCTCAATTTCTTAGTTAAGTATCTTCTTCAAGTTTTGACTTTCCATATTGTCGCTCACAGTTTTGGATCCTACACTATCGTAATATCAATGTAATTATCTAAGGTACATGTTACATTGGGGTCTTTCTTGATTTTTTAGCTTTTCTTGTAAAAATGGAGTTTAAGAGTGCTCTTTGTCTTATGATCCTTCGTATTTCTGTGGCATCAGTTGTAACTTCTCCTTTTTCATTTCAGGTTTCATTGACTTGGGCCTTTTCTCTCTCTTTTTTTTTTTTGTTGATGAGTCTGGGTAAAAGACTATCAATTTTGTTTATCTTTTCAAAGAACCAGCTTTTAATTTCACTTATCTTTTCTATTGGGCTTTTTTTTTTTTTCAGTCTCCATTTCATTTATTTCTGCTCTAATCTTTATGATTTCTTTGTCTCCACAATCTTTGGGTTTTGTTTGTTCTTTTTTCTCTAGTTGCTTTAGGTGTAAGGTTAGGTTGATTATTAGAGATTTTTCTTGTGGCCTGAGGCAAGCGTGTATTGCTCTAAACTTCCCTCTTAGAACTGCTTTTGCTGTGTTCCATAGGTTTTGAATTGTCGTGTTTTCATATTCATTTATCTCTAGGTATTTTGATTTCTTCTTTGATTTCTTCAGGAATCCATTGATTGTTTAGTAGCATATTGTTTAGACTCCATGTGTTTGTATATTTTGCAGTTTTTTTCCTATAGTTGATTTCTAATCCTATAGTTTTTGTGGTCAGAAAAGATGCTTAAACATGATTTCAATGTTCTTAAATTTACTGAGGCTTGCTTTGTGGCCTAGCATGTGATCTATCCTGGAGAATTTGAAAAGATAACATGCACCCAATATTCATAGCAGCACTATTTACAATAAGCCAAGACATGGAAACAACCTAAATGTCCATGGACAGATGACTGGATAAAGAAGATGTGGTATATATAAATAATGGAATATTACTCAGCCATAAAAAAGAATGAAATAATGCCATTTTTAGCAACATGAATGGACCTGGAGATTATCATATTAAGTGAAGTAATTCAGACAAAGAAGAATATTATATGATATCACTTATATATGGAATCTAAAAAAAAATGATACAAATGAACTTATTTACAAGGCAGAAATAGATTCATAGATACAGCAAATAAGCTTATGATTACCAAAGGGAAAAGGGGTGATAAATTTGTATTTGGAATTAACATATATGCACTACTGTATATAAAACAGACAAGGATCTACTGTATAGTACAGGGAACTATATTCAATATCTTGTAATAACCTATAATGGAAAAAAATATATATATATACACATATACACACACACACATATATAACTGAATCACTTTGCTGTACACCTGAAATTAACACAACTACCAACTACATTTCAATCTTAAAAAATTAAAATAAATAAAGATATAAAATGCATACTTCAATCTCTTGACCAAATATAAGTTCTACCAAAGTGAACTGAAAAATCAGTGCCTAAAATCCATGCAGATTAAACACATTGACAAGTAAAAGAAAATTAATATTCAATAAAAAAAAAAGACTGCTGTGCTTCCATGTTTTGCTAGATCCTTGTACTTCCCAATAACATGTTGCTACTTATATCCACTGTATTTATAATGAAATATTTATGATATACATTTGAAATAAGGATGGTCTAAAAATTTGTGGTTAAAATAATATTAATTAAGAATTTTTATATTTATAAATAATATCTAAAAATACTTTAACTGATCAAGAGTGGGATAATTCTATTATAAGAATAAAATTATGATCAAGCCATTTTCCTTAGAGAGTTAAGTTAAAATCATTCATTAAAGGCTAGAGGTCACCACAAATGTTATTTGTCATCCAGTTAGCTGTAGGGAAAAAGACCACTTAATAAAAGGAATGTATTTAGCTTATTTAAATCAAAGTGATTGATTTTCATTTAACATTTGTCCACTACTATTTGCCCAAGGTGGAAAATCAATTTTAGAATGACCCAATGGGAGAACAGTTCCATGTAGCTATATATATATATTTAATGACAGGAACACATTAGTACTTTACTGCTTATAACAGTATTAAATAAAAGAAACTCTGTGTTTAAATTATTTGCAGTTGTGACACAAGGCAGAAAATTGGAAAATATCAAAATGACAATGTACATAATCCAGTATCACACATTAATATTTCCTCTTTTTTTGAAAGAAGCAGCAATAAATAGACAAGTTTTATTATACAAAGGCAGAAAACTGGCATAATATTTAAATATACTGCTTTCTTAAATCTGTATTCTCTTTACTTTCTTCCATGTGCAGTTATTTTCAAATTATTTAAAGCATAATAGTAGCAAAATATTCATTATGGATCTAGAATCATAGCATTGTTATAATTATTCTAGTGCAATTCAGAATATTGAGAGATATAGCCATTTTTAAATTCTTATAATAATTTGTAAAATGCTTATATGTATTTATTAATTATTGATGGTGTTACGACATGTCTAATTACTAAAAAAGTATGAATTACTTTAAACATACTTGTAAACAATGGACCAAACATTCTACCTACAGAAATTCTTTCATTCCTCAAAGGTTATTAAAGCCTACTGTCCGAGAGGCAATGTACAAGGTCCTGGTATCCTATTGAGCATAACAGAAAAAGTCCCATCTTCATAGAGCTGGCTTGGTTGGAATTAGATAAAAAATTTGAGATATCTTTGTGATCATTTATTTCTCTAAATACAAATGCTAGAACTGAGGATCAGAGAAATGAGGACATTTGCACCGGGCTTCAAGCTAATCATAGAATAGAGATCCCATGTCTTCTAACACTTGAATATAGTGATCTCACCAACACGTCACCAAGGGCTTTAGGAATCACTGTAATTCTGTCCCCCTCCCATTATGTACCTCCCTAACTTCCAGTTTCTTGCTCCAGCCTCGGCAACTACTTGCAATTCCTGGAATATACAAACTATTTCATCCCTCTTTGAGCCCTTGAACATGCTGTTCGTTTTGGAGCCCAGAACTGAGGTGGAGGTGGAAGTCTCAGTAGAAGGGGTTGAATTACATAACTTCTGAGGTCTTTTATGATGCCAAAATTCCATATTCCTCACAGCTTATCAACTTTCTGTGGAATTTACTGCCACTTCTAAATATTATCTTTTATTTACAGATGCAAGCATAATTAAATTATTTAAATTATATATATATACAAATAATAGGGTAATATGCATGCATTCTGAATACAGTTATCCCTCTGCCCTCTGTATCCACAGAGGATTGGTTCCAAGATCCTAGGGGATACCACAGTCCACCGACACTCAAGTCCTTCATATAAAATGACGTAGCAATCGGTCCGCTCTACCCACGGTTTCCACATTGGTGGATTTGACCAATCGCAGGTTGAATTTCAACTGTACATGCTAAAATAATTTACCGATACAGACATAGATACAAAATTGATCATTTTAGCCCCAAGAGAATCAGATTCAAAATCGAAAATTTTAAAAGTATTTCTCAACCTGTATAAAAGCCCTAATTTAGTCAGTTATTGACTGAACAGGGAGAAGAATAAAGTGTTGCCCTGAACAAGGATGGCTTGGCATAATGGGGGCACTTACTGAACAGGAAATAAAGAAAAACTGGGTTTGAAACTTGGCTCTGTTATTTTTCAGCAACGTAACCTTCGCAGATTCACTAAATTTCTCTGAGTCTCATATTCTTTATCTGTAATATGGGAAGAAAATGACGCCTAACTCTTAACACTGAGTTGAACATACCTAACTAAACATACCTGATACATAGTAGGTGCTCAGTGACTGCTAGCAGAAAGAGTCCTAAATATTTCCCATGAGAACAGTGTTCCCTCTTTCCTGAAGTTATGAGAGCCCTCAACAACCAAAATGCCCTGCTGCCACCCCCCATCAGACACAAAACACCCTCCCACACGTGCATGCATGCACATATGCATAAACACCTGCATTCAAGTCCATTTGTATTGCCACTATGAGCTTCAGTTATCTACCTAAACATTCCTAAGAAGCAAGGAAGACTCCTAGACCTCTGAAAAAGCAGAAAAAAAGGTTTGACTTTTTCTAGCTAATGAACCTAGGTTGTGTTAAAAAAAAAAGATGAGGTTTCTGTTGGAAAAAATAGTGTTATTTTATCCACAAAACCACTTGACCTCTTGACAATCCATCAGACCTTCTACATCATAATTTTCATGTGATTCTTTTTGCAACTCATGATGAAAGATCTTATATAAAAGATAAAAACATTGATATAGGGCTAAACTCCACTCCTGTCCCAAATTTATTTGAGAACCTTTCAAGAGCCTAATTCTAATTCCATTTGATTATGTTACTGCCCAGCTCCAAAACTTTACTGACTCTTCAAGGCCTATAAATTAAAATCTAAACTCTTGATACGTATAGATTTTTACATTACCTCTCCAGGAGTCATTGTGTGCAAAAGTAAGTAGGTTGATAAATAAACACTATTTCATTTTCATGTTTTATCTTATTTACATTTAAAGCTCATCATAAAAGGAAGAAAACACTGCTGTAAAGAGTAAATGTAATATACTCAAAACCAAATCTGTGATTTTAAATTTGTAGACAACAATATTCAAGTCACTGCCTATAACTTGCTACTGAATTCAGTTCACCATCATCAGAAGTAAGATATACATGTAAAAATTAAATTATTTTAGTGTGTTGTATATTTTCATTGCAGACCTTTTCATTGTGTCCAAATGCATAGAGAATATGAAATACAATTCTGAAATCAGATTTCTGAAGCTTTAAGCCTTATCTGCTTTTTGAAGATTTCCCCTAGAAGAATTGCTACCCATTTTTCCATAGCCTCCAAAGTCAACATACTCATAATTAATACAGTTAGTTACAATTCCACATTGAAAAGTATGGTGGAATAGTAACATAGATTTAATAGTGAAGGGAGATTAACCTGACAAACATGAGTGGAACAGCAATAGCGCAGGTGGGGGTGAGGGGTGGGGAAAGAGCTTTAAGTAAAGACTGCTTAGTCATCTGAAAGTTCAATTTGTTTAATTCCAAATAATTAGGGACTCAATAGTGGAATATGAAACCAGAAAAACATATATTTTGTAGTTACTTAACACTTAATTCTCCTATTGCCTGCAGGTTTTTGAGAGGAATAATCTTTTCCCCATTCTTCATTTCTTTTTCCTTTTTATTTGCTTCTTTCCCCCTTTCTGCTCCTGAGCTATTCTCCTTCTATTTTAGCCCATAATCTAGCATTTCCTCTTCAGTGAAGTATTTTGTATGCTGGTAAACATGAAAGTAATATTATTCAGATTTACTGCTGTTGCTATACCTAGGAATTTTATCTGGATTTATTGTGACTTGTCTGTAATTCCTAACTGCCCTACAGTAACTGTCAAAAGGTGAAGGCCTGAATATTAACCCAGGGAAATCTTTGAAAGATATAAATGAAAATATTTATGTAAGATACACACACACAAGCACACCTCTTTCCTCCTTCCTAAACTTCTTATCATATAAACAGCATCTGATGTCAAAGCACGAACAGTATTAAGAGCTTAACTTCAGTAAAAATAACTCAGATTTAAAACTCTTGGCAATTAAGATTAATGACAGACGTCACCTCCTCTTCCCCAGAGTAACACTTGCTCCCATCTCTTCAATGCCCAACTCCACTGACACTTCCATGCTCATTTCAGGCTGTGACAACTTGAGGTCCTGAAACTTTCATCCTGCTATCTGCTGCCTTTTGTATCTGACATGAACAAAGTAGACATTAGCAAATTTACAACCAATAATAGCTCAGACAGCTGCCCTCCTTTAAACAGTTACTGGAAAGGGAACTAATCTAGTTAAGAGCATAGGACTAGTTCCTAATTTGGATTCAGGGGACAGATAAAGCCATCATACTTCTTCTGGAGGGTAGGAACTGAATTCAGTTGTCAGCCTTCTCACTGTTTGTTGAGAAGAGCCTGCATTTCTGTAAACTGGACTAATAAGACACTCAGAGCTAGCATAAGCCACACAGAGGCCTGCACAGAAGATGATAATGCAAGAGATTGACATTATAATGTATGATTTCACTGGGATGAATACACATCTCACAAGAAGTCCAGTCACTGAAACCTTCTCTGAGATCAAATATGAAACAAAGATGAAATCTGCTTTAGAAAAAATAAGGATGCAACTGCAAGCATGAAAACAATAAACATATCCTGGTAAAGAAAATTAATAAAAATTACAAGCCTTCATCTATTCATCAGAATTCAACCCAAGGGAAAACAATGGTGTCAGGCTATTATAACACAGAAAATGTTCAATAGATTTAATTATAAATTAAAAATTAATCATCACCCCAAAGTGATAAATCTTAGCTCCATATAAATAATATTTTTATGAACCAGCATCCTCAGTCACATCTTTATAAGAGATAATTCAAATTTGTCAAATTTAAGAACTGCTCTGATGTCTTAATTTTTTCAGTAGCTTAGTTTCAGGGTAGAGTCATGAAGACAAAATTGTAAGTCCTAATAACAAAAAGCTTTTAAGTTCTACAAAGTCAAATTGATGTACCTCTTAACAATCAGTAGAGTTTACTGCATAAATTCACCAATAGCTCATTTTTACTTTTACTTACAATAAAACTAAAAGGGACCCTGATACATACAGTTCTCACTGAATCAGTAGCTTCTGCACATAACAGGGAAGTATTGTGATTTGTTAGCATAGGACATCACACCCAGAACTAAAAAGTTAAGGTCCTGGGTCTGCTCACTGAGGTATGGTAACTATGAGGTCTGCTGGGCCTCAGCTTAGATACATCAGGTGAAGGGTAGTGAGAATAACTAGAAGAAAAGATAAAATTTGAAAGCCATATATAGGGAATACGCTAGTCCAGTTAAGCACAGAGAATGTGGTGAAAACAGGACATCCAAGAAGAAAGTCCATGTAAGCTTCCAGAGACATGCAAGTAGAACTGAGAAGGGAGGGCAGAATTGTCTAAAAAGCATGTGTATAATGATGATAGCAAAGCAGTGAAAGTCAAGATGCTCCTAGAGAAAGTAAAATGAGAGAAAACATAAGATCAAGGGCTAAACCTTAGGCATCAACCAAAGTTAGGAGATAGGAGAAGGGAGGGAAATGAAAGAAAGGTAATTGGAGAGTAACTGCTCTTTACTCTCAACCTTTTATCTGTATGTTACGTATATACGTGTGCTATTTGAATTTTTTATTGAAGTATGTTTTACAGATTTACTAACTCTGTTAGACAATTAAGATATGATATGAAATGATATGTGTGTGTGTGTAATTACAAACCAAAATGTGCTTAATACTGGACAGGATTATGAAAAACATATCTAATATATATTATTTTCAGTACACTAACCTGCTTTTGAAGAAGCATTATGGAAATCTAAAGTTTAGGAAATTAGAACCATCTTTTCCCCCACATTTTCTAAGTGAAAAGAACTCTCTAAGGAGGGAGACATGAGGTATATCACTGAATAAAATTACTGAAATGTCTGTAAACTCTACATCAACTTCATTAATTGAAAAAAAAAAGCATAAGGAGAAAAAAAATTCTTTGAAATAAAAAAGTTAATTTTTAATCCAAAGTCAGATAAATAAAATGGTAAATAAGTGAAGGTCCACTGGCAGTCTTAGACGTAATTTTTTGCAAAGTTTGGATAGTAAGTCATTTTTATTTTATACCTTAAAGGTACAACAGTTTCAAATTTCTCAAATGTCAGAGGCTGTGATCTGATTCAGAATGGAACTAATGGAGACTTTAAGATTACATGAAGCAATTTTAAAGATGATTTACTTAGAGCTTACAAGTGTATATTATAAAAATCACAGTGTTTTATTTTGAAATAAGGGAAATGAAAGCTATTTAGCGGAAAAGTCATTTATTTCTCCTTAAAAGTATAGATTTATATAATGTGTTAATATAAATTCATTTTTAAGAAGGGGCAATAAAAGCTTCCTACTCAAGCCAATATCCTTAACTGAGTTATGAAGGTTTCCTTAAACCAAACTTATAAATGGGGGTCTGGTAGACACAAAGGCACCATCATTATGTACTCTGTTAAAATAAACTGTCTAGAAAATAATGCACTGTTTTTCCCTCCTTGGACTGCATCTTTTGAGCTCTCAGTTGAAAACTGAATATTTAATGTATGCAGACTAATATAGATTTTTGCCAATTATTAGAAATTGTAAAGTGATATATTTAAAGAAATATAAATTTAATCTTCCGTAATTAAAATTACATGAAAGCTGTACAAAAAGTACTCAAAAACAGGGAAAAAAAGGGTTAAAATTCTGTTCGCTGATATTTCTGCTCCCAATTGGATGATTTAATTGATGTCCTCAAGGTGCCCTACATCAAAGTAGGATATTAAGCCTATGAAAATAATGTTTTTAGCCCTGGACAACCAATATTAGCTCTTGATATTTTAAAAGTAGCTTTTAGTATGCCAAAACTCACTGATGACAAAAAAAAAAGTTATTTCTAAACTCAGTGCATTAAAGGATATTTACACTAACTTAATAAGTTTTGTTTCTTGATTATCAAAAGGTTGCTGAAAATGATTATAAATCAATAAAAAATGTTAAAAAAAAAAAAGGTTGCTGATCAATTTTCACCAAGAAATATCCCTGCCTAAACTTCCGATTAATACGTAAAATTTATATGATGCCACTATACACAAGTTATTTTGGACCAGGGGTAAAACGTCAATTAAATGTCTAAGTTCTATTGATACTTTCTTTGAAAAAAATTAATTTTTTTTTGTAATTTAAATGATTACATTTTGCATATTCCATACTCCACTTTTAGGGAACCAAACTGAATCAACACTTTCGCCAGCTTACATGCATAATTAAGAGATGGTTTTATTTAAGCTATGAAATGGTATCAGAAAAGCTCTCTATTTCATGAATGTTATTTTCCACTGAAGCAGACATTAGTTGATGACATACACACTGAGAAAATATGTCCTATAGGAATATATATACACATATATTCATATTAAACATAATATACACACACACACATACACATCCACTCATAAATCAGGCAGTGGGATTGTAGTAATAATGGCATGCTCACAACCTGAGTTATTCTAGTAAAAATTTGTCTTTCAAATATGTATTAACCAAAGTTAATTACTTTTACCAATTTAAACAGGGTATTTAAAGTATTTTAAGGATACCCTGAAATATAGACAAGAGATAATAAAAATGAGAGAGATTTGTGGTCACATAAAGGCTAGAAAAGCTTAGTGGTACTCTTTTCCAATGATGCCACGTTATAATTGACCTAACGCACCATTTAAAATTTCAGATCCTTATAGAAATAAAACATAAGCAATCACTCTACAATTTAAAAAAAATTGATTTTTTCTCTACCCTCTCATTTAAGTATGAAAAAGAAAATTTATGAAAGCACTGTGGGCAATAGGACTGACTGAGTTAGGCTAAAATAAAGGGCTATCTTACAGCCCCTAAAATCTATTACAAAGTTTGGCTATATGACACAAAATGTTTAGATGGAATTTAAAAACTAAATTTAAGAGTGCAGTCATTAGCAGCATAATTCCAAGCACTGAAAACATGTGACATATCAAACTGTCTGAGTGGAGGTTTCAGTCTGCTCAGAAATACCCACAAGTGGTTTACATTTTGCAAACGTGATGGGGAACTCAAAGGCAGTATGGCACAAAATCTCTGCTTTCCAGATGCTTCTTCATCCTGAAGATGAAGTGGTTTAACAGCACAGGGCACTGGGTGACTTGTAAGCATGACAGAGTTCAGAGTAATCCCTGGGAGGTTGAGAATCACTGAAGAAGCCACCACTGAAGAGGGTGAGGCCTGTTTTGAGCATGAGAATTCAGAAGCAGGACTGACAGAGGAATGAACATAAATTTAGAACTGGGGATGTGAGCCAGGGCTCCAGCTGCAATCATTTGCCACTGAGATTATCAGGCTCCTCTGGTTCTTTTTAAATAAACCTGTGCTCAGGTTGGGTTTTTGTAGGGTTTTTTCCTGTAGATTTTAAAAAAATCAAATGGCTGACACTGAGTTTTGTCATGGTGAACATTCGTTTTAAAGCAGCTACCATCAATCATCTTAAAAAATGAAAATCATATCTGTACATTTAATAGAAGTCCTCTCCACGTAATAAATTTAGCTTAATTGGAAACTCACTATGCACTTATGTTTCTTATTTCACCATTGACTGATAAAAATTTTGCCACATGCTAGCGTTTCTCCCCGGGCCACTGCTTCCCGGCTGCCCCACTCCAAAGGAGACCTTTGAGTCAGCACCTTTCCTTTATTGCGGTGGTCACACAGCTATTTCCTCAGGTGAGGAAGCCTAAATATTATTAATGGTAACAGTTTACTGTAGAATCTTTATTACCTGGCCACACTCTGGAGCTTTACTTGTCAGACTAATATTTTAACCAAATCTGTTACGCCATATATGTGTGTGTGCACAGTTAATGAGTTTTTATAGTCTCCCCAGTGAAAATTATTACAAATTCTTCCATTTTTCCCTGGCTGATTCTAGGTGCTAGAGGGGGAAACTTCCTCAAGAAAGAAAAATGCTTCCATTAACATGTAAACCTTACTTTGGGTTTTTAATATTCAAATACAGGTAGGAAGCCTTTACAAACAGGAAGAAAACTGAAGTCAATGCAATTTTCTAAATTTTGTCTTACTGAAAAATTAAATACATCTGGGAAAAATATCTAACTCTAGTTCACCTGCATGTAATAAAAAGCTCTATGAGTTTAAAAACAAAGAAATAGTGGGTGTGTTTCGCGGGTGTTACTATTACTGGGATTCTTTTATTGCCCTATTTTAATTTATGTCTGCTTACTGGTGAATGAGGGACTGCGCCGTCTGAAGGTTAACATAACCTCGATTACAGACAAGCAGCTCCTTGGAGATTTAATTGGTTTGTGGAACAACTCCAAAACTAGGACTGTGCTTTCTTCTTTCTTTGCTTTGCTGCTTCTCTAACTCTCTTCTTTTCAGACAAAAAAAAGAGAACGCATGGTAATGCATCATTTATAAATTACCTTGTTATTGCAAAAACAAAACACTGCTTTGAAAACCAAACTCACTCCTGCTGCGGACTCCAGCATGTTTGATGGAGGCCCTTCAAAAGAGTCCACGGCTTAATGGAGGCTGTTTACGTGGAGACTCCGATCTGTACCTGCTGTCCCCCGTCACTCCCTGGAAACTTGGCGGCAGATGTTGCAGCGTTAAGTTGTCTCTGAAGTGGCTTTCTGTCCCGTCTCCCCACCGCAACGGAGTCAAACTTCATTAGATCTCTTTATTTGCGCCTAAGGCAAGTTTGGGATCGCAGCTGTGTCCACCCCCACTCCTACCTTTGGTGTTTCAGGCCTCCAGGCAGCGAGTGTGAGACCAAAACGGTTCTGCCGCTCTCAACTACCTCCGCTGACAATCGGGCCGCTCGCTGCGGGCTGGGGAGGCCGCTGCCGCCGCCGCAAACAGATGTCGGCGACAACCTGCTAGCTTACACCTGGACGCGCGGCCCGACCTTCGCGCGCCGCGCGCTGAAACATTTATGACTCCGAGGAGCTGCAGCCACAATCAAAGCCTCTGCCTGGTCTGCGTGCAGCCCGCCAACCCCGCCACCCTGGCAGGAGCTGGCGGCGCCGAAAGGTGGCGGGTGCGGGGGGCAGAGCGAGAGGTTTCTCGCGCCGCTTTGATACTTTATGCCTGAACTTCAGTTACTTGATCAAGGACTTCAGTTCAGCAGTGAGTTCCGCTAACGAGCCCGCTGTGGCCTCTGAGCCATAAAAGGAGAGCATTTGGCTTGAAATTCAGCGTGACGGGACTCGCAGAGTAAATGTGCGTGACTCTGGGTTTAGTTCTAAGTACACTGATTTGTTCACTAAACTAAACTCTCAAGAGGCAGAATCTGCAGTAAACAGTTTATAAATAAATGACAAGATTGGTTTCCAACGTAGAAAACAGGCAGTTGACTAGGCAGAGGTTCTATTATTTTGAAACCATCAGCCACAACCTCAAAACAATTGTGTTTTGTTGTCTCTCAAGCAGCATAAAGTTTGTTGTCTTTTTTTTTTAAAGAAAGAGTGTGACTGCTACTTCTGTTAATATTCAGAAAAGAGAAAGCTTTCTCGTTTGTTTCTTGGCAAAGTAAAACAAACTGCTTCCAAATGTTAGCCACTATATATAAAAATAGATTTTAAAAAACAAGTTTTTTGGGAACAATACTCAATATCTTATAATAACCTTTAATAAAAAAGAATATGAAAACAAATATATGTATGTATATGCATGACTGGGACATTGTGCTGTACACCAGAAACTGACACATTGTAATTGACTGTACTTAAAAAAAAACAAAAAACAAAAAAACCTGCATCCATATCCAAAGATTAGAAAATGTTTTCAAAAGTCCTCCTAATTTCTACAATGTACACATGCTTTATACACATACATCCCTCTTAAACCATCATGCACACATTTCATAAAAAGCATAATCAAATGTAAACACACCTTTACAAGCACAGGAAAATAACAAAATTATTTGCAAAATGTATTCACCAATGTATATATTGATAACAAAGTTTCTTTTAAAAAGAATTGTCTTTAAGTAGCTAATAACATTTGTACCAATGAATTATTTGATATGCAGAGACAAACCTTCTCAGTGAGAATCAATATCTGTCTTTATATATACCATATATATATAGTATACACATATATATGAAATCATTCATGAGTAGTTTGAGTGGTTTGGGTTCAGTATTTTAAATTAGTTTAATCAAATGCTGATTTGTTTCAGAGAAGTAAGGTTGAAGACCTCTAAGGTTAAAGAATTTTACCCTTCCTTATGCTGTGGAGCCCAGTCACATCTAAAGCTATCCCCAAAACTACAAGACTAATTTTCTCATTCAGTGATTATGCCCTGGTTTGCCTAGAAAATTCAACACAAAGAATAGACAAAAAGCTAGAGGACACTGCTACTTGGACATCTTAGTCTCCCAAATTTAAATTTTTCTCTACTCCATGTAATCCTATGAGACAAACCATGTCTATATAAACTAAATTTGTAAAAACCGTAGAGTTCAGACAGTTTAATTTTTGAGGGCTTAACTAATTAGCCACAATAAATAGAAGGTAACAGTGAGCCATGGTCTTCTTCTCATGCATAGATAAAGCATTACCAAAGCAAATCATCTCATCTTAACATCACACATCAAAATTAGCTGTGCCAAATATGCTCTGAGTCCCTTGTTCTCTTTCTGCCTTTGGGTCCTCAATTTCTTACTAGGTAAATTAAGTTTATCAAATGAAAGACACTCTGAAGCAAAAAAAAAAAAGCACTAGAAGTTTTAAAATATTATATGTTCTTTTTTGTAAATAAAATTTGTGGGGTGCTAGAGTGTGAGTACAGATTATGCCATGCACCATGCAAATATGATTTTATTTAGACACCTAATTAAATATTACTTTTGGATAATATTATTTGATGTATTATGGTTATTATAAAGCCTTTTAAGTAAAATTCACCAAATATTTAATATAATTAAGCATCCTATTTGGTGCAGATTCTTTGGGGCATCACAGAGTCCCATAGGTTGGCCTTATCAATAATGATATTTATTACACTCCAGAGGAAAAGAATAGAGCAATTGAAAGGCTTCATTCAGAAGAAGAAGCCAAGAAGAAAATTAGCATAGCATATAAGAAATGCACAAACTGGTATAAGAAATTAGCAACTGTGAAAGTGAGAGCATAGTGGAGGTAAATGTGCTTGAAAGAAACAAAGAGGGAAAAAGAAGATGGATGAAGGCATAGAAGGAAGGAAGGAAGGAAGGAAAGAAGGAAGGAAGGAAGGTCAGGGAGGAAAGCATTCTAGAGATCATGTGATGGAGATAGTATAACGGCTGCCTAAAAAATAATGTAAACATATAAAAAACATTGGGATGCTTCAGTTGTCTTAGTAGTGTACAGAACACTAATTCTGCCAAAGTATTAGAATGACTCACTAGGTAATTTTATAATCTCTGAAAAAATACAGATTATAGTTATGTTATGTGTATGGGATGGGAAGTTTATATTGGAGTTAATTCTATCAAGTAAAGAGGACCTGGTAGATGATGTGGAGTTGACAGAAACTTAGATATTATTAATAATCTTTCTGAAACATGAAAAATGGGGAAATGGGAAGTAAAAAAGAAGGGAGGGCAGAGATTTACCATGTTGTCTAGAGGAAAACAGTTCTATGCTGATAACTATCGATTTGACATCAAACCTCAGTCTAAAAAAATAATAAATATTATAAAGGATCATAGCAGGAATCAGAAGCTTAGAGCAAATCATGCCATAGTTACCTGATTTCCATGATCATTTTGCATCATTGGTTTGGTTGGATGGGGGAATAAAAACTATTTAACACAATTTATTAAATATCCTTGTGAATAAGACGGTAAACTGAGTTTATACTATTGGCTGGGCTCCTAACTTTACCATATTACTGTCAATTAACTGTGCAGAGTGTCAACCTGTGAGGAAGGTTCCCATGGAGTACCCCATTGAGGTTTTAACCATGGCTTGAAATAAGTGATGAAAATTTGCAGTTGACGAATTTTTGGAAGCAGTAAGGCTATCAAGGATAGTTATTATGAAGAGAAATTACGTCAGACTGTGTCAGGCACACACAGAATCATAATGTATATTTGATGGAAAAACAAATCAATTAATTGAGCAGCAATTGATATTTTCTAAGCTTAAAGTCCTGCATTTAAATAAAAACAAATTAAAAATCATAAATCACATATATAGGTGAAGAGTGAAAAAGTGGAATTTTAGTTAATAACACACAGTAAAGATTTGCAATCTTTTATCTATAGTTTTGAAATACACAATCTTTGAAAACTGAAAGTTTCATGTTAAGTTTGTCACCAAAATTCATTTGGAAGCAAAATCTGACCTGAATTGACTTAAGAGTATCTAGTCTGTATTTATTCACTTGCAGTAATTAATATTTCTGAAGCAGAATGTCTCAATAATGAGATTAGATGATGCTTTACATAATATATATGGACTATATCAGATCCCTAAAATCTGAAAAATTCTCAATTTTGAAAAAATTTAACCTCAAGAGTCAGAATAAATGGCTTTAAGGGTATATCAGACAAAAGTGTAATCAAATTACTAAAAAAACACAGGAAACAGTCAAAATAATGCAAGCATTACTCTTCCTTCAACCATGGAAAAATAAATAATGCTTTACCTGGTGGGGCAACATGGAGAATATTCTAGCACTATAATTTAAGAAGAATGTTAGATTTACTTGGTATCTAACGAAGTGCTGGGTACATATTAGACACCAGATAAATATTTGTTGAATGAATGAATGAGTATAATGCATCATTCAAAAGCACAAATATATCAGTTTATGCAAACTCAAAGATTTCTTCTCTTCTGTTCCCAACCTATCATTGTGGTTTTAATCCCCAGCCCTCAGACTGTCTTGTAATCCACAAATCACTGTTCTCGGCTGCCTCAGAGATTTTGCTTATGATGTTGCATCTGTGGAAATACGCATTGCACCTAACTCCACCTGATGAAACCCTATCCATTTTCAAAGATAGAAGGCCTATATTTTTTAATAAGCATTCCCAAATTCCTCCAGTGAGAGTTAATCTCTCTTCACTATGCACTCAGAAGTACTTGATACCTACCTATGGTATGGCCCAGTCCAGATTCTGGAATAAATTTTATTTTTGTATCTGTCTCATTTCCCCCCAAAAATTTCAGGTTTCTTAAGGGCAAAGTCTATAGTTTGTACCCACCTCCCCAATTTTACCTGATGCCATTACTTGTGCAAATTTATAATCCAAAAATTTTTTAATTTAGTCAAAATTACTACAAATGATAAAAATAAACAAAATTTCAATCATAAGAATTAAAAAATATAGAAAGTATTGACAAGGTTTCTGGAACCACTCTCTGTTTTTACTAATACATCTTCAGGGCTAGCATGATACCCCACACTTAAAAAGATGAAAATTATTGAGCAAATGAACTAATGTCTAACATGAAGGAGAGAAAACTAAGATGATCATGAAAACAATTTTAAAACCTTCAAAGTGAAAGTCTAGCGTATTGACGAATAGAGTTGTTATATGTTGTTCCAGAAGCAGAACTCCTGATGGTGCATAAATTGAAACAGAGGCACAGATTTCATTACATATAAGAAATTTCTGTTAATCGCATTGGTTTGGTAATGAAAGAGGCTGCTTCACAACCCACGTGGTTCTCTCTACCTCTGGTCCTAGCAAAGGGTAAATGATCTGTTAGGAATATGCCAGGACTGTTTTCTCAAATTGCTTTTCTAAATGGCTGAACTCAGATGTTGTTAAGATTACCTCCATTTCATAGAAGTAAAATCTTAAAATTTAGACGTTTTTGTATTTTTGATATCAAGCTAGAATCGTGTAACACTAAAGATAGCATGGCATTGTAAAGTAAGTATTAATTTCATCAATTATTTCACCCTTAAAAAATTAGCCTATCTAACCTGAATAAGCCACAATGCTCTGAAGCTGAGATGAATGAAGATCACGCACTTGTTAACACAGAATGATGATCACATTGACACATAATGAAACAGTCCTGTTATTATTGCTAACAGTGTCCTGTCTCTGAATCAAACCTGCCCACTGTTACATATGAATGAGTTTTAAGCTATTTTTCTTATATGGATACAACAGGAAATAGAGCTGATACATTACAGAAATTATAAAACTAGAGTAATTCTAGCCAAATTTCCAAAAACAAAAACAAAAAAG
Organism: Camelus dromedarius; assembly: GCF_036321535.1. NCBI lineage: Eukaryota > Metazoa > Chordata > Mammalia > Artiodactyla > Camelidae > Camelus > Camelus dromedarius. Next base: position 76,794,476 of record NC_087436.1, read on the forward strand.
CCTCAAATAGGCTTCCTTGATAGGGAAAATGCATAACATATATGTGTGTGTGTATGTATGTATTTTTATACATAAATGTGTGTATCTCACCATTGCAGACTTCCACAATGCTTCATAACGTTAAAGGCACTTTCATATAGACAAGAAATTAGATTAAATCAAATGTTGGAGGCAGGAAAATACCTATTTATACCTAAAGCAGTGGAGACTCTGAGGCATGTGCCCACTGGGTAAACCTCAGAACCCGATGTCATCCAAGTCAAAGGCTAGAGTGACGAGGGTGCTTATTACAGTCTGTGTGCGGTGGATCTTAATTTTTGTGTTACTTGAAAAAGTCCTTGTGTTAAAGCACAGCGTTTAAAGACATATTCTAACAATAGAGAATCATTTATTAAGCACTCCACCTAACAGGAATTTGCACGAGACAATAATTCCTTCCTCGACTGTAATGAGGACTTTAGATTCTTTTTGATTATTATTTCACTGCCTTCGTCACACAGACCCGTGAGGCCAGGGTCAGGATTTTCCCAGCACATCCCCACATACAAACCTCATCTCCTTCCTGAGGTCGCATCAAGGAAACCCTGTCGTACTGCCGCCGCAACAGAGCCCAGAGCGCGTCCAGCCGACCCTGGAGGGAGACGGGATTTGTCAATTCCGGGGGAGTGTGCTCCACACCGGTTTGCTAAATAGGTGCACTGAAGTGAAGAGGGTAAAGCCTTATTCTCTACTCTCATTTCTTTCGTAAGTTAGACGAATAAATAAATAACAGCAATGGAGTTTCTTGTTGCCCAGAAAGTGTTCACTTGCTATAAGGTGAACTGAATGTCTGCTATTTGATGTACCTCGGTCCTCCTTCAGATAAATGGGGGCAGGGAGACTAAAGGGGCTACAGCTTCTCCAGAAAGTTGCACTGAAATCCCACAAAGTTTGGACAGTCACCTTAATCGGCGTGTACCACTTTGTCTGAGGAGGCTGGTGTGTGGGTTTGGGTCGGGGTGGTCTGGGCCTGACGGGTTCCTCTGGTTCTTCGGGAATCGTCACCACAGCATTTTTGGCTTTCTCTAGCCTTGCACCTTCCTCGGTAGATCCTTTATCACCCCAGCGGACCTTTAAAACAATGGGAAATACTAGTATCAGACGCAGAGTGGCCTAGAGGAACAAGTTCTTGTTTAGCTGGTTCATTGGTTCACCACCTCAGAGTCAAAGATGAACAGGCATCCTAACTCCAAACTCCTCCGCTTGGAAGGTTTAATAGGTTTCTCACCACTCCTTAGGTGCTTAATATTAACATTCTAGAAATGGAGACCCTTTGTAAAAAATCTGGCATCAATTAAATTGATGCAACCATTTCTCCACTGTTTCAAATAAGGAGTTAATTTTTGGGGTATGTATGAAGTGCATGACAGTGTGTAACTCTATTCTCTAATGAGGTATGTTCTCCTTCCAGCTAAACACATACCCATATATACTGATGGCACTGGGGGAAACAGACGATAATGATGGTGATAATTAGCATTTACTGAATGATTTCATGTGCCAGTCTGCATTTAATCCATACCAAAATGCAATGAGATGGATACTGTACTTTTTTCTTTCAGATGAGGAACTGAGACACAGAAAGGTTAAGTGTCATGCCCAAAGCCACACAACTAGTAAGTGGCAGGACAGGGATTTGAACATATGTAGTCTGAAATGGGTAATAAATAAGGTTTGAATTTTACAAATATATTTTATACAAAGGAGTCAGTTGTTCCTTCCAAACTGTCTATTGAATCTATGGCAAAAAAGTATGATTTAAACATTTAGCCTTTGGAAGTAAAATAATTATAAATGTTTTTCTTCAATTTTGTAAAGATCAACTTTGTAAAGTAGCTTTCAGTCTTTAGTTCCTCTACTCCTATGAGTATGGTAATTTGACACGTTTATTTTTCACGGAGGAAGGCAAATCTGAAAAGGCTAGGCTGTGAAGAGAAAAAATTCAGAGACACCAGGGAATCTCACAAATTTTAGGAAATTCCCTTCTCTGAAAACTCTGGATATTGAAAAACAACAAGGTCAAATGATGTTCATTTTTCAATGAAAATTGGCTAAATCTGGGCCAAATGTTTGCAAATGTGGGCATGTAAAGAGGATGCGGCCCCTGCAGGAAGGCTTTGTCCTACCAGGAGCAGTAGGGAAGTCTAAAAACCAAGGACATTACCAAAGAAGACAAAAAGATAAGTGAAGTTCTAAAAAGAAACAGGGAGTTCTGTGCAGGGCACATAGTGACTCACCAGAGTTAAGTGATTTCTACAAAGGAAAAAAAAATGATTAAACACTTTTTAAAGTATTTTAATGACCTGAATTAAGGGGTGGGAATACAGATGACTACTGTTCACAGAAAGAACCATTCATACCTTTTTGATAAGGCTTACTTAGATGTTTTTACCTTTTTTTTAATTACAGTTTTAGAATAGGTTTTCAATTTCAAGTGGACCCTGCTGAGTCATTAAAACGTATCTGTATCTTTCAGTGTGATCAGTGGTACTAGCATGTTCTTTATGAGGTTGTTAAAATTGTTTTAAACACCATTAAACCTTTAGAGCTAGATAGTTGGCTTTCTTTCCAGAGAAATGACCTTCTCTTTTCAAATCACAGTGTCTTCACCTAGATAAACTAAAACTTTACAAATCTTTAGATATAGCTAAATTGAACTAAAAACAACCAGAACCAAGATACATCTCTTGGAGTTGTTGTCTCAATTTTAAGGGAAAAAAACAAAAACAAAAGAAGATACATGGTTAAATAAGCATAGGAATGTCATAACTCAAAGAAGACATTCGGAGTAGAAATATAAGTAGATAAAATGTAGATTCATTTGGAAATTATAGATTTTTTAACTTAGATTTTAACTAGCCCCAATGTCATGGTGGATATCATAGAGCTAATGTAATTGTATTCTTTCTCCAAGTCTCACCGGCACCGTATTCTCAGATAAAGAACACAAAGATCGTTGAACTAGAGTTCTGACCCAATGTGGCATTTCTAGGGACTCAACTATCAAAGGACTAAACTTATAATATAGTTGTTGAGGTCAAAGGAAATGCAGTAAATAAATCCCTGAGTGTTACTTCATGAAGCAGCTGTTTCATCATCACCACCATCACCACGAAACAATACAACTCCTCTCAATCTCAAGGTCAAAAACTAAGAAACATTTTATAGAGCTCTCCTAAAACTCTTAAAAACAATTAAATATATATACACACTTTTATGTATACATTTTAATATTTTAGTTTGACCACACTGATAGTCAAAAAGGATAAAAGAAGAAGAACAGATTGTTAAAGGCAGCCTTAACAGAATTAATATATCTGACTTTTTACCATGAAAGAAGAGTGCAAGCTTGATAGCTAAAATTTTCCAATTCTACTTGGCTTTTTCAATGATAAACAATGAAATTCCATAATTTCCAGAGCATATTTGGATGGCTGGGAGGTTGTATCATAAAAGGAGCAATTTCAGAATTGAGAAAAGAAACAAAAACAGTTTCACGCTGAATTGGCAGAAACACACATTTGAAGTCATTAGGTATTGTGGATCAGTTGTGCTAACAGCTGTTATTAACATCAGCTCAGTTCCAGCTTTCTGCAAATTGCCATTACCACAGTGTTTAAATATTTAATGTAAAGGAGAAGTAAGAAAAAAAATTCTATGTAAAATTCCTATACTGGCTTAAAATAACATTAGTTACGAAGATTTATTCTTTAATTCAAATGTACAGGTAATTTCTAAAATTCCATTTACTTTCCCCAAGTTTAAGGTATTTTGTAAAGGAAAACACTTTCCAGGTTTAAACAGGCATGGTTTTAAAACAAATTATGTTTTCTATTTTTCCTCTCCAAGTTTAAATAAGTTCATGTTTGAGAAAGTCTCATGATGCTTAATTCTCAGTTTATTTTTATTGTGTATTTTTCTGCATCGTGTTTCCCCTTTGTGATGCCCATATTTACTTTTCACTTTTTCCTTCACTTTCATTCTCATTTCCATCTCATTGATGGAGCACTCCATAAAATGTAGCCAACATTATCTATGACTAAAATGGATGCCAACTTATTAATAGTGAGTCCTTTTCATAAATTTTCTTCAGCTGAAAAGGAAAGGCAATGTAATTTCATATTAATTAAAAGTCAACAAATAAAAACACAAACAAATACATTCCAATTAAATTTAAATAAAATTCAGTTACATCTAAAATTAAAAATAAGAGTCAATAACTCTTACCACTTGAAATGTGAGTTACTCAAGAATGTTCATGAGCCCTTGGCTTTCCTGCACATATTCCAATAATATTCCTTCTAAGTCAGGACCCATTTATGAGCTCATACATATGCTTTCATTTTCTGTAGAAAAAAGTTCTCAATCTTTGGAAGACTGGAATCTTGGAGTAACAAAAATCTGCCACAGTTCTTAGTGTTTTGAGCAAGAACTAATATATCTGAATCTCACTGTCACGTGGTATTTTGTATGTGTGGCTTTCAAAATGGAATTAAGTTTATTATTCTGAATATAAATCAGCACAAGCTCACTGTCAAATAAGTTGGGAACAGGGAACTCTAGAACACAAACTGAAAATCACTCCATCAAGGGAAAGCTACTAACACGTTGTGCTATTTCCTGTCAAACTCTTTTTCCCCTTGCATACATCTTTTTACACACACATTTTGGAACGAGACTAAATAAACTAAAAATAAGCTGTGACAGATCATATTTAGATATTCATATGTAACAATTTTATACAAGTGTGACTTTTTTTTTTTATACCTCCAATCCACTCTTTCCCCAACCCTCCAAGCCTAGAATGACACAACAAAGGCAAATGGAAGGAAAATGACCCTCCATCTGTGTCAAGCAACAAGAGCTAGCCTAGCCATGTTCTCTTGTACTGTGTGGTGTTCTCAATTACTCATGGGCAAACACATGCGCAATCTTCTCCAAAAGACAAATTTAATAGGTTCTAGCGCCCACCTTTTCCATGGCTTATTGGCAATGAGATACCTGTCTCAGAGAATATTTCAGCAATAAAGTGGCAAGCTCTTAGGCAAATGTGCATTATTTTAAGATCTAATGTGGTCAAGAAAATAAGAACCACTATCGGATGACTTCTTTAGCCACTCTGGTAATGATAACCATGTTAAGAAAGTCTGGGCTTCTTCTGAAGAATACTGAAATGTATTCTGCAAATGGGAAACTCTCCTTGGGAATCTGAATTTTACTGAAATGTATAAAAAGGGAAAATTGCAACAGTTGTGAGGTTGTTAATTAGCTTATTGATTTTTTCTGGCAGTAATGGGACAAAGCTGATATGACAGTAAGGAGACATGTGCAATGATTGCAAAACATAAAAACTCCTTCTTATCAAGAAGCAAAATTAAAGAATAACTAATAAGGAAATGCCAGGATTTGTGTTTAATAATACAGTCAATATTTCAATGAGAAAATTCCTCCAGTTGCTCCTTGGGGTGGGATGCTGGCCTGTCTATCTTGTTGTCAAGGGCTTAGGGCTGGCAGTGATTCCTTATTATTAATTAATGCATCACTTTGAAAAATATTTCTGTGGTGGTAAAAATTTGATTTTTAAGATATAATATTTAAGTTCAATTTTAATTCACACTGAGTCTAAAAATTCAATATGTTCTATAAATGATATTTAATATTAATTATGATCATTCATAAGAGATAACTATAAGCTGTAAAAAAAAAGCTTTAAATGTACTTCCTCAATATTTGTGATAAGCTCATGGACATACTATTTTGACATTTTTCTCCTCAAACAACTGTTGGATCTTCTCAAAGACAAGCATTGTTGTAACTTTAAGTAGCTCGCTTCTTCATACTGGATGTTCTCGGCAATAATTTTTTCCAAAATAGTCAGAAAAACCCTAACTTTGTTTTGCCCTTTAGAATTCAGACATCTCATCAATGCAGTTCTTTGACTAATAAAGTCAGTTCTTCTTGAATAATTTTGAAATGGCTAGGATTATTCCAGAGAAATAAAACTTGTCCAAATAAAAAGTGTTAAGTAAAACTGGATATTAGGATATTGAATTGTGAACAGTAGAGTTGCCATGGCTTAATAATTCTAGAAATACATAGTCCAGATTAGCAGCTTCTATTTTTTTTTTTAAAGATACCAACCTCCATTCTTTTAATTCCTCCAACTCCTCGACCACCATAGTAGGAAGCATCCACGGTGGGCCACTTCTTAGTAGGCAGAGGTTCCTTTTCCTCCTATGTAGATACAAGTTTTTAAAACTGGGTTGAAATAATTTCTTAAAATATTGCTTAGAACTGGCTCACATTTAAACATTTTTCAAAATAATGCCATTGATACAGAAGAAATGTAATAAAAAATATATAGCACGTGTGGGCAAATTTACGCTTACATGCATACATCTCAGGTGAAGTGCTATGGAATATTGGGACTCCTTCCACTCCACAATTTGAGAAATCTACCTTATTTTGCTAGGTTATCAGAAGTTTACTCCTTAACTATGAGCATCATTTGTCTTTTACAGATCTATTCATCATTTCATGTTTTAAAAGATAAAAAGACATAAAATTAGGACCACATTTCAGTAATCACTTCAAGCCTCAATGTATGTGTAAATTTGAATTCTGAGAAATTTGTACTAAAAAGATAGGTAGTTGAGAAGCTTTCAAAATGTGCAATGCCGTATTTCACGTTGCCAACACAATTTTGCCTAATGGTAATAAAAAGTAACAATCGTTTTGGAGAAAGTAATAATATCTAAACTGCCAGCTTGGATCTTCCAACGTTTTGTAAATAAAATAAGTGATGTCAGAACTACTGATATATTGCTATAAAAAGTAAATTAAATCTCTATGTACTATTGATCCTGATGGCCAGTCTATGTTCATCAATATGTGAAGGTCCCATTCCTCTAGCATGTGAGAGAAATCATAAGAAGATAAAAAATAACAAATGATTTTCAAAAATGCAAAAGTCAATACAGAGGTATCACAGTTATCTAATAATAATGTCATTGATCAAACTGGGGGATAATATCCAAATACAGGAAAAAAAACCATCCACATCACTCATTAGGCACTCATTTACCTCTTGTGGTGCAGATGGTGGTGGTGGAGGAGGATCTTTTATAACCTGTACAAAAAAAAAAAAAAAATCAAATGTAAAACCTTCAGTAGTATGTAGGGAAGAGACAGTAAGAATGTGTAAAAAATAATTAGGTTAGTAAAAACATGACATAATTTTCTTCACATAGATCACTTTTAGCATTCAAATTTTAGTTTAGATCAAAATCTCAGGGAAAAATACACAGATGGTAATTACAACTACATAGATATACATGGACCATAATTTAATATAACTGAATCTCAAACTCACTCATTCCTGTAGCATTCAAACTTTTGATATAAGAAATGCTGTTATTTCTCTGTAATCCTCTTACTTAATTCAATTTTCTTTTATCAATAAACATACAATTCCAGTTCTTTTTCAAAATTTTGAAGGATAGAAATTTGTGAATTTTTATAGTCAGCCCAGAAATAAATGCCAGGGGAGGATTAAGATTCAAAATAGTATTACAGTAAAATGAAATAAAGGTGATTAAGCTACAGGTGCATTTCCTTTATAAAAAGGAAGCATTCATATCATTATCAACCCACATGTCCAAAAGCAATCCATGAAAACCAGATCTATCAATATTTCACACTCAACAGGGTCAAAACCATGCTAGTCATCTGCATTTAAAAGCCAACTCTTCTTCCTGTCTTCCCTGTTTCTTTCAAGTAAATCACTTTCTTTAAAGTCTTAGAATTGTCTCATAATCTATAATTTCTTCTCACTTTTAAATGACTTCACCCAATCATTTATGCTGTCCAAAGATTCTTTGACATAATCCCCCCACTCCCCCTGCTCTGTCTCCTATCTTTTCCTCTCCTCTTCTGCCCACCAAGAATTCCCCCAATTTTCTCAATGCAGTTCAGACTCCCTCAATATGCACAGATGCCTGTTTGTTCTCCCCTACCATGGATCACAACTGATCATTTTATCTAACTCCAAAAATCTGTAACTCCTGTGAGGATGTGTTTTATGTCTGCTTTGCTCCTCAGTGTATCCAGTAAAGTGTCTAACACAAAATAGATCTTCTATTTTGTAAGGAAGAAGAAAGGGAGGGAAAAAGGGAAGTTAGGAAGAGAGGAAAAGGTGGAAGGTGGGAAAGAAAAAAAGATGGAGAAAGGATAAAGCGAGGAAGGAAGGAAGGAAGGAAGAGAGGGAGGAGGGAAGGAAGATCAAGGAGAGAAGGAAGGACTCTGAATTCCACTCTCACTATCACTACCTAAAATCATAAACTTAAGATTCTCTGGATTTTAAAAATATCTAGTACAATATTTTTCAACTTTCCCAACACACATTCAACCAAAACTTCAATATTCTGAAAAATTCCCACCTAGATGTAGTCCAACTATGTTTGAATTCCTGCAATAAAGAGAAATTCACTACTTCACAAAGTAATTCATTCCACTGGCAAGAAACTCACATCACTTGAAAAATTTTCCCCCAAATGAAGCCAAAGCCTCCCTCTCTGTAGTTTCCACTTTTTAGTCCCAATCCTAGAATGTGGAAACACACACACACACACACACACACACACACACACACATAACTGTTTTTTCTTTCAGAAGAGAGCAGGTCCTATTTTTGAATACTGGGATAATAACCATGTATCTATTGAGCCTACTCGCCCGGAAGCTAAACATCATAACCATTTTTTATATAATGGCCTGAATTGTTGGGTCATCTCGATCAGTTTCTTTAGCATAGCATACATTCATTTGATCAACATCTCAAACAGCGGTTTCCAGAACTAATCCTGGCATTTTAAGCACAGCTAAGCCAGTAGAATTAGATGAATGGTGCTCAGGCAAAATGGCTGCACCCTCAGAGGTCCCCACCTTCATTCTATGCATTTTAACTCATAACATAGTGATAACATTAATTGATTATCATAGCATACCAGTTATAATTAACATAGTTTTCTTTTTTTGGCATCAATGTCTACATGCTTTACTGGTAGTTAAGTTAGACATCTAGCATATTTCTCTATCTCTACCCCAACCTTCATTTTAGCCTATGTAGCCAGGTCAATATTCTTCCTAACAGAAGCTTGACTGATTACTTCTCTAGTCAAAATGGACCAATTGTTCCAGTGACAACCGAAATCAAAGAATTAACAGAATTTTGGGAAAAACCATACAAATCATGCTTCCACTCACTTTTGCAAATTACCATAAAGTGCTCTCTAGAGTTCTCTCACTAGACAAAGGCCAAGGGACATCCTTTATTCCACTAAGTCTGAGTATAATGTATTGGAACTCATTTTCATTTCCTTGTGAGGGTTTCAAATTTACCCTACTTATTACCTGAGGACTTAAATAGTATTCCCAACCCTGTTCGACACTATATTCTCCTGAGAATTACTGAACATCGCCTTTCATGACACTTTCTTTTTTACGTCGTATTTGTCATGCTCATTATCCTGCATAACACTGAGTTTGAGCACTGATATACGCAAATTGAATTTCAATTTAGAATCCTCCTATGACCATTGCTGATGAACTCACAACAGAATGATGAGAGGCATCTTTGCATTCTTTCTCTTTATCAAAGACCCTTATTATCACAAGCCACAACCTGGAAAAGGAAAGGTCCTTTTTCAGTACATCTACAGGAGCCACCTCTTGTATTCTCATTGTTCAAATGCCTTAGTGTGGTACAGTTCTGCCTTAATGTTCTATCTACAAACATCCCTGTATATGCTCCTTTACTCCAAGCTGACAGAAGATGTTACCCCAAATAAAATGGTCATTTCCATGTTAAGTCCATCCAGCCTTCACAGAGTAGTCTACCAACTTTCTATCACTTTATCTAGAAGCTTTAAAACTTCTAAAAATATGCATTGCTGCACAGTTGAACCATTCATGCTTCATTAACTTAGGTTTATATGTTTATTTTGGAACTTTTCAATTACCCCTCAAATGTGTAGATTTTTTAAGGGCAATAATCATTATTCCCTCTTTATAAATATCACAGTGCCTAATAAAGTGCTCTGCAAACAACAGACACTAAAAATAAGATTGAAAGTGAGCTAAAGGAATTAGCTGAGAATGTTCACAAAGGCTCACAGCCAACCTCTAAATTTATAAGGAAAATACTAAGAAAAAAAGCTATAAATGATAACCAATAAAGATTTCCATGAAACTAAAATATTTCTAGGTCCAAAAAACCCAAAATATCAAGTTTCTTCTTTAACCAATAAAGTCAGAGAGCTAATGAACTCAAAGGCAAATGTGAACTCACAGGCAAATAGGAAAACATAAGACCAGACTAAGTTTCTTCACCTGGGAAATAAACCTGATTCACTGTAGGTCCTTTCCAAAATGAAAATTCTAATAGATTGATACAACAAAATACATATCACAATATTTCCACTAGGTTCTTTTCTTCTGTGCCTTTACATAATTAAATAGGGCATATGTCTACATGTATTTGTATTCACCTTATTCCAGAAAAGAACATTAGGGTTTATTTTTCCAATAATGTGTAATTAATCTTATGTATGACTAAATGCGTGACTTATTATAAATTTAAATTGATTTTTAAATCTTGGCAACTATATTTTCTATGTTGTTAACAATGAAAACAGAACCTTAAAACTCTACATAAATCAAATTTTGATCTAGTAGATTAAGAGACACAACCACCACCACAACAAATAACAGAACCTAAAGAAACTGAAGTAGAGCTGAGGTTCACCTGTGTGCTGTTAATACCATCAACAATAACCACCCTTTATTGGTGCTGACATACGCCACACACTCTATTTTCTCTCATTTTCATAATAATCCTGTGTGCTTATCTCCATTCTAAATATAAGAGGGAGGCTCTAACTTTAGTAACCTGTCCAAGGATACACAAAGAGAAAACACTAGAATTAAGATGCAAACCCAAGACCCAGGCCCATCTACCACCAAACTCTGAGTTCAACTTCTTTTGCCACATGACATTCTTTTAAATTAAGGTTTGGATCACAAAGGGACAGGGTGCAAGAGAAAAGGCTTAAGACTTGTTGAGTAGTTTGTTACTTGCTGGGATGGATGGATGGATAGATAGATATAAACAGATAGCAATAGTTGAATATTTATAGTAACTCTGTGAGATAGATGCTGTCATCCCCACTTTATAAGGACATAATATACATACACCGATTCATACACCCAACATCCATGCCCTAGAAGTGTTGGAACAGGAAATAAATTGTGTGTGTGTGTGACATTTCAAAATGCTCCTTCTCTGCAATCTACCATACAGCCTTGTAAGTAACAAAGGAGGCTGAAAATAATCTGAAGCCATTCAGCCCAAAAGCCAAAAATGGCAAAAATCAGTGTCCACTGATATCCCTATGTTTCAGTAAAACTAGTGCAGGAGAAAAGGAAACCTGACTGTTGGCCCAAATACATTAAAAATAACAGTCATGAGAATCCCATTCTTGTATTAAATAGTGCAAGAACACATTCCTCTCAGAAAAGGATGTATTCATATGCACCATATTTTATGAGAATTTGCAGATTTTAAAAGGCATAATATTGCCTAGTTGCCAGGATTTTTTCCACTTAGCATCCTTCAGCTCTGTATTGAAGATTCTGGAAAACACTTTCACCACTTTATGAACCATATGCAGAGTTTGAGTCTTCTCCAATTTTTTTTTCATTTGTTATTATCATCATCAGGGAGGACTACATCTCATCTCCTTAGCTGCTAGAATGAAGATTTCAGTTTGGAGGAGAGCCGATTTCTTCAAAAAAAAAAAAAAAAAAAAAGCCGCTTCAGGCAACAGTCCTTTTGATCTGCTCATTAACACTTTTCAAATGTTCGAGTGATGTGGGCATTCTTTGCGCTAGAAAATGTCAGCACAGGAGCCTGCAGCCAGCTTGATGCAATCATATGTTCCGATATTCAGAAAAGAGTGAAAAGAACTGTCAACAGTGAACTGCCTTGGATTTAAAAAAGGAAGATACTGTACAACGACTGTAGATCAAGTAGTATTTCAGGACTGATTCTTGCCAGTGACAAAAACAAATGCCCAATTTATGAGCAATGTCATCTTACTGCCTGAGAGCCCAGAGACCCATAAGAAATCATTCTTAGTGTTTACAAAAATTTATTTAAAATATATGTGGGACTTCCTTTCATTCTTCCTTTCTTTTTGATAAGATAAGACAGCAAGTGTAGTGCTTTCTTCTGAAGGGCATAAACACAAAGTTTTCTGACATTAGTATTTGGGAAGTCCTTTTCTGAACCCCACAAAGGTAGATGCTTTCAACTTTCAGACCAAGATATGATCAGGCTTATCTCATCCTCCCTTTCCTTTCCTCCTTGACAGACTCATCAGTGTTCAAAGAGTCTACTTTGAACAAATAAATAACTTGTGGGAAGTCTAGACAATAAGCATAATGTAAAGTGCCAAATGAGGACTGGGAAGAACAGTGTGAGAGTGTATTCTCCTGGAGTTAAGTAAAGGTGCTGCTGTCAAAGCAGATAAAACAAGACCAGAAGAGTTTGAAACCCTGTTTTGTAAATGGTGCTCTGTTAGAAAACATCACCATGGAAGCAATGAGTACTAACACCACACTCTATTTCAAGGAGGCAACCAAACATAAATCACTTTAATTAATGGTGCAAGGAAGGCATATTAAAATTTAAATTACTTCTGTTTTATTGTGCATTCCAAAAAAAAGAAACAAATCAGGCTGCTCTCAAAGTAACTCAATAAAGGCACCAAGAGCCCTCCTCAACAATAAAAAACAAGTGCAATGTAGAAGCATTATTACTATTTAGAAAGAATAGCACAGCTGTTGCTGGCTAAGAAAATGATTCTATACAGCTCCAGTCAGACAGATCCTCATCACAAAAGCTCAACTTACTTATAAGCAAAGTGGGCTTCAAAAAGATAACTTTAAAAAATTTTTTTTTAATTAAGATTTATGAGATCTTTATGTAATGTCTTAAAATGAACTAAGGAAAAATGAGCTTGCAATTTTGCCTTGCGGATGGAGAACTTTGGCCAAGGACACTAGAGCAAAGTGAACACTTATCATCTCCAGCATATTCAGATATTTATTTGCAGCTGTATAACACGCTCTAATTGACAACACTACAGAAAGCCTTTGTTTGCCACCTCATTAGCCTTACATCTGTAATTCTGCAGAGTGTCTGGTTGCTCCAAATGATGCAACTATAGGGCTGTCAGTTCTGCCATCTTGACAGTAAAACAAATCTGCTATAAACTCAACATATCTTCTAAGCTAAACCATGATGAAAACATCCATAGTTTCTGATATCTTACACATGATTCAATATATGATTTTTTTAACCTCTCCTGGCCCCTTTTCTAATTTAAGGAAAAAGGAAGGATATTGTTGATGTCTTTGTTATAGAAAAGCAGTTGTAAAGGATGGATGGTTGTAAAGGATACTCAATGCACAGGATACAGACTCTTAAACAGATGGTGAGAAATAACTTCATACAAAAATGAGAACTTTTCCCCTTATGCAATAGTTTGCAAACTCAACACCCTCTGTAATTCACTAATGGTAGTGCCTAAGACTTCCAGCTTCGCATAAGAGTTCTTTTATTATTATTACTAGATAAAGTCCTCCAAATATCATTGGTTTGGATTCTATTTGTCATGGAAAGCCCAGGCACACAGAAGACACAATTTTGCAACATTTTAAATGATATCATCTCTCTCTTTTATCCTTGAAAATACTCATTAAAATGAACTGAAAGATTTAAATTTTTAAAAATAGTCTCATATTAAAAGCATCTTAGATGGCCATATATTCTATTACAGGAGTTTCCCTAACTTTTTATATTCTATGCCCCTCTTTGGCAATCTGGTGAATCTATGAATCCCTGCCCAGAGTAATGAAGCTATATTAAAATACACAGGATTTAGAGGAACCCAATTGTATTGAAATATAATAATCAAATCTGTTTAAAAAAAAAAGAAACCAAATCTGTGACTCAAAAATATATATGCTTCTTTATTAATTCAATAATTATAATGAAACATAATAGTAGGCCTAGAAACTATCATAATTTTTGAAGTATAGTTGATTTACAATGTTACATTAGTTTTAGGTGTGCAGCATAGTGATTCAATATTTTTATACCACACACAGTTACTGCACTATTCTTGACTATTTTCTCTATGCTGTACTTTATATCCCCATGTCTAATTTATTTTAGAACTTGCAGTTTGTACCTCTTAATCCCCTTCACTTATTTCACCCATCTTTCTACTCCCCTCGCCTCTGACAACCACTGGTTTGTTCTCTGTATCTATGAGTCTGTTTCTGCTTTGTTATATTTGCTCTTTTGTTTTGTTTTTTACATTCCACATAAAAGTGAAAACATGCAGTATTTCTATTTCTCTGTCTGACATCATTTTGAAGTAGTGATATGTATCTGAATATGAATGGGATTGTACTGACCTCTTCTAGCAAATAACAAGCACTCTGAGAAAATAATACAGAATGCCTGGGTCTTTGCCGTCAATAGGTTCTAATAACGTATGCACCTTGGATACTCCTAAAAATTAGAAACCTGTTTCTTCTACAAAACCCTTGCCACTCTGAAACAGTAAGTAAATTCTACTCAATGTATAAAGCAATATGCATATGCATATTTACAGTTACTCAAAACAAAACAGAATGGTAATTCTACTTTTAAAGAATGCGTATTGTTTTTAATCACTGTGGAACCACTACAAACAATTTTTTTCCACTGCAAACATTTTGAAGACTATTTCATTATCTCCCATCTTACAACCTCCTGTACTCCACGAACAATCTTTGTAATGAGCTGATTTGAAAACTAGTTGCCAAAATCAATAGCCCTAAGCAGTGATTCCCAACCCTGGAGAATATCAGAATCATTTAGGGAATGTACCTGTTTCTTACTGCTGTTGTAACAAATTATCACAAACTGAGTGGGTTAAAACAACAGAAATTAATTTTCTTGCAGTTCTGGATGCCAGGAGTCCAAAATGAGTTTTACAAGGCTAAAAATAGGTGTGAGTAGAACTGGTTCCTTCTGCAGTCTCCAGGGGTGTATCTGTTCCTGGCCCTTCCAGCTTCTGGTGACTGACCACAATCCCTGCCTAGTAGCTGCATCACTCTAATTTCTGCCTCCATGGTCACATTGCCTTCTCCCCTTCTGGAATCTAATCTCCTCTGCCTCCCTCTTATAAGCACACTTATGACAGCATTTGGAGCCCGCCTAGATCATCCTGGATAATAACCCTATTCCAAGATTCTTAATCATATCCAAAAATGTTATACTCCAACTCTCTACACTTTTTTTGGAGAGATTTACCTCCGGTCATATCTAAGGTGCACTATCTGTTGCTGGCTTTGCACTTCAGCTGTTGAAAGAACTCAGTTGAATAAGACCTAATCTCTCCCAAGACCAGATATCAACACCACCATAAAACAAGCAAAGCTTTTTGCAGGGGATTACATTGATCAAAAGTGTACACTCCTTTCCAGTGGCTTCTCATCATCCTTGAGGTGAATTCAAACTTCCTCAAGACAGAGGATGCCCTCCCTAGTGCGGTGCATGCCTAAATTCTAAACCGTCTTTCACCTCTCCCTTTCCCTGGCACACTAGAACTCAGCCTAGGACTTCCCAAAGCATGCCAGAATAGCTCATAATTCCCCACACATTTCATCGGAAATGTCCTTCACCAACTGCCAATGTCTTATTCATTATTCAAAACTCAGTTTGGAGTCTGTAGCTCAGTCCAGTTTCTCTGAAATATCCCTAAACTCTGGCAAACCCCGACTCCTTTGTGTTCTTTACACACGTTGCTATTTGGGAACTTATAAGCCACCATTCACACTTTGCCCACAGTTCTGTGTGAGTTTCCACCTCAGACGATAATCAGTTTTGTTCCACCAGTTCCTAGCACTGTACTGGCCCATATTAGATTGCTAAGGGCTGAATGCAGAATTTTGCCTCTACCTCTCCCTGCTTTTAAACCTACTTAGGAAACATTTGCTATGATTCACTTCTCTCTAGGTCTACATACAAGCTCATACTCAGGGCTAGCTGCTCTTTAATATATATTTCTAAATGTAAAATAAAGGTGCTTCTCTCTATTAAATAAGTTGCAGAAATTAGTAAACATTCATGTTTCTGAGGATAGGAAGCCCACCTGACATCCTGAAAACACACCTTGATGGTGTCCCTGAGTGATTTGCATAAAGAAATAAACCACGTGATTCACAATCTGCAGTGTCCCAGGGATGGAACGGATCTATTCTCACCACCTGATGATGGAGTATCTCTACACCATGAGATATGAGGGTGGAGACTTCATCTGAGCATACCTAGCAACCTCCCAAAGAAGCCCATTTCAGTTTTCACAAGTGTCCTTTTAAAAATCATACGCTTTGATACTTTTGAGCCCTCTGGTCAACATTAAATGAAACTGCAAAGTAATGAAGGAAGGATATCCACCACGGTGACATTTAAATTAAAAAATAAGAAGCACAAATCACATTAAGACACCTTTTCCCTTTTAAATTTGAGACTCAAGAATGCTACGTAGCCTAAAATCGCCATATCTAAGATAATCAAGATTACAACAGGAAACCGTTTGAGCATAAGTTGCTGTGGCAGGAAACTGATTAGTTCAGCAAAGAGACAGGATGCTTCTTGTCTCCACTGTTGTCTAAGTTAATTCTGTGCCTCGTCCATGGGCCAAGTGCTCTGAGATAAAGGATTACAAAGTTGTCTCATGAAAGGAGACTGAAGAACAATTAATAATAAATGCAGGGGTAATATAAAGTACTGCCTGAAGTTGCAAGGAAGCTGAAATCAGTCAGCAACAGTGAGGGGGAAAAAAAGGGCCCTCACCTCATATTATGTAAAATGCTGCCGTGATCTACAGAATATAAAGTCCTGTGTAATGTTTTGATTAGACAAGAAATATTACCAAAATAGGTTAGTTAATGGCCCCATAAAGATGTCCACAGCCTGATTCCCAGGAACTGTGAATATGTTGCCTTACAAGGCCAAAGAGACTTTGCAGACGTGACTAAGGTGAAAGACCTTAAGATAGGCATTTATCCTGGATTATCCAGGTGCCTCCAGCCTAATAACATGGTTCCTTAACATTGGAGGTCCTTTCCCAGATGGGTTCAGAGTCAGAGGGACATGTGACTACAAAATAATCACAAAGATGCCATGTTGCTTTAAAAGTGGAGGAAGGGGCCCGTCAGGCAAGGAAGGGAGGTCACCTCTAGAAGCTGGAAAAGGCAAGAGGGCAGACTTTCCTCCAGAGCATTAAGAAAGGAATGTACCCTTTCAGTCCAGTTTAGCCCAGTGAGACCCATGTTGGGTTTGTGATTATGTAACTGTTAGAGAACAAATTTGTGTTGCTTTAAGCCATCAGATGTGCGATAATTTGCTACAGTAGTAACAGAAAGCTTCTATCTACCCATATTATTTCAGAGGTTTTACTCAAATGTGAAAAATGACAACCTGAAACCAACTGTCATAATTTCAAAAGTGACTGTTTAACGGGTACCCTAACACCTACACATGACTTATTTATAGGATGTTTTTCTGAGAGGCAGACAGAGACGGTCCTGAAATAGTAGATTTCAGGTAATGAAAGAGTAATGAAAGATTCATTAAGCACTGAAAAATAAAAACAAAAACCTGACAGATTATCAACCTCTCCCAATGAATCCGGCAGAACATATCATTCAATTTACTTGAAATTAAAACCCTTTATCCCTATAACCTTTCCTACCTTCTTCCCCGCTTCTTCCCCCAAACCTGACTGTGAAGTGTTTTTAGATGAAGTTTTATAATAAACATCTATTGGCATGCATGTTTTCCAGAATTTATTACAGTGATAAAAATTATTAAAATTCAGTTTGCTAACTGAAACTTTGCTGTTGTTGAACCATGTGTCACTGATTCAGGTTTCAGGTCCTACTTTACACCTTGCTGTTTAAAAAAAAATGGGTAGAGTTGCAAATCCTTCTTACTCACCACTTTGCAGCAAAGGGGCCAAAACCACCACATTAAACCGATGGCCAAGAGTAGCAGTAACACCAAAATCGCGATGAGGGCTGCAATCCCATTAGACTAGAAGAGGCAGAAAACAAAAACAAGGCAGTGAAGTTTAGGGACAAAGCCCAAAGACATGTTTTTTAAGGAAACAGCAGAAAATAATATGGAAAGCATCATGATATCAAACCTGATTTCCATCATATTCCTTTAAATTCTTTAAATTGAAAAAATTATCTTATAATCTGTTTGTATTGTATTCCCTTTTATTATATTTATATTGTATAATATATAAATATATCATAACCTATTTGTATTAAATTCCCTTATATTATGTTTTATATATATTATGTTAAGACAGGCAATAACAACAGGGAACTATATTCAATGGCTTGTAGTAACCTATAATGAAAAAGAATATAAAAATAATATTATATGTATAACTGAATCACTAATATACAACACTGTAAATCAACTA
Organism: Camelus dromedarius; assembly: GCF_036321535.1. NCBI lineage: Eukaryota > Metazoa > Chordata > Mammalia > Artiodactyla > Camelidae > Camelus > Camelus dromedarius. The sequence goes on from NC_087436.1 coordinate 76,813,129, forward strand.
TATTTCAATTTTTAAAAATGGGGGGAGAAAAGGCAGGCAATAAATACGAAAAACTTCCAAAATGTTTTAAATTCGGCCATAAAAAAAATAAGGAAAATTACAATTTGAGATTGTACAGATCATCCATATGGTCCCTATCTTTTGTCTCTGGGGAAGGATTATTTTGGTTACAAGCATGATTACCTCTAGGCAGAATTTATGCAGAATTTCCCCAGATTTTTTGATAATGGAACACTATTTACTTTATATATTTAAATGATAGGACAAGATGAATCTCAAAAATCACCAAGGAGATGACAAACAAACAATGATTCTTGTTAGCAAGTGGTGCATACCCATCGATGCAAGACGTGCATTCTCTTATCAGAAGATCTCTCAGGGCAGCTGAACCACTACCCACACAAGAACCACACTGGTGTTCTTTCACTTCTTAAGGATGAGCTCCTCCAGCCCTAAGGCACCTGCTCTGGGCTCTGCCTCCTACCCCCTTCACCTACCAAGTACCTATTCATCAGAGAACTTAGCTTAAGCCACTTCCTCCAGAAGACTTCCTTGTAACCTCTGGCTAGAAAATGCTCCTCCTTACTGTACAAAGGATAGTTCTCCACACTTTAATCTTTAGCATTATCACAATTTATGTGTTGATTATTTGCTTATTTTTGAGGTGAACTACAATTATTTATTTAATTTGCTTTTTCTCTCTTCGCTGTGAGCCCTAGGAAGGCAGGGCCCATGTCCAACCTACTTACCAGTATATACTCTATGATCAGCATTTAAATCTATTTACTAAGAGAATGAATTCCAAATAAATAAGACTGCAAAAGTCACAAACACACATAACAAAGAGTGTTTATTTTTTTTTTTTTAGTTCAGAGATAAAAGTTTCCAAGGGAACAAGGTGTCTCTTCCAAATCCCACTCTCCAGGATCCCCAGTTATCATGTTTTGTTCGTGTTTTGGTTTGTTTTTTAAGGGAAATATTTCAAGGAAGAACAAAAATAACTGTAAATAAATCAATACACTCTCTGGATGGAAATTTGGGCCTTTATAAGGCAGCTTTTCAGAGATACATTTACTGCCATTCAAAACAAATAAGACGTTTAAGCCCAGAAGTCAAGGAGGGAGCCATATGTATCCCAAGAGCTAACAGAGAGGCTGGGGTCGAGTGGGAAGAACCTGTCAGTATCCATCTTAGAATGGTGTTGTCTTAAAAGTAGTTTAGTCGAGGGACATTATTCTGAACACCAGAAATTGACACATTGTAACTGACTATACATCAGAAAAAGAAAAAAAAGCAGTCTATGGGTCTAATGTTAAGCACATTGCTCAAATTCTTGGTGCCTCTGTTTTCTAATCTACAAAATAAGAAAGTCAGCTGTTCCCAAGGCATGAAACTCTGTGGCAAAGGATATCACTCTTTAAAAAGCACTGTGCACATTAACATATTTTTAAAGCTCTGGATGGTTTTGTAGTAAAAAAACAAAAGTAAGTCCAAGTTGTATCAGCACAGAATCTTTTTTATTTTTCATAACGTTATCAATATCCTACAGAAGTAGGATTCCCTAGAATCCATTTTGGGAAATGCTAGGATTGAACAAAGCTAAGAGGTTTTCTGATGTTGAAGCAACAGTGGTAGTAGGATTTAATCAGAACATTTAAAAATGTAATTTGAATTGCAATATATAATTACCTATGCACAAAAAGAGCTAACAATCTTTATGTAGACAGTTATTTGTAAATAACTGAAGAGAGAAGGTAGTTTTCAGAAATAGCAGGGAGTGCTAGCAAAATATACTTGGTTTAGCTGATCAGAAAAATCTTGAAATGTGTGTCATCATTTCCCTATATTATCTGATATTTTCACAATGGAAAACAAAAGAGAGAGATTACCATAGAGTAGATGGAAACTATCTCCAAATAAATCAATTTCCAAAGATATTGGTTGTTAGTAGCCTTTCAGTTTTAATAAATCTATTAAAAATAACTTTAAAAATAATTCTCAGAGCAGCATAGACCATAAAACATTCATTAATTTCAGAAATTTTTAGGAAAAGATTAAGAATCAAGTATACATGATCAACTAAAGTATCCTTTGATTTCTAATTTTGCATCTGAATGTAAGAGGGAATAACCACACAAAATATTTATATAGCAGACGGTAGGTTGCAAATTAACCAAAACAGACACCACCAAAATACCACCTAGAATCTTTATCATTTCATTTATTTTTCAGAAAACAATGAAAATAACTACAGAAACTTTACATACACAGACACACACACACACACACACACACAATATCTTCATAAAGCTTTACCACTTACCAGTAGACCATTCTTAAGGCACTTCAAGATGTTATCAAATATTTATCGTAAAGAATTATTTTAAAATACAAGAATTGAAAAGACATGCATTCGTCTAGTAACTTCTTGATGTAGAGTTTGTTAGAATGGAGATGTAAGCTCGGCATGTGGTTACTGATGTGTCCTAAACATCTAAATCAGTGTCTTGCACATAGAAAGCTGCGTGTGTGTGTGTGTGTGTGTGTGTGTTTGATTCAGAGAGAGAGAGAGAGAGAGAGGAGAGAGATAAATACCTTACAGAAATTTTCCAGGCAAATAATCTAAGTTCTCTGTCCTCAAAACCAAAGAAAGTAATTCAGAACACATATGACACTTATGAAATACTCCAAGTGTATCTTTCTACCCAGAATTCTAAACATTCAAGAAGAAATCATGCAGCTCCCCACAGGCTTGATTACACTAAGCTCTAAAATCTGGACAAATAAGAACATAACAGGAAAGGAATGTCAAAGAAATACATAGAAAACTATAATATCCTTTGGGACAAATGTTGTCAAATCTATAAATTCATGATTCCACCTTCAAATATAAGGTCTTATATAAGATAGCCCCAATCTGTGACACGTATGGAATGTAAACAACATTCCCCACCAGACCTTCCCCACATGAGGATCGAGCCACAGCACCCATGGAAATGGCTCACCGCTTGGCTGTTCTACACAACTTTCTAAAGGGTTCTATGAACATTCGTTTCCCCCTTTTCTTAGAATCAAATCCTGTGTTCAGAAATAAGGATGTAAAACTAGAGGGTGTGAATATACTAAAAGTTTAGTGGTTAGGGTTTTCTTTCTACAAATGTGTCATGAGCAGGGAATTTGGAAAATGATACTGATGGAATATAAAGTAGATGGGGTAGCCATGACAGGCAGTTAAAATTCTTGGATTTTCTGTCAAAAAATGCCCCTATTAGGAACACTGACAAAACACTATGCACATCCAGATGTAACTATACATTTAATGTGATAATATTCTCTCAAATGATTCCAAACATCTGTCTGTAAGAATACTGACTATGAAAACACACACTTTTGAAAGACCTACAGACCTAATCTTTATCATATTAAGCTAAGCATGATGGAAAACAAGTCAGAAGAAGCAAAGAATTTAATGCAACCCAACCTCATCGTAAACACAGCTCTGGAGACCCTGGTCCCAGACACTAGCTCGGCTAACTGGATACAAACCGAGGCTTCCCCAGTTCCTTTGTTTAGATTTGCCAAAGCCATTATCAGAGCATGAAAGGCTTCAGTCATGAAAGGGAAATCATTTCATTGTTCACATAACTTTATAAACAATTAAGGAAAGGTCAAACACATAGATTTCAGTCGCATGAGCAGACACCATGCTGAAAACAGCAGACTTCAGAGTCAGATGGAACTAGCTATGATTATGCACAGATCTGTATCACAGGTGGAAGCTAAAAGCTTCACTCCTGTTTAGGCAGTGCTGCTCTTTAAATACTAGATAGTTAAGGAACTGCCAAAGCGATCGTGTGAGATGAGTCCTCATGAAGCCCACGGGTTAGCTGGAGAGATAACCCTTGAACAAGTGAACAAATAATCAGAACCGTGAGGAGTGTGGAAGGAGAGCACAACAGAAACAGGGCAAAGTGGGAACTAGGCCGTGCAGGCTTCGAGAGGGCCTCCTGAGGAAGAATATGGAAGCCCAGGAAGGGAGTCGGGGCAGAAGCAGTGGCTTCTTGCAAGAACAAGAAAAGACGACTTTGGCTGGAACATAGTTTGGTGGGGTGGAGGGGCAGTTGTTGGTTGCAGCTGAAGCAGCTGAAGAAAATACAGGAAACACAAATTTTTGGAAAGCAGTAATCTCTTTATTACAGAGACAATTGGCCACTTGTTGGATTAATGTCCATTTGTTAGATGACTTTCCAGTCAGCCATTTGTAGGATCAATTGTTCCTAGCTAACCATAGTTCTGACAGGCAGCATTTTCAAGTGTCTACAAAGACAAGTTAGCCGAGGAGTCCGGTTGGAGACTTAGTACCCACATGGTGATCAAGGCTGTGAAGCCAAAACTCTCTTAAGGTTTACCCGGGGACACACCAGACCCTTGAGCTTGATTATAGGGTAAAAGGAATATATATTTTCTAATCATCCTGGACACATTCAGTTTTGAACTTCATCTGCACCTAATTTCCTTTTCTTTATCGAAAACAAGTTATTATGTTCAATCAAAAACTTTAATCTGCCAAACAGAACTGAAATTCTAGCTAACAGAATCATAGAAGTGTAAAAACAAATCAGAGTCACTACGTACTTGCAAAATAACTATGGGAAGAGAAGAAGCACTCAAAAATTTCAAAACTATATGACTAGCATGTTGCAATCTAGCTAGAAAATAATTAATCATAGCAACAACATTAGAATAACACTGACACAGAAAAGGGGAAATAGGTCTCCACAATTTTGTTTCCATGAAATTAGAGCTAGGGGGAGAAAAAACAGTCATGGAAGAGGTGATGATTTCATTTCATTTGATTCTTTTGAAATATTCCATATCAGGAATTAGTAAACTATGGCCCGAAGGCCAAATCAGCTCATCTATTTCATAAGATGCCTGGCAAGCTAATTTTTTTTTACATTATTACATTTCTGATAAAAATCAAGAGAAAAGGATATTACATGAAATTAAAATGTCAGTGAACACAGTTTTGTTGAACACAGCCACGCCCATTTGTTTATATAATGTCTCCGGCCCCCTTTGGGCTACAATGGCAGAATTGGGTAGTGGGACAGAAAGTGCATTGCCCCCCAAAGCCTAACGTATTTACTCTCTGATCTTTTACAAAAAAAAAAAAAAATGCTAACCTCTGTCTTAACATAGATCAAATTGGGATCTGGTAACAAATGGCAGATTGTACAAGTATTCAGGCTGGGGAAAGACAGGCTTGGGTTCCAACTCAAGCATTTACTCGACTGTGAAACTGAGAAGCAATCCAATCTCCAGAGCCTCCAGGCTCCAACTCCCCCCTTTCCAGGGAGCAGTGAAATCAGCCAATATTCTGCTCATCAAGCTCTGGACCCTGCTGAGGGCTGGGTGCACCTACTAGAAGAAGCACTTTCTAAAGCGTTTGCATAAATGTGCTCTGAAGATTGGAGGTGGCTCTCTGTTCCTCAGTTTTCTCATCTGTAAAATTAAGGTCATGGTAATAGCCTCCTCTAGAGTGGTGAGTATTAAATGAAATCATAAACTGCTTAGCACATGTATAACACTTGGCACAGTGTCTGGCATTTAATATGTGCTCAGAAAACATGTTCTCAGTATTATTATTCCAAAAGAGTCAGAAGAGCAGCGATTCCAAGGGGAAAAAAAAAATCTTTCACTGAATTATTTTAAGTGGAGACACATTTAGGAAATCTCCTGAGACAGATGAAGAGAATGGACTGCCTAAATCCAAACCTTCCTCAGACTCTAATCTTGAATCTCTTAAATCTAAACCTTAGTTTCCCCACTTTGAAACTGAATGTACAATTACTTTCATTCACTCATTTAACAAATAATTTTGGAGCACTGTCAGGACCCGGCACTGAGAGGGAGGCAACGAGCAAGACACGGGCTCTGCTGTCCTCGTCTCAAGACTGTTGAGAGACACCAAGAAGTAAACAGGAAATTACAGCCCAGTGACATAAGTGCCTTAATAGGACTGAGCCCGGATGCTCTTGGAGAACACAGAGGGCCTTCTTTATTTGTGGCATTTCCACAAGGATTAATCAATTGCTAAAGCAATGGTTTTTTATTTTGTTTCACTTTTCAATGCCTGTGAAGAGCCAAAAGCATCATCTTAGAATGAGTAAGATTACCAACTGCATCTCACCTATTTATGTCATTCTAATATGCCTAAAGGCTGCGTAGCATGTAAATACAATGCCTGGTATTTATCATAATGTTACCCATTGTCCTCTTCTATTCTGAATAGGGATTTAATGCACACATCTGCAGGCACATTCTCATCAGCTCCAGCTTCACGTCCCATATCTATGAAATGGTAATATTACTGCCACACACCAGAGGTATTTGAGTTTGAATCAAAACAATGGTCAAATCTAATATGAAAAAAAAATTATCCCGTGATTATTATTGATATTATTATTATATTATTATATAATATTATACTATTATATTATATTATTTATTACCCTATAATAATTAGTGAAATAATAAAATTCACACAGAAGACTGCAAATCATCAACCTAGGCTGAAGCAGCAAGGTCACCGTGACCCCTTTGACCGCTCCTCCTTCCCCTCCCTGAAGCATCTGATGCTGCTCCTTTCATGTTGGCCTCTTCATATGTGTAAGTATCCTCGTTTTCCCACGTCTTGTGCTGTTCCTTCTCTTATTCACTTCATTTATTCTACAGTCCAAGAAGGACTTACATTTTCCCTGAGCCTGATTAAACTTTAAACAAATTTCTTCTGGACAATAGGTCCTCGACCTCCCTTTTTCTAGAGAAAAAAACTTAGAAAACTTTATAATTGCAAAATCTTTTTCTGCCTCTTTGAAATGTGTATAAATCTCCTTTAAAGTCTTTTTCCAGTTTTACAGATCCCAGGGGGAATGTCTTTCTTGATCTGAGAGCCATCATCAAAGAAGGTGGTGCCCCCAACTCCCAGTCTCCATGAGAGGGTAGGAGCCTCACTTTAATGAGTGCCTTGCTCCAAGTTTTAACACTACCTCCTATCAGGAGAATAGGAAAAAGATGACTTTCCCTTCAGGTAAGGTCAGTTAGCAGAGACAGGTGGCCTGCAATTCCCTCCACTCCAGCTCTTAAACTCTCCAGCTCTCACTAAATGTGTCGTGATAATCATGTCATGTAAGTCGAATCATTATGCTGTACACCTTAAACTTACACAGCACTGTATGTCAATTACATCTCAATGAAATTAGAAGGAAAAAAACAGCTCTCTAGCCCTTTATCTCAGCAGAGTTGAGTTCATCTCTCTTCTCTATTGTAATAGTCTTGGATAAGGTCTTCCTTACCTTTTTAACTTTGTCCAGTGGAATTTTTCTCTATCACTAGGTATTCCTCCCACTCCAAGAATAAAGGAGGAAAGGAGAGAAGGAAAAAGGAAGGAAGGAAGGAAAGAGGAAAGGAAAGAAGGACCAGACAAATCATTGGTTATCTTTTCCTCAATTAAAGGATATTTTAAATTAAAATGCAGAAAGAACAATTTCAGAATAAAAGAGTTCTTTCAAATTGAGTAAGTCTAGGATTGTGAAAAATGCAATCCATTTTCTTACCTTTTTATTAGTTTGGAGATTATTAGTTTACTACAAAAGACAGACATGGAAGTTATTTACCTGATGAAAGATTTCAGAACTTTAGTGTAACGTGCAGTCTCACTTGATGCCATTTTAATAGCAACTTATTTCAGTCTTACAGATTTTCCAAGAATGTCACCATCTCTAAATAAAAAAATAAACCCCTGCTTTCCAGAACAACTTTGGTGCCTCTGTATTCTGAGAGAAGAAATTCACATTTAACTTTCACATGAACTGGTTGGATCTCTCCACCCCTGCCTTTAGAGCCGGATCCAATAGCCAATATTGTTGCTTGCAATACTTTTTCCTGGCATTTTTTCTGGAGGCATCATGCCTCCTTTGGTTACAATTTCGGCTGCCCTCCTTTCAACTAGTTCTAGATCAAAGAGGGGAAGAAACTTTCTAAATGCCTGTCGTGTGGTGACTCTAGTTGCTGAAGTTCGTATCCCACTCTGATAACCACAGCTCAAGGAGAGAGCCGTAGTCTGGCCCTTGGGACACGTGAACGTGGGAGATTTTCTTTCCTTCTTTCACTTCAACGCTGACATCTCTGTCTGCTGAAGTTTAGAGAACCACAGATCTATAGGATGAACTCTGGACTTTTTTTTTAGGCTACTGATAATCTGGTCTAAATTTTCCATTTCCAAGGCTTCCACTATTTTTACTCCAGCCAAATATATCTCCTCTCTCGATTTATTTTTGTTAATTAATTTATTTTTATTAAAGCATAGTTGCGTTACAATATTGTGTTAGCTTCAGATGTACAGCATAGTGATTCAGTATTTTTGCAGATTATATTCTTTTATAGGTTATTACAAACTAACTGGTATAGTTCCCTGTACTATACAGTAAATCCTTGTTGCTTATCTATTTTGTATATAGTAGTTTGTGTCTGTTAATCCCGTACCCCTATTTTGTTCTTCCTCCTTTCAGTTTCTGTTTGCTATCTACCTGTATAATGCTTTCCCACCTTTTCTCCTTGCCTAAGACCTGTGCTGTCTTTCAAGACTCAGTTCATCTCAGTTCCTCCATAAATACAAAACCTTTCTCTGGTTTTCTTTCCCTTCTTGCTCTACCTCCCTAAAAGCTCTTTTTTCCATTAAAAAAAAAAAAAAGAATTTGGTTGACTCTTTCATTCCACACAACTCCCAAATGTGTACCTCCAATCCAGATCTCTTTTTTGAACTCCAGACTGTATTCAGTAGCCTTTCTGACATTTCCACTGAGATGATAAGGGCACCTTTCACTCAACATTTCCAAAACAGACCTCCTTATCTTCTTCCAAAGACTGTTCTACCTGATGACAACTCATCTTTCTAGCTGCCCAGGTGAAAAAGCTTAGAGCTATTCTATTGTCTTTCTCTCACACCCACATCTAATCTGTCCAGGTATCTCATAGATTCCACCTTTGAAACACATTCTACTCCAACCATCACTTCTTACCACCTCCACTGCTATCTCCCTAGTGGAGCCCCTTCTCCTCTCCTGGGTTATTGAAATAGCCCCAGAATTGGTCTTGATGTTTCCACTTCGGCCCCTGCCTGCAAAGTCTATTTTTGCACAGCAGCCAGAGTGATCCTTTTAAAACAATGTGGTGCTGTGTCACCTTCCAGTGGCTCCCTGTTTCACTCAGAAGAAAAACTCAAGTCCTTACAATGACTTACAAAACCCTACGTGATCTCTCCTCTCCCTCCACCCTCTCCTGCTCGTCTCAAAACTCCTTCAACCCACACACTGACTGCTTTGCTCTTCTTTAAGCTAGCAGATATAGTCCCAGCTTCGGCTTTGGCCCAGCTGCTCCCACTGCATAAACACCCTTCCCTTGCATGGTCTTCAAGGCTCACTCTCTCACCTTCCTCAAGCCTTTGCTCAAATCTCTCCTCAATGAAAATTATTTTGATCCCTTATTGAACATGACAAGTTGTCCCCTCACTCTCTCTGCATCTCTGACACAACTAATGTCCCTTTTCCTGAAATCACCTTACTCTTAAACCACCTCAGTCACATTACGCTCCCCTGAGAACTAGCAAGACCTTGAAAGACTTCCTTAAAGTACACAACCTGTAAATTCCAGATGTGTCATTTAATTTCAGCATCCTGCACACTGAGACAGTGCATGGTTATAAGGATCCAGACAAAGACTTGTTTTCCTGTTTGCATGGGAGAGGGTTGCATAAAGGTGGCTGGATGTACAGAAAAGGAAGGAGGATGGAGAAAGAAAGTCATTCCAGTGAGCTAAACACAGAGAAACCACATACCACAAATGTTTGTAATCACAACCACATCCTGAGGGACCAGAAAACCTATAAACTGCGACCGCCAAAAAACCTACAAATTGCAACAAGAATTGAAGATAAAAAGAAAAGAAAACTAGCTATTTTAAAAATAAAAACAGGTGTCAAGAGTTATCCAGGGAATTCAGCAGAGACCCAAGAGTGCATATGGATGCTTGTCTTCCCTGCAATGTTTTCTCACAACCAGAAACAAAGCTACCCTTCTACAAATAATATCGAGTTGTTCGGTTTTGTTTTCTGGAGGAAGCATGTCTCTAGGATTAAAAGATCAAAATATGAAATGATGAGATGTAAGAAAATGTTTAGGTTTGGGATTTTGGTCTTTTAAAGGGCAGGGATTTTTTTTTTTTCTTTGCTTTGATTATATATATTTTTACAAAGAAAATGCACTCATAAGAACAACAGCCTTGTGATCAGTTCCTTTTAGTGCTTCGTGTTTTCATGTTCAACAATATAACAGCAAGACTTTCCATAAACCAAAAAAAAAAAAAAAAAAAAAAAAATCCTACAAGGAAAACACTGTTTTATCAATGGAGTTTACATTTCAAAATATTGCATCTTAGGCAACAAACATCAATCATCTCAACTAAATTATAGTTCAATGTAGTTTCAAACTAAGATACTGCCAAGCAATAAAAATGGAATTCCTTATTCATGTGAGAAAGCACCAACAGTAAAATGGACAGAGCAATAAGCTCACTCATTAAAATGCACTAATAATTTCAAAATATAATAAATGCCTTAGATACTATAATGCAGATTTCATTAACAAAAAGGCATTATTCCAGGTACATATGTAATGTTTCAAGAAAAAAAATGCTTCATTTGGAAATTATTCTTCTACTGTATTTTGGTTTTAAATATGACTTTTCAGATTTATAAATATCAAAATAAAATGTATACTCTCATAAATTCCTTTTGAAGGAGGCGAAAGGGAAAAACAAAACAACCTAAAATAAATTCTATACAAATTCTTTCTTGTAATGGTCTCCAGCGTTACTGTCTGTACCTTCTTTACTATAGTCTGCAGCAACATTGAAGATCCATAAATTATTTCTGGATAGAACTATTTTTAAAAGGTAACTTTATGCAGACTGTTACTTACACATTCTGTGGCTGTGACTATTAATGAGCTGGAGATGACAGATTTTCCTCCATTAAAGCTCACTGAAACATCAAGAGTTCTGAAAGAAAATAAAGAAGTAATAATCAAAACTAAATTAAAAAACTAGAATATTGTGGGAGAATTTTATTTACTTAAATAATTTCAAACTAGCCAGAAAAATTTACTGAAAGAGTCAAATCCTAACTTTGTTCTTTCTTAGTTGCAGTCCTTACTCAGTAGCCAGAAGCAAATTCCTCAGGTGATCTAATTGTTCCTAAAACAAGCATTAACATAAATAGAAACATTAAGAAATCCCGGTACTTCCTGTTATTTAATTTAAATTTTTTAAATTTAGAAAAAAAAATTAATTTAAAAAATTCCTTAATCCAGAAAATTACTGAGATTTCAGGTTCACAAAAACCTAAAAAAGGGGGAAAATATCCTTCTATCCCATTTAGTTTATGTTCCCTGTCTTTAGATATTACCATTATCACAAGATCATTCTTTAAGAATATAAAATTGGAAATAATAAATCATTCAAAGGTAAAATATAGAGAAAATGACCATGAAAGACAAAGATAAACTGAAGGAAATTTAAAAAAAGTACACGATTTATGTATTAGTAGGCATTTGTTGTAAATGGTCCCAGGATAATTAAAATATCCTGACAAAGGTAGAAAAAAAGAGAGGATAACTTTTGTCTATGGCTAAGAAATACCATAATTAAAACATAGCTCTCACTTTTATTTCAAATAATTATACAATTAAAAATAGTGAAATTTTTATTAATTCAGATTCTAGTAATTCATTATTTGGGATCAGTTGGTAATTTTTTTTAAATAGCTCTAAGAAGGTATCAAACAGAAAAAAATGACAAGGAGATTTTAAAGCATTAAGGAAACAACTCTTTTCCAAAAGAGTTTACAAAGTATATTGCCAAAGAATAATCAGTGTATAAGCAAATCAAAGCTATTAATTAAAGTGGAAGTAGCAGGCAACATTGTTAATCTAGCTTCTGTACAACACTATGCTCCAATTCTCATAAAATATTATAAATTCCAAGAATTAATAGCAGAAGCTTTGCTTTAATTACTCTAAATTGTAATTTTATTTTCTTTAGAAAATTTCTTCTCTGTGCCTTGGATTGAGTGCCAAATATTATTAGTTATGGAGAGTTAAGATAAAAAAGAAACAATCTGAAACTGGTAAGATTTTCAATAATGACGCCAGAGTGAGGAGATGAGGATTATTATTTAGTCCCTGCCACATGTCAGACACTATCCCAGACATTTCATGGATATTATCTCATTTAATCCTTACAAGAACCCTTAAAGTAAGTAGTTTCACAGTTTTACAGCTGAAGTACCTAGGACCCAGAAATGTTCATTTCTTTGCCCAAAGTGGCAAAGCTAGGATTCTAGTAAATTTTGAATTCTTTCCATCATACTTGAGAGGCTTGAAGAAATAAAGTCCTTAATGTGTTTTTTTTTTCCTTAATGTGATATTTAGTTTGGATTCTTACAGGGCTAGAGCCACCAGGAAAGATACAATTAGCAAACATAGCCAAACTCTTCTTCAAAATTTAGAATTACCCTCATTAAAAATATTTCTTTTGAAATATTCACTTCAAAACATTTTGTTTAAAAAAAAAGTTTAGCTAAATCCAGAAAAGAGAGAAAACTTGGGGTGTTTATACCAACTTAACTGAACTTTTGAACTATTTCAACACAGAATGCCAAGTTGCTTATTTAAGAAAGAAAACTTAAACCTGGTTGCTTATTCTGCAGAACTGAGTGCCTTGTTTTGTTTTGTTTTAGTTTGGTTTTTTGAAGACTAAGCATAGTTGAATCCAAAAATAATCTTTCCTAGCCACTAATTTCTCTACTTCAAAGCATGTACCAGAGAGCACACGGCATGGAAGGCATGGTTTTAGTTTGGGGGAAGATCATTTGGTTCATAATAATGTATGACTGAGCAGATAATCTTACTGACTCAACTTTTAAGGGATCAGTAGACACTGACAGAAGTTGTTTATCATCTGGCCCGTAGAACTCACCAGAAGTGAACCAGTTGTCTAATCAATGAAGGAAACATTCAAAATGTTGAATGCTTATCCAAATGGAATAAGAACACAAGGTATATTTTACAACAAAGCTCACTCTTTTCTGTAGCCTCCTGTAGCATGCTGATGAGGTCTTGTAGGCAACCAAAACAATCAGACGTTATTCCTAAAATCTCAGTCTAGTATATACTGTGGCTGGTGTCAAATAAAACTGAGTTAAGTCTCCATAGCCATGAAAAGCCACCTGAAGATTCTTTTGACACATGGACTTCAATTTCAACAGTATAATCTTCATCTTCCTGAGGGCAGTAGCAGCCCAGTCAAAACATGACCGTCAGCAACAGTACTGATAATGACGGCTTTTATGGATTCCTTACTGCGAGACAGACACAGAGCTCATCTTATTTAACAACACACTGAGGGAGGCTGTAGCATTATCTCCATTTTCCAGATAAGGGACCCGAAGCTTAAAAAGGTAACTCACCCAAATGTTGGACTTCTCTGACTCTGCAGACAAAGTGCTTTCACCTCTACTGCATGCCACCTTAATCCTCGATAACCACTAGAGTCTTATATCTAAATTTCTCTCACTGACAAGAGCTTAGGGTCACTCCTCCAACTTTTTACTATATTCACGTATTTCTCATGGTTAACTACAATGGCATCTGCTATATGCTAAGATAAGGTATTTATTTGTGAATATACATAAATGTATATTTTTATATGCATATATATTTGCTGGGAAAATTTTTCAGAAGTGTTACAATCATGAAAAAAACACTCTAAAAGTTATTTCCACTTTTAAATTTTATCATCTGTTTAGAAGAACATTTTTGAGATTACAGGTATGATACTGGCACTATTATGACCCGACACCATTGTCCAAAGCTATGCTACCCCCTTGCTGGACACAGATTCATAAAACCATCTTCCCCTCTAATCCAGACTCAATAATTTGACCTTTCTTTTCTCCAAAACTGTGATATATGTATTTCATGTTTTGTCATATTTTATGTCACTTCCATTATCATCTATGGGTTTCTCACCCTGGTTGCTGTATAACTTCTACTGCTAGTTAGTACATTTATGACAATAGAATCCATACTCTCAGTTACAAAAACTTTATTATGGGCAAAAAATGTATTAAAGCCATGTTGTTTTTAATAAATCCTATACATAAGTGGGAGGTGAGTACAAAGTTCATCTTCAATTGTCCCAAGAACCAAATAAAACTGAGAAAGGGGACAGATTCAGCCCACGTGTTGGAGAATCAGGAGTTCTAGGTATGCACCCTAGTCATTACATTCTCAGCCTTGTGTTCTTCAACTGTAAAATGGGGTTAAGTGTGCCCATTTCAGAGTTGTTTTGGGGAAGAGAGCTTGATAAAATAATGTACATAAAATGTCCAACAAATCACCAGGAACACAGCAGGTACTCTATAAATTACTGTAACACTTGACTATTCTTTAACAGATTATTGAGAATATCAAGATACTTTTATATAAATATTTTAGATCCAAGTTCAAAAACAACACAGATAATATAGAAGAATGTATAGCAACAACAAAATAATTTCCTTAACAATGTTTTGTTCAATTTAAAGAATTTCCATTCTACTTACTGTTATATAACAATATAAAGAGCTAAATTGTTCAAAAATTCCTAGTACATAATGCCATGCAGGTTCCTGTAAAGAAATTTTTCAATACTACTTCCTTCTTGTTACAAAGCATTATCTTGATTAAATCCCACGTTTCCACTATGTTGAGCTGTGTGCTTGAACTTTACACCTAAAACTGCATGCCAAATTGGTTTATGAATGTTTATCAGGAAGTTCAATCAGTCACTCAGTCATTCTACTACTAATTAAACCAATATTTATAAATTGCCTACAATATAGCTAGGCTGTACTTGGTGATAAGGCTGCAATAAAAATAAAACAAAGTATTACAATGTAATCGAAAGGCTTAGAACTGAAAACTCTGTCTACTTCCTTTTCTATAAACTGGTTCTACATTGTTTAGAATTGTTTACAAATATGTCCATATACTCTGCTCCATCCTCAGAGTATTTTTTTAAGTGGAAGGATAGAAGAAATCTAAACAACATAACAAAAAGACTGCTTGAAGTGCATTTTAATGTCAATTGGTACTCAATACCAATAAATAATAAATAATAATAAAACTAAATTCAAGTGTACTAATTTCATGACACATAAGAAATTATTAAATAGTATTGTGATATACAATTAAGTAAATAAATTCAATGTCCCAATGGTCACAGTGCTTTTATTTAATTTGTAAAGATGTATGAAAATTCCAAAACAGGAGAATAGCTCAGTGCCATATGTTAGGGCTACTCAGATCTGAGAAATCTCATATTCGATGAAATACAGTGGACATTTCAATCCACAGTAACCTATTTGCAAAGTATTCATTTGCTGCTATATTTATGCATATCCAATAAAAGACTGCAATTTTATGATCCATTAAAAAAGATGAAAAAATTAAATAAAATTGTGAAAGACATTTGCTGGAAGTAATAAATAATTTACCTCCAATTTTAACAGACTGAAAATTAAACTGGCAACTACTCAAAAAGTTATTAAAATTATGGTGACTTAAGATATTTTGAAATTAAGGGCTACTGTTTAATGCTCTGCAGACCTTTTCAAAAGTTAGCTTAATGCATAATGTTATGAGTTGAAAACAAGGTTTCATATTTGTGACTAGTTTAAAGAATCCACTTCTAGTTATGAGTATATGTAAGTGAATGCTTTGTCTTAGGACATTTTCTTCAAAGTGGTTAAAGAATAAAATAATTGAATAAAACAATTTCTTTTTGAGATATTTCAATGTACATTTATAACTAAAGCAAACACTGCAGTCAAGAAGATTGCAAGATTTCAGAAGGAAAATAAAGCTGTATCAGAAATGTACTGGACATCACACTTAAAGTTGCATCATAAATTTTTTCAGTATTACACTGAAAATAATCCCATTTTAACTGCTTTGCATATTTCTTAAAAATACTAAAATGATACTTGGAAATTATCACTCAATTTTTAGCGCCTTTCATCCAAAACTGTCAAATGTCTTAGTAATAGTAAAAACTTTGATAATATAAAATTTAGAAGTAGATATATAAGAAATATCTTTTATATCGTCATGCAGCTGCCCCTCTTTGAACAGTTTTATAGTTACCGAAACACTCACTAAATGATGCTAATTATTACAAAAGTCTTCCTTACATTGGGCTGAAATGTGCCTCCCTATATCTTCTACTCTTTCCTCCTCTTGTTCTTGGGGCAATAAAGAGGAAGCCTCTCTGTCACGTGACAGACCCGACATTTGAAGAGAGCTGAGGTGTCACACCTGATTCATATCTTTTTCAGTAGTTTAACTGCATCCCCCTTAGTATTTCCATACTTGGCAACATCTTGTCGGCCATCCCTAGTTGTGCTGGAATTAATTGTTGTTCCTCTTTAAAAGACAATTTCCAGAACTGACTATAATATTTAGGATGGAGCTGTAATGCAGATTAGGGGAACTTACCACATTTATAGGTGTAATCAGAAAGCAACACACCATGGGAACAAAGAAATAAGCGTTCCACCATTGGGGGAGGGCGTGTAGAGAAATGTAAAAACTGAGAGGGCCCTGAGCCTTAACCCATCTCACCAAGATTCTAATATTTTTATTAAAAATAAAGACATAAAGTCCTGGTATCCATGATGAAAAAAGTAAATGAAGTCTCATTCCTCATAGAAACAGAAGAAAGAATAAAGTTGTGTTGCATCACCTGCTACTAAGATAATGGAACTGGGGACTACATAGATATGCAGATGGAGGACATTTGGTCAGCGTGTGGCCTAGAGTGGATGGCTGGATTTGCCCGCAGGCATTCACCCAGCATCAATGGGCTGTGCAAGCTGTAGCTGGGCCTCCGCAGCAGCCCGATGTCCTGGCAGCTGGAAGGAGACCCAGTGGTTTACACATGTGCATCTAGGATGTCTTCTCTGGGGGTGAGTGCTGTGGATGTTTCTGAGTGCACTCCATCTTCTGGTCTCCCCACTACAAGAAGCTCGTCTCAGGCCATGGCTTTGCCCAGAACCAGCAGGTTATTTGGAAGTACCCAACCATGGCCAAGGTGGCTGAGCTCAGACAAGGTCTGAAGTCCTACCACGAGCCCAGATGGAGCCCTGCAGCTATGGTGCTGCTTCAAGTTGGACCCTGACCAAGGAGGGAAGGGGGAGAAGACCAGAGCAGCCATAAGCAGCTTCATCCACCAAGTCATCTGATGAAGACCAACTGATCACCGCTGTTTGTGTTTGTGTGTGTGTGTGTGTGTGTGTGTGGTGTGTTTAACTTTTCTAATAAAGTCATGCCTCATTCTCCAAAAAAAAATCTGATAAAATAAGTTCACCTAACATACACATACTGGTATATATATTTTAAGTGTTCATGTGAGAAGTTGTGCTAAAAAGGCAGTTTTGTTCAACCAAGAAAGGGAAATAGAATTAATCAGTGTTATTCCAGGCAAAATGAATTATATTGAAAAAGTAACAATGTTGAGGAGAACACAAAGACTCTATTACCAAGTCAGGCTTTAACCCCAAGTCTGCCACACATCCATCTCAATGATTCTTCGGTATCAGATGCTTAAAATGTTCCACATACGCTGATGTCCCACCGCTTCTGTCAACTGTCTTCCCACGCTGCCTTTTAAGAGAACTAATACTATCAGTTTCATCTGATTTAGATATTTATTTCATATTTGCCAGAAGATTCTGGCCAATGTTTCTGAAAGCACATTTAACTATACCATATGCCTCCTTAAATCATTTCTATCAGACAAGCTGTAGGATAAGGCTCTGGTTCATTCTGTTCTGTTTTTCTTTCTTCACAATGTGTTTATGTATATTTACCCAATTTGCTCTGTTCTTCTTGCCAAATTACAGGTTTGAGATCTCAACTATTCCAGAGCAGCTGTGCTATTGTCGAAGTCTCACTAAACAAGGCTCAGAGAACAAGCCTATTTTGCAAGAACTGATGGCGCCTGCACATCAGCCCAAGAGGTGAGCGCCCTCAGATGGGCGGGCTTCACAGAACTTCACACAGTCCTTCCTACTCACACTTAGGAGGTTTTGGTGCGAATGAACCACTGGCAGAAATTAACTCCCAAACAATCTACAGATGTTTTTTAGGTAAGACAATTGATTTAACCATATGACATTTTAAAATTAAATTATATCCAGTGGAAAAAATAGAAAAGAATAATCTCAGTGCTACCATCCTTCTTTCTGTTTGTATTAAAACAGAATTTTAAGAATTTGTTTATCTCAGTCTGAAATTCTATCCTGAATGGAGAAATTTAATAGAGATGTCTCTCAAAGAAGGTACTCCAAAGACCCATTCCAGCAATGCTAGATACCTGGACAAGACTGCCCAGAGAGCTTTAGCTTTTGTTTACTCTGTGACATCAATTTCCAAATGCAAACCCAGGTTCCAGCTACTTTGCTACATTCTTAGGCCCCATCTCCAAGTAAACATCTTCACGTTAACTCTCTTTCAAACCAAAATTCGTGAGCCCTGGGCGTTGAAACGAACAATGCTCGAAGAAAACGTAATGCAGGAAGTGACAGAAAGATGAGAAGGGAACTGAAAGAGCACGCTAACGAGATGAGGCACGTGCCCATGGATCCAGCTCTGAGACGATGCAGCTGGCTTTGAGGCTGGCCGTCTGGGGTCACTTCACCAGCACGTTGTGAATTATTTAAGTGAGAGAATAAGGGGAACCATCACCACATCTGTCACCCTCGCGTAGGAAAAGCCTTCGTTCATTGTGGGGCCAGATGTGTTTATTTGAAACATAGACTAACTAGCTACTTAATGGGTTTGAATCCTTAGCCAAAAGCTAATTAGACAAACATATTAAGCATCAGTCACCTTACAAGGCTAAATGGTTTCAGTTGTGTTGGTTTTAATACAATCTCATATGACAGCTCATCACCCACAAAAATATCTGAAGAAAATTCAAGCAGAGGAAAGGTCCAAACTACTTGCAACATACTTAGGAGAACAAATAACGATATCATCAAATAGCCAGTACAGTAACAAATAAAATCTCGTAAATTTTGCCTCAGTGGTTTTATGTACTTGACACAACAACAAAAAAAAAGGAAAGTCAAAGTAATTATTTTAGACAGCTCTCCTTCCAAAACATTCTCAGTTTGCTTGTAGGTGAAATATTAACATCAAAAGCCAAACAAATGATGATTTTTCATGCCTGATACTTATTACATCTTACATGACTATTAAAAATCACATCTCTGGAGTATTTAGCCAATCTACCAGTCACTAAAGAATATCAGAATTCTCCATGGTAGTCTCTTCAAAAAGACTGTGCCCCAAGGCAAATTCTAGAGAAAACAAATTCAGTGCTGAACAGGACAGGCATTCTATAACCACTTAGGAGAAAAAAGAAAGCTGTCCTCCTGAACTAGTAGTTACTATGAAAAAGCCAAGATAGTTTTGTGCTCTCTGCAATGGTAGGACCTTCCAAACAGAATTCCGAGGACTTTTCTCCTACCTGATATACCCAGACATCAAACGCACTGTTTGCTCCTTCTATACACAGTAAATCAAAATGTTTGAGAAAAATGTATTCATTCTTTCACGTAGCAAACATTCAGTGAATCTGCTGTGTGTCAGGCATGGCATTAGGTGCTAGAGACACAGCAAGAAACAAACAAAATTCATTCCTAACAAGAAGGAGACACAATAACAAACAGATAAATGCTTTGAAGAAAAAGTAAACCTTGAAAAGGGAATGGAGAGTGTTAAACTCAAGATGGGGGGAGGTTGTCTGATTAGGGTGACTGGGAAGGGCTTACTGAGAAGTTGACATCTGAACAAAACCTGAAGAAGTTGAGAAAAGAGAGTGAGACATGAGGGGAAGAGTATTTCAAGCAGAGAACAGCAAGTGTAAAAAGTGCTGGTGTGGGCGGAAGCCCACATGGTTAAGGAACAACAAAGAGGCCAGCATGACCATGACAGAAGGGGCAAAAAGAAGATGAAGCTGGAGACACAGTGAGGGCCAAATCCTGAGGAACCCCGAGGAACACTGCAGTGATGAGGCATTCACCCTGAACGTAATGAGGAGCTCATCCTCCAGGGGCGACATAAACTGACCTGTTTGAACAGGATCCCTTTTGCCAAGGACAGAGGCAGAAAGCCCAGTTGAGAGGTGAATACACTAAGCAAGAAAAGGCAGCAGTTTGGTCTAGGATGCCATCAGTGCAGGTGGTGGGGAGGACTGCATTCTGAACACACTTTGAAAGCAGAGCTGAGATTTGCTGACTGGCTGTGTGTAAGAGATCAGTAACAACTCAAAGGTTACCTGAACAACAGGAAGGATGGGGCTGCCAGTGGCTCAGATACAGAAGACAGCTCTGAAAGCAGACTGGTAGGGGGGCAATCAGGAACATCAGTACAGAATTACAGATTCAATAAAGTAAGACCAAACTTGAAGTCAATAGATTTAATACTGCTATCATATGAGACATTATAACTCAGAAAGCCACTGAGCCCCAGAGTGCCCCTAGGGTAAAGATGGCTCCATGCAAAATGGACCTGCCTCGAACTCCAAGGCCAGTCTAATTGAACCATAAGCATGTTATCAATAAGACGAGATTACTACATGACACAGAAAATAAATACTTTCTTATAGAAATAAAAAAGATTCTGGTAGTCTTGCTTTTATAAGTCATATTATCCAGACTTTTAATGGATTTAAAATAGAAAGCTGACACCGCTCCAGTTTCCTTGGATGATGAGAAGTGATGTCCAATAGCTTGAATATTTAAGCATCCACAAAAGTCAAGTGCTCAAGTCAACTTCAAACTACTAAAATGATTCTCTTAGGTCACAAAGGAAAACACAGTCTTCACTCTCTGAACACTAACTCAGAGTTTGGACTAGGGCCTTATATTTTTTAGTTTTCTCTGCTCTAGGTGCAAGATCAGTATAAAGTGATTCTTGAAAACTGTATTCTATTCATTATCCTAAACGTATTGCATCCACTACTGTTGAACTAGAGAGCATTTGAACTATTTGCAATTATTTCCTTCATAGTAGAGAAGGCAGGGGAAAAAACTGCAAATGGAAATATTAAGTTGCTGGTAAAATTATCTGTGTATAGATGATTAAAATAAAAACCCTTCCAAACTAAACATCCTTTATTTTAACCAGCTATCATTACGGTTTATTACCACACCAAAGAACATGAAAATATAGACATTAACAGGACTGGAACATCAATTAAAGAACAAATATTTCCTAGACTAAGGTATGCTTTATTAAGCCTTCAGCTTTTTAATCTTTATACTTAAATACTATGGTAATTCATCAAAATCCCACTTTGAAACTTTGTGTGTGTGTGTGTGTGTGTGTGTGTGTGTGTGTGTGTGTGTTTAAATTCAATACTCTACAGTCCAAAATAATGGCTGTGGCTCATTTAAAGGCCATAACAATAGTTCCCAATCCTATCCATTTAAATATTTATAGAGGCTTTTAATCAATACTTAAGAAACAAGATAAAACAGGCTTTACCATTTTCAACCTACTAAGAATATGTATAGTTAAATCATAACCACAGTAATTTGCCTAGTGTTTACTATTTCATATTTAATCTGCAGATCAAGAAAAGATAAATAAAACAACTAATGTATATTTTGTCACCATTTCCTAATTTGTAGCTAAAAAGTTCCTAAATGTTTTTAATGAAATACTTACTCTCCAACTTCATGCAGGGCAGGTGCAGGACAAAGCATAGAATTACGTTCCACACTTACCGGCATTACACCTGGAAAATAAAATGCCATTGAATTAATAAAGGGTTTTATGTATCTCACACATTTTCATTAATAATATGAAGACATGTAGCAATCAGAGTTCAAGTGTAGAACATTAGCTATATTAGCATGAAAAACCAAAAAGATACTCATCGGAAGAAAGATGAGAAGGAATAGAGAATGAAAAATAGAGATTATATGCCTCATTGATATATAATATTGGTAAATTATAAATGATGATTTTTTGACATAGAGTAAGTTCACATGCAGCTTGTAGATACTATAAAATTATCAACTTTCCTCCTCATTATGCTAATGTATTAGATTGTTAAGGATAAGTGATATATATTTTAAAAGCACAATTTAAAAATGATGGAGTAAAGAAGACAAATGTCCAAAAGATAATAAATTTATTTTAAGAGTTTACTAAAATAATTATGTCTATGATACATAAATACATTTTATAAAGCTGAATGTTTACACTGCCCTTGTAATTTTAAGAATTTATGAGAAAAATTATCTAGACTATAAATATTCCGAAAAGTTACATAATCAAATGGATAATCCTAGAAGGTGAATGATGAAAATAAAATACAGTATGATTTAATTCATTTGTTTGAGGATTTACTTTAATAAATTTAACCTTATATAGCTAAGTATAAAATATGTTTATAGTGTAATCAACTTAAATGTGTAATCCAAAGGAGTTAGGTAAAGCTAACGCCTAGATACAGATGACTACTGAATAAGAACACTAAAATTATTCTGTCCTTTTCAGTTGTAGAACCTACTAGGAAGAGAGTTTGTTACAAATATCACTGTCTTGCCTTACTAAAATGATGATCGGATAGGAAAGAGAGGAATTAATCATGGCATTTACCATGCTGAGATCCTCACACTTCAATTAAACAAACACATATTGAGCAGTTACTGCGTATGTAGCCAAAGCTGTGCTAACCGGAGGGCTTAGAACCATTAGATAAACAATAAAATTGTAGATGAACCTCTCAAAAAATAACTCCACCAGAGTTCATAGAATCGTAGCATCTGCCGTAGAGTATAAAACCTTAGAAGACAACGTAATTGTCAATGAGGCGAAAATGTCTCAGTAGAGATCCAGAATGCTCCGAATACTAAGATCTATTTAAAGAGGAGGAGTTTTTACTCAGAATGAAGATGAAAACATTATACTCATCTGCTTTTCTGAAAGCCAAGCAAGGGAAAAATAAAACCTAATTTCTTAAATATGATAATTATCAATGAACACTGTGCTGGGTGGGCATTGAAGATATAATGTATCTGAAAGGCAAAAAGCTTGTCTTCAAGAAACTGGCTGACAAATTATCGGAAAATTAGATGAAGAAAACAAGTGACAATAAAATAAGGCAATAAATAATAGAGTAGTCCAAGATAGTCAGATTTTCAGGCAAAAGTGACAAGAAATAAATCTGGAGAAAGAGGCAATTAAATCAAGCAGTGCATGTAGTCCATACAGAAGACAGTCAAGAAAACTGGGCTCATCTCTCAGCTCTGCTCATTATTCGTTGTGCCCCCGCAGGCAAGTTATTTGACTTTTTCAGCCACTAGCCCATCATTTGTATAAAAAAGGCTACTCAGGATAGGGTCCAGCAAATACTAAGTTATGAGCAAATGTTTCCACTATTAATAACCATTAACTAATTATTATTACTACTTGGTATTACGACTGGACTTCATTTCTCTCCTCACTGATTAAAAACATACATATAGCACAGTTTCATTTGGGGAAAAGAGGAAAACTCTTGTCACCGATACGCTGTGCAGATATTCAAGCAACACTGAGACCATGAGGACCTACTCTTTGTGTATGTTTCATTTACAGTGTAAGTACAGAGAACACTGCCATTCCGGCTGCCCAAGTTGAATCCTCTTCCGGTCAAAACAATTTGAAATTCCTCTAGAAGCAAAAGGGAAAATAAAAATTTTAATCACTGCTTTACAAAAAATAACAAAGAGACGTAACTTAAAAGGATCAAGATGCACAAAATGAATTTCTTATTTCTATTCAGCCAACTAATAACAAGGAAGATGGGCTCTTCTCACTTTCTTCGACCCTCTAGGGAAATGCGGTGACACTACCACTCACTGTCACACGGAGACCCATTATTTTATTTTTAAACAAAGTGTTTTCCAATAGTGACCAAGATATTAGAATTGAAGCATAACAGTCATTCCCAGACAGACACAATAGAATCTTGCTCAAATTCTTAGGAAAGAACTTGCCATCTTAGGAAAATATCCGCAGGAAAGAAAACTATGTTTTTCTCTCCTGTCAGGTACTGAGGAATGCGAATTTAAAGAAATTAATGCCTCAGGTTCTCTGGTTCTTTGAACAGTCATGTGTTATGTTTTCTTTAATCTCTGACACTCCACACAGAGTTCTTTAACAGCTTCTCCATGCCCCTAATCCCAGTTTTATTTTCAGTTGCATGCAACCTTATAACACATCAACAGTCGTGCATTTTGGACTAATAACCTATGGTCATCACTGAAGAAAGCTGATTTAGCTTGTACTCTGCGTAAGAGGAGCAGTCACTAAATGTTAGAGGGTGAGATAACCTGCTAGAAGAATAGTTAACTGATCAAATGTCTTGAATGGCAACTAAATGTTCGCTGCTTTGCTATAAGAAGGTATCTCAACTATTCCAACACTGATTAACTTTCAGTCCTCTCAAAGACTTCCTACCCAAGATAATCTAGCATATATACGGTAATTAACTGTGAAAGAAAATACTGCCATGCCACTCTCCATACAGTGTGTTATGAAAGGAATTTTTCTTATAAGTTAAAATAAAGTGTCATGCATTTAAAGTTAAAATGTAATTCAGTAAAAGGAACATGAGCCTCTGGAGTCAGACAGACAAGAGTCTAATAGGACACCTACTAACAGCAAGTACTGAACCTGTCTCTGCCTCGGTTTCCCCATCTGTGAACCAGGGATTATAGAACTGTCAAATAGCGCTGTTATGAGGATTAGGTAAAATTATAAATGCAAAGAATCCCATCCTGCTCTGGAATATTCAGATCCATTATTCCTCTTAAATAACTCAATAATCTTTAATTAGAGAGTCTAAAAGATGCAGAACTTCATCCCACATCCAGCAGTTGGGAAGCTCTGTGGTAAACTGCACAGCACATTTCCTACCCTACCAGACCCCATATCTCTCCTTCTTAAAGTAAACTGCAGGTCAGACTTGAAGAAGAACTAGAACAGGCCAGAGAGAATCACTCTCTTTGGGTTGGATGGCTTGAAAGTGCTAAAACCTGAGTCCGTTCTTAGCACCAACTCTGAAGCCACCTGGTTCTTCCCTGTCATCCATCCATAAATCACTTTCTATGGGCCTTAAGCTGGTAGGTATTGTACTTTGGCCAGGTCACTGAGGCCTGGAGCCCAAAGTCTACAGATATATGACTGTTGGTATAATCAGATAAAAGGGAAAATTCCTATTTTATTTTACTTGTCAGAGGAAAGGTCTCAAACATGAACTAAATATACAGAAGATTTTAAAAGCCTGTCACACAATATGTTCATTATTTAAAATAACACTCCAATCTTAAAAATTTGAATTTAAAATAGAAATATTTCAAGGAATTATTTAAAAATTCTTACAGAAAAAGATGCCAAAAAAGTTAATTTTGTTATTCTCTTTCCAACATGAGTTTCAAATCATGTATTTTAACTAGGAAAAAAAAGTACAATTTCTTACATGGTATTTTTAAATTCTAACCACTTACCCCCCACACAGACACTTGAGGGCCGCAATTCCAGGACTTCAGTGCATGATTGAGCTAATATCTAAAAAGGAAAAAAAGAAGACCAAGATATAGAACGAACTCTTAACAGGTAAAATGAATCATAAGATCACTAATAATCGTGTGGTCCTCCCCTTAACTTCAATAGACGACAGAGAACATTTATTAACTATCATATATACAACTACCGAGGTCTTACGAAATTTCTGTGTTGTCTCTCAGTATATATTCTAAGATTGTATTCTGTAGAAATCCTTATTTGATTAGAGTAACTACAGATAAGCCCAGATAAAGTGGGTTGCTGCCTCAAAGTCTGGTAGCCTTGGATATGAAAAGATAACTAAAATTTCCTGATGGCCATAAAATCCATGCTGACTTTCCCCATCAGGCAAAAACGAGACAGCAATTCAGACCTCCTGTTTAATTATGCTAATTTAATGTTTTCTACTAAAAGATTCAATATAATATCAATAAACACTTTTTTATTTGACTCTGGCATTTCTATTCAATTTCTCCGCCTCAATTCCCATGGATGCTATTCCTCCTTATATGCATCAAACGTTACACTTGCAGAACACAGGCTCCTTGTGGGAGCCAAACATTATTCTCAAAAACACAGACTCTGTACTCCAGCATTCCCAGAGCACAGGAACAGAATGGCTTTTCTTAGACTTGTTCTGAGAAACAGAAACCACCATACAAGGCACAAGGCTACAGGCGAAAAACAACAATGACGAAATGAGCTGCTCCTAATGGACTCAACAATCCTGTCTTTATTTTTAGAACTGCTCTGCGCTACGTTAGCAAAGTCAGACAAGTTCCAGATGATCTCTGAACGACATTCCTTTCTTGACGGAAGTGGAAGACAGATGATGATCAGTCATTTCTAGCATCTTTTGCTCATAACTAAAACAGGAAGGAAGAATTGTGGCAGGAAACAGAAATGCCTTCCGTGCTTTCTTTAATAACAGTGGATATGTAAATTGTCCGACTCTTAAAATCAGCTGGATCGAATCACGGAATTTTTGTTGCTGAATATGCATCTCTGAAAGAGGGAATCATTTGTACTTTTTAAGATGACTTCCCAGTGAATCGACTTTTCATATAGTGATAGAGGCTTCAGTGATTAGGAAACAGAGTAACATTTTACATCTGAGAAACTCCAAATGAGGTCTATTTAAACTCAGAAATGACCAAAGACATTTCATAGTCACTTAAAGACCTTTCAGTGCCAAACACCTCTTGGTCTGCTATTGTATCTCCTATAATTGACACTCCTTTGAAGAAAGAGTTTTGTTCAATTAAGAATTTAGGTAACCATTGAGGGCCATTGTCAAAGGTTAATGTGCCCTCTTGGAAGGAAAGTATCTCAAATCACTAACATCTTTAAATATTTTGACATACTTCAGATAACAAGTCTCTGAAGGGAACAGAATATAGAAGTTCTGCCAAAGGAATATGAAGCTAAAAAGGTTCCAGCTAACAAATTGGGGCATTATTGCTTTAGCTTTGGCCGATTTGAGATAAGTGAGAACTAAGCTACGAAAACAGAAGGTCAAAGGAAAACAGAAAGCCCTCAAATCTATTTTATCTGCCAGCAATTCTGAAAGAATTTATTTAGAAATAAATCCCATTAAGGAGACTGATAGTATCTCACAGTTTACAAACTTTTTATTAGTTATTTTAGACACAGCTCTATCAGCAGTACAGAAAAATGTTTCAACACAGAAAATTGTGAGAGGGAAAACCCGAGAGATGTTATATGAGATATATGAAGTGAAAGTACTTAAATATCTTAGTAAAGAAAAAAATGTATTCTACCGAGGACTTCAAATGGTACACAAATGCTTGATTCAAATTCACAAAATTGAGAAGGAATTTTAAGTTTGCAATGAAACAACCACTATGCACAGATTTTAACATACTGGAGACCAACATTAGGCCACTCATCAGGCCACTGATTGCCTTCAGAGTAAATATTATGAATTTTAACTATAAGATAAATTTATAGTATGGTAGATAGATGAATAAGTATCTTGTTAGAGGTTTTTTGTTGTTGTTGTTATTTAAAAACAGTTAAATTTGAAGAAAAGAATAAGAAAAAAATATATACATGTACTAACCCCTAATTAAGTTTCTAGATAACACTGAAATGATAAGGTCAAGGTAGAGAAAGGTAGGAGAGAGTTTTAAGAGCAAACACATATGTAGACTTCTCATCTTGTTGTGGGGAGATAGAGATGTCTGGTTTGTTTTTTTAAGTAAAAAGGATTAAAAAGAAATATAAAAAAAGTAAAAAAAAATATGAGAGAGGTTTAAAGACTATGTCTATTATAAATATACACCATTTTCTAAAACTTCCTTAGGATAAAGTAAATCAAGAAGTTATAAAGAGATTTTTTCCAAAGGCCATGTCAAAGACTATACAGCCCAGAATGATGTGTGTGAATTTCTGAAATTATGTTGGTTTTCTCTCTTCTTCAAATACTGATCATATTTAAATCAGATCTCAAACATTAAAACAAACGTGTGTGGGTTGACTTCCTCTTCTAATTTGGTATATTCCATCCAAACATTTCTAAAATAGAAAAGTTCCAATAGTAAAGATCAAATGATTAATTCTTATGGAATGTGCCTTAAAACTGGAGAATGAACACCTACAAGGACCATTGATGGTCCACTGCTCTAAAGTCAGTCGCTGTTTATCCCCTGTAACGTATTTTGATTTAAAGAAAATGTCCAGTATAATTTAGAAATTTATGTTCTATTCAAGTCTAAGATTAAAGAAATTAAATTACATTAAGCAGAGATTAAGAATAACTAAATATTAATTATATCTTGTAGTAATGTATATTACAGTATTCTTGTAAGTATACATTATATGTAAGAATATACTTAGATTACTTGAATATTTGTACTTAATTATTTTAACAAAACAAGATAAGAAAAAGTGATTCAGGTAACACATTCATTGAAAGACAAGCAGTTTAGACCATGAGTCATAAAACTGGAATTACCAATTGACATAATCCACATAGAACATACCTATCTTTCTCTAAACTTTATTTTGATTTTTTTTATTTCATAGGACCTTATATTGAGTGTATGAGTCACGTCTTCTGTTGGAAGATGAACTCTTTGAGTACAGAAATGGGATGACATACTGTGCAAGCCTTTCAGGACTAGCATGTTGTCTTGTACTTGCAGTACAACCAATAAATGCTTACGAAATACAGAATGAATGCATGAATTAATGAGAATATTAAAAATGTCTATCCAGTGAGCAATCAGCAATCATAAAAGGACTAAGATAAAGCAGAATAAAGTTAATTTATGTGAAAAAGCATCTAACCTCTCAAATAAATTGTAAATATTGGAAATCCTGAGACCCATAATTTGAAACTAAGTTCACCAAAACCATTTCCACATGAAAAACAGTCAAAGAGCAAGAGAATGTGGTGGGGGGAGAAGTGAGAGAAGAAAGTGTATGCATGTTTAGAAAATAAAATTTGTTGTAAATTTGATTTTTCCATCGAGAGTTTACCATGTTGCTATATTAAGAAAAGAACAACTAAAAGGTGTTGTGATTTAATGTTTGTATACAAATAGTTTACATCATTAAATTTTTAAACAATCATTTCCATAAATACAAAATAGTTCATAATCCATTCTCACCAAGTAATTACACAAGTTCAAATGTTCAAAATATCATAATGGATCTATTACATTAAAATTGTCATCACTAAATGACAAAAGACAGAGGGGATGACTATTTTAAACACTAGTTAGTTTTTATCAAATTAAATACTGTTACTGATTGATTGAAAACTGGATCAGATGTCCCATCTATAATTGATGCATTATCTTTCATACTCTGCACTTAGCCATCATTTGTACAACAGAGGATCTTGTAAAGATGTTTCTTCAAATACATGTTGCCGTCTGTCTTCATTAAGTCTCAATAGAAACAGAAAATAGTTTCCAATAAAGGTCAGCCTTAGTTGACATCAGAGAGAGCTAACAGCACCATAGAACAAATTTAAAGATAAGCCAAATGCTATTAACAAAACCAGGGCACTCTAAGTCATGGACACACTAGATGCAAAATTGCATCATTTGAAAGAGATATATATATAAAGATAGATAGATAGATAGACAGATAGATAGATTGGCAAAGAACTTGATGCTAGCTGTGAAAAGAGTATACTAATTGTTCACTCAAAAAGTAATATTTGTATTAAGGAATATTTACAAGTGAAAAAAATATATTATTACCCAATCCTTACTTTTAAATCCTCAAATATTAATACGGATGACAAAAGTTAAACTTTCTAAATTTAGAACAAATATCCATAGCCAAAAATTCAAATTCTAACAACAATAATAATAATTATCATTTATTGGGTGCTTATTACATTCCAGAAATTGTGCTAAGCATTTTATCTGAATTTCTTCAATCAATCCTTCCAAATCTTAAGAATACATACTATTTTTATCCCCATTTTATAGGTGAGAAAACTGGGACTTAGAGAGATTTTTTTTAAAATATCCTAGAACAATTAGTTTTTTAAATAACAGAGCCAAATCTCCCCAGGTCTGACTGAGCCCAAATTCCGTTCTTCTAACCAGTCCCCTGCCACCCTCCAGGCTTGGGATAAATGGTCTATCCATTAGACAAATTAATATCCAACAAACTAGTGAAATGTATCTGCCTGTTTTGCCTGGATGTCTTTTATACTATCAAAAATAATCTACAATCTGGCTTATTTCTTATCTTCAAAAGTATGTCACTAGGCTTACACTGTTTTTTTTACTGGGGATTTTATAGGTTTGTTTTAAAATTCCCAGGACCAACGACTTTGAATAAATTCAAATTTTGGATCATCCCATGAATTAGTAATATACAGGACACCCAAATGCTCAGAGCCCTCTCTCTTTTTATTCATTTTTTCTATTTTTTCTTACTTTATTACTGCTTTTGGTCTCAGATTTGGTTTTGTACAGACAAAACACTTGTACTTGTTACTTCCTGGCAACATACAGAAGCTAAAAGACAAGCAAGACTAGAACAAGCTACCAGGGGTCCTGACACTGGTGTGGGAACATAGTAGGAATTTGGAAATTAAAATCAAACTGCGCTTAGAAAAGTTATTTTTTGTATTCAATCTTAGAACACATTTTTTTCCATAAAAGTAACTATGTCAACGGTATTGAGGTTTCATAGTTCAAACACTCTAGAAGTTGCCTGAATCCTGGGAACAGAAAGGACATTCAGAGTGAGGAGGCAAAAGTTTGGCACTGTTGGTTTTGTTTAATCTTTCTGTTTTTTCTGGATGTGAAGCTGACTTTAGCAAACTTTTGATATAGGCTAAGTGAGTCTTTGCCCCTCCCCTCTCATTGTCTCACCCAGGTTTCTAGTTGCACAGAAATGTTTTTTCTCTAACCACAATCACAATCCAGGTTTGCCCTACCTCCCCCAAATATTCTATTTCAATGTAGTTGTTCTTATTCCATGAACTCATTCATACTAACATGTGAATGTGGATATGTGAAAAGATGACTCTTCAAACAACCTGGACAGGATTACAGCCTCAGGAGGTTATTTTTTTAAGCCATGAAAATCCCTATACATGGAAATTCAGGCAGCATAACCATTAGTAAAGCAAAAAATGCAAGGAAGGAATATGTTCCAACATGGAGCGTCAACACTGGAAAATCAAGTCGGCCTACATGTCTGCCTGAGGGAGCTCTGCCCCTCTCTAACCCTTTCTCTTAGTTTCTCTCCCTCCTGCATTTGTGAACCACAGGGTCTTTAAACATTTTTAACCTACAGTTGCACCCACAGGGCACAGGTTGGGCAGGAGATAAAAGTGTGAACTTCCAGGCAGGAGAGGTCTAGGCTGAGTAGCTGATGGTATACACAAGACCATCGGCAAGACTCGTATTTATAAACCAGTAAAAATCTATAAAAGAAAAGAGGTTGAAATATATAGAATTCTAAATTCTAGTACTTTGTGTAAAAGGTCTACATTCCAGCATATTGTCCCAAACTGGGAATGAAATGCCTAAAGATGGTTTTATATATTTAATCTCTATAATAACAGTTACTGTCCTTACTCATTATCAAAACTTTCTGTCCTCTTTAAAATGTATTTATCTTGAATGCCTCCTTTAAAATGTATGATAAAAAGCCTGCCATTAATTCATAAGAAAGTAAAAAAATCCAAGTATTTCCCATCTGATGAGTTGTTTGGGATAAAACTGTGTGGAACAGTAGCATTCACCCTTACAAATTATCATTAATTATTTTCTGTTGCTTCTAACTTATTGTACACAGTTTGAATATGTTATTTGTACAATTCAGATCATCAGAATACTCTCAATAGTTTGGGTGAACACTGCAAACACAAATTTCATGGAATGTCTCATTTTGGCAAGGGAGTGGGGTAGAATAAGATAAGGTTGTTTACGCCTCCCTCTGGGTTAGTTTGGTTAGCGGTAAGACCGGATGCAGCCTTAGGAGTCAGCTCTGACTGTGCTGCTTGCTGGCTTCTGAGAATACAGATGTTTGGCAGGAGATCAAAGTAGGTCCTATTGTGCTGTCCTCTGAAGTCCAGCCTGAATGAAGTTCCAGAATGGGGTTTCACCCTGGATACTCCAGGCAAATTAATTTGGATTGAGCCTGCATCTAGTGTTATGTGGTCAGGTTGTACGATTTCACTACAGGCTAAATTTGCGCACAGGGCAACAAGTGGCAGACACGCACTTCGGAGTCAGAATGCGCAAGATTTGTGGAGGTGTGAGGACCACTGCTAAGACAGAGACATAACTCTTTCAAGAATCTCCTTGGTTATAAAACAATTTCTTATCTTACTCATCCATAGGGTTATGATCAGATCTTTACAACTACTGAATAATAACCAGGAAAATTGACAGTATTATCAAGGAACTATCTAGAGCAGAAATAAGCAGATAGCATCAGGCCTGATTTCTTCTTTCTTGGACATTTTATGATACCTATGAACCCATATTTTGATTGAGCTCTTGTAAGTCCCTAAACATGTTTACATAATGAACACATGTTATAATAACAAATATGGAACATATAGGAGGTAGTAAAAGCCATATCATGGCCTGAAAGAAATGCATACAATGGATATTGCTGTGGCCCTTTTCTTCTGGCCCTGAAGATAAAATGGGATTAATTAGTGGAGAATTGCAGTCAGGATATATCTAAGACAAAATTTAGCATGGAATTAGCTAAGATGAGGGGATGAAGTCAAAATATTATTTAGGACCCACAGTGTCTTTGATGTTTAATATTAAATTTGTGAGAAATATCTAGGTCTTATGATTTGAAGATCAAGCATCCAGTGTAAACAAAACAAACAAACAAAAGCCCACTTCCTACAACTAATTATAAACCAAGGTAGATTTTTAAAATCTATATTTTTTCCGATTTCTAAATGGCAATGGGAAAGATACTCTTGGAAAGTAGAATAGAGCCCTTTCCAGAAGAAACTAGGTAAATATGTTTTAAATGAATGATAATGCCTCACATTCAAAACCAATCTAATATAAAAAATATACAGCACAATATGTTATAACAGCAGCTGCTCAATTAATGTTTATTGAATTAACTGAAAATTAAATGTAAAACTTTCTAATAAAAAGCATAAGCATTCAGACTACAAAACAAATAAATGG
Source organism: Camelus dromedarius (assembly GCF_036321535.1). Taxonomy (NCBI): domain Eukaryota; kingdom Metazoa; phylum Chordata; class Mammalia; order Artiodactyla; family Camelidae; genus Camelus; species Camelus dromedarius. The sequence goes on from NC_087436.1 coordinate 76,846,583, forward strand.
GGTGCATAACAATGAACTGTTTAACATATTTAAAAATACAGAGTTTAATGAGGGGCTACTTGAACTAATCTTTTGGTCACACACAATGAAAGGAAAACTTATTTGGACAGTTCAATTTTTTTGGTAATCAATGCACTGAGCCAAACGGAAAAAAAAATTGTTTTAAAGAGAAAGAAACAATAAAAACAACACAAAAAGAAACAAATTTAAGATATGTTTCTTCTTTTCCAAAAAGGGCTAATTCTAGACAGGATATGTGGAAACAGGAAAAATATATTAAATCCCATTGAATGGTTTCCTTTGTGACCTCCTTTTTTAAGGTCAATTCTAAATAAAAAGGTATTTCCCCCAAAGTAGACGATCTCTTCACACTTAAATTCAATATGCTAGCCAAACATCTTCAACATTTTAAAAACTCTATTCAAAATTCAAAATATTCATTCTAGCAATAATTTTCTAACAGTGACTTTGAGTATATAACATCACCTACACCAGTACCTTGCAGATAATTTACAAGTACTCTCAGTGTATACTTAACAAATAGAAACTGCTCATTTCCATGACATACAGCATGTCAGAAAATATCAGTGAGCATAATAATACGGTCTAAAAAAGCAAACTATTTTTTTTCTGCTTCACTGAGAAGTTTTAGCACTGAGTTCATCCCAAATATGAAGCATTCCAAGTTTAAATTTCATGAGGAAAAATCACTGAACATCACTAGTTCCCCCCCAAAAGTCCCCTTCAAAATGAAGCTTTAGTAATCAGCCATACATGTGCATAAAATAAGCAGCTAAAACAACTAGAAAGATGTTTTTCACAATCTTTTCTTGTTTGCTTTTCACCTTTCAATATTCAGACATATGATTTTTACTTTCTATCTTGCTGCCAAACATCCCTACCAAATATATTTTTCTCTAAGAGGTAATACTTCAATGAAAAACAACTGTAATTTGTAATCACATGTTTTGGTTTGTTTATTTTTTAAAAAATGCTTGGAGCTCCAAAATACCAGTTGCTCAATACGGCATGTTCTGCACTGACCCATTTCTAAATATGGGTTCTCTCTTCCTTGGCAAACAAGGGAACAGTCTAAGCACAAGCGACGGATTCTAAACAAAGTTTTACTCTAATAAATCTGGGGACGAATGTAAGTTATGACTGTTGCCTTTTACTCGTCTCAGCTCCACACATAACAGATGAGTTACTGATTATCCTGTTGGTGAAATCATGTCCGTATCACAAATTGCGAAACAAAAACCCAAGTGACAACTAAGCTCCTCTGCATCTTGTGATTTTCACAACAAATCATATTAGCAAGTCTTCCTTTTTCACTGTAACACAGAAACACACCCAAAAATGGACTGGGATATAAAACAAAAGTTTATGTGCCTCTCTTTCTTTTGTTCAGCATAAACTCAGAATAATCATTTAATGCTTTCTTAAAGGATGAGTAGATTTTTCCATAAAAAGTGCTTTGAAATTATGGTATAAAGTAATAATAAATGTACCATTTGTTTCAGAATCTAAAGAAATTGAGTCCCAACATGTTTTTCACTTAGATGCATATATTATTTCATATTAGTCCTATTTACCCATTCTCTTGTTTCATTAACTGAAATGTTAAATAGACCTGTCAAGCATGGTAAGTCTATATTTGTTCTATTTGATTTTTTGAAACTCCAGAGTGGCAAATAAAATATTTTCCTATGCAACAGGAATAGAAAAAAAAAAAAAAAAAAAAAAGCTCTATCAGTTCTATTGATTCTACAAACACATATGCCTAAAAATTGTGAGCTCAGAAAAGTCAAGAATACTATATCCATCTTTGTAACCCAACATCAGAATAGTGTCTTGGACACAGTAAATATTCAAAAATTTGCTTCCAAATAAATTAGGATTTATTATATTTGTGGGGAAATGAGATATAACTGAGGAATTATGCATTTACTCATGATAATTTACACTGACAGTACATTTAGTCACAAATTGTAACCATTTTAGCCTCCTTTTCAATGTCCTTGCACTCAACTGAATTTGCTTTCAAAAACAAGTGAGCCTCTAAAGGTCATCTTCTTTTGTAGTCCAACAGATTAATGTTAAGAAATAAACATCTGGCACTTAATTTTGGCTATGTAACCTAGTACCACCACTTTAGTTTTCTCACAAAATATCACAAAGCTGTAATTATTTATTGAAAATGGATTTGATTTTCTTAAACTACAATCCCAACCAAATAAAGAAAAAGGAAAGAATAATAATATTATTAAGTATAATTATCATGCAAATGCAAATAAAGCATTGGACAATGGATGTCAAGATTATAAAATTTCAGTAAAGTAAATGAATAATTTAAGGCAAATTTTCTATTTGTATTTTTGAGTTAATTAGAATTTAGAAGTGGAGTGACTTAATAAAATATGTCAAAAGCATTTTAAATGTATTTGAATATAGTAAACTGTAATAGTTATTGATTTTTTTTCCCTACCCAGAACAGTTTTTCATCCTTACATACCTATGAACAGTGTTCCCTTTCTACTGGGGAAATTGTTCTCCACTCCATAGAGTCCTAGTGAGGCTATCAATCATGATACCATCTCCCTCTCCAGCTTGCTCCCAACCTTTCATCATGGGGGTGGGCATGTTACCCAGGCTGGTCCAGATATGTTTGTTGATTATAATTGTTACAGGAGTGAGCACTTGATCCAAGGGAGTAAATCAGAGTCTTTAACTAGGACCAAGTATACCAATGCCCAGAGACAACAGGTCTCTCTTTCCAAAGGGCTTGCTAGTTGAGCCCCATATAAGCTGAAACCCTTGGTGATTACTTTCATTTGGCACTCATCTGAATAAAGAGAGAATGAGGCAAACAGAAATACAGGCAAAACCTACAAAGAGAGAAGACCCTAAGAACACAGATTAATTCCCTGGATCTAACTGTACCTGAGGCAATTTCCTCCTCTGGACCATCCAGTTAGCTGTAAAAGCCAATAACTTTTTCCCCCTTAAGCTACTATGAACTTGGTTTTTGTCATTTGTAACCAAAAGTCTTAATACAGTGGAATATAAATAAAGAGGATGAAATCAAAGTAATACAGAATCAGAAGTCAATCCAAAATAAAGATTTTCTGGCAAAAACAAACAAAAAAATGATTTGATTTTTTTAATGCTTAACTACACCATAAATATATTATAAAAATATAAAAATATTTTCAAGAAGCATGGATTTTATGTATCCATTTATTGATTAATATGAACTAAACAATGACTACGTAACCAATGCTATATTAAGCACTGGGCAAAAAAAAGGAGGAGGGGGAGAAATAGGATCCCAACCTTCCTACCATTAATGTGAAAGATGTTATAAGGGACAGCTCATCTATATTCAGTACTAAAGGTCCTTGGATAAATAGAAGCTCAGAAGAATCTGACATATAATGAGCCTCACATTATAGCCAGTCCTTTTTAAAAGGAGTCCTAGACACTGATTTCCAATTTGAGTAAGTTGTATCAGTTTGGTTTTTCTTCTTTCCCTGTGAATATATCTCTATAGTTAGCTCAGACTTTAGGTTTTTCATCAAACCATGACTTTATAGAGATTTCCACAATGAGGCAGTCAACATTCATAGCAGAACCTGCTGAAAGCAGTTAAGCTAAGGTCTTATCAGAATGTTTATTAGGTACCACCTTCCTCTACGAAAACGGTTTTCCAGTAGAGAAAATAATTTTGCAATGTCTTCTCAATCCATTAAAATACTGTTTAGACACCTTTCTTCAACACTTTTAAAAATAATAATAACATATTATCATTAACAATAATAGATGTTACTGAGAAAAAACATCTTGGCTCCAAAGGTCAAATGAAGCTTGTATTTCCAGCACTACAAATGAAGGTATTTTGTGAAATGTATATTGCACTGTTTCCCTTTATAAACAATCTATCACAGTTTTATTTAAATTTCCTACACGTATGAGTGACCATTGCCTTCCTATTTATGTTTCTCTACTTCTCCATTAGGTACTTAGAAACTCTGGCACTTGCTGCCATCACCTCAGATGCAGTGTTCTTAATTCTTTTGGATCAGGGTTATTTATAAACCCAGCTTCACAACTCATTCATCTCTTGTGCTTAACACTTTCTGAAGTGTTTCACTTCAGCAAAAAAATAAAAATTGCGGAAATAATTGCAAAGAGTAAAATATCTCATGGCTTTGTTTTTTTTTAAAAAAAAGAGGGAAGGAGGCCACAGATCATTTGGATTTTTATTCTTTCCCTTTATTCGCTAATCAGGCTTTGTTTTCTCTTTAATGTCCTCTTCTACAGGACTGCACTATGAAACACTGCACTAGAAACCGTGTGCCACTCACAGGTCAATCTGACCTATCCTCGTCTGAACAAAATTTTATTTTCAAATGAAAGTCCTACAATCACTTTTCCAAGAAACCAAAAATAACTAATATTCTAAGATCTTAAAAACAATGTAAAGTGGAAAATAGAAGAACTATATCCTTCTGTTTGTGAGCAATGGGAGAGCAGAGAAAAAACAAGAGAAAGAATGACCGAATGCTGCAGGTTTCCCGGAACATTTCCCTGGACTTCCACTTCCCTAAGAGACATCCTCCAGCGAGGTTTCTTCCTAGGCCCATTCAGCTTCTCTCTGCCCTTCTGCCCAGTTTCATGTTGTCCTCTCACACTCCAGACCCTCTGTGAGAACAGACTTCACTTGCAATGCTTCTAGGTACTCACACGAGCCAGGGGTGGAGGGCCCAAGTCACATTTGGTTCCTCTCTCTGCCCGTTATATCCTATATCCAGTGAGCCCCCGGTTCTGTTAATTTTTTAAAGCTCCCCACATTTACCTTTTTATTTCCAGTTTCCCTGCCATCACAATGATAACAACAGCAATATTTGCCAGAGTCTCCAGAGCCCCACTTAGCAAGAGCAAGCGATTTTACAAAGGGACGTTCAGCCCCACCCTGCTCCCGACACAATTCTGACCAGGGCAGAGAGTTTATTGGGTGCTTCCCTTGCGGTCCTTGACCTAGTTTTATTGTGAAGGACCTAGAATCCCAGGGCCTGAAATAAGCCCTTAGGAACTATGGTCCACTGGGAGATGCAGTTTCCTTCCTAACAGGGTAGTATTACCACTATGAATTGCTAATTAGCACCACAACTTCCCCCACAAAAATTGTGCCTCTTTTCAGAATGGAGTTTCCTGAAATTCTACATAGCTTTTGTCAAGAGAATACTGAATCTCCTTTTCTAGTTATTGGCTGGGTCCGAGTCCCGATTCCCGAGGATTTGGAACCAGGGCACAGTCAGATACTTGACTCTGCGTGGCTACACCATCTAGACATCCTTGTTATGACCCACCTACTAGATGTGATCCTTGCACATATCAATACCATCCCCCTTTAGACCTAAGTCATTGATTGTTTAGAATGCTGGCCATTTCTCTCAGTGGACTGTCGTCCTGAAGAATCAATAACCCCACCCCACATGGTCCCATCTTCCTGCCATTCCCAGCTTCCCACCACAGGCTTTAAAGCCCACCTCTTCTGAGTTACATCATTCTTAATCATTGTCTCACTTAAATCACAAAACAACCCAATGAAATAGGTATCATTATCCGCACTGACTGATGAAAATTTTAACTCAGAGAGATTACATTACAGGACATATACAAGGTCACGAGGCTAGGCAGTGGCAGAGCACTCAGGTCTTCCTACTCCCAATCGCATATTGTCTTCACTATATTAGGCTTCTTTGTACCGTGTCTCACAAGCACTATTGCAAGAGACGTAACACAGCTTTCTATCTTCCAAATCACCCTATACATTACCCAAAGATTATTCTTCCTGAATGTTCACTGCTATCATATGAATCTCATGCTCTAAATTTATCTTCCATGCTTCCCCAATTATTTATGCAATAAGGGGCAATTCACCATCTAAACATTTGAGAGTCTCCATAATCTGGGTCCAGCCTGCCTGTCAATGTTTATCCCCCATGATAGCTCCATAATCGAAACCAAATACTATGGTGCCTCAGCCACTCAGCCCAGGCTGTTCCTGAAGTTCCGTGTTTCTTGTTTCTAATTATACTTACTCTCATTGTCAAAGCCTCACATGACCAAATTATTCCACCTTTCTGTCAGCTTTACTCTAGCCATATTGGCATTTTAACACAAATTGCACTGTAGGATTTCTTTTTATTACATAGGGTGACGCACGGAAATTTCCCTTTCCCAAATTCCCACACTTTGTAATTCTTGCAGGGCCCCAACCATATTCCAAACCTTAAATTGTCATTTTCGAGTTGCTTTATAACAGAGAATTTGTCTTATTTGAGTCTTCTCTTTCAAGCTTAACACAATGCCCTAAGCATAGTAAGAGCTCAATAAATGAGTAAGTGAAAGAATATATTAGATAACGGGAAAAGAGGAAAAGGTTTTCACTAGTACCTACATGATGATGATAATGAATTCTAAACCATCAAATGTGCTAATTAAGAGTGGAGGTTAAACCAATAGTACAAAAAAATGTTATTTATCCTGTTTGCCTGGATAGAAATCTAAAAATTTTGAAATGATACATTCCTTCCAAATTAAAATAGAACAGTAATGTGATTTTCTGAATCAAATAAATTTTAGAAAAGGCACTGAACTGTTAACAAGCAAAATGTTCATAACAAAGGCCCTTTCAGGTCCCTTGCTTTTGAAGCTGTAAAAGACAGGACTACTTAGTGTTTCTAACTGTGATAAAAAGAGGCTCCAAAATTAAATTCCAATCTTTGCTGATTAAGAAGCTGAGCCTAGACAAACCATGTCTTAACAAAACTTGCTATCTTATAAAACAAGGGGACCGAACCATCTAGGTCACTGGATTTTGGTGGGCAGGGGAGGAAGGACAACGGAAATAAGAAAATCACATTATCAGTTTTTCTCGATTAAAGATTAACTTCAAGGAAATGAATGCACTGACAATTAATAAGGCCAGATGTACTTAAATGACTCCTATCAGGAAAAATAAATCTGTAATCTATTTAGCAAATATTTTTGCCTTCGGAGTACCAAATATCTTGAAAGACTTAAATTTTCTGTTTTCTTCCATTTGCTTAGTTTCGTGTACATACATTCCACAGTACAATTTTATCCATTAGTTTGGTAAACCCTAAAGAACAGAGAGATATTCTCTTCTGTCTGCCCTTACCCTGAAATAGATACGCTATATTTGTTTTAAGTATCAAATAAAATTTTTAAAATATAATTTGTAAGTATAAGGGGTAATTCAAATTTGAGGCAGAAGTATACTTTTTGTATATTATCAGAGGTGGAGCAATCTCTGCCTTGAAGAGAGCTAAAGTGTTTGAATGGCCTTAAATTTCTACAAAGTGGGCAGAAATCCTAAACTAGCATCATGTTGACAAAAATCTCAGCGACTAGTGGGATCAGCTTTGACTGTAATGGCTCCGTTTGTCTACCTGCCACCTCTGCCAAGTTACTGCCAGGGCTTCCCCAGAGGCTGGCTTCCCTGAGGATCATTTACTCCTCCATTTGTGACAAAATAGCTGAAGTTTAATTACAATGAGATGATAGCTATACCCATCAGCCACCTCCAGAGGAAACTCAAGAGGCTTCATTCATAATTTGTGGCTAAAATAACCCAGCTCTCTCTAATTCCATGCTAAATCTTTCAACATAACTCACTTGAGCTAAAGTCCATCAAGAACTTCAGGCAAGAAACACTGTAGTTAGAAATTCCATTCTGAAGTTTCTCTAATACAAATTTAAACCATGAACTTTAACAAATGAATTTAATAAAACAACAACAACTTTATCTCCTCTGATAGTCAACTACTAGTACCTTGAAAGAGAAATCTGTCGTCATAACCCACAAAAAGAGAGTTTTCAAAAATTTCCCAAGGGAAAAACCCACAGAGGTCTTTTCTCCTCCCCAGTATTAATTATAAAAATAATTGCAAATTCACAAGTATAGTAAAATTCTATTTAAAATACAATACACTGATTTATTTATAGGGTCAAATGATACTTCTATTTGCATTGTCAATCCATTTTTTAATATTTTAAAGCCAATCACAGTTGTAGACTATATATCATGAATCTAGCCATAAAAGTATTTACTATTTTTTACACTGAAAATTTTTCCTAAAACTAAACACATATGTAAACTCCTAAAATAACTGAATCTCTTTTCCATTCTGCACTTACACTTGGCCTGTCCACTAGTCATACTAATATGGGATAGAACCAAATCGTATGTTTCCTCTAAAAAGCTCCACTTATTATGGGCGGAAGAAAAGCCTACAGGCTACCAAAAACAAATTCAATAAATCTCACTAGTTTCTGAAAAAAACATGATCTTTAAAAAAAATTGTAAATGCCAGAACCAAATGTCAGAAAAAAACTGAGATTTTTTTTTTCCTTCAAAAATATCTAAAGATTAAAGGAAAAGCTTTGGCTTAGAGAATGTATATTATTCACTTCCATTTTAGAATGTTGTTTACCAAAATATCATAAATACTTAATAGCAACTGTTCCTAGTGCTTCTAGCAAAAGGCAGTAAAACGAAACATAAACTTCAGCTGTGAAGCCCTAGGAGCTTTGCTTTGCATTTCATCACTCCACTTCCCCAGACCCCGTTTAGGGTGGCCCCGGTTCTAATGATCACCAGAGACAGCTCAACTGAATTCCAAACAGAAGTATTACGAGCTCCAGTGAAACCATTAATCATTGAAATGGAAAGAACAACAACAGCAGTCAAATCCTCAGCCGCTGGTTCCAGTTGCCTGACTGATAGCTAAGACATACCATATTTGGAGGAGGAAGTAATCACACATTCCAATCCAAAATTTTATTTTACACTTCTATAAAGCCTATAAAACTTTCAAGATATCAAGACGGTGAGGAACTCCATGCTCAAAGGGTGCTCTGGGACTATTTATGAAAATCTTAAACTTGAAATCACAAACCCAGGCTCACAGAGCTCAATTTGCAAGAATTAATACCAAATCTCACTTACAAACAAGATCCAGATCTTTAGAATTTCCCTGCGTTTGCAACATCCAACTTCCTTCTTAATCTCTTTGTTCAAGATAATGACCAACTGAACTGGATATCAAGATTACTTTTTACATTTAAAATATATCTACAATTATGAGCCTCTCCTGTCTGTGGAGAAATACTCACAGAATTAATTATTCCTTTAAGAGCTTGAAATCCACCTTTGACAGGGAAAACTTGTTCCTTGGAATCAGCAATTCTTTCGAGCTTTAGAAAAAGGAGGAAAATTTAATTACGGGGTGGTTGAGACATAAAATACTTTTTACACTTCATTATGTTTCAGTTAATGTGCATCTGAAAAATTACAGCAGAGGATTACTTCACTGTCAGGAATTGCAGGTGACGGTACTAGTGTTACTCTAAGTGTATCACAACAAAATGCACTGAGATCAGGGTCCTTTTACTTGAGTTTCAACTTCAAAACAGCAGAGTTCTACTAGCTGTAAATGTCACAAGACTCAAGAATCTCAGGTGTACTTAACCAAGCATTTAAATGTAAAATCACATTGTCAGTGGAAAAAAATTTGTAATGTGTAAGCCCTCGAAACTTCATCAAAAAAACTGGTTTTTGTAAGGAAAATTATTAAAGATTTCTACGCGCACAGACTTCCCAAATCCCTGCACTCCTAAGAGTGGAGTTTTCAATCAAACTAAAACACGTAAACAAGACTTGTCATGATAATCTTGTCAGTTGAGTCAAAGAAGAGGAGTATTCCTATTATTTTAATCCAAAAGTTTTTCCTATGTTAATTACTTCAAACCAAATAAATGCTCAAGAAAATTAGAGTTTTGTTTTCAGTAAGGAAATCAAACACTATAAACATAGAGCTCAAGACATCTGGCCATTTTTATAGAGAAATCTATAACTACTGATTACTGTCATCATAAGTCATCAGTGAAAAAAAATCTGATAAGCTCTCCTCAAGACAATTATTTGGCTGAGATTAAAATTCACAGATCTGCTGTACTTACCTGAGCTTGTTCAAAGTCAAGGACACCAACACAATAAACTCTAGCCCCAAGTGACCTGGATATCTTTGCCTAATAGAGGGAGAGACAGAGAGAGGGAGACAGAGAGGTGAATTATTCAAAGATCAGGCTATCCATGCAGAGACATACAGCAAAGCACACTGGGGTGGAAAGAACAGTTTCAGTTCAACACTCACCTCCTTCTCTGCATACGATGGCACCAGACCGTCCAACTTACCATCTGTCAGAGCAATTATAATACTGGAGGTCTTTAAGCCTCCCGCTTTCTCAATTTGTTCATTTGCCTGAAAAGGAAGAATAATTGTCCAACTCACAAGTTAATCTAAACTTATAACCAGCATGTTCCACCAAGCTGAATTTGTAAGTCTAGCAAAGTCAAAATATATTGGACTGGCTTTTAAAACAGGGTATTTTGTGTTAACTATTTTAATTTGAAATATACATATATTGACATTCTAGAACAGTAACTATTTGGTTTAAATGATACAGGCTTTTAAGTCTTGGTCGACCATAATCACAGAGAAAATGTGGTTCTCTGAATATAGCTGCAGAGAAAAGGGGAATTTCCTTAAAAGGCAAAATGCTATCAAAACTTTTCTTATCACTGCAGTAAACGTTTCCTGTCAGTCTCATTCCTAGAACAACTAAGAGCATTTTTTTTAAATTTTAAGATAAACATGTAATAGGGTCTTTGAGTTTTTCTAGAGGGGTATATTTATTTCATTACAGAGTAAGACAATATTCTCTCCTATACTCATAAATGTAAAAGAACTTACCAGCTTTAGTCCTTCATGGATGTATGTCTCTCCCACAGGACTAACACGTTTTAAATTGTCCAAGCCTTCACTGATTTTGCCCCTGAAAATAATATATTAAAAAATGAAGCAAAAGAAAAACAAGCAAAGATCACAATAAACACTTCTCCAAAAAAGTGGCAGTTTTGCAAGTAAGGCTTCTTTAGTAAAGGAAAAAACTTGGGCTTTGAGGGCAGATAGCGCCTCACACTCTCTGTCATGTTAAGGAGTATTTAGTAATATCTGTATTTGAACTGCGAAAAATAAAAGTACTGACAATATGAAATGTCTTGAAAAATCCAGGCATATTCTAGGCATTTTGATATGACAACAGATTTCTATCATATTTGTTTTACTAAATGCTAAGGAGTAAAACATTTTCCTTCATCCAAAAAAAAAAAAAAAAAAAAAAAAAACAAGGATTGAGTGAGTCAGCTTAAGTGAAAAAATATTTCTGAAGCACTCATCCCACCTCCCTAGAAGCTGGAAATTTTCTTTGTTACCTGAAAATTCCTAAAAGCACATTACTGAACCCATACTTATGGAAATGAATATTTCCTACTTTTGTCTACCAGAGTCAGAATTCTGATGAGCTAGTCACGTTCATGGCACTTTCTCACCCATCCAAACCCCAGCTCATTCTCTTGAATATTGTAGATACTTAATACATATATGATGAACAAATGGGAGAATAAATGACTGGATGGATGGATGGATGATAATGGATTCTTGAGAGAGACAAAATAAAGGAAAACCATAAAAAAATCTTTTTCATCGTCACTAATTAGTTATCTCAATGGAATTTGTCTAAAGAAGTATAACTACAATATTATGAGTTATTTTGTGTGTGTAAGTAAAAGACTCATTTTTCAGGTTTTTTAAATACAGGTTCTAGAGACCCCTTTAAAAATAAAGAAACCACAAGAATCTTGAGATAAATACAACAATGTTGCAAAAACAATCTAAAACAAACTCAAATTTTCTTTCTAAAATTTTAAATTTAACAGAACAAAGAGATCTGAATATATTATTTTCAGAATTTTAGTTTTTAAATAGAAGTAAAAATATACCTTTCTAAATAAAAAAGTCTTGAAATGGTAAACTGAAGTATAATGTTTTAAATAAAACACGAAGAGCACCCACACTACTGAAGATGAGAGATGAAAGATTAATTATAAAAAATATATTATCTGAACATCAAGAAACGTACTGGGATCACACACAAAATTACAGAATTTATATATATGTATATGCACACATATATATGCACATATTAAAACAAATGTCAAATATAGCAAAAAATTTATTTTGTCATGCTGTGAAGTTGTGTTTCAAATACTTGAAATAAATGAGTCATTAATCAGAGCCTCATTCACATTTTAAAAGTAACATAATGCTTATATTTTAATATTGTAATGAAAATGATTATCAGACAAGTTCTCCATCTCAAGAAGTTGCCAGAAAGAAACACAAGACAACTTTCAAAATATGTTCCTAATCTTCCTCCTTCCTAATTCAGTCATCTCTACCAATCCATGCTGATTTTCCCTTTCAATACTTGGTATAAAATCTACCTATTCTGAACCTAACTTTAACTTCAGTTTACTCTTTTTTTCTAAGGTGCCCCAACCGTATCCATACTCAACTTTTACTACAACGAATAATTCTGTTTCTCAATGACATTCTACTTTAAAATAATTTTACTAACTTAATTTAATATTTTCACTTCTCAACCAGACTGAAAGTTTACGGTGCCCTATCACCATGTCTATTATCTATAATGTAACCCCCAACTTTGCACTTATTAGTGATGATAAGGCCTTTTACAAAGTAAGTGTTCAATACATTTTTCAATCTCCATAGGAAAAAAATTCATCATTCCACAGATGATGGAGTAAATTACATAATTTATAAACTTGTTTTATCTAAATATTTATGTTTTAATACCTACAGAAACGACTTGAAACTAATTCTGTCTGAATGTAGATAAAAACCAAATATTTGGTGCTTCCCAGAAATGAGTGGCAGCGTGTCCTCAAGCATTAATGTTTGCTGCCAAAAGAGAAATGAAAAAGACAACTGAAATTCAACTTTACATAAACAGATTTTGCATGGTAAAAATTGCCTTCTCAGTTCAGTTCAGATTCAGCTCACCATTACTTCTGAAGACCAGACAACACCAGCAGGAGACTCTAAGCTGAAAGCCTGGCCAAATGTGGGATTCAGAGTCTTTGGGAGGGTAGGGCTCTGCTAGCTTATCTCACTGGAAGAACAGAGCACCTCTTTTCTGCCCATACCTGCCACCATAATATTCTAAATTGCTCTGATGCATCATTACTTTTGAAGCGACACAGTCATAGAAGGAAAAGTGTTCCTTGCCCACAACCATTAACATCAACACATGTGAGTCCTGGTTGCTCACTTTCCAAGGTAACTACGTAATCTATCAGCCTCTCCTCCATTAACAAGGGTCACTTCGGGGGAAAAAATGGAAACCAAAACAAGACAGGGCAGATCTCAGGCCTTTGAAGGGCCCCAAGCAACTAAAAATAAGTTCTAAACTTCTCTGTTAGTAAATGGTTAACTAGAGGAAAACAGAATTATGTAGTAGGTTAAACATATAACTCACGGGGTAAAATGATAGAAAATAAATGAGGAAAAATTGTCTCTGTTATAAAAATCAGCTCAAATCCAACAACATCTTAGAAGATCAGCTTTACTGAGTTTGGCTTTAACGTTATGTCTTCAACTACAAGGCAGAGCAATCCTGGAACTACTTTGGTATTTGTTGTGAAGCTGTAGTCAAGGATGCTGCTGTCATGATACACAAAGTCCCCTATGAGGTCACAAGGCAGAAGCTCCTTGGCCACGCCTGAGTAATCACCAGACACTTCCTCCTTGTGCTCGCTACAACTCTGTAAACTCTTTCTTGCCCTGACAATCGGGAACCCCACAGTACATTTCTCACTCATTCAGAAAATTCTATAAGTTCATATGGTGATCACACTGCTACATTCTCTTTTCAAAGAGCTCAACCTTTCTTTTTATATGTTAATAATTTTCTGTAATGTTATTATATTCTGTGTAGCTTCAAATACTTTCTGGAAAAGAGGCAGAATTTATACAAATAAACTGGGATATGAAACGTCTGCTTTTGCTGTTGTTGTTGCTGTTGAGCATCAGGGAACCAAAATCTATAATCAACTCTTTCTTCTTGTTTTTATAATTATATTGATTGAAAAGACAGAATGAAGGGGTCAGGGGAGGAGGCAAAAACACACTGACTCATTTTGTTTTCATCTATGAAATGAATACTTTCAGCTCTGTTAGTATCTCTCAGTTATCTCTTCTGGGTAGGGAAAGGAAGAAAGAAAAAGGGCAGAAGAAGGATAAGAAGACAAGAGATGAGAAGGGCAGGAAACAAGGCAACTACAACTGCCATACATGGCACGACAGCAATGGCTTTTCTCCATCCGTAGGACATTTGGGATCATGGAAGGTGCGCATGATGTCATAGCTAAGATAAAGATACATTTTATAAACAATGGCATGAAAAATGGTTAGCAGCAAATTCTGACTTGCCCAACTAGCATAATTAAGGCATCATTTTAAGTACTTTCTGCTTGTGACTAAGGATGTACATTTATACATCTGTACAGTACTTAAACTTTTCATCCTAACTTTCCAGATTTCAAAGCTCTTCCCATATTTCAATCAGTCTGGATGTGTGTAGATTACCTACACACATCTGCTGAGCACCCCCTGCTTGTGAATACCGTGATCCTACGCGGTGACAGGAGAACGACTCACGCTTAGCCCCTGGCTACTCTCACACACATCTCTGCAGATGCTGTGTAGTACTCCACCTTGGCCGCACACTGGAACCACCTGAGGGGCTTAAAAAAAAAAAAAGAAAAGTTCTTCTGGACTCTAACTGAAGAGATTCTAATTTACTTGGTGTGCGATGGGTCAGGGAACTTTTTGGAAATTCCCCAGGATATTCTAATGTGCAGCCAGAACTAAAAACCTCTAATCAAGTCTAATTTACAGACCTTGCACGTGGTTGGAATGCTCTCTTCCTCACCTAATTTGTCAATTTTTCTATCGAAAGGGTTTTTAGGGTGACTAGGATAATCTTTTAAACTGTAAAATACAGTTTCTGGGATGGTACGGCTTATCGTCAGAGAGAACATAAATTAATTTCAAGCCCTATCTCATTTTCTCATCTACAAAACAAGGATGAAAATACCTACCCCATGGCCCACTGTGTGGACAAGACGGCACATAACAAGCACTGAGTTAGCTGTCGCTACTGTCGTTGTTACCGCTGGTACTGGTCATTCCCCCGTTAGTAGGATTTTGTTCACCCAGTTTACTTTCTTCTTGATTCCAAAGAGAGCTCACTCGGCAAATTGAGGGTTGAAAAATTTTGATACAGAGACCAGAAAGGAGGAGAGAAAGGGAAAGAGAAAAGAGGAAAGAAAGTGTTATACTGAAGCTTTGGTGAGGAGAAGGCCCTAGAAAGGAATTACATGGAAAGACAGAGGATAAGGTAGGAAGACTCAGGGGTTGGAGCAAATAAAAGATGAACCGAGACTTTGACTCTGCAACTGTTAAACTGTGTAACCACCAGCACTTGGGCGGTTTCCTGGAGCTCGGTTTCTATAGTCATAAAAGTAAATAAGAATGCCTGTTCCAGTGGAGTTTGGACTCACTCACTCTACAAATATTTATTAGGTGCCTACTATGATGTTTATAATATAATGTTATTTGGCAGCACTGAGAATTCAGAAGGTAGTGAGTGCCTGGACAGAAGACAAATTAGAGGATATTAAAGGAGAGAGACAGGAGAAAGGATATGAGTAGTGCCCCAATTAAAAATATATATATTTTAGGAAAACTGTAGTCATTTCTAATAAATGAAATTTTGACTCTCATATTGTACTAGCAAAGTATTTCTACATATTGTTCTTAAGTCCTTGAGAGTTTGAATACAATAACACTATTCAAAATCATGGAGGTAAAGGAAATGTATCAAGATCTATTCCAACCTAACTCAAGGAAATAATGGTAATGTTAAAATAATAAAAGTAAAAGCAAATGTATAAATGTTGTTAATAAAGAAATAGTTTTAATTTATACAAATGAATTAGAGGGATGAGAGGGAGAGGCTAAAAATAAATAATAAAAGTAAAGGATACTTATTCAAAATTTACTGATATGGGTTATGGGTTACATGAGAATCTGAAGAATATTGCCAGAATTACCAGTCTAATTTGTTACTTTGGTTATATACAAGTTTTTTTTCCCTCTAAGCTGGTGTGTTTATTTCTGAAATTCATCTTTGGGATTTCATTATTCCTTTCATATAAACTATGGTAGATAATCTCTAAATATGGCCTCTGTCAATTCCTTCCCACTCTCTATGTGCCCCTCTCCCATCAAGAGACAGAATTTATCCCCTATCCCCTTGAATTACTGTGTGGCAATAGAATCAGGCAGAAATAATGTTCTTAGATATGAGTTCAACCCCTAAGAGAACTGGAGACTTTGCTTCCTTACTCTTACAATTCTTGCTCTTGGCGTGCTCTCTCAGAACCCAGTCATCATGCTGTGAGAAGCCTGTGCCCCGTGCAGAGATCACACGGAGGAGAACCAAGTTATTCCACTAAACAGCTCTAGCTGAGCCCCAGGATCTACGGCCAGCCGCTGTGACTACAGCACCAGGTGACATCAAGTGGGGCAGAGAAAGCCCCGAGCCGAGCCACTGGCCCACAGAATCATGAGCGACAACAAACTTGCTGTTTGAAACACTAAGTTTGGGGGTGTTTTTCACGATCACTGTGCCAGTTGCAGGTCTAAACCTTAAAAAGGCAAGGGAGTTTCCTCTTTGTGCCCTTGGGAGCTAGCTGCCACATAAAAACTTAGACTACCTGAGACCACAGTTAGGGGGGGGAAGCCCAACCCAGCCATGTGCAAAAGCCACACAGAGGAGAACAAAGACTCTGGTCAACAGTCCCAGCTGAGCCCCAAGACACTAGCTGGGGCCAGCACCAACACCAGCCCCAACTTGCCAACCGTGTGAGTGAGGTCATTTCAACTCTTCTAGCCATCCCAGCTTCCTGGTTGACAACCCAGGAAGCCTAAGAGCTGCCCGTTCAAAGCACAGTATTGTGAGAAACAATACATTCTATTTATACCCCTAATTTGGGGGTAATTAATGATGCAGAAATAGATAACCAAAATAGGCATCGGGACTAGGGTAGGAGCTAAAGGAGTAGGACCTTGAGGAGACTCATAATAAAGCCTGGAAGGGCAGTGAGCAAATTGTAATCGGAGGCTCAGTTTAATGGTTATGTCTGCTGCATTCTACTGGTTAAAGAAAGCCATGGCCCAGCCCAGATTTTTAAAATTATATGTCTAAAAAAATATTGATTTTACATACATATATGATATATATATTATACATATTACATTTATATAATTATATACACATGTATGTAATATACATGGGTATCTATGTAGTTGGTGCTTCATTGGAGGCTGCAGAATAACAGTCTACCACAAAAGCAAAAAGCTTCGTTTGTCTATGCTACCACATGCCAATTTAGGTAACGGCATAAGAATAAATGTTACAGGTATTTACATCATAGGTCAGTTCTGTTCTTTATTCTCAAGAGATCGTTAGCCAGGGACATTAGTTCTTGCAATAAAAAAAATTGTAAACAAAATGCAGGAGTACACAAGAATTTTATAATGATTAGCCAGTTACATAACATCATTAAATGTTTATTTTAGAAGATAAAACTTAGTAAAGTGAGTAGAATATGAAACAAAACAATGTTCTCAGGATGTTATTGATGTCTGTACAAAATTACTAATGATTTATAATCCACTTAGCATTGTACTTTACCTGAGCAATTACATATATAAAGCATTTAGCAAAATGTCTGATACACATAGTATGTGCTCAATGAACTTCATCTACTACTTTTATTGTCTCCTTCCATTAACAAATCACAATATTAATCAGTCTGACAAAATTAGAAAAAAATTATATAAAGGAAAATCTGTTCATGCATTCAAATATACCCAGCCTAGCTATCTATTTAATTGTGCTATTATATACTGCTATGCACAACATACTGCATGAAAGACAAATTGAAAAAAAAATGTTCCATACAAGTTCCTCAACTTAAAAATTTTTTAAAGGTTTCAAAAGAGGGAAAGATGATTTTCCAGACACAAACACTGCTAATACACTCTATTATCTCAATAACTTGTACTTCATATAAAAACTTGCTTATGGTTTCTTTAACATGCCACTCTAAGACCAATATATGCCAAGGTCTCTGTGGTCCAGAACCCAGACCAGTGAATCCAAAGTAACAAATGGTTCAAAAATATCTGCCTACAAAATGCTCCGCATGATCTGGGTTTTGAGGAAAGGTTTTCTCCAATTTAGTCTACACCTAGCAAAGTGTGGTACACAGCTAACGCCTCAAGTTCGTATCTACTGCGTTTTGTATATTTTTACACCATTTTCCCATTCAGTGCGAGGAGGAAGTGACCTTCATGTTTTGCCACTTCAGTGGGCCAGGTCTGTCTCCCAGGCATCAGTGACAATGTATTTAATTTTCTAGAACATACTCATAAAGCAGATGTGGGACTTCACTGAAGTAACTATTCACATATCCACAGCTAGAATCTGAGTTGCTGCCATGCCCAGACTTCTCAGGATTAGCACAATGTGTAGCCAAAGCTGAGTCTTCTAAACAGGAGTAATTACTTCCCTAATAGAATCAAAATAAAAACAAAAACAACAACAGTAACTAGAGTCAGTGCCTCTCACCATGTCACTGGTCTGTAAGAGAACAGAATACACTTAGAGGGTGTCTTTGAAGAATGACAAATTCTGACTAATTGTGAAAACTGGAGAAGAGGAACAGCGAGCCAGAGGCAGTGCAGCGGTTAAGTGCTCACGCACAGGAGTCAGAACTGGGCCTGAATCCTGGCTCTAACTCCTCAGCTGAGTCACTTTGGGCAAAGTCACTCAACTTCTCTAAATTTCTGTTAGAGTTCTGGCACGCAATGATGAAAATGGTGATGATGGGGTCCACCCCAAATCCCATTTCAACCGCAGCCTCCTTCCCACGCTGTCATCAGTTAGGCCTACGCATCACTATATGCATGTAACCATCCCTACCCTGCAATCTGGTGGGCATGATTAGCTCCTTTTAACACACATGGAGACTGGGCAGCAAGAGAGGAAGTGACTTGTCCAGAGTCACACGGCTTGTATACAGCTGCTATGTCCCTCCTACCCAAGGCCCAGTCCTGGCGCTTTCACTTAACAAGGAGCGTGTAGGACCCTCCAAGGTAACAGCTGGATATGCTCTACTTTCTACTCTTTTTAGCCCTGTAATTCCATTCTTATTGCAAGATAGTTATCTCTGGCTACAAAAGAAGTCAGTAACATTTCTTTTTAATTTCAACATTTGTTTAATTTTTTTCTTTTACAAATAATACATTATTGTTGAAATAAAACTGAACAACCCAGAGGTATGGAAAACCAGGAAGGCTCTCCCCACCTTGAATCTCCCTGCTAAGACCATGTTGTTATTAGCAATTTGTTGCCCATCTTCCAGACCTTTTTCCATGCATTTATTCTCACACACACACCATAAAAACAGTTAAAATGTTTTCACCATTTTTATTTATCACCCTTAACAGAATGTTCTGAAACTTGCTTTTCTCAATTAGTATATTAGATAATTTTTCATGACATATGTGGATTTTCCAATTCTTTTCATGACTGTATAGCATCTCACTCTATGAATACACTCTGATTTAATAATGAGCATTTAAATTTAATACAATTTTCATTATTATGAACAATGCTGCCGTGTTTAATTTTGCACAGACTTATCTTTGCCCAGTGGTGCTAGTATATTAGTAGGATGTAGTCCTAAACAGTAGAATTGCTGATAGGAACCTTCAAAACTTTTAGATACTGAAAGTTTCCATGCAAAATGAATGAACTACTTTACAGATTAACAATTCTTATAAAAAACTGTTTTATCACAAGTAAATTTTAATTCAGATTTAAAAGAATTAGGAGAAATCCTTTCAAATAAGAGAAATGTGTATATTATTTATACTTTTCAATGTAAATTTAATCAATTGACTTCTCTTTAAATTCCTACAAATTTGCCTAAGAAATATTTTTTTCCTAAGTAATTGATTATTATTTTCAGGTCAAATAATTATGACTTTTTCAATTTGGGGACAAAGGTATTGAAAAGAGAGCTGAAAATGTTTATAACTGATCTGTAACAATAGGAATGAGAAAATCAACAAATGTAAGTCATCACTTATTTCTCAAGGAGAGAAAGTACATGATAGAAGTTAATAACTCAGGTTCTAGAGTCAGACCAACTCAATCATTCGTTAACAAATACTCACTGAGTATCTATTGTGTGCCAAGCTCTGTTCTAGGTATTAGATACATGGGTGAATAAGACAAAGAAGACCCCTCTGCTCTCATGCAGTCTGCACTAGGGTTACAGAGATAAAATAAACCAATTAATTAATTAAACAATTTCAGAAAGTGATAACCAAATAAGAGTATTGTGAGCCATTACTGGGAGGATGGGGCAGAGTTCCTGTAGGCTTGATGGACAAGTGGGGCCTCTCAGAGGACGTGGTGCATGGCATGAGGCCTCAGTGACAAGACTGAGCCAGTCAGGGGAAGATCTGGGGCAGAGAAAGAGCAAAACTCCTGAAGTGGAAACAAGCTTGGCCTGTTGTGGGAATGGAAAGAAGGCCGGGGGCGAGACTGTGGCACACGATATTGTAGGAGAGGACTGGGTGAGCAATCAGGTAGAGCTTTAAGGCCAATGGGAAGCGTGTGTCTTCTATGCTAAGCCATTAGATTGTCCTAAGTGTGAGAGTGGCATCATCTGCTTTACACTTTAAGAGACCATTCTGGCTAATACACTCCTCACCACTTACTAACTGTGTCCTTTGATAAACTACATTACCTTTCTTAGCTTCAGTTTCCTCATTTGTAAAGTTGAAATAACAGTATTTATTACATGGAGTTGATATGAGGGTTAAGTGAAGTAATGACTGGAAAACATTTTGCATAATATCTAGCACATAATAATTGTTCACTAAATGTTTTTAATTAAATCACTTTTATGCCATTAAGATTATATTGAACAGAACTAAGCATAATTCACTATCCCCAATTATACAGCATAATACCTAAAAATATCCTTTAAAATTAGTCCTGATTTAAATTGTCTAATATTGAGAGGCTGGATATTTCCATATTGTACCAACACTTGGCACTTTTCCATACCTGATCCTATATAGAGCTCTGAGCTGTTCACATGTATGTGTACACCCCCTACTCTCACACACATGAGAGATTATTCATCCCTGTGTTACCCCCAGGGCCCACAATGAACAATACACTGTGTATAGGGTAGGCAAAGCAGGTAGGTAGGGAGGTGGATGGATTAACAGATACACGAAGGATAAAACTCACGGGGGCAAGAGAAGAAGAGAGTGTTTCAAATTAAAATAACAAAATAATAAAGTTTTAAAATCATGAGTATATAACATGTATAGCTGATCATTTCTTGCCATGTTTATTATTCTATTCATGCATCTACGTAGTACCGACCAGTACTTCCTGCTGAAACCCTAACAGAAGAGGTGGTTCTACACTGCCTTCCAATCTTGCTTCATATCTACTGAAAATATTTAGCAACACTCTGAGAAACATGAAGGAGGCACTTCTCATATTTACCAAGGTGCTTAAGAGTTATGAGCAAGAGAAAGAAAATTGTGAAACCTGCTGTATTTGACCTTTGCATTTCCTTTGCTCACATCTGTGAGTGTGACATACGACATCAAGAAAGTTCATACATAGAATTCCCCTTTCTAGGCTTTGAAAGAAGGATCCTCAATAGCTGTGAAAACATTTGTTTAGTGATCTTGCATCTAAATATGCAAATGGCTTCCACACACTTGAAAGTGTGTAACAGATGGAAAGTGACCTTATATCCAAATACAGAGGACCATAGAAATTTGAAAAGTTACTAATTTAATTAAATAAAACTAGTAAAAGAACAACTAGGGTCAGGAAATAATATCCTTTAGTGGAGACTTTTCTGTGATACACAAAATACTTTTCTATGCATTGTCTTATTTTTGATCTTCACAACTCTTTTAAGAAAACATGGTAGATTATGTCTGCAGTTTATAGACATAAAAACTGACACACTGCATTGATGATTTATCCCAAGTCTCTAAATCGATAAGTAGCAAAACTGGAACTCTGACCCAGCCCTTCTTAGTGTACTTTCTGACACCCCAAACTAATTCAATAAGCCACAAATAGTGCAATTTACTAAAACTGAACTTATTTCTATTTAAAAAGAGACAAGGGAGCCAACTATATATAAAACAAGTTGAAAGTGCATTACTAAAATTCGTCCTGGAATATTATAAATCCTTTCTAACAAGACAATAATCCCTTTATAGAAGCATAATTCCTCCCTGCTCATTAAAACACTACATATTCCCTAGCTGCAGGTAATAACAACAAAGCCTTCATCTCTTGAATTACATATATGCCAGACTCTTCCTACATTCTCCACATTCACTGACTTCAGTTCTTACAACAACCTTATGAGGAAGGTATTGCTATCATCATCGTCATCATCATTACATAAATGGAAAAAAGGGAGGCACGAAGAGGTTAAGTAACTTGTCCATAACCATTCCGCTTGTAAATTGGTTCAGCAGCTTTTAGCTGCAATATTATGCTGCCTCTTGAAATGGAAGCCTCTTTATCCCATTCCAACTTCTTCCCTGTTAGATAGAGTCAGTGCTAAGGGAAGAATCTCTAATTGTGATTAACCATTTAAACCCTGTCCGCGCACGTCCACAGAATGCCAGCCTTGTCGACCAGTGACTACCCTTCATCAAAGTGCTGGAGGACCCACATGTAAAGTACCTAACAGAAAACCGGACACAGTGTATGCAGGTGACAATTGCTGAGTCCACTATGCATCTGGTATTACTCGAAATGCTTTTCTCTTTGTATGCACTCCATAAATGTTAAAACGGTTCTTTTTTTCTCCTAATGGAGAGACTGGATCAAAAGCTGTATCTTTGGAAATTAAGCTGGGCAATGGAGATAACTTCTTTTCAAGAAGGCAAGGACTGTTATGTAAGTGGATATAGAAAGCTGCTATATGCGGGTTGTTAGGGACTACTATTACTCTGGCCCTCGATGAGACCCAGATGCCCAGAGGAAAGTATGAAAGGAAGTGTCAGTGAGATGACTGAGGTTGTAAGCTGGACTGCTCACCTGCAGAGAGATGTCCTATCCAGGAAAAGTAAAACTTAAAGCACAAAAAAATCAGAAGTTTGATTGATTTGCTATGTCAATTCTGTGAATTATATATAAGTTATCTGCCTGAGTCCCTTTAAATATTATGCTTTCTTGACATTTTTAAAGAAAAACATTATTTAAAAAAACCCATATACACATAACTTTTCAGAAATCTACATATTATGCAAAACAAAGTACAACAATCTCTCTTGCTAAACTTACAGTTTGGAGAAATTTGATTTCCAAATGTTATTAACCCATTCATTTATTCAACAAGAATTGAGCAAAAACTATCTTGCATACTTTGTACTAACTGAAGTAAATACAAATATGAAGCAGAATTATCTCCCTTCCCACTATGGAAAGCAACTATTCTTCAAAATATGTCAATGACCACTTCTAACTTGTCACAATGATGGATTCAAAGGCCATAGAAATGGTCATATGAAACACTGTAACATTGATTTGGGAAAAAAAATTTATATATAAATTTGAATTTATATATATGTGTGTGTATGTATGTGTGTCTGTGTACTTGAAAGCAAGTTCTTTTATAAAGGTAAACATATTCAACATCAGTGGACCTCAGAGTAAGACTGGAGATACAGGATGTCTACTCAATCCAGTAATATATCCAAATAGGTCCATGTCTTTCTCCTCCCTAATGTTCTTCAAATTCCTAGTTGATTAATATATTACATCTAAACAAGAAAATGGAGAACAACTTATAGTACCAGAGAGGGGGGAAGTTGGGAAGCAGTAAATACACACAACTAAGGCAGGGATCTGGGTTTCACTGCACATTGCACAGCCAATATGAATGATATTGATTTTCAGATTATCGGCTCTTTTATATTACTCATACCTCCTTTCCCCTCTATTAGCGAAGAGAACTAAATTGTTTGTGCATTTGCTTGATTCCACTGAGAGACCTGAAGCACCACTTCGAAATATCAATCATTCCTTCAAGATTAGTCTCTACTAAAAGCTTGCAGTGAAATGATAATGCACTAACCTGTCTCCAGTTAATGGCAAAATAATGGTCGCTTGAGAAGAAAACACAATGAAAGATAATCTCATTTGAGGGCTGTAAAATAAGAAAAGAGGCAGTTAAAGCATTTTTAAAAGATATTTTGATACCATACAGATGTATAGCTAGGGAGTCTCAATTAAAATCAGTCTCACTGAATAGTCCAGGCTTCTTTTAAATGGAACTCCCTAAGTGGATACACCAAGTCTGCTCAGCACTACTGCATTTGTCATTTTGGATTTAGTCAGTGCTTCTCAGTCCTCAAGCACTCCTCCCTGACCCATTGGATCATTTAGGGAGAGACTACCTGGAAAGATAAATTCTAGGTCAATGCAATATTCGTTTCTAGGAAGTGCTTCTTCCTTTGGAGTTCTACCTCACGTCCTGCAAGGAGGCCAGTCCCTTCAGAGTGATTATCATTAGTGCTATTTAGGGCTCGAGAACAGCCCATTTGATTAAATTGCCACAACGGTGAGAGGAGTTCCTACAAGTTATTCTGAAGTAAGAAAACTAAAGAGTGTCATGGACAAAGTGAAAGAGATGAACAAAAGACATTTTTTGTGCTATGAAGTTACTGCAGTTTATCTCATTTCACTTATTTTTTTTTATATTGAAGTGTAATCATTTTACAATGTTGTGTTAATTTCTGGTGTTCAGCATAGTGATTTGGTTATATATATCTATATATTTCATATTCCTTTTCACCATAAGCTATTATAAGATACTGAATATAGTTCCCTGTGCTATACAGCAGAACCCTGTTATCTATTTTATATGTAGCAGTTAGTACCTGCAAATCCCAAACTCCTAATTTATCTCTCCACCCATCCTCCCTTCCCCGACCCCTCGCCCGGTTAAGAATTAGTTTGTTTTCTATGTCTGTGAGCCTGTTCCTGCTGAACAAATCACGTTTTGATACGCATTTTCAGTTTTCCAAGCCTTGAACATCACATTTTCAATTGGCAACAATTGCCCTGGATAGCTACGTCTTTTAAGCTTTAGGCATTAATCTCACAGAATGGTTCTTGTTTCTAAGACACTCTATGCAACTCTTACTAAGATCTGAAACTGAAAATCTGAGACTAAGATCTATCGGCTGAAGATCAGAATGATCTCAAAGTATTATACATATTTGAAAAGTCATCCTGTTGGGTAGTCACCCTTTATTCACTTCCTATAATGTATCATTAGTTAGTAACCAGCAACTAAAGTCAAGCCAGAGAACTGTGCATTAGAGAATTCCAACTTGCAAACCCAACAAAATAAGAGCCCCATTTCTTAAAAATGTACTGCAGTGACCCATTGCTTTCAATGGAAATCTGTGGGACACTGCACACTATTGGATTAAATGAGAAAATTTATAAACAACTGTCTCTTCTGCCTTTGATATTTAAGGATACAGAGCCTTGTTCATTTTTTCTTTCCTAGACAACTCTACCTCAGACCCTGTCCAGAAATGAGTGTTATACTTGGCTTCTTAAGCAGGCGACTGATGATTGAACATGGACAAGCATACATTTTTATAGGGATAAGCTTACTGCTGCCAATAACTGAAAGCAAGGATTGCCTAGGCCTCTACAGATTGTTTGAAGTTACTTGCAACATGACTTTCAAAATGTTTTGATCATCCAAGCCTGTTTTACAGAAAACATTTGGGCTAACAAGACTGAAAGAAGCAATATTTAATGATACAGCTCCTTTTCATGTCCTTTCCATTATTCTGATAAACTTGAATTTGCTCATTACATTTTTTTTTTCTTAAAAAAAAAAAAAGGAAGGGAGGAGGAAAAAAAGCCCTCAAAAGCCTGGTGTCCTAGGGGTATTTTTAAATAGGGATGCCACTAATTCTTAGTTACCTCTAAATAAGAGAGTAAGCTGGATTTTATAGCAGTTGTGCTTTTTATAGGAAACCAATCTTTCCTAGTAAGGCTTATTGCATATATAGAACAGTTAAATTTTAAACCAGCACACACCCACACATTGTGTAAACACAAGTCATTTCTTTAAACACACACACAAGTGTCTTTTCTGGTAGTGGGTTATTAACACATGTTCTTTTGAAGTTTACCAACACTTTTTTTTTTTAAATGAGGACCTCTACAATGCTAAGAATTGTGTGGAAAGAAAAATATATTATGGATACTATTAGCATAAATGTTTAATGTGATAAATTATGAGAAAGCATAACTGAAATTCAAAACATGAAAATTCAGAAAGGAAAAGACATTTGGAATAGTATTTGAAGATGCTTCCCCAGAGCCAGAGCCAAGTTTCTGGGATCCAGATGAAATAGGCCCTCAACAACTGAAGGGCTGTCCTAATAACAGCATGTGTGTGATAAGGTCTTGAGGCACTTAAAAATCAACATTGCAGTAAAGGCTTTCTCTGCAAAAGGTGTCCAAAAGAGGATACCCTCCCTACCCTTTGATTTACTTCCCTCCACTTCAAACTCCCCTGCTTAGAAAAGGAAAGTGAAGAAATACCTCACAAATCTCTCTGTAAGTTGCTGGACAAAATTGTAAATTTCAATCCAGTTATTTGCCACACTCCCAGACCTGAAAAAAAAATTGAACTGATTAGAAACATATTTACATGGGGTAACCTGACCTCTTCTTCACCCAAGGTAAATATCAGTAGCTGAAACTTAGTTGTTGCAAGAATCAAAGAGGTCAAACCATCTTCAGGGATCACCGGCCTGCTAGTTGTTTGGAGTAGGATCCCAGCTCTTCAAAGTAAATACAGCCTTCCTTGGCAGGAAATGCAAACCACACTGGGCATGTTAACCTTGGATTTTGCCTAGTGACAATGAAAGTGCTGTGATCAGGACAAAACCAGGCAAACTTTAGCCATCATGAGGGGGTCACAACAGAGAAAGCCGAGAGTCTTGTCTGGATTCCAGGGACGCAGAAGGCTACCCCAAGTGGCAGCAATCTCGTTTCCCAAGAAGTCCCAAGACTGGCAAGCAGTGACTACTCATCTCCCCAGAGAGCCTAGCAGTTCAGGCCTTCTCCTGTCACCCCTACCCCACCCCCAGCCCGCACAGATCCGAAAGCGCTTGCCTTTCGGACAGAGGTATCAACAGGGCACCCACCCATCACCGGTTTCCAATCTTTCTGCCCAGGTCGCACACACATCTCACCCTCCCCAGCCACAGCTCACCACCCAGTGTCACTCTCACCAGAAGACCCTGGAACTCCCTCCCGCACTCACTTGTCCAGGACGAAGTAGAGATCAAAGGCTCCTCGGCAGGAGGGTTGCTCCTGGGCGCTCGTCAGCCCCCCAGGACCGCTGAGAGCTAGCAGCCACAGCCCGGGGACCAACCAGCTCCCGGGACTGCGGGCCGGGGGCAACCCCGCCACCATCATGCAGCCAAGGGCCTGTGACTCCTTCCTGCTCGCAGCCCCCTCGGCTCGACTCGGTGGGGACGCTACTGTGGTACGAGTTCCCAGGGACGCACCCTGGGACGGGGGACTGCCAGCAGCTAGGGCGCCCGCTTCTAGGTCAGCGGGACCCACTAACTGACAGAGGGAGGGAGAGGGGGAGGGAGGGAGGTCCTAGGAGGACAAAGGGAGACTGCAACCGCCGCAGCTGCCGCCGGAACTCTTGACGAATCCCAGTGGAAGAGAGATCCAGACCTCCCCCTCCCGATTCCGGAGAGTTCCTGCAGACAATGAGAGCCCACGGCGACAGCTCGCAAGAGAAGTTCCTCCCCAGCTCTGGTCGCCCGCCTGGGACCGGGGCCGGGAGTTCCAGTCCGCCAGGGGGGCTCAATGCCGGCAGCTGCAGTGCGCCGCGGGACAGGCACCCCCGGGACGCGGCCACAGCCGCGCAAACTTGGAGCGGAGACCCCTGTCTTCCGGTTCCCTTCCTCCGGCGGCCAACTCCCCTTGACACTCCAAACTTTCTTCCTTGCACTCCGCGCTGGCACAGCGCAGCCGGGCGGTCCCGTTTAGGGGAGGAGGCTGAGCTGGCCCCGGGGCTAGTGGCTCGGGAGAAGCTACTCTCACCAGGCCAGAAGGGATCTGGCCAGGTCCCCGCGGTGTCAGTGCGTCCCGGCGGCCGAGGGCGGGGCCTGATGCGAACCCGGCGAGCCACACACGCACACTTCTGGGTTCGTGCCGAGCTGAAGATGACTAACGGCTTGCCAGTTTTGGAAAGAGAAGTAGTTTAGAAAAACAAATGTCCTCTAGAAATTGAGCCGATCCATGTATCCTGCAGGCCCGGCCTATTTCAGCAGCTGTGCAGAGCAGCCCTCTGTGTGGCTGGGAGACTAGAAGTCTAGCAATCTCAATGGATGTTATGGCCCCCTCACTCTGCCCCACCTCTGCCCCGTCACTACCGCAAGCCGACTTGCTGCACCCTTACCTAAGGAAGGCAACTTCCTCTTTTATTATAAACCTACTTCGTAGTTCAGCTCACCAAGCCTAGAAACGGTGGGGTGGGGGAAATGGGGAAGTCGGGGTGGGGAGCTGGGGAGAGAACTCTTCAGGA
Organism: Camelus dromedarius; assembly: GCF_036321535.1. NCBI lineage: Eukaryota > Metazoa > Chordata > Mammalia > Artiodactyla > Camelidae > Camelus > Camelus dromedarius. Next base: position 76,875,381 of record NC_087436.1, read on the forward strand.
ATGGAGAGTTGTGCCTCAAAATATTTCATCCCACTTTTGTTCATCTCAAGCTCCAGATAGTAAGAATTCATCCTGGAGCAAGCTAGGCCACCCTCACCAAAGTTTGCATGCATTCAAATTCTCTGCTTACTCATTCTGCACCCACTCCCTCCTCTCTCCCCCTTCCCACCACCTCTGCCTGAGACTTTTGCCTTCGGCTTGTGGAAACCTAACAATCTTACTGATATACACACCAATGACTGAGGGCAATATAAAGTGTTACCTCCTCCTTTTCATTTGAATTAAATCAGTGCTTTTTATCATAATAAAAAGTTCATGTAGTACTTAATCACATATAGTACTTAATCCTGTATTGTCTTTCAGCAATTCTCTTGGTTGCCTGTGTATTTCACTTTTCATTTACATTATCTTTGACAAACAACCAGATTTGCAATCTCTTTGAAGTTAGAAACTTATCACTTTAACAAAGATTTATTGTGTACCTACTCTGTGCTAGGCACAGTTCTAGGACCTAGAGTTAATGCACAGAACATGATGACAAGCCCCAGTTTCCATGAAGTCTGTAGTCTGGTTGAGAAGAGAAACAGACAAAAATACATAATACTGTCCATATTAGAAGGTGGTTTGCAGAGATTTAAAATATGGTAATATGGGGGGGAGGGTATAGCTCAGTGGTAGAGTGTGTGCTTAGCATGCACGAGGTCTTAGGTTCAATCCCTAGTACCGCCATTAAAAATAAATAAACAAAATTACCTCCTCACCAAAATTTAAAAAAAAAATAAAACATGGTAATATCCCAGAGAATGACTGACTAGTTGACTAACAGAAAGAAGGCAGCCATTCCAAGAGCTAGAAGAGGAAACATTCCCAGTCACTGCAACTTTCTATTAGTATCAGCTTCACATATTGGAGAAACACAAAGAAAAGCAATGTGGTTGGAGTTTTGTAAGTAAGATGAAGTAAGAGAGGTAGGCAGTGGCTAGTTAATGTCCTTTATAAACTGTAATAGGGAATTCAGTTATTTTATATTGTGTGACAGGAGCTCATTAGAGGAGTTTAACCCCAGGAGTGCAGCATGGGATAAACTGATAGGCTCTATTTTTTCAAAGATCAATATGGCTGATATGACACAGTGAACTTGGAGGTGGAAAAAAATGAAAGCAGGAAGACCAGTTAGGAGACTATTGCAGTATCAGGGCACAATAAAATGGTACCTTAGACCATCCCTGCAGCGGCTAAAATGAGAGCTATGAATGGATGAGAGCGTCAATAAATACAGGTGGATCCCCAGTTTGGCAATGTCTGCCACTTAGAAATGGAAATTCTACTATCATCTGCTGAATCCACTGCTTCTTACCTGATAGAGTAGGGAGGGTACTCATGGGGCAAGTGGCTGATTGAGTGGAAGGTAACTATGCTTTTGTTAGAAAGAAACAGAATTCTCCATTGATTTCAAGTAAATCAGCTCTATAAAATGTTTCAGTGAGAGGGATGGCTATATTATAAGCATCCTAATTCCGTCTTCCTTGGTCTCGTTTTTTCTTAAGGTTCTGAAACTCTGATTCCTCTATAGCCATCAGGTCTCCAGACATATGTTACTACCTCTCATTTCAAATTTGGGCCCAACTGTGGACACTTTAATCTCCTTGACTTCTGACAGCAAAACTGAAACAGTCTTATATTCTCAGGAAACTTGTATTAACAGCTTGTTAAAGGCTTTTTCCAAAGTTTTAAAATGTTGGTTAAAACTGGTCTCCATTTTCAACTTCAGTTTTAATCAAGACAGAATCCAAGATAGCATATACCTTTAGCAATTGATACCATATCAGTACATGAATATAAAATCTGGGGGGAAAATCTGCCAAAAAGCAATGGCAACTGGTTTTAAGTTAGGGGGGGACAGAAGGTAAAGAAATATGAGCCACAATGCTATCCATGGACTCTACCCTCATGATGAAGTATTTTAAAATCACATTCATTGGCTTCCTTTTCCCCAAGCTTCGTGACTCAACTTCTGGGACTTCACAAACCTGTCCAAGAATCCATCTTGTCCTAGGCCCAAACTAAAGCAAAATACTTTAGACTTAAAACTCGTTCTTTCTGAAAATTCCTAGGCCCTCCTAGAATTCTCTCATTTAGCTCTCCTGACCAGGGTCACCTGGTGACTGACATACTAAGGTGTATTACCTGTCTTTTGTTTATTTGTTTGTTTGGGCAATTATTTCACCCCAGTTCCAGAACTTTTATCATTTCACTCATTTGCTCACATAAGATCTACAGCAAAGCAGGGATGTGGCCTCACCTAGCACAGACCCATAATTAATCAAATCACGTTCATCTAATATAAATTAGTGAGAAGGTCATCAATTACTGGGGCAACCAACTGTCTCGATTTGTCCCAGACTGAGCGGTGTCCAGGGACATGGGCCTTTCAGTGCTAAAATGAGTCAGTCCCTGGAACAGTCCCTAAAGGAGGCTCTTGGTCACTCTATTTCCAAGCAACAGTGAGGGAAAGTGAAAGCAAGAGCAGACTGGGGATCTCACCAAGCCATGAAGAAGGAGCAGTAACAACAGCAAAGCTTTCTCTGCCCCTCTCTGAGGTGAGAGGGCTCGGGCACCGTGTCAGCGGGACACTGGCCAGGTAAGGCTTCAAAATGACTTTTGTACCATGCTGGGACACTGTTTAACTTTCTATTTTAAATCAAGGATGTAATAAGAAATGCAGATTTTTAAGTAGAGGGGGTTGGTTGGACTGAAGTATTTACATAAATAAATCTAGACTATTTCTCTTTTATCAAATTATCTGCATTTCTGCTGAAGTATTTGGCTTCATAATCCATGCAAGTCCCTACTCTTTGAAAGTTATTCTTTGTATCAAACTAAACTTCTAATTCAACATTAGAATTTATCACCTTATTGTATAAAATATGCTAATAAATCCAAAACATTTTAAACCCAGTTTAATGCAGTTAGAATGGCTTGAGATTGACTCCTGATGATTAAAAGTGTTCACCAGCCCCTCTATCATTGACCATTTCTTACACCCACAGAGCTCCTGCAGACTTTTGTTAAATTTTACTTAAGTATTTATTTACTGATTTTTATTTAACAAACATTTATTGATTCCTACTATGTATTTGGTAATTTTCTAAGCATAAAACTTATATCCCCTGCTCTCAGGAGTGCACCTTTCCAATACACTTCCATTAGTTTATTTCTGTCTCCCCTGACCCCAACAAAAAACAAACAAAAGAGGCAAATGAGCAACAATAATAAACACAGGGAAATAAAAATAAATGTATCCTTTATGAGTAAAAAATCATATCATCTATAGTATTTGCAAGTAGATAACTTTGTATGACATCCACAATGACAAGCATGACTCTCCCGGATGTGATTCATATTCACATTACACATGGAGTGATTCATTATATGATAACTTCCGGGACTTAGAGGAAGAAAATAAATCTACCTACAGGTGACAAAGCTTGTTTAAACTTTTATCAGTGTAGTTATTAGAGAACTAGATTTCCCCAATGTCTGAACTAGTTCCTGAGAGTGAACAGAATGCTTCTGGAGGGTGCAATTACTTCTAAATTAATACCTCTATCTATGACAATAAGGGATGCCAACCAATGATAGAAAGATTACCAACATCTGTATTTGGGATAAATGTGTTTTAAATTCTAGAAACAGACCTGAGACTCTGAGATATGCCTCCAGGAGATATAGTGGGTCTCAAGCAGCAAAGCCTACAAGGAGTAAAGGAAGCAAAAACGGTCAGAGGGAAAGCTGAACTGTGACACAGTTGCAAGGAAGCCTCAGCCACCCCAGGGGTAGCCCTGGAGCTGGAATGGCCTCACGCAGTTGTCCTGAATTGAATGAGGCAATGGGATCAGAGTTTTTGTCTCCCCGTGGACCAGCCTTTAAATGTGGGCTGCCCCCTCAAGGGAAGTATAACCTTGAGCAAGGCAGCTTCCTCTGGCTTAGGGCAAGTTTAGGAGGAACTCAGCTATGAGCTGCCAGCAGTCACACTCGGCTGTGGGAGGAATCTCTCTATGATTCTGCAACCACAGCATCCGAAACATCCACAAAAAGCTAACCACCTGGTAGCTTGTTTGATGAAAGACTTACGTGCAACGTCAGACCTTCGCAAACGACTGCAGGCTCGGATTGGCTCCTGGAATAAAACGTCCTGTAACGGCATCCCTTCGTCTCATGCCCTCGATAGCAGACCTGGTCCAGGCCAGTTTCTCAATTCTTAGTGAACTTATTCTAATACTGTTCTGTCTGCTCTTACTTCCTACACACTTCAGTGTGATGTATGTTCCTGAAGTGCAAAACCAGTCATACTAATCACCCACCTAGTAACTGCCAATGAGATATCATTTCCTAACAACTTGAGGCCCTCCACAGTAGTATCACAGATTAGCTCTTTGTCCTCACCTCTAACAAGTTAAGCATGTACTCAGTGCTCCAGAGAAACCACGATAGTCCCTGTGTCCCTCACATACACAGTTACACGTTTAGGGCTTGCCTCATTTTGTACCCCCATGTCCCTGACACCACGTTCCAGGTATCAAATTCTGTCTCCTCTTTCTCTTCCCTTCCATTCTGTTACTGAATAATCCAGGCCAAAGGCCATTAGGTGGGGCCAAGCCAATGTGTTACTGTCGAGAGGAGCTATAGTAGTCCAGGGCAGGGTGTCAGAGGCCAACTGGAGTGAGGGGAGTGTCCCCCCATACAGGGAGGGGCAGCCTAGAGTAGAATACTGAGCCAAAAAAAGTGAGGGAGATTTCTACATGGTGGGGACAGTGGCCCAGGATGAGGAGTCAAAGAACTAGCCAGGTAAGAAGGATACCTGTGAAGACTTCTGGGCAGGGAAGGAAGCCCATCATAAAGTTGTTGGAACTTAAACACAGACTTCCATGCAGGGAGGTCACCCCAGTGCAGGGTGTCAGAGCATGAACAGGGCAAGAAATTCTACACTGGAAGACAAGCTATCCAGAATGTTGAAGCAGGTGAGGGGCAAGTAGAGGGTGAGGCAGCCTGGTGCAGGGTCTCAGAGCCCAGCCCAAGCAGTGTGAAAAGGAATTCTGCACAAAGAGCCAGCCTGGTGTGGGGCTGAACCCAAGCAGGACAACGAAAGTTTCAGCACGGGAGAACCTGGCACGGGTTACTGAAACCCAAGTAACAAATGGAGGGTTTGTTTTTTTTTTCAGGAGCCACCCTCCCATAGGGTATCAGAGCCCAGATGGGTTATAAAAAGCACTCACACAGGGTAGCAGCCAAGTACAGTGTCAATGTCTCAGTAGGGGGCAGCAGGTGGTGACAGTGTCAGAACTCCTGCAGGACAAGGGTATCAGATTTGGTGGAGGGTAACTGTGGTGATGAGAAACTGATTATGTATAGAGGGATAGATAAATTAAATGAACATAGATAACACACTTCTCACCACCAGAGAAGGAAGTTACAAATGAGGAAATGGGAAAATAGTTATTCTTCTCACAGGTCCTTGATGCATCTTAACACAACTTAATTCATAAAACAGTTTTCAAATTCTAGTCATTTTGCTGTTTATCCCAGTGGGAGAAGTGATGGGAATCAAAGAGAATGGAAAATAAAAAGTTGCCTGAAATGGTGGACAGTGAATTAACTCACTCAACACTGACCCAACCCCTCTCCAGCATGCCTTTCTACAAGCTAGAAAAAGCTTAAAATGGACATTTCCTAAACTCCCTTACACATTTTCCTCATGGTTTAGAATCCACCCATATATGCTCATGCCATACTTTGAATGAGAACTGAGGTGCATGAGGAGAGAGGCAGAGCTTGCATTGTCCTTTTGCTGGTGCAGGGCGGACGTGACAGAGGCTGTGTGCAGGAGGCAGCACCTGGGCCTCAGAGGTGGCTTTGGGGCTCACCCCCTCTAATCTCAGCAGAGTGGGCAGCTCCCTTGAAGCCCAGTGATGGAATGTATTTGGGGAATTGCTCCTGAATTTTCAGCCTTCACCTTCCTTCTTCAGCAATCCAAATGACACTGTGAGCTATTTATACTCCTGAATAAATGCCTTTCATTTGGAGTAGCTAGACCAGATTCTGTTTTCAAAGACATTGACAAGTCCTAACATTCTCTAATCTCTGTAAACCTTACATTAGTCATTTTGCTGGCATTTTAAATTATGATAAAAGGTTATAAATGGAAGAAAAGAGATAAGAAACTGAATTTTTAAATTATCCATAGCATTCATTTGATATTATTCCTCTCCTTGGTAAACTCAGATATTCTGAAGAAAAAAGGGAAATTAGATTTAAAAAAAAGAAAAAGAAGGGAGTTCAAAAATGCTTTAAATTTTCAAAAGTTTCACACACATGATTTCATATAATCCCATAATAACCCTTTTTTAAAATCATGTACCCCTATATCCCCGTCCCCATTCCCTCTCCCCGCTGGTAACCACTAGTTTGTTCTCTGTGAGTCTGCTTCTTTTGTTTTATTCACCAGTTTGTTGTATTTTTTAGATTCCACATATAAATGATATCGTGTAGTATTTATCTTTCTCTGTCTGACTTATTTCATTTAGCAGAAAATTGAAAATTGTAAAGCACTATAAACTTAAAGAACCTTCCATTCAATAAGAAAAGTAAACTTCACTGAAAGCAAATCAATAGATTTTTACATAATGAAAAATTGAAAGAAAATAAGAGATCCCATACACTTTCAGGATATCATAAAACATGTAGAAATCTTTTTAGTTTGCCTAAGAACACAGAAACAGGAATTTTAAATTAAAAAAATCAAAGAATGAGAGTGATTGTAGATAGAAGCAGTCAACTCAGAAGGTAGACAAAACAAGTTACAGCTAAGAATGACACCTTCCTCAAAAGAAACAAATAAAAAGGACTAGATTATCCTAAATGACGATGTTCTTAGCCTGTCTGTTCAGCTGAGGGGATTCCAGTTTGGTTATCTTTGTCCCTTTGCCCTGTAGGAGGAGGGCTCTCTATACCTATGTCTCCACCATTTTCAAAAAGAAAAAAAAAAAAAAACCTCTTTTTTAAGCTAAATATTATATTTAAAGACTTTGTAGGCAACATGAAAAAGAAACTTTTTTTTTTCCGCTTCTTTGAAACTTGTTTATATAACATTTTAAACAGCCACATTGTTTCTGCTCCAAGATATTTAAGCTTTGGTATAAACTATTTTTTTAAGATAAAAAAGTTTGAAATTTTTCTATTTGGAGTGCCTACCATAAGTACTACCATTTAAAAGATTTTTCATATTTTGGACCCCTTGCGTTTCTCATGGAAACCGCTTGATTAGTGCATATCCAACTTTATTTTAACAGCACATATGGCACATAGATTATCTATCCCAGTTTTCTTGGGAAGTTCTTTGAAAGGAGCAGTAGGAAAGTTGTCAATCCCCAAATGGCCAATGGGTTTCATATGTAGCAAATTTGGCTAGCAAAAATACCAACTTGAGTTCACCCACACTGGACCACAAATGCCTGAGGATATTTTCCAAGTTTAGTAAACCAGAGGTTTGCTTTTGACCCTGATCTTTATACAGAGTTAACACTTCTTCATCAAATAAAGGGAGGCTCGATTTGAAGACATTTATTTTTACAAATTTTTAAAATTTATTAATCAAACAAATGTTTAGTGCCTACTCTCCGCAAAGCACTGTTCCATGCTCTTCGGAAGACAGAGTCTATTAAGAGGATATTTGAGTTAGATATTCTAGTTATTGAATCAAGATAATTAAATAACCATAATACCAAAATTAAAATGAGGTGGAGTGTAATAGGAATTCCGAAGAGTAACAAATTACTCATAGCTGGAAAGATCAGGATTGATAAAGGACAGAGCCTTTAATCTGCATTTTGAAAAATGGGTAGTGCTTTTAAGATTAGCCCAGATGAAGGGAAGAAAACTCTGCAGAGAGAAAAGGCATAACCAGCTTCTAGCTGAAGGTAGGGATGGTGAAAAATGGCATTAATTAAGATGGGTAGAAGAGCAAGCATATTTTTTAAAGGCACAACCTTTGAATACCCCCTTTATCTTTTTCATAGGATTAGTATTATGTTTTAATCATGTATTTTATTATGCTTTCTCCAGAATATGTCATCTGACTCATAATAAGCAGTATGACTAAACAATACCTTAAAGTTAATGTTAAGGCACCTTCTTATGGAAAAATGTGCATAGAGAAATGACAGCCTCCCTGTGCCCCACTCCAGCCTCCATCCAAGTGAGTAGTGTTTAGGCATAGAAAAGTAATAATAATAATGTCAGTGGAGACCTGAATGTATGAAGGGATAGAGTAGAAAGTAAAGCTGACAGAAGTGGGTAAGGTGCAATATGTAGAAAGCTTTAGGTCAATCCTGTCCATCGTCTGTTTTTGTAAATAAAGTTTTACTAGACACAGTCATGCCCTTTTGCTTACATATTGTCTGTGGCTACTTTTGTGCTATAATAGCAGAGTTGAGTAGTTGAGACAGAAACCACCTGGCCCACAAGCCTAAAAAATTAACTCTCTGGCTTTTAATGAAAAAGTTTGCCAACTTCTGCCTCAGATAAAACCCTTTTAGTGTATGAACACTTTTGTGTAGACAAAGTAGAGACAGTAATACATTTTAAATATCAGAAGAGTTTGAACAGAGCTTTGCTTTTAGAAGAATAATTGGGTTGCTGTAGCAGGACAAATTAGAGAGGAAAGACACCGAGGGACTGAGAACACTTAAAATTATTTTCAAAATTGGTAAAGTTTGGCATTCTTTTATTGTTTTTTATCATATTTTCAATGAAATACTAATGCCTAGGTTGATTAAAAACTGTAGAGTTAATGGTAGAATCAGAAGAATGACACTTTTAAAAGTGAGAAGGTTAAGGAATTTCTGTGCCTCAGAGAAATACATGTAAGTCAGAAAGTAAGCTCTGCCTGTAAAAAAATTGGAGACTGGGAAGCTGTGCAGAGGACTGTGAGTGAGAAGGCTCAGAGGAAACATCACAAGGGAAATCTCATTGTTGGAATAGGGTTGCAGAAGATCTCAACAGTAGATAGTAAGCCTGCCATTTCTAAACCAAAGTCCTTTACCATGTGATCCAGCATTCCCACTCCAGAGCATATATCCAGAGGGAACTCTAATTCAAAAGATACATGCACCCCAATATTCATAGCAGCACTATCTGCAATAGCCAAGACATGGAAACAACCTAAATATCTATCAACAGAGGACTGGATAAAGAATCTGTGGTATATTTATACAATGGAATATTACTCAGCCCTTAAAAAGAGAATAAAATAATAACATTTGCAGCTACATGGATGAACCTGGAGATAATCATTCTAAGTGAAGCAAGCCAGAAAGAGAAAGAAAAATACCATAAGATACCACTCATATGTGGAATCTAGAAAAAGAAAAAAAGACACTAATGAATTTCTCAACAAAACAGAAACAGACATAGTAAACAAATTTATGGTTACCAAGGGAAAGGGGGGTGGAAAGGTACAAATTGGGAGTTTGAGATTTGCAAATATTAACTACTATATATAAAATAGATAAACAAGTTTATTCTGCATAGTGCAGGGAACTATATTCAATATCTTGTAGTACCTATAATGAAAAAGAATATGAAAACAAATATTTGTATGTATATGTATGACCAAAACATTATGCTGTACACCAGAAATTGACACAGCATTGTAAACTGACTACACCTCAATCAAAAAAAAAAAAAGAAAATAAACCAAAGTCTTCAGTTCAATCCATAGGGTTCCCCCCAAAGGAGAAGTAAATTTGGTTAAAGGAACAGATAACAATGTGAACTAGATAAAGACAAAAAGAAATACTAATAGCTACAGAGTATCTCATAGAAACTCCAGAGAGGACTGTAACGGGATCTATGGATGGGATTAGAGTCTAATCTGGAAGGTCCAGGTTCCAATTTCAAATTTTTAGAAAAGAAGATTTTGTTGTAATGATCTAGTTAGGATCAGGCGTCCACCCTTGATTGAAACTCAAGTTCAGAGGCAGGAACATTTAATCCACATGTGGCAGACAGGGCCCCACCCTGGTGGTGAGAGTACACCTCCTAGAGATGGCATATTAGGTGGATACCTTAAAAGGTGTCCTCCACAAGAAGGGTAGCTCCTGTTTTATAAAGAGACTCATCAAGGGAGCAAGATTCACTTTACTAAAATTCTTCTTACACCCAAATTCTCTGGGACATTTTGGTTCCACAGCGTGCAATAGCTGTATAGTTTATACCAATCATATAGCCATCTCTTTTCTGCCCAAAATAGTTTTCTCTCACATGCAGCTCAATTTGACAAAGAAAAGGCTGAAAATGAGTTTTATAAATTAATTTTTAAACAATTACAGTCAATATTTTGATTGATAATCGAACCAACAATTAAAGAGAAATAAAATGCAGTGCATGGTTCAACCAACAAGCTTCTGTTTTTGAAACTCTGACCTTGACAAATTTGCATTTTAAAGACATTCATTAACAATTTCCCTTCTGTGGCACAAATTCTGAATATAAACCAAGGGATCCCGAGTAGGCACAGACATCAGTATGTAAAGGATATCGCAGATAAATTCATGGCACCTTGAGGTGATTAGTTTAAAACTCATTGAATTTCTAGTCTTTGAATTAATGTCTTTTTTGTTCATACATGATACAGTACAAGAAGAATCATGTGGCAGTCAAAAAAATAAGCTAACAAAGTTGGTATCTTAACCATTCATCATATCCTTGACACTTCTAACAAAATGGTTTTCCACCCTGAATTGACAGTCAAAACAGAGGGACTTCACATAGAATTTTAAACTGCATTTGTGTTAGATGGTATCACAACGCAGTACCAAACTCATGAGATCAATCACATAATTTCTCTTTTCCCTGATGCAGATGTTAAGAAGTGTATCATCCCTTTTAACTAGTCATTTTTTGTACAAGAGTGTCTTGTAAGAGGTAAAGTGCATTGACATTCTTCATACATTACTATACAGTGGGATTTAAACGGAAAGCTGAGTTCCATGGGGAAACCAGGAAAAATATAATGTTTCTAAGTCTCCTTGCTGTGGCTTACTAAGAAAGTTTAACAATGTACATTAAAAATGTATATGTGAGTATGAAATAAATTTCTGAAGAAATGTGACAAAATGTTTGTACCCTTTTGCTAAAAGCTATGAGCTGTTACATTTCCCGTGTCTGAGGGGACGAACCCTGTGATTGTGCCTGCGTTACTGGCTCTCTCTTTAAGTCTGACCTCCACTAGCAAAATTATATATTTAATATTCTTTATTCTAATGATTCAGGAAAAAGTTTTGGCTATTTTTGATATTTTCCCTTTCCCTTTCTGTCCATCCACCTCTTTCTAAATAATTTCTAACTCTTCCTTTTTTTTTTAAATTAAAGTGTATATAGTCAGTTACAATGTGTCAATTTCTGGTATACAGCATAATGTTCCAGTCATGCATATATATACATATATTCATTTTCATATTCTTTTACATTGTAAGTTATTACAAGATATTGAATATAGTTCCCTGTGCTATACAGAAGAAATTTGTTTTTACTAGTTTTATATATAGTGGTTAACATTTGCAAAATCTCAAACTCCCAAATTTAGCCCTTCCCATCCCCTTTCCCATGGTAACTATAAGATTGTTTACTACGTCTGCATATCTATTTCTGTTTTGTAGTGTCCTCTTTTTTTCTTTTCTTTTTTTTTTTTAGATCCCACATATGAGTGGTATCTTATGGTATTTTTCTTTCTCTTTCTGGCTTACTTAACTTAGAATGACGATCTCCAGGTCTATCCATGTTGCTGGATTTTATTGTTATTTTTTTTTATCACTGAGTAGTATTCATTGTATAAATATACCACATTATTTTATTCTTTTATATCACTGAGTAGTATTCCATTGTATAAACATACCACAACTTCTTTATTCAGTCATCTGTCGATAGACATTTAGGTTGCTTCCATGTCTTGGCTATTGTAAATAGTGCTGCTATGAACACTGGGGTGCATGTATCTTTTCAAATTAGAGTTCTCTCTGGACATATGCCCAGGAGTGGGATTGCTGGGTCATATGGTAAGTCTATTTTTAGTTTTTTGAGAAATCTCCATACCATTTTCCATAATGGCTGCACCAAGCTACATTCCTACCAGCAGTGTAGGAGGGTTCCCTTTTCTCCACACCCTCTCCATCATTTATCCTTTGTGGGCTATTATTTCTAACTTGCTGACTTATTGATCCCACATTTATACACATATATCTCTCAAACAGGTGTCAGTGAGCACATACATATAGATGAATCACCTTCCACGTATTAACCTGAAGGCCAGTCTCAGGTAAAGGTTTTCCTTTCCTTTTACCTGTGCCTTTAATTTTTGCATCCTTGAGATTAAACATTCACTTCTTTAACCTTCCTTCTCTGTAGGGCTCTGTATTTGGAACTTTAATACAAATGATATCACATGACAAGGAATTTCTGGAAAAGGTATTACATCTTCTGGTTGAGAAAATTAAGGCACAGAGAGTCAATACTTATCTGGTCCACTGCAGAACAGAGACTTAATTTCAAGTCTTTTGATGGACACTCTGTGCAGTTTTCTTTCTACTGTGCCTTGGCAGGGCCTTGTCATCAACAGGCACAGCTTCTGTCAGGCAACCCTCTCTACACAGCTCTAGGATCTGCTCCTTCCTGACCTATTCCTACCTCATCCTTTATAAATCATCTCTCCATGAGACCATCCAATGTGAATGTTTTTCATCTGTTTCCTGCTGGGAACCTGACTGGTATGGCTCACTCTCAAACAGCATTCTCCAAACCTCTGCTAACTTCCATCCCACTTCCATTTCTACCATGCTCCATCGCAACTACTCTCTCACTTGCTCCCATTAAAGTAACCATTCCTGCAATTCTTGCTCTAAACAAACAAGTTCTTTGAGCTTTCTTCATAAAGACAAGACAATCTGATAATAAAATTCACACTAATATATATGCATCACTAGAAAATATTTATGTATTACCTTTCCTTCTACCCCATCTCCAAGCTGACCAACAGTATTTGCATATTTGCATATTTGCATTAATCTCAAAAAATAAATATTGATGGCAGAATGCCAGGCATCTGTTGCAGGTGGTTTAACCATGTAGGCCCAAAAGTCTGTAGTCAGGGAGAGGGAGTGCCAGCTAGGGCTGAGTTTCAAAGCTACTTTTGTAGCATCTAACTCTCTCTCAGTCTACTTTGAATCTGATTGGTGATAAAAGCACCTACTAAGTAAATACTGATAAGTAATAAGTAATATTAAATAGGAATAAAAATGTGTGTTTTAGATGGAAAGTTCCAGGAGGGCTTTCTATATAGGATGGTTAAATATGGTCTTCAACTCTTAGTCAAAATAATTTTTTCAATGAGGTAATATAGTCAGAAAATTTTCAGTGAACATATTCTTTGTTATTCTGTGTAATTACTGATTCTTTTCCTATGTAATATAGATGCAAGAAGTCCTATGTACATATCAACTAGATAAAATATAAACAAAAAATATATGACTAAAAATTTCCTATTATAGACTTTTTTTTTAAATAGGCACATTAGAGAGGATTGAAGATTGGATTGTATGTACATTATCAAATAATAACCCAAATAAAAATATGCTTCCAGACATGTACAGATGGCTGTTTTATAATCACTGAAACTTTAAAATGATGAAATATGGCTGGCCTTTGGGTTTCCTGGATGAAGTCTATTACAGGATGATTTAGCATCTGAGGATCCAGAGAATGTATAACAAGTGTTATCACCAAAATAATGTTGGATAAAGTCTTCAGCCGAGCAGAAGTAAGAAAGCAGCCTGGGGCCTTGGGAACCTTCTGTCTGGCCTGTGGCACCGTTATCTGCCACAGTATCTAGTCTGTACAGAAACCTTATTTTAATTTCACTTGGGATCCATATGTTTCTGCTGACCTTTCCTTGCAAAGATGACTTTTTTCCCACATTTTGCTATTTTCTGCTCTCTAAGCATGTGGGTATTTTTAAAAATTCTTTTGGTTTTGTTGAAGTGACATTTCACTAGCTAAGACAAACAAAGCTTCTAACATAAGGGTAGTGATTAAGAGTTTGATAGCATCTTAAATGTACACATAGCATAAAGAGAATCACAGGCAGCACATTCTGTATTCTGATACAAACATCTATGCTTCTAATACCATATTTGTTTAATCCAATAATCATCTTTAGCTTTGGTCTTGTCAAAATGAACTCGAGTGCTTTTTAATTACTTGTTGGGTTTTCTCTTAATGCACTTTTAAGAATACTCAGAAACCATATGGATACAATACTCATTTTTAATCCCTGCACAAACTGAGTTTTCCAATTGCCATTTAAAATATGTAATACTCATCAAGAAGGCATGGCTGGAATGCAGCTTTTTGTGAGAGAAGGCTTTACCCTAACCAACTGTACTGAAAGATAGTTGAAGAAAAGTGTCACCAGATGATCTGCACGAAGTCAAAGAACACAGATCTGTCAGCGTGGCTTCAGCACCACCCAGAGATGAAGGTGACTTGGCCAGCTGATGTGGACATTCTGGTTGCTTGGCAAAAAATATCACCTGAGAGTGTGTTGGGGGACATCACATGTCCTAATTTGATGGTATCAGCCATTAAAAGCAGCCCATAACTGTGCTCTGACTGCCTTTCTACCAACCAATCTGAATTTCCATGGAAACATTTTTTCACAGGGGACAGAATGTGCAAACCAGGTGATATCGGCATTTTAATTCATTTGGCAGTTGTACTTTTCACTGAAAATTAATAAACAAATTGTCACACTGAGTTATAAAAATAGATACCTATTACAAAATTATTATCTCTGTCTTGCTTCCATAGTGATACTAATGTTTAAGCAATTCCTATAATTTCTTTTTCTTTTTTTTCCCACCTTCTCTATTCCTTACCTCCTAGCAAAACCAAATGTCAAGTATTATTCTCTCTATTTTACAGGGCAACTATGAAAGCAAAGTGAAAGAATATAAGTTAAAGTACTTTTATTAAATATAATACCTATGTAATTTTATAATTGAAATTAGTAGCTTGCACATTGTAGGTACTCAGTAAACCCTGTGGATATGCCCCCTTGCTCCACAAAGGTGTTAGGGAAGTCATCAAAAGATTATTTAGGAAATTTATCTCTCTTCTTTCTTACTCGAATTGGCATTGTTTCTTTTAATCTGGTTCTTTTTAACTTAAACATAAAGGATAAATGTAACAGTCGCTTATAAGCTTTACTGTTCCTACCCCACATGTACCTTCTCTTCGTTTTTACTATACTGTGTGTGGGTATGTGTGTGTGTGTGTGTGCGATGCGTGTACTCAGAGCCAAATATTTATTCCTCTCCTTACTCTGCATTGATTTTTCTTCCCATCTTACAAAAGCATTGTCAAAATAGGATTAGTTAAGCTTTACTGAGTACTATACTATATAAATATATTATCTTATTTAATATTCAAAATAATCATAAGACATAGACATTATTTATTGAATTCTTACTGTGTGCTTGGTCTTGTTTTGCCATTTACCAAGGAGAGAACTGAAGTTCAGAAAATTCAAGCAACATGACAAAGGTCACAGGACTCATAGATGGAGAAGCGGAAATTTTAGTCCAGACATGTTTGACTCCCTGGTACTCTACTGATTGTCTTTTTTAAATTTATTTTTTAATTTTTGTATTGAAGTATAGTTGATTTATAACATTACACTAGTTTCAGGTGTACAGGATAGTGATGTAATATTTCTACAGATTATAATTTTAAAAGTTATCTCAAGAAAATGGCTATAATTCCCTGTAGTATACAATATATCTTCATTGCTTATCTATTTGATACATGATAGTTTGTATCTTTTAATCTCCTACCCTTAATTTGTCCCTCCTCCCATCCTTTTTCCCTTTGGCAACCACTAGCTTGTTTCCTATATCTGTGAGTCTGTTTCTGTTTTGCATATACAATCATTTGTATTATTCTTTAGATTCTACATGTGATATCACATAGGATTTGTCCTTCTCTGACTTATTTCACTAAGCATAATATTCTCTAAGTCCATACTAATTGGCTTTATATTTTTATTTTTCATTATTTATAAAGTAACACAATTCTCATTTTCATCCCCTACCCCTAATCCTTGATAAAAAGACGAAATCCATTTTCAAATACTTTAGCAGCATCTTCTTGTATTATCTTTATATTTCCAATACTATGTAAAAACAAATAACATACTTATTGTTATATATCCTGACTTTTCACTAATGACTATATGGTATAAAAGATGAGATTTAACTCCCTTATACCACAGCCTTGCATGTAGACGTTTCCCTCCCTCTGTCTTTTTGAAAGAGCTGTAACATTTGTAAGTCTTTTTACATGGGCTGTGTTCTCCCAAAGAAGAATCCTGCAATCTCCTGCCTGAGGAATATAAATTTGGCCTCCAGAATTCTGGATGTTAAGAATCCCATGAAAAAGTGTCCTGGGGGTCTCATTTTTCAGAAAATAGACTTTCACATTTTCTCCACTTTTATTATGGCATCTCTCCTCCATACCCACTCCTATCTGGAATCGCTAAGACCAGAACATCTTTGGTTCAACCAGTTAACCTCCAGGCTTTCGCTTGGGCAGGAGAAGGAATAGGGAGAATGAGTGCTCCTCCCTGTAACACAACGCTGTCAACCTCTTCTGCTTTCAGCCCCATCCTGCACTCTCACCTTCAGAAGAATCTGGTGGTTTCAATTCAGGAGCATTTCCAGGGTTCAGCAGTTTTAATTAGCTTATTGGTAGGCTTAGGTTTCAGCTTTCCTAGATCTGCTAAGTCATTTACCATTTGTCCATCTGCTTGGCAGCTTCCAAAATTACCCGTTGTTCCAAAAATGTACTGGAATGTTAAGTGAGTAATTGAGAGGTGAGGTCTTACACTTTGAATTAGCAAGCCACATCAACCAACGAGAACACATTTGCCCACAGTGTTCTCAGTATCCTGGCCTTCTCTGAAGCTATTTAGGGGATGAGAATGTTGACTAAGAGGAAATTATAGATTATCCAATTTCCACTTAAATCTATGATTAAATAACCCTATGTGAAAATTATTTGTAAGAACATACCCCCATCACTGTTTCACATATAAGCTTGGCTTGTCTGCTTGCAAACAGTCCCTCTCCCTGGACCATCTCTGCTTCTTGTCAGTTTATCCCCTGTGCCAAGCATGTGTCTGACCTAAAATGGGTGCTCAATAAATGTTTGTTGAAAGAATAAACACAAAGACCTCCCCCTTAGATGGAGGTTTATTTCAGTTCAGCAAGAAAATTTTAGAGTTGACTGTCATTGTTATTCCCAAATGGAATTATATTGCATCAAAATTGGCTTCATGATTATGGAGAACAGCAGTGAAATCCTCATGAGAAACTTCCTCGTACTTTCTTATTCACAAGTATCACAAAAATATGAATCCTTCTTAAGATATTCTACCTAATGCCTACTTTGGATAGAAACTGAAATTTTCAGAGGAAATATATATATAAATGTTTCACATTTGAATCTCATCCTCAAACTCAAGATGTTCAAGAATTTAATATTGTTTTTGCTGTTCTAACTCTTAAATTTCTACTGGGGTAGTAAGTCCCTGAAGTGATTAAACAATCTTAGTCAATCCCTGTGACTCCCCACTCCCTTTCTTGGGGTGTGTCCACAATCAGAGGGACTTCTTCAGTACCAAGGTATGTAGATATGTGGAAGGAGTGGAGGAAGGAGGTAGAACCTGGTCCACAATGTCATTTCCACATGGCATGTGCCTACCAGCTTCAGTCTGCAAAAGGGAAAAAGGGAAGAGGGTGGAAGATGAACTTAAGAGGAGGGAGAGTGGGAATGGAAAATGCCAATAAAAACTTGATAACTATCTCAAAAATATTATCTCACTTTTCCCAGTTGGAATCTCAAGGGGTTGATCTACTTAAGTTTTGACTTTATCACATCCTTGTCCAAACTTCCTCCTTGTTCTGGTCCTTCCACAAGCTCTCTGTGTCCCCTTCCCACATTCCCCAGCGGCTTATCTCGCCTGGCCCAGGCTGTTTGTTTGTGTCTCACAGTTGTCCTGCTGCCAACAGGGTGGGATGACCAGGCTGAGCCAAGCTATCCGGATAATGTCACTCCTGGCAGGAAGAGAGATTTGCAGCAGTAACACACTGCGCCTTCCACATTCCGGACACTCCCAGGAATCCTGTGGGACCCACTTATACAAAATTGGCTCTCTGCTTCATTCATCTGGCAGCCAAGACCCATAAACTAAATCTGGTTTCCAGCAACAGCAGTGGTAATATCAATATCAAAATTGGTTTGATCCATTCCACAAATGTAAAATTTTGTTTTTTATTTGCTTTGACAAGTACTCCTGCAAGCAGTGTTTCTGGAGCCCACCTCCAATCATGATTTGTACTGAGAACTTGACTTTTATGAATCATAACAATAATAACAACCGACATACAATGAATACTGTTCTAAGCCGAGGCTAAATGTTTTACACAAACTCTCTCACTAAGTCCTCATCACAATCTCATCTCCATTTTACAAATGAAGAAATAGTATTATTGAGAGTAGTTACCTTATTTGCCTGAAGTCATGAATACTAAGTCCAGAACTAATCAAGAATTTTATCAGAACCTGAGTGCTTAACCACTATCATATTCGACCAACAGAACTGATATAAAAATCCGTAAGTAATCTATAACTTAACAGTTATAATACAGACAGTACCAGAAACAGACATCATTAGGAAAAGAGAAATTTAGACTTACACTAACTGTTCTGGTTAAAATATTTATTTCTCAATTAAAATACTAGACAGATATATAATTAACACTAAAATGCATCCTGAAGAAGGCAAGAGTGAATAGGTCTAATTTTTTAACTTTAGAGACCCATTCATAGATATCACAATGATGAAACCACTAACCAGAGAACCAAAAACAAAACAAACCAATAAACAAAAACGCCTATCATTCCACTTCCACCTCTCTTTTCTATAATTTTCTTCTCCAGGATATAAAATACTATGGAAACGTATATTTATTTATACTCATGTTATGAAAATACAACCTGCAAGAGGAGAACCACCAATAAACCAGGAACTGAGATTTTCAGATACTAACTACTGTATGTAAAATAGATAAACAACAAGTTTCTACTGTACAGCACAGGGAAATATATTCAATATCTTATAGTAACCTATAATGAAAAAGAATGTGAAAAGGAACATATGTATGTTATTTTATGAATATTATGTTGTACACCAGAAACCGATGCAACATTGTAAACTGACTATACTTCAATTTATAAAAAAGGAAGGAAAAAAAAACTTAGGGAAAAATTAAAACACGATAAAGCTCCTTTGTTAAAAACAACAACAACAACAACAAAACAGCAATCAGAGACTACATTTAGTGCAAACTCAACCACTAACCAGCTATGAAAACGGAGTAAATGTGTTGCTTGATTTCTCTGCCTTGAAGAAACATTGTGCAGAATTAAGGGTGCTGGACTGAATGAACTCGTAGGTTTTTTCCAGCATGAACATTCTAGTATCTGAGTTATGTGGTTTATGTTACCAATACTCCTTTGCTAAACTAGCAGGCCCAGAGGGAGCTTTTGAAGAAAAAAAAAAAAAAATGAGGAAATTAACAATAATTAAGGCTCTATCTTACAGATCAAGCCCAAAGTTTCCATATTTCTAAAAGGTAAGTAATTCTATCCTCTCAACTATTATATCATATAAATACAGTCGAAATGATCCCAAAATGGCATTTTTATACCATTTGGGGACTTCTACCTTAAATACTATTCCCCCTGTCTTTGTCTTATTGCTTATTATTCTCTGTTCTCATCTTAAAGGTGAGCTACTCCAGGAAGTTCTTCCTGACTCCCTCTGGAGGAAGAGAAATACCCTGCGTGTACCCTAATACTCCATGCATTTCCTAATAGAGACTTTGTATAATTTTTTGTAATTGCTTATGAATTGATTCTTCTTCCAATAATATCATAAACTTAGACTGAGAATCTGTCTCTTTTTCTCACCAGCACCTACAACAGTTGCTGGCACGTGACAGTTGCTCAGTAAGTGTTGACTAAAATTTTCTCTAGTCCAGGTTCCTCACTACAGCTAAGAAACTGGAGCTCCAGGACAGGAACACCAAACTCCCAGTAAAGAACTCTTTTTACCACACAGCCCTGTCTTTCAAACTTTGAAGAGTGTATTATATATTATCAGAGTAAC
This sequence comes from Camelus dromedarius, assembly GCF_036321535.1. Taxonomy (NCBI): domain Eukaryota; kingdom Metazoa; phylum Chordata; class Mammalia; order Artiodactyla; family Camelidae; genus Camelus; species Camelus dromedarius. Next base: position 76,895,722 of record NC_087436.1, read on the forward strand.
TTTAAGTAGAGAAGGGATGATAATAAATATATTATAAAATGCAAATATGAAAAGACACACGTGGAGTTTAAAAAAAGTCTTACCATAGATAAAAGCAAGCAGAAAAAAAAATTAAATTGCTAGCTGATGGTGAGATGAGATATTATCAAAGAAAGTTGCTGACAACTCCTCAGCTGTAAAATCACATCACAACCATGACCAATTAAAGACATAACATAGGTGCTGAACCCCAGGACCTGGCCAAAAAACAAAGGAAAATCTAGAGTTATCAGACTTAGAAGGAAAGAGAAAGTTTAAAACATCTCAGTAATAGATGGTAAAGAATGATTTGTGAACACAGACACACACACATACCACCACCACCACCACCACCACCATCACCACCACCACTAGCACCATACATATGTAAGGGTTTTTAAGGTTTTAAAAATATCCACAGGTGAACATGTGCATCACAAAAAAAAAAAACACTGTCTAGTTAAACTCTAAACTAATAAAAAATTGAATGAGTTAGTACAAAGCCACTATGAATCAAACAGTGGACACAGGATTGTATTCCTAAATCTGACTGACTCATCGGACCATTTCAAGGACTTACACTCCCAAAGTTCTCCGCAGACAAAGCACCCAGTGGTCTTATTCATTGACATGGAGCTGTCATCAGCTCATCTGGAAAACTGAAGGGAGAAAAAGTATAGGGTAAGGATTGATAAGGATAAGACAGATACTAAGAGAAAAGAGAGCCAAAAAGAGCAGAATGGTTCTCAGCAGAGGAGGGGCCATTAAACGGCCCACTTCTCACCCTTTATCTTCCTGGTGTTTTTGGTGCTGCAGCAGTTCCTGGGGTCCATGAGGAAACAAGCATGAGAATAAAAAACCATGCTCTATGGATGACAGAAGGAAAAGAGGAAAAAGCCTGTTTAATATTACTCGAAAGATGCTTATGATTTAATATGCTTCAATATAATAGAGGAATTCATTGGAAAGAAATGATTTATACTCTGTAATTAAACTATATAAAGCTCACTAAAAGGTTTAAAAAGTTTAAATGCACCTAACACAGGCACCACGTTCACAGTCTAGCATTCATATACACACAAAACTAACCACACAACAGATAACTACCAGTACCACACACATATGTATGTGTTAACGTAAGCTGTAGTTGGGGATATGATTAAGGGAGATTTCTTGCCTGTTCCTACTTAGAATCTTTTTTCTTTTCCTATTTGCAAATTGTTGGAAAGTAGCCTCTTTTTAATGCTTTTATAAGGAAAGGTAAACATATCTTTCCCTGTGTAAACCCTCCAATTATTTTGTTATAAAAATGTTTCCTAGGCTACCCTCCTATGTACAAATCCTATACTCACGGCAGACAAAAGTCTGCATCAAAAGTAAAGGGTCCCAGGGAGAGGGTGTAGCCAGTGGTAGAGTGCTTGCCTAGTAAGCACAAGGTCCTAGGTTCAATCACCAGTACCTTTATTAAGATAAGAAAATAAATAAACCTAATTACCTCTCTCCCCCCAGAACAAACAAACAAATAAAAAACAATTCAAAAAACAAAAAACAAAACAAAGGGTTCATGCTAAAATAGAACAAATATGTCTTCCACATTGGAGGAATATTCTTTATAAATATTTAGAATATTATAAAAGATTTTATCTGCTGCCATTTAGATGTTGTCAACAGAAATAGGACACTTGTGCAACTTGGTAAGCAAAACAATGCTTGGAAAATGAAAAAGATGGTAGTTTTTTTAATTGAATTTTTTTAAAGTATGAAATATGTATCATTTTAAAATATGTTGTGGTTTCAACAATGCAACATAGAACATCAAAACTGGAGGAGACAAGAGAGATCTTTTAGATCATTCTAAGGGAAAGGAAACTATCAGAATTATTAAGTAACTAAAAGTTAAAGAACTCAACCAGTGCTTCTGCAGAAGACCCTTTTAACCTTTAATAACTAAAGGAGACATGGGTTGGGTGGAGACATGACTTCTTTAAGACCATGCTGTCCTGCCTCACTTCATCTGACTTTCTCTTCCCCACCAGATTCAAACCCTGAACCGATTCTCCCTCCAATCTCCCTCTCTGCCTCTCTGCTTTGTGTTCCTGACAGCTGGGTTGAGTGCAGTTCTTCTCTTTGTAGTTTTAGAAAAATGTACCAAATGAAAGGTATTGCTCCTTCTCACTGTCATTTTATAGAACTCTCAGGTTCCAAGATTTTTCTCTAAACTTCCTTTGAAAAAAGAGAAGTCCTTAGAATAACAAGTGATCACTCCTTCACCAGGAGTAGGGATGGGAAGAAATAATAACCCAAGGGAGAAAAAGTGATAAAAAACAACTGCTTATAGTGGTGTTTGGAGAAAATTATGTAAATATTTATGCAAAGACAGCTTTGCAGAACACATCGAGCTGCATCAGGACCGCTTGTGCCAGTGCGCACAGGCAGCCTCACAGTTGGATCAACAGCCTGAAAAGCAGATGTGCCAATTTCCTGTATTTGATTATGATGATTCCTAATTATGCCAAAGCTGTGGCAATGTCCTTCCCCGGAATGACTCTTAATTTTGTTTTGCTAAACCACACACACAACCTGTTTTGGACGTGTAATTCATTGTCGCGTTAAGTCTATGAAATACTAATAGTTCTGAGGACAATGGCTCACAGGGATGCTGTTTTCTTTTTTAATGTGGCGTTCTCAAGCACGCGGGCGGGGGGCGGGGAAGAACGAAAATACGCATAGTGAGAGAGCCGTGCTGTTTAACATCAGCGGGACTTGGGCTTTTCCACTGCAGTCTACAAATGAAAAGAATACTACACAGCTGTTCTTGAAAGGGCAGTTTTCTTGCTTTGCTTGTGTTTACATTTGCAATGTCATCAACAAAAAACTCAGGCACCACTTACGATCAGGTGTGGACTACAAGCTACAGCAAACTGATAATACCTGATAATAGCAGATGTCAAAATTAACAAAGAGCTTGACCACTGAGGTGCTTAGACCTAACTGTACAATAGTCAGAGGAAGAAAAAGCAAAATGTCGTCATACAGCCTTCCACACAAGCCTGGAACGTCTCTGGCACACCTAAAGGTGTCTTTGCTAACCTAGACTTTAACTGGTACACTCTTTTACATCCCACAGTTGATATTTAAATTTGCTTTACAATATAAAATGTGCTTTTTATTTACGATCCTTTATTTACACTACACAACAATCCTGTGAGGTCAGTGCTGTTAGTACCCTTATCTATAGATGTAGAAATAAGGACAGAGAAGTTAAATTACATGCTCAAAGTAGTAGAACCAGGACTTAAACGCCAACTTGTACATAAATCAATGATTATTTATGAAATATCTGTGTATTAACTAGACTTGATCTTTATTGAAAAATAGTGACAGAGGCAAAGCTTGAGTTTGGCCCTTTCTGAGTGCAAACTTTTAACAAACTGTAACTGTGTCTCTCTCTCCCTCCAGGAATCTAGGGGCTTCCTGTTTCTCTCTGTATAAGGTATAGACATAAGCTCCTCTACCTCAGGCTCTGAGTCTATTGGTCCAATCTTTTCTCAAACCTGCCTGCTTGGCCTCTTTACAAACCTACTCCAGATTCACTCACTATAGAAAAACCATAAGGCTTCATTGTGATCTGCACTACAATGTAATCTTCCAAAGAAGGAAGATTCTTTGTCTGTTTTCTTCATTCTGCATTTCCAGCAGAAACTTAAGCGGTGCCTGGAACACTATGGGCCTCGGTAAATATTTGTTAAATGCATATAGTTGCATACTCTTAAACTCATAAAGGAACTATCTAATTATCTTAATTTGGGTTCCCTCAAAGCAGAGCATCAGACAAGGACTTAATTTGAGATCATTTATATGGAAGATGATCTCTAGAAGCAGGCATGAAGGTGTAGGAGGAATAAATTGGGGGAGAAGAAAAGCCAACATCAGGTTTCATAATCAAGTTTGCTTTCTAGGTAATGGGAGCTCAACTTGCCTAGAAGACTCTCAGAAATGTCCACCTGAGAAACAGGCAGCTGGCGCATTTATCTGTGGACTCTGTTGATTGAGGGCCTCTGTGGGAGTGTTAATAATCCCTACACTTCCAAGAAGCACAGGTAGGTTCATACAGCTTTGGAGAAGGCCCTCCTGAGGAAGCAAGCAGGAAGATACAAGATATATAGATGCCACAACAGGAGATGAGCCTGAGTTTACAGAAAACTAAACATGGTAGCAATCGCTAAAATTAGATGTGAGCAGAGAGGATGTGAAACAAAGAACTAAAGCATCTGCTCCACCCACACAAAAGAAAATAGAGATGTTTGTGATGTTTATTCTTTGAATTATTAAAACTAGAATTTCTGGAATTTTGGAAATTCAAGAGGAAGAACGTCTTCTGATGACTAGAAGAATCAAATGTCTCAAGCATTGCAACGGCTCTTTCAGTTATTCAACAAAGTCGAAAGACACCTGGACATGGTTCAAATACAGAGATGCCACAAGCTGAATGGGAAGAATCTTAAGCCATGTGCTCAGACAGAAAAGTGAAGTTCAGAGTATATTGTTAAATTAACTTCCACCTGAAGACTGAAATAGGAATTTAAAAATAATTAAGATTTTAAATCTAAAATAGTAATTTGTGGGAATGCAACCATTCAAGGATTGAGAGTGTGTAAAATTTTGACAATAAAGAAACAAGGAAGGAAGTGTTTCTCAAGCTGAATCTGTAGACCTAACTTCACAAAGTCTGATGACATGATTTGGGGGGATTCACAGGTTGAAGAATACATATATATAAAAATATGTGTATATATATATATATACACACACATATATGTATACATACTATATTAAATTCACACACTCACATATACACAACATATATATGATTTTAGGCGATTCACAAGTTGAGGAACATATATATATATACTATATACATGCCATATACATATATATGTATTTATAAATATAGTAAATACATTCTGGATCATCTTGATAACCACTTTATAATAGAAATGCCCAAAACATAGAATTCTTTTTCAGATTTAAAATTTTTAATTTAAAAATTTTGAATACAATTTGAATGACAAGTATTAAACTAAGAAGTAAAAAAAAAAAATCAAGAATCTTAATATTTTTGACAAGTGAAAGTCATGTAGTTCAGCTTCTAATTACCCTAACCCCTAAATGAAGTAAAAGCATAGAAGAGTATCCTTAAATCCAAGAAGCCAATATGAAATCTCTTGGAGAAAGATACTATCTCATAGGCCTCAAATTAGCTCTATAATATTTCATATTCAATGTCAGATACACAATCCAAATTAAACAAGAATAAGAGAAGACAAGAGAATAACCTTAGGAGGGTTATAGCTCAAGTGGTAGAGTGCATGTTTAATATGTGTGAGGTCCTGGGTTCAATTCCTGGTACCCCTTCTAAAAATAAATAAACCTAATCACCTCCCCCCACCAAGATAAAGTAAAATAAAATGATACAATGGTAGACAAATAAAGTTTTTTTTAAAAAGAATAACCTGATTGAAAAAAAAAAAACATGAGAAAATAGAAAGAAAGCCACAGGGATGTCAGCAGTAAATTTAAAATAACTATGTTTGATATGTTAAAGGAAATAAAAGAATTTTGACAGAGAACTAAAATGTATTTACTTAATACATAATTTACTTAAAAATACATTTTAGTTAAGTAAAATACAATAACCAAATTTAGGAACTTAATACAGGGGTTTATGAGAGGATTTGATATGGTAAAGAGAGTATTAATGAACTTGAAGATAAGTTAAAGAAAAAGATTCAGACAAATTTTTGTTGAGTAAATGAATTAATGTTGCTGACATGTGAGAATAAATTCTCCTAAGGCTATTTGTAATTGGGATCCTAAGTGGTCAACCTGTCTACATGAAAATTACTCCACATGACCCAAGTTTCTTCAAAGATTCAGAGAATTCCTCAATTCCTCAATCTCCACCAAAGATTACTGCTGCTCTTTTAAGAGACCCTCGCCTAGGTCATGAAGTTTGATCTCAGACTTCTGCTTCAACTCATCTTGCTTCCACTTCCTGTTCAGTATAACATTTAACAGCCTCCAGTCCTCTAGATCTTTGGGAGATCCCTTCATCTTTGGGACTGCAGAAAACCATGGAGAGCTTACTTGGGTGAAGTCACAGTGACGCCATAACCATCTCCACTATAAGCTACAGTTTACTGTTCCCAAAATTCAAGTTTTCATCTGTCTAGACTTTGAAACACTTACATTTCCATCATCCCTTCTCTCCAAAAAGTCCTTCAGTATTCTTCCATACTGAGTTATGCACCCACTCTCTATCTGGGCAGCCCTCCTGACTCTCAGCATCACAGTCCTCATTCAAGCATTTATAAATACATGTTCACGGAGCAGGGTGCAGGGAGAAGGGGCATTAAGGCTGTTAAAATAATCCAGACTTAGACACCACTGTTCAAATTTTAACATAGCTTTCCTCATACCACCTCCTAATCTAAGCTTCACCTTGTGATTCTCAGATTTTGGAAGGCATACAGATCATTTAGACTATAATTATTAAACTGAAAGTAAAATGTTGAAGACCCCAAAAGATAAACAATCTGATGCCTTTACACAGGGATAGCCTTACCCACAAATTATTATCATGAGCCTTTTTCAATTCCCACAATAAGGTAGTTGAAGAAAAAGCACATCTGGGTCTGGGTTTAAATTCCAGCTCTGCTTTGTATTAGCTGCATAATGTTCAGCAGGTCAGCTACCTTCTCTGTGCCCACTTCCTCATACATAAATAGGTAAAATAAAATATCCACTTATGAGGTATTTATGAGGATTTAATGAAGTACTATGTACACATTGTCTAACAAGTTCCTATCATTGAAGAAACGCACAAGAAATGTTATTATTCATTATTGCTATTTTTAATATTATCATCCTTTTCTTCTGTTCAGTTGTCACTATATCTCACCTTCCTGTCTCTTCTCTTCTAGTCACTCTCTCTTATTCTTTCTCAGAGCTTTTCCATCAGAGGAAAGAAAAAAAGGGTCTTATCTCTTCATGACTTCACTAAAAATTAGTCATTTACTAATAACAGGTGGGAACTTAAAAAGTGTTTATGCTGGTGGGCTTCTACAGACTCTGCTCAAAATTCATATTAAAACTTAATTTCCAAGGGGAAGGTCTTTGGAGGTAGGACCTTTGGGAAGGCATTAGGTCATGAAGGCGGAGCCCTCATGATGCAGCAAGATTGGTGTTCTTATGAGGGAGACCCCAGAGGGCTCCTTTGCTATTTCCACTATGACCTTACATGAAGAAGATGGCCATCGATGAAACAGGAAAAAGGCTTTCATCAAACATCTAATCTGCTGGTGCCTTGATCTTGGGTTTCCCAGCCTCCAGAACTGTGAGAAATAAATTTCTGCTGTTTAAGCCACCAAGTATACAGTATTCTATTATAGCAGAGCCAGGGATTAAGATCTGGACTTTTGAGTCAGATGGCCTCTGTTTAATGCTGGCTACATCACATCCTTGCTGCACATTCTTGGACAAGACACTTAACTTCCCAGATATTTTATCTGAAAAATGCAGATAATATTTGTGTCTGCTTCATGGGGTTATTATGAAGATAAAATAATTCATAGGAAGTACTTGGTACATGAGATATCCTGGGTGAATATTACCTGTTTATTTCCTATACTTTATTTTTGTATTTTAAAATAGGGAAGAGAATCACTGATTAAGAAATTTTAGGCATGAACAAGGGAGATATTATTCAAACCTCCTAGGTATTCTGTCTACTGAAAACCTTACTTTAACAGCTTTCCTGAAGGCCACCTTTCAAGTAACTTTTTCCTTCTCTCTTGGAAGATTTCCCCTGGGTTGCTTGTCACTGAGTCATTCCCCACTCCCAGTCTTGTTCATACATTAATCTACCCTAAGGTTAATGAATCATCTCTATATCCTGCCTTATCATTTGCTTTTTTTCCCCTGCATAATTCCCTGCAGGGGGAAAAAAAAAAAGGAAGAAAAAAGCCATTTGGGAACAGAATATTGAATAGCCATTGAAATTCAATGCCTTAAATACTTTTGGAAGAAGTCTCAACCCAAATGGCAAAATACCTTCTCCTTTACGTCTCCCAATGTTAGAACTCACAATTCTAATCTGTTCTCTTCTTTAAAGTCTCCAATAAAACCTTGGATACAAACACTTATGTCTGTTTAGTGATACATTGTCTACATTGATAATTCTTTGGAAAATGTAAACTTAAACAGAAGTGTGGTGAAGAGAAGGAAGGAAGAGAAGAGGAGGATGAGAAGAAAAGGAAACCAGCTTAAAAAAAAAGGAGGAAAGGAGATGGTGAGGGTATAAAAAAAGAGAGAAGTAGAACAAGAAAGAAAATTAGGAAAGATTAGTGAAAAATGGAAAACAAAAATAAAGACTAGACTTCCAGTGTCTTGTTCCATGTATAAGGAACTCACAAGTCACCACTCTGTTCTAACAACAAATAAAAATCTGAACAGATTGCAAAATCAAAAATTCTTCTTAGATCCATAAGAAAAAGGAAGACATAGGGAAAACCACTGCTCCCAGGGACTGGAGAGAAAGACAGGTGAATCCAGGGACTCATGGCTTACTGGAGCAGAGACTCACAAGCAGAAACCACCACAGGGAGAAGTGCTGGAGTAGGACAAGCTGAGCTGTAATTGATGACTCGCTGGAGGTTCAGTGAGGACAGTTAAAACTCAGAGGGACCCAGTCATAGGGAGAGGCCCCAAAATATTGTGAGATTTACCTACAGACAGTGACCAGGTTCCCACAGTAAATATCAAGAAAAATCCTCTTGTGCTTATGGCAAAGGGAGGGGAAAAGGAACCATCTTGAAATAAGCCAGAGCATCTGTGCCTTCAGGGGTAACTAGTTAATCAGAATTAACCTGCTGGGGGTATTATCAAAGTCTAATTGTCCTGAGGGAAGGGAACTATCAAAAATCCAGCCCACTCTGGTCACCCTGTCCCAAATAAGGAGGGCGAAAAACTGAGAAATGCTTGTGAAGTTCACAGTTCAGTGGCAAATGCTCACTAAAAGACAGACCTAATCATAAGACTATAGAATATTTCCCCTTGGCCAACACCTTACCACCTCATTACTCAAGGCTTATTTACAGCAGTTTTTATTTTTAACCCAGTACAAAATGTCTACCTATCAAAAAAAGCACCAAAAAACAAAAAACAAGGCATATAAAAAGACAATTTATTCAAAGAAGTAATAGCTGAAAACTTCCCTAACCTGCAACAGAAAACGGAAACAGATATCCAGATCCAGGAAGAACAGAGAGCCCCAAGCAAGATGAACCCAAGGGAATTCACAGTGATGCATTATAATTAAAGTGACAAAAGTTAAAGATAAAAAAAGTCTTAAAAACAGCAAGGGAAAAACATAGTTTTTACATACTTTATGTATAAGGGAACTATGGTAAGATAATCAGTTGACTTTTCAGCAGAAACTTTGCAGGCCAGAAAGGAGTCACATGGTATATTTAAAGTGCTGAAAGGGAAAAATCTACAACCAAGAATACTCTACCTGGTAAGGCTATCATTCAGATTTGAAGGAGAAAGAATGAGTTTTAGAGACAAGCAAACACTAAAAAGAATTCAGCACTACTAAACCAGCTTCAAAAGAAATGTTAAAGGGACTTCTCTAAGTGGGAAAGAAAAGACCATAACTAAAATTTGCAATTTATAAAAGGAAAAATCTCATTGATAAAGACAAGTTAACATTAAAGGTAGTAGATCAACCACTTACTAATGAAGTAGGAAGATTAAAATATGAAAGTATTAAAATCATCTACATCCACGAAAAGCAGTTAAGGAATTCACAAAACAAAAAGATATAAAATATAATGTTAAAAACAATGAACATTGGGAGGGTTCCAGTTAAAATGCTTGGTTGTTAAATTGTGTTAGATTTTAAGAAATCATCAACTTAAAATGATCTTGTGTATATTTGTAGGTTTCTATATATAAAGGTCATGGTAACCACAAACCAAAAACCTAAAATAGATAAATAAACAAAAAAGAAAAGGAATCAAAATATAATACTAAAGATAGTCATCAAATTACAAGAGAGCAAAAGAAGAAAAAAAAAGGAATATAAAAACAACAAGAACCAATTAGCAAAATGGCAACAAGTACATACCTATCAATAATTACTTTAAATGTAAATAGACTAAATGATCCAATCAAAAGACACAGAGTGGCTGACTGGATACAAAACACAGATTCAGTTATGCTGCCTACAAGAGGCTCACTTCAAATATAAAGACACATAGACTACGAGAGAGGATGGAAAAAGGTATCCCACGTAAATGGAAATGAAATCTAGGGTAGCAATACTTGTATCAGACAAACTAGATTTAAAACAAAGTCTGGGACAAGAGACAAAGGAAGACAATATATGATGATAAAGGGATCAAACAAGAACATACAACATAAAGAAAATAAAAACAGAACTTATAAAAATTTATAGGATGCAACAAAAGCAGTGCTTAGATGGAAATTTATAGTGTTGAATTAATATATTAGAAAAGAAGGAAAATATAAAATCAATATTCTAATAAAGGAATAATATGAACAATTCAAATTTGATAATCTAGATGAAATAGACTAATTCCTTGAAAGACACAATTTGCTAAAACTCACACAAGAAGAAATAGACAATGTGAATAGGCCTATGTCTATACTGTGTAATTCCAACTATACGACATTCTGGAAAAGGCAAACTATGGAGACAAGAAAAATATCAGAGGTTATGAGTTTGGGGGAAAGGGATGAATAGGTGGAGTACAGAGGATTTTTTAGTGCAGCAAAAATACTCTGAATGATACCATTATGATGCATACATGTCATTACATTAATGTACAACACCAAGAGTAAACCCTATTGTAAACCATGGACTTTGTTGATTATGATGTGTCAATATAGGTTCATCAATTATAACAAAAGTACCATCCAGTGAGGGATATTGATAAGGGAGAGGCTATGCCCATGTCAGGGCAGGGGTAAATGGAAAATCTCTGTACTGTCTTTTCAATTTTGCTGTGAACCAAAAACTGCTGTAAAAAATAAAGTCATAATAAAAAATTAAATTAAAAAGTAAAGACTAAAGAAAGTGGGACGTAATTAACATGGTGATTAAGAATACTGGTTATGGAGCTTGACTGACTCCATTCACATTACAGCTTTACCACTCACCAGCCATATAACCTAGAGCGATACGGTTAGCCTCTCAGTGCCTCCGTTTCCTCATCTTCAAAATGAGGATAACAGTACCTACCTCAAAGGGTTGTTGTGATTAGTAAGGTAACATATGGAAAGCACTGTGAACAATTCCTGGAATATAAGTGCTCAAAAAGTAGCTGTGGTTGTTACTAGTTGGAGCATTCGGGTCATCACAGTAATAGTTGGAGTCTTTAAATTATCAGTATTTAGAATTTCTGCCAACACCTGAATATCTACAAATCCAATAATTAGAAAAACTCTTACTAGAGATGCCCAATATATTTGTCAGTGATATTGAATGTTACTATCTCACTAAGAATGTGCTAATGAAAATTCAGCAAAACAAGTCTTTTCGCAACTTGTACAAATGTGCTGCAAACACCCAGAAAAAAAAAAAACTAACCACATTTTGTACTGGATTTAGTGTATCTATTTTAGAATATCTAGGCACCATCCCAGAGGCAGGACTGCCATTTAAAAATAGTCGGAGGAGTGGGAGAAGACTCAAAAACCCATGCGTTAAATATGTTTCCATTAACCTCACAGAGGGCTGACCCCAAATCCCAGCATGTGTGTGTAACTGTCTCAGATACCTGAAAGTAAACAAGAAGATAACTAGTCCTGCCTATTGAACCAATATACAAGTTCCCATCAAAAAGATCTCCTCATCAGATGTTCACATATTCAAAAGTTTACCACATCCCATAAAGTGTTGACATGTTTACCATGATTTGCTAAGAGGCAGGGGAGACTTTTCCCACTTAACAGGAGGCTTCTACAATCAGGTTCCTGAAGGGCTTTAGCAGTTCAAGCAGGTGAGTGACAAATGGGATTACAACCAACAGGAAATGGGGTTAGATCAGTGTCTTCTCCTACTCACCCCTCCCCTATAAAATACCTCACATTAAATTGCCAAAATGATGAACTTCAGAAAATACCCATAGCCCAGTGACACTCACATTTTTAAGCTTTTATTAACAGTAGACAGACATCTAATATTGCCTGGTCTTGTGTGACTTGAAGATTGATGAACCTGAGTGCCTTCCTTCTCACCATCATCTGATACTGTCATCTTATAGTACTTGGGCAGGAGAGAAGAATTCATGACATGGAAGACAATGTAGATGATAGTATAGAAAAGGAAATAGACCGCAGTTAAAAGACCTTGATTTGGCCACAAATCATGGTTTTGTCATTTAAAAATTGAAAACAATGGCCTTTCACATGTGAATAGGACTTCCCATCAACTTTTCACAATACTAACTCTTAGAATCTTCTCAATGATCATAAGGAAGGTTAACCTCTAAGATTAAACTCTAAGAAAATCTCGGTGGCTAACATTCCTGACGATGCTGAGAACAAGGAGTCTGGAATCTTGAGGAACAGATATTTATGGCCAAGTAGTCTCCATCAAGCCTGGTCATTCCATCATCCCTGTTACAGTATTTTTATATACTTTCTATCTGTATAAGGAACATGAAGCTCTCAGGCAACCAAAGTCAGATTTGCTAAAATGTACTTTTGAATTTTTCTATGGGTAATTTTCTTTTAGCTCTCAAGTTTGCTCTAATGTAAAACTTAATCTTCCTAATTCAAGGTGGCTCAGTCACTTCCAGATATGTCTTTATCTCTTTTGGTTTAAAAATCTGTAATGTCGTGCTTTTCCCCCTTTCCCTCTCCTCCCAGGTAACTTACCTCCCAGGTAAGTTCCACGAGGCTCATAGTGTGTCTCCAGGGTCAGGCCTGGAATGCCTGTGAAGTATGCCATCCTCCATCCTCACTAGCCAGTGCTGAGTGCTTTCTTCATTCTGCCTTTGAGTCCTGCTTTCTCACTTGATGCCTGACCTAACTTAGAAGCCAAGTCTTTCCTGTCATAGTCTCGAGTCATCAGTTAATATACCCCTATTCCCCTTTGGGACTACTGGTTTACATTTAGCTCTTGCCTCCCCACTAGGGTGCATGGGGCTCTGAGAGGCTGTCCTTGGACTTATCAATCAGACATTTTCATCAGGGTCAATCTATCACTCATGCATGACGTTGGATTGTGAGAGTCTCCGTACTTTGCAGTTTGGAGACTGCACCCTGAGGAGCAGCCCCATGGTCCCGACTGCTCTGAGATTCCCACACACTTGACCGAACTTTCTTTTACCCTCCCTCTGAGGTTTAGACTCCAAAGGATGGAAGTAAGCTGGGCCTTTTCTGGTCCCACTAAAGCTCCAACAGGTCCCTCTCAGATGGTCTTCTTCCCAACAGGTGATTAGAATTTCATCTCCTTTAAGTGACAAAGAAACATCCTGATCCTACATCATCCTACATTTTTGCCAACTCAGTGCTACCGTATTTGGCAAATGGTACCCACCAATTACTAGTAGTCATTGAGTTTAAGGAAGGTATGTAAAGAATGTGTGCGTGCACCTTAAAGTTTTGGGTAAATGAGTAAGTTTAGCTGAAATTACTTGATTGGAAGGTTAGAGGGTGTTTTTGGCTGAATAATGGCCTATCAAGATGTCTAGGTCCTAATTCCCAGAATCTGTGGCTGTTACACATCAAAAGGGACTTTATATAAATGATTAAATTAAGGATCTCGAGATGAGAGATCATCATGGATTATCCAGGTAAATCTGGAGCCCTTCATATGAAGGAGGCAGGAGATCAAAGAGACAGTAGAAGAAGTAAAGGCAGAAGCAAGACAGTGCTCATGAGCCAGGGCATGTAGGTAACCATCAGAAGCTGGAAAAGGCAAGGAAATGGATTCTCTCCTCAGAGCTTCCACAGGGAATCAGCCCTACCAACACCTTGACTTTACTCGGAAGACCCAAAGACTGTAAGATAATAAATATGTGTTGTTTTAAATCATTAAATTTATGGTAATTTGTTACAGCAGCAACAAGAAAATTAATACAAAGGCTATGAAACAAAAAAATCAAAGTATTACCACTTTGAAAAACAATTTGACAGTTAATATAAAGCTAAACATATATTTACTATATGATCCAGCAATTCTATTCCTAGGTACTGGCCCAAGAGTAATGAAAACATAGAGTCTTATACACCAGTATGCATCTTTATTCATAACACCCAAAAACTGATGGCAGCCCATATATCCCTCAACAGGTGAATGGATAGACAAAATCATGATGTATTCATACAATGGAGCACAACATGGCAATAAATAGAAATAAACTGCCAATACAACAACATGCATGAATCTTTAAACATTATATTCTGGCTGAAGCCGGGAGCAAAATGTACAGACTATATAATTCTATTTTTATAAGTTCTATAAAAGGAAAATTAATCTATAGTGATAGAAATCATATCAGTGGCTGCTTAGCAGGGCAGGTGCATTGCCTGTACAGGAGAATAAGGTGGGGTGAAGAAAATGTTTTACATTTTGACGGTTGTGGTAGATACACAGGTATGAAAATGTAACAAAATTTATCAAACTGTCCTGACAAACCAATGGCTCTTATTCAAGACTTTAAAAATGTGAGGGACATTAGTTTACAATAAAGCCTTAAATTCATGTGAACTCTGTTTCCATCCAATTTCCAGAAAATAGCACTAGGAAATTGTATGAACAAATATTTACCTGATAAATTACAAGTAGTATAAAATTTAACTTAGTTATTCAAAATATAACAAACACGAAAGAGCTGCTGTTTTAAAAAGTATCCCTTTTTTGGAGAGAGATTTTTCCTTTGAGGAAGCCCTATATTTTAGGTTGAACTATGTAAAATTACCCTGTGTAGGTTAAAAATCTTTTGAATATCAGGATTTTTGTATGATTCAACCTAACAAAAAGCTAATTTTTCAACCTGCTCCACTTCATAGCCAAGTACTAAAAAATAACTGAGTAAGATATTTACTCTTTTCTTACAAAGTAAAAAATGACATCCTTGAGTGAATACCTCTTCCAATACACACTTTAAAAATTAGGATATAATGATTGTCCTTGTTTTATTCTCTGTCAATTGCATTTAAAATATAGTATATATATTTGAAGTATTTTTACATACAAAACGCTGTCACTTTAAAACACCCTGCATATATTTACATTCCAAATCAGTGTCACGTTCATCGTATGTTACCACAGTGGAGTGTTTCTTCTGTAATGCATTAAAAAAAGAGCAAAAACAGGGTATTCTTGAGCAAGCAGACTCTGACAAGCTGCTCTGCAAAGCTTACTTAAGTGCATTTTTTTTATTACTTCAGGTATCTATAATTACCTACAAAGCAATCTAGAGATAAGAAATTTCAACCCAATTCAGATCCTCCCTTCATGTCTTCACACTTTCAGTTACTGACTGAAATAATGGTCTTGTTATGGTTGTAAACCTGATACTGCCCCAGGAGTGATTTGGGGTGATAGAGATGATAAGAAGTTTGTAAAAATATTGAATAAATTTTATTTTATTTACTATAAAAATAAAATTTAAAACTCAGAGCATATACATGTACTATCTAATTCTATTTGGTGGTAGCAGCCATAACTGACCCGGTGTGAGGAGAGTACTGGGTGAAACCCGCAACCCTTATGCCTCCTTGCTTTCTCTATTAAATGGATTAAAAACAAAAGAGTTTAGATGGACTCTTTCAATCCTTTTGGGAGAACATATACTGAAAGCATAGTCCTAGGAATCCTTTTCCTTTTACTGAAAGGGGCTTAAGTAAGTTTGCAATCAGGAAAATGAAGTTCTGTAAAAGAAGAATACAAAATGATCTTATTAAAATGGCAGATTTGGGGCCTGAAGGAAAGCCCTATCAAATTTGGCTTTTCATTTCAGAATAATACCGAAATTGCTGAAAATGAAGCAAAGAGAGATGGTATTACCACCAGAACGTGTATCCTTCCCCCTAGATATTTAGGAAGTATCTGAAATACATTCTCCATTCTTAAACTCAGGAAAAAATGTGAAAATGTTATTAATACTTTGACCTTATTTTTTTTTTCCCTGAGAGGATTTTCATCTTTGGGAACCCTAGATAGTGTTTCATGGAATTTTCAAAGTACTTCTCCTTGAAGCAACGAATTCCTTTCTCTCACACATCAAATCACTCCCATTTTTCTTGTTCCCAGTATCTAATTGTTCTTTCTTTCCCATTAAGCCCAAACTTCCAAATCCACTACAACTCCATGTTAACAAAGGATACAATTCTTCAGTGTGTTTTCATATTTTTGCTAGTATGGCCAAGACCACATATAATCCAATGACTGAAACATGAGGAGATGTTTTTCAAATACTTCTTTTTTGAGATGAAAAGAAAACCCTCTTGAATTGTTTGTTTCTCCTTAAACAGTCTTACTTTTAACCTTCTGTTTGCCAGATGGCAGAACTGAATATCCACTTAATATAAACGTGGTACCTAGATAGGTTAGTTTGAGCCATACCAAGAGGAAAAATAGGAATGTCATTTCTCTATGCTTTCAAAAAAAAAAAAAAAAAAGAATGTGTTTTATTTTTTCCTCATTTGTCTGACTCTGAGACAGTGAATACTGATTATAAAAGACACATTGGTGCACCCAACTTCAGTCCATTTCATCCATCTGGGTAGACAAAGTATGACAGGCGTGCGTGGGTGTGGATGTGTGTTGTGAGAATGTGTAAGCAGGAATACAGGCTCGAGAGTGCGAGAAAGTGAGAGCGAGAAAATGGACTGTGAAAATTTAAGTCTACCCCAAATCCTGATTAACAAGTCTGTTATTTAATCTTCATTTATCTTAACTCATTTTGTAGTCAGGGCACATGGGCGTCATTTTTCTTAAGGAAGCTTTCTCTGATTAGAAATGCAGAACCAATAGAACTATGGGCTATTACTTGAAATGCTTCCCTGGCCTTTATTTTCGGATGCCTGTCAGTAAATACAGATAGAAATAGGAAGGTCTCAAGTGTAATAACTAAAACAAAGTATAGAAGGCAAAGTGGTCACACTGGTAACGAAGACAGATAAACCCAGAGCTGCAAACTCCCTATTCAGTGCTTTGCCTGCAGACTCTGATCTTCACCTTAAACTAGACCTACTTTTATTAATTTTGCCTTTTTAATACTTCCCCCCTAAACTACCATTATTGGCCCTATCTTGATTTTTCCCCTCGAGTTATCTTTCACCTTCTACTTATTTTATTTTCTCTAATTTCTTGCCTTCTAGTATCTTTTCTTCCTAAGTTTGAATAATTATTTGTATCACCTACTGCAACTTTTCTTATTTTTTTTTTACAAATTCTAGGGTTTCTTTTTCTCTGTAAATGCACATTTCTTAAAATCTTATGATGAATGCATAACTGAACCCTAATACTGAGGTAAATTATATTGCCACATTCTCCTTGGATGAACGTCCTTCTCATTTAGGGGAAGTACATGAAGCTAATCAGCCTGTGAAAATATTCACAGGGAGGAAAATGGCACTTGTTAACTAACAACCCAGGATAAGCAGTACTTCTCAATTTAAGTATTTATAGGTGATTTTTTTTTTTTTTGCAAAATTCTTCTCAGTAATATTATCTCATTTAGTTCTCACAGCAAAACATGATTTCAGTCTCATTTTATAAGCAAAGAACCAAGACTTAGGAAGGTTAAGCTTCTTGCTCAAGGTCACACAAGTAGCAGGTGAAACAGCAGGACCTGAGCCCAGGCCCTCTGACTGCAGATCCCAAACCCTTTCCAATACAAAACCTTGGAAAGAGCAGCACAGGTCTTGAAAGTAAAGGCCTGCTGGATACACAAGCCCAGCTAAAGAGGATTCCTGTAAAGTATATGCTTTCATGTGATGACTTTACTTGCATAGACTATGTTTCATTAATATCACCTCCCCCTTACTTTAGATGTCAGCTGATCACCAAGTCAAATCAGGCCTGGTTTCTGTTTTTATTGGAAGAAACAGTTTCACCTATTTGTGTATTGTCTAGCGCTGTCTTTGAGCTACACTGGCAGAGTTGAATAACTGCAACAGGGACCATGTGGTCCGGACAGCCTAAAATGTTTATTATCTGGACCTTTTCAAAAAATGTTTACTGACCCCTGGCTCAGATTTTTTTTTTTTTTACTATTGTTTATCCTTAAAAATATTTAGACAGAAGAGAATAGATTGTAGCCAGCAAAATATAATTTCCTTAGAAGTAGACTATGTACAGCTGTCAGAAGAACCATTCTAAAGTTGTTTTTTAATAACTCCAAGGGCCAGCCACATTATAGTTGACTGATTCTACCCCAGGCTACTCTTAACTAGTTATTGAAAAGTAACTGTACCAAAGCAATTGAGGTTGCGGTCCAGTTATTTTAGACACATAAACGTGAATCATAAAAACAATTCTTGGGTTTCCAGGTTGTTTCAGCAGGAATTTTTCTAATATTGGCTTATTTTCCCCAGTTGAGAATTCATTGATTTGCTTAAGAAAGAAAAACATTGAGAAATGTTTGTTTTACAAAGATGAAATCTGTCAGAGATGCTCACTGCCTTCTCAATAGTAACTAAACAATACGTTGTGACAGATGTTTGAGAAACTCATGTACTAATTATACATCTCCATTTTTAACTTCTCAACTCATGAAACTATTGGTCCTGAATTAGAAATCCCTCCTGGAGATTCCCTTACTCATAAACTAGCACCAGGTCATAAGATATGGATGCTCCCAGCCCTTAACATTAAGGGCCAATTGTGAACACTAAACCTTCTACTTGATGAGCATGATGGACATGAACTACAACATCTTAACAAGATTTTATTTAATGTAGGAGGGCAGCAACAAAATACACAGAAAGAATTTGAATCCAGAGAATCTGGACTATACATGATGAATTTTTTTCTGGAGCTTAAATTGCTCATCCTATCCAGATTCTGGCTGGCTTCCTAGAGAGAAGTTCTCTTCATCACCCACCACTCAATAACCTAAGCTTTCAAATTTAGTTCTCTCCCTGACTGTCCTCTTTCCCTGTCAATAGCACTGTTCAAAAGAGAATGCACTTTGTGACCTATGAGGACCCAATGTCACTCTTGTAAAGTAAACCACAACAGGATAATCACTACTTGAAATCACAAGACAATCCCAGCTTTTGTACCAGAGATACACATACAGGCATAAAGAGGAGTAATTTCCTTACAAGGACCAATTTAATTAACTGTCAGTTACATTATTTAAGAACTAATATATAATTATTACTTCAGTAATACATGTCATTAACTCAAAATCAGTGCAACATAAAGGAAAACTTGACTGGATCAACAGAAACACAGATGCATAGACAGACATAAAGATATAGATATATCTGACTGCTCTAGAATTTGGAAGAACTCAGAGCAACTTAACTTGAATTTGTGAAAAAGCAAACACTTGCTTAGCCATGTCAGGTCAACAGTTAAGGTACTTATTGATGGGATGAATTTGGCAAATGGTTTCTCTCTTTTGAATATTTTCTGGGTAATATTTGAACAAGTGCCCTGGGCACATCTCTTCAGTTCCTCCTGGATGTCAGCTGAAGCTGCGGTGAACAGATCCTATGTCAGATGCAAGTACCCCCAGTCCTTTCAAGTCCCTGCTGTATCACATCACCTTTCTTCACTCTGTTCACACAAGGGGCAGCCCAGAAGCTGCGTGGAGTTAATTCTCCCAAGGACAACCCTCAGTCAATTGAGGAGGAGAGTCACTAGACAGATGACCTGGCCTCTTGGTCTCCCATCCCCTGGAAGAACAATTCTCAGTGCTTTCTACATGGTTCCTCAGAGGATCGCCAGTAGAACCGGGCTCCAGGTGCACAAGCAGAAACCAACTCAGTAATACCGACGCCCTCTGAAAACCTTCCCTTCATCCCTGCCTCATTTTTCTAACTTCTAACCAGAACCCCTCCCCACTCCCAGTCAGATAAACTAGTGGCACCCTTGTCTCTGTCTCTGCTTTATGGGAACCCAAATTAGCCCAGTATCTGTCTATCAGATTTATCAACACATTTGTTCTTGAACAGTCCCTTTTAATACCCGAAAAAAGGCAATTTCTTACAGTATCAATTAGCAATGTTAACCATGGGCAGCATGAATATTATTAACAAATAAAAGAAAAATAACTTTTGTCCATTAAGAATATCCAAGAGAATGGATTTTCTGAGGAAGTAAAATCATAGAAGGATGACGAAAAGCATACCACAGTTCTAACAGAGATGTGGAAATAGATGCCTGACTTCACAGAAAAATGCAAATCTAACTGTAGATGTAAGATTTGTGGAAGAGGAACTATATTCATGACATGAAGTCATTACATTTGTCGTCATTTGTAAGTAACTGTATACAAATTAAAAATTCTATCAGGAAACTTCAAACTATTTCCATGATTTGAAGGTAGGACAATGCTGGGGTGGGGATAATAGATAATATCCTTCTTCTCATAACCACATTTTGGACTAATTAAGAGAAAACAGATAGAAGTCAAGCAGTCAGAAATCAAAATATCACTTTTATTACTTAGCCTGGGTTACAGGCCAGGGGCTTTCCTCGATCACAGGGAACAAATTACCATCACAGGCATCCCTGAGAGGAGAGAGGCCTGTCCCTGTAAAACTTATTGCAGGAGCAAATTGTGTGTGTGTGTGTGTGTGTGTGTGTGTGTGTGTTTGTGTGTGTGTGTGTGTTCATGTGTGTGTGCGTGTTTGTGTGTGTGTGTTCTGTAAGCTAGATCCCAAAAGAAATGGGAGTTGAGAGGAATAAACTATTCTTGCCTAGTTTGTCCTCCCAAACTCAACTATCAGCTAAGTCACTCTTCCCTCTCGAAAGAGTGAGGGCATGGGCAGAGGGCATGAGTGTCATGCTAATTACATGCCTTCTACATGGAATGAGGCTTCAGGAATGGGGACAAAGCAAAATATCGCCCTCCAACAGATTGGGAAAAGCTTCCTGGATCTATCGTTACCTGAAATCTCACACAATCTCCTACAACCCTTGCCACTGTCTACTTCTAGTTTCTGTGAGAAAAAGAGAGTATTTATTTGGCAAAGCATATTTAAGTATAACATGGGAGACTACAAAGTAATTACAGGCCACTATTAGCTCAAGAATGAGTTATTCAGAATTCTTTCATTTGAACCGGAGTTCCTGGGCAGCCAGAAATGTAAGGATTCCCAGGGAAAACCCTCAACCAAACAGCCATTGGATATAAGTCTTGGCTTCCTGTATTTCAGAGAGAAAAGTTTATGGTATTTTACATGATGCTGCAGAGGATCCCCAGTAGGATTGGGCTTTAGTCACCGAACAATAACCAGCTCAATAATACACCCAATATCCAAGAAACTCAACTTTGACTTTTGACCAATAGTTACTATTATCTAATTCCAATAATGACTATTAAACATAATTTAGAAATTATCTTAGATATGAATCTGGGTTACTAAGAAATCAAAGTGCAACTTTAAAAGATATTAGAGGTCACTCTCATATATAATGAAGGAAGAAAGCTAAAGGAGTCATTAATGGTCCATAGGCATTTAAAAATTTAGAAGTCCCTCAAAATTAATAGCCAATAGTGATAGATTCTTTAATTTCCAAGGAGCTTTATTGTATCAAAAAGAATACTTCTAATGT
This sequence comes from Camelus dromedarius, assembly GCF_036321535.1. Classification (NCBI taxonomy): domain Eukaryota; kingdom Metazoa; phylum Chordata; class Mammalia; order Artiodactyla; family Camelidae; genus Camelus; species Camelus dromedarius. The sequence goes on from NC_087436.1 coordinate 76,917,575, forward strand.
TCAATTTATTTATCCAGTAAAAATATTCAGGGTGTAATAGTCCTTCAGAAATAAAAATTAACATTCTTGTAAATATCTATACTATTTACAAACTAATAAATCAACATTTTTCCAAACATTGAACATTGACTGTAAACTTATTTATTCAAACTATTCTAAAACTTGACTTAAATCTACTATTATTAGAATTTCTTAATACTACTATGTTAGAATCTACTATATTAGAATCTCTTAATGCCTTCTTAAAAAATAGACTAAACACATGCATAAAATAACAGTGTTTGAATTTATTACACTTACACGAAAAAACTAGCTATATTTTTTCTGGTATTTAAAATTCTTACATTTTTTCTTTATTAGCTCTATTCTTATCCTAATGCATATTCTTCTTCTTCTTGTATATGGTTTACAGTGAATTTGGCAAACATATCTTCCAAGTAGTACTGCAGAAGCACATCCACCTGCTCCAGCCCTTCTCCTAAATATAAATGGATATACCACTTTCCGTAATTTCTGTCTCCTTTACCATCACCCCACTCCTCATTCTACACTTTAAAAGATGTACATTGTTATATGAACAGAAGCTAGAACAAAATATATATATTCATTTACAGACATGTACGAGTGTGCATGTTTGTAATGTTTTTTACATGCTTTCTGGGGCAAACTTTGCTGTTTGAGTGAGTCAATATCCACTTTTATTCCCCTCCTCTCTTGCTGCTTCCCATTATAGTGGGTAGGGAAACTCTTAAACCACTAAATCCTCTAAAATTCTGTAGCAAAAGCAACTCCTCCTTGGTAGAGGATGATAGCTTCTCCTTGCCTGGAGACTATGGGAAGTCTTCACCTAAGGCACATGACCCATAAGATGATGTCTGCATTCCTCAAGATCTGCCCCACTTCTGCTCATGGCTTTTAGATGAGTGGTTCTCAGACTTTCACATGGAGTTCTCAGCGTCACCTGGAGGACTTGTTAAATCACAGATCACTGAGCTAGGGCCCCCAGAGTTTCTGGTTCAGCAGGCCTAGGATGGGACTTGGGAGTCTGTATTTCTAAAAAATTCCCAGGTGATGCTAATGCTTCTGGTCCGGAGACCACACTTTCAGAACCACTATTTTGGAACAATAATCAGGAACAACTCTCAGTCTAGCCTAAATTAGGGAAGTACTGTCTCTGCTGGAAAGAAAGAGGTTATTTACAAAAAAAATTCCCAGAACCTGAAACATTTGTTACCATGGGAACCAAGAAAAAAAATATGCCCCAAAATGGATCTGAGAGTATAGGATATAAAGCAGATATAAAGCATTTTAGATCTACACACACTCTTTCATGACTCAGGACACTGGGAACAAAGGTGCTTTGAGCCGATCCTAACATGCTGCTGGGGTAGCTCTTTGAAATGTGGAGATGATAGTAGCCTAGATTAAACGGAATAAAATTGCCTTGACAAAGTATTTATGATGGAGTCAAAAGGCTTGGAGAATTGGACACATTACAATAGATTTGTTATGTATGACCAGAGACCACCAGCTATGTTCCTCAGGAGGGCCCAAAGGATACTCCTTTTGTTAATGCAGTAAGGGAGGCAATAGCATCACTGAGTAGAGGTGGATATCCTCTTTAAGTCACTGGGTCCCCTACTTTAAATAGGAGAGACAAATTCTAAAATAGGAGAGACCAGGTGGTAGCACTCAGCTGCCTGAAGCAAGAAGGACATAGGCAGCAAAGCAGTATGACAAGGAAGGGGCCTCGCCCACAGGGACCATACGGCAATAGCTAACAGACTCTGGAGTCCCAAGAGGCAAACCTGACAGACAACACAGGTACTGCTTCACCTGTATAACCAGAAAAGAGCAAGAGCAAGTGAGCAGGTTGGTGTCAGCCACCACAAGTCAATGTCAGGATTCTTCACCCAGTTCCAAGATCTCAGCCAGTTCTCAGACCCAGAGGCCACTGATCAAAGGGGAATGTAATCTCCTTGAGGAAGGAGCCTGCACACTGTACGTATCCACAGTAGTAATTCCCCTTACAGTTCCCCAGAGTGACCTATAACCACTTAACGAGAAATTTTACACTGATAAAAGTGGAATACCCAAATATTTACAGGGCTTGTTGGAGACAAACACTGAGGTAATACTAATACAATGCAAACGTTTTATAATGGAAGAGGTAAACACATGAACCACTGGATCGCCTATCCCACCGTATACAGCATCCCCCAGAAGCTGCAAGCCTGAGAGTACACTGGTATGACCTCTTAAAGGTGAAGCCAACTGCCAGCTAGGGACAACACCCTGCAATACTAGGTGCTGTCCTTCAGGATGGGCTGCATACCTCAAGACAAGGGCCATTACCTGGTGCTGCACCCACCACTAAGAGGTGGAAGTAACGGTGTGTGAGGACTGGCCTCTCACGCCATTATTCCTAGTAACTCAGGTGAGGGAACTTGTGTTTCCCATGCCACAACTTAAAACTCAGCAGAACTGGAGTCCATGATTCCCTGGAGGTGAATCCTTCTGTGGGGAGACACAGTAAGTTTCCCAATAAACCTAAAGCTGTAGCTGCCACCTGGCTGTTTCGGGCAGAGGAAAGTTACTATATTACCTGATCACCATTATCAATCACTACACTGGCTGATGTCAAATAGGGAGGATAATGTCTGGAATTCAGGAAATTCTCTGAAGCACTTCTTAGTACCTGTACGCCTAATGGTGACCACAAATGGGAAAAGTGGAAAATTTCAGCAAAGACAGCAGGACAATGGTATAGTAACTAGGGGCCCAGATCCCTCCAGGTTGAAGGTTTGGGATACTTGAGTGGGCAACCTAGGTGGACAGAAGTGCTGTCCATGGCTGAGGAGAATCCACAGTGTGTAATAGAGGAGGAAAACAAATGAAGTTCAGTTACAACCACAGTGTGAACTAGAGAAGTGGGGTCTGTAATTTGTCCTATTAACCCTCTTGTGTTAGTCTATTGGGGGTTTTAGTATTGTTTCATTATTTTTTTAAGCTGTGACCGGCCATAAATCTGAAGAATCAGTGACAGAACAGAGTAAACTTATCATGGGTCACAAGTGTATCTATGTGGTATCAGGACTGTAGCAGATGCTGTTGACGCCCCAGCCATGTCCCCTCAGCACTTACCATCTGTGCATGCCAGCCTGACTTCCAGCGAAGGACCTTTATCTCTTTGCCTGATGGCTTTCTCTGGCTATCAAAGCCTGCCCTGCCTCCACACACAGCACACAGAGAGTTCTTGCAAATGAATGCCCCATAAGATCAACGAGTGACCAGTGGGCATTGTATGTCAGTATTCCAACTCCCCGCTACCTTGGACTGGATAATGCTGAGGCGTACGTTCTGCTCCGTTTCAAACCGTATCTTGGTTGCTGGATAATGCACTCTTTATTGGCTTCCCTTCTCGGTCTCACTTCCTTACTCCCTTACCACTGTTTCCACAGATATTCTCCCAAATATGTGCTCTCAAATGTTTGTTTCTAGCACTCCTTCTGGGGAGGAAAGCCATTAAGATATACAAGTAAATAAAATGGGAAGTAAAAAGTTTCTTCCCTTTTTCATTTGGAATTCTGGCACATCACCACCTAAGTTGCCCAGCAACAACACAGGATAGCTGATGGAGATTAGAAACTGTGATGTGACACGGAAGCACAAAAGGAGGGGGGCAAGAAATAGTACCTTCTGAGTCTTTCTCTGTGAGGTTTGTAAGAGATTTAGAAACTCTGACATGACGTAACCGAGTTGAGAGTCGGAAAGCCTGCTAGAGTAAGAGGTGACATCATTGTTAAAACTGCTGAGGACCAGCAATGCCACCAAGAGTTAAGGCGGAGCAACTTTTGTAAGTGGAAGATCACAGTGCCTTGGCCATACCAAGAGACCAGACAACAAGTTTCACTAGCCTCAGAATTCCGCAAGTGATCCATAAGGGTCCTGGTGAGGAGGAAGGATGAGGGTCGTGGCCCAGAACCCAGGGAGAACACAATCTCTTTTCCCATGACCATGAGAACAGATAAGCCCTCTTGAATCCAGATATCTTTCAAGTAGGATAGGAAAGGAGGAGTCACAGAAAGGTGAACTTTGGAATGTCTGAACAGTTATATATAACGGGGCTGCTTAAAACCAGGAGACTGAGATCATTTTAATTGGCAAGTTTAACTGCTGCCTCAGCACAACCCACACTATCCAGCTAAGGGGGCTCAAGAGGAAGAGTTTTATGTTAATGTCACCCCCACTATACAGATTCAGTGTCTTCAAAGAATAGCTGAATTCACACTTTCCCTCATTTATTAAGGGGAGAAATGCTTTTGATAGATATACTTTTTAATGTAATTGTACTTTAATAATACGCTACCCTGGAGTACATCAAGAAGTACATGAATACATCTACACTTTCCAGGGGCATAAAGAGAGAAAGACAAGGGCATTGGCACAGCAGGCTGCGCAGACAGGACGGCCCTCGGGTGCAGCCAGCCGCACCCACATGAGACCGAGAAAGAGGTGAGGCTGTGTCTTAAAAGACGCTGGACCTCAGGCACCTGAAAGGGCCAACAGGCCAAAAGGCAATTAACAAGTGTCCCTTCTCCTTCTCTCTGGAAACTCTTGTCCCCTCGCTTCCATACTTGTCCTGTGTCTTCTCTTAACAACTAGTAGTTCAACCACTCTGCACCAAAATGCCATTAAGAAAGGTGATCTCACACAAAGGGGGGCTTCAGATACCTTAGACCTGAGTAAGCACATTCAGATAAAGAAGTATTGTAACATATATGTTTTTTTTTAATGCTTTGAAATAGATCCTAAAACAGAAACCAAAAAAAAAAAAAAAAAAAAGAGAAGAGAGAGAGAGAAATGTGGGGATTTCAGAGGTGAACTTGTTCACAAAACTGTTAGCCTGAGCTTCAAACCCACATCAATATTAATCAAGACGCCTTAAATTGACTCCTTAGAGCACTTTGTAAAGTGCCATATAAACAAAAGTACTATTATTGGAAATCTAAAACAGAAAAGACAATACAACATATAAAATGTCTTTTATAGGCGCAGCCTGATAATTAGTATAATTAAAGCCCACTTTTGGCACCAGATGGGCTTGGATTTTAATCCCAGATCTGCCACCTGCTACCTGTGCAGTCTTGAACAGTTTATTTAACCTTTCTGAGAATAAACTGAATGTTGTGCAGATTAACCCAGACGTATAAAGTTTCAGGAACATCATAGATGCCTGATAGTTATAATCTTCCCACTCCATTCACAGCCACCCGCCACAGCTAGGAGAGGGAAGGAGGGGAGCCTTGGAAAACTGAGACTGAAGGTACAGAGGAAGAAGGCAAAGCTCAGGGGGAAAGTGTAGACAGAAGAGTGAAAGACAAAATACTTTATGGAAGGCTCCTGTATGCCCTAGTACATGCATTCTGATAAGTCCAAGTAAATTTTTAAAATATCTATTCTGAGCATCTAAGCATTCATGTCATTATGACACCTACATCTTCAGTCTCCTCAAAATCCTCTGGAATCCACCTGAGACAGGTATCCAAACTGGAGAACCTGCTAGAATGCTGATTCCCAGGCCCCATGCCCAGGGGTTCTGATTCAAAATCCTTCTGCATTTTCATAAAAGAGGCTAATATTCGGAGATAACAAGTGAGGTTTCTCTAGCCATTTTCACCCCAGTACTAAATTTTCCTGTTGCTTTTCCCCTATTCATTCAGAAGCAGCATTACCTCAGGGCAAAAAAAAATAATAATAAAAAGAAGAATCAAAATATTACTTTTCAACAGAAAATTTAATTCCACAGAACCTTCAACTTTGAAAGGGGAAGAAAGGCTTATGGTGAATGGCAAAATTCAAGGACCATACCATAGACCATGGATTTGGGGAAGAATCAGATAACATCCCATTTTCCCGCCCACCCCTAGCCCAAGAAAAGATGGAGCTTACTCACCTAGAGGGAAGGGAACCCTGCAGAGAGAAAGCAGAATTAGGTGTGAATGTGAAATTTCTGGTCAGTAAAGATCGAGGAGGAGGACAATTTAGACCAAACCTCTGATGTCATGGGACCACTAAAAAGTAACTGTGGAACTTAGATATGATCTCAGGAAAAGAGGGTAAAGCAGAACTCTGAATCTGAGTAAATTTAAACCTACAGCGATAGGATAATCCATGAATTCCTGGGTTTTCTGAATGTCAGTAGATTTAATGTTTCTGTCATCAATTGAGAACAGGGCCTCTAGGCAGAAATTAAATTCAGTTATGTAAATTTTATAAAAGTTATATACTTCCTCACATGTTTTGGAGATTGTACCACCTACTGCAATTTAAAAAGCCACCTCAGTCCTTCTGACGCAGGTGACCTGCAAACCACGCTCAGGAACATTGAACTATCATGGGTGATTCTCCTCCACACTGAGCTCCAGCCTCACCTGTAAAATGGTACCTACTTTGTAGGGTCAACGTAAGGATTTAATAAAACAATACATGTTACTTGACATATAGTAAGTTATCAATAACTATTAACTTGATATTAGCAGAGAAATATTTCTTACTCGCTCCTGATATTTTCTTCTCTATGGAGAGATCTTAAGTAGTGCAAATGCTGGTATTTTTTTATACAGCTTTACTGTGGAGTGTAATGACTTACCTGATTGGCAGATCTGGGAAGAATAAACTGGAGTGTTGTTGGCTCAGCTCCTTCCTGCTGCTTCCTGAGAACCTGTTGTCAGTGGCCTTCTGCTGGGAACAAGCCACCCATTCCTCCTCCAGAGACAGAGTGTCCCTATAGTGAAGCTCCCCCTGGTCCAGCATTATCTGTACCTGGGCATTTCTCCTAACCCTGCGCTCCGTTAGCAGTCTCATTTAGCTTTCACATGGTCTAACTTAACTTCTCTAGGCAACAGGGTTCTATTTTAGCCTACTGCTTTTCCTTTACATTGTATATCAGTTTGTTTGAAAATTAGATATTGAAGAAGACTGCTATTTAGTAAGCTCCTAAGGAATCCCTGCACTGATTTTAAACGAGATAAGTAAAAACCATAAAATTTACCCAAAATGTCTTGGTTTTTACATACTCTCAGAAATTTTACCTAAAAAATTAATTAAGGGTAGAAATATATATGCACAATAATTTTCATAATATTTATGAATAAGAATTTTAATGATTAGAAAAATGTAAATATCCAACAACAGACAACTAAAGTCTGGTATCCATAAAATGGAATACTATGCAGACATTAAATAAAATATTGTAGACTTCAAATTCTGACTAGATGAAATACGAGGGACCAGATTTACTCTAATACTTTAACAACTAAAAACATGGACAAATGTATGAAGAAATAATGTTCAGACGTGAGACAACAAGCAGCACAGGACTGCGATCCCTGAGAGATCAGAGACAAGTTGAATCCTACATTTTTACCAGCCTACTGTTTGGAGATGGTTTTCAGTCCATAGAACAGGAAGGAAGAACTCAAACAAAGATCAGGAGTACTGCCTCGATGAGAAGACAGGGACAGAGTTCAAGGCAGCTACAACTTGCAGGGCTCTACATAGAAAGGGCTCCATAGCTCTGCAGTGGGTCCCACTGTCTTTGGTGGAGTATTGGTCTGCACATGTCTAAGAAAAAAACTTTGAAAGGTCAGGCGGGAAAATACCTAAGAGGAATAGGCAAAACAATTCTGGAGCTCACATAAGGCTGGAAATAGTTTGTCCTCCCATCAGTCAGAATGGAAAAATCTCATAATACATGGGCATCAGATGGAATTCTCAGAAGGGCATCAACTTAGTAGTGGAGCTAAATTAATCCCAGTCTAAAGGGTTATCCACACAAACAAAGATTAAATCTCAAAAAAGTGCAACTGATTAACTGTGGACCTGACCAAATTCTAACATTACTCAAAAGAATCATCAGAATTCATCAATCAGCAACATAAATTCCCAATGTCGGGTGTCTAATCAAAAATTGCAAGACATTCACATAAACAAGAAAATATGACTTATAACCAGAATGAAAATCAAAGTATAGAAACACAAAGAAAATTTACGTGAATGATGAAACTAGCAGACAGGAATATTAAAACAGTTAATATAAATAAGCTCCATATATTTAAGAAAGTAACAGAAAACATGACCATAAATGGGAGTTATGTAAAAAAATTTTACCTCTAGAGATGTAAAATACTATACCTGAAAAGAAAAAAAGACATGGAACAGGATCAAGAACGAATTAGATATTAGAGGAGAAAAATATCAGTGAATTTGAAGACATAACAACATTAACTTTCCAAAATGAAAGACAGAAGAAAAAAATACTGAAAAATAAGTGGGCAGAGCATTAGTAAACTGGTCAAACTTATAAGTGGTTGAACTCCAAAATGAGAGAATAAAGTGGAGACAGAACAGAGTATTTGAAAAAATAACAGATGAAAAATTTCCAAGTTTGATTAAAATACTACATATATTAAAACCCCACAAATCTAACTCTGAATCCCAAGCAGGAAAAACTAGAAGAAAAACATGGCAAGACACATAATAATCAAATTGCTGAAAGGATCAATTCAATAAATACAAAAAAAAGAATGGTTGATTAAATTGAACATCCATATCTGATAGAACTCTCCATAAACTATAGATAGAAAGGAATTTCCTCAACCTAAAAGATATCTATAAAAAAAAATCTATCACCAGTAGAATACTCAGTAGTGAATGAGTGGTTACTTCAACTATAATTTTGGAATAAGGCAAGGATGGTCATTCTCAGCAATTTTATTCAACATTGCCTTGGAGATCTTAGCCAGGGAAACAAGGCAAATAATAATAATAATAATAATAATAATAATAATAATAATAATAATAATAATAATAATAATAATAATAATAATAATAATAATAATAATAGAAAGAATAATAATTAAAAAGCCACTCAAGTTCAAAAAAGGAAATTTAAAATTTCTCTTTTTTTTCATAAAGGACACATGGTCTATGTAGAAAATCCTAAAGAATCTACAAAAAAAAAAAAATCCCAAAACAACACCCAAGTGAGCTAAGCAAAATCACAGGGTACAAGGGGTTAATCTACAAATATCAATTTTATTTCTCTATTTTATCAGCCTACATTCGGAAATTAGGTATTTGTCAGTTTTTAAATTTTTTACAATTTCTTTTTTCCTTCTAAATAAATATTCAAGATTGCACCTAATATTCTATTCATATTTTGTATTCTAGCTCTTAATGAAATTCTCCAAAATTTGACAAGCTTCAGGCCCCATAAAACCCTGGTGCTTTCCTAACACAAATGTTAGGGTCTACTTAAATGATGTCTTATTGTGTACCACTGTAATGTGAAGCACACTTAGGAAATAATTAAACCTACTAATGCAACATTCTGCATGCTTCCTTCTAAAATAATAGTTCCAAATTATCAACGAGATCATTTATAGAAAGCACTCTGTGAAGTAGTAAGTGCCAAATCAATGCAAAATATTACCCTTATTATCCTTTTAAATATAAGCATCTGGAGCTCTCAACATTTGTCTGATAACCATTTTGTGATCTTCTAGCAGTTAGTATATGACACTGCTGGGGCTGTGGAGGGTGTAAAGATAAAATATATCCAATAATTGCCTTCAGGGAATTTACAGTCTCCAGTATGGTAACACTTTAAACTGAACACAAAATTCAGATATAAACTCTATGTTAGTGCTATGAACTGAATTTCGTCCCTCCAAAATTCATCTGTTGAAGCCCTAACTCCCAACATGATGGTATTCGGAGAAGAGGCCTTTGGGAGGTGATGAGGTTTAGATCAGTTCATGAGGATGGAACCCGGATGGTGGGCTTAGTGCCCTTATGAAAAGAGACACCAAAGAGCTTACTCTCTCTCTCTCCCAACCACATGAAGAAGGCAGCGGTCTGCAAGCCAAGGAGAGAGTTCTCACCAGAATCCAACGCTGTTGGCACCCTGAACTCTGACTTCCAGCCTTTGGAACTGTGAGAAAATTAATTTCTGTTGTTAAACCACCCAGTTACGGTATCTTGTTCTGTTGACCAAGGCCAACTAATATAGTCAGCAAATTTCAATGTTTTTAAAATTATAGTCCACATTTTAAAGTGGAAATTATATTCCAATACACAGACACACTTAGACAAAGTTTTCACAAAATAATACTTAAGCTTAGTGCATGCTACCTACACTTTCTCATAGTTTTCTCTTCTACCCTACTTCATTTTGTAAAATGCTGGCCCCAACTCTTTTAGTTTATTTCATTACCTCCTAATAAATCACAACCTATTATTTGAAAAATACCATTCTATGTGACTATTTTATTCTATTGGGTGTGTACTAAAAAATCCATTCCATTAATATAACCTATACGGAAATCTCTACTAGCTCTAATAAAAATTGTTTTGAACTCTACTGAGTGAAAAAGAAGACACTGAAACCCTAACAGCCCTTCCTCCCAATTATTCATACATACATTTTATTAGAGCAAAGACCTAGGTGTCGCTCTATATACATACATATTCAAGAGAGCACACACACACACATATACTCACATGCCTTTACCCTCTGTGTATCTATATATTAAAATTGATTGCTTTTTCACAGTGACAACTGCAATGAAAGCTCCCTGCAGGGACTCACAGGAGTCTGAGTGAAGGGGTTATTTTAGCGGTTCTTCACCATCCGAGAATCGCATTGAGCCACAAGAGCTTTCTGACAGGACTTGGCAAGCTTTGCATTATATTCAAGATTGTTTATTCTGTTGGAAAATTTATCATAAAGGGGTTTGGCTCTTTTCTAAAGTACATTCGGGGTGTGTGTGTGTGCGCGCACACGTGTGTGGGCATGTGTGTGCATATGCACACATGTGCATATATATGTATATATTAATATTCCATAAAATATATGGATATAGATGGAGATACAGAGATATTTTGTTAATTCTTTAATGGCAACATGTGTGCCTGAGTTATTATTAAACTAATAATTATTATAATGATAAATAATTACTTACTTACTTAGAAAACACGTCACATTGATGGAATAATGCTGAGATCCTACCTAGCCAAAGTACACATTTGCACCTACTAGCTGACTAATCACAATAACTGGACTCAGTAATTTCCTTATCCTGCAAATTACTAATAAAATTTAGTTACTGCATTTCCAAGTTCCCAAATCTCTGTTTTTTCTTCATCTCCCCAGCTTACCTTTTCTGTAACCCATATTTTATTACATCCCAATCTTTTATTTCCCAATCTTTTGTTTCCTGCTCTTTCCAATATGATTCTCTTGGGCCTTCTAAAGTCCACTACTTGCTGTTCAGCCTGACTGTGATGTCCTCCCTCCCTTTATAGCAGGCTCCTATTCATCTCTCAAGATCAATCTCAGATAATCTCCTTCTGTGAACCCTTCTCTGACCAACCCGAACAGAATGAATCACTCCCCACCTCATATAATGAGGCTATAATGAGGCCCTCATCATCTTTTGTTTTTTCTCTTCTTACTCTTCTATTAAAATATAACCTCCTTGAGGGTTGAGACTGTGTCATATTCATATTCCGTCTTCAGTGTCTCTTACAGACTGTGGTTCTAAGGTATTAAGTTGATTAACTGATTGATTGACCCATTGATCAATATGTCTGCCCTAGGTTAAGGTGTGTACTCTTCTTGGGAGCCCTACTTTGTTCTGAAGCACTTTTCTCTGTCCTTTCTGAATTTTTCAAAATCTATTTACTAGAAGTTCATGAAGGTAGTCTGAACTTCTTTATGCAAAAATCTAAGCAAGCATCATAACCCAGTCTCACCTGAGAATTTGCATCAATGGTGGTTGATACTATTCTCTGGAGTATGTCTGCATTACATTGGTTCCTTCTAATGATCAGAGGCAAGCTATTTTGAGCTTTCATCACGATTATTATTTTTTTCTTATTGAAGGACTCCTCTAATAGAGCAGATATATCTAACAAGTCCTAGGTCAATAATAAAACCAGGGTAACAACATGTCACAGTTTCTGCTGAATTTGAGGATTAAGCTAGACATCTCTGTCTGAAGATTAAAAACATTCTAATTGTTAACAGTCCCAGAATTGGCATTATTTCATCATAACTGGGGCCAATGACGGAGGGATTCCTTGCTCCTAATTGCTGGCTCTCTGCAGGTTTGTCCAATATGGCTTAGCTGGAAGGAGAAATGGTGTTCTTACACATAGTATTTTTTATCATTTTTTCCAGGCAGAAATTTGAAATGATTTCACCTGTGGTGAAATGCACTGTAACATCCTTTAATCTTTCTTGGAAAAGGTTTTCCTTATTTTATACATGGATATACACATATCAAAATACTAATCAAGCATAATTCCTAACAAAAGGAGCTTTAAAAAGGATCAATTTTTCTTTCATTTCAGTGGTGGAGCTTTTCATAACAGAGCCCAGCAACCTTGAGCCACCTTGTTTAAGAAAAATAGTTGGAATTTACCAGTCTTATTTTTACCCATGGAAAAGAAAAGTTATTATACATGGTAATATACCAGGGACCTCAGGCCAAGTGGGGAATTTTTCCGTAGGATTCCTGCAACACTCTTTTCCTGTAGAAAGTCTAAGTTCCCAAGTTTCCCAGAGAAGCAATCCTTCCAGACAATGTTCACCTATAGATAAGAAGAGGTTTATCCCCCAGTCCCAATGTCTGACAGTGAGGTCACAGGATGGGTAATTCCAGCAACTGCTCTAATGGGAGTTAGAGCTCCTTGATCGTAGATCTAAATTCCTCTCTGGAGCAGCTCTCAGAATCTGTCTCCCAGGCATTCAGTTTCCCCTCCCAACCTTCTGTTAACGTCCTTAACATCTTTTCATGATTATACCCTGGATCTCAGACTAAACCAGGAGGCAGTTTCTTGATCCTACAGACTCCATTCTCACTCCCCTTCCCAATGTCTTCAAATTACCATTGCTGCCATCACAAAATTATTAGGTTGAATATTAGGTAGAATATTTCAATAACCTAAACAAGAAATGAGGACCTGGACTGAGGCATAGCCATGAAAATGAGAGGTTCACCTTTGAGGGGCACCTCAGTTAACAAACAGAATAACTCGGTGATTAATCAGGGGTGATAGAAAGGGAAGAAGCTATTAAACAGAAATGGAAATCAGACTGCTCTTCCAGTTACTGGTTACTGCTGGAAAGGAAAGGGCGGGTGTGTGTGTGTGTGTGTGTGTGTGTGTGTGTGTGTGTGTGTTATCATGGGGAATCCATCAAAATAGCTAAGGAAAACCAAGCGAAATTCCCTAGATTAGACCATTTTTTACCTATAAAACTGTCACTTTCACTTGATTTCAACCTACAAGATTCAAGCCAAGGAGGAGTCATTTTCATTGCTGACAATCTTACTGGCATGTTTCACAACTTTCCATTTCCCATATTCCTTCTAGGTTTTTGTGTGCACAGAAAAATACTCGGTGGTAAGTCGTACAAGCCTCCTTAGGTCTCTAAACTACCAGTAAATCTACAGACGCTTCTTTTTTAATAATAATAATGCTAGATAAGTGCACTTCCACAAAGATTATATCATATTATCCTCACAGTAATATCCCCAGGGAAGCTATTATCCTCATCGTGCATATGGAAACAGGCTCAAAGAGGTTAAACGGCTTGTCTGACGACAAATGGAAAGTAATGACCTCTAAGTTGCCTAACCGCTAGTCTGCTGTTCTTTCCACTTTGTGTACATTTCCCATCTATGAAACAGAAAAGAGGAGATTAGGTATGCTTCCCATCAGCCATGTCTAAACCAGCAGAGAAAGGCCAACAAAACAAACAAGGTCAACTTTTATTTTCTAAATTGTGATCATTTCATACAGGCTTAAAAGTTATTACAATTATCATTATTTCCACTTCTCAAAGTAATTGTATCTACAGACCTCTTGTCACATTACATCCTGTGGAGCTTCACTGTTGGGAAGACCACTGGGCAGCCTCACAGCAAAGGAACTTTTCCTGTTCTCCTGCCCAGATTTGCCTTTCCTGGTGTTAGCTGCTTTCCTCTAGTGACTGTGCTGCCTAGAGAACATGCCCAGTGTGTTTTCTTTGTTTCATAGAAGAGGCCTGCAGAAGACTTCGGATTTTAATTTGAAAAATAAATAAATGCCCTTGAAAAAGGATGAATGTATTCCCCTAGGCCTCTTTCATTAATATGAGCCTCATGAAATGCAGAGTTCAGTAGTGAGATTCAAGGTTAGAGGCAGAAGACCACACAGACTTGGAGAAGCCTTAAAAAATAAGAGAGGAAAATGTGGTTTATTAGTTATACTAGTTACAGAATGAACAGCATATTGTATGTGCTGTGTTAGAGGTATGTTATGAATAACAAAAGCCCTGGAGCATTTACATATTTGTTTTCAGCAATCCTGGCAGTTGGATTTCACCATTCTATGCCTCTTTGCCAGAATCACTAAACACTGGTACATATGGCATCTGAAGTACCATATGCCATAGAAAATGTTAGCTGATGCCTATACTTCTATATTATATTTTTATTTCAGATTTTTGCAGTTTGAACAAAGAATAGTAGAAAAAACAAAATATTGGACAAGCAGTAAACAGTAAAGTGAAAAAAATGCCTTCAGAGAAAGCAAATAAAAGAGATGAATCTACCATGAGTTAGCATGGCTCTATGGTAATGAATCGGATATGGGAAGTAATTGTTCTGCATGAATAAATTTAGATAGCCTGTCATTCTATTATTTTGGAGTTAAAGCCTGCAACGTGAATAGTGAGAGCTGACATATTTTTCTTATCCTATTCTTTCTGACATTTCTTGCTAAAATCATAGTCTCCATTTGATTGAAGTTAATTAACATGAAGGCTATAGTCAGTGACATTCAAAATCCAGGTTAAAACAGAAAAATTCAAATACCAAGACTTATTTTTCAATATTCATTTAGATCTTTGACTGAGATTTTCAGCTAGCATCTAGTTTTTGTTTTTGTTTTTGTTCGTAAACACAGGAAGACTCTAAAGTTAAAAATCAGTATAATTGAATACTTAGCTCTCTTAAAACAGAGAAGCAAACAAAAATCCCATGGCCAGCAAGAAATTGTGATTTATAAGTAAGAAATACACATTTTTGATCATTCAGATGACCAAAATACATTTCTCATATATATTTGGTCTTCATTCAGAGTTCCTGGCTCACAGCTCCCAAATCCCTTGGAATTTCCTGAGCAATAACAGCAATAGGAACATCTTTTGTTATACTTGGTCTCTTATCCTTAGTGCCTGAAAATGCTTCAGAGCCACAAAGGTGAAACAGGTGTTTTATTATTCATCACAAGCCCCTTTCCACCACAACTAGGTTTACATTAAAGAAGGTGACTTTTGGCCAGGGTAACCAACTATGAATAGAGGGTTGGAAGGAACTTTCAGTGCCAGTTTCTGATCTCCAGGGAGGGAAAGGGAGCTAGAGATTGAGTCAATCACCAATAGCCAGTGAGCTAATCAGTCATGCTCAATCAGGCCAGAACCAAAAATATCCAGCTCCCAATCTTATATAAAGAAACTAAAACTATATGAGGGCTCTTCTAAGATGTGAGCCTCCCTTGATAGAGCTCTAAATCTAAAAACATAACAAGGTAAATGTATTTGTTTCCTAAGGCTTCCATAACTAATTACTACAAACCCTGTGGCTTTGAACAACAGAAATGTGTTCTCTCACAGTTCTAGAGGCCAGGACTCCAAAACCAAGGTGTAATCTCTTTCCAAAGGCTCTAAGGGAGAAAACAACTTGCCTCTTCCAACTCCTGATGGTTCTAGGCATTCCTTGGCTTATGGCTGCTTAACCTGAATCTCTGCCTTCATCTTCCCATGGCCTTCACCTCATTTTTTTATGTATCACTCTTTTGTGTGTCTCTTATAAGGACACTTGTCATTGCGTTTAAAGACCAATCAGGTAAGGTAGGGTAATCTCATCTTAAAATCCAAACAATTATGTCTGCAAAGACCATTTTTCCAAATAAGATCACACTCTCAGATTCTAGGGATTAGAATGTTGCCATATCTTTTGGAGGACAACACCATTCAACCCACTGAAGCCCACTCTCAGGCCCCCCAAAATCCACATGTGTCTCATATGTAAAGTATATTCACACTATCCTGACATCCTCCAAAATCTCAACTCATTACAGCATCAATTCTTAAGTCCAAAATTTCATCTAAATATTATCAGCTCAAACATCCCAAATCTCATCATCTACATCAGATATGTGTTAGACTCTGGGGCAAAATTTTTCTTTCTGTGGACATGTAAAACAAGAAAACAAGTTACCTACTTCCAAAATAAAATGGTGGGCAAGGCATAGATGTTAGATACAGATAGGAGGGATATTCCCACTCCAAAAGGGAGACGTTGGAAAGAAACATAGGGGCCAATTCCAGGTAAGTTAGAAATGCATACGGGAAAATTTCATTAGGTTTTAAGGCCTGTGAATGATACTCTGTGTCTTAATGCTCTGCCCTCTGGGACTCCACAGGCCTCTGTATAATCTGCAGAGGCTGTACCCTTAGCATCATTACTTTTTCCTTAAAGAGTGGCATATGTTTGCAGTTGCAGTTTTCTGCTTGAGTAATTTTGGCAGCCCAACAGCTTTCTCTCATTTTGTCCTGTTTCTGCTCTTTTTGGTCCAAACTAGCAGTGTTCCTGCTGACATAACATTCTCAAAAACCTTGTGGGTCTCCCATGTATGTCACAAGGGTCCACAGCATTAGACATGAGAGCCCTCCAGAAATATTTCCTGGATAACCCCATCTCTGTTTCTGCTTTCTCCTAAGATGACTGAATGGATCCATGAGTAGCAAGCCTAACTGCTTCAGCAAAAGTTTATCCAGCCATACCCTTGACCTTCTCTCCAGAACATCCTTCCTTAACAGTGAGTCTCCTAATAGTGCCATCCTCTGAAATCTGGATAGGCCAAGATTCTCCCAAGTCATCAAATGTTGGTTCCTTTTTGTGTAACAGTTCCTTCCTTAATTTATCTCCTTCCTCCTGCATTTTACTGAGCGGAAAGAAAAAAACCAGGCTGCATCTTCAATACTTTGCTTGGAAATCTCTTCAGCAACATATCCAATTTTATCATTTATGATTTCTGCTCTCTCACAACTGTAGAACACAGAGAAGCCAAGTTTTTGCTACTATATAACAATTCTTCCAGTTATATTTAAAATTCCTTCAGTTTCCAATAATGTGTTCCCCTTTTCCTTCTGCATGCTTACCAGAATTTCCTTTAAAATTCATATTTCTACCAACAGTCTTCTCAAGGCAACCTAGACTTTTTTCTATTATGTGCTCAAATTTCTTCTAGTCTCTACCCATTACCCACCTGTTATATAAAAGAGCCAGAGATAGCCTCTGTATATTGGCCTCTAGGTTGTTTACTTCTTCACAGAAGGCTCCACCATCAGCTCCACCAGTGTCACACTCAAACTTTCACATGCCCGGTTGTTTTAAACTTACCCCAAATAAGCAGGGTTGTAGCCATGTAAAGCCTGCCTGCTTTGCATGTCCCATAAAATTGCACACAGCCTCTGCTAGCCACAGATGAAACAAACTCTAGATCCTAAACTGCTGCTGCCCATTACAACTCTCTGCCTCAGAGACTCCCTTTGGGCTGCTGAGCATCACCAGCACTGCTAACACATTTCCCTCAGGAACTCCCCTCCCCTCGTCCCTTTCTGAATGGTGGCCCCTACAGCGTGGCCTCTGGACAGCCTCATGCTGTGAGGGATTTCAGCTACTATGCAAATCTGTCAAAGGGTTGCCCAAATAAAGCCTACTTGTGTGATAAGGATAAAGTGGTGATAAGGATGGGATAGCCACTTTCACATTTTTAGTTGTATGTTACAGCAGCACTCCACTTCTGAATACTATAATTCTGTCTTCTTGAGAATGTCACAGAAATAAAGACAAGAATATGTAACCTTTTCAGATTAGCTTCTTTCACTTAGCTTAATACCTTTAAGAATCATCCAAGTTTCACTTTTTTTTCTTAAGGAGTCTTTTTTTCGGGGGTGAGGGGGAGTAGTTAGATTGATTGATTCATTGATTCATTATTTTTTTCAATGGAGGTACTGGGGATTGAACCCAGGACTTTCTATATGCTAAGTACACTCTCTACCACTGAGATATACCCTCCCCCATCCAAGTTTTTCTATACATCAGTAGTTCATTCCTTTTTCTTCTGAGTAGTATTCCATTGTGTGTATGTATCAAAGTGATTTATCCATTCACCCACTGAAAGACATTTTGGTTGTTCTTAGTTTTTGGTAATGGTGACTACAGCTGCTATTAATGTTACTGAATAAAATTTTGTGAATATCAGTTGCGTTTCTTTTGGGTAAAACGCTAACAATGGGATTTCTAGGTCCTAGAAATGTATTTTAACTTTATTTTTAAAAAAAAATTAAACTTTTCCAGAGTAACTGAATGATTTCACATTCCCACAGACAATATATGAGAGTTCCATTTCCTCTGTATCCTTGTCAGCTGCTGCAGACAAAATGTTTGCGTTCCCTCTAAAATTCGTATGTTGAGCTGGAATCCCCTATGTGATGGTATGTGGAGGTAAGGCCTTTGGGGAGTAATTAGGTCACAAGAGTAAAGCTCTTAGGAATGGAATTAGTACCCACATAAGAAGAGACGGGATAAAAATGTTCTTTCTTTCTGCCATGTGAGGATACAGTAAGAAGGTAGCCATCTGCGAGCCAGCAAGAGGGTTCTCATCAGAACCGGACCATGCTGGCACCCTGATCTTGGATTTCTAGGACCCAGAACTGTGAGAAATAAATTTGTGTTGTTTAAGCCACGAGCTCTTTGGTATTTTTCTTATAGCAGCCCAAGCAGACTCATGTACTAGTACTTGCTACTATCAGTATTTTCTTCTTTAACCATTCAAACATTGAAAACCATTATAGTTTTAATTTTCATCTCTGCAGTGTCTAAAGATGTAGAACGTGTATGCACTTACTATCCTTATGTCCTGATGGGCGAATATTTGTTCAGACCATTTACTCATTTTTAATCAGGCTCTTTATTTTCTTACTGTTGAGTTTTAAGAGTTCTTTTTCTATTTTGGATACAAGTCGTTCGTTAATATATGATTTGCAAATGTGTTCTCCTGGTTTGTAGCTTGTTTTTGCATTCTCTCAATAGTGGCTTGTTCACAGAGGAAAAGTTTTAAATTTTTATTAAGTCCAAGTTACTTTTTTCTTTTATCAATCATGCTTTTAGTATCATGATTAAGAACTCTTTGTCTAACCCTAGGTCATGAAGATTTACTTCTATGTTTTCTTCTAAAAGTTTTATAGTTTTAGGTTTTGCATTTAGATCTATGATGTATTTTGCATTAATATTAATGTAGTAAGTGTGAGACTTAGTTGTCTTCTTTTGTTTTTGCATATGGATGTCCAATTGCTGCAACACAATTTATTGAAAAACTTACTCTTTCTCTATTTAATTATTTTTGCACCTTTGCCAAAAATCAAATAGTTGCACCTGTATGGCTCTATTTCTGGACTTTCTATCCTATTCCATTGATCTATTTGTCTATTCTTTGCTAACACCACAGTTTTGATTACTTTAGCTTTATAGTAAGTCTAGAAGTAAGGAACTATAAAGTGTCCAAATTTATTCTTATTTTTCAAAATTTTTTTAGCTATTCTATTTTCTGTCTTTCTATATAAATTTTAGAATTGTCTATATCTACAAAATATCCCTCTGTAATTTTAATTATAAATTTGTTAAACCTTGGATTAATTTAGGAAAAACTGACAATGTTCCTATATTGAGTATTAGAAACCATGAATAAGATATATCTCTCTATTATTTAATGTTCTCTGATTTCTTTCATCAGCGCTTTTTAGTTTTCAGTATAAAGATGCTGCAGTTTACTTAGATTTATTCATATGTATTTCCCTTTTATCAGGAGCTTTTGTAATTAAAAAAATTTTTTATCAGTGACCTTGTTTAACTCACACTTTTATCCTAGGATTTTAGGATTTTACAAATAAATTCCCAGGAATTTTTATGTTGGAAATCATGTCATCTGTAAATAGGGACAGTTTGCTTCTTTCTTTCTACCCCATGCATCTTTTATTTCTTCTTCTTGCCTTATTGCAATGGATGGAGGATGTTCAGTAGTAATGGTAAGAGCAGACATTCTTGTCTTTTTCTCAGTCATAGAAAACATTCATTTTATCAGCAGCAAGTACAATGTTAGCTGCAGATTGTTTATAGTTGTCCTTTAACAGGTTGAAGAAGTTCTCCTCTATTCCTAAACTGCAGAGAGTTTTTATCAAGAATGGATGTTGAATTTTGTCAAATACTATTTCAGGATCAACTGACATGATCACGTGGGTTTTTCTTCTTTAGGTTATTGATATGGTCGATTAGCTTGATTAGTTTTCAAATATTGACCCAGCCTCACATTCCTTGTATAAACTCCATTTTCCTTTAGTGTCACTTTCATTTTATATATTGCTGGATTCAACTTACTAATATTTTATTGGAGATTTTGTGTCTATGTTCATGAGGAATAAAGATCTGTGCGATTATTTTACCTATATTGCCTTTGCCTGGATTTCATATCCAGTCTCATAAAATGAACTGTGAAATATTTCTTTCTCCTTTTTGGCAGAAATTATGTAGAATTGGCATTACGTCTTCTTTAAACATTTGGTAGAATTCACCAGTTAAGACACTTAAAAATGGAGATTTATTTTTCAGAAAGGTTTTTTGTTTATTTTGTTTTTTACTATGAATTCAATTTCTTTAATAGTTGTAGGACTGTTCAGGTTGTCTATTTCATCTTAGATGAGTTTTGATAGTTTGTAGTTTTTAAGGACTTGGCATTTCATCTCATCTGCTGAATTTGTCAAGTTTTCACAGTATTAGCTGAGTACCCTTTTAATGTCTACTGAGTGTCTTCCATTGCTGACATTAGAAAATTTTTCTTTTTTCTTTGTCAGTCTTCCTACAGGCTTGTCATTGAACCAGCTGTATATTTATTAATTATATTTATTATTTCTTTTAAAATTTGCTTTGATTTCTGTTCTTATTCTATTATTTATTTCCTTTGGCTTCTTTTGGGTTTATTTCCCCCTTTTTCATCTGGTTTAAGATGGAACTTAGATAATTGATTTGAAACCTTTTTTTTTTCCTAATATCACAATCTTATAAATTTTCATCTCAGCACTACCTTAGCTACATTCCACAAATTTGCTATGTATTTTTATGTTCCTCCATTTCAAAATATTTTCTAATTTTTCTTGAAATTTCCTATTCGATACATGAGTTACTTAGACATGTGTTGTTTAACTTGAAGTGCCTGGACAGTCTCCTGTTAACTCTCTGATATCTGTTTCTTAAGTATCTTTCTGATATCTATTTCTTGCTTAGTGTGGTCAGAGAACATAGCTATTATTATTCTGATTATTTTAAGTTTGCTAACTTTGTTTTATGTTCCAGGATATGATGTATCTTGGTGAGTATTCCATGTGCATGTGGAAAGAATGTATATACTACTGATGTTTGGTTGAGTGTTCTATAAATAAAAATTAAATACAGTTGTTTGATAGTGATTTTAGTTATTCTATGCCTTTGCTGATCTTTCTACTTGTTCTTCTATTACTAAAGAGGAGTTTCTGAGTCTCTAATATAATTGTATACTTGTCTAGTTCTTCCTGTACTTTTTTCAGATTTTGTTTTGTGTGTTTTAAAGCACTGTTATTAGGTTCATACAGATTTAAGATTATTGGGAATGACTGAAAATTTGTCCTTTTTATTGTTACATAATGAATTTTTTATCCCTGGTATTTCCTTATCTATGAAATCTGTGTCTGCTATTAGTATAGCCACTATAGCTTTCTTTTTTTTAAAACTTTTTTTATTGAGTTATAGTCATTTTACAATGTTAGGTCAAACACTATAGCTTTCTAATGATTAATGTTTTCAGGCATACTTTTATTATCTTTTTACTTTTAATCTATCTACATCATTATATTTGAAATGATTGTTATATAGACAACATAAATTTTGTTTGTTCCTAATCCATTCTGACCATCTCTTTATTTTCTTTAATGTGTTTAGGCCATTTGCATTTAATGTGATTATTGATATGTTTGCATTTAGGTCTACCATTTTATTATTTATTTTTTGTTCATTCATCTGGTTTTTGTTTCTCTGCTTTCCCTTTCCTGACTTATTTTGGTTTATTTAAACTTCTTTTTTAAATTGTCTGTCTTTTTTATTATAGCCATACTAGGTGTGTGTGAAATGGTAGCTCATTGTGGTTTTGATTTGCATTTCCCTAGTGACTAATAATACTAAGCATCTTTTTATGTGCCTATTGGTCATTTTTCCATCTTTTTTAGAGAAATATCTATTCAATTCCATGCTTATTCTTTATTTGGATTATTTATCTTTCTAGTCTGGGGTGCCATGGTACCAGCAGGATTCTCTTCTACTCTTTCCTCGACTACACTCAGCTGTTAAACTCTACTAACTTCTGGCCTATTGTGCCAATGTTTTCAACAGTGCCTTTGCATTAGAGAAATAGAAAAAAAAATTCTAAAATTTGTATGGAACTACAAAAGACCCTGAATAGCCAAAGCAATCTTTAGAAAGAATAACAAAGTTGGAGGCATCACATTTCCTGATTTCAAACTATATTACAAAGCTATAATAATCAAAGCAGTACAGAATGGCATAAAAACAGACATATAGACCAGTAGAACAGAATAGAGAGTCCATAAATAAATAAGTATGCATAAACTATTAACCAACCTTTGACAAGAGTGCCAAGAACCCACAATGGAAGGGGGATAGTCTCTTCAATAAATGACGTGGGGAAAACTGGATATTTCCATGCAAAAGAATGAAACTGGAAACCTATCTTACACTAGTCACAAAAATTAACTTGAAATGAATAAGCCTTAAATGTAAGGCTTGAAACCCTAAAACTCCTGGAAGAAAACATAGGGAAAAAGTCTCTTGACATTGGTCTTGGCAATGATTTTTTTGATATGACACCAAAAGCACAGGCAAGAAAAGCAAAAATAGACAAGTGGGACTACATCAAACTAAAAAGCTTCTGCACAGCAAAGAAAACAATCAACAAAATGAAAAGGCAACTTATAGAATGAGAGGAAATATTTGCAAACCATCTATTTGATAAGTGGTCAATATCCCAAGTATATAAGGAACTCCTACAACTCAATAGCAATCACCATCATCATCATCATCATCATCATCATCATCTGATTTCAAAATGGAGAAAGGACCTAAATAGACAGGTACACAAAAAGATGCTCAATAGACAGGCACATAAAAATACAGTCAACATCACTAATCATCAGGAAAATGCAAATCTTAACCATAGTGAGATGTCACTTCACACCTATTAGGATGGCTACTATTCAAAAGACAATAGATAACAAATGTTAGTGGAAATGTGGACAAGAAGGAACCCTTATATACTGTTGGGGGGAATGTGAGTTTAGGTAAAGCTGTTATGGAAAACAGTATGAAGGTTACTCAAAAAATTAAAAATACAACTACCATATCCAGAGGAAACAAAATCAGTATCTCAAAGAGATATCTGTATTGCCAACATTCACTGCAGTATTACTCACAATAACCAAGTTATGAAAGCAGCTTAAGCATCTGTTGATGGGTGAATGGATCAAGAAAATGTGAGATAGATAGATATCATATATACACATATATATGTACATATGATATATATACATATAATACCATTCAATCATTAAAAAGAAGGAAATCCTGCCATTTTTGCAATAGATGGAATTGGATGACATCATGCTAAGTGAAATAAACTAGACAGAGAGAGACAAATGCCATATGATCTCACTCATATGTGGAATTTTAAAAAAGAAGTTGTACGCATAGAGACTGAGAATAGAATGGTAGACTCTAGGGGATGGGGAGCAGGGGTGGGAGAAATAGGGAGAAGTTGGTCGAAGAATACAAACTTTCAGTTATAAAATGAATAAATTTTGAAGATCTAATGTACAGCATAGTGACTATAGTTATTAATGCTCTATTGTGTACTTGAAATTTGCAAATAGAGTAGATCTTAAGCATTCTCAATAGATAAAGGTAACTGTATGAGGCAATGAATGTTTTAGTTAACTTGATTGTGTTAATCATTTCACAACATCTACATATATTAAATCATCACCTTCTACATGTTATATGTAGAATTTTATTTGTCAGTTATACCTCAATAAAACTAGGAGAAAAATTAAAAACAAAACAAAAAGCCAAAGAGTTCCAGGAGCAGAGTTCCTCTACAAACTAATCCAATCATATTGTGACTCCTTTAGATGGAACAGTTTCTGAGGCTAGTGTTTGATACCTCTTTCCAGCTCTTATTCCTGGATTCTCTCATACAAACTACTGGCTTTACAATCTAGGCTATATTTTTAATAGGTTCACAAATCTCCCCCCAGTTGCCTTTTACTACAACCTCTGCTGTTCTTGAAAGTAGCCCTTAGGTTTAAACTTCACCACTCTGTTGCAGATAAAGTCAGTTCTTTCAGGAAAAGATTACAAGCTATCTGCTTCATGACCTGATTCTTTCCATCTCCCCTCCAACAGGCAAAATTTCTGAGCCAGGGCTCTGGAGCCGGGGGTGGGAACAATGGCAAGGTTCTCTCTGAGTGACACCCCTGTTCTAGGAGCTGAGTGCTTGGTAGGGGAATGGGAGTGGGGGTAGGCAGCAGCCTGCAGTCCTCTCAGCTTGCTTCTCCTGGAAAGGAATCTCAAGGACTAGGAAGAGGGCTATCTGAGCCCTAGGATTCTCAAGACACCACACCCAAAGGAGAACCTTCATTCCACAAGTAAGGGTTGGGCAGAAGAAGGAAGTTGCATCTCCTAACCACATTCATGTGGGACTTAGCCTCAGCAACAGGCAGCTAGAGGCAGGATGAGAAAAGCAGAAATCCTACTCCTCTTGCAAAGAAAATCCTCCAGTTGGGAGCTGGTGGGTAGAGGGGGTGCTGTGTTCTTGGCCACAGCAGTCTGGAGTCTGTCTCACTGAGTTGGGAGCGGGGTTTGGAAGGGAGTGGTCTTAGTTCAAATACCACAGACTCTCACTTTTTACCAAATTTTCATAGATTTTCTTGAATAGTTATTCTTCATTTGCTGTTTGCCTTTAGGACCATTTTCAGAGGCTTTAAATGACTGGCCTTTATATACATAATTTTCAACAGTTTCACTGGGAAATTGGTCCACAGAGTTCCCCATGCTATCATGCCAGAGGTTGATCTATTTCATTTATACTCATTGCTTAGTTTTATATGTTGCTTCCAAAATTATTCATCTTTGCTTCTCACTCTTAATTTTCAGGGTTTTTTTCTAATTTGTTAATCTGTTTCTCTCCATTAAAACAATGGCTACTAATTTTACTTCAGGCCTACCAATTTTTCAAACTTAGTTTCTAGGAGATTCAGAAACGAGGCTTTTAATTGTGCTAATTATCTAGAGTAAACACTCAAGACTCTGATACTACTTATAATTTTATCTAAAATTAGAAAAGAGAATATGTTTCTTTACCGTTGTTTTTCATTGTCTTGTCTCTGGGTTTGTTCAGATATAGGTGGAAAGGACAGGGACGGCAAAATTGGAAAGAGGAAAGATTACTTCAATCTGAAGTCCACACAGACTCTGAACTCAAGAAAAGGCATTAGTAGGGTTTCCTGTTGCTGTGAGGTTGATTTGTTATAAAGCAGTCACTTTTTGCTGAATACTGGCTGGCTTCCTTGAAAGCAACAGCCAGCAAGTGACTAACCGGGTCTAGCAAGACTGATCCTGACACAGGAAGCCACAAAATGATGAGAGACCTGGGGAAGCCCAAAGGAAGTCAATAGGGCGTACTCTAAAATTCTTCCAGGTCTTGGCTTACAAAGCCTGCCAAGACTTCTGGAAACCTTTCATGAGTGCTAGTAGGAACTTTCAGCCAAAGGGCTCTGAGAGATGATTCTTAAAAACTTGGATGGTTAGGTTTACAAAGCCTCTTAAGTTTTTACTTCCCATTGGAACTATGCTTTGCAAAGATGTTTGCAGGGAGGGTTCTCAGACAATCTTATTGCTGAATAATAATAATGGTGTGCTAATTATTCTCCCTTTGTCTCCCCAAGATCCATTCTCCAGCCTTCTATGCCTGACTCAGTGTCCTCAAAAGCTGACCCATGCAGATTCATCATCATGCTTCCAGTAGAGTGCCACCTAGTTTCCAGTTGGGTTTGGCCAATGGAAGATATCAACGTGAAATTGGAAGATGTGAGAAGGGAAAGACTGGAATGTTTCACCCCTGCTCCCTCCTTGCTATGCCGCTACCTCTCTGGCAACAGCCATGTTCCTATGACTCTCACTGGGCCCCTTCTCTAAGGTTCCAGTACTACTGAGTTCCAGAAACACTAATTCTCCTAAGAGCTTCTCAATGCACTGTTTCTGTGCTTCATCATCTCACTTGTTCCATAACCATGCTTACATCTTTTTAAGCAGTCTCTTCATATGACCCATTTGGACTGAATTCTGTTTCCTGCTGGGTCCCCCAAAATTACCACCTTTAAAAACCTGTCATTATTTCTAAGTTTCAACGTAACCCTGCAAGGCATTATTAACATTATTAACCCATTTACAGATAAGGACATAGACTTAAACAAGTAAAATACCCAAAGTCACACATCCAGTGAGTCACATAGTTGGGATTAAAACTCTAGTCCTTCCTATGAGCCATTTTCCTTGTTTCATTGAAATTTGTAAAAAAAAAAAAAAAAAAAAAAAAAAATTGGGTCTATACTTTCCTTCCAAAAACTAATTTTATTTATATATGTCAGATTTTGTGTCTGCTGTCTTATGAACATATTGATTAAGCTTGAGGCCTTATTTTGAAATAGAATCTGATGAAATTCACAAAGAAATTGCTAAATTCAAGTACAGTATCCTGACTGGTAAGTTTTAATGTCTATAATAAAAACAAAAGATTTTTATTTAAAACAATGATAAAGCTTGATCATCTGCTCTTGCCTGGTGCTAAAATTAGTCTTCCTTGCCCTGAGTTTTTGGTTAGAAACCCTTGGTCGCAACTCAACAACCATTCCTAATTCTCTTCTCCCTACCTTTTTACATTTTAAAGGTTAATTCTCCCAGACTTCTTGCAGTTATCTATGGCCAGATGACCCAGGTCTGGCTAATAAAAAGTAAAAGTACTTCCTTCACACAAAAGGAAAGAACAACTTTTCTTTGCCCCGACCCTTTCTTCATGCTTAAAACAATAGTGTGATGCCTGGAATTAGAGCAGTCATCTTGTGATCATGAGCCAGCAGCATAAGTTATGCCCCAAATATTTCACAGTATACATTTATACTAAAAAGAGTATTAAAATTTTATATATAGTATATATGTGTATATATTCAATAAAGAGCTGTTATGCTCAAACACTGAGTTCCTCAAACCTCTGAGTTTTGTTGTTTTTAAATTGAATGGGCAAAAAGAATATTTATAAAATATGTACATGGCATAAAGGAAAACAATACACTGACCATCTAGGTAACCACAACCCAGCCTAATCAAAAAGGACAACCTCAGAGGCAACCCCTATTCTAGATTTTGTTTATCCAGCCTTGGCCGTTTTAATAATCCCCTTGCTTTCCTTTATCTCTCTCTTTTGAAAGTCCAGGAATTGAAATAAGATCTTTACCCATTTTTTTGCTCATATTAATATATGCAATATTTTAGTACCCCAAACACATTTACTTTTTAAGATGCAGTAAAGATAACCTAACAGCCTACCTCCCTCCACAAATTACAAGGCAAAGAGAATGGTGCAACGTTAAGAACAGGAAGGTGCTTTTTATATCAGTGATCAGAAAGCCTTGAGGATGGCAGGAAAGTTCATCTTTTCAGAGCTAGTTAGATAAACAGAGGTACACATGGCAGGGCAGGGGTGAGGGGAGAGAGAGACGGCAGGAGGGAGAAAGAGGTCTTATAGTTAAGGGAGTGGGGATTGATCTTTGTGTGTTTTCAGAGGAGCAACTTCAGCTTGAGGTTTCTGAAGGGGTTCCCCTGCCCCTCCCTTAGCTCATCCCTAGGCAGGCAGACCCCTGCCCAAGCCTCCCTCCTGAGATCCTGCATATGTTTTCTTGCTAAATGACTTTTCGCACCGTTATCTCCTCACGGGATACATCTGTTGGGTGCCTCGCATCCTCAACTCCGCTTTCATCTCTTGGTATCTCAACAAATTGTTTCCTCCAGTCCTGGTGCCAGGGTGGAAGGGAGCCATCCCGTCCGGCCGAGCTCTGGGATTGGCAGCGAATGAATGATTGGCAGTGGGCATCTCTGTCAGGGCTTTGGCATGCTGCAGAGTAGAAGCCCTGTGCTAATGAATGCCATCTACACCTACCAGATGTGCCACTGGGTGACATGCCAGATCTTTTACATAATGCCATTCTGCCGGACACAAGACAGCTGGGGAGGGGGTGTCTTTTAATGCCTTGGGGTGGGAATGAGTATGTTTTTTTTTTTTTTCAATCCAGACTTCCCACTACCACCTATACACCCGATCAGCTCTCCCTACATTGAGCTAAAACCTATAGCTGAGGGCATCTCCCGCAGAGATTGCCCCAAAGCTGGAGAGCTTCAGTTCCTTGACCGGCTCCCTTGGCCCTCTCCCATACTTTCTCACCTTTCCACTTCCTTGAGTTTGCTCCCCCACCCCATCCAAACTTAGGAAGGGGAATTTTTTTAAAGATAAAAAATATTGGAAGGATCTGAAATGAAAAAAGAGGGGAGAAATAACACTTCCTATCCTGCCCCTCCCCAATTACTCTCTCCTTCCCTGTGCTAGCAGTGCAAGGATGAGCTTCCCTCATCCCACCCCCTCCCTTTTCCACCATCCACCGGAAACTAGACGGTATTTATTCCCAAAGGTGATATCCTGTCAGTGTCTGTCCCACGTTCTGGCTGAAGTAGTTGTCTGAAGTAATGTGGAGGTGTCCAAAAACCCATGCCGTTTGGAGAGGACTGTTTCCTGGAGTGGGATGAACAAGGTGGGAGGAAAGGGAAATGAGAAAACCACTTCTGATGGACAGCGGGTGTATGCGCGCGTAGGAGTGTTTTGCCCCCCCCCCCCAGCCCCAGCCCCATCCCCATCCCCATCCCCATCCCCATCCCCAGCTCTCCAACCTCCTGGGGAAATGGCTGGTGGGAGGAGGGGCTGCCACGCTGGTCCCCCCTCTCTTTTGCTAGACCTGCCTGTAGGGAATGTTCCGGAATTCAGGGGACTTAAAAGGGGCAGGGTTCTGCTCCTCTTCCCCAGGGGCCATACACCCTCACGCACACTCCACCACAAGCACTCAAGCACGCGCTCCCACGCTCGGACCCCGGCCCCTCGTGTACCCCAGGCCGAGCCGCCAGGCCCTTTCCCTTGTACCCGCACCCCCGCCCGCTGCCAGGCTCCAGATGGCGGCTCCTCGCGCTCGGCTCGCGGCCCCCAGACGCCGCCCGGCAGCAGCCGGCGGTCGCTCCCTCCCTCCCAGCTGCTGCAGCAGAGACTGCGATCGCTCGGCGAGGAGGGCGGGCTCCGCCGCCGGCTCGGATCGGTGCGGGAGCCGGGGCCGCCGAGGAGCGCGCAGGAGCTGTGCCCGCGATGAAGGGGCCCTGCAGGCCCCAGGTGAGGAAGGCGCGGGGGAGGGAGCGGGGAGCCTCTTCGCCGCCGCAGCACCGTCACACCCTCACACCGTCTCCCGACTCTCCTCCCGGCTCCTCCTCCACGTCCCCCGCGCCGCCGGCGGAGCAGTCGCTGGAGCGGAGCAGTCGCGGGAGCAGAGCATCCGCGGGACCGCCCGGAGCGCCGCGAAGCCGCCAGGAGGGGGCGCCCAGCACCCTGGAGCCCAGCCCGAGGGTGGGCCCGCCAGGGCGTCCTGCCCCAGCCGAGTGGAAGGCTGTCCAGGCCGGAAAGGTGCCCCCTTCTGCCGGAGAGCGGTAATGCCCAGCAACTGCGACCACCCCCTTCCCCATTTTCTGCGTTTTTCTCCCTACGCTCTCACTCGATTCCTAGTTGCTTCTCTTTCTTCCTTCCTTGCCAGTTTCCCTTCCTTCTCCCCGCCTGCTCCCTTGCATCCTGGAACTTTCCTCTCTTTCTCTGGTCTCTTTACCCGCGCGGTCAGGGTTTGACAGACCCCCGGGGCAATGAGAAAGGGGATATTTTTCCTGCCCAGGCTCTGGCTGCTCTCCACAGGTGCTCCCCTGGGTGCCCCCGAAAGCAACCCTGATAATGGGGGGCCTGAGGGGACTGCAGTCACTCTCTCCTGGGTCTGGGCCCGTGCCCGTAGACTCTGGTTTGAGGCGGGGAGTGAGGCATTTGGGAGCAGCGCCTCCCCTGAACACGGAGCTCGGAATTCCCTTAACTGGACGGATATATGAAGTTCAGTGGTTTGGTACTGAGCCCTTTTCCCCCACCCCGGAGCCAGGACACTTCGAGGGCACTTTCTTTGATACATACTCCTGTTAAGACCTGAAGTCCGCCTCTTGGGATAGTCCTGACTGCTCTACTCCGTAGCAGTTGTGCAGGGACTGGGGTGGAGGGAAGAAGGCGCTAAAGGCCGCGGGGCCTGGCATCGCGCGCCCATCTGACGACTCCTCTAATCCCCCAGTGCTCTGGCGCGTGCCCACAGACCCTCTGCTCGCCCCTACGCGCGGTTGTCGGGCATTAGACCTCCGAGAGCACATTCTGTAAGTTCCCAAGACAAATCCCCTAGGAAACATTAATCACAGCCACCAGTGAATGCAAAATGTGTGCCCGTGCCGTGTCTGCCTTTTAATCCGAACGTAATTCTGGAAAGCAGCATCAGACAGGGGCTCCATTAATCCCTTACAGGAGCAAATGCAATCTCTGACCTACTAGACTTGTTTTCCTGCAATTTCACGAAGAGTTAGCCTCGCTGGAGGAATATTTAAAGACAGAAGGAAAACTGAGCGACTTGAGGCTTGGCGCAGCAACGTAATAATAGGGTGCATTTCAGTCAAAGGGCGTTCCTGTTGTGGACTAGGATCCCTGGCCCATAGTCCTGAAATTCCGCTGGGGCGGCTGTGGAGTGCGTGTTGGCGCTGGGGATGGAGGGGTTGGCGCGCTGGCGGGGGTGGAGGGGCGGATAGAGTTAGCTAGGCGGTAGCCACCTAATGAGGTTGGAGCCTGAGAGGAAACCCAGTTCTCCTTCCTCCGAAGGCTTTGGACCCAAGTGACCTCATTTGGAACTGTCCCCTTGCGACAGCGTTAGGGCAGGCAAAGAAGCCCGCTGGCAGGACAGAGGGGTCAGGGTTTTACCCCCTGAGGCCTGTTTCTATCACTTGAGATTTCAGTACCCCCTATCATGTGGTTCCATCAATCACATTTCCCTTCTCCCATTTTATTCAAAACCGTCTTCCAGTTCCCTCATAATCGTAATTTGCACCATTGCCTTTTATCTTTGATTAATTAGGAAATCGAAAAAGATAATGGAGGGTCGGGCCAATAAATTAGCCTTAGGAACCGACGGACGGATGTCTGGGGCTGCTGCGTGGGTGGGCACTGGCCACGGAAGCTTGTGGGGGCCGCCGCCGGCCGGGCAGGAAGGGGTTAAGTAAAGGAGCGCGGTGCCTGCTGAGTGGAGAAAAGCGCTCTGAAACCAGCCCGTTGGGCGCAAGCAAAAACTTCTCCATGTACTAAGTGGAGAGTATCCAGTGATTTTTAGCTTCTCCGGTTTGAGTCCAGAAAAGCAGAGAGGAGAGGATACGGGTAGGGTGCGGGCGGGCGGGACTCCTGTTTTTTCAAAGGGGCCTCCCTACTAGCTGATGAACAGGTTTAAAGCTTGGCGTTTTTAAGCTGAGGTCTATTTATCTGGGGACGGGAAGTTAGATTTACTTTTGCATCCTTTCCTTCCCTCTCCACTTACCTACCAGACTGAAGGAGGGTAGGAGGAAGGGAAGAAGGAAGGGAGAGAGAGAGAGAAAGAGATTGAGAGATTGTGTTATTATGAGCCAATCAGTAACTCCCTGGCCCCAGAGCTAAGCTCGCAACACAGTGTTGTTCCCTGCTCTCGCCGAGGCGTCGGGCAGGTTCCGGATTCTTCTTCTCGCCCTCGGCGAAATCGATCACGCCTCCCAGACGGCTGAGGGAGAGCACTTTGCCACTCTTCACAGCTTCGCCCCAGCCTCTTTAGCTTTCAATTGAAAACCAATTAAAGGTTTCTATAAATCTGTTAGATCCCCTTTTATCTGGAGACCCCTGATGCATGCGATATTGCCCTTTAGATGCCTCTTCCGTGTTTTGTTTTACAATTGTTGTATCAATATAATGTGGCCTTTCTTCTCCTGTCTCTATAGATACAGATACACAAGGAAAACCAAAGCTATTCAGCCTCCTCATTTGTCCAGCAGCCTAACAGTGGTGCCCTTTCTCTGCTGCTGCTTTCCCTGCTCCGGGAGCAGCAGTTATGGTAGAAGCAGATGGCTACTGATTGGGGGAGCTTTGTGGCTCTAATACTGAATACTTTATGGAAAAGGACTTTATCATGCTTCGTTGGGCAGAGGAACAAGGGGGTGAGATTTATAGCCAGGAAAAATAAATCTTTTCCAAGTTGCAGCTCCTTCTCACCAGTTGTTGCCTTTGCCCTCCCCACCGGGGGGGTAAGGGTTGAGGAATTGGTTTCATCTCATTTTATTTTCCTTTCTGCTAACACTTTTTAGTCAGGGTCTGAGAGGAGAGCAGACAAAAAGCCAGAAGTTTATGAAATACCTTAGATTGCTGTTGCTGCGTCAGCATTCTCTGCCCTCAGGAGTAGAGCAGAAGGATGTGGTCTTGAATGCTGTTTGGGGCCATGTTTTCCCCAATGCCCTGTTAGTTCCTGGTAAAACATCATCCTCCATTATCCTATTATCTATAGAGAACAACAACAACAAAAAAGGATGTTCGTGCTCCCATTTGAAAAATCAAAGGACTCTGGCATTGAAGGAGTGTGGCAGTGATAAGGCATATGGTGATGTAGGTATGCTCCCTACTCTGAAAGGGCCTAAGCTGTAAGGATGATGACAGAATATCTGTGAATGTCAGCTCCTGGACTCTAAATTGAATTTTCAAGCTTTGGGGGAATATAGAGATTTCAAACCTCCACTAAAGGCCTAATTCACCCCAAGATAATTCACCCCTGTATCTTCTTCTCCCAGACGCCATGACATTAAAGTCACATAGAAATGCTCCCAACATGCCTACTGGCAGCCAGGTGCAGAGAGATGGAAGCCAGTCCCAATCCTGGGTTTCCCATTCCATTTCAGACAGACTCCTTGTCTCATTAATATTTGAAATGCCATTTTCTACACAAGAAACATTTGTTGAGCATCTTGCATGTTCTAAGTTCCTTTCCCCTGCCTTTCGTATTCTTTTACCTTACCCTGAGAAGGCCAGAAGGAAAGGCCTGCAGCTTCTAGAAGTGTCACCTAACTTTCTGCCACAAACTGCTTCTTCCCAATTCTGTGTGCACTACCACCCACATACCAACGTGCACCTTTGCATTTTTTTCTCTCTCTGAAGAAGATAAAGAGATTGGGGGGGGGGAGGGCTAAGATTAAAAAATTGCATTTACCCAGCATTTCAAAGTGGCAGACACTGAGATGCTTTAAATAGTTTACTGTTTGGGCTCTTACTATGTGCTAGACTAAATGCTCTCATAGGCTTATCTAATTTACTTCTTATGACCTTTGAGGTAAGTATTATTAACCCTAGTTCACAGATCCCCTTAATTCACAGGAAACAGAAGAATAGAGAAATTAACCCAAGCAATGGTCCAGCTGGGTTTGGGACCCAGGCTTCCTTTTGCAATATTCATAGCCACCCAAATGAGACAAATGGTGTTTTTGCTATTTTACAAAGGAGGAGACTAAAGTTCAGAGAGGTTAGGTGATCTGCGCAAAGACACACAGACTGCAGACCTGGGGTTCAAACGTACGTGTCTTAAGATCCCAAATTTCGACGACCTCTTAACCACTAGCTCCAGGACCCTTCCGAAGAAAGAGCCCACACTGACCGCTGTTCCGGGTCCCTGCCTGGGCGGGAAGTTTCACAGAGCGTGAGACTGCAGCTGTGGGGTAGAGACCCGCCGGCTCAGGGCTGAGTTAGCCGGGCCCGACCCGGGGCTCCGTCGGCGGTGCGGCCCACAATGCCCCGCGCAGACCGGGGCGTCGGGGCGGGGCCTGAAGGCGGCGGGCGTGGAACCCGCCCAGCCCCAGGCCTGGGCGTGGCGGAGGCCCGGGTGGCGGTGCCTTGTCCCGATCTGATCCCGGGGCTGGAGTGCGTACGGGTGGTCCTGGAGGGCGGCCCACCCCGCCTCGGGTCCTGCCTGCGTCCGAGCCGCCGCCCTTCGAGGAAGGGGCGGGGCCGCTCCGGCCCGAGGCCCGAGGACCTGGTCGGGGCGGGAGGCCCGGGCCCCAGGCTTCTCTGCCCCGCCAGGCTTTGGCTTTCCGGCCGCCGCAGTGGAGTCAACCAGCGATGCGTTTACGGGCTTCTTGTTGCGCCAGGTGGGACTGCTTGAGCCCTCTGCCCTCGCCGCCGGACCTCCCAGCGCCTGTAACGTGGCGCGGCTGCCAGGTCTAAAGAAAGAACTCCCAGCTGGTGAGGGATAGAAGTCCCGTCTCCCAGCCTCCCGGCTGAAAACTGCTTGCTCTTCTATATTCTGTGTTTGGGCCCTTCCTTGGGTGGTAGAGGGAGGGGGTTCCTGAACACCTGGACACATTCCTCCCGCCTACTTACTTTATTCTCCGGTACCTCCTTCCAGCCTTCCTAGAAACATCGAGAAATCCCCAGGCTTCACTGAGTGGCTTTGAAAGCGGGTGCACAATACAATTCCTAAATTTTCCGAGAAGGAAGCGAAAACAGTGTTACCAACAGTAACATAGCCAGCACCGAAATAGCTGTTCACTGTGTGTCAGGCATTGTTCTCTACGCTTGCTAAATATCAACTCAGCTCTCATGGTAACTTCGGTAACTTCGTGAAAAGAGTTCCCTTTCTTACCCTCGGTTCTCAGATGAAGGCCTGAAGCACGGACAGCGCCACGGGCCCGGATTTGAACCCGGGCATTATAGTTCCCCTGATGGAGTTGTGGCCTGAACCTGAGTTGCTGGTCCTTCTTGGGTCAGTTCTCTAGACATCTGAGAAGGTTCGTTAATGAAGGCATTGAGATCTCTCTGGGATGTCCAAGGCTGAAATGAAACTAACCCCGGCTCTTGGATGTAATCCCTTACCATCTGCTCAGCAACTGGCTTTCCAAAGCGCGCTCGCCCCGCTCGCCCTCGTTCCCTCCCTGAGTCCTCCGCGCGACCCCGGCGACACCTCTTGCCAGCACCCTTAGTTTGAGGAGGAAACAAAGGCTGAGGGAGGTCACAGGCAGCCCAGCTACTGAGAGATCGGAACACAGACCCGTGCCCTTGGAAAGGGGGCTGGTGGGGAGACGGGAGAGCCGGGTGAGGACACAGGGGGCATATGGAGGCGGAGGGCTGGAGTAAAAGGAGCTGCCCAGAAAGCCCAGAGCTCGAGAAGCCTTTCCACGCGGAAAGTAGTCTCAGCAGGAGGCAAGAGTTGGCACTAATTCCAGGGAGGGGGAAGGAGGCTGGAGAACGTGGAAAAGAGGGGAAGGGGACGTCTACATATGCTTCCCACCTGCTTAGTCCAGGGTGTGTCTGTCGCGCACCTAGAGTGCCACATGGCTTCTTCCTGCCTCACTTTCATGGTTTGCTAATGCTGCTTCTAGAAGAGTGACCCTTCTCTCAAGGCTTGTCTGGTTCTGCCCAAGCCCCATTCAGTGTCATTCTTTAGTTACTCCTCGCAAATGTAGTGGGAGCGTTGTCTGCCCTTGTGATACGGTCGGGGTAGTATCCTCCCTGGGTCTCTCTCAGGAAGATCTCATTAGCCCATGTCTGAGCCTGTCTCTGTCATTTGACCTTCTCTGCACTCTTCCCTCTGTGCCTTTACTGAGATACGGGCACCAGAGAATCCAGACATCAGGAATTGTCTGTGGCTAGCAAGCACTTCCCTGCTTTGCCTTGAGGCCCAAACGTTAGGCCCAAACTCAGCTGTGAGTGGCTTCAGGGGTAGAAAAGCTAATTCAGTCCCCCAGATAAGAAATGGAACCAGCTGCACTCTCAGAGGATTGACTTTCCCCGGGATATTTTCACAAATTCAGAGGATCCCTCCCTGTCTGGAAACATTAACTTCCTAGGGCCTCAGGTAAACTGGCTCTAGAATGTAGCTAATGCTATGAGACAACTGATCATATACACAAGGTACTTGATAATAAATCATATGTATAAAGTATATTCTTTAGAACTCTATTGTTTTGCCTCTCCAAGACCAAATGTTCTCCTATATAACTTAATACAAACTATTTTCTTAAAACCATT
The DNA here is from genome assembly GCF_036321535.1 of Camelus dromedarius. Classification (NCBI taxonomy): domain Eukaryota; kingdom Metazoa; phylum Chordata; class Mammalia; order Artiodactyla; family Camelidae; genus Camelus; species Camelus dromedarius. The sequence continues at coordinate 76,954,088 of NC_087436.1, forward strand.
TTACATGAAAACAAGCAACAGGGAGAAGTGACTATGTAGACATGCAGCCAAGAGAAGTCTCTCTCTCACACACACACACACACATACACCCACGGAGAGAACCATGTCTGATCAGGTATAAAATTGTTCAGACCTAAATTGGATTTGAGGCCTTCAGGAAACTCAACATTCAGGTTTTTAAATTCAATATGTTTATTCTTCTTAGGAATTTGTGAATGATATATTTTCTAATTCAGGATATTGTTTATTTTTTATATATGGGTTTTCCTTAAAACTTTAGAGATGTTATGAATTATATCTTGGCTACCTTTATATTACATCATCAGAAGACTATCAAATCAATCTGGAAATTGACTTTTCAATCAGTAAGTTCAAGAGAACAAATAAAATTTTCAATCCCCCTATTATTTTTGCCACTTTGTAATGTGCATACAATATTGTTTATAGTAGTCATGCTGTTAATATTGTTTGTGACAAGCTGATCTTTGAATTCCTTAAGAGACAGCTTCTCCTAAGTATTAGAATGGAAAAAAGACCTACATTGGTAGTTTTTTAGTGCTTATGTAAACCTGTTAAAAGCTATAGGCCTTTCATTTAATGTTTAGGGAGACATTCCCCCATTGATGCTAGATTAACACCCCTGGATTAAATTATGAAACACCTGCAATTCATTTGAAATGAAATCATGAAAGGTGGTTTTCACTCAAACGGTCCAATTTACAATACAACCAGGGGAGTGCTTTGGGTATAAGAACATAGTTTGTGAAAAAACTAAACTGTATTTCCAAGGCTCTAACAAAGCAATGGGAATCATCACTGTTCTGGTCACTGATTGATATCTACTCCCCTAGTCTTTTTCATTCCTTTTATTTCTCGCCTCCCTTTTCCTTAGAGAAAATCAAATGTGTCTTTCCTCAGGCTTCAGGAAAGTGCAGTCGATGGATTCCAAGCTAGAAAGTCCTGGGCATGTGTGTGTTCTGCCTAGACCCCCTTTCCAGGAGAGGACTGCCTTATGCTGCTTATCTGCCTGCAGCCCAGTTTATAATCTAAGTCCATGCTTCAGAGGGCCAGCTGTGATCAAGTACCAGGGAATCGAAAATCTGCCCAGTGGGAACCCACTGTGTTTCAATAAGCATCTCTCTTTTAACTCAGGAACTAGACCTTCAGGTACCAGGTATTGGGATAATGTCCCTTCTCCTGGCTTTGTAAAGAAATCTGATGCAGAGCCTCTCACCTTGATGACATTCCCAGCCTAGAATCAGTCTTCTCAAAATCTGATGCTCCCTCCCACTTGAGACTACTGGACACTCCTTCAGCCCCAGTCTCCCTAGAGAGCCTGGCCCAGAGGGCAAGGAGATTCAGAGTGGCTGACTGCCTGCATTTCCTTCCTCCTACCCTACCCCTCCTACTAAGAGATATTCAAAGACTGTGTGTATAATTCTGGGAAGGTCTTTGTAACCTGCAGATTTGATAGAAAATTCCTTGCCAGATCTCTAGCCATTCATCTGGAGAGGGGTACAAAATCTGGGAGAATCCAAGGGGTCAGGATGCTGGATATTAGATCTGGCTCACAGGTTACTTTGACACAGGTGAGCATGAGACATTGATTTCAGACCTGTGGTGGTTGCTTTCAGTAGCACCAGTTTGTCCTGCTAGAAGTCATACCCAGAAGCCATTAAGCCAGTTGACTACAACTTAGATCCAGGAGAGAAAATGAATTAAACAAAGCTCTCAAAGACTATCCAGCTCAAAGCTGAACTCCAGCAGAAAGGCAAGTGGAACTTGAGATCCCTCAGATAGAAAGTTTTAAACTTGAGAAAGGTAGGTTATAACTATAATGACAATAGTTACAGTAGTAGCAGCAGCATGAAAAACAGTTAACATTGATTGAGAAAGAGAGAAAAATGTGTCAGGAGTAATGATCCCAGCAGTTGGGACCCTGGCTATAAGATTATCCATCTTTTGCATCTCTGGCTGTCCCAGAATGAGCCTGGGAAAGATTAATTCATTTATCAGCTATTGAACCCACTGTAATCCTTGCTAAGGAACAGGCCCATAATGGGATTGCCATGTATATTTATTAAAAACAAAGTGCCCCCTCCCCATACATGTAAACCTTTATTCAGCTCAGCAAGTCTGCCTCTTCTTGGCTCTAAGTTATCCCTTAGAAAGTTCCTTACTCTCCATGGTGAGGCTAGACAATGCAATACCCCTCCATGAAGTTACTCTCTGCCTCCCCCAGTCTCCTCATAAGCCCTTTCCAGAGACCTCCCTGTGGGAAATATAAGTTTAGGAAAAATTCTCCACTGTCTGTCTGCTTCTTTGGCATCCTCTTGTCTTCCAGTGTGAATATGTAAATATACGTGTGTGTGTGTGTGTGTGTGTGTGTGTGTGTGGTGCTTCGGTGATATGATTAGAGGGGGGATGAGCCAGGACCTATAAAGAGAGAGAAAAAGAAAAACAATGTTTTCATTCTTATAAAGTAATAATCCTTCTGAGTAAGTTGTTCTTAGAGACTTTGCCTGCCTCCTATCACAGAAGTTGAGATATTTGGGGCCCCATTTCTCTACCCTGGGAGAAGAAACGACATTTCCATTCAAATACTCTCAAGAATCAGATTTCCTTTCTTACCCTTTCTCCACCCTCCCACTTAAGTCATAAAAGGCACCACCTCGGGAATCATTCATCAACCTCTCTCCAGCCTTCTCTTCCAAAACAATACTGCAGTTGTCTACACATGTATTTTTTACCATAACTGCCAGAAGCCTTGTTAAAGTGGAGCAAGGCAAAAAATACCCTCACTCTTCATTGTCATCCCTCTAATCATTTAATTGGAAATAAAATCCCAGGGAAAAGAGCTCCAAATATATGCATAAACCCATTGTTCCATTGAATTAGATAAAACCATTGACTGAGATGCATTTTTATAGTACTGTTTGGGGCTGAATAAGTGCTTCAGCCCTTCATTAGTGTCAGTGAATTCCAGTAAGTAATACTGCAGAATGATCTAAAAGTAGTTTATGTACCATTTTAACCCATACATTTCTAGAGAAATAAAAACAATCTGTAGATTTTCTTTACCTCCTATTAACAATTTTCATTTAGATCATTTATATTACCTAGCAAAATATGTACCACTTTAAAAACTGGAAAACCTTCAAAGTAGAAATTTCAAAGCTAATCTTACTAATATTTTTTTTGTTATGTGTATTATTTAATACCTAAGACAAAGAGTTGGTTGGATTCATAAAATATAGGAAATTCTTTTATTTGGGCATTTTATCTAAAATCAGTAGGGGAAATCTAAGTGAGCAGCAAATAAGAGAAACTGAGAAGAGATATCTGATGGCCAGATTCTCAGTATATAACTCCCCTCTTGGATGTATAGAATCTTAATTATTTTCTAGACTTAGAAGATCAAGCTCCCTCATTCCCAATTTAAATACCAAAAACATTTGTTATTTTATACAAATCAGAGTCTAGGTTTCAGTACCTCAAAGGAGACATAATCTTAGTGACCTTTATATTTAAGAAAGGAAAGGCTAGGGAAAGGAAAAATGCCTGCCATTTAGAGTTTAAGCGTAAGAATGCCCATATACTGCAGTGGGTGCTTTTATATTTACAATATGTAGGAGGATTTTTAAAAATGGCTTGCATGGACAGATGACTTGTCCTGGGAAAGACTCTAAGGAGTGTTCTGTTCAACAGTTTAATGGAATTAGTTCAAAGACACTGCTACACACACACACACACACCATTGCTGTAGTTTCTAAGGGACCACAACTCTCTTATGGCTACTTCTTTATCTTAATTTGCTGGGGATTTTTACACCTGCATGTCTCCTGTCCTTTCTTTTTCCATTTCTTCTCTGAATTCATGTAAGTGAATTCTTTAACACTGCAAGTTATTTTTCAGATGTTTCAGGCAATTCTTTTGACATTTCTAATCCCACCATTCTTTCTTTAAACAAGTGATGGGGGGATGCTTTGTGGGGGGGTAATGAGTGGAGCACCCAGTTATAAGCCAATTGGTGGCTAAATAACTTTGCAGATTCTTATATAGAAATACGTGAAAGCCCTCAGCATTGAGTCTTGGTCGTTACATGAGTTGCCCTTGGCCAAACTATTTAAAAGTGTGCACACATGCATAAGAGGAATGATATGTTAAGATGAAGGACAGCTGCAGTTTGAGAAGGTTTATTTGAAAAGTCAATAGCTAACCTGGAAATTCAGGAAGAATTCTCCCCTTCCTCCCTGGTATATGAGGATCTTGCAACTCTTCTTTCTCCAAGTCCCAGCTTAATCCTAGGCAAGGGGCTCTGTCCGATCAGAAGGAACTTATGTGGGGAGGCTGACCAGGGCTGCTGGGTGAAAAGAGAAGGGAGGAGAGAGAGAAGAGAACTCAGTGGGAAATTCCTTACACATTTAAAAAAATTTCTTCTCAGCAAAATCCTTTCCGGGCCTCCTTGTTGTAGGCGCCAGCAAGGGAAGGCGCTTCGCGCCTCGCTGCTTCACTGGGTTCCGGAGGGAGGTCTCGGAGCCAGGAGAGGATCAAGGTAACACTGTACACATCTTTCCCTTTTAAGCTACTTTTTGCCAACCCCAATATACTTACCTTATTTCAGCACTGGCTAAAAAATGAGGCTGTCTCCTTAAACAGTGGTTCTGCTTCGTCCACTTTAGCCGGCTACACGTCCTATTTATCCTAAAGCTAACAAATTGCCCTCTTCAATGTAGTGGTGTTGTGGGTGGGGCTGAGGGAGTGGGACTCTCTATACGACTCAAAAGTCTTTCTTCCCTTAGGAGCAGAGAGTTAAATGTCGAAAAAGAACCCCGAGAACTCCCAGCAAAAATGTGTTGCGACCTCTGTTGAAGGAGTCAACTTTCAGGCTGTTAAAGACCTCAAGTCATTAGCATCAGCTGCTGCACTAAAGGGGCAAGCCAGCGCCTCTAAGTGGCTTAGTGCACAAACGAGGCTCCCGAGACGGGCTCGGCAACTCCATCCGCTCTTCCACCACCTGCTGGAAGTGAAAAGCTCTCCGGAGCCCATCCCGGTAATAATTTTTACTTTAACTTATCCTCCGCAACCCTAGGGGGTCTTAGAATACCGACCGCCCACAGCAAGGGACCCCCTATGCAGCACGCGCCAGGCAGAGGCGGAAGAGCAGGAAGAGCTGGTGTCCCCGTAACCTGGGTTCCTGCCACCCATCTCCTCTTCACTTCTTCCCCGGTCAAGCACTTGTGTCCTGGGACCAGAAGATCCCTGTAAATCCCCTTCCGAGGTCTGGCAGCGTTCCCACAACATCCCCCTTACCCATCTCCGTTTTCAAGGAAAGACTGAGCCAAGTTCTCACCAAAGCGCATCCTTTCTGAATCTTGCTCCTAAAGGCTTGGTAGTGTGAGCGCTCCTAGATAGAGCTGGTGCGCGTTTATCACCCCCAGGCAACTAGCTGCGCACATCAGCCGCGGCTCAAAGACCGGAGAATCCCTTGGGACTAATCCACGCCCCTCCCCCCATCCCCTTCACAGAACTCAGACTCTGGAAATGAACACGGAGTCCGTGCGTGTGCTGAGTGGCCAGCTCTCTACCAGAGGTTCTCCAGTGCCAATCGAAACAGTAAAAGGCCCTCTCCAGGTCTTTTGATACTTCCCTTTCCGACCCCGAAACTGATTTCCCCCTACCAGTCCCAGAGGGCCGAGGCTTTAGGAGGCGGCGGGCAGGGCCGCGCTCTGAGAGGCGTTTCCACTTGGGGCAGGCGCTCAGGGGCAGCGGGGCGCGGGCAGGCCGGAGAGATCGCTTCCAGGCAGGCAGCGCCGGAGGGAGCGCCCAGCCCAGCAAAGAGTTAAAGGGAGGGGACGTGGGCTGTCACGCGTCATTGGGCAGATTATGTGCAGCAAACAAAAAGTGTGTGTCTGCGTGCCAGTCAGTCACTGCATCGGGTCCATCTGTACAACTCTTTTCTCTTCTCTCTCTCTCCTCTCTCTCTCCTCTTACTCTCCCCTCATTTCTCTCTCCACATCTCTCCATCTCTCTCCTCTCTTTAGGCAGGGCCTTCACGACTGCAACACCAACACCTCTTGACATGGAAATACACTGATACAATAGGCAAAAGAAATACTCGATTGCATCTCCTGTTTCCAGGTGGCCTTATTTGGTCGATTTGATCCTGACCTTATTCCTGGTAAGTATTTGCATTGATGGAGGAGGGGGATGGGAGGAAGGCAGGTTTGATGGGAAGAGTGGAAAATGTTGTCCGCTGTCTCCTCATTATCCAGAAGAGGGGGGAAATAATTGTTGAGGGGCTCTCCACTTCCAGTAGGGTAGGGTTATACAAAGGGAGGAGTGGGTGGAGAGCACTTTGCCCAAGAAGCAAGGGACTGGGGAGCGCGCGGCTGCCAGACAATGCCTGCCTACGGGAGAGGGCGAGCGGCAGGCGGCAGCGACGGCTTTCGGCGAGCGCAGCCGGCTCTGGGAGGGTCCCCCGGGCGCCTGAGAACCCGGGCCTAGAGGAGGATGCTGAGCTGTGAAAGGTTGGGTGGCAAAGGCGGCCGCATGCGGGCGACAGAGCCCAACCGTCGCCCAGCAGTTATTGTGACCGGCTCGAGGCTCGTGGCGGCCGCCGCGGCGACGCGAACTCCTATTAGCTCGGCGTAGCGAGGATCTTTTCACCGTATTGTTAGGTAGAACTGCATTTTAATGATTGCGTCCCTGCTGTTGCCCGAAGTGACGGGGCGACCTCCCGGCACAATGAAACGCTTGTGTGAAAGAGACTTTTAAAAGGAAGAGAAAAATTGGGGCATAAAACGCTGAATTGAGGAAATTGAAAAAAGAGAGAATAGGACTCCGTTGAAAAGGAGGTTTTGAGAGGTTCTGAGGGATTTTTTAAATGTGTCTAAATTTGCAACTGGAGATGAGAAAGGCTACCTCGTGTGGGGTAAAAATGCCCAGGGATAGACGCTGTAGCACAATAAAGTAAGTTCCCACTTTGTGGGTATTTTTCTCTTATTCCTGTCTGGCAGATACAGCCCATTACTTGACATTTGAAGGATATAGCAGAGTGAATGGGAAAGAGCTGACCAAAGTTTCATGCTCTGTTAGCTGGAAAGGAAAAAAAAAAGCACTATCTTGTAATCACATCTGCAAGATTAATTGGTTAATAGACATTAAGATAAAAATGGACATTACTCATATAATTTCATTAAAAAATAGCTTCTTAGGAAAAGAATCAGTCTCTTCTTTCCTGCTTCTTAAATTATACAAAACATACATAAATCATTGCCACGTTATTGGGGAAAAACCAACTTGAGAGAATCTTTTAATCAGTCAGAAAGAGTGAACAATGCAGTTACTCAAAGCTACTTTAAAATTTAAATATCTGTTTTGTTTGTTCGTTTAATGGTAAGTCTTGTGGGGGGGGGGGGTGTCCAGCGGTAAAGGAAGGGAAAATGTCTCTTTATGACAGCTTAATAGAGAGCCCTCCGTTGGGGCATTACTTTCTAGATTGCTGCGGATTAAACAGCTGGAGAGCCCACCGAGGTCTACTCAAGCAGGGCTGCCCTCTCTTGCCCAGACAGGGTCCTATCTGGGAAAACAGGAATTCACCAGTCATTACACATGTGGTATTTCAGACAGGGGACACTTCAGGCCTGCCCTGTACCTGCTCACTTTATGAGGCGCATGCGACTCTATCCACCCCCTTGTATAACAAGGTAACTGGGATTCACTCTCATCCATAAATAAGCATGTCGAGAAAAAAATAATTACCTCTGCTCGCTGCTTTTAATTAAAGCCTCGGAGGGACAGTGTTGGATTATGGTAATGAGCAGACATACGTCCCCTCTTGTAGGCTGCAGAGAAAGGTTAGCTGACACCGAATCAGTGGCCCTGACACTCCACTTGAAATCCATTCGCCATGCTCCGCTGTCTCCGCCTGCTTGCTCATGCTGCTTCCCTCTTTGGAAGAAAAAATAATAATAATAAAATCAGCTCCTGGGCACCCAGTTCAATACATAAGAGGAGAAGAGAGGAGCTTTCTTCTAAGGGTTAAAAGCTTCTTTCAGTCTGGAAAGTCAATAGTCTAGTAAAATATCCTATTGTTCTCCCCTAGTCTCCGACTTCCCCCCAACCCTGCCCATTCTCCCCCAAGGTAAAGCAAAAAAGCGATCTTCTCTTTCCTAACCCTCTGTTTTTCTTCCTCTCAAGCAATCACTCTACTCTGAGCTCCCCCATTGAAATATTTTTTTTTAATTTTTAAAGGAAAAGAAAGTACTCTTAGTTGGCATCTTCAAAATATGCCAGATTTAATCTGCTGTTGGCTTTATTTCTGAAATAAGAGCTATGGAAAATTCAGGCAAATTCAAGAAAAATCTGTCTAGTAGTTAAAATATTCTTCCTGGATTCATAGAGGCAAAAGGAGTAATGTAATTCGCTTCCACTGTCCTTTGTATCTGTCTCCAGTGATGGAGGATTCGGGCATCCCGCGAGGCATCTGGGATGGAGATGCCAAGGCTGTCCAACAATGTCTGACAGATATTTTTACCAGCGTTTACACTACCTGTGACATCCCTGAGAACGCTATATTTGGTCCCTGTGTCCTGAGCCATACTTCCCTGTATGACAGCATAGCTTTCATAGCTCTAAAGTCCACCGACAAGAGAACAGTCCCTTATATCTTCCGGGTAAGTCTTGGCTGATGCTACGTAGGGTATGAGGGTAATATCCTGTTGAAAATGAACTAATAGTCATTTTGATGACAAGCTGAGACAGCTTCTGAAATCTGAAAATGCAATGATGTGAGAACACATTTTATCTTACACACCAAAAATTAGAAAAGGAAAATTAAACTCAAAGTATTGTCAACTGATTTTCTGAAATAAATGACAAATTTGATTTTGAATGCCAGATATGTCTAAATCAGTGCCTCAGTTCTGAGCTTTCCTGGACATGAACACCACTTCCTTAACTCTTTGGGAGAGTTCACTAGGGTTGTGGCTATTTGCATACTAAGTACTTTCTATAAGTACTTTAATTATAAATATTGGGTGCATTTGCCTTCCAACCCCCGAGGTCTCTTGTTCCTGGGAGTATTACTCTTGCTGGTAAAGCTAGCTAGTGCCAAGAGTTCATATTTAAATAAAAATGTTAATGGTTTGACAATAAAACATCATTAAAGCCATATATTTGAGAGTGAAAAGTCCTCATTTCCTATTCTTTCTTTACAAAGAAAAACTATTAATTGTTTAAGCCAAAATTAGGAAGATAAGTGAATGCCGTAGAATAATTGATAAGATCTAAGCTTGCTTTTTACTTGTAAAACGAACAAAATCCCCCATACTTTTGCAATGGGGTAATTTAGAAATCAATTCTCAAGAGGTTAACACTAATTTGGATTGTAGGAAGGAACATCTTCATTTATTGTTCAGCCAGTGTATGAAAACGATGACTTAAATAATCTATATATAATTGATTCAGCTTGCAAGGGATGTCATCCTGCCTGCTGGTGACAAACATGAGGGTGGGTGCCAACTTGGGTCAAGTTTTTGGAAGCTTGATCTCAGATAATTCATTGGAAAAGAATAAGGAGAAATGGCCCTGGCTCCCATGGCCATAGAAGTCTCACAAAAAGTCTCCCTCCCTCGGCCCCTCCCTTCTTGTATTCTTTCTTGTCTCTACACTGTAGGTAGACACCTCAGCGGCGAATGGTTCCTCAGAAGGTCTCATGTGGTTGCGTCTGGTCCAATCAGCCAGAGATAAAGAAGAGCAGAACCTTGAAGCCTATATAAAAAACGGACAGCTGTTTTACCGCTCTCTCCGCAGGATTGCCAAAGATGAGGAGTTATTAGTTTGGTACGGGAAAGAACTGACTGAGTTGCTCTTGCTCTGCCCCTCTAGATCCCACAGCAAAATGAATGGTAGGTTGGCTCTCGACCTGCGTATGGGCCCTTAGCAAGCGGGGAGCAACTCGGGGAGCAACTCAGGGAGCATCGGGGCTCACTCTGGCGTCTCGGCGCGCCTTTCCTCCCTTGGGGTGCCTCAGAGAAAGCCTCTAAGATATAGTTCGGAATGAAGCTGGGACAGATGGGTGAGGATAAATCGGGGCACGCTTGGCTTAATTACTGTACGGCCCCCAAGTCAGGTGGCAAAGTCGGATTAGGCCTTACTGGATATTCTGTTCTTGGGCACTCAGTCCCTGATAGGTAACGGTGGATTTGTGAAGAGGGTGATGGCAAACTGTCCTGCAGACGATGCTGAATAATCATGTGGTATGCGTGTGTGTGCGTGCGCTTGTGTGTCTGTGTGTGGCGTTTGCTCACTAAGCAGGGTCGTCCCCTTACACATGCCTGGAATGCAGCCAACGTTTCCAGTTTGAGTTCCCCTATGTGGCGCATCTGCGCTTCCGCTGCCCCAAGAGACTTCACAGCGCTGAGCTGAGCCCCCGAGAGGAGCAAGGCGGCGGCGTGGGCACCAAGGATCACGGGGGCGGCGGCGGCAAGGATCAGCAGCAGACGCAGCAACAGGAGGCACCCTTGGGTCCCGGCCCCAAGTTCTGCAAAGCCGGCCCTGTCCACCACTACCCGGCCGCCTCCCCCGAGGGCGGTAACCCGCCTGCGGCTGGTGGCGGCGGCAGCGCGAAGCCGTCCACGGACTTTCACAATCTGGCCCGAGAGCTGGAGAACTCCGGGGGAGCCAGCGGCTGCTCCCCAGTCCGGAGCCTCAGCAGCGGCAGCAGCGGCAGCGGCCACCAGGAGGCGGAGTTGAGTCCCGACGGCAACGCCGCGGGCGTCGGCAAAGGGAAGAGGAAATTCCCGGAGGAGGCGGGGGAGAGTGGCGGCGGCGGCGGCGGCGGGGGCGGCGCGGGGCTGGTTGGAGGCCGGGGCCGCTTCGCCGAGCGGCCCCTGCACGCCTCCAAGGAGGACCTGGTGTGCACGCCGCAGCAATACCGCGCCTCCGGCAGCTACTTCGGCCTGGAAGAGAACGGCCGCCTCTTCGCGCCGCCCAGCCCGGAGACGGGCGAGGCGAAGCGCAGCGCCTTCGTGGAGGTGAAGAAGGCGGCCCGAGCGGCCGGTCTGCAGGAGGAGGCGGCCGCCGACGGCGGGAGCACGGCCGCTGAGGACCAGGACGCGGGCGGCGGCGGCTCCTCCACGCCCGTGGCCGCGTCTCCGGCCGGCGCCGAGAAGCTGCTGGCCCCCCGGCCCGGGGGCGCGCTGCCGGGCCGGCTGGAGGGCGGCAGCCCGGCGCGGGGCAGCGCCTTCACCTCGGTGCCGCAGCTGGGAGGCGCGGGCGGCAACGGCGCCGGGGGCGGCGCGGGCGCGGGGGCCGCGGGCGGGGCGGGCGGCGGCCAGGGCGCCGCGTCGGACGAGCGCAAAAGCGCCTTCTCGCAGCCGGCGCGCTCCTTCTCGCAGCTGTCCCCGCTGGTGCTGGGCCAGAAGCTGAGCGCGCTCGAGCCGTGCCACCCCGGCGACGGTGTCGGCCCCACCAGACTCTATCCGGCCGCCTCCGACCCTCTGGCCGTGAAGCTCCAGGGAACCGCGGACCTGAACGGAGCTTGCGGGTCCCTGCCGAACGGCGGCGGCGGCGGCGGCGGGCTGCCCAAACAGAGCCCCTTCCTCTACGCCACTGCCTTCTGGCCCAAAAGCTCCGCCGCCGCGGCGGCCGCGGCAGCCGCGGCCGCGGGGCCTCTGCAGTTGCAGCTGCCCTCGGCGCTCACGCTGCTGCCACCCTCCTTCACCTCGCTGTGTCTGCCCGCACAGAACTGGTGCGCCAAGTGCAATGCCTCCTTCCGCATGACCTCCGACCTGGTGTACCACATGAGGTCTCATCACAAAAAGGAGTACGCCATGGAGCCCTTGGTGAAGCGAAGGCGGGAGGAGAAACTCAAGTGCCCCATCTGCAACGAGTCCTTCAGGGAGCGCCACCATCTCTCCAGACACATGACCTCGCATAATTGACACGGAAAGGACCCCAGCTTTCCACGGGCGCATACGCACAGTCGAGCCACCTGCAGGAACAAACACTCTAGGATATCCACCACCTCCTTGTGACCTGAAGCATCGCGCGCACATACACACACATACACACACGTGCACACATGTGCTCTCCCCCACAGCCTTTACATCCAAATGTTTACCCGAGACCTACACTAGCGCGCGCTCACACACACACACACACACACACACACACACACGACAGGATGGTGGATTTTTGATCTGGTGGGTTGGTTGAGGGGTTTTCTTTTGAATGCACGCATTTTCACTTTCCCAAAAACAAAAGTACATTTTTAAAAATGTCATATATTGCAACATATTGATGCATTTGTCATACGTTTCTACTTAAATTATTAAGCACTTACGATTTAGATGTAATAATTATATGTAAGGGCAAAATTTATTTTAGATATAAAGTAAAGGAGGAGTGTGAAATGCTTTCTGCATTTCTTGATTACAGTTTGTGTTCTTACAAAATAAGCAAAACAAATAAAAAGGGGGTCACCATTCAATTTAAATTTCCAGGGGAAGTGCATGTATCATGAAATGATTATGGACTTCAATGAAGAATGTCATCATTATGTAAATATGTATTTCCTTTTAATACAAAGTGTAATTTTGTGCCAGTGAAATGGAGTCTGAATAGTTACGTGTTTCTTTTATCCCTGGAAAGATTTATTAAACTTTATAGATTATCCGGATATGTTGGATGCTTTGACAATAAATGACTATTTTCTTCAAAGCAATTATTTGGAAAGTGTTTTTCAAATTTTTTTTGTAGCTAAGGGCTGCACTTTGAGTAGATACTATCTATTTTATTGAGAAGAGATAGCAGAAGAGAGGGGCGATAAACCCTGCCCCACTTGCATTATTTACTCTAAGCCAATTTTGAGCCTCAAAGTTAGAAGGTAAGGTTTGATTATTAGTTGGAACATCTTTATCTGGAAAGTGTTGAGCTTCTTGATTAAAGGACAAATTATTTAAACAAAGATGCCTTCAGGGACATGCAGCTAACCTGTCCCTGGAATGTCAGCATTGTTTTCAGCAGCAGGATAACTAGCATCTTCACAAGTGGCCATTCTTCAGGCCTGGGTCTGGGGGACCAGGTGAAGGCCCTATAGTAGGGCATACCTACTACAGGTTCTACTAGTGAAGCTTACATGAAAGAGCATCTTGTGCACTAGAACCCTTCAGCTTTTCTGTCATTTCCCACTAAGAGACCCTAGGGAGAGCTTCTTTGGAAACCAAGGTGAAATGACCACAGTGGTCTAGGTATTGCAAGTCCCGGCTTTCCTTGTAAAATCCTGAGCAGGTGCACAGCCTCTGACAAAAAAAGAGCTCTGGAGCATCACAATACAGAATAACCTGATAACTTTCCTCCTCTCCCTGCCCTTCCTCTTACAGAAAGTCCCTCTGTACTCTTCATATACTGACAACAGTTCTTAAACAGAGTATACACATGTAGGTGCATGTAGTATGTCCAGCAACCAGTAGATGCAAAACCAAATGAATGATGATCCTTTAGGTCCTAGAGTAGCAAGCACTTGATCTATGGGCATCTTCAGAGTCACTCTATAGATGCTCTAGTGACAGATATTGCACTGATTTATCTATCACAGAAGGTGTTTTCCCATTTTTTTCTTCCTTCCTTCACAATCTTGCCAACCGTCCCCTATGTCAGAAGGAAGACACTTGTGAAAAGGTCTGAAATGGGAAACTTGCACGGAGTCTCACTGCAGGCTTTCAATGGTTTTCCTTAAAGGGATTGTAAAAACTTCATTATCTTAAGGTGACTACAGAACAAGTTATTAGGCAGGCAAAGACCAGGGGCAAGGCAAAAAGGTGTATCCTTAAGTGTGACCAAGGTTGTTGAAAAAGCAGGCTGACTTTCTTAAGATTATCCAAGTACTTTTAGCACTACATTTCTTTGAGGCTTGCTCTCAGTTTTCCTAGGCAACAGTTGGGTAATTTGAAACACTAATCCTCAGCAAAGTGTGATGAGAAGAACAATCCAAAATTCCAGTTATAACTGCTCTGAATGACTAGTGTAAGCTTGCATCATTATTGGCATCATTAATTTACCTGCATCTTGGTGTCTTATCTCTACAATGAGTGAGACAGGTTCTGCTATCTTTAAAAGAACTTCTAGCATGGGGAATTTTTTTTTTCTAGTGAGCTAATCAGGCTCCTTTTAAATCTAAAGAGGGCTTTCTGGAGAAAAGATCAAGATTGGTTGTGGAGCAAATTTGATGGCAAGAAGTAAGAAAGATATTTGGGGACAAATAGAAAGTGGGCCTCAAGAGATCTTTAAATCACAATGTCTGAGAGGTTGACTAAATTGCCTGGAACATAGTGGATCTCTGGAGCAAAAGTTTCTTAAAAACCAACCAACCAACCAACCAAGCAGCCAACCAACCCAGGTTGCCTGGGGTCTTACTTTAAAAAACAAACCAAAAAAACTTGAATGCCCTTTCATTTCTGTCCCATTCTTCCAGAATCTCCTTTTCACTATGGTGGCTTTATTACCTGCTGGAGATTCAAAAATTGAATTTAGATCTGAAGAAAAAGTAAGCAAATACTGCTTTTTGAAAAGGACTTCCTCATAGTCTAGAACGTTATTTTTTTGAGGGACACATACAGACACCTCCTGAGCTTCCCCTGTGTTTTCTTTTGCATGGTCATTGACTTAATCACACAATGTGGAAGAAAGCCGAGCCTTGGCTGAGCTACTGCCCAGGCGACCCAGGTAGGTGTGTTCGTGGCAGACACTTTAGAGCTGGGCAGCTTTGCTGACCAAACTGCCTACAAGACCTTTTTGGCGAGAAGCAGTAGGGGAAGGGTGCCCAAAGCTAGTTTTGCCTTCAGCCAAGGCAAACTGAGGCATGTTTTCTTTTAATGTTGCATTAAGCTTTCGGATGTATCTTAACTTTCTTAGATGAGAATTTCTAAGATTCCATAACCCAACCCCTCTGCTGAGCCGGCTGAGGCCATAGGCGTAAATGTCGGCGCACAGCTGCGGAGAAAACAAGGTCACAGGGTCATGCAGACTTGGAGCAGGCTGGTGCCCTGAAGCCCAAGCAGGTGGCCTGAGCTCCGAGTGCCTGCCAAACCCACAGGTCCTAAAGACTGGGGAAAAGGAAAACCGAGCGGCTGCCGCACCAGTGCTTGTGGTGTCCCACTCAGGGGCAGAAGGCTTGGGAGTGACCCGGCGCCTAGCGTCTGCGATCCCCAAGGGTGCTGCCTCTGGGCGGACTGCGAACCTCTCTTCTCTGTTGGCGTTTGTGCGTGGGAGGGGGCGACGCCTGTATTTCCCAGGATGTGTTTGCAGAGGACAGCGTACGCGCACAGGCGTGCGGGAACTAGAGGGCCAGGAAAGGACGCACGCACATCTCTGCACAGCTTTGCAGGCTCTGTAGAGCCGAGACCGACACCGGACCCAGCGGGGAAAGTTCCCAAGGTCCCGGGCCCACTCCTAGCTCTGCGGCCCTCCGAGGCCCTCCGAGGCCCAGAGTACCGCGAGTAGAGGACGCAGCCGCGCGCCGGCCAGTTGCGAACATAGATGTGCAGCCACAGCCGCCGTCCGGCGCTGCGGTGGGGGTTGAGAGGACAGGGGTCCAGCGGGGTTGCGCACTTCCTCCTCCCACCCAGGTCTCTGAACCTCTGTGCACGCCGCTTCCGGTCCTCTGCAGAGTTTGCCCTCTCCTCAGCGTCTCTCTTTAGTCGCCGGGTCCAGTAAGCGTGATCCGCTGCGCCGAGACCTTGGACGCCCGGGACCAGTCATACCAATAAAACGGCCAGGAAGTGCACCTCCGACTCCCGATTCCGAGGGCCCGAGGCCCAGGGCGACCTGCCTCTTGGGTCAGGGGCTTCTCCTCTCCTTCCCTACGCATAATCGGCGCAGACTCCCCTCCGCGCCCACAGGACGGTGGAGGAGTCCGCGCTTGGTCTGCAAGGCTCACGGGGACCTGGGGAGGCGCACACACCCGGAACCAGGGGCAGCCGTCAGCGCTCAGCCGCGCCGGGACGCCTCGCTTTAGCGGACCACCGAGGACCCAACCACGGAGCGCGGGCAAGCGCGGCGAGCAGGGATCCGCCCCGAGGTTTCAGATTTTCTTTTCCAGTTCTCTGTTCTGGAATCAATTTGGATCATTCTGTGGTATCTCTGTTTCCCCATCCCGCAATCCTGCCTGACCTCCACGTTCTTTTCCATCTCTTAAGTACTTCTGGAGATATGAGATCATTTCTGGAGTTTTATTAGGAAATCCCCACCCTAACCCTCACCCCTGATGATTCTCAGCCATTCAGGCAACCAACTCCTGTGGTGGTCGCACCAGCCCAACCGGAGACTGCATTGTGCATACATTGGGTACTGAGGACTACCTCACACCCTACTTGGGGATGCAGAGAGAGGGACAAGTGCCGGTCCTCTCTAAATAGACAAACACATACACACACCTGGGATCTCACACGGCCACCTCTTGAACAGTTCCTCTTCGTAGAAGCAGCAGCTAGTCTGACTTTTGAACAGATAACCTTTGGGCCTTGTTTGGAAATACTGTCTTCCGCGGAAGGTGCAAAAATACCTACAATGGGTGTAGAAAGTTTAGCCTGCTCAGAAACTGAACTGGGAATGGAGTGAGAAGCTGGGCCACCTCCCTTTCCTCTTCCAAATGCATTTGAGTTGACAACCGGGCCACGAGGCCTAGAATGCTGAGGCAGAAACAGAAGCCTTAGACTGGTGGGCCTGAACACTTGCCGGCTTTATAATCGGGCTGGGCAGGCAGAAGGGATGCTCTCTGCTTCTCTGCTTCACAGATCCCATTCCTAAGGCAACTTTTGCTTTTCTTATTTTAAATCAGGACTTAAAATTTTTAGAAACTTGTCTCTTCTCCAGGACTAGAGGATGAAGAAACTGAAGAAAAAGTTCTTTTAAAAAAATTATATTTTTTAACTCTCTAGGGTGAGAGGTCTGGTAAAGTGTCCTCCTTTCATAGCTAACCTGGTTATGATCATTGTTATTTACTTATTCCTTTTCAAGTTGTCTGTGTCTGTGTACTGGAATATGTATGTATGTATGCATGTTTGCACACATGGTGCATTTTTACGCATATATGTGTATATTATGTACATACATATACATTTATATATACAAATGTACGTATCCATTTTAGCACACACATAGATACACAACTGGCAGGCACTCTTCTAAGTACTTTTCATATGTTGCTTTGGTTTAATTCTCACAACCTATCCAGGAGGAAGCCTCCTAAGGGTCCCAATTCATCATGTTTTAGGATCTTGGAACAGAAAGACGTGATACAATATCATAGTATAATGGAAAGAATAATGGCTCCTAAGGCAGGACATCTGCTCCAAATTTTGAGGCCTTTCCGTCTATGTATCTCAGTTTACTTTACTTGAATTTGTGAATAATACTACTTGTGGGCTTATTGCACAGCTGTGTCTTGAAAAGCAAATACAATCATTCATGTAGAAGCTTTTCATACTATTGTACTGGATTAACTTCCCTTTTGATAAGAGAGATAGATTTTTAGCCTCGGCTTATCTTCCTCAGGTGGTCAGGATGCTCTAGTCCTCTCTAAGAACTCTTTTGTGGCCTTGACTTCCTTTAATGATCTTTGCTCATTTTCAAGCAGAGGTGGGAGTAACAGCTGGTTTCATTTTGTAGATGTGTATTTAACTACTCAGCTCTTCTTTCTTACATCCCAAACTTACAGAAGGATCACTGAAATAATATTTAAGAAGTAAAATCAAGCAAGCCTATAAGTCCATCGAAGGACGTATGGGTTTAATTGGCTTAGCTATAATAATCTTAAATTATAAGTACCATGTGTTCCCAGTACTTAAAAATTATATACAAGCAAAACAATAAGAACGAAAAGGGCTGTAAGAGCAATCCTAGCTATAATTTGCCCTTTTGTAGAAAAGATGCTCAAAATGCAGAAGAGAAGCCTGTTTCTCTTCCTGCGTACCATTAAAGAAATGACACCTTGCTTAGAAAGCTATGCTGTCTCAGTGCTTAGTGAAAACAACTCTGGTTTTGCAGATCATGGTGATGCATGAATGATATTAATCCAACAGTCAGTATCATTAGAAGGGATCCCTGATTCCAGCTCACTTTTTTTTTAGTGTTTTTAAATAGACTTTGAGCTAGAATGTGTCATTTTATCATTTCCCCTCTTTTAAAATTGAGATTTGAAGAACACCTACACTATCTTCTTTTTCCCAAATTCTTCAGGGAGTAAATTCTTCAGGGAAATATCCTAATGTCCTTTGTAAACGAAGAACAGGAATGAGATTTGGAAGAAAATAATTATGGGATGAAAGAAATTAATTCAACCAGTTCTTTGTCCCTTCGCTTCTCTTCGGATGTCTAGCCATCAATTCCAGATTTCTTTCATCTTTTTTTTTTTTTTTTTTTTTTTTTTTTTTGAGAAAAGCAAAGCTGTGGCTTTCAGGGGAGAAATCCAGAAACCAGTCCCACCCTTGACCAGGAGCCCAGGGCACATCTGCTGTGGGGGTTGAAATCCAGAAAAATGTAGCATGATTATACTTTTCTCTAGGGATTCATCTGGGATGGGTGTGCCAGTGTTATTGCTTGCAGAACTCAAAGTAGCTTTTTCTGTGTTTGGTAACTTTTTGTGTGTGTGTGAAGTGTGAAACTTTTTGAAAGTATTTAATGACTTCTTTTCTCCCAGACAAACAAATAAATTAAGATCTGTTTTCCCCTCTGGCAAGATTTCACTGGGTCTTTGAGAGAGAAAAACATTGCCAAACAGCGACACCCAGTCCCCAAAATGATAAAAAAAATCATGCGGGTTAGAAAAATCTTAGTATCCATAGGCCTCTCTAGGCTCAGGGGTCCAGGGTGGGAGCCAAATGAAGGTAGAGAAAAGAAAGAAAGGGACTAATACTGCAGGGTTCCTCCTACAAAGAGAGATAAATTAGATTTCCCCATTACAATGCTTTTAGAGAGGGTTAAGTACACTATTTGCTTTAGCAGGGCTGGATAGAGGTAAATAGTGAATGTGGGAAGCTCATCTGCATGGACATTTAATCTAACCTCTGAATTCTGTCTCAGAACCTCTCACCCTCGGTTGCCTCTGCCTTATGACTTTGTTAGGTATCCCTTAGTCCTTTGCCCTCCAGCAAAGAGGTGGTATAGAAGATTCCCACCAGTATGAATAAATAGTAAGAAAAAATGTTTGAATCTTACGTGAAAGTATTTTTTTCCCTCCATTTGCTTTTTAGGGGCTTAATTCCTAATTTTGGAACTGTCGAAGGAAAGAGGAGGCATTGCTATGTAGAGGTTCTTCTCTTCTGGGGGTGGTAATGCTTAAGACTGCTTCCAAATCAGAGGTCTTTGAGTTTGAGGCTACACTTGAAAGTGTTTATTAAGCCTCCAAACATGCCTAAACTTAAAACCAGGAAGATATTTAGAAAACCTACCTTTCAAAAACCTAACTCCATGCAGAGTAATGATAATAGCATGGTAAGACAAGTTTCATCAAGTTACATGGTTGCCAGCAGCTCCCATCTGAATTTCTTAAATCCTTTAAATATCCAAAATACATCTATGTTGGTATTAAGCCAGTTTTGTAACAGCTTAAAAACAGGGACTTGGGATTTCAGAGAGCACACATTTTCTCTCTTCTCTGGGATGGTGTCTTCCCTTTGACCACACTTCAGGAGAAGCAATTTAAAGTTTAATACGTACAGAGTCTGGGTCCCTTTCATACCAGCTCCTACACAGCTTACTCAGGGACCCAGGAGCATGGTCAGCTGGAAAATCATGTAAAGACACTGAAAAAAGAGGACCTCTGGTAACAACTTCACATTTTCATTGACTCAGTAAGGTAACAACTCCAAAAGACGACAATCCCCAGAGACAACTATTCTCAGAAATTTTCATCAGAAACGTTATTAAGAGCTCCCAGAGCAGAGGAAAAGCAGTAGTATCTTTGGACATTGTAGAGGTCCTCGAGGGAGCAATCGCTCTAAATCACCTCGGTATCTGCTAAAAATGCAGATTCTCAAGCTCATCTCCAGAAACTGGGTAGATCTCATGAGGGGCCCAGAGTCTTGCATTGTAAGCGATCATCCTAAGTGAGTCTAGAGCGGGTGGGTCTTGCTCCACACTCCACACTTTGAGAAACACCGTGAAGGGTTTAGAACAGCAGCCAACCCTTGGGAAACTTAAAATGTATAAATCCTCAGTCTAGAAAATGGCTATGTTGTTGATATATTGAGGCTCAATTGAATTATAGTGCTATAAATATACATTCAATTAAAAAATCTTCACTGATGCTCTATCTTTGTTTCATATGGATTTTTTTTCCCATTTCTAGTGATTCATAACATGTCAACATTTTGCTGTTCTTTCTCACTCAAGTCTGGGTTGTTTTGAACAACAAAAAATAGAAGTGCATAGAAAATTCTCTGTTCAAGAAAACCTGTAAGCTAAATCTTTATGGAAAAAATGTTCAATATTTGTGGATCATCACCCCCTGAGGGGTTAGATTTTAAGTTTTTGGATTCCAATGCATTAGGTTTTCTAAAATCATGTCGCAACTTATTTGTCTATGTGTGTTCCCTCCCTTTACCAACTCAGACTCTGACACCAAGCTCCCAAGAGCTCTCTTTACCCCTGGATTTTGGATGGGTAATAGCAGCAGAAGTGAAAATCTCTTGAGCTACCAGTTTGCTCCCTGTTCCAGCTCACCAATCAGTCACTGCTACTTCTCTGCCAGCCGACGCCAGCACAGAGGCTGCCACTTTCTGATGGTGAGTGATGCTAAGCCACTGACTCCTGCTGCAGAAGCTACTGGTGCCAGGGAAACAGACTCCTCCATCGGCTTCATAGCACTGAATTTGCTAACTCATTACTGTAGCCTCCACCTAGGACTCAGGCCTAAATCTGGGGAGGCGGGACCTGCAGGGCCTTGGCAGCACAGTATAATGTAGGATTCGCAATAACCCATCAGTTCTGATGTTGCCCATTGTCCACAAACACAATACAGGCTCCTGGAATGCATTTTAAAAGGAAATACAACTGTAATAATCCTGTCCTCTTGGGCTTCTAGACTTGTCAGGACCTGCCTGGATTCGAGGGTAGATGCAGTTGAGTCCTGGGACCAGAATTACAAGATCGTTTTAATGTCCACACATTTCTTTATTAGCTCAGAGAATCCTGCTAAAAAATTTAGATTAGGTTTCAGGAGATCTAACATCTAATCTCCTTCTGGCTCTGCTGTTCTCTAGCTATGTGACCTTGGATGAGCTAACTTCGCCAAGCCTCAGCCTTTTCACCTCAATGTAAAATGAGAGGGTTAGACTAGATCAGAGCTTTGCAGACTTTTGGGTTCATAAAAATTACTAGGACCCTTGATAAATGGACTTGGCTCCATTTCTGCAGATCAGAGTGAAGGCAGCCACTACCCCTGTATAGGAATTTGCATTTTAATAAACTCTATGGGTGATTCTCTAACCACTTTTGGAAAATAGTTGTCTAAATCAGTGGTTCTGCAGTCAGGTCTCCTATTAGAGACAATTGGAAAGTTTTAAAAAATATTCATGACCGGTCCCACTCAAAATTAACTCATCAGAATATCTGGGTGTGGGACCAGGCACTGGTGCACTTGAAAGCTCTTTTGTGCCGCAAGGGTCAAGAATGAGTGGATTAGATAATCTCTAGAATCAGTGCTTAGCTCTAGAACTCAGGCTTTCAATCTAGGATTTTTGGTCCTATAGCTCAGTTAAAAGTACGGGGCACTCTGTGATTATAGATTTACTAGTTGTTATGGTCTGAATTGTGTTGCCCCCACCCCAAATTCCTATGTTGAAGTTCTAAGCCTTAGTACCTCAGAATGTGACTGTATTTGCAGGTAGAACCTTTAGAGAGGTAAGTAAAGTAGGGTCACACAGAAGGATCCTAATCCACTATGACTGCTGACTGGTGGCCTGGTAAGAAGAGGAGATTAGGGCACACACCACACAGAGGTTTAGCTGTGTGGAGACACGAGGAGAAGGCTATCATCTGTGAGCCGTGGGAAGAAGCGTCAGAAGACACTAACCTTGCCCACACCTTGGTCTTGGACTTCTAGCCTCCAGAATTGTGAGAAAATAAATTTCTGTTGTTGAAGCCCCCCAGTTTGTGATATTATGTTATGGCAGCCTTCGCAAGCCAGTACATTGGCAGACAGTTCACTGAAACCCATCTGACTTTAAAGAAAACAGCAGTTGTCTTATTATTCCTTCAGAACCAACTTATCTCCAGTATGGACCCAAACAAACTAACACACGCACACAAAGTCATTTAATGAGTACTATTTTCCAAGTCCTGATTGAAGATAGGCTATGAAAATACATACTGCAGCTTAGAACACTATGACCTAATCTTGAGGATGATGTTTTAAACAGGACTAAGAAAATTTTCAGTGCTTTTTGCTACTAATAATACATGACAAACCTGATTTCAATTAAACGATACAGCACTACCAAATTTTTAAGGGGGTCATGTCAGTTTAAATTTTGTTTATGAGCATATAGGAAGCAAAATTTATTAATTTTAATTCTATGTTTTATAAGACAACCCTATCCTCTGTCCTAGTATATTCCTAATTTCTCATGTCTCTTTCTTAAGATTGTTTAGTCTTAATTTCAAATGAGTCAACTCAGAGAAAAACTACTCAAAGACGTCTTTTCATCATACCCTGGAAAAACACATTTAAACTGTAAAGAAAAAGATATATTGCCACCTAGTGGAAAATAGACAGAATCATCTGTTGTACTTCGGGTTTTAAACTACAAAATGGCTAGTACAAGAAATGTCTTTAAATGTTTTTTGATTATGAATAATTATGCTCTGTTAGTGAAAGGATGTCTTCCATGTTTAGCTGCAATATCACTTTTGACTTTTAAGTTATATATTCTTTATTTTTTTTAGCAACTACTCATACATATGCTGTTGCTATATGCTGAGTGACAAAGTCGAACTCAACCTTTATCAAAAATATTTAGCTAAATTGACAAAATAATTTACAGCTAAATATTAAAAATATTTACCACCCACAGAAGATCAATAATATAGTAAACAAACCATGTCAATATAGCTGACTGAGCTTGGGGAAGTCACAACTCTGGACGGTTTCCTCATCTAAAAAATGAGGTTGAACTACGTGATTTGTAAGATATTTTCAGTTCTAATATGATTATCTATCTATCTATATATCTATAACACACATTTATAGTTATTCAGCTCAGGGTCTTTTTAATAATTAGGAGGGTGTCCAAACTCGGTTTAGGAAGCATTCTTGGTAAGATAATAGGTGTATGTCTTTGGAGTAACGTTTCAGCACAGAATGAAAGAAGCCTATTAATGGGAAGGAAGTTCCTATCTATTTATTTGGTTGCCAGGTTCCCAGGGCTTTTTTTCCATAAGAGTAAGGTGACCTGGCTAATTTTAACCTCAGTAATTACATTCTATCCAGCTAAGTTATCCTTGCAGCTTCTATTTGGATATAGCATCCTTTATTGTTTCCTGTCCTAAACTTTTAGGAAGTTGCTAGTAACTGATTCACTGTTGCTGACCTTTAATAAGCATGAAGAATATTAATGACTTGGTAATTCTGTAGGTCTTTCCTACCATAGGCCAGGGGAGGAAAGAAGAGTTTAAAGACACTTCCCTTTTAACAGCCCTTGGTATGTCCCAAGAATGTCACAATCCTTAATTAGTTAACCTACTATGTGTGTGCTTTCTGAAAAGGTCCTATTTCAGGTGATGTAATTCAGGGAGCTTAAGTTATCAAATTGTTTTGGCTCAAATTGCTGGATACAGTTTCTTTCTGTACAACATTAAGACATCCCTATCAAATAGGATGGGCTTAAGGAGAAAATATCAGTGTGTCTACAGGAAATAAGGAGGTAGGCTAAGTTAGTAGGTGTCATGAAATACTACAGAGAAGTCGTTTGCTATAATCACTCAACTTTTAAATAGTTAGTTGTGAGAAACTACATTTATATGAGTATTAATAAAAATAGAGGACACAGGAAAGATTGATTATCAAACTTCTGTTTGAAGCTTTGCCCAGAGACAAGGTGTCAGGAATGCTAATTATACCATTTCTAGTAACTTCTCTCACTTCTTGCTTTTTCTATCCCATCTTCCTCCCCTCCCTCACCCCATTACACCCTACACAGACAAGAAAGGAAAAGGAACAAACGAGAGAAATAGCTAATTTTCCAGAGTCCATTTATCCTAATAAAGTCTTGAAAAGTTGCTTCTGACAGTTGAGAACAGAGAAGACATCTAAGGTCTCTTTTTTTCTTCCTAGAAACTTTTTTATGTGTGCTCTCTTTAGTAATAATTGACTCTTAGATGCATATTGTGGTATTTGTTGCCAAAATTGTGGTATGTGTTGCCCATTTTACCTATTCTCTTTTTAAACAAGCAAAATTGAAGAAAAATAATGTTCTAAGTGTCAAATATGAATCTAAAAACTATTTGCCTTCTTAGGATGCATATCTGTTTCTCCTCTATTGCCTTTTCTATACAAATAACCAGCTCCACTACTTTCAGAGGTAAAAAACTTCAGTTAATAATGTGAAACACTCTTTATCCTATCAGATCATCACTTTCATTGTCAGGGTCACCAGCGTGTTACATATCATCTAATTTCTTAATTAGGTAGGTAGCTTCAGGAATAAAATATGGAAGAGGGCCACTACATGCTTGAAACAACAGTTGGATGTGACAAGGACAAATGAAAGGTCATGACACATGTCATTAGGGAAGCCATTTCTATAGGTTTGGAAAAAAATTCTCAGATTGATCTATGACTTAAGTTTCAACATAATTTAATATATCTGTTCCTTCAACAGATACATCTGTCAATGATTACCATTATTATTCTCTTTAAGATAATATTCCCCCCTTGCATTGGAGTGAGACAGCACTCGAGGACATATGTCATAATGAGATGGTACCCTCTCTATTAATATATAATTCAAATATTCCATTTCAATTAAAGAAGGCATCCTAAATACAGACCCATGGAATGGGTACTTTATAAGGTAACTGTTTTGACTGCATTGATTTTTTTTTCTTCCTTTTTTATCCAAATGCACAATCCTTTGATATACATTCCAGGGAAGCTGAGTTTAAAAAATCAAAAGTTTTGTCATAATAAATGAGAAGAAATTTTTGAAGTCATACGTGTTAAATTCCAGGCATTTTCTACGGCTCGTCAGAGAAAGAAGGTGTAGTATAATGAAATAATTTAGAAATACTGCTGATACTCAGAATTCAGAAAGTGTTAAGATGGAAAAACATCCCAGAAATATAGGCAAAACTTTCAATGGGTCTTTCTTTATATATATATTTGTATACACACACACACACTCATAGTCAGTTTACAATGTTGTGTCAGTTAATTTTTGGTGGACAGCACGTTTTAGTCATACATAAACATACATTTATTTATTTTCATATTCTTCCTCACCATAAGTCACTACAAGATATTGAATATAGTTCCTGTGTTATACTGTATGAACTTGTTATTTATCTATTATATATATATTAGTTAGTATCTGCAAATCTCGGACTCCCAATTTATCTCTTCCCACAATGGGCCTTTCTGATAAAATATTGGTCTGTTTAGGAATAAAAAGTTTTATTAACCCTCAATTCTTTTGTACACATTTATCATATGCATGATAATAAGCTTATTTATATTCAACCAAATATTCATTTGGCAAGCAGCCTAGAATATTCTAGTGTTCTAAGAGTCAAACAAAATGCCTCAGAGATTTAAAGTCTTTTGTTTCTTTTTCAGTATCTCAAATTATAACAACTCTTTGTGTTCTTGCTGCTGTACTGAAAAGCGCATTAAGTGACAGGCTACACACCTGCCTAAATGACTTTCTCCACTTACCTTTGAAGTGGAGCCTTCGTTGGGGGATTATATCTGACATCTTTAATACTTCTCTGTACTTGGAGTGGATGGATTTGGCTTCTAGGTGGCCTGAGAAAAGTCACCAAAAAAGTTTTATTTTGTTTTGTAAGTAATTTTTGTTGTTGTTGTTCATTGGTGGGCTAAAGCTTGTTAAGTCAAAGTTCAAAATTATTGGCTAGGCAGCTGGTAAGGATAGTTATCAGGTATTGAGATTACTCATGACTTAAGGGATGACAGTCACCCTTCCTTGCTTTTCTAGGTTGTATTTGGATGTAGAGCAAAGACAGGTATTGGAGTCAGAAAGACCTTGATACTCCCTCTTGGTGGTGCTCTGTGCCATGTGTACTGTTGGCATGTCATCTTATTTTTCTGAGCCTCAGCTTTCTCGCCTGTAAACTGGAATACTGAAAAGCATATAAGGTTGTTGTAAAGACCAGAGGTGAACTATGGAAGTGCAAGTCACTTAGCAGGTACTAGATACATAATAATTCTTATTTTCATAACCCCCTTTATAGGCCTTTGTGAATCTTCCGTTATCTTGGGGTTAAACTCTTTTCTCCCTTTTGTGAATGAAGGGAGGCATCTTCTGTGCTTTTTTGTACAAAGAGGATGTTGCTGGGAAACTATGAGAGGAGATTTCCTGGGATACAGACTATTTCTTGAGAATTCTAAGTGGGAAACTAAGATAAAGTTGGAGTCTGAACCACGGACTCCTCCACATGACAGAGTAGATTCCTTGTCTCCTCTAAACATCTGGGGTAAAAACCCACTCCTCCAGACTCCTTTGGAAGCTCACCGCTCCCAAGAGCTCCCTTCCCTGGTGGTCTGGCGGAGCCCAGGAATGCTGGCCTTTAGGGCACACCGGCCAGACCTGTTTGCTCACTCACGCCTGGAGTGAGCAGCGTGGGAGGTCTTGATAAGCTGGCTTCTTAAGCACGAAAGGCACGTTCTGAGCGCTTGTATAGGCTGGTAAGACAAATTGTCAAGTAGTCGCTAAGAAGTCTGTATTCAAAAAAAAAAAAAAGAATCAAAGCATGGATTCTATTAGCAATGGATCCTCTGAGAGCCCCCCAAAATGATTCTGTATACAACATTTCCAAATCTCTATGTTTAACTTTTGGGGAAAAAATTATCCTATCTCTTTAAATAGCCTTTTAGATCTCCTTTTTTTCCTAAATCACCTAGGTGCTAGAAGAATTGAGGCCAAGAAAGATGAAAAACATGTAGTTCTGTAGTTTTCACTCTAAGAGAATTGAGTAGAAAGGAAAAATCAAACTATGAAAAGTCGATGGAAGTGATGCTAAGCTTGCACACCCCATCCCATTTTAATATTTCTCTGAATGGGTGTGGGGTTGAGCTAGCAGAGGTTTTCAAAAGTTACTGAAATCTTCTTAGTCCTATAAAACTATATGATATTAGTTGAAGAAGACTAATAAAGTTCTGCTTCTAGAAAGAAAAAAATTCTCACCTCGAGATGATTATTGATTTACAATTTTTCAGAAATTA
The DNA here is from genome assembly GCF_036321535.1 of Camelus dromedarius. Taxonomy (NCBI): domain Eukaryota; kingdom Metazoa; phylum Chordata; class Mammalia; order Artiodactyla; family Camelidae; genus Camelus; species Camelus dromedarius. Next base: position 76,981,551 of record NC_087436.1, read on the forward strand.
ATTTTTAATTAATTTTAACTGTAATTTTTTTAAATAATAATTTTTCTGGGCTAGAAAGAGCAAAATGATCATTCCAGAAATTTCCTGTGCTCTGTGGAACTTGCACAGAATTTTTATGTTTACTTGGAAATAGAGTTCCTGAATATATTTTATTTTCAAGAAATTTCATCTTAACTTTTTTTTGCTCTTTGAAAAAAATGGTTCTCTTTTTTCATAAAAATATATTTTATAGTGATTTTTGAAGAGAAATCTCCTCTTTAACTCAGTAAGGACCTCTTCTGCTTCTACTCTTTCACCACCCTACTGTAAATCAACATCTTGTTTCCAATGTGTGCTTTTTAACGAATTTCCTTCAAGATCCTGAAGTCAAGAAATAATGGGTGCTGGTTTGCGGCATGTGCTCATCAGAGGGTCTGGGTTCCTGCAGATGATCAGCCTGAGTTTAGAAGGTAAGAAGCCAGCACGTGCCATGGTCGGTCTGTCTTGTCGGTGTGCCATCCACTGGCAGTGTGCGAGGGAAAGAAATGAAGCATTGGGCTAATAAAGGCATGGGCCAATGAGATCCTATCACTCATTCTCCTGAATCTAAACTGTGTCTCTCCTCGCCCACCTGGAAATGCACTTTTGGGCAATAAACACTGTTCCATGTGTGAAAAGTACTTTTTAAAGTTGATGTTATTTTAAAGATACTAGATTATATCAGGAGACTTTGTGAACTCCTTTTGAAATAATGATTTCTAAATTTTGAAAACAGCCAAAATAAATACAATGTTTCTAAACGTGTTTTTAAAAATACGTTATCCAGATTCTATGTCCTTAGCAACTTATATTCGTGATACAAACTTTTATTTTTTTCAAAATAAAAAGAGCCAACTTTATGCATGAAGCTGAGAGTCCACTAGAGGTCACTTTTTCAACTTATTTCCCTTAAAAATGGAAAAATTTAGCCTTGATTACTGTCACTGAATCTTTTTTACATGCCTTTATTTTCAATGTTGGAACTTTTGATTTTTCTCAGAAAAGTTTCTGCTATTTCTCAAACTCTTTTTCTAAAATCTTTCTGATACTGGAGTCGTATATTCTTATGTTTCAAGTGTATTTTATATTATGACATTTTGAATGACCCTCTTCGATATCTAATTATATCTATATTATTTTTGATTATTTAAATATCTCTATTTCAATGCTAGCATCTAGAACACTAATGTCTATTTTCTAAAGTTTTCATGGACTTTATGATGCTGTATTAGTGTGAAACAATAAGAGATGTGCAGCCCTCTTGAGACTTAGAAACAGTCGTTCAATTTCTGCCCCTTGCCGCAAACCTTAGTACTGATGAAAAATATCCAGCATCAACACCAGTTGAATTGAATCTCCGAATTTCATCATTCTTGATTTAATTTCCCTAGTAATCCATTAAAGCTGTGTTTTGAACCCCTTTTTAAAAAGCAATGTCTTTAAAATGTGAATGTCTAATGTGCTTAGTATATCTAAGACATTTTATTGTTTGAGGTTTTGACTAACATAAAAAACATTCACAAGCTGCTATTATACTGTTAGTACCACTACTTGTGCATAAAAAGTAACATTACAAACATATTATATTTTTTGTCTGTTTATAGTCATGTGTATTTCCCACTAAGCCATCTGGCATAAAGTTACAATTTTCTGGCTTCTCAGTTGAATAAATGCCCTCTATAGCTCTCCTATATCCATACTGATATTGATTTTAAAGTATTTTCAGCTATTCTTAAAATTTACCCCAAATCAGCAGTTTTTAAGCTCAGAAATAGTGCAGTATCTCATTTCTCTATGAAATGGAGGCATTTATAGGGAAATCACTTAAGACATTTATTCTTACCTTCCAAAAGACTATCTCTTTATATCATTCACCCATGACTTACTTATCAAAATGCACTGTGACAGAGGCCCCTCTAACATAATTTTTACCACTTTTGAAAAGATCTTATTGAAGAAAATGTTTGACATCTGAAAGCAAAAAAGTTAAAACAGCAAGTACACTTTAAATCATTATACACATAATACTAATTTTAATAGTATTTAAAATTATTTTCATGCATAAATATAATACATGACCAATTTTTCTGTATAAAATACTGAAATATTACAGAGAAGAGGCAGCCTCCATTGTTTACTGGGTCTAATCTCCAAGCCTTCCCAAAGGCACCTCCTTTTGTGTATTCTTCCAGATCTGGTGATAAATATTTATGTTCAAATGTTTCAGACACCTACAATATATACCACACTATTTTGTTTTATGTGCACATGTGTTTTTAAAATAAATGTTAAATACCATTGAACAAATTGTTCTGTCATTTATGTGTTAGATTTTTTTTCCTTTTTTTATTGAGGTATAGTCAGTTTACAATGTTGCAACAATTTCTGGTGTACAATGATTTTTATTCAATAATAGATGTTGAAGTTATTTACATGTTGATTCCTATAAATCTCGCTCATTCTTTGGATCTATGGCATAATGTCTTTGAGAATGAACTTATCTATAATTACCCATTTTCCTCAAAATGTACAGTTAGTTTCTTTTTCTGCCTGTACATGACCAAGCATTTCTCTGCACTGGGTACTGTGAAGAGACTTGCTGGATCATAGGGAGAGGCACTGAACGCTGTAATAGATACTACCAATTAGCTCTCCCAGTGTCTCCCAGTGTCTCACCAGTGCCCTCGCAACTAGCAACAACTGGAGAAGAGCAGGCTCCCCAAACTCAGGCCAACATTCATTATCTATCTTTACATAGTCATTTCAATGGTATCTCATGTCTGAAACTATTGCCAAGTTATTAGTACCATTTACATTCACCATCTTTCCATACATTTTTTAGGTATTTGTAGTTCTGTGAATTTCTTATTCATATTTTTTGCCTGTTTTTCTACTGTGCCATTTGTTTTTTCTTACTAATCTCTAGGAGGTTTTACGTACTTTGAATATCAAATGCTTATTGCTTACAGTTATGCAAGTATTTTTCAAACCCATCTCTTGACTTTTAACTTTATTTCTCTGTCATAAATTTTTGTTTTTATGCTGTCTATTTATCAGTTCTTTCTATTATGACTTTAATTTTTGTATCTTCCTTAAGAAGATCACTTGTACTCTCAGAACAAATATGTATCTTGTACATTTATCTTATATTTTCATCTATTCTTATACAGTTTTATTGTTATAATTTTGTTTAAGTCTTCAGATTTTCTGAGGATTATTTTTGTGTGTGAGGTACAAATCTCATTTCATTCTTTTTCCTAAATGGATGATAAATATTCCTTACACCACTTGATAAATAGTTAATAACTTCTTACTGATTTTAAATGCTACTTTTATGATAATGTAAATTTCCTATGTTTACAGAGTTATTTCTGGGCACTTGACTATTAATTTAATATTATTTATTATTCATGCATACCTGTGTAACACCACATTTTAAAAAGTAGCACCTTTTTAGCTCACTGGCATAGGAAAGCTTTTTTATTTCTTCAAATAGCAAAACTAAATAGCAAAATTATCTTTGCTACTTTTGTTTATTTACTCTTTCATATTAATGTTAGAATTAGATTATAATGGTTACAGAAAAATTCTATTGCAAGCGAGCATTGCACTAAATTCACATACTAATCTGGGGTGAAATGATATGTCGAATCTTCTCGTCAATGAATATATGTATCTCTGAAATTTTTATGTCATAATATGTCCTTTAGTTAACATATTTTTCTAATAGACTGACCGTGACAGGTTTATCCACAGTCATGCTGTAGTTATTGATACTGTGAATGAAACCCTTTATTCTTTTGCCGTTTCTCATGATTGCTTGTACAAAAGAAAGCTACTGATTTTTAAAGGTTGATCTGATGTCTGTCTACCTAAATGAATTAATTCTAACTATCAATTCTAATAGTGTGTCTGGTGATTCTCTTAGATGATTTTTACATCAGCAATCATACCATCATCAGATGTTGACTGTTTTGTCTCTTCCTTCCAGAGATATATATACCTCTAATTTTTTTTCTGGTTTATTGCATTAACTAGGATCTTTAAAATGCTGAATTGAAAGAATTTGAGCATCTGTGCCTTCTATTGGCTTTAATGGGAAAAATTTTAATATGTCATTATTATGATTTGCTGAAGTTTTTTGGCAGCTTCCTTTTATGAAGTTAGAGAACATGATGTTTAGTACAAGAAGTGTAACACTTAGGAGTCTGTTCCTGACTTGCTTTGAGAATTTAGGCAGCTATGCCCTCTGCCTTCAGTTTCCCACTGACCGAATGAAGAAAATATGTATGTTTTTAAAATGAAAGTTTAACTTTTCCAGTTATATTTTGCACTGAATATAAGGTTGAGAAGTTAGAAGGAAACCCAATTAACCAATATTCTAAGGCAATTAACTTAGGAAATGAACGTAATTAATTTTGGCTAGTTTACAAAGAACACATTTTGGAAATATAAATGAATAATTGTATAATTATAAAACTTCTTTAATATTATTAAAGACTAACAACACAATCATGCTATTTTAATATCATTTAAGGAGTTCAAAATGACAATAGTCATTATTCTAATTAACTCTAAGTTTTAAAACAGTTTCTAAGGTAACATGAATATATACATAAAATGAGTACTATAAAATATCCAAAAATATATTCAGTTTTCATATTTTCTTTTGACTGTGATTTTTATATATTTTTATTTCAATTGTTACTCAAAACATTACAATTATGTAATTATATCAAGAATGTAGTTAATCTTCTCGGTCCTTCTCTGACGCATGATTTACCACCTATGAAGGCTAAAGCAGAATGGAGGTATGAGTTTCCTTCTCCAAGTTACTTGCAGACTTATTAACTGAAATTTTTATTTCTTATAGTTACAGATTCTTTGGACCTTGAAGTGGCCTCAGGGATAGAAAATTTTTACCCCATTTGAAAGTTGAGGAAATTAGGGGCCAAAAATGTCAGTCACTTCCCCAAACACATATGGTTGGCAGGTTTGGGGCACGATGCCTCTCTCTTAGTCAAATTCACCGCTCTCTGTATGGCATCTCTGAGCATTTCAAGCTTCTGTGCAATTGCTGAATGACAACTTTGTATAATTCTAACAGAAACTGAGGCCCCAGTAAGGAGGTGGAAAGGGATTCTGGGTGATGGTTGGGACCCAGTAATGATGCCTCAGGCAGGTCTGGCTACATACTTTGCAGGGCCCAGTTCACAATCAGTGTGGGACCTCTTGTTCAGAAGGCAGAAGAGTGCCATTAAAGGTACTGAAATACAAAACATTTTCCTTTTTTCCTGCTTCTGTCTCTCAACTTATCATGCCAGTCCTTTTTTTTTTTTAATTAGCTATTTAAGCTATTTAATATTACTCAAAGTAAAGAAAATTTTAAAATTTTAATCATTGTGTAAATTTTGCTGTTTATCTTTGTATTGCACAAGGCTAGTTTTAAATGTGACTGTAAGAACACTGAACTTGTTTGCAGAATCAATCCCTGAAACGACACAGTTCTGTTTTGTACCTTATGCATGTGGCTTTGTATTTGCTCTTACCAGAACAGTGGCAGTCTGCTCACAACTAACTCAGCCGTTTCTGTTTCCTTGCTTGGTAGACACACACTGCACCAACAGTCTCTACTTTTGTCTCACTGATATAAGTAAGGGAGGCCTGAAAGGAGAAGGAACTGTCCACTGTCCTTTCATCCAGAAACTCTCCCTTCATTCCTCACATTCATCTTCTACAGAGTTTCCATCACTGACTGACCTTTTATTTTATTTTATATCTTTTTAGCTTATCTTTACCTGCCAGTCGTACAAGTGATCTGAGGCGCTATGTCTCTTTACCAAATTTTCTCATCTTTACAAAATCACTTATTATTAACATTGCACATTATAACAAAACTATTATTTGTCTATTTTTCTTATTCTTTTGAAATATGTCCTACAAATACAAGGTATTTCTACAAAAAATTTTTCCCATGAGGAAAGCTAACAGGTTTCCACGTTGGAAGGGCTATTGTCTCCTTAGAAGAGTAACAGTAGTAAATACTTTCCCTCTTAAACTTTGGTCCACATTACTTGCTTTTCTCGTTTAAACATTTGTATCTTCCAAACTTCATTTTTCTCTAACTGTGTAGGAACTGAATTCTCTTTCTTCATATGTATTTTATCATTGAATGTTTTCATTTATCTGAGCCATTAGTAATGCATATTTGTGATGACTTATATTTCAGAAGAAACATGAATAACAATAGAGCTTAAATTTCTTTAGTATTTTATACTTACCAAAGCATTTCACTTCACACTTTCTCATTTGATCTTTGTGACCCTGGAAATGATTCATAGATGTATTTTTAGTCTTAAAATTAATAAATAATATTTTATTTTATATCATTTTAAAACTTTTAATTTTTTCTTCCAATTTTATTAACGTATAATTGACATACAGCACTGCATAAGTTCATGGTATATACAGCATAATGACTTCACTTACATATATTGTGCAATGATTACCACGATGGGCTTAGTTAATATCCATCATCTCATATAGAGAAATAAGACTTTTTCCCTTGTGATGAGAACTCGTAACAACTTTCAAATATACCATACAGCAGTCATTATGTACTTTACATGCTCAGTACTTATTTATTTATAACTAGAAATTTGCACCTTTTGATCACCTTCATCCAACTCCCCCACCCATAAATAATGCTTGAAACAGCATATTAACATACTTATTTTTCTCATTTTGAGGTTTAGACTTTTGTAAGTACTTCTTTGGAAATGATACATTCACCCCCTTTCTCCCCCTGCTTAAAAAAAGTTCTAATAGAATATCAGGTCTTCAAGGGAACAAATAAACATAGCTAGCTGTTTTGAGGTCAAGTCTGTTGGGTTGGTGGCCTACTACAGTTGGTCATAGTCGAAAAGCAGAATAGAACTACTTTAAAATAAATATTTCTTTATTCCAATACATTTTACATTTGCCCTGTGCTTATTTTCTGGGTCAAATGTAGAGTATCGTAAAAAAGAAGGCTGAGTAATTGGGCCTGTTTTTTTGTGTAGTGGCCTCTGTTTTTAAACAGAACTCAGCATTTCATTGATACAAAACATGGGTACAAACATGCTGTAAAACTAGATCCAAGCCCCCAGTTTCTCTGAACATGTTTCATACATTTCTGCTTCCAAAACTTACATTGCATACACTCATTTCTGAAATCACAATTGCTGTATAATATTCTTTCTTACCATGGAAACATATAAGGAGAATTTGGAAAACCATTCAACTTTCACTGCTGGTCAAACGAACCAGCATTCCCCATTCACATAGCAGCATGGGTGGTAGAATCTTGAACACAGTCCTGTCCTCCTGACTCTATCACCTGTTGGAAATTACATATGTATATAATTATATATATAAATAATTTATAGATAATTATATATAATTTATATATAATTATATGATATATAACATATAATATATAAATGTACCTCTATAATTTATAATAATTTGATAGCGGCTCTAAGCTGTCTATTCTTAGATGAGTTTTAACAAAGGTCTCTCCGCTTATTATCTTCTTTAAATATTATTCTAATGACCAATTTATACTTCAAATTCAGATTTCTTTTCCTCCTGCTCGCTTTCCATTCCTCAGCTGGGACACACCAATTCTTGGAATACCTTTTAACACTCACGCTTCCTCTCTCCGTGGTTTCACTTTCCTTCCTTTTGCTCTCTCAGGTGTTCAGTTGCTCTGCTCTCTGGTCCTTCCATACCCTCCCCTCGCCACTCCTTCCTTCCGGTCAGTATAGCTGCCCAGGGCTTGTCAGTTTCCAAACAGGAGGAGAAGAAAGAGTACTCATAGCCTATACTTTTAGGCGACTTTCCTGCTGTTTCTCCTCTTCTACCCCCCCCCCCTTCCTTTTTGTGACTGTTAACTCGTTTTTTAGCATATTCTTCCCTTCTTTCTTCCTGTGGTCATTTCTTGTAACTGCTACTGGAATTCTTCCAATCATCACTTACTTCCTTTTATCACCCTTGGTAGTTGACATGTTGCAATGTAAGGATAAAGGTAATAAGATACAACTATTGTTAAAAAGGAGAAACATCAGTTATTTAAGCTATCGAGTAAGTGTCACGCTGACAATACTGGAGCTTAGACTAGAAGCGGTGTCCCCACTCCTAGGCAGTTCCAGGGTTCTCCCATACTTGAATGTTATGGCTCATTATAGTGGAATCTGGCTGGCCTCTAACAAAATCCACACTAGAAGTGGGTGTCCTGTAAGTTCTATCATAAGATAATTATGCACTTATGAAAGAAACAGAATTGTGTATATTGTCGGTGTCTTAAGAGAAATGTCTGCTGAGTGTGTTAAAAGGCCCTGAAGATGTATACATCCTCTTGCCTACATTCACACAGAGACAAAGACGCCTTACCCTTTATCCTCCAGGTCCCCCACGAAAATGATTCACAAGAATAATTTACGTGTAAACTTGGTTGATGGAATTGGAAATGATTAATTCAAAAGAGGAAGAGCTAGACAGGACATGAAAACTGTCTTCAAATAGATGAAGTGCTATTAAATGGAATAGCAGTTAAATAAAATAATTAAATTTATTTCCAGAGGATGATAATTGGACCAAAAGGGGAAGCATATTATTACCACTATAAGGAAAGTGAGGGAGTCTTTTGACAAATTGTATATTTTCCCCTCCGTTTAGATGATATCTTTTTCTATGGCTTAGCTACTGTAGGTGAAAGGGGTAAATTTTCTCCATACTCTGGAAGATTCTGTCATGTAAGTCCTTCAAGCCTGGCCTGATATATCAAATGGAACTAAAAGGAATTTATGAAATCTTCTGCTACAGTGGTTCTCAACTAAGGGTGGTTTTTCCCTCGAGGAGATATTTGGCAGTATCTGGAGGTATTTTCAGTTGTCACATTGGGGTGAGGTGCTGGTTGGTGGAAGTCAGGGATGCTGCTAAACATCCTACAATGCACAGGACAGTGCTCCCAGAACAAGGAAACTAGTCCTAACTAGTCCTGCTGCCAAATCATATTTTCCACGTCAGAAATCAGATATTGCTTTATTCTTTCTCTCCATGTTTTCTAGCAAAGTCTTCCCATTATTTTCCCTTTCCAAGTGGTTGTATATTTTGGATCAGCTTCATAAAGATCTTATACTCAGAAAGATGAAGGACAAAAATATATTTACAATTCTCAAAATATGACCCTTGTTAGAGACGTCTATTTGAAGTAGCCACGAATATCTTCCTAGTATGACTGGAGAGTATCTTGAGTTACTAATTTAAATTCCTTTGTCTCTGTATTTCCCTTTCTCCTGATCTCCATCTAGATAAGCAGCTGACTATATAGGTTATTGTGTAAGAGGAACTACATGGCTGGGTAGAAGCAGCCTTGTCCTTCACCCGCAGCCATGGTCATAATGCCTAACCATGCTGGCTGATTTTACTTTGAATTCATTACCTAGCTTTAGTGCTCTCTGGCAGTCCAGCTGCATTTCCTTAGACCATTCGCCCCCTCACTCTCCCAGATGCTGTTCCCCTCTTCTTCAATTTCCAGTATATTCTTTCCCCTACACATTCTCAGGTGAAACAGAATCGATCAGAAGTAACTCCTTATATTCCACCTATCACATTTTTAAGATCATCTGAATCCATGACCATTTACCCTGCTTTCCCTTTGCTACTGTAGATGAACTATCTATGCTCTTGCTGAAGACCAAGTCCTACACCAGTGGTTCTCAGTGGTTCTGTCCCCCAGGGGGCACTTGGCAAAGTCTAGAGTCATTTTTTGATCATCATAACTTGACTATGAGGGAGCTCCAGGCGTCTAATGGGTAGTAGGGTCGTCGTTGCTACTAAGCAGTCTTAGGATATATAAGAGCCCTCACAGTGAGGACTTGTCTGGCCCAGTGTTGAGGTGGAAAAAGCCTATCCCACCTTAGAGCACTGAATCTCTTCCCAGCATCTTTCCATCCCTCTTTTATATCATCAAGTTCTTCCTCTTTCCTAATCATCCTCATCTTCACACAAGTGGTTAATCGCTGCATCTTAAAAAAAAAAAACAACTTTTTTTTCTCATTCCTACATTCCCTTCCAGCCACTTTTCCTTTTCTCTGATTCCCTGAACAACAGAATTCATGAATGACTTGCACCAAGTGTGTCTTTTTCAGAATAATTTTTCTTCCATATCTGCACAGGTTGCTTCCTCACTTTTTATGTTGCTTTGTAGTGGCGATTTGTCACGAATGCCGCTCTTGACCGTGCTATGTAACATAGCAACATTCTGTCCTCCAACCTAATATCTCCATCCTGCTTACTATGATTAATTTTTCAGTGGTTTATTTATTTATCATCCGCCTCCCTTCACTGCAGTGGAAGTTCAGTAAAGGTCATGGTTGTTTTTATTGTTGTTGTCTATGACATCTCTAGTACCCAGAACAGCACCTGTACAAAGTAAGCACTATGAAAAGAATTTTGAATGAGTAAACCAATCTTGTCATAACCACAGGCTGACATTCAAAAAATCACCATTTAAAAATTATTATTAGGTGTATCAGAAAACATAATATATTGTGATGTACTGAAACTCAGCTCTGCTTTGCAACTCCACTGCACTCTGAGCAAGTCTGACACTTCAGAATCCTGGAGAAATATCTTATGTGAGATAATCTGTCAAAACAAACATAATAAAATATTGATGGAATTCTATCACAGTGGATTTAAATGTAATCACATTGTGTATTTATATAGTATCAAGGCAGTGTCCAAATGCAGCATAGTAACAGTCCTCAGCGACTCCTTGTTTTATGGGACTTTTAATGCAGTAAATATGGCATCAGTAAATATTTAGTCAGTTGAATTGTATGAGAGAAGTGTTTTACAATCATCTATAATTAGACATCTTGATTGTGGTCTCAACACAGCTATAGAGCAGATACAGTTGGGGCTTTAACAATATGTTTAGTCTCTGATTCCCAATCTAAGACCTCTGGGTTCTCAGAGTATTTGGGGACATCCACATGTTCCTCAGATCATGGTTCCTTGAGTGGAAAAAAAAAAGCCAAAGCATCCAAAAGAGATGAAAAAAAGAAATATCACTGAATTCCTTTCTCTTTGTTTTCTTCTCTCACTGTGACTGCAGGGTGTGGTCTGCCTTCTGGCATGTGAGCTCTGGGTGACTCGCACGTCTGCTGGAGGACCGCAGGCTTCCCTGTCATCATGGTGTGATCCTCCAAGCCAGTCTGGGGCTGCAGGTCACCACTTCCACTCTCATCACATTTCCTGTTTGTGCTTGTTCAGGGGGTAGCTGTCACCCTGCTATGACAGTCTGCTCTGCCCTGCTCCTCTTTCCCTGTGCCACCATCTCTGCTCTTTCTCTGTTCTCGGCAGTTCCTGAACGCTGGTTACCGACAGCTTGCCAGCCGCAGCACACTCTGTGCCCTTGTCATCTCTCGCCTATCACACCTGCTGCTGCCACCTGTTCCGGTACCTTGCCAACATCTCCCCCACTGCCTTCAGTGCCGGCTATGCTCCTTAAGGGGAGGAAGGATTTTTTTCCTAATCGGTGGCTGCCGCTGGACAGTGACACAACTAAATAGTGACGTCTGGAAAATATGTCATCTGCCCTTGGGATGGTGTACTTACTCTCATTGTTGCCAAGACATGTAATCACCAAATTCTGAGGTCTCTGATGTTCACAGTTGTAAGAACACTTTTCCCCTGCCGGCTTTCTAAGAACTACAACCTCTACCAAAATACAATCTAACTGTTAATTAAAACTACTCCATTAAGCTTGTTTTTAAAGTCTTCACCTTTGATTCTCATATCAAAATTCAGTTATGGGGAGATGAAGGGAGGAATATTTTGCAGTTTGGTTCCAGCATCACTGACATTGGCTAGGGTAATAGAGATAAACCTAAATCTAAGAGCCGTGTTGCATTTACAGATAAGTCTGAATTAAACTTTACTATTTTAAAGTGAATATTAAGTTGGTATGTGATCTATAAAAGACACATAATTAGGATATCGATGACTATACTACCTACTTCTGGGTGAATGGTGTACCCCATAATACTCTGTTTTTTTCCAAAATGCCAAAAACAAAACTGGGGCTGGGAGACACACGGAGAAGGAAAATGAGAGAATACATTGGAGATTAATATAAATCTTCAGAAAACAAGATTTACTAAAAACCAGCATACAAAATAACAGATTAATGGAGATCAAAAGAGTAATAGAAATTTAAAATATGAATGTGTTATATAAGCAATAAACTATTATGCAAATATAAGAATTATTTTTAGCAGGTTATTTCCAAAGCATAGTTTGCAGAAACAGTAAACTGATCTCTGAAAAAAGCAGTCTATATTTATGAACAGCTCTCATTGCTAGAAAAAAATATACCAAGCCAAAAGCTAATTTCACTTAAACTAGTTCTAAGCTCCAGAATGATACAAAATAATCCAATCTCATTAGCAAATCTTTTAAAATAATTGAAGACATCTTTCCAAGAATGTAAAATCCAGAATATCTATGTTTCTACAGAAGTGGAGAGCTTCATGCATTGCTGCAGGGGTCTTTGGGGAGATATATAGCTTTTGTTAAGTAATCTGGCAGCGTTTATTCAGATAAAAATTGCTCGTAACCTTTAACCCAGCTATCCCAGTTTTGGGGACTCTATCGCACAGAAATAAAATCAAAGGTACATTTGAATGTTTTGCATTGTAAGTAATTACTGCTAAAAAATGTTGGAAAGAACTTAAAGAGTATATATTTATTGTATATGAGTCTATGAAACATAGAGCAAATATCTAAGAGAATGAATTAGATCCATACGTATTGATCTAGTCTAGGAGGGCTACCCTTGGCATATTTTTATATGAGGGCAGCACAACCATGTGTATTATAAGATTTCATTTCCTAAAATAAACAAAAACCTCCCAAATATTTGGGGATAATTGAAATAGCATAGAAAAAGTCATGGAAGAACATACTACCAACATGGAATACACCAACATTGATTACATTTTTAAATGTAGAGGTCTCTTTTGTTTGAATAAGTTTGCATTCCTTTTAAAATTTAAATTATTTAATGTCTAAAAACACAAACCATATTTTTAAAAGTAAATCTCAGTCTATGCTTTTCTATAACTGGACATGAAATTAAAGTTTCTTCTAGGATTTCTTCTATTTTAGAAATTATACACTAATTTTCCCAGTCACAGTTATAAATTTATAACTAAGGGACTATGGGTTTTCATACGTGAACCATTAAGGATCCTGTTAGTAGTTGTTCAACTCTAATAATGTTATGGCAATAAGGCCTCTATTGTTTTTTTTAAGTACTCACTTTTATATTTGGATTGAAATTGGGAATACATCCAAGTAAATGTTGTCAAAAACTATAACTCCAAAAGAAGGTATCATTCTCCCAATTCTATTTTATATGCTAGAACATCCTCAGATCATTCAATCAAATAATATTATCAAATATTTTATACTTTATTGGCTGTTATTCTCTGGTTCTATTTTAAAATATTTCATCCTGCTTTGGAAACATGTATCTGCATCTTTCTTAAAGTATCCCAATGTTGCAAGTAATTTTGAGAAGCCTTATCTCAATAGCGATTTACATTGAGATTTTGACAAACTCACAATCCCAAGATCTTTTACTTGTGTGTTGTATTTGAGAATGTTTTAATACAAATATTGTTAGCTTCTCTGTGCTCTATCTTGTACTTGAGCAATTGATTTTCTTAGCCTAAATATAGGACTTTATCATTACCCATTTTCAATTTGTGTTCCCATGTTAAAATAAAAAGGAACTAAATTATACATACAATATGATTAAAACTATGTAAAATATATATCTTGTTCAAATAAATAAAAAAGAAAAGAAACAGATTCCAGATTTCCAGGACAGAAAGAGTGAAACTTCAATATTAGATATGGTGGATGGAAAAGATATGATCACTCAAAGTATTTTAGCTTGGCCAAGTTGAAAGGGGGTGATGGTATTAATGGAAAAGTGACTGTATGAAGAGGAACAATTTGGAGTCAAGATATTAATAGATACTGTAGTGCTTTGCACCATCTCTTCTTAGCCCAAATATTTCAGCATTGCTATAGTAAGCACTTCCATGTGTATCTCCAGGGTCCCATGTCAAATGGCAAATGTTGCACCTCTCTGCTTTTCTGCCTCAAGGCTTTCTTCTAAGGCATCAGTACCCACAACCAGCACAGCTGCTTCCAGCAGCCTGGAAGTGGGAGGAAGAAGGAATCAATAGCTAATTGCTCCAACTTCCCCATCCTTCTATGAGACAATTTTGAGGCAGTTTCTACAAGGTGCTCAGCATGTCTCCAGTGGGTCTGAGCTCCAGGTACTGACGCAGGTAACCAGTTCAATGATCTATCCCCTTTTTTTGCCCTTTACCCTCACGTCTGGTTTCATTCTCTCAACTCCCTCTTTACTGCTTCCTAGAACTATCTTCCAAAGGAATTATCTACACCCAATCCTTATCTCAGGCTCTGATCAAGTCTAAGATGAAGATATTGAATGATATCTGGGGCACATAAAGATTTAGGAGTCTTTAGGAGATTAATTGAAGATGTCCATTAAAAAGTTAAAAATTAATTTCTGTCATCTCAGAAATAGTCTTTTCATTGTCTTGATCCAGTTTCACTCTTCATCCTTACAAAAATTTTTCTTTTTGCCACTTATTTATATTTATCATTGTTCTGTGACTCTTCTCCTACTTTACTAGATTTTTAAAAAAAAACCTGAGATCTTAAGAAAATGCACTGAACAGAGATTTTGTTTAAAATGCTTCACTTTTTTCTTCCTCAAATGGAACATATGTGACTAAATATAAGTCTAGTTTCTTTTTTAGAGAATCTATGGTCTCCCTTGAGTTTCTGGCCATAGGGCAACACCTAATTATTTTTTCTCAATCTAACTGCTCTGAATAAGGGCATGTTCCCTTCTGTGTGCCATTATTTCATCAAATGCAAAATAGTGCCCTTTAAAAAGAATGTGAAAGAATGTAATGAAAGACATTTTGATCCTGCCTGGTCTTGTCAGCCTGAGAGGTTTACTACTGTAACAAAGACGTGAGTTTTATTTTCTTTTTAAAAATTATCTCTAGGAACCCATTATGTCCATGTGTCACATCTTATTGGATGCACAGTGTCAGAAATGTGCTTAAAATCTGGAGAAATCCTGGCTCTTTGGCACTTTTCCAAAGGCTAAAAGAAATTCTCACAGAAATGAAAGCCATTTGTATCCTGGGAGAAGTAAAATTGTTCTTCTTGAATCAAAATTGTTGTTTCAAAGAGAGCAAAAAGTGAAAAGTTTGGGAGATGAAATGATGTTAATCCACCCTTGTAAGTTAGAGTACTCCCCCTCTTCTGGTGGCAAGGATGCTGTGATCATGTTACCTTATCCTAATCCTCCCGCAAGCACAGGGATTCCATCTCCTGGGACATCGCTTTCCCTCTATGCTTTGTTTTTCCCAGTTTATATCTACCCTCTATTGTCCTTTTCAGAAATAACTCTATAATATCTATCCTCTTCGTAAGGTTTAGAGGACTTGTAAATTTGACTTCAGTGTAAAGAAAATCTTTGGAACTTAGGCACTTAAAAGACATCAATTCAGGAATTTTCACAAAAAAAGAGTTACTTTAAACAAAACAAATTTTTAAAACAACTAGAATAATCAAACTTTGGGGATATAAAAGGTCAGAAATCTCCTTATTCTTCTCCTAAGTTTGTATATAAAAAATGGAAGTGCATGCAGTTTATATACTATGCAAAGCCACATGCCAATAATCAGCATTGCCAGGACTAAAACATATTCTTTCTGTCATTTAATGTAGTTTAATTGAAATAGGCTGCAATATGGCTGGTAGTGCCTGAGATAAGAAGTAAATATAAGTGACTTTTTCTTGTCGATCTTATGTTTATAACATCTGTCTTGTTTTTAAAAAGACTCCTGCTGATTATCCAGTCTAACTGCTTTTATAGATTTTACATGTTACAGTTGAGGAAAGCCTGAAATATGAAGAAAGTAAATAACTGGGTCAACCACAGAGCTAATTGATGGCACAGTCAGAAGCAGAACCCATTCATTCATTCATTCGTTCATTTCTTCACTCAGGCGGTAAATACTTCCTGAGTGCATCCTCAGTTACAGGAATCGTGGGGATTCAACTGGTGACCAAAATAGACACAGTTCCGGCTGTCACGGAGTTCATGGTGGGCCATGGCTGGGCTGCTATAGATCCAGTGATGACAGAAGAAAGAGAACTTGGGAACATTTAATAGGGGAGTAGCAAGAATTCCTAGTTGATAGGACCTTGGCTGCTGATGTGGCCTGTTCCCCCAGCTTAAAAGTATAAAAGGCAGAAAGTATATGCTTTTTTTTGTCTCCTCTTACTGGTCAGACCTTTAAAGGACTGAATAAACTAAAGCAGCACTTTGCACGCAGGAGCACGAGGAGCTAAGAAGACAGGATCGGTCACATGCAATCTTGCGGCACGTCAGCCTTACTCTACGTGACTGCTATTTCTGTAGTGAGACAAAGTGAAAGAAATCTTTGCTAGCATCTAGGTTGCCCTTCTTGCCAGTATTTGAACCCAGATCAACCTTTGTGGGCCAGCCTGGCTTAGAGCTGATTATCCAATGAAAGCTAAGGGGTGTAGCTAACTGTAGAGCCTAACTCTGGGAGGAGAGAGACTGGTGGTGGATCTCATGCCATTTGTTGGTTGGAAACAAGTTCATTCCAGGAAGACTCCACATGTAACTTCATTTACATACTTTATAAATCCTTCTGCTGATGTTCAGCTGTACATACTGATCTTTACTTTCACACAACTTTTACCTAACCATTAGAAGGGGGTTGGTATGATGCCATTAAGAATTTGATATATTTGAAATATATATATTCCATATATATATTTGGACTATTATATATATATATATATATATAGAGAGAGAGAGAGAGAGAATATTACTCAGCCATAAAAAGAATGGAATAATGCCATTGAGTGAAGTAAGCCAGACAGAGAAAGATAAGTATCATATGATATAACTTATATGTGGAATTTAAAAAACAATGATACAAATTCTATTTACAAGCCAAAAACAGACTCATGGATGTGGAAAACAAATATGGTTACCAAAGGGGAAAAGGCAGAGAGGGATAAATTAGGGGGTGGGGATTAACAGATACACATTACTATATATAAAGTAGATAAACAACAAGGACCTACTGTATAGCACAGGGAACTATATTCAATTTCTTGTAATAACATGTAATGGAAAAGAATCTGAAAAGAAAATATATGTATGTATGTATATGTATAACTGAATCACTTCACTGTACACCTGAAACTAATGCTGTAAATCAACTACATGTCAATGAAAAATTTTTAAAAATAATTTGATAGTATTAGGCTTATTTTATCCTTGAGCCTGAAAAAATTGTTGAAACAAATGCCATTTTTGGAGAGACTACAGGACCAATCACACTCTCAACTTAGTCGTGTGGGAGACAGACTTTAGGCTGATTACCCATAAAAAGCTGTGCAGAAAAAAGCTGTATAGGTAAATTGTGGTAAGTAGTGATACTCTGAAAACATCACAGGAGGACCTAATCTAGATCTGGGGTGGGAGATGAGTCAGGAAAGGCACTTGAGAGAAAGCAGCTTTTAAGCTGAGACTTTTTTTTTTTTAAGGGAACAAAAGAGAAGAAATTAGTAAATGGAAATTGTGGAAATGAAGGGCTTATTTCAGAAGACAGAAGCCCATGTACCTTTCCTCTGTCATTTTCCCCCATTCTCTGTGTTTGCCCCTTAAAGGAATGAATCACTTACACTTTGCCATTTATATTATGTTATGTATAATTTAGGGCTAATTAAAACCAAATGAGGGTCTTCAGCGTGGTGATGGTTATATGTCTACGCACTTACAAAACTTAGAGCAGCACACCAAAAAGAATGAATTTTAGTATAGGTAAACTTTTTAAAGAATGAAAAACAAAATAAAACAAAATGTAAATAAAGTAGAGCGATGACTACTGTTGTTCATTTGCTCCTTTAGCTTCATGTTAAAAAGAAGCACGTAACAGAGAAGTGTGTATACAGTTATGTGTGTTTCCTGGAAACTCTAATCTTCCCCTGGAGAATGGAATATTTGCGCTTGTTTTTATTTGAGTGTTTTATGTTTCTAACACAAGAAGGGCTCTTTAATGTGCCTGTAATATGTGGACAAGCTAGGAAAATCCCTAGAAGAAAAATATATTTTGTGACATACTGACTTGACAAATGGAGTGTGATCTGAAGGCTTTATTCTGGCATTACATGACAGCTGTCTTTTTATCTAGAAGAGATATGCTACGCTTACTGGTAGAACACAAGATATAGGTGCCTGAATGTCATCACTCCAGTAATGGGAAGACAAGAGCGATCATTATTTCATAGCCTGCAAAACTTGAGCACTATTTTTGTTAAACTGGAGGCATATCATTCCTTTACGCGTCATCTGATGACACTGTCTCTGATATTTATGACAAAGGAAATCCCTTGTGATTTTTCCCAATCAGGATAAAGAACGTTTTCTTTACCTTTCACAGAGCTGAAGAAATCTGACTTGGAAAAGGAAAGACCATTTTGATGTATTTGTTGACTTGCATCAAAATGGTAATCCATTTCTTCTCCGAAATGATTTTCCCCAAAGTATGTGAGAGGGAAAAGAGGGGTTACATTATGATCATTAACAGTATTTAGGCACTCGATGTGCCAGGAAAGGGAGGTAGTGCTTCGTTTGTGTGCATTAGCTCCTCAGCTTTTACAGTGACAGTCAAATCAGCACTCAGAGGCAAAGGTTATTTATCACTGTCTCCATTTTCCCAGTGAGGAGACTGTGGCAAAGAGAGGTTAAGACAAGTTCTCCAGGTTGCAGAGCTAGGAGCACTGTGCCTGTGCAGAAGGCTGAATGTGTGTTTTATGTGCCGAGGTCAGGTGTGTTTGTGCAGCAGAGAAATGCTGTGTGATTCACTCCAGCAGCCTCTAATGCTGATGTCTGGGTGTGTGCTGATCTCTTCCCTTTGGATGCTTGCATCTCGTGTCAGTTCATACTAAGACCTCATCCAGTACGTCCTGGTTCCCTGCATTAACACAGAAGGTAGTTTCCTGAGATTCCTTTTAAGAAGCTGTAAACAATGAGTCCCCTACATTTTGCTTTGTTAACAATCCTGTGTTCCACAGCAATAGACTGGGTGTGAAACAGTTGTATTGGAAAGTGCAAAAGTTTCCTTCCTTACTCATTAATACAAAGGTAATATTTTTAGGAACAATTTCAAATGTTTCAAAGTGCTTTACCTTTGTAACAAACCAACAATGACCTTTGCTATTGAAATAGACAATTGCTTTATGATTCTTTTTTCTTAGAAAACATTGACTTAAAAAATTTTTAATATTAGATGTGCCCCTAAATTTTTACTATGATGTCTTGTTCTAGTGAACATACAGTCCTGTTGCTCATGTTTCTCTGAACAAATCAAAACACATTACAGACAAAGCTTAATGCAGTAAGAGGCCCTAAAATACTTTTTTCAAAAAAACTTTGAAAAGTAACCATATATGAGGAAAAGTCTTGAAGCCAGTGAGTTTGTCTTTTGCTTTTACTAATGGAGAAAATGAGGTGAAAACAGGTTAGAGTTTGTTCCAGGTGCTCTCTGGCACGTCAGCCTTGGTGAAGGCATTCAGTTCAGACAATGGGAGATTATTTGTTTGCTTTTACGACATAGCTTTAACTAGCACGGCTTCAAAGTGTCCACTACAAAGGTATTCCCACATGGAAATCTGAAGCGAAATCCCTTTCTTTTAAAGGGTGGACAAGTGATCCGGACAAATCCTCATACTCTGGAAACTGCTGTACCTGCTGGAGGCCTTAGAGTCAGAAAAGATGACACACCAGTGACTTGCTGCCTTTAGATGTGTTGGTGGGAAAAAGGACCACTATTTGAAGAAGACAGTTGCAAATGCAGACTGGGCTTCTTTACTTTATCTTCGCTTCCGTTAGCGTTCCTCAGAATCAGGCTGATAAATCTCATTCACCCTAATTCTCAAATGTTCTCTGCAGTTGTCTTTCAGCTGCTGAACCACCTATAGGGCATCATAATCCCACCTTGTAAAAAGCTACTGGACCAAGCGCTTCTGTCACAGATTGTGACACACAAGGGCATTCATCTTATTGATTTTATTACCTGCATTTCTCCAAAGGCAAGATGATCTGGTTAAAATAGTTATATCCATGCATTGTGAGACTTTTTTGTGTATTAAGGAAGTGCATTGTTTTAACAAATTTAATGTAAACAATTATAATTTTTGTAATTACATAATTTAAATTATCAATTAAATCTGTAATAATTTCACATTCATAATTACAACTGTGTTTTTACCTTTATTTCTCCAAACAAAGGACGTCAGAACAGAAATTATTACCCTTATTTTTATGGAGAATGAAAATGAGGCTCTAGGGTTTAACTCACTACACAGTTACTGTGCGTGTGTGTGTGTGTGTGTGTGTGGAGGTGAGCTGCAGAATTAGAATTCAGGTACGTTTGTTCTCATTAGGGGTCTTTTCCACCACTGAGCCTGCTATCTTTACAGAATAAACAGTTTTGAAGCACTGAGGGCTTCCACTTTGCTGGACTGGAATTTTTAAAAATCTGCGTGTATGAGGTTTGCCTTGTTTTGTTCTCAAGTGTGGGTACCACGAAGAATCAGCTGCATTTCTGTCACATCGTCCATGCCCATTCTCTGGCTGCAGATTCCTTCTGCCTTTGTGCTGTCATTACTACAAAATTCCTAGAGGATATAAAATGTAAAAGCTAACTAGTGTTTAGTGTGTGTGTATATAAGACCAAGAGTGAATCCTCATTTCTTTCCTTTCACATCTACCCACTCCAAGTACAGTGTGGAGAGGGGTGGGTGGAATTGTAAAGGAAACTTAAGGTGAAAAAAAATCAGAGGGAAATAACAGCTGCATCTCTATGGCAGTTTCACTCATTCAAAAATGATAGGATGAAATAAAATATCTGAACTAGAGTGAAGTTTCTCCCTGTTCTACTTTACCCGAAGTCCCTGGAGGATAAATCGAGGTGCCTGAGAAATGGATGTCTTGATAATGAGCCCAAAACAATGTATCTCAAGCTGGAGAGCAGACTCTCAATCATCGAGTTTATTTATTCATTCCACAAGCATTTATTGGGCACCCACAGTATATATCAAGCCCCATTCTAGGTATCTGTGAACAGAAGAAAGAGCCTCATCATCATGGAACTTTCATATTAGCAGGGGACAAAGACAACAAACAACAAACACAATATAGATGTATATCCTACAGTATATTAGAAAGTGCTAAGTACATCAAAGCACAGTTGTAAGGGTGCTGCTCCTAGAATCACCCTGAGTCCCAGCCTCAGCGCTACCACTTCCTAGCTGGGTGACTTGGGTAAGTTACTTACCCTCTCTGTGCCCCAGTTTTCTTATGACCTACAAAATAGACAACAGTTCCTACTCCATAAGTTGGTATGTACATTAGATGAATTAGTATCTGGCGAGAATGCCTGGCTGACAGTAAGAGCTACATAACTCTTTATTAAATATACAGCTTCTATGGAAAAAAATTAAAAAGAAAAGCAGAATGGGTATTAGGGAGTATGGAGGGTGATCAGATGACATTTGAGAAGAAAACATGAGCAAAACCTTGAAGGATGTAAAGAATTAGTCAGACAAATACATTAGGGGAAAGCAGTCCAAACAGAGAGAGTAACCTTTGTGAATATCTTAAGGTGAATGCATGGCTGAGTTTTTCTTTTTTAACTGAAGTACACTCAGTTTACAATATTGTGTCGATTTCTGGTGTACAGCATAATGTTTCAGTCATACATATACATACACATATTCCTATTCCATATTCTTTTTCATCATAGATTACTATAAGACATCAAACATAGTTCCCTGTGCTATACAGAAAAAATACATTTTTAAATCTATTTTTGTATATAGTAGTTAATATCTGCAAATCTCGAACTCCCAATTTATCTCTTCCCACCCTCTTCCCCCACCAGTGACCGTAAGATTGTTTACTATGTCTGTGAGTCTGTTTCCGATGAGTTTTGAGAACTGCCAGGAAGCCAGTATGGCTTGAACTGAGCAAGCCAGGGGATCACTTAGGGGCTGGAAAGCCACTGGGAGGATTTTAGCTTTTATTTTAGGTGTGAAACAAGAAGTGACCAGTAATTTTAAGGATAGGAGTGCCTTTTCTTTTTAAAAAAGATTACTATGCTGCCTTTAAAAAAAAATTGAAAGGAGGAAAGGCCAAAAACAGGGCCTTTTGGGAGGTGATGATGGCTTATACCTAGGTGGTTGCAATGGAGATGGTGAAAAGTGAATGGATTCTGATTATATTTGGAAGATAAAGCCAAAAGGAGTTCCTGCTGGATTGCATATAGTGAGTGCAGAAAAGAGAAAAATCAAGAATGAATCCAAGATTAAAATTTCTTTTCATGATTTCCCCTGCCTGCTCTCCTTCCTACCTACAATTTTATCCATCCAGTGTCTGCCCCTACCCTGCTTTCTCTTTGTATCAATGCCAGGAGAGCTCCCAAATCTAGGAAGAGTCATAATGTAAGGAAAGGAGAATGGTTTTGTGAGAGACAATGGGACAGAAGAGAGAAGCAAAATCCATCTGGGGGAAGAATTCAGGCTGACAGCTCCTCCCACAGAATACAGCGGAGAGGAGTTCCAACTGGAAAGAGATACAAATGGAAAGGCTCGTGTCATCCCCATCCTTGTAACTCCCAACTCCGTGGGTGATCTTCACAGGCTGAGGTAGGATCAAGGCATTTCTCTGGGCTGGCATGGATTTCTATATATCTTGAACTTAGGAAACAAAAGGTTAGGAAATCTAAGAATAAATATTGGTGCTAAACTCTGTCTTTGAAAAACATAGGCTTTTAATCTCCTTTCGTTCTTCTTCCCAAAACTTTCTGTCATTTTGTTCTCTTCCTTCTCCATGTGTGGACATAAGCGTATCTAAGTATCTACACTGTTAAAGAATAATCGTTACGTTCAGGAATTGACACTGAGTTTTTCCATTGAAGCCTATTAGGCTGGATACACCCATCTCTACCTAGAACCAGCCTAGTGCCACCAGAGCGCTCAAAATGCTGATCTTCTGAAAGAGATTATCATATGGAAAAAAACCTTCTTGGTCCCATTTTTCATGCTCCCCCAACATTTCTTTGCATCTTTTCTCTTTTCTTCTTACTTCCCTTTTTCCACTTTTATCCACTGGATATTTATTTGTAAAAGCCATTTAGAGTTTGATGCCTCAAAGCCCTCATACCTGTTTAACTACAGTCTCCTTTAGAAAGGAATTTTCCTCGAATCTGATCACATTCATTTGCTCATTAACAGATGTTGTGGCCCCAGGCTGCATTTCTGGGGAGTAGGTAGAGAAAGGGGAACGGATTCATCGACATCTTCTGTCAGGAGTCAATAAGCTGTCATTCAGCTCTCCTGGGCCCTACACAGGTGCTCTTTCCTTTTTTCTGACAATAGCAAAGGTTCCCAAGCCCCCAGATGACAGTCTCTACATTAGTACTTAGTGGCTCCACTGACAGGTGTTTCTCTGTATAACGAGACAACAGGTGTTGGCCTGGTGCAGCCTGCCAAAAGTCAAGGAGCCAGAGGAGAAAACAAAGCCAGTTTGTGAAAATGATTACTGTAATTAAGAGCTATGGTGATGCAAACGATGAAAACACATGCACATGAAGCACTCGCCATCTCCCAAATTCTCTGTCCCCTGGGTAGAGGAAATGACAGACTACAAATCTCCAGCACTGCAATATACTTTTTATTATTATTATTATTGAAGTATAGTCGATATACAATGTTGAGTTAGTCTCTGATGTGCAGCATAGTGATTCAGTCATACACATACGTATATTCGTTTTCATATTCTTTTTCATTACAGGTTACTACAAGACATTGAATATAGTTCCCTGTGCTATACAGTAGGACCTTGTTTATCTATTTTATATATAGTAAAGTTCTCACTTCTTTTGGGGAGAGATTAAAATGATTATTAAGCCATCTTTTGAAACCATCCCTCATAAAGATCCTCATTTAGAATTTATATTATGGTGCATTTGGGGGATTACAAGGCTGAAGGAGTCTGCCTTGGAGGGGCTTATGATTTTCTTGAGACACCAGATGCACTGATAAGAAAAGTGAACTCAAAACTACAGAGAGTTTCTATTGGGGGCCCCTTGGGCTCCCAGCAGGAAATTGCCTCATTCATAATCAAGCAAAGTCTTTTTTTTTTCTTGGTGATTTTTTGGAGGGAAGGTAATTAGGTTTTTCTTTATTTTATTTTATTTTTTTTTTAGGGGATGGTACTGGGGGTTGAACCCAGGACCTTGTGCACGCTAAGCACGCACTCCACCCATCAGTAAGCTATCCCCTACCCCCTCCAAGAAAAGTCTTGATGGTGGCATGCTGTAGACTCTTCAATTCCTCCTTTAGGGAGCATACAGGAGCTTCAGAGCTAGGGCAGATAGCAGAGTGGCTTGCATAAGGTAAATCCTTCTCTTTATAAAAATCTGTGAACATACATTAGTTGCTAAGGATCCTCTCGCTGCTCTGATCAGAGCCGGCTACTACTGGAATGAGAAGCAGAGGGTGGTATGGACCAATGATGAGGACATAGGTCAGAAGTCACGGACTTTATCAACATGATTTCATATTATATATTTATGATTACAATATGCAACGTAAGTTATAACTGTTAGGTCCCTCTGCTCAACTTTTAGCCATTTTTGTATATGTTTACAAGGGAGCTGAGGGTGGTGGCATGTGGGTAATTCAATTTTGTTACATACTGTGATTATTGAACACTTTCATACTGTGATTGCTGAAAGAATGGTCCAGGATTTTTCAACTATTTTGCAATTAAAAAAAAATATTGAAAGGAAAAAAAAGGCTGGTTCACCAATAATTCTTCTAGAGGCCCCAGGAATGGATGCTTTTTGGCTTTTTTTTTTTTTAACAGCTTTTGGTTAAGCTGAAAAACTTTTTAGATTTCTTAGAAAGTTTCTGATGTTAGAAAATTTATACAAAGAGTATTTCTCTAGAATATGGTGCCTGAACTTTTCGTGGGAAAAAACTAAACTGAAGCAAAACATCCACTTGGTCTTGCTGAAGATATCTTTCCAGTGCTGTGTACTCCCTGCCAACCGTTCCATCTCCCCAGTTTTGGGGCTCCTACCCCTTTAACAATGAAGAAAAATAAGCATCTTATTATGGGGGAAAAAGAAAACTTAGCCTGTGTGGACAAGCTCTCAGATTCAGCCTGAGAAATTAACTTTGATCAAATTACTTTCTGAACAAATGGTCTTTGCTGGAGCTGGTGAAAGGATGCAGCCCATGTGGCCTCGGTTTCAGCAGTTTCCTATCTGTTTATCCCTGGACCAGGCTTGATCTCACTTCTGTTCTCTTCCCCCTGCCTCATTTGGCACAAGAGGGATGTCCTACAAGAGGACACTGTGCTTCCTTTCTCTCATCCTCTGCCCTCATTTTTCTTGAATGAGTGCCCGTTTGCTTATGGCCTGTCTCGCTGGATACCAACCAAGCATGCAGAATGCTAGAGCTGTTCCAATAGCAGCAACTCAAATTCACCCTCTTTTTCTCTTAGATGAGAAAAGTCTCTGATATCTCACCCTTCTTGCCACCCGACCCACTTCTCATGGAGAATTAAGACTGGAAGTACCACACCTCTCTACCTTATGCTCAGAACGACCTCTCTAGACATTATTAGCTCCAGACTGTGCCAGGAGCAGAAATCATCACAAATGGCAAAGTGGGCTCTGTTGGAGGCAAGGGACAGTGGCATGATCACAAACCATGACTTTTGTGCTCACCTGTCACCAGCAC
Organism: Camelus dromedarius; assembly: GCF_036321535.1. Lineage (NCBI taxonomy): Eukaryota > Metazoa > Chordata > Mammalia > Artiodactyla > Camelidae > Camelus > Camelus dromedarius. The sequence goes on from NC_087436.1 coordinate 77,007,594, forward strand.
AAGGCACTGCATCCTCCATCTTCCATGGCTGGCCCTAAATAAGATAAGGGGCTTCTAGTGCTATCTATTTCCTCCAGGCTTGGCTTCTCACCAGGCAAGTTGGCAGCAGCTACAGGAACTAATAGCCTGTGGCTAGAGGAGTACTGAGCAGGCTGAGAAGGGTGGGAAGGGCTGCTGTGCTGGAAGGAAGCGGAGACTAGGGGCGCACAGGCGGGGTGCTGATGAGTGATTAAGCACTCTGCAGGTCCGGAGGTTAGATCTCCTCCTTCTTCTCAAGGGTCTGTTACTTCTCTTTGAGGAGGCAGCTGTTTTGAAATGGCCACAGGCAGCTGCTCTCCTCTATATCTGTGGAGAGAAAAAGCAAAGCAGCCTTTGCTGGTAGAAAGAGGTCTTTTGTGAATTGACTCAATGAAATCAGTTACTTTTTCTCAGAAAGCTCATCTCTAGTGCTTTTCAACTAACCTGGTGACTATTTCTGCTTTAGCTTCTGGTACATCCATTCACTGTGTCCCAAAGTGCTACAGGCCCCCAGTTTTCTCAGTACACAATATCCAATTGAAGGAAATAGAGGGTCCTGGCAAGAATGTGGACTGACCTCTCCCCCTCCCCAAGAGGGTCAGTTCATTACTCCTCCCATAATGCAACTGTGCCTCCATTAAAAAACCTATGGAACTAGAAGGCACTGTGGGGGTCACCAGGGTCCTGATTAGCCAAAAGTAGTGCTGCTGTCTGGATACAGCCTCTAAGTGTATGGAAGGGCGGCAGGAATGGACAGGGAGGGCTAGGTTCAAGCCCTTCACTTAGGAAACATTTCTGAAATCCTCTGGCCTTTTGTCTGCCTGGATCAAGCAAAGAAAACCAGTCTTTGCCTTGCATTATAACAAACCTAAGACCAGACAAACCTCATAGAGTGTGGGTACCTCTAGCAGTGGAGATGTGGAGAAACTAACCTGTGTGAGGTCCGCGGGCACCCTGGCAGCCTCAATTGTGGGTTGGAGAGCCTTCCAGGACTCTGGCTTGCCTGCCAAAGGTTGCTCACCCTATCCCACTATCTCCCTCTTGTCCTTCCTCCATCCCAGCATGATGCACTGTAGGAAGGACCAGGCTTTGGCCTCTGGTCTCAGCAAACTCTGACTTCTGCTTACAACCAGAGGAAGGTTGTAAATAGTAAGCTGGTTCCTGGGATGAGGGAAGCTTGGGCACTGACTTCTTTGCCCTGACCTCTTTTTCCTAGACTTTTGAGTGCCCAGTGACTGAGGATACTAGTCATTATATCTTGCTTTGAATCGACTCTTTTTGCTAATGACTGGATCACAGCTACAGCTACAAAAGACTTAAGAGAAATTCAACGTCTGATTTCTCACACTGAACTATGGGAGTCCTGGGAAGAAAGCTCAGGTGCTGGGACTAGGAAAGGTGAGCCTGAGGAGGTGGGGCTACTGAACGTGAGGCGGAGGGCTTGAGAAGCTAAGGAAGGTTAACCCGAAGGGCTGCTGACCAGATCTGGCACCTAGTTGATTGGTGAAACCCATTCATCTGTTGGTTAGTTTTTTGGTGCTCCATCCGGTTGCTATGAGTGGAAGCTCGCCTTGGAGGATCGTTTGCTTTATCTCTGGAGGTAGCCAGGAGCATGCACCGTCTCCGCAACCTTGCTTCCGCGTCTGGGAGAGCGCGGGGGTTTTGACCAGCACCGCGCACCGGCCCCGGGCACGCGTCCTCCTAACCCTGGCGACCTTCACTAGGCTCTTTAGCCTGTGAATGGGCCTGGGGAACGTCTCCAGCCAGAGGGCTTCTGATGATCTGGAAAGTAACCAGAGAAAATCTGGTACACGCTTGCACTCACCCTCTTTAGAGTGGAGTCTATGGGAATAGAACTTGAGTAGCCGAGACGGTGAAATGAGAATTTTTCCGACAGCAGATTTACTGTGGGCAGAGGCTCAGCGGATCTGCTGCGCCGTGGGTTAGGCAGGGCGCGGGCCAGGGAGGGCGCAGCCGGGAGCGCAGGGCGACTGGTTCCTCTCTCCGCCAAGTTGCGGAGGGAGGGGCTAGGCTGTCCAGCTCTCGGGACAGGCGCAGTGCTGCTCTCTTTTACTGTTCAGTGTTTGGAGGTCTTTAAAAATTTTTTTTTGGTAATGACCCCAATACATGTTCAACTCTCTTGTTACAGGTTTTTAAAAGTTTAGTGGCATCCACCCTACTTGCTCATGCACACCAGATCAATTTGGTTTTAAGCGCGCACTTATTTTAAGCCCCCGAGCATCCACGAGAGTTAAGAAACCTAGGATCTGTGGTTTGCTAAACCCAGTCACAAGAGCTGGTCACTTCTCTCTGCTTGGAGAACGCTCGGCTTTTCCTAAAGTCTCACCCTTGCACCCAAGAGAGGTCGGAGTGCACCTCGACACCCTCCAGGTTGAGGTGAGCTAAAACCTGAGCAAGTGGTTTGGCCTTCCTAAGTCATCCTTAGACAAAAGTTTAATCCCCAGCTGGAATCTTGTAGAGAACGAGAAGGATACAAGAATGATTGTTTCACTGGGAGTGGTGCTTGAGAAGCTGAAAGAAAGCAGAAAAGGCAGAATGTCAGTTTCAGAGGCTCTGCCTGAGTGGTTTTGGCCTCCAGAGTTTGGGAAGGAGGCTGATAGTGCGTCTAAGGTTAGTCAGTCTCCTGCCCTTTCAGCAGACTCCTAGGGAAGAGAAGGGAGGAGATGCAAGCTGGATTTGCTTTGGAAAATCTTTGCCACTTGAGGCATGGGTGGTATACTGTGTGACATGCAGGGGAACTTACTGATGGTATCCAGCAGCACCAACAGGTCTTAAACCCTGACAGCTTTGTCACAGAATCAAGGGTATCACCTGCAGAAGGCACAGTGCCCAGGCCCAGCATCCCACAATCATTCATCCTGGAAAGGGGCAATGTCAGTCAAGTGGACCGTTTTCAGAGGCAACCTGTCTGTTCTCAATGTCCACTCTCAAGATTGCCTTGTCAGCATCTATCTACCCCACGGTAATTAAGCCAGAATCATAGAGCTTGAGTTTAGCACAGTGGAAACAGAAGGAGGTGTTTAGCCCAGAAAAACATCCTACACAGTGTGTTGGGAGCACTGTGCCCAGGCTATGCACATCTATGTGTGACGTGCCCTTCCTTCCCCCTAGTGGCTTCGCTAATTTGTCCAGGTAACGTTCTGTTTAAAGCTGCCTTGATGTAGCCACGAAAGATTTCCAATCCTGAAAAATCTATATGTGTTTTATATGCTTTTCATTATTGAGATAGGAATCCTTAAGTGGGTACTCAGTAATGGATAAAGCCACAACTTAGCATCAACCTTGGCTTATGTGAATCGACTTCATCAGTCAAAATCACAGCCTTTTCATTAAAGTAACCAATGAATAGTGTATCAGAGTGTAGCTTAAAGCTTCAGATATATTTTCAGACAGAAATATTTCAAGAATGTAAGCCAGGTATATTTCTCAGATAAATGACAGTAGGGGCATGGCATACATGGAAATTCCCGGTTCTCAGGTTTCCTGAAATCCAGTGTGAGCATCATTAATCATTCATTGGGGTCGGCCCTTCAGTCAATGGCAGCTCTGAGTAAGCTGAAGCGAGCCGTTAGCTAATCCTTCCTGCCAAGGGGATCCTGGGGCGAGAGAGGACAACTGGACAGTTAGTCACATGTGCTGGGTGCTCAGACCCTGCCTATCTTGCTCAGCTCTCAGTGTGATGTGCGTGTGCGCTTACCCTCTCAGACACAGACCGAGAGCTTCCCAGAAGCAAAAACAAATTCAGCAGCATCGTGTTTAGCGTGACCAAGAGTTTACAACAGGAAAACAGCTCAAGCTCAGGCGTAATGGCTTAGGGTGGCTCTCTAAACGCTGAGTAAATGCATTCATTAGCTCTTTAGGAAATCAGTAGTAACAACAGCGAAAACAGCCCCCTCCTCCCCCGCGCCACACCAAACCCTTCCCAAGTTGGGCTGGGAATACTTGTTTGGCTCTTGGTCGCAAGCACTAGCAGCGTTGGGATCCCCGGCGGGAGCAGTTCCCGAGGGATTCCCGGGACAAGTGTTGTGATAGTCTGGTCCTCCCAGCAAAGGGAAGGGAACCTGGAAGCTGGATCCTAGGTAGACGAGAGTGCCTTGCTGGGACGCAAGCGTGCGGCAGAGGTGGGAAAGGACAAGATTCACTCCCGCGTCTCAACCTCCCGTTCCCGTCGCGGCCCCGGGAGGACACAGTGCTCGCGCGGAGCTGAATTCCGCGCAGCGTTGGCTCGAGTGGAGGATGGCCGTGTGGCGCGTGAGAACTGCTGGGGTGCGTGGCCCGGGTGTGCGCGCGCCCAGCGGCGGGGTGCAGCTTCTCTCCGCCCGGCTTCTCCTCCCACTCGCCCTCTCCCATCTCCTCCCTCCTCCACACCCCCGCCCCCGGGACGGCGAGGCTCCCTCCCCGCACCGGCCGGAGAGTACACAAAGCGGCGGGTGAGGGGAAGCTTCGCAGGCGTGCACGGAGCAGTGAGATCACTGGCGTTATAAATATCCCAGTGCCAGCGCCGAGATCCGTTCGGGTGGCCTCCCTCTCTCTACCCCCTCTCCCTGTCTCTTTCCCAAGGCTATGTCCACTCGGTGCGGCGAGGGGGGCAGCGCCAGAGGTACGCAGCCGAGCGGGGGCTGCGGAGCCCAGAACCAGCCCTACAAGATGCACTTAGGACCCCCGCGGCTGGAAGAATGAGCTTGTCCTTCCTCCTCCTCCTCTTGCTCAGCCACCTGATCCTCAGCGCCTGGGCTCGCGGGGAGAAGCGCCTCGTCCCCAAAGGGCAACCCGGACAGGCTGCCACTGCTAGGAACCCGGGAGGCGCCAGCAGCAGCTGGAGCAGCAAAAGCACGACGTCTTCCTCTTCTTCCTCTGCCTCCTCCTCCCCCGCGGCTTCTCTGGGAAGCCAAGGAAGCGGCTTGGAGCAGACCAGTTTCCAGTGGAGCCCCTCGGGGCGCCGGACCGGCAGCCTCTACTGCAGAGTGGGCATCGGTTTCCATCTGCAGATCTACCCGGATGGCAAAGTCAATGGCTCCCACGAAGCCAATATGTTAAGTAAGTTGCTTGCTCTCCTACAAAACCCGTCCTAAGCGGGCGGCAGGAGATTCGGGAGGGACAGCGGATTATTCCCTGGGCCACAGGCGCACCTTTCCGAGCCTCGGCCACTGGGATCCAGCCGGCCCTGGAAACGGCGGGGCAGGTTGGGTGGAGATCCGTCTACACGGCGCGCACACGCTTACCCCTCTTGTGATTATGAGGAATGGAGATTCCTGAGGTGTAGGCTATCCGGAGGCTGGTACAGACAGGCACCTTGCTTCCAGTTTGCCCTGGTCCCAAAGAGGAGCTCCAGCCTGTGCCTGGAGAAAAAATACGAATTTTCTTTCTCCTCTTCTAGTTTCTGTTTACTTTCTGCTTCTGTTTACCAGAATAGTATTTTACACTGAGCATCAATGTGCACCTCCTTTCCCTGCCCATAAATAATAGTTTTTTTTAAGAATAATCAAACCTCGCATACTCCCCTCCCCACAACCACTATCATAAATCCCAAATTAATATTATATATAATAGATATACTTGTATATCTATTATAAATATGTACATATTTGCATATTTATATTATATATGTGTGTATTACATGGGAGACAAGACATACCTTGCTTCGAAGAAGACAGTGATCTAGAAAACTGGACACGTTTAGAGGGGAGGACGTGATGGACATTCGAATTATGAATTCAGGAGTTGGGTTTAACAATGTTTAATATCTTGAGACCATGACCAGACCTTGTGAGAAAGAGTGGCCGGCCTTTGGTCCCCAAGGACAACTTTATTTTAGAAGAAACTCAGAGGCGATTCAATTTTGTACAGATGAAAATTTTGTAGGTTTTTTAAAGCCAAGTTTAAAATTTTCTGAGTTTTCTCTTTAGCTCCCTCTTTTTCCCTCCTTCCTCATCTCCTCTTCCTTTCTACCCCATCTGAGTTTCCACACCACTCTGATTCCTCTCACTGCCTCCCTAGGCTGCAAAGAGGAGAGATGATTTGGGGTTGTGTGCGGGACTGGGGGTATCTCTGCGGGCCTTTTCCTCCTTAGAGCCGGATTGCTCTTCCAGCCGGGGTTAGTCTAGCAGATAGAAGCACAGTCGGAGCCTCTGAGAGACTCGGGAGAGCGGAAACGTGGCCAGAAAACAGCGTCGCGCAGGGTCTCCTGGCTCCCATAGTGTCAGCCTGGTGGATCCCAGGTGTGCTTAACTTTATCCGTCTTTTAAACCGATGACCCTACGGTCAATTGCGTGTCTTCTTTCCCAAGCTCCGGAGGAGCGCCGGCGCCACAGCGGAGCTGGCATCTGACACCCTCTCCGGTCGGGGGTCGGTGGGCCGGCGGCTGGTTGCCACCAGAAAGGGAGCGAGTCCACGCCCGTCTCCTGTCTCCGACTAGTCTTCCGGTCTCTGCCGCTCCAGCTGGCTATGTCGCATGTGGCGAGGTGACCTGGAGCACGGAACCCCAGAGAGGGTTTTCCACATCCCCTCACCGAATGCTAGGGCCTTCCACACTCTCCTTAGGGGGGCTTGACTTTTATGTTTTAAGGTTCGTTGCACTCTTATTCAACAACTGACCGTCTTTGGTGGCAAAAGGCAAGGTCAATTAGGGCAAATGACAATTTCCCAAGATCTCAGGGTCGACAAGAGTTATGTCTATTTCAGTGTTTCCATTGGCCTTCTCATTTTGGCCCACCCAACTCTTCCCTGCTCCAGACTTCAAATCTCATTCCCCACTTCTAGTAATCTTCCCCCTTTCTCCTTACAGGAACACTCTTTCTATTCTGTTCTTCTTGTAGTTTATCCAAGAAGGCAGCCTCAACAGAGGATAACTTCTGTGTTCCCAAGGGAAGATCCAGAGTTAGCCTGCAAGGGGCAGCAGGTTGGATCCCAGGGAGGGTAAAAGGATGTGTCTGGCATGTGTTTTGGTGTGCTACGGATCTCTGAAAACCAGACTTATTCCCAAGATACTCATCCTCTTCACTTGGAAGAAACCATGAGAGACAAGGACTTTTGCAGACAAGGCCTTGTGGAGGGAGTTGTAGAAAAATATAGGAAAGAAAATGAGAACAATTCAACAAAGAATACATTCAGCTAAAGAAGACATTGGCCAGTATTTGTTAGTTCTAAGGCACATTTTATTTTAAAATCCACTTTGAAAGGTATCTAACAAAGAACAGGCACAAAACACTGTTTTGTAACACTGTTTTGTAACACTGTTTTGTTTCATAAACAAAACTAAAGTGCCTAAATAAAACTTTCTTGATTTAACTAACACTTTCCTAATTCATTCCAGTTTACAGCAGCCTTTCAGAGTTTAGTCTGTATCTTTCACATGGCTTGAGATCATTCACTGACTCATTCATCCATTTATTCGTGTACCCAGCATAGGGTACCTAGCTCACCAAACTTGATATTTGGGTTACTTTGGGGTTCATTGAGGGATTTTTTTTTCCTTCTACAGGTTTTTCTCACTGAGGAGTAAAATTTACTTGTTTAAATCATGGTGATTTTCAGTTTTGTGATGTCTGAGTGTCTAACACTATTTCATACGATTTTGCAACCATTGATCAATGGAGAACTTATGAAATATGTCATGTTAAAAGGACAACATGTAATTTGGAAGTTTAGAATGAATCTCTGTCTTTAAGAAGCTGTGAGAGAAAAACAGACCTGCCAATTGCAGTTGGTCATATACCTCTTTGAAGACAGCACTTGATGGTTCCCTGATTCATATGTAAACTAAGGCATTGTTTACAAACTGTTGGTTAGAGTGTGTGAGGAAACAATTGTCCAGGTCTCTCTAGAGACACTAAGAGAGTTTTGGGACCAAGAGGACCATAGAGGATACATCAGAGTTTTACCTCGTCTTCTAATTCTACTGTCTGAGTTATCAATGATAAAAAACAAAAAAACATTATTCTGTCACAGCTTGCTACTTCAGAAAAGAGTCAAATTTTGCCATGAAGCTGAATTCTAATAGCTGCTTTTAAACTCAAAATTTTTCTGTGTTTGTCAGAACAGATAAATACATGTGTGTATAAATGTTTTACAACCATCATTGGACACTAATTTTTGCAAACTGTGTATATCTTCTAGTTTCACCATCAGAAGTACACTGGCCATAGGTTTTTGAAATACAATAGTTCTCTTATACAATAGTTCTCCAAAGCTTTGAAGACAGAAAAAAGAATCAGTCTCATTGTACATAAACTCTTATTATGAGGAAGTACTGGGGAAGGATGAAGAAAGATGGTCAAGACAGATGATAAAATCCTAGTACTGAATAGAAACATATTTTGCTTCAATTATTATGCTTTCAAGTTTAGTTTCAACACACTGCTCCTGTTGACTTACCTTGAGCCACTGAAGAATAGGCAATAAAGTAGTTGTCAGTTTAGGGAGCAAAAGCTCAAAGCTATAGCTACACAAAGCTGAAGTGTTCACATAAAATATGGAAATTCCAATCATGTATTTTGGCTAAGCCAAACCCTCAGTTTTACTCATTTAAAAAAATCTGAATTCACTATCAATTTTGATGTCATGTAGTATCAACCTTTATATAGTCCCCAAAGACTAAATAAACCAGAAACTTTATCTACTATATAGAAAAACTCAAGCAGGATGTTCCTATGTTGCTAACGTAATCAGTGAAGACTGGATTATTAATTGGATTATTAAGACTCGGATTTGATAAAGATATGACGTATCTCCTGCTGTGTGAACGCAAGCAGAGAAACTTCATTTTTAAATGATTTTTCTTTGAGGATTTTCAGACGAGCTGTTGAAAGCTTCTGAATACATGGAGTATCTGTCATTCTTATTCACTAAGAAAAGAGAAAAGGGAGAAGTTTACATAATTGGATCCACCACTGATAATAAAGTCTATTATATTAAAAATTCTAGAGGGGACTAAGTAAAAAAATCTAGATACTGATTTTCTTACTGGAATAAGTTTACTTTGTAACACATGCCTATGCTTGTGAGTGAGTTGATTAAATAGTGTGTGTATAATCTGAGACACCAAGTTCTTGTATCTTTGAACCTAGATATCAATCCCAAAATTCCTCCAAGAGCTAATAATCCCTTCAGTTAAGCACTGCTTTTTTCTTTTGATCCTCTTAAATGTGAACACCCTAGGAAAGAGAACACTTTGTCACTTGCATTTTAACATGAATTAACTATACTGATCCTCTCCCCCTGCCCCACTCCTCAGCATTAGAGGGCCAAAATAGCAGGAGAGAATGAAGACATGTGTCCATACAGGTGTACATGTGGGGTGTCCTGAAAAGGAAGAGAGGTAGTGAGAAGGTCAAAGAAACAATCCAATTCAGCAAACAAATTTATTGACTATCTATGATCTGTGTGACACACATGGCCATCTGCAGTTTTGTTTAGGGACACCATCTGGGCTCCCTTAATGTGAATTGCAAATTCCCATCATGTTTATTATTACTGACTCCTAATAAGAGTGAGGAAATTACTGAAATTGAAAAAAAAAATCAGTTTTAGAGAAATGTTTTCTGGGATTTATATATATGTGTGATTTAATGCACATTGGTTTAAAATGCTTTAAGGAGTTACTGAGATTTGGCATAGTAAAATCAACAGGCCTGTGATCTCTTGGTGAGGAGGCAGGAAGTTGAATTGTGAGGCTTGCAGAATATGCTCCAATATTCTAGAAAAAAAGACATTGTGAAATAACTTTGGGGGTTACTTTGGAGACTATGATCTTAACAGGGTGCCCAATATTACAGCATAATTACCTTAAGATCTAGAAGATCATACCAAAGTTGCCTCTGTGAAAAAACTATTATTTCATCTAATCTCATCTTTTTTCTTTCCTGCATTCTTCATAATTTTAAATAGAATGATACATGTAAAAATACATTTTTAAGCTTTCAATTAAATAGAATTTTCTTAAAATTATAAAATTCTTTTATTTCCAGGCATTGTAACATTTTTTATACTGGAACTTACAAGAAAAGAAGCCATGCGGTATGCAGTGAAATAACACTTTCACGTATATGATTTCATCTTGCCCATATTTAAAACTTATTACAGTGCAAATTTTACATAACATGTACATACAGAATGTATAGTGTGTTGGGAAACAAGCTGAGTCAAAAATAGGTCTTTCTTAAAAATAGAATGTGTTGTCAGAAACCAACAGTTTACATAGGCAGAGCAGTGTTCCCATTAAACAAGTATTTACAGATCCCTTTTTCTGTGGCCTCTTAAATGTTAGCCTGCAAACACTTATGCTTAATGAGAATTTTATCTTGTATGCTACCATGTATTCTTTTTCACTAATACACAATAGATTTGCATTTACAAAACTAGGTGATTTTCCAGACAATGGTATAGAAAAACCTCTAGAATGTAGAACTATGAGTAAATTGGGGGAAACACACAATCGAGTCTCCTTTTCTATCAACTCCATATTGTCTCTTTTGCATCTGTCATTCTACACATAGACAATTTTTCATGTTCTCTCTGTCTCATTTTTTGATACACGTTTACACAGTAGTCACATTCACCCCCTCATCTCCCAAATATGCAAAATTATTAATGTTGTTTTCAGTATCATTCTGTAATTTTGATAGAACTATAACTTTGTATCTGATGTTCTATTTATGTTTTATTAATAATATTATTATAGCATATTATATTGAATAGTAAGTTTATCTTTACAAAGCATTCTATGTGCTTTGTTACTATTGATAAAATGATAATGCTTCTAAATCTTTGGGTGAGCATCACAGTCAAATAATTCACATAGCAAAATCTATTATAAATAGCACCTTGAAAATATTTTGAAGAAATGAATTTATAAAACATATTTTTAAGAGTTTCTTCCTAAAAGCAAAAGTAGGTTCTTTCTAATAGTTTTTACATATTTTTTGTTCATTTTAAAGAAACATCCACTAATAAAGTGGTAGCTGCAGTTTTCTTGAGATGCATTTTATTTACCCCAAGCTAAGCACGCTTATCACAAGAACAATAGTTCCTCCATGAACTTTCTGATCAAGTATTTTTAACAAATCTTAAAAATAAATTGAATAAATAAGTGGCAGGATTTGCTGCAATTATAGTTATTAGGTCACATTGTGCAACATAAGTGTGCTGTAAAGATATTCATCTATATAATTCTATGTATTATATATGTATATCCACAACACACTACTTTTTGGTAAATTGAATAATTTTTATGTACTCCAAATTCATCAGGGGAAGACTGCTATTTTAAGAAAATATGGTGAATTTCTCTATTTGACACAATCCTATTGAGATATCCTAATTAGAATATGTGCTCAAGATACAGATTGAAATATTGAGATGTTTTTTCCCTCTTCCCTCCCAACCTTGCTTGTTTCCTTCCTTTCTTCTTAGGTGCCTTTTTAAAAGCTTTAATGAACTATATTATTTTGGCCTTTTTTTTTTTTTTTTTTTAATTTGTTGTAGGCTGTTAACAAAAAGCACTATGCTTTTCTCCTGTTCATATAACATTATATATGAGTTCACAGTAAACAGTCAGGAATTCCAATTATGTACAGACTCTGAGTTTCATCTTCTCTATGAAGTGTTGTCTGTGACTCACTTGACCCAGTGGATGTGGGCTTTCAAATTATTACAGAAGACAGAAGGACATCGAGTTGATAATACTATGAAATACCAAATATGAACAATAATGTAATAAAATACCTCATTAAATTTTTTTCCAGAAAAGTCATTCAAAATGCAAGATGTTTGAAACCATAATCCATTAAACACTTCATTGAGCCAATAATCCCGAATTATTTATGTTGCTTTCAGTATGTTATGTGTAATCTTTGAATGAGCTACTCACTAAATGATGGATCATGATATGTATATTGATTTGTACTTTTATAATTATGATAATTTGAGAAGAGGGATTTCTTTTATTAAATAAGTATCATTTCAAGGCTTTCCATGGTTTATACTAGTCCTGAGTACAATCTTTATATCCTTTAATATTAGAAGTACTCTATTTTCTCTGACAAAAACAATGCATGAGAATTATTTTGTAAAACATTTTAAAATGTCTTTTCCATTCCTTTAGAACTTGAAAAGATTCTATGGTCAAACACTGCTTACTAAAAGTGACATATTTGTAAAGAAAAAAAAAGCATTACTAATGAAGCACAACTAAATTTTTGAACCTTGAAATTTATCATTTTAAAGAATACTTGAGTGCTAGACTTTTTTTTCTTTTACATAATGAATGTCACAAAAAATAAGGATGTTAAATACTTTTAAAAATCACAGTAATAAAGAATGGAAAGAATCTATGCAGAAATTTAATTCTTCACAATGATATATAGAGGAGTCTGTGTTTTATTTTGGGATTTCTGTCATCCTAGGTATTTTGGAAATATTTGCTGTGTCTCAGGGGATTGTAGGAATACGAGGAGTTTTCAGCAACAAATTTTTAGCGATGTCAAAAAAAGGAAAACTCCATGCAAGTGTAAGTAGAACCACTTTATATTTGCTAAAGGTGTTGTAGAGATTTTACATTTGTAAACTGGAATGAAATGATTTTCCAAATTGGTAGATAGGACAATTTGCCCAGATTACTTAATGTTTTTGTTTTTGTAAAATTATATGTACCTTTAACCAAGAGAATTGTATGTGTTTTTGTAAGTAATCATTTAAGTATTTTATTTACTTGAAAGTATAATAGAGACTCCACAAAAAGTTTTAAGGATTAGTGTACTTGAAAATAGCATTCTCTAAGTGATTGTCATTGTTTATTTTTTTAAAATGGTCCAAGTGAGGAGAAATGTTATGAAAATAGTATATTATATTATATTTTCAGTTAACATGTTTATGGTGAATTGTGTGTGTGTTCAGTAGATCATGTTTTTACTTAATTTTACAAACTAATCATGATGTCAAAGATGGAGTCTAATAAAACATATTCAAATTAAGAAATACGGAGGGAAGAAACCAATAATGAGATGAGCTTGACCTGTCATAGAGAAATTTTATTAGATTCATTTGAGGGATTTTTATCTTGTATTTTTGTTGCATCAAAAACTTCTTAAAATTATGAAGACTAATTTTACACTCTTAAAATTTTCTTCAGACCACTTATACATTTTGTAATCAATTTACAAATCATTGATTTCTATGTTTTGTTCTCAAAATGTGCATTACTTGGGAAGCATTAAAACATTTTAAAGATAATAAAATACATTTAGTTGACTTTTCCCACTCACAGATTCTGTTTATTATAGTATTAGTACTTAAGCACAGTCCTTAAAAGTGATTTATGCTTTTGCTGTAGTGTACTAGGTTTTGTCACACTAAATCTTTTTAAACAGCAATTCTTCTTTAAAACTAATCCTTTGATCCTTATTCCCTTTAATTCTCATTAAATAAATTGGAGAAATATCATTTTTCCAGGTTTTGAAATACATAAGATGTTTTAATCAAGTGCAATCAATTGAAACTTACTAATTATGACTTTTACTCTACAGACCTTTAAAAAAAATTCAGTGAGAATTTCACTTGGTTCAATGTTTAAGACTTTCAGTTTTCCTTTCCTTAGCATTTAAAGGTGGTTTGTTATCATAGATATCATAGAATTCAAGCTATTTCTACAGTTATTTGAGGATTAAATGAGATAATATACATTAAACTTTAAGAACAGTTTTAGGTACATAGTAAGTGCTTAATAAATATTATATATTATTATATAATAATTTAAATATAATCTAAATGTAATAAATTACTAAAATTTCAGTATATTAAGATAAATGGAAAGTCATCAACTTCTTTGATCATCCATTGCAAGAATTGTTACCAGATTTACCTATTTCATTTTCTGAGCTGGTTATTTATATTCTAACAAGCTATAATATAGTATTCACAAAGTAATTACTCTTTGATTTATTTATTATTAATTTTATAAAAGAGGCAAAGTTCTGCATTGCTATGGGAAAGTAGAACATGCCATTTTATTTTTTAAAATACTTGATTTTTAAAAAATCCACATACAGAATAAAAATCAATGGTCAAATACATCTGCACTGAATAACTTTTCCTCAATCTACTTTAAGGCTGTAAAAGATTGAAACATGTTCAACATCTAGCATCATAATAATATGCAATGCCTGAAAAGAAATTTTCTCTTATTTGTTTGTTTTTGGTGAAAATCTAAATTTTTAAAATACTCTGATTCATGTCCTAGTACATGCAAAAAATAGACTAACTTGGGCCAGCTTAAGGATAATTGCAACAGAAAGCGAAGTATTACAAATGGATGCCAATTAGAAAGGTCAAACCGAGAGGTTAGGATACATGATTCCTCTGTCAAATGCAAGTAACAAATTTCCAGAAACTTGACCCAAATGTCTAAGGATGGCTGGCCGAAATAATGCAGATAATGCAAAAACAGCATCTGTTATTCTTTCTCATCTTGGCAGGCTAAAGTTATTTCATGGAATAATGACTTTTAAACAGTACAAAGCAAGTCTTGCTCTTGTCACTCACTGAAGCCCTTTGATATAAAAGTCATTCTGATGACTTTGAGCTGAATTGTAGATAAAAAATTAAGCCCTATGATTATGTGGATTCTTTTTAAACCAATTGTCCAAGCCCACTTTCTCTTATCTGAGCTTTTATTAGCACTTCTTCTCTAAATGGAAACCTAATTAAATTATAAAGTGGATTTTCTTTAAAGGAAGTTGAATTTAGAAGTAGTTTTAATCCTAACAATGATCAGTTTTATGCCGAATGTTTTTTTCCTGTTTTAAGTTTCTAGTTAAACATGCTAAAAAGTTGGTCTTATAACTTTAAATATAATTATTTAATTTTGGCTTTTACAAAGTTTCATCACCACTAAAAAAGGCTAAACCCCCTTATACTTTAAGGATTAAATATGTTATTAGTGAGTTGCTTTAAATTAATAATTGTGCTGAGACATTTAAAGAGTATCTTTATAATCGTTTCAAAAATATATACATAAAATCACCGCATTATGCATCTTAAACTTACAAAATGTTGTATGTCAATTATGTCTCAATGAAACTGGAAAAATTTTTAATTAATAGACAATAACTTTAGGGTTCTATTTACAGTGTAAATGTGAACTATAAATGTAAAGTATTCATATAATTCTGGGGAAAGTAAATCTATAGTGTATCAAGAAATATTCATAGATAATTGTAGATTTTCAACTTGGGTTTTATAGTAACAATCAGACTATTAAAAGTTAGTTACTAGGCAGAGATAAAGTATTTGCATATTTCTTTGAAAGGTCTTTCACTCACATTATCTCATTACATAGTTAGGCGAGGAAACAGTCTCAGAGATGTTAAATATCTTTCTAAGTGAACACAGTTAACAAGTGATTGAAGCAGAATTACATACTTTCAAACTTCTCTCTTCCTTTAAATGCTATTATGCTTGATAGAGGAAAGCTTGAAAGAAGATATTTTGTTTTGTTTGGAACAAATACACTGTTTTCAGCTATTATTTTATAGGAATTAATAGTTGCATATTTTAATAATATTTTTATATTACATTTTAAAGAATGAATATTCTGAATATTCTGGCTCATCCTTAGAATATTTTTCCATGTTTCTGTTTCTTTCTCTCATTCCAACCTCTTCTTGGGGATCTTTTTTTCCATCTACTTCTGTATCTCCAGTACTTGATTTTAAAGTCTAGAAAGGAGGAGATGGGTCTGCCACAGAACTTATCACCAAGTATTATAAATGTTGGTTTTCAATGTGATGATGAGTTGCTTGGGGAAACCCTCTTAGAATGAACTTTCAGAACAGAGATCTGTTTTGTTCACAGAAAATCTTCATGTAGAAAATGCTTCATCGTTGGTGGACACAAAGGTGGTAAACAGAAGTATCAGCCTAGAACAGTTAGACTCAGGCAACATTTAAGCTGATTTCCTTTGTGTGCTAAGTTTGTTAATTCGGTGAGAGAAGTTTTACTCGAAGGTCAACCATCTCAGTGTGCGCTGCTCCCTGCCTGCATTCAGTCTACAAACTCATATTAATCTACATGCAACTCTCCTTAAAACCCTTACTGGTATACCCTAAACAGGCAATGAAGCCAAATGCTTAGCATGCAGGTTTTTTCAGCATTCTCTACAAGGATGGAGGTGTCTGGTCTCCTTCTCAAGATGCCTTGGGAATCTTTGAGTGTAGGAGCAGATAATTGCTTCCCTGAGAGCCATGAGGTTTAGTCAGAGCCTTCTCTGGGACCTCTGTCCTCTTTCTTAACTCATTTCTGGGCTGACGTTCTTTGTGGGACTGAGCATCCTTCTCTTTCTGCCTCTATCTCTCTGGCTGCTTGTCTGTTTATGCTCCCTCCTCACTCTGTTCTTGCTCTCTCCTCAGGTTTGTTGTCTTTATCCAAAGTCCCATAGGGAGCCTTTCTGGATTTATCTGAGGTGGGTCCAGATGTAAGAGTCAAAGTTCATGAGTGTGGTGGTGAAGGACACAACTAGATTGTGTCCTTCTACATCATCTTTCTATCCCTTGGTTTTATCAGCTATAAAAGGAAGAAAACTAAAGTAACAATGCCTGGCTATAGATGAGCATTTTAAATGAGATAGTACATATAAAACACTTAGAATAGTGCCTGGAAAGTATCCAGCATTTAATGTTAGAACAGAGTTTCCTGAATTTGCTCTCAGGCAGCTGTTTGAAGATCTTCAGTCTCTCTTAGAATACTTTCTGATTTTGGGGTCAGGCAGCTGTGACCCCCTCAGATATTTAGACCAGCCTCAAACCCCATTTATTGTTGGCTTTTTTTTTTTCTTTAGATTCAAACTTGTCTTGCATACAGTAGTCCCTTATCTCCTGTATTTTTGTTTTTCCAAGGAACCTAATCTGAAAGCAAAATTCCCAGGCTAAAGATCTTAAAGAGGCAAGGATTTCCAATGGTCCTAATCTTATCTCTAAGATCCCTATTGTGCCTTTTTTTTTTCTCTCTCTCTCTCTCTCTAAAAAGAAAAAAAAAAAAATATATATATATATATCTTGGGAAAGTTGATTATCATGTATTCTTTGGTCTTTTCATAAAGTATGCTTGATAGCTCATTGCCTGTTGGGGAAAAACATTTTAACTTATTTTAAAGATGCAGAGAGAAGCATGTGGTGGAATTATTTCTGTTTCTCAGGGTTTTAGGGGATCATGTTTGGAAGGAAAGCTAATTGCAGAGTTTACGAAACAGGCATGGAATGTGTGCTTGATCAGCCCTGAGCAAGGACTAGAACGTCCTCCTTTCCTGGTTTCAGAGGGTGCCAGCTGGCTTGCCGGGGATGAGAGTCTGGACAGGACTTCCTGCACTGGGGGCAGAGTGAGGAGTGAGCAGCCCCTAAAGCTGGACATGTTTATTGAAAGGGGGAATGGGGGCTTGAGTAATAGTTATCATCATCATCAAAAAATAATTTATTAAGCACTCCATTCTTACAGTCAAGACCATGAGCTGTGTCAAGGCGTTGAATAGAAACTCCCCTTGCCCTCCCAGAGCTTTCAGTTTACACAGTAAAATGGAATACCTAAGAATTCAGGCTTAAAAATGGGTTCAGAGCTCTGTCTTTGCAGTAAATGTCAGTTTTCCCTTAATGTCGTACTATGTAAATCTGGCTAGAGGGCCTATTTTATTGAAGAAATCTGGGTATAATGGATCAACTTATAGCTTCAAAGATCCATTTCAGCCTAAAGTGAGAGATGGTGTTTTTGTGTCTCGGATGGTGTGGGGATTGGTGCTTGTTTTTCATCGGCATTTCATCATGGAGCAAATTCAGGGCAGGTAGGACTATACAAGCCTAGGAGATGCCCTTGGGTTTGTGCAGAACTACAGAAAGAGCTTGACGCTAGGAATTAGTAGATGAGATTTCACTCACAGGTTTATCCTGGCACTTGATAAACATGAGCCTTTAGATGAATCCTTTTCTTTACTTTTCTGGCTGGAAAATCAGATAATAGCATCCTAAGAGTCATGGAATTATGGTGAGAATGAAATAATAATGGCAGCCGGCACATTTTTTGAGCCCTCGACAGCCCAGCTTTTTTGAGCTATTTAGAGCAGCAGAAAGGAAAGTCCTACCCTACCCCCTGCCTTTCCAAGTGTGGTTCTCACCTCACCTCCCTGAATGTCACACAGGATGCTGTTTGTGATGCAATTCCAGGGTCTCACCTCAGACTTACTAAAACAACCTCTGGACCCAGGGCCTGGGAATGTGCATTTTCACGAGTTCCTGAGCAGTTTTAAGTCAACTCATCAAGTTTGGAGGAGGAGAAATCCTGTAGTTGGCATTCTTCACTATATTACCTCAGGTTGAGGGATTATTAAATCCAACTTGTATATTCCTTTGGCTGTTCAGCATGAAGGACTGAGATACAGGAAGCACAGATGTCCAGTGCCAAGCAGGAAACATGGCCATGCTCTGGAGGTAGCGTTGTATGGCCACAACTGACCCATGAGACGCTTATGAAGAGTCAAGGGCACCCCTCTGGGCAGATGCTGCCTTGCTCTGGGCTTCTCTGCTAGGGGGCAACTGGAGCAGGGTCTGGCTTTCAGACTTAACGCACCACCAAAGTGGATGCCTTTGTGCTGGGACATCCTGCACAACCATCCAAAACAGCCTGGGCCTGGGGCATCTGCCCCAGGCAGTCCCATGGGAAGGAGTAGGGGTGGGAACCAAAAAGCACTAAAAGGAGGCAGGGGAACCGGAAGTAGGAATGTATGCAGCAGGAAAACTTTGCTTACAGCACAGTTTGGTCTATAATTGTTTTTGTTACAGTCTATAACAATATTTTAATTATTTAACAATAGTCTATATTCTATGATATTTTAATTATTTGTATTTAGTCCATTACTCCTTTATAAAATTTTTCAGATGAAAGAGGCAAATCAAAGTGAAATAAAGCATTAAAATTGATTAAATTCCCCACAAACTCGAGAGCTGTGACTGCTGTTCATCCAGAGTCAATGCTCTCTATATGCCTCTTTGACATACTGCAGATTTATGTCTGTATTCGCACATAATGAGCATTGGGATGTGTTAGCGTAGCCTCAACTCATTTGCTACAGGATTCTCAATCATCATAGGGCAAGTTCACTAAGGGACAAAACTGTGTTAGGAGGTTTTTGAAAGTTTTTAAAAATATTATTTCAGGAAGAATTTTCTGTTTGGATTAATTGACCGTTGGATTTCAGTTAAGCAAAATTAGTCTACTCTGGAATATCTAAGTTTTACTTTCTTTAAACTAAATTTCACCTTTCTTCTAAAAATCCACTGTGTGCCCTCACTATGTCAGATGAGTAGAATCAAAGCAAAGTGTCCCCCTGAGCCACCTCTGAATAATTTGGACATTCAAAGGAAAGTAGTTTATTTAATTTTTATTCATTTTGTCAATCAAGACTATTGTAAGTTACATAGAAATTAGCTGATTTAAACATTTCATTTTAATTTTGCAGTTATGGCTTGTTGATTGTGACTTGTGTTTACACTTGTAAGATCAAGGAAAATTAAAGAGAAAAATAATTTAAGTCAACAAAGAACATGGGCAGAACCTTGCCTATATTGTTTTTCTTTTTTCTTTTTTTTAAACTTTTTTTATTGAGTTATAGTCATTTTACAATGTTGTGTCAAATTCCAGTGCAAAGCACAATTTTTCAGTTATACATGAACATATGTATATTCATTGTCACATTTTTTTTCTCTGTAAGCCTATATTGTTTTTCATTGTAAAAGTGGCAACTAACACAGTGATACACAGTCAATAAACATCTGCTGAATAAATTTATGAAAAAAATGAATTTGAAACAAAGATGGGGTTCTTTACAAACATTTTAATGATTGATTTTGTTGTCATGGCTGATGGTGGGAGGGTGGAGGTGATTTGAGTCCTGATTTCAGCTTATTTGAAATGTGATTTACCACTCTACTTCGCACCTAAGCTGTTCAAAAAGTCTTCATGTCGACTTGACTTTTTCTAAGGAAATAATCCAGTTCTATTATTTTAAAACAATATATTTTGCTAAAGGACTTTTTATAATTCAAAGATGATTTCAAAAATTACAAGTAGCCTGAAACATTTATAATTCAAAATTGTGTAATGGTAAAGTATATATATTTAAATGCCTATGCTGCTGGTGACTCTGCTATAAAGATGCTTCATTTGTAACACAAGGGACAGAGATGTACCACTTAGGGTCACCATCTTGTCTGGACAGGGCCAGGAATACTGACAGGAACAGTCGATCCGTCCAGAAGAAACTAGATCTCTTGATGAAATAACTCACTGAAATGTTTGTTTCAAATGGTTCTGTTCCATTGTAGCTGGAAGAATTTTTCAGACAAAACATTAAATTAGAAGTCAATTAAGAAAGCCAAAACAGTCTGACTGCCTTACTCCTGTTTTAATGTGGGATTTGGAATGGCTAAGGGCCTGCCAGTCATGTGTGGGTCCTCAGCGTTCTGATCATCTCTACCCTAGGTGACAGCCTGAACAGCCATCCCTTTAAAGGCTTCTCTTAAGAAAGAACTTTAGAACAAGAATCTTGAGGGGGGAAAAGAGAAAGTTTTTAGATAGAAAAATTTTAAGGAGTGGCATCAGTGGGTTTTCACCCTTATGAAAGACTGTAAGATGGAATTGCTATAGGTTAATACACTGTGTGTGTGTATGTGTGTGTGTGTGTGTGTGTCTGTTGGCCACATCAATTAAAAAAAGACATATTCCTTTTTTACTTTCTTTGACATTGTCAGGGAAAAAAGAAGGTTAAATAATGCAATACACTTGAAAAAAATCTGTCAAAATTGCAAAAAGCAATCACTGCTATCTCTATTTCAGGAAATAATTTTTTGTGTGTGAAACAGGGGTGGAAGTCAGGTCAAAGTATGATGTATTGTACATTTTAAAAATGTTTTCGAATGCATTTTAAGAAAATAATTTGAGGCAGGATAAGTACACCTGCCACTCTTTTTTTATGAAATCCCCTACACCTTTTGAAACGCTTGTCATTTTATGTAGCAGAAAATATTCCAGATGGCTATAGCTTTTATTTTAAAATAAAACTTTGGGATCATCTAATTGAATGTGAGAGCATTTAAGTCCCTTTAAGTGCTAAGCAGACAAATTTACATTAGACTTATAAGAAAGCCTTTTTTAATTAAAAAAATAAAACAGGAACAATAAATGTGTGCTCTTCTGAAGTGAAGTCAGCATAGTATCCTTATCCTAGATGTGGGCTGGTAGCTTCTGACCGACAAGAAAGCCACAGGCAGTGGATCTTTAAAACACTCTGTCCAGGGAGTCTCCAGTAGACTTGTGGAGTTCTTACATACATAGTTCCATAGCCCTCATATTTAAAAAAAAAAAACTTTATTGATTGAACTACACTTGAATGTAAATAACTTGAGGAAACTACCATACGTAAGATAAATACGCTGTTGGAAATGCTCTGAAACTGGTTATCTTCTGATACTGCCAGGACTTTGCACAAATCAAAAACTCCGTGTGGCCATCAACGGTAGTTCTATGTAGATTGCCTTGCAGTGTTCAGACCTTCAGATTACAGTGCTGTGATCTGTTTTGCAGAAGAAAATTTGGCATTATTAGAAAAGCGAAGGAATGAAAGGACTTCTAATTCCAGCAGAGAATCTCTGGGTTTGATATAGAAAGATTATCTATCTATCTATGTGTTTAGTATTCTTATACATACATAGGTGTCAAAATATTTGATACTCCCAAGCCCAGGAAGTTTATACTAATGGTGCTCCCTGAAACTGTGAAACCTGGTCATCTAGCCCGGGTTAGGAATTCTAATTATTTGGGGGTTATGGACACTTTCGTATTTTTTAATGGAGACACTGGGGATCGAACCCAGGAGCTCAAGTATGCGCTCTACCACTGAGCTATACCCACTCCCTATGGCCCCTGTGACCCTTTTGTATTTGATGAAAACTCCAGATCCTTTCCTAAGAAAAATATTTTGATTCTCACAAAAGCCCTATGGGTGTAAGGATTGTGGACAAGGAGCCTAAACCTAAGAACTGAATTGAGAGAACTGGCATTTGATCGCGTGTCTATCTGACACCGACTCACACTCTCTGCCCAGACCATGCTTGTTCAGTTTCTTCCATACGACAAAATAAGCCTTTACAGAGCTTGTACTGGACAACTTTGTCATCCTCATCTCTTGTTCTTTCTCCACGCATCCTGATTGGAAGTCCCACTGAAGTACGTATACTGCCCTGGGAACACACTGTTCCTGCTCCCTGAAAATCCTTTCTCACGTCACCTGCCTCACTAATATCCCGGTGTACTTGAAGACTCAGCTCAAACATCACCTTTTCTAGGAAGACTCTCCTGCCCTCTTCCCACCACCTCCATCCTCTTAGATGCCCTTCCTCTATGCTCTCCTTGCACCCTCTGCACACCGCTGTCATAATGCCGCTTATCAAGCTGCACCGTGACGGATGTGTACTTCTCTGCTTTTTCCATTCTTCTGTGAGTATTTCCAAGACAGATGTCGTGTGTGTGTGTGTGTGTGTGTGTGTGTGTGTAGAGAGAGAGAGAATGAGAGAGAGATCTGGCTGAAGTGTTACAAGTGACTCCAAAAGGTAACTGTTCTCTTCCTGGCATCACACACACTCTCCTGCGTCACTGTGTGAAAATACATGTTTTCCTGAAGATCTCTAACATACGCAACTTTAAATAGGGCCATATGCTACCCCTCTCTCAGCACCATGAATCACACTGGTAACACTGAAAAATGTATTCTTGTTTCAAAGCATAATGTGACTCCATTTCTCTGAATGAATGCGTATTTCACCCAGCAATTGTTGCTTAGTAACACAGCAGTATTTATTTTCTTGATGGCTTAAGAGGGGCCAGATTTTACATTAAACATTAAATTTTTAACTAAAACTTCCAAAGTAATTTAAAGAGAAACAGAATTTAAGTATATGAAGAGTTCTTATCATTTTTATATTCACTGATAACTATGTCATGATTGTACATAGTAAGCAGAAATCAGCATTACAAAGGTGAATAAAGTAGGAATATGGGAACCATAGTCATTTTAAAGCATCAAAAATGTGTCTTTATAAAAGAGAATGCCATAGGAGGGCAAGGGTCCATGGAATTCCTGGTTTTTCTTTGCAGTACAAGACCTCATTTTATCACATGCTGAAAATACTCTCACTACTTGAATTTCTTCTTCTCCCTTTTTTCCCTAGGCCAGATTTACAGATGACTGCAAGTTCAGGGAGCGATTTCAAGAGAACAGCTATAACACCTATGCCTCAGCGATACACAGAACTGAGAACACAGGGCGGGAGTGGTACGTGGCCCTGAACAAGAGGGGGAAAGCTAAACGGGGCTGCAGCCCCCGGGTTAAACCCCAGCACATCTCCACTCACTTTCTGCCAAGATTTAAGCAATTGGAGCAGCCGGAACTTTCTTTCACAGTTACTGTTCCTGAAAAGAAAAAGCCACCTAACCCCATCAAGCCAAAGGTCCCCCTTTCCACATCTCGGAGAAGCCCCAGCCCGGTGAAGTACAGACTCAAGTTTCGCTTTGGATAATTCTCATCTTGGCCGTGAGGAACCGCGCAGTTCCCTCAAGAGTTTCCCTAGATGTTTTTAGTGCCCTGAAGACAGAGTTTCGGACACAGCTTCAGCTCTACTACACTGCATCGAAGCCAGGTCATTTGTTTCAGTCTGACTGAAACAAAACGTTTTCTGATAGGAACTGAACTGGAATTCTTTGTACCAACATGAAGAGCGCACTGCTTCAATTCAGTGCCACATAAAGCCTTTTGCTTTATGCTTGACGCGTCCTGGTACTCTGGTTCCAGAAAGTTAAATGATGGGAACTATGTACTTTTCTGACTTTTACAGGTCAACCTGAAAAAACATACATGGTACATTTTTTATTTTTGGTTTCCAAAGAATATTTTGATGCAGATAAAAATATTTTATTAACTTTTGTTTTTTGTTTTTTTAAAAAAACATACCTCTGCATTGAGCATATTTTCTTACTTTTATTATTTTAATTAATAAGACATAAAACAACCATTTGAATACAGTTTATGAATTATAAATGTGTTTATAGCCCATTTGTAACAAGTGGATTTCCCTTTCATTTTTCTTATTCATTGCACTTTTAATTTTTATTATTATTATTATTTTTACCATACCTCAGATCATGTAAGTTTAGTTTTACATCTTAAAATGTTTAAATTCTCTTCAATAGCACCAAAGGCTCAGCCTGGGTGTGTGTGTGTGTGTGTGTGTGTGTGTGTGTGTATGTGTGTGTGTGTAAATTCATGATCGTATATGGAATTCTATCTCTTTGGTGCTTGGACTTTAATGGGTTAGAAGTAAGGAAAAAATATAAGGACTTTTTTTGGTAGAATTGAAAGCTGTAGATAAGGAAAGGATTAGAGGTACAAGCACACTGAGTTCACAGCATTTACTGGTACTAATTCCGCCTCGCCTTCACTTGTCCTTTTATCTACCCTGCCCTCATTCTTTAACAGCTGGATGAATACATTTTATTCTGTCCCTCAAGCATACACTATGAAACCAGAGTGCTTAAAATACCTCTTCCATGACCCTCTGCTCTCCCCACTGTATAGATCCACAGGGAGCAACCCACTTAGTGGAATAACAGTTTTCCACGTCAAGTCCCATTGTCAAAGTACTCCTATTACTCAGTCAAACACCCTTTGAGTTTTCTATCCTAAACATAACCATCCCAGTGAATAGATCTGCCCCTTTGTAAGGAAACTTTCTGATGTATGTTTTTAAAAAGTTGGCCATGTGATACGGGAAACTTAATTTGGGAATTTGATGCATTGAAAATGGCACTTAACTGCCAACCCAAATACTGAATGTTGGGCATAAATCACAGACAATTTAGTTTAAGAGAATTTACACAATTTACTTTCTTGGGTAGTCATTTTTATGGAATTCTATGAAATATAAGTATTTATCTTCAGAAATGAGGCAATAGGAAAGGTAGAGCTAATGTTTAAAAGAATGTCTCATAGGAAGAGCAAAAGAGTTCACAGAAAGTTTATGGTTTGCATTTAAGCATATTTCTTATAAGGAATTTGCTAAACTTATTTTTTGAGCAAAGTATGGTTTATTTTGGTGCACAAACGCAATGTGGAAACTCAACAAAATTCAAGTTACTACCACTTAGGCAGATAGCTTTGTTTTAATGGAAACAAATTATACACATATATATTATATATAATATATAAAATCCATCCGTCAACTAAAACATCACACACATACTCTGTGTCTTATTGTAAAACTAATAATCTGGTTAAACATTTGGATTTAACGCATGATTTTTAAAAAACAAAATAAAATGCTACAAAAGTCGTAATTAATTTATACATTAAAAACCTCCTGGATTAAATGAAACAATGAAATTTTGCAAACCAAGGTATGTCCAATTCTTATCCAATTGGCATATCACCTTATATACATGGTATAAAGCTAAAAATAATCCTCTAGTTTATTCTAATATAGTGTTAAGAATTATGCACTGTGTATCAAGTTCATAGTCCTCTAGTTTATTCTAATATAGTGTTAAGAATTATGCACTATGTATCAAGTTCATAGTACATGTGAAAAATAAAATTGCAGGACAGGAGAATGGTAGACATGTGTTCCTAAATGGACAAGAGAAAGACGACATTAATGATGATTAACAGCAAATTAAATTAGTGCATATATTGTATTAGGCAAATGTTGCTGGTAGTTTATGTTAAACTAAAAAATAACACCTTATCTGTACTCTTTGATTTGATTAGCATATGAAGGTTAAAGTAGAATAGCTACCAAATATACATTATGCAAATCAGGACTCATTAATTTCAAAATTTAAAGCCAAGCTAAAGTTTAAAAAAAAGCAACTTTAAATTACACTTATCTTTAGTTTACTGGCCATACACAATTACATTTAATTAAAGCTCACTGAAGCATAAAGTTACCTAAATTAATTAATTGGAAAAACTCATGTAGAAAAAACTTCATGTAGAGTATAAATATAATCCTCACTAATATTTAGCACCTTTTAAGGAGATCTTTGCTTATGTAGTTTTTGGTGATTTTTTAAGTGATTAGATTTATCTGACATTAAATAAAGTTATTTAATTGTGATTGTGTTCACCTAAAAATGTCAACAAATTTTACCTTACAATTTAGAAACCTCATTTGCCTAGAAGAGAGATGACAAACACCTTCAGACTAACATTTCAGTTTTATTAATTATATTATGTTCAATTTAATTTAAGATATTCTTTATTTGGAACATCAGCAGAGATAGAGGTTTTCAATAAGATGTGATAACACTGTGGTTTCTATTTCACAAAATATACCATTACTTTCTTCTAAAGAAACTAATTTGAGAATGTGGGTATATATAAATTAACTTAGTTCTTTTAGCTGAGTTATGGTGACTCAGCTGTTCAAAACTGTGTGACAGTTATAAAGGACACTGACAAAATTTCCAAATTTAACAATTATATCTTCTTAGATGCTTTTATTTCTTGTACCTGAAAATAAAACACTATAAATCTGGTAGGCAAATTTTCTATAAAGTTGATATTGAAGTAAGAAACTGAACATTTTTACCCTTCCAAAAGAGAGAGGACTAAGCCATGACTTCTGACATTTTTCAAAAGGAAATGAGAATATTGCACTACCTGAAAACTTGAATTCTGGCACCATTTTTTACAGCTGCAGAAAATTTCTTGTACAGTTAATTTTTAAAATAAGAAACAGTATTGTAGACATTGCTGTGATGGGAAGTAAACAAAAATAACTTGTCCAAGGAATTCTATACCTTCGTTAAAATTTATTTCATTGCTACATCTAAATTTTGATCATGTAAAATCTATTTTTAAGCCAACCATCTTTTTACAAATTTTGAAAGAAGTTTTTGGGTAAATGAACATGACCCCTTTATTTTTCTTTTGGAAGTCAGTTTAATTGTAATAGTCAGTTTTTGAAATAAGATTATCCTATGATTAGGCATTGTGCAAGAAAAGTGTTACTTCCTCAATCTCACTTCCTGGGAGAGAAAGGACGAGAACTCGGCCTGAGTCAGGGGAGGCATTTTTATACCTAAGAATCACATACAGTGTCCACACATACCATCAGAATATTGAACTACAATTCATCCATTGCTATTTAAATGATTTTATGTCATAAAAATACTAGGTTAGAATCAAGAGGTCTTACATACTTTTTATTTTATTCAATTGGCTTTTGTCCTGACTGCCGTATAATTATCACAAGTCACTCTCTGGGCTTCGTTCCGCTATATGATCTCTGACATTATTTCCAGCTTCATCATCAATAATTGCATGAATCTTCAAATGTAGAAGTACCAAAAAGAGGGCATGGTTCCTCTTCAGGTAAAACTAAAAATCTATATCCAGATGAAACTAGACAACCACATGAAAAAAATTGTCAAAACAGTAATAAACAGATATTTTTTAAAGACTTGTCTTAGATTAAGAAAAAATGATCTGTGAAGAGATTTAAAAAACAGGGATCAATTCTGGGCTTATCTTTTCATAAGGGACTTTGCAAATCTGAATTAACCCAGATAGGATTGGTCAGGGTAGTATCATTGTTGATAATAAATAGTTCTAAGACCTTAATTACACATGTAATTTTTGAACAACTCTGTTTTGACTAAAATCCCACTTTCTCCATGAAGCCTTCTAGAAATTCATGAAGAAATATGAGTAATCTTGTTGACACCATCCTTCAAATATGTATAGCTCATGACATAACTTTCCATCACCATTCCCTTACTATTCCACTGTGTCAGTATTTTCTGAGACCCTGCTGGCGAGCTCAAGGCACTCAGCTGGTGAAATACGTTTTTATTTGGCTTGATACTTATTCAGTATGTTCCTTGAGGTTAACACCAGCGTATTCTCAGATTTTGAACTTCTGCAGGGAATATAGCTGCTCTCTCCTTGCACGTTGTCTAATGCAAGTGCAGCCTAATAAAAGGAACTTAAGAAATGCTCTTAGCTGATAGCAATTTTGAATAATGTGTTCCTTTGACTTAAACACTTTGTGGAGGTTATTGGACATTCTACTTATTCAAAGTACTGCCTATATAATTATATTTGTAGGTTCCTGGAATATGTCAAGTGCTCAGAAATGCTTATAGGATGGATGTAAGTGCTGGATAAGATTTATTTGATGAAGATGACGGTGATGGTTAAGAGAATTTCATGAGGAAAAAAAAGATAATTTCATGTAAGATGTGAAATGGCTCCAACAACAAGAGTAAGAACTCTGGCTGCTGCACTCACTGTCCTTGGACTTCTCAAACACAGATCCCAAGTCCAGACTAAAACTGTCAGGCGCTTGCAAGCTGCATTTAAGTATCAATAAATCAGTCATCGTATGAAACTTCAATTTAATTGGCAATCATAAAAATAGGTTACTGTGCAAATCCCGATGACTTTGCTATTTGCAGGCCAAACAAGCAGTCCGGTGGGGCATCAGTAGGTATCAGTGGGAGGGTGAAGACATTACTTTTCGGTAATTTGTTTCTAGATGTGCTTTTTCCCCCTTTTCTCAGATAAACTCTCTCCAAGAAGATCGCCTTTTTCTGTCGCCTACAGAGAGATTAGAGAATGCATAATCACACAGTGACAGGTCCGGTGCCAATGTGTTTCTCATTAAATTCTCTGTCACTCCCTCTGTGGGAAACTGGAAGATTTATCAGATTTTCATCCAGGGAGGTGAATTTCTGCTGAGGAGGCAACACAGTGTCTTTTACTCTCTGGGGTGCAATTACAGCTCTGCTTCAACAACCTTGCTTCGTTTCACCACCAGGCTCTCTTTGTGGGATGTGTGCATTCCATAACTTGTTTCCATGCTTTGACACAGGTTACAGCTTTACATTTTTTGAAGTTTGCTAGTTGTGCTGCATTCTTCTCCATAAAGTGCCCCTGAGATCAAGTGTAACTATACTGGAGTATTAAATGTATTGGAAGACGAAACACAAACCTCCCACACAACCACCATCCTAACAGGGCAGAAAGAGTTTAAAATCTAGAAGCAAAAAGCAGCAAAAAGTTGTATGTTCCTTGCCTATTCTCTCTCTCTCTCTTTTTTTTTTTTTTTTTTTTTTGCATACAAGGTGCATTACGAAGGGGTGAAAACATGTTTTCTGTTTAGGTAATGAAAGACTAACAGTCACGGCAATGACTACTCTAAATCTCTGAGACCTGCAGTTCCTGTAAATAATGCTTAGGAGGGAAAGCCATGCCCATTTATGTTGCCCCATTTGTTATATCACTCAGAAATAAAACTGGGTTGGTTCTGAGTGAGAGTTTGTTTTCACCTTAGAAATCAGGTTGCCTGAGATTCTCAGCTTCTACAGTCTGGAGAGCAAGAGATCAAATGAGAAAAAGACAGCCCAGTGTGCTGGTGCAGAGCACAAACCACAAGCTCTCTCTGCTAGTCAAGTGAGTTTAATGTTTAATGATGAGAAATTAACTCGGTCCAGCAAAGTCCAAAGGAACTTACTCAAACTAAGGGAATAATGATTTCTTGGTTGCTAATCATTTATGGCAGAAATCGCTAATGAATTTCTAATGGAAATTCAATGGTTATTTAACTCCTTAAAAGATACTGGCACTGTGCTGCGGTCTTGGGGATAGAATTAAACATAGCACCTGTTTCAGGGGAAACTTACACTCTTGCATATATTATCAGGGCAGTGGATTAATTCTTTTGAGTGTTCCATCCAGTTCACAGTTAGTGTCATTCAAAAATGACAGTTATTCTTGCCAAAGGAATTTAATATGTTAGGTTACTACTTACCACAGGAGACCCAAAAGCTTAAGCTGTGGGTTACATTATAGCTTTGAAAGAACTTCAGACACTCCTTTGGCACTCCCTTTGGAAATTTTTAGCATGTTTTCCATCGGTTATTGACAAAGATGCAAGATTATCCTATAGTCATTGAAAAATAATTAGGAGCCCAATAGAGCATGTGAAAATGTGATGTACGCTTTTCTAGGGAGATCTCCAATTCTATTTGTTATAACGTTGATCTGATAGCTAGGATAGGAGATCAATGGATGTCTAATTTCAGTATTGCTTAAAAATGGGAGAAACTGGTGTTTTTCTTCTTCCCAGAGTCTGATTTGTTTCCCATGATAAAGGTGTCTACAGGATAGAAACAAGTGTGTAGGCTAAAAAATCAAAATTGAATATAGCCCTGAATCTTGCCTAACCTTTCAGCTCTTTTCAACCTGTTTGCGGGAAGCTGGAAAATTAACAATCTAGCACTTAAAAAAAAACTCTACCTCCCACTTTTGGTCTTAAACAAAGGATTGTATCAGACTCCCTTTGAGAACAACTGCTGCTTTGGGGGCTGCTAGGCTTAGCGCAAACGAACCTCCCCCAGGACATTTGAGGGGGCTGGCAAATGTTGTCGTGTCTACCTTGAGTGTTACAGAGGCACCCTTGCAGTGCTTTCAGCTAGCGTTCCTGTAACGTTGGCCTGCAGTCAATAAATATTTCATGTCTCTCGCCCCCAGGGTGTGCTCAGAGGACCACCCTGCAAGTGTCTGCCTCTGCAGTCGGTCACAGCTTCACGCTGTGGGCGGAAAGGTGGGTGTGGAGCCAGAGGCAGGATGTGCAGGCAGGATCCAATGTGGTTAAAATTTCGGATCACTGGTCTGGCTGTAGGGGATCTGGAGACTTCATGTCAACACTTATTCTGGGAGAAGCATATCCACCAGAGGGTTATCAGCCTGCATCAGCGTGACTCACTCAAGGGTTAATAGAAGGAAGCATTCATAAGAGGTGAGGTTGTAGAGAGAAGTAGAGGCTTCTCATACGACTCATTGTTGAGGGGATGTAGAATGCCATCTTCCGTTTGGGAAGGAAACTCTCAAAATTTCCCAAAGGCAGGCACCCAAATGGGAAAGGGTTCTCGTATCCTTAACTCTTTGAAACCTGTCATGTGCCATGTGTCGAAAGTCATGCACTAAGTGAATATTTAAAAAGCTGAATGATTCAGGATTTGGTCAAGGTTCTCATTGTCTAGTAAAGAGACTCAAAGGCCAGAGAGGGTAGAGCCAGTTTTGTATCCTTGAAGAAAATAAGAGGGGAAATGAAAATGAAATCTCACGTTGACTTTCAAGCCTGAAATCAGCTTCCCCCCACCCTAATGGAGGGTGGGTCCGGCTGACTTAAACTATCATTTGGAGGGCTTACTTAGCTCCCGCTTCTTCGTTTTTCACAGACGTTGGTTGAGTACCTATTGTATGCCTACTACAGGATAAAGTATTGTCTACAAGGAGATAGATGAGACATGGTTTCTTCCCTCAAGAAGCTTATAGTCTAGAAGGGAAGGGAAGGGAAGGGAAGGTGGACAGTTTAACCAATAAGCCCCAGCCATGCTACGATGGAGGGGCGGGGGCAAGCAGGCAATAACATTAGCATTAAAACTTGACTACTCTAATGACTACTACCACCTCGCATTTGACCAGCACTTTTTAGTTTTAATCTACACTTTTGGTTTTCAGAACATATTTAGCTACCTCACCTTATTAGATATATAACTAAAACACCTAAAAGGAAGTGAAGTGCTGGCACTTGACCTTGGATGCTGTGGTGCTGGACGCAGATTCCCTCTTTGGTGCTGTGATACTTATTCCCCAGAGGCTGGAAACTCAGCTGCTCAAGGCTGTGGCCAAGGGTACACTCACGCCCAGGGGCACCGTGAGGTCAGTGACTGGCTGATTCAGAGACTCAATGGCCCAGCCCACTTGCCACAGTTTGCAAGAAAAATGGAGGACTGTGCTAGCTTCAAAGTGCCCCAGGATCAGCTGAGGTCCCTGTTGTAACCATGTAAAGTGTCACCTCCCTCTACCCTGCCTTCTACATTTCCTTACAGGTAAGGATAGAGATAAAATACAACATTCCAGTTAAATTTAAATTCCAGATATAAAACAAGTAATGTTTTAGTATTAGTATATTCAATATTGCTTGGGCTGGGTTTTTTTTTAAATTATTATTATTATTATTATTTTTGAAGTGTAGTCGATTTACAATGTTAGTTTCAGGTGTGTTCAAAGTGAGTCAGTTATACACATACCTACCTACATTTCTATTTATTCCAGATTCTTGTCCATTACAGATCATTACAAGAAACTGAATATAGTTCCCTGTACTATACAGTAGGTTCTTGTTGTTTATCTATTCACCCCCAGCCCCACCCCAACGCTGCCCTTTCTCCCCTGGTAAGCACAGTTCGTTTTCTATGTCTGTGAGTCTATTTCTGGTTTGTAAATAAAATTTGTATATATATATATTTTTTTTAGATTGGGCAGCCTGTCTTTTTATTTGCTAAATTTGGTAACCATACTTGTAGATGTTACTCTCAAGAGCACTCCCCAATAAACCTTCTGTGTGCTACTTTCAGCCACAGGTGGTTTCCAGGAAATCCATTCTCTAGGAAAAGTTATTATGGTCAGTAAAAACCAAGGAGTAGCTTGCAGTGCAAAGGAAAACTCAGAGAGGAACAAGAAGATCTAGAAGTTCCTCTTTCTACATTTGGGGGGACATATTTCAACATTCTCCTGGGCAGAAAGAACTTTATACTCATAAGCAACACCAAATTCAGAAGTTTTGGCAGCTATACAAACCTTAAAATATTATTTATCCAAAATGTGATCTTTAGGCATCAACTCTTCCCTCAAGATGTTATCTGTTGGTCTGTGCGTTTGTACGTGTTATATAGAAACACATGGACTCTGTTTTCTTAAAGTTATACAAGGAATGTAATCAATTGGTGACTTACCAACATTTCTGAAGCGCTCTTTAAAAAAAGTTGATCACTCCCTCCTTCATTAAACGCATTTTTTAGTTATTTTCCCAAGTGCCACTTGCTCCTGTCTTTCTGCTAGCTCAGTGCCTGCTCCTTTCTCTTCCATCTGACCTCTAAACTTCCCGGGATCCCAGGGCTCAGTTTTTGGCTCTTTTCTACTCCCTCTCAAAGCTCCCCACCGTGTGATCTCACCTCTGCTTTAAATACCATCTGTATGCTGCTGACTCCCAAATTAAAATCCCCAGCCTCAACCTCTCCCAGAGCTCCAGGTTCACACAATCAACTGCCTACTCTACATTGCTACTTGGATGTCTAACAGGAATTTCAACCCTAGCATGTCCAAAACTCAACTCTTGTTCCCAAACCGGTTAAGCTTCCAGACTTCCACAGTTTAATAAACAGCATGATGACATATTCAGTGACTTGAGCCAAAAATCTAGGAATCATTCTTGTGCCTCCTCTTTCCCTCGTAACCCTCATGCAATCCGCCCATCCCTCCTTTTCCCTAAACCTTCAAAATAAATCCTGAATCCTA
Source organism: Camelus dromedarius (assembly GCF_036321535.1). Taxonomy (NCBI): domain Eukaryota; kingdom Metazoa; phylum Chordata; class Mammalia; order Artiodactyla; family Camelidae; genus Camelus; species Camelus dromedarius. The sequence continues at coordinate 77,041,084 of NC_087436.1, forward strand.
CCATCTCTCTCAACTCCATACCTTAGTCCAGACCACCCTTGTCTCCAACTCCATCTGTTGCTATGGCTTCCCAACTCATCTCTCTTCTTCTCACAATAAGAAGTCAGAGTAAGTCAGAGAAGTCAGAGTAAGATTTCTAAAACTTGAATCTTGTCTTGTCATTGTCCTGCTCAGAACCTTTAATAGCTCCCCAGCCCACTAGAATGGACCCAGCCCTTCTTTCACTCTCCTATCACATCTGCTCTCCTTCAGCCTCCTCCCTCTGCTCCAACCACAGTGGCCTGAAATGCCTTTCCTCCAGGTCTTCAGCAATGCCATGCTTTGTCCCCTCCGAGATGCCTTCCCCGATGGCTCTGTTTGAAGCCTCCTTCCCAAGTTAGTCCATCTCACCCCCTCCTTATTATTCCTTAGAGCACTTTACACTCTCCCAAGTATCTTACGTGATTCTGTGTCTACTGATTTCCCCCAAGGAACTGTAAGTAGTCTGTCTTCCCCAATTCGACTGTAGGCACCTTGAGGGAAGCCACCCTGTCTGGTTTATTCATTGCAGAGTCTCAGGCACTGAGCCTTGTGCCTGGAATATAAGAGGCAGCCACTATTCATGGATTGAACGAATGAGTATGGTCACTTTTGTTACAGTGCTTCTTTTGAAAATGCTAATTAGTTCCAACTCAGTTGATATGTAAAGGAACAATCTGAACAAAATGTGAATTTGTGTTTGCTTATATGCAATTTCATTGGTGAGAAATACTATGCATTTCAGATGAACCAAACTGCATACATGTGCATAATAAATATATACTGCACACTTCTCATGAAACCAATGAACCACATCTGTCCACATCTGGTTTTACAACTTTCCACTCGATTTAGATAACACCTCCCTGAATCGTTTTATGGACTGAATTGTGTCCCCCCCCCTCCAAATTCATATGTTGAATTTCTAACTCCCATGTATTTGAAGATCAGGCCTTTAAGGAGATAATTAAGGTTAAACAAGTTTATAAGAGGGGGGCCCTAATCTGATAGGACAGGTGTCCTTGCAAGAAGAGAAAGAGGCAGCAGAGAGCCTTCTCTCTTTCTCCCTCCCACTCCGCCCCCACCAACAATGCACAGGCTTGCACACAGAGGAAAAAGGCCATGTGAGGACACGGAGAAGCCAGTGGTCTGATGGCCAGGAGGAGAGCCCTTACCAGAAACTGAGTCTGCTAGAACCTCAGTCTGGGACTTCGAGCCTCCAGAACTGTGAGGGAATAAATTTCTGTTGTTTAAGCCACCCAGTCTGTAGGTTTTTGTGATGGCAACCTGGGCAGATGAGTACAAAGCACTTGACAGTAACTCACAAGCCACACCCCTTCCCACAGCCCAGCACCCTCCCTTCTTTCATTCTCCACTTTCTCCTCACAGGCTTTTTGGTGTTTTTTTCCTCTCTGTTCTGTTTTTTTTCTTTATCTCTCTTTTATGATAAAAGTATTATTCATTTGCTTCCTCTCCCTCTTTCTGATCTTTTTCTATTTCACAGAGTATACTGGAAACTTAAGTATAAGCGAATGTAAGACTTTTTTTTAAGGTAAAATGACATATTTATTATAGTATTTACATATTTCTTAACCATTTAATGTGTATAAACTGTGCTATTATTTTTATTAGGTTCCTATCCTTTTTTAATGTGTCACTGATAAAGTTTTGAGTGTTGTATTTCTAACCCCCTCATTTTCTCCTGTTCTTTTTATTGCATAATTTTGCATATTGCAGTGATTTTTTTAGGAATGCATATATTGAATTATAGAAACAAACATATTCACACATATATATAGCACAAAAAGGTATCCTGACTTTATAAATGAAGCAAAAGATCGAAGCCTCAGGCATAAGTCATAATGTATTCTTTACTGTGCCAGGCAAGCTTCTGTATTATATCTTCTGATATTAAACCTTAGCAACCAACTTTAATCTAATAATCTTTGAAGTAAATTGTCTTTCTGTGGCGATATTTGCCTTTGCAAAAGACGTAAGGATATGGCTTAGATAATTTAGGTCCAAAGTCTTCCACTGACAATGCTGTATAGAGTGAAATTTTAAATGGTATACCCTTATTGCTGGATGCAATACATTGAATTGACAATTGTTTCGTTCATGGTTTACTTCATTTTGTAGGTCAAATATACATTCATTCTTAAATGGTATGTTTCAAATCACACAGTTCAGTAGCAAATAAAAATAAAGCAGATTAATACATAAGCAATCATTTTATTATAGTTTTAAGAAGCTGTGCACTTTATTATATTTATCAAACATGGACTATGCGCAAATATGCAAAAATGACTAAAGAAGATTTCTTCTTCTGTTAGTTATTCCACTTCTGTGTATGTCCTCCAAAGCTGGGACCCACGGGTCTACTGCTCGTAAGAGGAAGTGCTGCAATCGGCAGATGTGAGTCTGTGTCCTGACCTTACCCCTCTCGTGAATTAACTGGAAAGGCTTGGACATCTCAATGGGGTTTAACTTGATGATTTGTAAAGTTCCCCAGCAATGTGAGCTGGTGTATTAGTCAGGGTTCTCTAGAGAAATAGAGCCAATAGGATATATATTTATATCTATATATTTATATAGGTATCTACCTATCCCTATCTATCTATTTTTCTATAGAAGAGATTTATATAGGAATTGATTCATGTGATTAGGGAGGCTGAGAAGTCCCATATTCCATCATCCACAAGCTAGAGAACCAAGAAAGCCAATGGTATAATTCAGCCTATGTCCAAAGGCCTGAGAACCAGGAGCACTGATGTCCGAGGGCAGGAAAAGATGGATGCCCCAGCTCAAGCAGAGAGAGTTTATCTTCCCTCTACCTTTTTGTTCTGTTTGGCTTCTCAGTGGATTCAATGATGTCCACCCTCTTTGGGGAGGGTGATCTTCTTTACTCAGTCTACACACTTAAATGGTAATCTCTCCTGGACATGCTCTCATAAATCCATTTAGAAATAATGTTTTACCAGTTACCCGGGCATCCCTTAACCCAGTCAAGTTTACACATGAAAATAACCATCACAGCTGGGTTTTCTGCTGCTCCTCCTCCAGCCCAGTTTCTAAGTTGGTTTCACTTACGGCTGAACTTCTGTTTAGACTATAAGTGATGTCATGGAGAACTCTTTGTTCTTCCACCCAAACTCGGCAGACCTCTGTAAGCTTCCTTTAGGAAGGCTCTAGTGGATGAACAGGGATAAGACAAAGTCTTCTGTAAGAACACACAGTTCTTCAAACGTTTGAATATGGTGCACTAGAAAATGATCTGTTTAATAGTTATAGACGACAGCAGGGGAGGCGGGGAGAGGATGCCAATAAGACACAGTTTAATCAGTATAGGTAACTGAATGAATGAAAACTTTAACAAAGATTTCTTTGCTTTCTTTGCTGGTATAGGCCAACTCTCAAAGGTCTTTTAACATTCCACTCTGGGGTAGAAGGAGTTGATGAGATTATTTCAATTTAGAGGCAACCAAAACCTGAAACTATCCTACTGGATTTATGTCTTGTTTTCAACTTGACTTTCCTCAAATAAATCACACTTCCTAATTTGTCTCTTATTAATCTACTGATATAGAAACTCAATTCTAAAACTAGTTTTTCTTTCTTACAATGAATGTTTTCCAAATTAAAGGAGAGAGGGGGAAAAAATCTTACAGTTACAAACACAAACGTGACAAAAAAAAAAAGACAAAAGAAATGTTTATAGTATACTAGATACAGGAAGTTGCATCTTAAATTGCCTCTAAGGTACTATCCAAATTTAAGCTTTTAAAAGTACATAAAACTCACTAGTTGTGAACATGTTGATTGGCCAGCTGCTACATTAATTACAATTTAAGTCACTTTTTGAAAATCTCACTGAAATGGAAAACCATGGTAATAGCCCTCATTGGAACTGCCTTAAGATATGCTAAAATATTTCAGTGATAAGCCACACATTCAAATAGTGAGGTGCTCATTCAGAAAGCTGGTGGGCTTGTCTTTGAGAGGCCTGATAAAGATGAATTTTCCCCATTTCTTGAGTGGGAGCAATGAGAACACTATTGTTATCAACAACAACAACAAATGAGCAGACTGCTGGATTCTACAAAAGATGGTCTGTTTTGTCTTCAAAATACAGCAGGGGGCAAAGGAAAGGGCACTTTAATACAAATGACGCACATAATTTTTAGCAGAAGTTATGAGCACTCATGTGATCCAATAAAAAATATGTCCCATCTACATAATAGTTTCATGCTTGCTCTGTGCTAATTGAACTATGTACTTTTGATGCATTCTCTGCTCATGTTAAAGGGTGGGCAACAAGTGACCGAAGTCAGCAGTCACGGCAATTGGACACACTGAAAATCTTTCTTCTTTGACTCTGAGTCAGTCTCCTCAGTGGATTACTAAACACATTCCAGAAATCTCATAAGTTACTACTGGTCTAAAAATGGATATAATTAAAGATGAGTAAACCTACCGCAGAGCTTGATGTAATCTTTTAGGATAATTAACACAAACTATTTACAATGGACTTTTATTCCATTTTTCTAAAGATTGCAAATATGTTACTACAAGTTCATATACCTTACCATTACAAAAGCACCCTCGCCCCAGCATATTCACGCAAAGCCAAGAGATATCTGCATTGTCACAGTTGCAGAGGAGGTAAATCAGTAACTATGGTTGTAACTTTGACCAGGCTAAGATCTGGGGATTGTTTGTGAATTTCATTACTTTAGGGATTTACCAGTACATATACCTTTGGGTTTGGGAGCACTGTGATTTGGGGGGATAACTTCTAATACTTTTATTTTATGCCACCAAGTTGCTTTCCATGGTTAGAGGGTAGAGAAGACTCATTCCTAAAATTCTCCTTTTTTTTCAAGTCTGGTGGAGTGTTGTTAAATTCTAAAAAATAAAGCTCCTTTTCTTGCTCTCTAGTAGTTTTGTCTTAACTCAGACACTAACTTTCCATAGTAAGGCATTCTATTCTATGTGGACTTGCTAAAAGACCTACGAAATAAGAGAGGCCATTTCTGGATAATTAGCTGTATCTTTCCACTCATAATTGACCATTACTTCTTGCAGGCCAAGTACTGTGCTCAGTGCTTCATCTTATCTCTTTACCCCTCACAACCGCTGCATGTGAATGACTAATTTCCTCCTTTGCAGGTTGAGGGATTAAATCTTCCAGGATCACAAGGCAAAGCTGAGAATAATCAAATCAGGGTTTTTGTTTGTTTGTTTGTTTTTGTCTCTGTCTTCCAAGTTTTAGTGTACACAGTGTGTTCATCATTGAAACTCTGTTACATATTTTATAATATAGTTCTCTATTGAGACAGCTTCTCTACTGAGACAGCTATGGGTTGGGGGCTCTAGGGTTTAGAAAAGAAGAGTAAATGGTCAGATGTGAATTTGGTTTTCTGAGCCTGCACATGGAGACTGTATGAATCCGTGTGCTGGTATGTAGGAGAGATGGGCCAAGTACTGAGAAGTAAACTGACAAAATGAGTGGTTGGATAAGGATTACAGACATTGAATTGACATGTTTTAGTCACCCTATACATCTGGAGGTGCCATGATCTTTTAGGGTGTTGAATCCCTTTTAATTGTCCATTCTGACTTTTGATGAATAACACAATTTTTCTTTCCATAGTATCACCTAGAGTTATGTCTAAATGTGCTTTTATATCAGGGATTAAAATCATCTTTAATTTTTCTTTTTTACATCAAAGAACCAGAAAACAAATTGTAGAAATCAACTGTCACAAAACTCAGGACCTGAATCCTGTCTTTGAGATAACTTTGTCTCATTATAATTTGACCTGATTGTAGCATAGGAGTAGTTGAGAATATTCTTTTTCTTAGCTGTCAAAATTCAGTTGATACATCACAGATCCCTAAAGCTATGTAGGGAACTCTTCCCTTAATTCCATCCGCTTCATTTCTAAGCATCTGTAATAGACACGGCTGGGTTCAGTGAGAGTTCTGCTTGCCATGAGCGTGAGATCATGCCCTAAGTAATTACAGTGAGCGTGCAATGAAAATATGTGGTGAGTATAATGTCAGGAAATCATGCAAATTTTATTATCGTCAGTGAAGTGGTGGCTGGTGGAGAACTTGTCAGTATTTGCAACTTGAAGCTTCTAATTACCTTGATTTACTTGTAGTTCCATTCATAAGCTTGCTGCTGTGCTGTTCCTGACAGCACTTCTGCATTTTACAAGAAAGGAATAATGCCACGTAAATAATTTAAAAACAATAAATCATTTAGAGTGGCTTTAAACCAAAACCTAATGCAGTAGCTGGCTGAGTACTTGCTACACTTGACAGGTAGCTGGCATGCAGAAGTCATCTATGCATCATAAGTATTTACTTTAAAAATTCCCCAATCCAAGTCAGGCAGATTGAAGAAGAAATATGACCCAAGCCTCCTCCATCCTGAAGAGTCCATTTTTCCTTTTTGAGGCAAAATAAGAAAGAGAGAAATTAAGTTTTATACAGGATCATTCTACTTCAAACACAGATTTGCTGAGTTATGCTAGGTAAATGCCTAATTAAGGCTGAGTCTCCAAGCAGAGCTGGCTGAGTTTTGGACTACAGAAGCATGCCTGCGGCGGGCCCCACATCCCTCCCCCACTCCACCCCACCCCCGCTGGAGGGGGCAGACTAGCAAGGTTGGGGAGCAGGAGGAGAGAACAAGCTGATACAAACCCAGTTCCCACCTACTCTCCCAGGAGGACTCTGCTCTTCCACTCTGGTCATTTCTATTCACACAAGACAAAGCAGATAATGAAAAGCAAAAACCCATGGAGAAAAGCTTCAACTTAAGGAAAAAGGTAGGACTACTTCCATTATGCCAGAGGGGGAGCTGGGTCTGCCAGCTGCCTTTGGACAATTGAGTTCCTACTGGGTGCCAAGCACATCATTATCTCTTTTAATCCTCACAACAATTCTCTGAGGTAGGTATGATTATCCCCTTTTATAGATAAGGACAAAACCTGAGTTAGATTAAGTAATTTGCCTGAGCTCACCAGCTAGGAAGTGACTATCGGAATTAAGTCTGAAATCTGTCTGACTCAGGCAGCCCTCTCTCTCCATCCCGTTTTGTACCCACTAACCCCTCCCCACAAGCTCAATTTCTTTAACTCCATCTCTACTTTCTGACATATTTGTGAGGCTGTCCTGTGAACGTTCAGAGTGGTGGAGTCCCTGGGGGGAGAGGCATCCTCAGTTACCTCTCCAGAAGGGGTCCCTGAGCATACTTTGAGAGCACCCCACAATAGGGCAACAGGGCACACACACAGCTTGCTTGAGACAGACGCCAACTCTGTTTTCCCTCTTTACATTACTCCTGCCTGCCCCCCAAAGTTATTCTCCCCAAGTTCCCAGCTACCTTGTCTCATTTGGTGTTTCTCTTTCAGGGCAGACCTCACCAGCCTCACCAGACCTGTTAAAATGCCAAAGTGGTCTTTTTCTCCTAAAATACCAATATTCAAATATTTATTTCTTTAAATTAATGGTTCTCAAATGTTAATCTGCCTAAGAACTACCTGGAGCACTTGCTAAAACACAGAGTTCCGTTTTGTGAATTAAAAACGTCTGATGGTTTGGCTCCTAATAGGCACTCAATGAATGTTAGTTCCTTTTTTAGGAACTAATTTATGAGCCTCATATTTTCCGGATTTATGTTTATCCTGGTGTTCCCCAGACTTTGGATAGCAGTTGCTATTAACCAGTAGCAGGTTTCTTGAGTTAACGCATTTAGAAGAAGGAGTATCAGGGCTGTTTTTACCCACTTATTTGTTCTGCATGAAGAAGCAAAATATAACTCACCTGTGCCCTCTCATGCCTGCCTAGCGTGGACAAGAGACACTGTAGTGTAACATTTATGTAGTGTGTGTTTATGGAAAAAATCACATCTTTAGATGGTTACTATGTTTAAATGTATTTGAAATGTTTCAAGGGAAAGAGTGTTGTTCTTTAAGAGCTAAAAGCAAATGGCAGAGTCCAGCTGATAAAATCTGCTAGAGGCTTCCTAAAGCTACTGAGAGGGAAATACATGTGCTAGAGGTTATAGGCACTGATCAGAAGGGGACTTGACGGAGTTAGTTGTCAAAGAGTCTTGCCTTCTGTGGGGGAAAGATCATTAAGGAAGAAGGAACCCAGTGGGCTTTTATCAACTGCTCAGAGTAGTGATTCTTGAAGCGTGGTCCCTGGACTGGCAGCAACAGCATCACCTGAGAAACACAACATCCCTGGTCTCATCCCTGACCTACTGAAGTAGAAACCCTGGCAGGGGCTCAGAACTCTGTGTTCTAGCAAGCCCTCCAGGGGATTCGGATTGTAGGGAAAATGGAGTCAGTCAGGTCCCTCGCTAGATGCCCGGTGCCTAGTGACTCAGTGATACTATCCCTCATGCGCAGTACCAATGTGTTGTTACGCGGTGATGACTTGTCCTACGCAAGCGCACTGGTGAGCCCGTAGGTCGTAATGGGCTGGGTGCCGGCTTTGTTTGCCTTGCTGTGTAAGGTGGGCGGGGCTTCCTGCTGCCGCCATCGAAGCCTGTGTACTCCTCTCGCAGTGAAGACATGTCAGAGACACCTCCGACTCTGCAGGTGTTCTTCAGAGTGCCCGAATCTGTGAACCTGCCAGGCCTTGAGCGCCTGCAATACACTGATGAACAGGAAAGTTGTGAGAACACTGTCTTAGAACAATTTTCCTAAAGAAAGGGGCCTGGGTTGAGAATTACTGCTGTAGACACTTGAAGTTTAGAGCTTAAAATAACGTAAGAGAAAGTTAGTGATATTTCCTTAATGCACGATTTAAGTACTGGGTGATCACTGTTACCAGACAGCTGAGTTATCAGACCTCCTGTTGCAATTAGGAGACTGTCTAGATTGCAAGGCTGCTGCCATTGTTCCTAGTCTGACCCGTTAGCAGCCTTTACAGGCTACTGGGCACTTGCACAAGCAGACTTGTATACCCTTACACTGAGCTCTCTGCCCCTTTTGCTGCTATGTTCTGTGTGAGGAGAAAGTAGTAAGGCTCATGGAGGGAACTTGGTCTCAGAGGGAGGAAATATGCACTGGAGCACCTGCTTCACCACTAACAAACCCTACAATGAGGTCAAATAACTTAAGTGCTTTGCACCTGTTTCCTTGTCTGTACTATTCAATATGCTTCCTCTAGCTGTAAAATAAAAGCTTTACTCATAGCTTCTTTAGTTTCATGCAAAGTGGATATTTGTACATTTATGTATTAAGAGACAACACGGTCTGATGCATCACAGATCTCAATCCTTGAATTTTAGTCCTTTGGCTCTTTTATTTATTAAAGTTAACCTTTCAACATTGGATAAGACTGATGCTCTCAGGGAAATACAGAAATTGCGAGAATTGGGGTTGGAGGTGGGTATACTCAGTGGTAGCATGCGTGCTTAGCAAGCACGAGGTCCCAGGCTCAATCCCAAGTACCTCCTCCACAAACAAAAACACAAACTGCCAGAATTAAGTTTGCACCATGAACTGAGTATTAAAAATCAGTTGAAAGCAATCCACTTAGTTACCTGTAAAATCAAATTTTAATGAAAGGAATGGGGTTGGATATGAAAAATAAGAAGCTTCTCCAACTGCCTTTTTAAAAAAGCTACTATGAGATGTGCTTAAATTTGATTTTGCGATTCTTTTTTTTACTATGAAGGCAGCTTATAAACTAAGACTGAGAAGGGCTTGGGTGCAGCACATTCCTGCTCTCTCATAAATGATGCTCCAGATAGTATGTGATTCTGAGAGGTACCATATGAAGCGTATCATGAAATTATTATGGTCCATTCATCACGGTTGGTTTCCACCTCTGGATTTGGAAACCAGAGGAGGATCAGATTCTAAATGGAGTACTTAGGAAGGAGACACATACGGCCGTATCTTTATTGCTCCTATACTCTATCCTTCTTACACCTTAACATTGTAAATGTTCTCTCTGCTGTAGCATAGAGTAACTCTTTTCCCGTCTCTCTCTTCCTGCCTTCCCTCTTGCCTTCTTACTCTAACATATCTTCAAGTTTTGTTATATCAGAAAATCTCGTTTGAGAGGTTCATATAAACTTTTATTTTTGTTGAGGCACAGGTCAATTGGTAAGTGTCAATTGTCATTCACATGCTTTTAACCAATCTCAAAATACATGTATGTGTATGGATACATACATGTGTGCAAGCACACACAATATTTGCAGCCTCAACAGCAAAACCATTCCCTTCTCTTTAACCAAAACAAGGTCTTGGAGGCAGTCACATGGTCCTGGACTAGAGGCTGAACCAGGAAGTACTGGACTGGAGGAAATGAGACGTCTCCTCCAGTTAAAGATGCACAGCACTTTCTACCTAGCATGAGAGATTGTTATCAGGGAAGACAGAGATGTATTTGCTGCATTTCAACAAAACTCTTTTACATAATTGGCAGATGAGATTGTGAAAGGCTATTTTTTTAGATTGAGGTTTAGTTGAATTACAATGTTGTGTTAATTTCTGATGTACAGCATAGCAGTTCAGTTATACTTATATATATTTCTTTTCGTATTCTTTTTCATTATAAGCTATTACAAGATATTGAATATAGTTTCCTGTGCTCTATAGTAGGACCTTGTTGTTTATCTATTTTACATATAGTAGTGTGTATCTGCAAATCATGAACTCCCAATTTATCCCTCTCTCCTCCCTTTCCTCCTTGGCAACCATACATTTGTTTTCTATGTCTGTGAGTCTGTTTCTGTTTTGCAAACAAGTTCATTTGTGTCACGTAAAAAGATACTGTGATTTAATAATCAGAGCCTGCATTCATCTCTCCTTTATGGGTCTATGTAGCTTATGAAGAATATTTTGCAGTTACAACAGCTTTTTAAAATCACATATTGAAACATAATGAATTTAGACCCATAGCTTTGAATACCAGCATGTGAGTACCACAAAGGGTTGATCAAGTTAAAAAATTACAAAACAATCACATTGCTCTCAATTAAAATATTAATATTAGTGAGAGGAAAATTATTTGAATTATTGGTAAATAACAAAATTATTTAAAACATGAATTATATTTATCACATCCTTTTAAATTTCAATTCCATATATATTTACAACACATACATTATATATTATATATTTATTTTTCATGTTTCTAAGGGAAGGTCAACTGTGTAGAAGACAATCTATAACAGAAAATTAGTAACAAAAAAGCCCCTAAGTCAGTGAATTAGAGTATTGGGTTCATCCATAAGGAAAGACAGGTATAGTCCTTTTAGGAAAACAGACAAACCAAAAATAACAATCCAAAACCCCTACAAATCTTATTGAGGACTTATAAGAAGGTGATTGCTTTAATTCAGCAAGAGAGGTGCAAACTGTATATCAAGACAATCCACAACTGTGAATTGTGAAGTATTTCAAATGCATATTAAGAGTTTGACAAGTAGAGTTACTTTGATGATATAATTTGTGTGGTACCTATGAGACTTGGGGAATTATATGCTAAGAGCCTTTCACAATCCATTTTATGTCCACTGATGATCAGTCATACCTTCTTTTCTCTCTTCCATCACATCTGGATATAAACAAGAATTTCGGGTGAGAGAAGTTTCAAGCTGGAAAAAAAAAAGGATGGATGGATCAATAGGTAGATGGATGTATAGGTAGATGGCTGAGAACTGTTTCAGCACCACCCCTTGCCAAAGTCTCCATACCTTTTAAAACCAGTCCTATTAGTAAAACATTATTTGAACCCAAATTCACACCTAAATTTTTATAAATTGCATAAAGTACTATTGTACCAATATGTAACTATCAGTAATATGTATTAAAACAGAGTAAAATATTTTTATATTAGTTAATAGCATATGGGACTTTTTTTATATTATTAAGTTTTTTAATCTACCTTATCATCTCCCCCTATCTTTCACCATGTATGAGATGTAGTTCTAATCAGTAAATACTTTTTGAACGCCTACTATTTCCTAGGTACAATACTAAGATCTCTAGGTGATACGGAGATGAAATAGGCTTGTCATATCTCTTCTATTGTATGCCTAGTGCCTCTGAAAAAGATACACCCTTGACATAATATCAGCTGTTGAATTAATGTGGGAATATGGTTCAATGTGGGCTGTGGTTTGTTATCTGCTAGTCTTTCATACAGGGAGTACTGCCTTCCTGGATGTAAAGAAGGTAATAGAGTGAATGCTAAGATAGAAAAGTTGGAAAATTAAATACATAATATATGTAGCATATATATGCTTTATCAATAAATGTATATGCTTTATATATAGCATATATGGTACATATAATATAGCATATATTATATATTTATCTTTTAAATTTAAAGCATTTCATTCATATTAATAGTAGACAGTATTAATGCACACGTTTTAAGAGGGAATTGCACTGTATTTTTATTAACTCTCAGTTATAATTATAATAAATGTGAGTGTTACACATAAATTATTAGTTAAGATTTTCAAATTAGTAGGCTAAGAACAGGAGTAGAATTCAAAGTCTATTCAAGAACTTACCACATGCCAAGCATTGTGCTAAATTTTTTGATACGCATTTTCTCATTTCATTCTTTAATGTAACTCATAAGCTAAATAGTTCTCACTTTCTGTTTACAAAGAAGAGAGCAGGCTTTGGAGAGATTTTGTGATTTACTCAATATGGCATAGCCACAAAAGGGGAGATCCAAGATTAAAATTCAGATTATTCTGGCTAATAGCTAAGGCTCTGGAGTCAAGTCTAGATGATTTTTCTGTCTCTTTACTAATATGGATGCTCCAGTGTTTGCACTGAGATAAAAATCAACAGCATTTAAATACAGTTTATGGGGGCATGTTCGGATAAGTCACTTGCAAGTGAGCATTCTTGTGGTTTGTTTTGTTATGAATCAATGATAACTTAGGCTATCAACTCTGCCAAATTTTAATATACATTCGATAACTGTTTTCATAACAGTTAAAGCTTGGTCTTAAAAAAATGTATGAGTGGGTAATAGTAAAAAATATGAAATATAACCAGCCCGAGTAGGAGACTAATTACTTAAACCTTCCCTGATTATACATATTTCGTTTATAGAAACACATAATAAAAAATGTCTCAGAATGGAGCTGAAGTTATATCACAGATTAATCTATTTGCTTCTGACGAAGGATTTTAACTTCATCCTAAATGCAGCATCTTGCTCTCTGTGTCAGATAACTTCCAGATAAAACTCCTTAAAAGAGCTATTTTCTCAGAGAAACTGCATGGCCATCTTCCTTATAATGCTCCTTGGTTCTGGAGGCTACATCCTGGGATCAGGAGGTTGCCCCTGAACTCAGTCTCCTCTTTGGTAACACACTAACCCATCCTCTGAGCTCCTTAATGAGTGCCTCAGAAACTTAAGTCTAATGAGACAGCCATATGTGGATGATAGATGGATTTTGGACAGAGACGGAGAGACATGTTGAAAGACTCGTGGTGTTCCCAGAATCAGCTGTATAATTCTTGACTAATTTTTATTGCTTTGCTATCAGTCTGTGCCAAATGCTGGCAGCTTTTTTATTCAATGTGTTATAAAGTGATTGCAGGAGCAGTTTTCTAGGTAGAGGGGAAATTAGCCATAAGTGGCAGGTATTTATGTTTTGTGGTGTGGGAGGAATATATATCAAAATTTTAATTAGCCTTTTGTGGACAGATGTTCTATTGTCTTATTTATAATACTACAAACTTACTGCTATAGTGAGGTGACAGTGCTCTTCTGTACTTTTGATTGCTGTATAAAACTCCATTCTCAAGAAATTTGTCTTATTTCATTAAATCAAAAACTGCTGACCCTGCGACTGGTTAGATGACATAATCCTTTTAGAATAAATGGTAACAACATTGTTAATTTTGCAGAAAGTTAACAGTGTTACTGTGGGGAAGTAAAGTGGTCAGAAGAAACAATTGTTCAAGCAATTTATATTAAAAAACAGAAAACAAAAAGAGAAGAAAAGTAATGTTTTATTAGCAATGATCATATATTAGTGAAAAGTAGATTTGACGAAAATGAAAAATCCATGTATAAATTCTCACATCTGGACATAGTCCATTCAATGATTTCATTTAAGGCTAAAATGTGGTGAATTATTATTTAAAAAGCATTAGTAAGAAGTAAAACTATCTCTATTTGCAATGACATGATCTTGTATACAGAAAAACTAAGGAATCCACTAAAAAATTATTAGACCTAATGAACAAATTCAGTTGGGTTGTGTCATATAAGATAAACATATAAAAATCTATATATTGTATGTACATATAAGAGTATATATTTCTATACTCTTGCAATGAACAATACAAAAACAAAAAACAATTTCACTAATTTAACAGCATCAAAAATAATAAAATGCTTAGGAATAAATTTAACAAAAAGGTGTGAAATTCATACTCTGAAAACTACAAAATATTGTTGAAAGAAACTAATGATCTAAATAAATGGAAAGACATCCTGTGTTCATGGATTGAAAAACTTAATATTGTTAAGATGGCAATATTCCCCAAACTCATCCACAGATTCAACACAATCCCTATCAGAATCCCAGCTGGCTTTTTTGCAGAAACTGACATGCTGATCCTAAAATGCTTATAGAAATCCAAAGTACTCAAAATAGCCAAAGCAACTTTGAAAAAGAACAAACTTGGAGGACTTGAATTTTCCAATTTCAAAGCTTACTACTACAAAGGAACAATAATTAAGACAGATAGTATTGGCATGAAGATTGACATATAGATCTGTAGAAAAAACTCCAACATATCTATGGTCAATTGACTTTCAAAAAAGGTGCCAAGACCATTCAATGAGGAAAGAAGAGTCTTTTCAACAAATGTCTGTGGGACTACTGGATATCCACCTTGAAAAGAAAAGTTGGACTACTACCTCATATTGCATATAAAAATTATCTTGAAGTGTAATAAAGACTTAAAACAGAAAATCTGTAACTATAAAAGTCTTAAAAGAAAACATAGGGATAAATCTTCATGACCTTAGATTTAGCAGTGATTCCTTAGGTATGCTTATGAGCAACAAAAGAAAGTGATTAACTGGACTTTATCAAAACTTACATACAGCTTTTGTACTTGAAAGAACACTATCAAAAGAGTGAAGCCACTAGGATGGCTATCATAAAAAGTCAGATAACAAGTGTTGATGAGGGTATGAAGAAATTGGAATCCTCATACAATGCTGGTGGAACTGTAAAATGGTGCAGCCATTTTGGAAACCAGCGTGGCAGTTCTTCAAAAAGTTAAGCATGGAGTTATTATATGACCCATGAATTCTACTTCCAGGTATATTATTCAAAAGAAATGAAAACATATATATACAAAGATATGTACACTTATTTTCATAGCAGCATTATTCAAAGTAGCCAAAGGGTGGAATAACCCAAATGTCCAACCACTAATGAATGAATAAAATGTGGTATAACCACAAACTGGAATATTATTCAGCCCAAAATAGGTATGACATACATGCTATAACATGGATGAACCACATGCTAAGAGAAAGAAGTCAATCACCAAATATCATCACTTTTGAGATTCCATTTACATAAATTGTTCAGAATAGGCAAATCTACAGAGACAGAAATTAAATTAGTGGTTGCCTAGGACTGGTGGTGGGCGGTTGGCTGCATGGGGGTGATGACTAAAGGATACAGGATTTCTCTGGGAAGTGATAAAATGTTGTAAAAACTAATTCTGGTGATTTGTTGCATAGCTCTTTGAATTCACTAAAAACCATTGAGGTGTACACTCTAAATTTGTAAATTGTCTGGTATGTAAATTATACTTCAATAAAGCTGTGACCAAAAAAAGCATGATTTCTGAGGCAACAATCACACACTTTTAATATTAAGTATCCAGCCCTTTCAACATAGATTTTTCAGTTATTCCTGTGCAAAATAAGGAAACATTTTTGAAAAGAACCTTATTTTGTCTGAATGAAGAAATATCCAATATACTTCCAAAATACAGATTCATTTAAACGTTGGTATGTCCCAGATGCTTATTAGCATTGTGAAGTGAATGATTGAAAAGGTCAAGGGATGTGAAATAGGAGAAGAAATCCTTTAGGCTTTTTTCTTTTTTAAACAGGTGCACCATATCCAGAGAAACAGTTGGTGTAACCCTTATATCCATCTTTTTTGTTGATAACTCAGTAGAAAATACTATTTTCAGAAAGTATTGTCTTGCCAGTGAGTTACACATTTACCACTCCTCATTCTTGCCCAGCTATGAGAATAACCTTAGAGCATTGTAAGGGATCCTGAGGAGCTGACGCCGGCGCCAGTTCTGTTTGCCTCGTGCCTCTCTTCTGCCTCTGAGCCTTTTTACTTAATAAATCTGAAAAATGTATTAGTCACAGCGGTTTTGGATTCTGCTTTCCTAAAGCTCTGTTCTAAGAGAGCTGCTTCACTTCTGAAAGAAAATTTCCCTGCTCTTTGCCGTCTTTCAGCCTGGGCTTTTCCAGACCTAAAATGTCAAACTATCAAACAGATGGAATTACATTTGGCACATTGGTTTGGTAGGGAATGATTCCATGTTTTCAGTAGATCTGTAATTGTATTTTTAAAAACAATAGACTTAATAGAAGACTCACTGAATCCAGTTCTCAGTTCTACATCTCAAGTAGCTATTGAATTTAGATAAAATATTCAATGCTATAAAATAAAATCAGCACTGGCCATTTGCTAAGGTACCTAGGAAGTTATAGTAGGCCAGATTTTTGTCTAGTAATTCTTTAGAAGAAAGAGTTTTAGGAACACTTGGATATACTTCAGTACTTTTTTTTTTTTTTTTTGATGCATCTGGGCTAAAGAAGTTAAAACACTTTTTCTAACCCCATGTGAGCAGAAGAATAGCTTCCTTTTTGCCAGGGTCCTGTGCCCAAGGAGGAACATATAACAACACTTTGTTTTACCCTTTAAAAGGATTGGCACTAGGTTTCCTTTAAGTAGAAGTGTACAAAGATGCATTTCTGTGATTGGAAGTGCATTATTTTTCTTATTGGGTTTTGCACCTACATGACTACAATTATGTCTTATTGCACTGCTGACTATGGCTCAGGAAAATGTGAGGATGAGTAATGTCAAAACAACTGACCAGGAATCAGGAGTCCTTTTGGTTTCTAAGGCTGGCTCTGTCACTATCTCTGGCTTTGGGTATTATTTCCATCATCCAACAATTATTTATAAGTACATACTACGAATGGGCAAAGTGCTGGGTCTAGATGTCTAAACTTGTAAGAATTCAGTTTCCCCATCTGTAAAATGAAACATTAGTTTTAAGCTGTTAACTTGATTTTTTCTTCTATGATCCAGAGAGCAAAGGTTAACATATTTGACCTTTCTTCTGGAGAAATCAGAAATTTTACACATATTTGCACACTTACAGAATGTTTTCTCACTCATAGAGCTGTTCCCTTCTTTTCTAAGTGGTGTTAATAAAGTCCTGTACATGCCTTAAACTAAGTTTTGAAAGTCACCTTATGTGAAAATTGTGTGTGCATACAGCTTTACAGGAAAATCAGCAGTGGAAATGTGACATTGGGCAATTTTCAGTGTGGTGTCATAATTTTAAGTGGCTGGAAATTCCCTCCAGTCTGAATAGAGAGGACTGACAGGATATTTTGTTGCTCTTGAAAAACTGTTGGATACTAGTCCATGTTTTTCTTTCCTTGTTTAAGAAAAAAAATGACCAATGTACACGGGGACCAGTGAGGCTGTAGCCCAGTTGTGGTGGCAAATGTTCTTGGTCGCAGTCCCATTATGGGATATGGGCCACTTTATAAACTGCCCTTCGGTGCTTCAGCCCTGTTCACAATCAATCTGCCTCCTCATGGTGGAGGGTGACAAGGAGATAGCGGAAACCCTGACCCTGTATTTTTAAATGTATCCTCCTTTTCTTGCCCTGCCCCTCCTAATATGAAGAGTTAAGTAGCCAAAAGAACAAGTCCACCCAGATCTGGATCCTTTCCTGTTTAGATGGGCTTTGGGGACTGGGATTCCAGAATTCCCTGTTAACAGGGACTCCACACTGCAGGTATAGGGACCCTGCCTGAGGGGTGGTCAGGCCAGGTGTGGACCCAGATTAAACCTTTGGGCTAGGGTGTCCATATGCACGCACATCAGGGAAGAGAAGAGAAGGGAGGACGGGCTCCAGGCCATGGAAATACTGGGCTGGGCTGGGCTGGGAGTAAGTATTAACTACTCTTTCTGAGACATCCTCCTATGTGTATGTTTCCATGGTTATTCCCTCTCTTCTGCCAGGAGCACACATTTTCACAATTTAACTCTAAACCTGGTTAAGCTCTCCCTTTGAGGGAGGAGTGATTGGTGCAAAAAATCGGAATAACTAACATTTTAGTAAGGCAGAGAGGAAGTAGCAAGTAGAAGGAGAAAAAGGATTTGGGAGGGTACTGGAAATATTTCTTGTCCTTGGGGGAAGTAATATGGGTATTCACTTTGATATAAATCATTCTGGGTATTTTTCTTTAGGTGTGCTATGATTTTCAATAAACATTTTTTAAAGCTCTGAAAAAAAAAAAAGCTCTTTGGTCCCCTTTGGTCTCCTCTGCCCCTCATTTACGCATCTCCCAGTCATGTTGGTGATTTCCTGCCAACACCCCTATCACACTGTACTCCCATGTTGATCCCTGGCTGCTCACCTGGACTGGGCTCGCTCCTTTGACTGCTTACCCCTCCCCACCCCAAATCAACATGGCTAGGTCTCCATTTGTTCCGGGAAATGCTGTGCTGCTGTCAGTAGCTGAATTAATTAAATGCATCTTTAATGATGCATTTACTAATTAATGTGTCCTTTGTTCCAGGCAACAAAGAGCTTAATCTTGTTAAAAATCTACTTCTGCTCAGAAGGCATTTATAAGAAAAAGAACCTCCAGAGTGAAAGGAAAACTCAGAACTTCCTAGGTTTTAGAAAGAAGAATCATCTGGTGAGGAATGTTCCCTATGTGTCCGTTTGCTTGGATTTTTCTCATTCTGGTTACAGTTTCCATCACTTCTGTTACCAACATCCCCGGGCCACTCTCCTCTTGTGTGAGTACAATCTCTTGTCCTTAGTGAGGAGGCAAACTTATTTTTAATACTTTTTTCTTTCTAAATACTAATGTAGAATAAAAGGGAGATAAACTGATTATAAGAAACATAAAACTTTGCTTACCAAGCACCCTCTGTTTTGCTATAACACAACTGTTGAAATCATAAGAAAGTTTGAGTTCTTAATAATCATGTAGGAAAACAATTATTTCAATTGGAAAAGGTAAGAGCCGGGGAAAGAAAGATTCAGATTCAAAACAACAAAGTTATTTTAAGGAGCAACACTAATGATCCTTGGCTGGAATTTCAGGTAGGCTGCCAGGGGAGTTTTGGCTGGCAGGCTTGATGCCCTTCAAACCACACCATGTTACGGCTTTCACCTGTGGATAAAGCTGTTCCTACCGGGCACCGTTGGCAGACGCAGGAGAAGCAAACATTGGATCCGGCTTTCCGGCTGGGGAGACCCAGGCAGGAGCGCCACCCACAGGATGCTGGAATAAATGCATTCCTTAGGAAAAGATGAAGCAACATTGAAGAAAAATCCATCTCCAGGCCAGATGCAATGGCCATTCATAATTGGGAAAGCCAGGTAAAATATGGGGTGGAAGGGCAAAGTTAGATTGTAAGTGGAAGAATAACAAATTTCCTTAGTAATAGAAAGGTCAGAAACTGGTTGGAACACGGTGTATAAATTAGAGCAATTGGTTCTGGACGAAGCACCTGAACAGTGATCAGAAGCCAGCTGTCATCTGATGTCTCAGGTAGAGAGCCCATGGATTGAAGAGCTCATGATTTAAAATAAAAAGCAGAAAACATGGCCTCTGTTTTATGTAGCTCATTTCTCTTAATTAACTTTCACTGTTTATGACTTGGAGCTCTAATTTATTATCACTGTCTCTCAATAAAGAAAGATATAAAGGAGCTATAGGATTTGACTATGGTTCCCAAATAAATAAATAAATATAACTGGACCTTGATTTTCTAGAACCCAGGTCAGCACTGTATCTATTAATTGTTCGCTTCTCAGGAAAATTGTCTTTTGAGCAGTTTTTTTCTTGACTCAACAAAAGGTTTGATTACTTTTTTCTGTTAGTGTCCAAAGACCTACATAAAAATTATATTAGCCTAAAAATTCTATTAATTAAGATTGATTAACATGTGGAGGAACAAATTAGTTATGTAATCATGTATATTATAATGGTCAATAAATTATATAGGCCTTTAATAGAAAGTATGCAAGTATTTCATAAATATAATTCTTCACTCTTAAATAATTATGCAGGATAGACTTCCAGAAATCAGTAGTTTTAAATTACTTAGTGTATTTTCAGTGTGTTTTAAATTAAAAATTAGATTTCCATCCTGTGTACTAACAGTTATTTGAAAACTTTGAGTGATTTGGGTTAATCAGAATGATTGCCGAGAGTCACATACATCTTGATAGCTGCCCTTGCAGTAATATTTTAAGGCAAATATCAGATTTTTAATTAAAGTGAGGGACAATATTCTTAAACTACATTTTTAAAAAATTCAGAAATTTATACTACGCGTACACTCTTTCTGGAATATGTGATCTACTGGGAAACATTATAAAAGAACATGGAATGAAAAACTGTTTTGCTCTCCAGAGCAGTTATTGTGAAAGGATCTCAGAGTACTTTGCAATCAATTTTTATTATCAGCCAGTTACAAAACCCCTCAAAATCCAATAACTGATTCATACAGTAAATAGTAAGTGGAAAGGGGAAAAAAATTAGGAAGCATAGTGCATTACATAAGGTATCATAAACAGACCTAAGTTATCATTATTAATGCATTCGGTTATTGATAAGCATGCAGACAGAGCCACATTTTATGTGATAAAATTTTATCACAGACTCACTCACAGCCATTTCAGTTGTGTTACTGCCCTCACCTCTGTTTCAATGTCCTATAATGCAAATCACAGACACTGACACTGACGTGCCCTAGGAGGAAACAGTTTCTGAAGAAATTTGAAATTCTGAGAATAGCAACAATTTTGAAAAAGAATATGTGGGCCAGTAATTATATATGATAGTAGATATTCTGAATGGACATGGAAAAGTAGAAGTTTAGGAGAAAAGTAAGAAGAATCTGAGAAATAAACACGTTAATGAGGTCCTGATAGAAAAGGCAGCAGCTGGGGGTCCTTTAATATGGTCACACAATAACATGTTTGTGCTATGTTCATTAAAATAAGTTTATTTAATGTGTTTCCTGCTGAAACACTGAATTTGCCAGAAATATTCACTCTTGGTTATTGAAATTAACATTTTTGTGTGCCTTTGGCTAATGTTAACCACATTATTTTGGCAAATGGTAACAGCTTCTATTTATATAAGCTTCTCCTTTTTTCTTCATAAATATATTCTAAGGCGTTAATATATTTAGTGTTCAGATCATTTGGCTAGGGTTAGCTTTATCTGAATTTTCCTAAAAATAATATCCATCTTATCTGCTTTCATATTTAAAAATTAAACTGCTGCGTAGATGTGGATGTATTGGGTGGGTAGTGGTGGTGGAGGGAAGAGGTAAGGGAGGGAGAGGGAAAGAGACAATTTTGAATAGCAGAGGAGGTGGGAAATACACATTTTTCGACACACTAACACAATGTGATAGTCTTGCCAAGCATGCTGAGATTTGTGGGCATAAAATAATCTAGTACAATATGCATTTTCTTAGGGCAAAGTGCACTGTTGGGGAATGATTCTCTTCTTTCTCCCTCTTCTCAGAGACTTCCTTAGGTTAAACCCAAACACTTAATAAATATTTGTTATAATAGAATATAACAGAAATTTGAAGCTAGACGTGATCTCACAGATCATCCAGCCCTAACTCATTCTGTTAGAGAAGACAAAATTATTTTCTGATTTCTTGAGACATTCTTGCATTCTTTCTATTAAGTCTGTCCTTCACACACAGATCCAATTTTTCTCACCTATATCCCACTCTGTAAATATTTTTATCATAGCTCCTTTAAAATTTTATCACAGCTCCTATTAAGTTGTATTTTCTTCATTTATTTACAAACATGTTTCTCAAATCTGCTTAGTTCATCTCCTCCCTTTCCTTCACTCAACCAACTACTAGTCAAGGCCCTCTGCCTCCCATGCCTAACTTATATTATCCTTATAATACATATAAAGGACCAGGCTTTATTTTTTGTTGCACTTTTAGGGCCTAGCACAGTGCCTATCCTGGTTTTGTTAAATTATTGCTGAGTGATTAAGTTTATTGATTTGATAAGTGTCATTGGGGAAGATGGACCAAAACATCTTTTATTGTAATTATCATGATTAATTTATCCATAGTCAGAGAATGTTTGATATCCTGGAGAAGCAGAGCCAAGTTCAACGAGTGAATTAGCCCTTAGTGGAATTGGCATCCCTTCTTTTAATGCTATTTCTAGAGTGTTAAGTGAAGTCTAGTGATCTTTTTCCCCCTTTCTGTGTTGGCTTGGTTGTGACTGGGGTTGTATTATTACTATGGCTACAAAAATGCTTTAGTACTTGATGATCTCTGACATCGTACTCAGAGGCTGGGAAGAAGATGTTGGTTTAAAATAGATCAAGTTTCTCCTCTGAGGAATCCTATAGAGGTCAGTGCATATTTTGGAGGTGCTAAATATACTCAGAGAAGCAGCTTGTTTCCACCTTGTCTCTAGAGTTTTAAAGATGTCATTTCTTAATTTCCCCAGAAATCTTATTTGATTTTTTTTGTAACCTTTAAGTCAGTGCCTCATTAGTTTATTAAGTACCAGCAAAGTGTCATTAAAAAACCAACCACATTGTTGTATTTCTTAATATGAAAATCTTCTGAATTTTATTTAAGGGTAAAAAAATATGCATTGAACTTGAAATCAGTTGCTCCTCTCTAAAATCCCTCTCCAAAGGTTTCTTGAATCCATCTCTCCTACAGCTATTCTCGGGTTCAAACTCCCCTTGCTTCATTTCTTCCGGATCTAAGAGACATTCCTGCTACCCCTCTAGTCTTTTACTGCTGTCAGAGTAATCTTCTAAACTACTGTTCTGATGATTACTTCTTTCCAAACCCTTCCTTTGACTCTCCTCTGCTTGAAGAACACAGCCGAAGTTTCTTAAGTTGACAAATCATACCGTATCATTTTCCCTCTTGTTACACATATCCTGCACTATAATGCAATTTACCTGGTCACACATCACTGAACGTAGCTTGTGATTTTCACCTTCAAACTTTAGCACACATGAGTCATTTGCATGGACATTTATTCAGAGCCCCAGATTCTTGTCTCAATACTTCAAATTTACTGCAAAGGCCATGGTATCCTTTACATTTTCTTTGAATCCCCTGAGTTAGAAGTGATTTTAGCTGCTCTGAATTTGTATAGTGCTTCAAAAAAATTGCCTTGAATTGTGTTATTACATTAGCATGAAAAAGTACCTTTCTAAAACCAAAAATAGAACTACCATATGACCCAGCAATTCCACTCCTGGGTATATATCTGGGGGAAAAAAAGCTAATTTGAAAATACACATGTACCCAAATGTTTGTAGCAGCATTATTTACAGTTGACAAGATATGGAAGAAACCTGGGTGTCCATCAACAGATGAACGGATAAAGAAGATGTGATACACACACACACATAAAAAGAATACAATTTTACCATTTGCAACAACGTGGATGGACCTGGAGGGTATTATGCTAAGTGAAATGTCAGACAGAGAAAGACACTGTATGTTATCACTTATATGTGGAATCTAAAAAATACAGCAAACTAGTGAATATAGCAAAAATGAAACAAACTCACAGATATTGAGAACAAGCTGGTGCTTACTAGTAGGGAGAGGGAAGGGGAAAGGGCATTATAGGGGTGAGGGAAGTGATGTTTTAGGGTGGAGCCTGATTTCCAGGTTGGCAAAAAGGTTGAGGGAACTTTCAGTGAAATTGTTAGAAGTACCTTATAGAGTCACTGAGAGCCCAAGTTTTTTCTGTTTCAAATGGCTGTGGCTATTATGTCCATGATCTATCCCACAGCACAGTGGTTTTCAAACATTTACCAGGTGTGGACACCTGTTCTGGGAGCAGTTCCCTCTGATACTTGGTCTTTCCCTCTTTACACTGTCAGGTGTAGGCCAGGGGAACACTCTGGAGTTACGATACATGATCACATCATGTCTCCATGACAGAGATGCTGTGGAACCAGAACTCCTGCTCTTTAGAATAACTGAGACAGTGTGGAAGTCCAGTGATCTCAACACAAGAAATATTTTAAAGAAGTTCAGTGTGGTCATTATTACAAAGCACAAAAGAGCTCTCCTGGGCTGATGATTAAGCAGTAGTCCTCATCTGCAATCCACAGAAACTTCACAAGCAATGGGGCAACATCAGACACAAATCTCTTATCTTTCTAGAGTGATTGTATGTTTTTCTTTCTTGCAATATGGTGGTGTCTTAAGTCCATTTGAATAGAGTTCAAGTTCTTAATGTTTAGCATCTCATTAACATAATAAGGCATTCCTCTTCTTACTGTGTCAAAATACCAAAAATATGTTTCCCACTCACTTTCCCAGTTATCATGGTGTATTGCTGAATATTTGGAAATAGAAAAGTAGAAAGTTTAATCTGAAATTGTTTTACATACTTCTGCCAGGTAACTATAATACCAAGGTCTGCTTATTTCAAAGAGATACTGATGTTTAGATTTTCTCTACATTCCGATGACTCTTATTTTTACATTATGCCGTTTCTTAACTCAGTAAACTAAGCTAAATGTGGTATATACTTTGTTATTCTTACATAGCATGTGCTTCTTTTCTCTTACATTTTGGAGTTGTGTTGTGAATAGACATAATCCTTGCTGGTCCTTTGGCAAAGGATGGAATTTCTGGGATTGGGTGCTAAATTCAGGTTTCAATCTTTAAAAATCGAGGAGTTTAAGTAGGAATGCATGTTATCCAAAACAAAGTATTTCCCCATTATAACAAAGACTATGCAATAGGTAATAGAGACTTGCTGGAGCTCATTAATTTCTTTGTTGCCATCCTTTCATTGCAGTTTCTCAGGCACAAGTCTGAAAGTGCTTTTGAACTTAAACTGAAAGTTAAGAAAAATACAGTTGAATTAGGCTTACTGTCATTCAAGCCTTTCTGTGAAAAACAAGGCCGAGTTTAAAAATTTTCATTTTTTTTCTTTCAATATTCATAGAAAAACTAAGTTGTTGAAAATCATCCCTGGTGTTTTGAGTTGGAACACTTTACTAGATTGACTGACAGAAAATATTTTCATGATTGTTTAACTTTAGATGTTTTAGAGGTTACTTCATCAAAGAGCCATTGACCGAATGGTAGATTTAATGAAATTTCCACTAAGAAGGCATAATCACAATGGATCATAACAGAACAACATAGGTCCTTGTAATCAAAGTGCTATAGTTTAGTGAACCCAAAGATTCCTTAGGTGCTTTACAGTTTCTTGAAAGTGATGAAATCATGACGGAGGAGGACTTCAGACCTAAGATAATAAAAATAAGCTCTCTGGAGGCTTTAACAGTAAAGACACATTTTGTTCAGTAGTACATGATCATCACCCAGTCATTTTCACTGTACCTTCTCTCATTCAAGGACATGAGTACTACCTCTTCAAACTCTTTAGCCAAGCATTTAAAGCCTTCCTACCAATTTTCCTCCTCTGGTCGGCTTCCTTTCCTCTACTCTCCTTACTGGGTCCCTCACAACTGTCAAATCAATGTGCAGTTTTTTCCCACACAGAACCCAATCTCCTTGCCTCTACTTCTTGGAATTTGCCCTCTCCCCACCACTCCACCTTTGCTCCTTTATTTGTGCTGTTCCCTTTCACAATTTGACATATATTTTTTCCGAATAGACACAAAAAACCAAAAAAATTAACTTTCATAGTTAATTCCATGTGGTCCTTCAAACCATGATCCACATCTGCTTTCTCTTTGTGGGCAAGCAAGAGTAGTAAGTTGTGTTGCTATTTTCATCTTTAAGACTTTGGCCAATCCACTTAGATTCATTGTCTCTATATTATGAATAAATT
This sequence comes from Camelus dromedarius, assembly GCF_036321535.1. Classification (NCBI taxonomy): domain Eukaryota; kingdom Metazoa; phylum Chordata; class Mammalia; order Artiodactyla; family Camelidae; genus Camelus; species Camelus dromedarius. The sequence goes on from NC_087436.1 coordinate 77,067,276, forward strand.
ATACTAGTGCTACTTTACAAGTGGATTTGTAGTCATGATTAAATGAAACCATGAAGGTAAAGTATGTGTTTGGAACAGGGCTGGCACATAGTAAAATTTTAATAAATATTATCATACTAAAGCAAATACATATTTTCCATACATAGCAAGTGGCTGGAACTTTTCCAAGCCTTTTCTTGTGTTCAGTTCATCCATAATTATGCCTTTTTCAGGATGGACTTATAGAACTCTCTAGATAATAGAGAATACTGAGATTTATGTCCCTTATCAGAATGTCTTAAGTGATGTGGATTTCTTCTTGTTCTTAGGCTATTTGAATTTTCATGTCTTTTTAGACATTAGATAATATCAAAGTGTTGGTGGTTGTTAATTTTAGCACAACTGCTAGTTAAAGATGTAATCTGTTGTTGGCACTTAGGACAGTGCCTGGCATGTAGGATGCCCTAAGTAAATGGTATTATTATTATTAATATTGTTGCTGTATTAGGAGTGTATAGGATTTTTCTCTCCTTTCTTTCTATTCTCTTAAATTAAACAATTACATTGCATTTAAACATAATGTCCAAAATGCTTTTTAAAACATTTCAGAATATACTCATTAATTAAAAAAAAAGTCAGTGATATCCTAGAGATTGTCTACATCACTTAAAATTTATACATTTATGGCATTCCAATTTTTTTTTGTGGGGGGGGTAATTGGGTTCATTTATCTATTTAATATTTTTAGAGGAGATACTGGGGATTCAACCCAGGACCTTGTGCATGCTAGGCATGCACTCTACCATTTGAACTATATCCTCCAGCTGACATCTCAATTTTTGAGATGATCTTTTAAAGTTAAGAAAGCTAACTTAAAATGAAGTATCTTACCAGAAGTTTTCATTAAATTTTTTTTTTTGCACTTCTATGAAAATCTTCAAAATCACTTCATTAAGCACTTAAAGAGCAGCTACCACAGGCCCGAGGGCTGCACTGTGTGTTGATTCCCAAGGATGATTTGTAGAACATTAAAATCCAAAAATGGTTTCTGAAAAGTTTGCTGGTTTCCAAGTTGGATTACTTTAAACCCATATTTTTAAAAATGCACAACTTTGTTCTATAGGAAAAGTCTTTAGTAAAAACCTTTTAATTTCTAATTTACCCTTTAACAAAGGCAACTTCAACAAGCCAAGATCCTTCTTTATGTGTTTACTGAAACTTAAAAAGTAAAAAGAAAAACTCACTTGGGACCAAAAGAAGTCTTCAAAGATATTTTCATTGTTTCTTTCCTTTGAGAAGTTCATAAATTGTTCCTCTCCAAACATTAGCAATAATTTTAAAAATAATTTAACAAAATCATTAATGTATTTTATTATTGGTTTTGGTCACAAGATCATTTCCGGAGACTTCTGTTTTGAGATAATCTCCTTGCAATACTCTCCTTGCAATAATGAACTTCCAGGTACCTGAGAACTAACCTTGATATTTTTGTCCCTCATAGCATGGTTTTAGAATGAGATTAGAAGCGCTGATCTATAATATTTTGTCTACATATCCTGGGAGTCTCATACTTCTTAATTTTGGATTGGAATTGGCATCTCTCCTGTGGCTCCACATTTCGCCGAAGTCCGAGTGAGGTGACGGTGTGAGACCTGATTTGCAGTGGGTAATTTGAGACGGCGTTCTTAGGAATAAGGCGGAAGCCTGAGCAGTAACAAGACACGGGGGCGGGGTTAACGTCCAAAGCTGCGCACCGGTTCCCAACTGATTGGAAGGGACGGAGTGGGTGGAACCTTCTGACCCGGGCCGGTGCCTCTGTCGCTAGGGACGCTTCGGCCCAGGTAACTGCCATGGATCAGGAAGAGGGGTCGACCACGTTGGACAACATAGTCACTCAGTTCAGCACCTATGAAGATTTCCTGGACTCGCAGATCACTACGGTGGACCTGTACTACCTGGAGGTAAGAGCGGCAGCCCCACGGGGCGGCCACCTCCTTCGCGTCCCTCAGGCTCTCCCGAGGCCCAGCGTCGTGGGGTGATCGCCCCCTGGCGGTGGACCGCGGGGACAGCCGACCCCGAAATACCGACGGCGGCGCCAGAGCTCAGCGGCGGAGAATCGGCGGGTCTTCCCGCCCCGCGCTGCCTCAGTCGGTGCGGAATTCGGGCCCCAGGTGTCCATCACCCGGCGCAGACCCACGGCCGTGCGCGCGCACGCGCGCACGCAGACCCGCCGCGGGGCCTGGCGTTCCTGCACGTCGGCCTCCCTCGCCGGCCTCCCTCGCCGCCCCCCCTCGCCGCCCCCCGGCCCGCTCCCCTTCCAAAGTCCCTCTCCGCTGAGGAGGGTGGCCGGATTCCGAGGCCCGCCGAGACCCTTCCGGCGGGCTGGAATTCAGGTAGGAAACCCTGCTTCTCTTTCCTTTGCCAGTTTGTATGAAAGAATAGAAGCCAGTATTCTTTCAGATTGCCTCGTGTCGTGCTGGGCATTTGGTTCCACGAATTTCCACCTCACGCTGGTTGATTCAGAAAGCCCTCTAATTACGGGTACGCGCTACAGGTCGTCCTGCAGGCAATTCCTGACTCCAGTTTATCGGGGTGAAGGATCACAACTAATGTTGAGAGTTAAAAAAAAAAAAAAAGCCTGCAACATAGCAAAATCGGACGTAATTGGAATTGCTTCTATCTTCCTCTCAGGACCCCGCCCCCCCCGACCTGCTTCTTGAAGGTGTATGCGTGCTGTGGGGGTGGCTGGGGGTGGGGGTAGGGCGCCGACAGAATAGCGTTCTTGTCCTCTTCCAGGAGGACCAGGACGAGCGAGAAAATAACAGGCTACCGGTCCTGGGAAGCAGGAGGTGGACGGCGGGTCTCTGTAGCCCTGGTACATAGCCAAACCAGGCCCACTAAATGGGCACTGACTTGGAAATTCTGCTGTCCTGGAGCCATGCCAGAGAACCCCAAGCTGTCCCCTCTCTGCTTAGGCCAGAGAGGACCGGCGCCGCTCTGTGGTGCCACACCACACCTGAGTGTGAGAAGGATTTCTATGCTGCAGCCAAATCCTCAAACTCCTTATCTGCAACGATGTAATTCTACATTTTAGTGGATAGTAATTTTTGGACTCCAGTGATCCTGTTAAGTGGGATTTTATTTCAGTGTGGATTCCAAGGTCTGAAAAGTGCTTATCCTCTAAAACACATTCATATGCTGGATAGGAACAGAATTTTAAGGAAATAGAAACATCTAATTTTAGTCCTATCTCTGCCACAAATAAGTTGTGTGACCTTGGACAGATAATTTTATCTTTCTGGAATTAAGTGTTTAAAAATCCAAGTGATATTCCCAAGATATATTCTGACTTCAAAAACAAGCTTTTAAATATTTTATACAGATAATATGTTTAAAATCATGAAGGTTGAATTTTATGCCTTGCATCGTAGTCACTGAAATGAAGGGGAAAAAATCATGGTGCCAAACACTGTTTGCATCTAAATTTTTGAATATCTAAACAGAAATAAAGTATAGACGATAAATATCCCAATAGGATATCATTATCTTTGTAACACATGTGGAAAATTGCCAAGCTTAAGCTTAGTATCATTAAGAAGGATTTCAAATTTTTTAAGGCAAAGTTTTTCATGTGAGTAAGCAATTAAAATCATTAACATTGATTAGGAGTCAGAAATTAATATTGTGTTTCATCAATTAGAATTTTAAAGGTCTCCAAAATGGAAAATGGTGACTGCATTTGGGGGAAATGTAAAGAAATTTACTGTTAAATTTGGCACTGGTTAAAATTATTATTATTGTACTTTCATAAAAAATAAGATGAATATTTAGTTTAATAATAATATTAAGCTACAGATTTTTGGACTGAGCAATGAAAAATTCTAAGTGTCATTAGCTCTGGGAACCTGTATTCTCCAATACTTTCTGAGGATACAACTTACTTGCCCACTTAGGGCACACAGAGACAAGTGAACTTCTCAGAGTTGTTTCAGTATTCTGGCTAGTCTGGCAAGCATGTGTCATGGATCATGCGTTGTGAGGTGATGCTCTTTTCTTTTTCTTTTTTCTTTTCTTTTTCATTTTGGTCATCTGTACTTGGTTTGGATGGAGCAAATTTTGAATGGCAAGTGAGAGAGAGCATACTGTAGTTGGAAGAGCCTAGAGTCATGAGATTAGGATTCGAATTCTGTATTATTGTGTTTTAAATCAGTTTGAAACTTCATTACTTCATCTGCAAAATGAAGGGGCTAGGCAAGACTATACTGAAGGATCTTAATGTATGTAAAATTTCATGAATCATCTATGCACCTATCTGTCCATCCACGTATCTATGTGTTCATTCAACTGTCGAATTAGTAAACCTTCACCAAGAGCCTACTGTAGTAGATATTACCTTAATATCTAGGAATTTAAGAATCAGTTCTATGTTGTGTCAACTTCTGATGTACAGCATAATAGTTCAGTCATACATATACATACATATATTCATTTTCATATTCTTTTGTAAACTGAGTATACTGCAATAAAAAAAAACAAAGTTCTATGGTATAGCACAGGGAACTATAGTCAATATCTGTAATAACCTATAATTGAAAAAGAGTACTTATGTATGTATATGTATAGCTGAATCACTGTGCTGTACACTTGAAACTAACACAACACTGTAAATCACCCATACTTCAATTTAAAAAAAACAACAAAAATAAACAAAAAAAGAATCAGTTCTAGACTTGACCTTAAGTCATCTTAGTATTAGTACTTACAGTCCAGTCTAAGTTTTATTTATTCAGCAAAAGTTTTACAAATATTTACTATCTTCTAGGCACTCTTTTCTTGTGTAGGATATTCTGCTGCTGCCAAATGTTTTCAATTAATTAAAAAAAATTACTACCAATGATTCACATACAAAGGGCATACTATCTTTGCTAGACTCAATCTCTACCCTTCTCCACCCTTATCTGTGCCCCTGGAAGTTATCCCTTGTGGTCATTAATCAGGCTCTTTTGGTTTTGGGTTTGTTTCAGCTGGTAAGGAGACTGAAGAGATTGAAGAGAGTTAGAGAACTTATTCCCTGTCGTCTTCCTGCGGGCTGTGGTTTGGAAGTGGCTGCATTCCTTATGTTTGGCCAACTTCTTGTTCCATCAGCTGCAGCACTCTTTCCAGGTGCTGACAGCATTCCTGTTCTAGGAGTTCTAGGGACTGTTTCCTCTCCTGTCTCCTTTTAGGTCTAATGGTGTTAATAACTTTAGCACTGTTGCTAGCCCAAGGATGCTTCACTATCCCATGTTGGTTTCCATTAATCTTGCTCATATCTTTGTAAATTGTGCTTTTATTCTTTTTAAATCATCTCTCCTGAGTTTACCTGCCATGGCCCTGACCTCTGTGTTGTTATTTAACATCTCAAGCCACAATAAGTATATGAGTAGTGTATAAATATAATAACCACAATGCTTTTTATATGATACTTAAGAATGAAGGGAAGTAGGAGAAAAAAATGAAAAATGACCTCAGTTAACTATTCGATGAGCTGAAAAGTTTTTTTTTTAATTGAACGAAAAACAATGTCTTTATATAAACTGTTAATAGATACCTAAATACAGTGTTTTTTAAAATGAAATCGTGTGTATATAGTAAACAAATCAAAAGCTATACAACAACATTAACAGCAAATCCAATTACAAATGAACATATTCCTCTGAATTCCATGTTTCATTGAGCATCAAATACCACCAATCTTTTAGTCCTTTTCTTGTATATTATTTTGTATCCAGATTCTCTGCATTGGATTGGATCCCTGCATTTTATTTCATTTTCTATGTGACATTCTCCACAAATAACATTCGCTGCTGCTTTGGGGGTTGAACATCCTTCTGGGTGTCCATTGTTGTCCCCAAGTAGCATGGAGAACAACTTAGAGAATTTATTTATAAAGTAGGAAATAAAAAGCATGTTTTTAACACTTATTTAGAGTATGAACAAAACTTACCTACAGGAAAGAAGGTAGAGAATACTGAACTTAGCTTAATGGCCATGTAATACAAGCAAGCATAACCCAAGTTTCTTTCATGCAAATAAGCCTGAAGGGAAAGAGAATGGCAATGTTTATAGAACAGACCACAACAAATATTTAAAAAATTTACTTAAGAAACTGTATATAAATGAAAAAATAAATTAGACAATTTATAAGAAATGTTTTGTAGGTTACAATAGGCTATAACTTAGTTTATTATGAATAAAATTTAAAACACTTTGTACTTTAAAAAATTTTTTTGAGGGGGTTGGATAATTAGGTTTATTTATTTATTTATTTACTTTTTCAGAGGAGGTACTGGGAATTGAACCTAGGACCTTGTGTATGCTAAGCATGCACTCTACCACTTGAGCTATACCCTCACCCCCAAAGAAATCTGTAACTGGCTGTGATCAATTAGTTATAAACACCACTGCACTTGGACCAGCCAACACATTGTACATTTTTTACATCATAGGTTCAGTGTTAAAAGAATTCCAACAAGACAGAGCTTAGACTTGGCAAGAACAATGCAATAGATAGAGTAAGGCAACTTAAATGGAAATGGCTTGTATAAGTAACATTGATGCATATGAACATCTTCAAGGTATGATTTGGTCTATAACTGGGCAGAATTAAGACAAATGCCATTCAATTTCAGTTAAAAAGTCCAAGTTTCACTGTAGTTAATAAAAAGTCAAAGCATACAATGTATATACCAGCTCCCCCAGCAACTAGGGTAAGGTGGTAAAGGAGGATGAAAGAGGCTTTTCATTCTATGTACAATGTGCTTTGGTCGTCTTACTAGGTACCTGTAAACATTACAATAAACTTATAACAGCATTGACAATCAGATTTATCTATGCCAACTCAAATAACAGTATTTGTTCTGGGAGGTAGTATCATCTAATCTAATTTAACCTATCCCCTAAATCAATATACAAATACTTAAAAAGTTTTGGCCAAATTTTTGCACTGTATTTTTCCAGATTCTTTCTTGTTAAATAAACACTATCCCCCTCATTTCAGTGGCTGCCTGTGACCATGGGAGAAATAAGAATACTATGGAATTGCTTTTCTCAGATAAGGGATCAAGGGGTATTTTTTGAATTATTTTAGAATTTCCCTGACTCATGGCTAAATTATTTACAGAGATTGGCAATATGGAAGTTTTATTTAGAGATTATCTTTCCATTATTTAGAAAATAGAAATAAGTAAATCACACAAATTAAACCTTTTGGATATTTCTTAAATTTATTTGGCAGACATTGATTAGGTAAGTTTCTAAGAAAAACCCAGTAACATAATTTACCATAATTACACAGTAAGCCAGTTAACCACCAACCATTGTATTTTTTTTCCAGTATTTATTCCATCAAGGTACAGAGTAAATACTGTTCCCTATGAAAGATCTTAATTCACATGTTTCAGAATCAGTTATACTTTGTTTATTCAATAGAAAAATATGTGGCATAAATTAGCTGCTCTCTGCTTAAGAGGAATCTTATATTTTTCCTTCATTAGGTTCACAGAGGTACTTCTCCTTAAGTAAAAATATCTGGTTTTTTCATGGAGATGAATTCTGATAATCAGGGACTGAAACTGAGGTAGGAATGCCTCATCCACTGTACTTCTGAATCTTTATCATAATGATAAAATTACAGTGCTGTGAGCCTGATATCCTCCTCAGTTTCTCAGCTGTGTCTCAGGCAATCCCCCAAATTTATTTTCTTGGTATTTAAGGTATGTTCCATTTAATTTTTTGTTTATACTAACTTCAACAGCTACTTCTGGGAAGAGGCAAGGGTAGAGGCAGAGAAAATTCCTGAGGAGAGTATGTAGGGTGAGATAAAACAGAGGGCTGAAGACAGAATGCTGGAGAACAGTCATCACTTAGGGCATGGGCATGGAAGTGGTGCTCACAAAGGAGAGGGAGGGGTCTGAAAAGTGGAAGGAAATAAGGAGCATAGGATGATCCAGAAGCAAAAGCAGCCAGATTATGATACCCAAAACCCATGAACAACATTTGCACAAAACCAGATGAGAGTTATTCCTATGAAGCCCAAGATAAAAGCAGATGAGGAGAAACGATCAATAGCCACAACACTCAGAAGGTGTTAGCTTCGATGTGAGAGGAAAGCAGAGAGAAGAATGGGGACATCCAGAAGACCCCAGAACAAGAAACTACAAAGCAGTCCACAGGTGTTCCCTGGAAGTGGAGTAGTCCAATCTGAGAACAGCAGCTGAAACTGGGAGGTTTTGGCCACTACATTAGTAGGTGAGGATAAAGGTTCCTGGGTGAGGTCTGAAGGAGTTGGAGCAATGGACCCCTGTGAACTCTTGAAACTAAATTCCATAGCTCATTTTTGGGCAGTGCTCTGCACTGGAGATGCTGTTAGGAGTGGAATCAATACTGAGCAGGATAGGGACAATAGAGACACAAATGGAAAGAGAAGGGTCAGGTAAAAGCAAGGGAGTAAAACAAATTTAAAAAGAAATTTTAGAAAGCAAGTGCCAAATTTTTTGGACACTTTATAGAAACAAAATAAGTGGGAAGTTCTGTAAGATTCTTTAAAAGTTCAGGAAGACCAAAAATGAGGTCAAAGCTCTTTCAAAGTTATAAGAAAAAAGAGGATGAGGAGCAGAATAGCATCTTTGCAGTCCCTTACAGAACTGTGACCTTCCTTTTGCATGCAAACTAAAAGATATTAAGAAGATAATACACACATGAAAGAATTCAGATGTGACAGAATCCAAGAAGGAAAGAGGAACAAAATGAAACCTGTAGAAATGAAAACTGAACTGGAAGGAACACAAGAATGGATAAACACAATAGATAGTATCTTAAAGAAATAATAGGTATAAAGGATGAAACTTTTTTTAAAAAAAATCAAAGCATAATGGAATAAAGAGAGGTTCAAACAAAACTGATAATTACTGAAGATAGTAGTTTCAGCATATGGATAATAGAAGTCCCCGATGAAGTAAGTCAGAGCAGGGAACAGAACAAATACTAAAAACTATAATTCAGGAAAACTTTCTTGAAAGAAACAACAAAAAGATTTGAAAATACATATTAGAAGAATACACTCTGTACCTGAGAATTTAAATCCAGTATGACCAATACCAAAGCATATCTAGTAAAATTGTATGGACTTTAAAGAAAAAGTTAAAAAGCCACTTGGATATCTAGGCATAAACAGCAAGTGACATATCAGGTTACACAAATGAAATTATCAGACTTTTAAAACAATGCTTTATGTTAGATCAAATTAGAATCACTTATTTCAGATACCAAAGGGAAAAAATGTGAGCCAAGAGTTTTATATCCAGCAAATCTGACTTCTAGTTATAAAAAACGCAAATTGTTATTAACATGCAAGAACTCAGTTTTATCATGGGTCCTTCTTAAGATATGTATTACAGAATGAGCTTCAGAAAATCAAAATGACTAATATGATATCAACGTAAGGGTTGGTAACATTGGTTAAATACAGCTGCTAATGTCACTAAAGGGGGAAGAACCAGACATTAGTGCATGAAAGAACAAAACACCACTTATAAACTTTCTAAAAAGCCCAAACCTCAATCTGATCAAGTCTCTGTTAATCAAGTCTGCTGTTAATTGCAGAACATACAGAAGAGAGAGGAACACATGGAACTGAACCCTGAGTAGGCAATCAGCAAAGCCAGGCGATGGGAAACTATAGATCACACTGTAGCTTCTTCATGGGAAACTGTAGATCAAATCGTGCAGGTAGGACATGGATGAGAGAAGATGTAGATCAAGAGAAACTTAGAAAACACGTGAAATTTTAAGAAGTAGACAAGACTAAACTGGCATCTAGAATAGCACTTGTCTGATAATCCTATAAAGAAATGCAAAGAAGTGATTACTGGGAAGGTCAGGAGAGTGGCTACTTTTCGGGGAAGGCAAAGATTGGTGGTTAGGAAGGGGCATGTGAAGGAGCTCCTGAGATGCCTAAGAAAGCTTTGTTTCTTGACTGGAGCGGTGGGCTCCCACTTGCCAAGGCTGACATAACTGCTGCCACCTCTGAATGTCCAACTTGAATGACAGGCATTCTACTGTCTGCAACCAAGTAAAGTGCCTCTGATATAGCACCTTTTCTTCAGGTAAACATCCAACTACTTGGTGGCAAATTTACCATACTGGGCCCCCTCAACTTTGGAAGCATCAGCATTTCAATCTGATAGGAACAGATGCATTTGGTTTACCTTTTCCGGCTGTAGTTGTAAGCCAGCTCCACTATCTAATGACTTACGGAATATTTTTTTCTTTTGATTTTCTTGAGATAAAATTGACATATAGCACTGCATGAGTTTAAGGTACAGAGCATAATTAGTTGACTTACATATATCCATTCACTTGTTGATGGACATAGATTCCTTTATCCATTCATCTGCTGATGGACACTTAGGTTGTTGTTTCCATGTCTTGGCTATTGTAAATAATGCTGCAGTGAACATGGGGTGCAGAGATCACTTCGACAAAGTGTTTTTATTTCTTATGGATATATGTTCCCAGAAGTGGAATTTCTGGATTGTGTGTGTGGTAGTTCTATTTTTTTTTTTGAGGAATCTCATATTGTTTTCCATAGTGCCTGCACCAGTTTACATTCCCACTAAGAGTGCACAAGAGTTCACTTTTCTCCACATCCACAGCCAGTTAAAATACAGCATTTGTTATCTTTTGTCTTTTTGGTGATAGCCATTGTAACAGGTTGTGGTAATATCTCATTGTGGTTTTGATTTGCATTTCCTTAATGATTAGCGATGTTGAGCACCTTTTCACGTACCTGTTAGCCGTTTGAGTATCTTCTTGGGCAAAAATATTTGTTCAGGACCTTTGCTCATTTTAAAATTGTATTATTTGTTTTTCTGCTCTTGAGGTGTTTGAGTTTTTTTAATATATATTTTGGATGTTAACCCCTTATCAGATGTATGATTTCTCTTCCATAGGTGGTCTTTTCATTTTGTTGATTATTTCTTTTGCTGTGAAGAAGCTTTTTAGTTTGATGTAGTCTCATTTATTTATTTTTTTATTTCCTTGCTTATGCTTTAGGTGTCAAATCCGAAAATTATTGCCTAGACCCATCAGTGAGCTTTTTTCCTATTTTCTTCTATGAGTTTTATGGTTTTGGGTATTACCTTTAAGTCTGTAATCATTTCAAGTCAATTTTTGTGAGTGGTGTAAGATTTGGGTCTAGTTTCAGTATTTTACATATGACTATCAAATTTTCCTAGCACCACTTATTGAAGAGACTGTATTTTCTCTATTGAGTGTTCTTGGGTCCTTTGTCAAATGTTAGTTGACCATAAAGTTAGTTGACAATTAAAGCTGACTGGATTTGTCTATTTTAATTTCTATTTTATTTTCCTATTGTTTTTATTAATTGTTTCCTTCTATGTTACTTAGGTATATTTTGCTATTCTTTCTCCACTTTCTTTAGTTGAATGGTTAGCTGTTTATTTTCAAATTTTCTTCTGTCTAGTAAATGCAATGATGCAGTTTTTTCTATGTACTTTATTAAGGTTTGATATGCAATTTCTATGCCAAAAATTTAAAACTCTATATGACAAAAACCAAAGGCAAGCAACTGCTTGAGAATAAATATTTGCAAAATGCGTAATCAAAGACTTGCTATATAGAATAAAGCCCTATATATCAATAATAAATAAAGTCTAATTGAAAATGAGCAAATTTACACAAAATATACACAAAATGTTATGATAACTCACAGAGAAAAAAATGTGACAATGAGTGTGTATATGTCCATGAATGACTGAAAAATTGTGCTAAACACTGGAATTTGACACAACATTGTAAAATGATTATAAATCAATAAAAAATGTTAAAAAAAAGAAAATGGGCAAATTTAACAAACAGGTAGTTCTCATATAGACACTAAAATAACCAATAATTATATGAGAAGTCGCATATGTATGACATAATATCATTTGTGGGAAAAAGCTTTTAAAAATCATGAAACTGTACCAAGTATTTTTCCCTTTCATGATAGGGTTAATCCTATGTAACTAACCTGCTACCAAGTGGCTGGCTAAACCTCAAGCCCTGAGTTTCTCATTTTCTTTTCCCACAGCCTTCAGCACACTTAGAAGCAACCAACGCCATGATATTTCTTATTAACACTAAGTTATCCTTTGGTAGCCATCACCTGGTTATTCCAAACCCTGTCTTAATTACAAGTCTCTAAAGGTGATAAATTAAATAACTTGCCTCTGCATTTCACTGACTATAGTATAGGCTTTCCTACTGTAATCAGGATTTATAATACCTTTAATAAGATGAGAGAATCAATTCCAGGTAACCCAGAACCAATTCAGAGAACCCATCCTTGAATTTCTATTCCTTTGGAACCATTGCCAGTAGCTAATTGTGACTCATTCAGGGTTCAGTCAGAAAATTAGAACACACACACACACATATGTATTTGTATATGTAGATATATGTGTGTCATATGTATATAATTTTTCAGTAGATATTTGACCTTACACAATTATGAGAACAATTTAAATGGTCCATGAAAGGCTGTTTCCTTGGTGTCTGGTACTGGAGCTTGAAGTCATCAGGACAGACGGCCATGAAGGGAAGGTACATGAAAAGTGGAGGAAGCAAGGGCAAACAGACCTGCAATGATGAGCTAGAATTCATAAGGACAAAATGGAACTTGGATTAGGCCCTCACCTCCTCTGCACCTCCAACTTTGATGGTAGGGGACATCTGTAGAAGAAGCAGACACCTTTAGTCAAAGGGATAAACATAGTCATGCACCTAGCCCAGGAATTGTAGGAGGTGAAGGAGAAGATCCTGCAAGAGCTAGAACAATAAGGCTGCTCCTCTTGTGTCTTCCAAACCTATTGCAAATGTCTCTTGTAGCCCAGCCTAATCTGTAACTATCTAACAGAGGAAAATTATGGAAAATCAGCTCCAGCTTAGCCAGGTTGACAGAATACAAATTCACTACATCTGCCACATTTTAATTTTCACAAGGAGAATATATTTATGTCTGACTTGTATAATTAAAAATTAATAAAAAGAAAAGCATATAATTTTTTAAATCATTTTATAGGACTTGTGTAACCCTGACATCAATCTAGAAAAGGATAGCACAAAATGGAAAGCTAAAGACTAATTTTACTTATGAACTAGATGAGAAGAAATGAAAAATGAATCTAAGACTATATTAAGAAATAATAGATCAGAGACTAGTAAAGGCTATTCTTAAGTGGTGTGATTTATCATAGGAATGCAAGGATGAGCTCATGACGCTAATAAATTAAAAAAGAAAATTCTATGATAACCTCTACAGGTGCAGAAAAAGTGTAGGATAAAATTCTAACCTCACTCATCATAACTTGAGAAATAGTATATAGCAAATACTTGTAGTAAACTGCATATTCGGTTGTTAAACATTTGAATGTTTAGTCTTTGAATAAGAGACAAGATAAAAGTGCTTGCTGATACTCAACTTTTTTATTGGCAGTCTGGCCAAAGCAATGCTATAATGAAAGAAAAGTGTCATAAATATTTGGAAGAAGGAGTCAGAATATTATTAATTGTAGGTAATAATTGATTATCTACAATAAAAATGCCAGAAAATTAACTGGAACTTATTAGAACAAATCAGTGAGTTTAGTAAAGAAATCTAAGATTGAGCTACAACAGTAACTCTCTTCTCTAGCAATAAACAACATAACAAAAGACACAAACAAAAGCTAACAGAACCTTGGTCTCCTGTGGGGCAATGCTCAATGTTCTAGTGGTTATAGACTTTTCTTCTTTTTTCTTTTCGGATGAGAAACAACTGAGTGCCCTGGATGCTGGATGCCCCTTGTCCCATATTCCTCCATAAAGAGTATGGCTCACACCACCTAATAACACACAAAGTTCATTTCCTTATCTACACCTTGCTTCCATCCACTGAGAAACATTGTACAAGGCTCTTGCATCAGGGTCACAGCCACATAGAGGAAGGAATTGGCTCTGGCACAAAGGCTGTATAGAGGGGTGGTATAGCCTAAAACCAGTAAGGGAAATAAACTGTGAATATGCAAATCCATAACCTTCTGGGAACCTGTAGGTCTGAGGCAGCTACACAGGCTTCTGGCATGGAACCCTGGAATCCCAGTCCAACATCAAGGACCAAGGCTGCAGAAACTTGCAGGTGCCATTCCATTGCACATCCTTGGGGCCATATGTTGATCCCAGCAGCTGAGAGAAGAATTCATCTCAGAATAACAGTCTACTCAGAATTAAGTCTTCCGTAGACATTTGCTTCCTACTTGGTAGGGTCTACCTTTGCCACATGTTGTTTTATAGTTTGTGTGTGTTAATGAAGTCTTTTCTTTAGGGGTGAACTGTCTCTGGGTTCTGCTTTGCATGATGCCAACTTATAACTAAAACTCCCAAACTGCTAACATCCAAAAGTTAGTGACTCATGATCACATGAGAAAAGAAACATTAACATTTAATAGGAGATTACTGCTTTATTTATATGCCTTGACTATCATGGCTAATCACTGGTTTTTACTAGGATGAACTGTTATAGTCAAAACCATTAGAGTTTTAGAGTTTAATAAAAAAATGATAATATGTTTACCTTTCCAAAAAAAAAAAAATTGGAATCCCAGAAGGATCAGAGAGAAACAGGGAATAAAATATATTTGAAAAAATGACTAAAAAGTTTCCAAATATTGTGAGAACTATAAATCCATAGGGCAAGGAATACACTGCATTCCAAGGGGAATAAATGCAAAGAAACCACTCCAAGGAATATCTTAAAATTATTGAAAACCAGTGATAAAGAGAAAATCTTAAAGAAATCTAAAGTAAAATTGCTGAAAACCAGTGAAATGAGTAAAATCTTAAGGGAATCTAATCTAAATCTACATAATTTATTCGACACATTATGTAGAAAGAAACAAAGGCAGTAAAAATTGAACTTTTCATCAGGAACAGTATAAGCCATGGGACAATGGGATGACATCTTTAAAGGGCTTTCAGGTAAAAAGTCAACCTGGAACACTAATCCAGCCAATACATCTTTCAAAAATTAAAGTGAAATAAGAAATCAAAGAGAAAAAAATTCCTGGAGACAAATACAAATGAAAACATAGCCATCCAGAATCTTTGGGACAAAGGAAAATTAGTTCCAAGAGGGACTGTATAAAAATATAAGGCTACCTCAGGAAACAAAAAAAAAATTTTTCAAATGTAAACAACCTAACTATACACCTGAAGGAACTAGAAAAAGAAGAACCAACAAAACTCAAAGTGAGTAGAAAGAAAGAAATCATAAAGATCAGAGCAGAAATAAATGAAATAGACTTAAAAAAAAAAGGAAAAGATCAATGAAACGTAAGAGTTGTTTCTCTGAAAGATAAACAAAATTGATAAGCCTTTAGCCAGACTCATCAAGAAAAAAAAGAGAAAGCCCAAATAAATAAAATCAGAAATGAAAAAAGAGAAGTTACAATGGACATAGCAGAAATACAAAGAATCATAAAAAGCAAAGGACTACTACAAACAACAATATGCCAATAAAATGGACAACCTAGAAGAAGTGGACAAATTCCTGAAAACCTAATACTTTCCCAAGACTGAACCAATTAAAAAAAAAGAAAATATGAATAGACCAATCACCAGTAACGAAACTGAATCAGTGATAAAAGAAACTCCCAACAAACAACAGTCCAAGACCAGATGGCTTCATAGGCGAATTCTACCAAACATTCAGAGAAGAGTTAACACCTATCCTACTTAAATACTTCACAAAAGTGAAGAGGAAGGAGTGCTTCTGAACTCATTCTGTGAGGCCAGCATCACCCTGAGACCCAAACTAGACAAAGATACAACAAAAAAAGAAAATTACAGGTCAATATCACTGATGGACATAGATGCAAAAATCCTCAACAAAATATTAGCAAATTGAGTACAACAGTACATTTAAAGGATCATACACCATAATCAAGTGGGATTTATCCCAGAGATGCAAGAATGGTTCAGTATCCACAAATAAATCAGTGTGATACAGCATGTTAAC
Organism: Camelus dromedarius; assembly: GCF_036321535.1. Taxonomy (NCBI): domain Eukaryota; kingdom Metazoa; phylum Chordata; class Mammalia; order Artiodactyla; family Camelidae; genus Camelus; species Camelus dromedarius. Next base: position 77,083,351 of record NC_087436.1, read on the forward strand.
AAACTGAAGAATAAAAATCATATGATCATCTCAGTAGAGGCAGTAGATTAAGAGGTACAAAATTCCGGCTGCATGGAAGTGAGTGAGTCATGGTATGAAATGTACAGTGTGGGGAGTAAAGTCCACAACTATGTAATATCTGTAGACTTGTTGTGGTCATCAATTTGCAATGTATAGAAGTATCACATTACTCTGTTGTGTTAGTGGAACTAACACATTTAGTATTTATACTAAACTAATTTAGTATAATAGATCAATTATCCTTAAAAACGAACAAACAAACATACTTATAGAAAAAGAGATCAGATTTGTGCTTACCAGAAGTTGGGGGTGGGTGAGGGGGAATTGAATGAAGGCAGTGAAAAGGTACAAGCATCCAGTTATAAGAGAAATAAGTACTAGGGATGTAATGTAAATGATAATATAAATATAAGTAACACTGCTGTATGTTATATATGAAAGTTGTTAAGAGAGTAAATCCTAAGAGTTCTCATCACAAGGAAAAAATACTTTTTATATTTCTTTTATTTTGTATCTATATAAGATGATGGTTGTGCACTAAACTTGTAATCATTTCATGATGTTTGTAAGTCAAATCATGCTGTACACCGTAGACTTAACACAGTGCTGTATGTCAATTATATCTCAATAAAGCTGCAAAAAAATTAAGGTGAAATAAATATTTTTTTCAGTCAAACAAAAGCCAAGATAATTTGTTGTTAGCAGACCTTTATTATAAGAATTGTGAAAGTTTTTTAGGTAGAGGGAAAAATCATATATCACTAGGAAACTTGGGTCTATACAAAGGAATGAAAATCACCAGAAATGCTAAATATGTGAATAAATAAAATGTTTTGTTTCTCAGTTTCTTTAAAGATAATTTCTTTAAAGATGATTGGCCATTTAGAGAGATGACTTGTGATTCCACCAGTTAGAACATGGTAATGGTTAAGTGGGGAAACTCCAACTTCAACTTCCTAGTTGTTTTTTCAGTAGGTCTTGTCATCTGTCGCAGTTTACAGTAGTGTCGATGAGTGCAGGGCTATCCAGATGATTTCGTGTGGCCCAGGGAAGGCACACAGGAATGTATAATTCACTCCATATACAAAGTTAATACAGCAACGTTTTAACGGCCTTTATCGTAGAAAATACTGTTGACCACAAGTAACTTACATTCCACTAGAAGAGCCCCACAGTCTCTCAGAGATCAGCTGTGAGTTCTTCCCATAAGCGCACTTTCAGTAATATATTTAAGAAAATTTAGACTCAAATTGTCTCACTTTTGTAAATCAAACTCCAAGTCTGCATTGCTTTGTCTGTTAAATATTAATTCCACTAGGTGGAGGCATTTGCTTAGTTTTGTGGTTCACACTAAAGAAGCCTGGAATAGCAGGTATAATAAGCAGGAAAACAAGTCAGGAAGAAGGCAAGGAGCCTCCCAAAGCCTGGTGCTTTGCATTGTATTAACTTGGCAGATGCATCCATATTGCTGTAGAGTTTGGTATTTGCTTTCGAGTGTTTAGCAAAGCAAAGTAGCAAGTTTTCTATTTTGTTTAAATAGTTTGAACTTTAAAGTAGTCACTATGGGTTGAATAGATTATTAGCCATGCATCTTAAGTTTTCTCTTTTAATTCTGTTAGATAATTCTTGCATTCAGTGATGTATTAAGTAAGGATAAATGTAAAATATATGCTGTTTTCATCATATTTCAGACATTCATGTTTAAGATGATAATGTAAGGATCATTATTAACATATACCTATTTTTATGTAACACTTTATACTCGTAGTACATTAAATTAGCCTTTATATTAGTAACTTCAAGTAAAATGTCACCTCTTCAAGTTATGGGAAAATGGTATTCTTTTTTGAATATGCTATGCAAGTGACAGAAATGTGTGAGACAATTCTTAAAGTAAAATATAAAAGGTCTAAAGGATTGTGGGGAGATTTTGTTTTCAGCTTGAAACTTTTTGTGGTCATCTTCTTGGGTTTCTACTTTTCTGTTTTTATTGGTACCAACATTATATGGAAACTATCTTTCTACTCAGATGGGAAATTCATCTGCTTTTTATTTTGTATTTGAAGTTATAATGCTCTGTGTCATCAGTTAATTGACTTCAAGGAAATAAGTCTGAAATGTTGAACTTTCTGAAAGCAACCCAATTTTCTTTTTGTGCAATTGGTTTTTAAAAAAATCTTTTTTTTGTGTGAATACTATTGTCTCTAGTTTTATTGTTTTAAAGATACTTTATTAATTATATACAGCTGTTCTTATAAATTGATTAAAAACACAACAGACTTTTGTCCTCCCGTCCCTTAGAGAAAATTTATTTAAGATTCATGTTATTATTATTTTTTTGGTTTTACATCTCTGGGAAAGGGATGACAAATCATGTTTATAAAAGTATTGTTAGAAAGAATTCTAACTTTTTGTATTTAATAGATCTTGTCTCCTTTTTAAATAATACATTTGATTTTTCGTTTCAAACAATTATTCATATACATTAGATAAAATAAGATGTCTCATTCATCTGCAAATCCAACAATTCATATTCTTTTTAGGATGAAGGCCTGGCCCGCCAGTTGGTGGAGCTAGGCTACCGAGGGACTGGAGAGGTGGTAAAAAGGGAAGATTTTGAAGCAAGGAAAGCAGCTATAGAGATTGCAAGATTGGCTGAAAGAACTCAGAAAACGTAAGTGTCCACATTCCAAATTCAGCTTTTGTATTATATTGTAGAGTCTCTGGAAAAATCCAGTTTGGTTGGCATTGTTGTAATTTAGAAACGTTGGTTGGAGCAGGTGGGACTTGGAATATTCTAAGCATGTGTTCTGCAGATCAGAAACCAGAAGAACTGTGATATGGTTGCAAGAGGGCCACGTGCAACTTTGAGCTACTGGTTTAAGTATGGCCATCATACCAATAAAGTCTTGTTAAAACATAACTCAGTATTATTGACTTTACGTAGTTATATACTAGAAATATGAGTGACTTTTGCCTTAGAGTTCTTTGTACTTTTGTTTTTGAGTTCTTTGTACTTTTGAGGCCTAAATCCTTGGTATCATTTATGTTCTCACATTTTTGTAAACATCAATTCATTGAACTCTATTAATGATCACTGGCTTTTGTTAATGTGACTTATACATGGTTATATAAAATATGAATCCAATAAAGTACATTAAATATATTAAGAAAGAGATGTACACCTGAAGTGATAAGACGTTTGGAAAACGACTTGGCAAGGTAATTGTCTATTTACTTTTTAAAAATGAATGCTAAAGTTTTAAGTGTTGGAGAGGATAATTACTTAGAAATGGGTGTATTATTCTTAGATAACATTTAAAAAATACCCAGTAATTATGGGTTGAAGTCTCCTATGTATTTATTAAAAAAATAACATTTGGTAGTGGAATGTGAATTGGCTCTGGGAATGTGCAATTTTAATTGATCGTTTTAGTGGTTCTTGTGTTTCAGAACTGTAGAGTATTGGAATTTAATATACCGACATTCTGTAACATATTAGTTTTCTATTGCTGCCATAACACATTACTACCAAATTAGTGGCTTAACACAACACAAAGGTATTTCTTCATAGTCCTGTAGGTCAGAAGTCAGAGCACAGTGGCTCAGCTGGTTCTCTGCTCGGTGTATCACAAGGTTGAAATCCTGGTGTTGGCTGGAATGAGTTCTTCTCTGGAGGCTCTGAGGATGAGTCTACTTCTACACTTGTTTAGGCCAATTTCAGTTCCTTGTGATTTTAGGACTGAGGTCTCGTTTCCTTGTCATCTGTCGATCTGGGGACTCATCTTTGCTCCTGTAGGCTCCCACGTTCTTTCTTAGGCTCTCCATGTGGTCACCCTCCAGCAGGAGTGTACCAACCTTTACATTTATCTGACCTCTCCTTACACAATGTCTTTCCTGACTTCAGTCACAGAAAGATCCATCCTTCTAAGGACTCATGTGATCACGCTGGGTCTATCTTGATAATCCACGATAATCTCCCTGTTTTAAGGTCTGTAGCTTACATCTGCCAAGTCCCTTGTATTATGTAATGTAATATATTAACAGGTTCTAAGGCTTAAGGCATTGGCATCCCTGAAGGGGCCATTCTTCTTACCAAAGGTAGTTTATATAAAACTTCAATAATTTATTCAGCACAATTACACTTGACTTCTATTCACAGAAAATTGAAATGATGCAAAGTACATGTGTACATGTGATGTGTCTTATATAAAACATCAGGGGAGTCTTCTCTTTCTGTAGGTATCAATAAATGTTTATCAGTCAGAAGTAGAAGTATAGAGTTTTTTGTGAGATTTTATAAGGAATTAATATATATTCATGTTTTATTAGAGATGTGTCCTATTGTGTATCAAGAGGAGCTGGTCATGTCTAAAGTGTAAATTCTATCTAGGTACACGTCCATTTTGTGTTTGGATCAAAATGAGTATTTATTCTATGTAGTCGTGTCTTTAACTGGCCAGAGCTGGAAGTCATCAGACTACTTATTCCACCCGGAGCTGCTAGCATCGGAAGCCTTTTCATCTGCACATCTTCTCATCTCCTTTGTGGGGATGGGCCCCATATGTTTCCTCTTGTCCCACGTGGGAGTTACTTTGTTTCCTTCCCTGCCAGGTCCATTGTGTTATTGGCAGCAGGGCCAGCAGAGTGTGGACACCAAATATGTCCTGTGTCCATATTTGCGTGAGGATCACTTTGAAAACATGCCAACTGGTACCAACTTGGAAACACTTGATTCTACTATCAGATTATCGTACATACTTTTGTGCTGTGTGAGTGAGCAGCCCCAGGTAGATCACAACCCTCTTCTCTAGCACTTACAGAGCACCCATTTCAAGAAGTGCTGGCACCTAAGAGTGTGGCTTGTCACAGATTAGCTTCTCCAGGAAGCAGAAAATGAGAGGAGTACAGAAGGCTTGCTGGGGAAGTAACACCTGTGAAAGGGAAAGTTAGGAAACAGCACTAAGCAAGGTCAGAATCTTGATGCCAAAGTAACATGGACTCTCAGCACAGCAGAAAGCACCAGAGTGAGAGTTGTCCATTAAAGGAGTCCCACATTGGGTGAAATGTCAGGCCCTAGTACCTCGACTGTACCCAGCCATTGTCTGGGGCTGTCCCTCGAAAGTGTGAGCTCAGCTTGAAACTGAGGCAGACCCTGGAAGGGTTACAGGCTGAAGGCTCTCAGCTCAGCACTCCTCACAGCCAGGTGGTGAGGCCTTTCTCCCCGGGGTATCTTAGTGATGTGTCCTGTGCCTGCCACAGTTTGCCCCTCGTGATGTTCAGATCCATTTTGTGCGTGTAGGGACCAGCAATTCCAGAGCACCGAGGGCCTCTCTCCCTGAGAGGAGACTCAGAAGGGGAAAGTTAGTGAGATGAGCTACAGTCCCCATCACTGCTGGTTTGAGGGCCAGAGCTGGTTCTCATCATCTCATTCTGCTATCTGTCCTAAGTTCTGTGCCTTCAGCTGTCACCTCTCTGAGTCTCAATCATGAGAACGAGGAGGCCCTGGTAATCCTACCCTCCCTTGGCTGGGGTTGCTGCATTTCTCATTCTCATTTAAAATTCTGTAAGGGAATATCAAAAGTTGCCCGAGTGAGTCCCTCGAGTTGTCACTTGTTACTCTGCACCCCCATTCTGTAACAGCAGTCCCCTGAACTGATCAGCAACAATTACTCTTCACAAGATAGTGCCCCTGCTTCTTGCCTGCTGGCCCTTGGGCATAAGAAGCCCAAAGTGCTCATGTGGCAGCCATGGTTTTTAGTTCAGTGAGACACTTGCTGTTTTCCCTGGTGAGAGTGTTCTGAAAGATGGCACCTTACCCATGAACAATATTGCCCCTAAGCTGACGATTCAGCTGTGCCTTCACTGGGCCGTTCCAACACTTTCAGGCTGACAGCTTCCGATGGGGCAGTATGTGATGTGGCCAGAGGATCCCACGGTCATGAACTCCCTCCCACACCTCTGTGTTGTAAAGTGGGTTCCCTGGTTGGGATGCTGTGTTGTATTGGATTCCCTGCCGTGGACTAGGCATTCTGTAAGCACCTAGATAGTGGCTCCAACTGAGGCCAAGGGAGACAGAAGAGGCACACTCATACCTGGAATAGGTAAGTACTCTTGTGGTAGTGAACTTTTGTCCACAGACAAAAGACAGAAAGGGCCCAGTGTAGTCAGATTAACTCCATTGTTCTCCTTGAGAAATAGGCCCTACCAGGGACTCAGTATTGGTCTTTGCTGCTGGCATAGCCTGGAAAACTTATGAAATGACAGACCCCACTCTTTGTAGGGTTTATCTGTCCTCCAGAGTATGTCTTATAAAAGCAATGTGACAGCTACCTCTTGTTCATTCTTCCAATCAGTGTGATGTCACTGATGAAATTAATCAATGTGATGTTTTGTGGGATGTCCAGTTGGACCAGATTCCATTATGACAGGTGATAGAGAGTTAGTATAGCCTTGAGGCAAAACTGTGGGTGAATATTGTTGTCTGTTTAATGTGAATTCATTGATTTTGACCTCATTTCCCAATTGGGATAGAAAAGAACTCACTCACCAAATCAGTAGCTACATACCATGTACCTGAAGTCATATTAATTTGTTCTAGCAGCCAGCATGGCACCTGCAGTCAACACTGCTACTTAGATGAGCTTGTGGTTGTCTACATTCTCCAGGATCCAGTGTGAGGATTATGCCAACTGCTAAGTTTGACAGTCTAAATTAGAAATTCGACTCAGTTATCCCTGGGTGGATCCATGGACACAGTAGACCTATTATAAACCAACCCTTGACCATGACTCCATTTGTTATCTTACCTCCATATGTCTTTACTCTAACAGTAGGACCGTGATGATGCTTTGGATCTCCAGATACCAATCTCAGCTGTGACCTTGCATCCAATAGTCTATCAACTATCTGGGTATTCTCCTTTCCTTAGTGTCTACTCATTTAAGTAAATGGTTAAAAGGTCCTTTTGGGGAAGAAAAGAGGGAATCATTGTAATGGATACTTTATATAGCTTTACAGGTCCATTCCTTTAGGACTTGGTAACTTCTTCAGTCAACAGGTTCTTAGTCTGAAAACTGGATCAGGTATGGATACTGGGCAAGACATCCTGACTTTCTATTGGGATGACTGCCTTCAGTGTCAGATAATCAACTTTGATTTCTTATTGTGATACAAATTGAATAATACCATTTTTGGCTGCCCATCTGTTTTGCCCAAAGGAATGCCATGTTCAATAAACCAACTCTATAACTTTCTGTAGGTTCCCTAACCTTGGCAACCACTCTAACCTCATGGGTCTTTATAATAATTACAAGCATCTGGATTCCTGTGGTTAAGCTCCACCTCTTAGCTTCTATTACATCAAGACACCATTATTCCCATTCTTCTCAGCAAGCCAGGGTCTGTGACAGGCTCTTTTACATTTAGCCCTGGACTGCATTGGAGAGCCACTACTGAACTTCTTTCTTAGTGATTCTGGTGCCATTCTGACAAGCACATTTCTGATGGCCTTGGTGACTGGGTATCCTCTGTGTCCTTCCATGGACCATAATCCTATAGTGGATCTTCTGGTCTCACAGAATATGTCCATTGTAGCATGCCCATTTTCCTAAGCCTTTTAATTTATTCCTCAAAATTTGTCCCTGCAATTTAGACATTTCAGTTGTACTCGTTGTGGGCCATTGCTTGTTCCAGGTTCCTTGGAGTCACCCTAACAATGAGCTAAGTGATCCCATCTTCTGGGATCCTTACCAAAATGCTGTATCTTGTGTTCTGAGAGAGTGCTGGGAGTCAACAAACTGATTTGTTCAGTCTTAGGTCTGGCTTCCCTGTGTAGAATCCACAGAATCTAGTCCCATGAGCACTCCCCCAGTCCTGCTAGTATGTGTTGTCTTGGTCTTGCAGCTCCTTTGGAATCATGTTCCTTTCCTTACTTACCAGATGTGTCCCTGGCTGTGACTTAACCCTCTTATAGGCCTGGTGGTCAGAAGTGGAAGTGGGATATCTCCTGAGGTGGACACATGTCTTATGGGAGAAAGGACTCTGTTTTCTTATTGCATTGCTGCTGCTGATGGTGGGTGTTTCCTAGATCTTATCGGAGAAAGCTAGGCTACTTCTTTAGGTTCAGAAGATTCAGAGGTCTGGGGAGGTCAAAATTTTCAGGAGCAGCTACTCAGTTGTCTCTATTCCATGGGTCAGGATCCCAGATTTTCCTAATCAGAGCTCTGATTTTGATGTAGCAGACCTGCCCCTGCTGGCATCCAGTTGTCTCTGGACTTTAGCCACTGTGCCTATCAAGTCCTATGCTTGATCTTTATTTTCTACTTCCCCACTGCATGAGATGAGGACCTCTTTGGCTTTCTTACTTTGTTGCAGTTGTTGGTTAATTGCTCTTAGCTTTGCATTATTAACTTATAGGGCATCGAAGCAATTTAGCAATAATTATCTAATTCCATTGTTCTTATATTTATCATTCTCTATATATTTCAAATGCCCAAATCATCCCATTGGCTTAGACATTCCAGTCTAATTGCATAGCATTCCAGCTTACCACATGAGGACGTTTTAACAGTTGGACTGCCACCTTGTGCTGGGGTTGTCTGCATGCCACTTACTTCCAGGGCTTTGGATCTCATTACTAGAGGGTTCATGGTGAGAGATCCAGTTCCCAAACCCCATCTTACTGGCTTCTGTCTCAGGCTACTCCAGATACAACCTGTCACAGACTAGACTGTTTGGAAAGCAGGCACAGAAATGACTTAAGAATTCAAAAGGCTAACTGGGAGTAATAAACATAAAAGGAAAAGGGTGGAAGCAAGATTGGATAGGGTGAGTTGTCAGACCTTAATGCCCACTTGGCAGTCTCTGCCAGATCAGTGGAAGGTCTGCAAAGCAAAGACTGCCTGTTGAAGGGGTCCCACAATTGGGGGATATAGGTCTTTGAACCATTGTCTTTTTCAGTGATTTGTGAAGGCTACCCCAAGAACAGTAGGACGTCTGCTCAATTGCTGAGGCTGACCAAGAAAGAGTTAACTAAAAGCTGTCAGTTAACCACGCTCCTTGAAGCCAGGCAGCAAGTCCTTTTATTTTTATAATTTTATGATTCATTTTTAAGAGTCAGATTTATTGGTGTTTTTAAAGTATTTAATTTGATGAGTTCTGACAAATACAGTAGTGTGACCCCTACCAAAATCAAGATAAGAACATTTCTATCACCCCCAAAAGTTTCCTCACGCCCTTGTATTTATGCCTTCGTGTCAGTTCCTGACAACCACTTGCCTGATTTCTGTACCTAGAGTTTTGCCTTTTCCAGAATGGCATATAAATGGAATCATACAGTATGGAGCCATTTTTTCACTAAGTATAAGGCTTTTGAGACTACGTGGTTACATGCATATTTGTTGTTTTTTTGCTGAGTAATATTTTATTTTATGGATGGACAATGATTTGTGTATCCATCCTTTCTCCACTTGATGGATAGTTGGTTGTTAGTTTTAGGCTTCTCTGATAAACCTGATGTAAATATTTGCAAATAGGTCTTTGTAAAGACATATATTATCTTAGGTAAATACCCAAGAGGGGATTGCTGGTTCATATGGCAGGTGTATATTTAATTTTATAAGAAATTTTCAAATGGGTTTCCAAAGTGTATTACTTTCTCATTAGCAAGGTATGAGACTTCCATTTGTACTTCCCAGACAGTGCACATGGTATTTTCGGGTTAATAACTTCAGCCAAGATAGCAGGTATAGTGGTTGGTATTGGATTATAGTTTAACATGTAGTTCCCTACTAATTAATGATACTGAGCATCTTTTGATGTGCTTCTTCGTCATCCATAAGTCTTCTTTGGTGAAATATCTTTTTATTATTGACTATAAGTGTTCTTTATATATTCTGGTTACAAGTTCTTTGCCAGATACACATTTTGTAAATATATTCTCTCTGTGCATTTAAAACTTTTTTTTTAACGGTGTCTTTCAAATAGTAGAAGATTTTAATTGAGATGAAGCACAACTTAACAATTTTCCTTTGTGGTTCAGGGTTATTTTGTGTGTGTAATATTTGAGTATTACAAGGTCACAAATATTTTTTCCTATATTTTCTTCTAGAACTTTTAGAGTTGCAGGTTTTGTATTTAGATATATAATCAACTTTGAGGGTTTTTTTTTTTTTTTGGTATATTTTTCAAGGTAAGGGTCAAGGATTTTTTTGTTTTGTTTTGTTTTTAAATTTGGATTTACAGTAAAGTGAGAATTTATTAAAGGATGGATAGTACACTCTCAAGGGGAGAGAGGGCAGGCTCAGGTGAGCGGCTGCCCTGAGGTTTTTTTGGCAAATTGTTACCATGGGGTGTAAAAATGAATAGGCAGAATATTCATTAGGGAGGGAAGGGTTTGGGGTCAGATTTTCATCCCAACTCCACCTTCCCAAAGGGAGGAGGGATTTTTGTCCTTATTTAGTCTGTATCAGAAGAGTCATGGTGTCGGTGCATGATGGGTACTTGTAGTCTGCCAGGCTAATTTTATTGAAATGAGGGCATAATGAGCAAAAGGTTACATTCGGACACTGGAGATTCTTGCCTTTTTCCACCTTTCTTTTTTTGGCCTCTGGGCTGCTTATCACCTCCAAATGTGTAACCACTTATTAGCCCAGAGGTTCCTGCTTCTCTTTCTCTGCCCAGGGACTCCTGGTGCCTATATGATGTATGGTTTCCTGCATTTGGCCTGTGGCCCTCCTTTCTGCCCAATTTCTGCCATTTGGTCTGTGTCCTCATTTCTCTGCTCATATCTAGCTATCTGCCTACTCTAACATTATGACTTTTTAATTTGTACTTGATTTAGTTTATATATTCTCTTTTTCTTCGTATCTATATGTTGATATGATATATTCATATATCATTGATATATATATATATGTATATATATATATGTATGTATGTATGTATTAAGAAACAGACTTTCATATGAGGGAATAGTCTTTCAGTACACTGATCTGAGTGTGTTTTGTGTATAATATATAATAATAATAATAATTAGTAGTATTGTAACTATCATTTGCTGACGTGTGCCAGGCACTTTAGAGCATTTTATGTTTTGAGATAATTTCTATCTTCTTAAAATTGTTGAGGCTTCTTTTGTGCCCAAGTACATGATAAATCCTAGAAAATGTTCCATGTGCACTTGAAAAGAATGTATATCCTATTTTTGGGGGGTGTAATGCTCTGAAAATATCCACCAAATCCAATTTTTCTATTGTATCATTTAATTTCTCTGTTGCCTTATTTATTTTCTGTCTGGAAGATCTGTCTAGTGATGTTAATGCAGTGTTAGAATCTCCAACAATGATTGTATTCCCATCAATTTCCCCCTTTATCTCTGTTAGTAATTGTTTTATGTACTTACGTGCTCCTATATTGGGTGCATATATATTAACGAGTGTAATATCCTCATCTTGTATCACTCCTTGAATCATTATAAAATGTCCTTCTTTATCTTTCTTTATGGCCTTTGTTTTAAAGTCTATTTTGTCTGAAATCAGTACTGCTACACTTGCTCTTTTGGCTTTTCCACTTGCATGGAATATCCTTTTCCATCCTTTCACTCTTAATCTATATGTTTCCTTCTCCCTAAAGTGGGTCTCTTGTATGCAGCATTTTGAAGGTTCTTGCTTTATTATCCAGTCTGCCACTCTATGTCTTTTGATTGGAGCATTTAGTATATGTTTTAGCTTATTTAATGTTGACAACCACCTTGTCAATATAATTATCTCCATTTTACAGTGGAAAAGCTGAGTACTTGGAGTTTACATATCAGTTTAAACAACCATTGAGAGGCAGTTGTAGGATGAAAGCCCAAGCAGTCTGGTGTTGGATCCTGGATTCGTAACTACTACACTTCATTGCCTCATTTAATGAAATAAGGTCACTAAATGCTGTATCCTCAGCACATAGCCTCTTCCTTTTACATTATACTCTATGTGTTCTCAATCATGTGAGTTGTATGACCAAGCTAATACTAAGGTGAAATCATAAGCACCAATTACTACCTGGTAATATTGGATTTGGAAAGGGAGTCATGAAATGCAGGTTTATCTTTATCAGAATCCTGGTAGCTTGTTTCATTCACTTTAAGTAGCAAATTGGGCAATACAGACTTTTGATGACTAAACATTCATGTCCTTAATATGTTTACTTTAACACAATATTAAATCAGTTCTGAAAAGGTGCAGGTGTGTTTGGGTAGCTTTTCTCTCTAAGTAGTGAATTTGTAACATTAGCAAAAATGTTTTTGCACCTGGATTTGGATAGCGATAATAAACTTTCTCAGCCTAAGAATAAATTTGGACTCCTTTAAAACATGTTTTTATGTGATTTAATAATATTCTAAATGTAAATAATTTTGGAAAACCCTACAGCAATAAATAAATAAAATTTGTTTACATAAGTGCAACAAAACATTTCCTTTTAGTAGGGATTGTTTCTGCTTGTAACAAGTTAATAATCTTCAAGCAAAAGGGGCTAGATTAGAGGCAGTAATTTGTTTATGGAGTCCAGGGCTGTTATTCATAGGTTTAAAATGATTCTGCTCTTTTGAATCCTTTTCTTCTATTTTTTAGTACCAACTGATAGTTCTGGTTTATTTCTTTTGTGAAGATGAAGCTTGTTCCTGGCACAGACTCTGCACTGGCTCTTCTTTTTATTCGGAAAACTCTTCTGCCTGATTGATCATTATGTGGCTGTCTTCTCTCGGTCATTCAGATCAACAGTCCATATCTCAGTATCTCAGTGGAGGTATCCCCAGACTGTCAGTCCAAACTAGCCACACAGTTGCTTGCTACAACGTTGCTCTATTTTATTTTTCTCTGAGGTCTTAATAGGTTTTTGTTTGTCTTGATTGATTGATATATGCCGTTTTTCTCCTCAACTACAAGTAAGCTCTGTATGAGCAGGTATATTTCTTTTGTTCACCACTGTCTCACCAGTCAACCTTAGTGCCCGATAAATAGTAAGTTCTCAACTACTAGTTGAATAAATGACTTTTTGATTCAGGACTTCAGAGTGCCAGATGCTAGATGTATTACGGATGAAGTAGCAGTAAAACGGTTTGTCGCTGAATTTGCAACATTGATGTTTATCTCGCATTGCCAATGGAGTCCCAGGTATGGCGCCCATAGCTTCAGTAACTTATGCATTTTGAATCTACCTTCTTTTAAAAAAAATCACATTATCAAAACCTATACCTACTTATATCTTCTAAAAACTTAACTTCTATGTGTAATTAGTACTTAGGAAAATTGCTCCTAAGTTAGATTGAGAATCAATGGCAATGATTAACAGGTCAATAGCTAAGTAGCATTTATGTATCATATATAACATATATGATCTATAAATATGTGTAATATAAACTTTATATTTGTGGTATAAATACACATTACACAAAATTTACAGTCTTAAGCATTTTAAAGGGTACAGTTCAGTACAGTATATTTACATTATTGTGCAACCAATCTTCAGAACTTTTTGGTCTTAGGATACTGAAACTCTATACCTATTGAACAAAACTCTCTCTTTTCCACTCCCCCAGTCCCTACTACCCCCATTCTACTTTCTGTCTCTGTGATTTTGACTACTTTAAGATACCTCAGATAAGTGGAATCATATACTATTGTCTATTTTAATACTGGTTTATTTCACTTAACATGATGTCCTCCAAGGTTCATCCATGTTGTAGCATGTTTCAGAATTTCCTTTGTGATTTTCTGAAGAGCATATTAATTTTTTTAGTCTTTTTTTCAGCTCTTAAAAAGTATTAACTATATCCCAGATATTATTATTATATATAGCCTTGACAGTAGTTATTAATATCAACTCACATGCCTTTTTTTTTGGCTGATCAAAACTTCAGAATTATGGATGATATTTTTATGATACCTATCCATCAGGATATGCCATGTCTTAATTGAAAAGTAAAAAAGGTACATCACACATAAGCTCTAAGAGGAATAACTTTAGGTAGACATGGGGATGTCAGTACATTCAGCACACAGATTATTTAATGGGCCTTGTACATTTGCTTCTAGAATGTCAAAAGCATGGGTCATGGACATGTTCTCCTGGCAGAGGTAGGGATCCAAGGGAGAGAGACCCAGACTTGGGTCTTGAACCGGCACACTGTCATTTCTGTACCGTTCTATTCACCAAGGGAAGTCACAAGGCCAGGCCAGATTCAAGGGGTGAAGAAATAGTCTCTGCCTCTTGATGGAAGAGGGTTGCCAAATTATATTGCAAAGAGCGTAGATGTGGGGAGAGCTATGAAAGACAGAGCCCATTTTTGTAATAATTGGAGCCATTTTTACAGTCACAAATTAACCAACATCCTGAATTCTGTGTTCACCATCCTCTTGTTTTCCTTTTTATGTAATTGTATGTCTATATGTGTTCTAAAAAGTCAATTTTAAATTTTAGTGGTTTTAACTTTACAAAGGATGATACTGCTGAATATACTCTCTTGGGACTTACTTTCTCAGATAATATTTTATTACTAAGAATAATTTATGTTGTTGTGTGTTGCTACAGTTTATTTTTTGCCTTCTCCGTGACATTCTGTTGGTGGTATCACCACTGAGTCTTAAGCATCCTTGTTGAAAGGGATTTGGTTTGCTTATAGGTTTTGCTGTTGTGAACAGAGCTGCTATGAACATGTCTCCTTATGCACATTTCTCCTGGGCATATGCCATCCATTGGGATGTATCAATTGTAGAGTATGTGCATGTTTAACTACTTCTGAAGTAGTTGAGCCAGTTTGCCTTCCTACTACCAATTAGTCAAATGTCTTTTGGCTCTCCATCCCATTCAATACTTGTATGGTCAGCATTTGTTTCCTTTTTGCCATTTGAATATTTTTAAAGTGACTTCTCATTGTAGTATTGATTTGTGTTCCCTAACTGCTAAAGGCATTGAATTGAAAAATCCCTTCGTATGTTTTTTGGCAATATAGGTTTCTCTTTTGTACTTTTCTTATTTTCTTGTAGGAATACTTTATTTATACTTGTTTCAGCTTTATATACTTCAGGTAGCTTCTTCCAGTTTGCAGATTGTCTTCTCCCTTAATTTAAAGTGTCTTTTGATAGTCAGAATGTGAAATTAACTTGGGTATGAGGTTATTAGGAGTCACTGAGTGATTTATACATTTGCTTTAAGTCATGCATAGAGCAGAGATGCATATTGCCACTCCTCCGCACATTCCTTAGATCGTATACTGCTATTTGAGGGACTGGTTAAGAATAGCAGACACCTGAAAGAGGCTCTGATGATATGGGAGAAATTGGGAAGAAAATTCCCTATTAAAAAAAAAAATCCTAAAATGAAGACATTGTCTTTAGTGTTTTCCTTCAAATCATTGTAACACTTTCATTTTAACATCTTTCAGTGTTAGCATTCCTGAACAATAAAATGGTCAAGTGGTGTCTTTAAAACTATAAACAACTGATAAATATATGTGGTAGGGAGCTATATAATTCTAGCTTAATGTCTGTGAAATGAGAATTTGTACATAGTTCAGTACCTTCGTGAAGGTAAACAAAGAAAGGAAAAAATATGAGAAATTTTAGCTGATTTCAAATATAGTTATTTATGATAGTTCAAAATAAAAAATTAGAGTTATTGGCAACTCTAAAATCCTCAGAAACATAACCCTTGATAAATATATTCAAACATTGAAAGCATTATAGGTGTCAGAAAGTGTATTTTTAATGTGCATTATTAGAAGGTAGAGTCTAGATTAAAATTGCAAAACTCAAACCAGATTTAAAATGTACTAGGATTCACCATTTTTACAAAGTTATTGACAAATTCATCCATAAAATTTAACCTTTTTTTATCTGTGTTGTTGTTATTACTTCTTAACAAGTTATTCCTACAAGATCTGTCAGATTATATCATTCTTAAACTAGAAGAAAATGGATTTCTACATACATACGAAGAAAACATACTTCTTAAATGTCATCAGAATGTAAATGTTGATGGTTTTGTCACGGATTGTATGAATTTTGATTTTGTTTTCACAGCTTTTCTATTTTAGCTTTTAAAGAAGGTAGAAAAATGTTCCAAAACTATGCGCTTCTAAATTTGGTCCTTTCTGACAGGGAGGAATTATTTGAAGCACCTGAAATCTGATCTGAGCCTTGGAGAAAGGTACCACAAAATGATAGCGTACATGATTACAAAGCAAAGAGGATTAGAAAGAGCAATATATTTTTGGAAAAAAGGGCAAGCACACCACTTGGAACGTTTTATCAAGAGAGGGATACAGAAGTGAAAAGTAATCCTTCTGCTTTATTTGGCATTTTTGCTGTGTTCGATTTTGGTCTTTGCATTTGGCAAAGTACATGGAGACTCTGGAGAAGGTCCAGCGAAGATCAGCAAAAGTGATGTAAGGAATGGGGACTAGCTCCTAAGAGAGGGCTCAGTGGGATCAGGACTGTTTAACTTGGAGAAGGGAAGACTAAGGGGTGATTTAACTGTCTTCAAGCATTTGAAAGGTTATTACATGGAAGATGCAGAACAGATGTTCTTTTACCTCCACAGGAGACCAAATAAAAGGAAATAGTTTTAAATTGTAGCAAGAGAAAAAGTTCAGTTGGTCATAAAGATGGATATAACTATAAAGAAGGGATTAAACATTGAAACAGGTAACCAAGGAATATGGGGGAGTTCAGTCCTTAGAGATCTTTGAAACTAGGAATAGAGAGCCCTCTGCCTAGGATGCTGTGAGTGTCTTCCATCGCAGTGCAGGGAGCTGCCCTGTTTCTCTTTTTGAAACTCTTCCAACTTCAAGATTCAGTGCATGTTATTTCTATTCTTGTGGAGTTACCTGGAAGACAGTCAGTTAGGAGTATGTATCCAAGGACAGAAGCTAGAATTCAGCAAAGGCAGAGATCAGAGGTCTACCCGGTGTCTCCTTGAGCGTCTCTGATCTCCTCCTAACTCCATAGTATTAGCAACTGGACCAGAGAGGAGAAAGTATTTCTCACCTGCTCATTTGTAGAACTATAGTACGTATGTTCTTTCTTCCCTGGGCTTTCTGAATGGAGTAATTATTCAGGAAATTATACCAGCTGCTACTATAGGGAAGGTCGGGCATCACACTAAATTATCTCAATCGCAGGGAGATGGTATTTTTCTCCTTTCAAAGATAAGGAAACCAAGACTTAGAGAATTTAGTTACTAACTTTAGGCCCTTCAAAGAGTCAGTGACAAAGGCAGAATTTTTGTTTGGCCTTCTTTTTTGTTTCTTTGTTTTATTCTATGGAGAAATTGTACACATTTAGAAGTATTCTCCATTGATAATGGCAGTTTTTGTTAATATTAAGAATAGAATGTGGGTACAAAAGTAATAATCATCATTAGGAGAATATAAGGAAATACGTGTTGAATGAATGATGACCAAGACTTAGGTTTGAAGGGAAATTTGGTGATGTTTTGTGATATGTGTCATAATTAAGTTGCTCCCCTTCACTAAAGCAGCATTGTGTGTAACCAGAGATGGTTATTTCCTTTGGCCATTTGATCCCTAATTAAGACATCTGAATGGTGGCCACATGAATCATAAAACTTTACAATTCAAATAAACTTTGTAGTTTGAGCATTGACACTTCCTAAAGGCATGAGTGACATGGAATATTGCAAACTTCCACAATTTAGTTAAACACAAAGTGATATTATAAGTATTTTAGAGGAAATTTAAATAAATAGCATAGTATATGTTTAATGTGATGTTTGATTCACTAATTCTTAACTGTCCTCAGTCAATACTTCATTTAATTTTATCACTACCTAAAGTTTGTTTAGAGTTTAACTTATTCCAGCTCTTTGTATTTCTAGTAAAAAATACTTCTGGGAAAATTCAAAGAGATAAAGGGATATAAACAATCTTTTTAAAATTTAAAAATTAGCAGTTAACATACTACAGCGTTTATCTTGTTTTTAGAAAAATGTTACCCTTCTCATTAATTTATTCCATGAAAAACTTTAAAGAACCTGGGGCTATGTACTATGCACTCTTAATTTGTTAGGGTAGCAGAAACGTGAATTCTTTCAGTGGGTTTGGTTACTGTCTCATTGCTGTGATGTCATCTTATCCTTGGGAAGCTTTATCAGGAGAATATTGTTAAGAGGCCCTGAGTGTTATTTTCTAGGATAAGAATTCTCTTTGCCCAGTTTCTCTTTTGCATTCCATAATTTACACTTACTTCATAGTAAAGAGAAAGATAATGGATAACATTTATTAGTGCCACAGAGGGCATCATCTATGGTGTGTTCTATGCAGCGGTTTCTTCCTGTATGACAGGTATTCCTCCAAATGAGGTAGTCTAGATTATCTCATCTAATCCCCATCGTTGTCCTATGAGGGGGCCTTAATTAGGCCCCTTTTATGGAATAAGAAACTGAGTATGTGGGATGTAGACCACAGTCACAGAGACGTTAAGTAACTACCTCTAGATCACCCCGCTAGTAAATGGAAGAGTAAGGATTCATACCTTTGCAATCTTGTGACCATGCTTTTTGCCTCATACTGTGCTTCCTGTCTGTTTGAGACCACTTGCTTGTGAAAATCTCAATCATCATTTCAATTGTCCCAAGCTTTCTGTACTTCATTTCTAATTAATAGTCTGAGTCAATATACAGGTCTTATTTTTTTTTTTTTTTTGCTTATTAAACACTTGCCATAAAACCTTTACAATTCAAATAAATATGTTACAAGATACTACTAAATGAATCTGTTTTGTGTGACACATTTTAGGATAAAAGTTAAGCATGGAAAAGCCCCTTTCATTGAAGAACTTCCAGATCAGAAAGGAGGTTAACACATAAATTCAACTAAATATATTCCTTGAAGCAGAATGCGCTAACTGGAATAAGAGAAGTAAAAACAACATATTCCAGAAGCACAGAGGTGGGAGAGATTCATTCTCACTTGGCAAGTGTAGTGCCATGGAGCTTGCTATGGGGAGAGAGAGCTAAAGGATCTATGTTAAATAGGGTGACTACGAGATGTGGGCACACACAAGGAGCCATAGTGGAAATAGCGGCGTTCCTCCCAGCAGCTTATGCCCGTTGAGGATTTTGGGGAATGCGGCAGCAGGTAGGTATATGTCTCTTACTTGCTGGATCAGGAAATGGCACCTCGACCCACACACAATATCCACCCATCTGGCTGTTCACTCTTTTATCAAATCTCTGGTTAAAGTAATGTCTATTAATTGGGATGATGATTGTTTTCCTTAATGGGTTTGCATTTTTTTCAAACTCAAGAAGATTTAAAATGGAGTATAAAAGTGTTTAAGACTCAAAATTAGAGCATTTGTATTTGTGTGTTAGGGAAGAATCTGTTCATAATTAGTATTATATTTGCTTAAAATGAGCAAATTTCAGCCTTTAAAATGATACCCTAGTAGCTTCAAATTAAAATATGTAATTGAGTAAGTAGTTTCAACTTGTGGTTTTATGTATAAATGTTTCTAAATTTATATGTTGTATGGGAACATTTAAGAGAATTTAAGATTGTCCTTTTTATATGTTTAATTTACTAAATATACAAAAATTGCTAAAGTACTTCGGAGAGTTTTTTCCTAATAAGACAAATTCAAGTATTTAAAAAGGAAATTGAGTATATTGAATTTATGAATGCACTTTCATATATTTGAAGGTATTTAATTTTATAAATGGAACCAAATGTCAATCAATCAAAGGCTTCTTAAACAGACCCTTAAAAAATTTCTAGGCTTATAACTAAGATTTATCAGTAGAATTTAAAAGGCTAGAGAAGAAGGTGGTTTGCATCCCAAAGCTGCCTGTGCAATGACATCAATAATAGGGGTAAAAGTCTAACTGGAACGGGCTTAAGAGGGAATGGAGGGAGTGGAATTGGACAGCAAGCATGGATCCACTATAGACCCAGACATTAGTGTCATTACTTAGATGTTGACTGTGGTGCTGGCTGCAGCTTTGAAGTCTTACCCTTAAATGACAGTGCAGAGCAGCAGGCCTTCCTGAGAGGGACCAGAATGGGTAAGATAACAAGACTGTGCATGAGCTCACCTGTGACACCTGCGAAGGTGGGTTTCAGGAGATGGAGATGGTTGCAGTTCTGCAGACAGGGGCTAAAAGCTGCAAATGTAACTTTTACCTTCAGTAAAACCCTGTTTGTACAAAGAGACGTCTGAGAGCTGAAACTCACTCTACAAGAGTAAAAAAAGAGGAGGAAAAATCTGGGACAATGAAGGGACCACGAAACTGGAGGGGCTGTGGAGAGTAGATGCCTTAGGGTTCTGGATGAAAGGAACAGAAGCGCATTTTATAGCTGGGTCTCATAAGGCACCAGAACCCAGGAACTCAAAAGTTGGGAATGAAGTTTGCTTTCTGTGTTTCTCCAGTGTCTCATGGTCACTCACTTCTTCTTTTGTCTGCCTGTCTGTGTCATTCTTTTCTGTCTTTAGCTACAAATCTGCTTCTCTGCTTCTCTGTGTTTATGCCGTAGAGTGACTGACACAACTTTATTTGACTTCCTGTTCAAGCAATCAGAAACTCGTAAAAGTAGTGCGTCACAACTGCGAATTTCCAGGACCAAAAATGCGACTGACCCAGATCCAGTCACTTCTGGCTAAGAGAGCAAAGTGTATGGTCCATTGTCCTCTTAACCAGCATGAATATCTCCTCTGAAAAGGAAACTCATCTTTGTCTTGGAGAGGGTGTGAAGGGGCATGCTGGAAATGGATGGGCATTTCTGCTGTAGGGCACACGTCTGGAAAATGCAACTAAAGAAGAATATTATTCCAAATCTAATTTTTAAATGGAAACTAATTTAAAACTTAATTCATAATAATCAAAAGATTTTTCACATAATGCTAAAGTTGTCTTTCATCAAGTTTAAGGAATAAAATGAAGCACAGTAATCAGGTCAGTGATTTCCAGAGTTTTTTGTTTTTTGGTTTTCCTTCAGCAGAATCTTTTTGCAAATGAAATCTCATGTGCAACTATACAAGGTAGAACAGATGTGGACAGAGTGCTGTGGCAGAAGTATTGTCACGGAGCACGGCACCCTCCCTACCCCTTCCTCTGAAGGATACATATTATATTCTACTAGCTGCCATCTTCTACTTCTGTTTCTAGCCCCTTCTCTAACCCCAGCATCCACATGGAACTACTCTTGGAGTAACTTAGAGGAATTTCCTCTCTCTTGACTTATTTTAATTACATATGCTCTTCATTTTGGCATTGTGTTCTATGTGAATAGTTTCATGTACGTTTGTGTTAAGGACCATAAAGGGACCACTGGCCTTTTTGGTTCACCAGTGACCCTCCCAACCCAGACCACTGGCTGGAACACAAATGTGCTGAAGTAGTAGTTGTATTGAAGGAATAGAGATAAATTAATAAAATTAGAAAGACAGTGTCACACTTTAAAAAAAATTCACCTAACATCTTGTAGTTGTGCAATAAGTATTTGCTGGATTAAGTCAACTTAAAAATGAAAATATAACCTCTATCTAATGCTACTTGGTAATATTACAGTTGTGGCTGTGGCTGTGACAACATATCTAATGAAAATTTGACAGTCTTTCTGGATTAGCTAATATGTGGTTTAGGCCTAAAAAATGACTTAATGAAGTTTAGAAGTTGTTACTAATTTTCTTCTTCTGGATTTTTCCCAGATAATTCTGCAAAAGAAGTCAAATAAAAAAATATTCTTGTTTACCACTTGCATAAAAATTACTGCCACTTATATAGTGGATTACTAATTTGTGTATAATCCTATCTCAGCACATTGAATCTGAATGAAACAAATTTTTGAATTTTGTTTTTATATATATATTTTAATTAAGGCTTCATTTTTTTTTTAAAAGGAGTTTTAGGCTCACAGAAATATTGAGAGAGAGGTATAGCGACTTCCCATATGCCTTCCTCCCACACATTCATAGCCTCCCCCATTTATCAGCATCCCCTACCAGAGTGGTACATTTGTACCGTTGATGAACCTACATTGAGACATTGTAATCGCTCAAAATTCATAGCTTACATATGGTTCACTCTTGATGTACATTCTGTGAATTTGGACAAATGTGTAAGGACATGTATCCGTTAGTATGGTGTCATACAGAGTATTTCCACTGCTCTAAACATCCTCTCTGTTCCATCTATTCCTGCCCCTAATTCCTGGTTTTTCTTTCTTTCTTTTTTTAACTGTCTCCATAGTTTTGCCTTTTCCAGAACGTCATATCTTTATAATCATACAGAACGCAGCCTTTTCACATTGGCTTTTTTCGTTTAGTAATATGCATTTAAGTTTCCTCCATGTCTTTTCATGGCTTGATACCTCATTTCTTTTGAGTGTTGAATATTTGCTTGTCTGGATGTACCACAGTTTGCTTATTTGCCCATTCATCTGCTGAAGGACATCTTGGTTACTTCTAAGTTTTGGCAGTTATGAATAAAGCTGATATAAACATCCATGTGCATGTTTTGTGTGGACCTAAGTTTCAACACCTTTGGGTAGATATCAAGGAACACAATTGCTGGATCATGTGGTAGGGATGCGTCAAATTTTGTAAACAACTGCCAAACTGTCTTCCAAAGTGACTATAACATTTTGCATACCCACCAGCAATGAATGAGAACTGTTACTGCTCCACATCCTTGTCAGTATCTGCTGTTGTCAGTTTTTTAGGTTTTGGGTATTCTAATTAGTGTGTAGTGGTATCTTATTGTTTTTTTAATTTGCATTTCCCTGATGGCATATGAGGTGCAACATCTTTTCATGTGCTTATTTGCCACCTGTATATCTTCTTTTGTGAGTGTCTGTTAAGGTCTTTGGCTCATTTTTTTTTGATCAGGTCATTTTTGTTTCTTGTTTAGTTTTAAGAGTTCTCTGTATATTTTGGAGAACAGTCCTTTATCAGATGTGTCTTTTGCAAATATTTTCTCCCAGTCTGTGGCTTTTCTTCTCATTCTCTCTCTATTGGCTTTTTGAAAAACAATCTTTTCTTGAAATATTGCTGAAAAGCAAGCACAAATTATCATTAGTATAAATGCTAGAAAAGCAGTTGATACCCATATTTCAAGAACCCTGACACCCCAGGGTTATTAAAAAGTTACATCAGAAACCTCTTGATTATGAGGTGTCTTTATGATGATCCGTTTGACTTTGCCATTAAAATTATGGATTTGTTACATAATAAACTTGTTAATACTGTGTTCTGACTGTGATTTACATCATACATATTTTGTTATTTTTACATTATTTTATTTTATTTTTGTTAGGTTTTGACAAAAGACCTACTATCCTTTCCTTGAAGGTTATAATTTAGGACATTAGCCGAGATGTGTTAAAGGCCGGTATAGATAATACAGACTCTCACCATAGGTGTAAATGGCATGACTACTTATTTGTGTGAAGTTATAAATCTAC
Organism: Camelus dromedarius; assembly: GCF_036321535.1. Taxonomy (NCBI): domain Eukaryota; kingdom Metazoa; phylum Chordata; class Mammalia; order Artiodactyla; family Camelidae; genus Camelus; species Camelus dromedarius. The sequence continues at coordinate 77,106,839 of NC_087436.1, forward strand.
ACAGTTCTGCCCATCAGAAATACAAGAAATATAGCAAGTTTCTCTATGACATTTCCATAAACTTCATCCTTCTAATGACTGATTTGAGTAAAGTGGGGACAGTTCACAAAAGATGCTGTTATAATGAGCAAACCAGATAATACACAGTTATTTAAAAAATTGCATTATGGTGGTATAATTCTTTACTAAAATTAATTTATAGTGATCTCCCATGTGTAGGTGTTAAAGCCTGAGGATCGGGTAAAGGCCGATAACATTGAAATTCAGAAAAGGAAGGCACTGGGCCAGGAGTTCTATTCCAACCAATTACCAACAGTAAAATATTCCCATCCTGATCGTGAGATCAGAAATAAATGCTCTGATGTTGTAGTTGTGGCTCTTTCCTTGAAGCGGTACTCAGCATGTTTTGTTTCTTTTTTGACAATACTAGGTCATTTTTATTATTACAGAAGGATTGTTTTCACAATTGGGTAACAATTTGAAATCCAATTCTGTCTTATATTTCATTACATTAAAGAGTGTTTCCAGTGCTTTGCACCCAAGATGCCGGGTGATCTGAAGGAGGGAGGTTTTGACAGGGGAGTGTTCATGATGTGCCCCACTGTCCTGTGGCTCCCAGCCCTGGTCTCTGCCCTTAGATTTTATATCCTGCTCTCTTCTCACTAAAAACCCATCTCTGGTTTTGTTTCTCTCTAGCTCAAAACCCTTTAAGGGCTTTCCCTCATCCATTGTTCCAACCTGCTTTTCCTGTGTAGTTCCTTACAACTCCTCTTTGCTTTTACTTTCACAAAATAAGCTGCTCGTTGTGCCTCACTCCAGCCTTGGACCGCTCTGCTTCTTTGCCTTTCCATATTCCTTTGTTTGTTCTTGTATTGGGGCTGCTTCATGCCAGGAACTGCATTATTCTTCTAAGACTTCTTTCTGAGTCTCCCCGTATACTGTATAATCCTATCCTTTGTTCAAAGCCCAACTGAAACACTTTTTGAAGCCTTCTGTGATATACCTTGATAACCCTATTCTCCCCTTCTTCTGGGAGCTCATGACGTACTATCCTATTACCTGTATTTTTCACATGGCAAGTCACATTCAATTTTTGCATCAATTTTGCTGGAGTTCCAGTGGGCAAACTGGTGGACAAATCCCTCTTCTGACTGGCACAGTCTTTCTCTGATTGAGCAAGATTGAGTCACAAGAATGTGCTGATATACAGATTATTGGTGGCTCACCCATGGAGGTCAATGAACAAATTCAGGGCTCTGAGAGACTAACAGGGCCTTGTGCTTGAACCACTTGTGCAGGTGCGTGCATCGTCAGTGTTTCCAGCTGTAGTGCTGCCTCAAGGCTACTGTACTCTAGCCTCAGATGACCTTCCCCAATGGCATCCAGAGTGGCCACCCACCTCTCTGCAGGTGGTCCTCCAAAGTGGCCATGCCCTTGCTCTCTGAGAACTTTAGAAATCATTGCTCTCAACACCAGTGGCCCTCCTGATTGATATCCTCTTTTGTCTTTGATCTATGTAGATGCATGTTCTCCTGGTCTTTCTTAAGCCACGCCAGAAGAGAAGGACATTCCTTGCTGCATTGTGTCACTTCTCTCTGACAATGGCTTTTCCCCTACAGTCCACTGGTGGCAGTGTGTGGGAGATGAGGTTGCAGTTTCAACATGGAAAGAGTTCACATTCTACGAGTGCAGTGATTATAGTCAGAAGACTTCAAGAAGAGGCACTGTTGGAAGATGTTTATTCCATATTATAAAATTTCAAAAGGTAAATTTAACATGAGCAGAAAAGGAATTATCATTCACACTTTCCTGCATGCTCTGGGTAAGACTTGCTTTTGTGATTATCATCAATAAAGCATAGTGTCATCTTTTGAATGTCACTGTATTGCAGCATTCATTGGTGGCACCAAGGATGAGGCAGCTTTCTAAGGAATGATGTAAATTGAATGAAAGAACTGGTATTAGGGAAGTGCAGAGGCAAGAAGGTGTATATTGTTTCAATATAAACATGTTCCGAAGAGTCATGGCATTATGAGTAATAATAGTGTTGCTACTTTTTCCTTGCTAAAGAGGATAGGAAATTAACCAAGAATAGGATGCTTGACAATAAAGAACATGAAGAGATAGTTCCCAGACTTGTTCAAGAAGAAGTGATACCTAGATATTAGGAGGAACTGTCACATGTGTTTCTGAGCTGAACTGGGTCTTTTTGCCCACCACACAGCAAAGCCAATCTACTGACACCACCAGGTTGTGATAAAGGAAAGCATAGCATTTATTTCAGGGTGCCAAGCAAGGAGAATGGGCAGCTCGTGCTCAAAAGACTGTAACTCCCTGATGGCTTTCAGGGAAGGGTTTTTAAAGGTAATATTTGGGATGAGAGTTGTAGCTCCTGGACTTTCTTCTGATTGGTTGATGATGAGATATCATGGTGGTGTTTCAGGAATTGTAACCATTAACCTTCTGGTTCTAACCAGTCTAAGATCTAGTACATATGGTCAGCATATCGTCACCATCCTCCACCTACGTGTGAGTCTTAGTTTCTGCAGAACAACTCAAAGATTTGTGTCAGATTGTTATGTATATCCCTTGGGGAGGAACTGGGACTCTGTTTTATCACTGAACTGTTGTTTAAGGTATCATTACTTTTCTGCTTAACTGCTTTTCCTTTGTTTCTGCCTTCTCACTCCCGTAATTAGTAATTGCTTGAGTCTGCTCTCTGGAACTCAAGGAAGGTGTAGGGGACTAAACCCTTTTTTTTACAAACAAGAAGTTGGGGACAAAGAGGGGCTTTTGTATCTGAGAAGGCCCTTCAAGGTCCTGCTCAGTTTCAGTCCCCCCTTTTCTTTGATACTTCTCATTCTGAGGGGAACAGAGGTCAGGACAAAAACAAGAACAAAGTTTTGGATAGAGAAGTTAATCATACACTTGGCAGGGGAACTTGGTTTTAAGGGGACCCAGTTTCACATGCACTGATTGGACAATAAAACAAAACAAAACAGAACAAAACAAAAAACTTAAGCACCTATTTTCTACCCATTATACTAAATTGTCAGCAACCATTAGACATTATATAGACTCATGAACTTTAAAAATAGATTATTTAATCAAGTAGTTCATATAGACAGGGGCCCTTCACACTCGAGGGACATCCCAGCCAGAATCATTACTTTGTACCTGGATTGTCCAGAAGAAATGGTGCCATCTGTTCTTGGAGACTATTCAGCACCCAGCTACTTTAGGGGGACAACACTGCTTTTGTTACCTAACTCAGGTTTGACTGCTCATCACTCAAAAGCCAATACCTGAGAGGTGAGTGTTGGTTGGAAACGAAAGGTTGATTTATTCAGGAGGCCAAAAACCTGGAGGGAAGGTGGTCTCATGTCCAAAAACCAACCCAGAAGATTCTTTTCCAACCATGAACGTTTTTAAAGGGAAAATCATCTGGGGAGGGAGTCAGAGCCTTCGTTATTTTACACCATGTGCAGACTTTTTTCTGATTGGTTGGTGGTGAGGTAGCAGGGTAGTGTTCTAGGAATCTTGTGCTCAGCCTGAAGTTACCATCCTCCACCTGGGTGGGGGCCTTAGTTTCTGTAGAAGAACTATCAGATTGTTGTTTACATCCCTTGAGGGGGAATAAGGACCCTGCCCAGGGCTGTGCTATCTTTCTTGACTGCTCCTCCTTTGTTTCTGCATTCCTTCCCCATCTTTCCTTTGGAACTCAGGGAAGATCAGGGAGGCTGAATGAAGCCTATTTCTATAAACGAGAAATGAGGGACACAGAAAGGGTTAGTACCTGGGAGGACTCCACAGGACCCTACTCCATTTACTTTCAATGGTCTCAGGACTTGTAAGCCAGTCAAGACACAGGTATGGCCATGGAGACCTAAAAGGGTAGTGGAGGAACGAGAAGGAATGCCCTCCCTCCCTCTGTGTGTAACTAAACGAAAATAAACCCTAGGAAATCTCTGCCAGATCTGTGATACTCGTTTCAAAGGTCACAATCACATAAAGGCTCAAAAGGTTTTTGAGAAACTTCAGAGTAAACTAAATTCTATAACAAACTCCATACAGAATACAATATTGGATTAAGTAGCTAAAAAATGTTGACAAGAAGTTAACATGGTTATATGGTAAAAAGGAATTTTATTTTAAATTACTTAAAAAATTTAATTTTGTAATAAATTGTTATGTGCGATAATGGTGTTATATGTGTATGTGCACACATGTTCTGTGTCTGTTAGAGAGCATTAAGAAATCATAGGATGTATGGGATTTCCTTTAAAATACTTGATGGGTGGGGAAGAATGAGAGATGACAGATAAAATGACTGACAAAAAGCAATGATAATTGTGGAAGTTGGGTGATAAGTACTTGGGGGGGCCTCTATCCTTGCCTATTTACATTTCTAAATTAAAAAAAAAATATTCTAATAAGCCAGTTGATGCAGAATAGTGTTAGGCATAGGGAAGGTACCCTACAAGTCTTCACTGCATCAATGCACTGACTTCTCCCTCACCTCTTCTGTGAATTCCCATAGCACTTTGTATTACTCTGGATGGCCAGTGTATTAGTATGCTTTCTGGTAGCAATTGGATTATAAGCCCTTCTTAGTATTTCTTTTTAAGTAGTCATTTTTTTTTTTTTACCTCTCGCAAGGGCTAGCCCATAATTTCTTATATGTATTTTTTACATTATACATAGAGTGCATATGGTAGGCTCTCAATAAATATTTATTGAATGAATAATAAATGCTTAATACATAGCTGTTGAATTGAAAAGGATTACTGCATAACAGATAACATGGACAATTCTTAGGTCTTACTCCTGGTAACTGTTTCTGCATTGGGAGGTGATAAAAAATATTTTCCCCTTATAATCTAACACATTTACTACTACACATAAATTTCTGAGAACACACTTATGTATCTCTGGGATACCTTTACTAGATCAAAGATTATTTTCACCCCTTCCTTTCCTTGGGGTAAAACTAATTCAGGCTTCTGTGAAGAAAATATTTAGTGTTATTTTCTTGTTCCATTATCTGTTCCTAGGTCTTTTCATTTAGAATCTTTGTAAAACAGGTGTAAAAATAGAATTGTTTTCAAATGAAAGGGAACCTTGCCCTTAGCAAGCCTCTGAACAGTTGTGTTCTGCACCTGCTATAATAAAATTCGAGAGAGATAATGTATTGAATTTTAATCACATGTTGCTTTGTTACATATTCACTGTTTAAAAACATTTCCTTTATTGTGGAGTTGTTAGTAAAAGGGCGGTATTGCCAATTAAGCCACTAAATGTCCCGGGGAGTGATTTTACACTGGGGAGTGATTATAATCTTGTGTAAAAATAGCAGACTCTTAGGTTAAAGTGAAAAAGACTGTTAAAAAAGCTTGATGAAAGCTGTGCTCACTAGAAATGCTTCAAATGTGAGTGTGTGTTTAAAGTTATAGATGAAATTGGATTTTTTATCCAAATACCCAGAAAGGGATCATTTAGTCAATATCTATGTATGTTAAAATTCTGATAACATCAGTTTATTTAATACAATTGATCACTGAAGGGAAGGGGAGCAGACTTTCCCACCCCAAAATATACCTGTTTGGCGTAAGGATTATCTTTGCCTGGTTATTTTTTAAGAAACAGCAGACACAGGAAAAGCTTCTACAACTGAATAGAAGTTACCCTTTTGTAAGGGACATTTACATTTGTAAGAGCAATCTCCTTTTGTAAGGGTATCTCCCTACTGTAACAGGAAGAGGTGGATGACCAAATCTCTAGAAACTCTTACCAGTAAGGAAGGCAATGACGTAAACCTGCATAACAACCTTAGCCTTGTTTACTGTGCTTTGCCTGATAATCTCCCATAACTGGCTCCCCAACCCCCAACATTTTTCTCTTTAGCTGGAGATGGTGTTTTAGGTGATGGCTTGGGCCATTTCGAGGAGTCACTTAGTTTTCCTGGGTATCTTCCATATTTATAGGAGGTGTACATCATATGAAGCTTCTGTTTGTTTTTCTCTTGTTAATCTCTTTTTTTTTTTTCTCCTGGTGTTCTCAGCTGAGAACCTTGAAGGGTAGAGGGAAAATGATTCTTCCCTTACACAACCAAAGACGAAGAGTACCTGGGGTTGTTAGTTTTCTTTTTGTTATTAGACTTTTAAAAAATATTAATCTGACATTTAACATGTTAACTGTTTTCTACACTTACTTACCTGAATATATTCAATGATGATTTAATAGAGATTATTTCAGTTATTTTTAAAAGAGAATTATGAAAGAAGAAAGCATATTTTTATTAGTCTTTATTTTTTACAGGATATTTTAATATAACCAGTACATCGTTTTACTGTGTTTTCTGGAAGGCTCTGTTTTTTGTTTTTTTTTTTTAATATTGGAATATGGCGTTCTCTAACAATTTCTTAAAAGGTGGAGAATATATAGAGATGAATTGTAGAATAGATAAACAAGATTATACTGTACAGCACAGGGAAATATACACAAGATCTTATGGTAGCTCACAGAGAAAAAAATGTGACAATGAATATATATGTCGACTGAAATAAATGCACAGCCTAAAAGTTAAGAGTTATGTTTTTATTTGGCGTGAGGACTCGAGCCAGGATAACAGCCTCTCAGATCGCTTTGAGGGACTGCTCCAAAGGGGTAGGGGAGGAGCTAGGATATATAGGAGCTTTACAACAAAGACCAGGTAGTTGGAACAATAAAAGATTGCTTGTTATCTAAAGAAAGCCAGGCATCTCAGGTTAAAGAATTTAGTGCTTTTCTGTGTATGGGAGGAAGCAAACATTTGGGCTCAATGAATTCATTCCTTTGACAAGCACCTAGCTATCTAGGGCCAGTATCCTGTCCTTTCTTATTCTGAGTCTGCTCCGAGTGCACCATTGTGAGTGGCTGCAGAGACTGGGCTGCAGGCCTGTCCTCACTGGGGGGTAGCGGCAGCCGCTGATGACTTGGTTTCAGCATTCTTTGTTTACTGATATGGTTGCAGTATTTTCATTCACATTGCAGTATTTTCGTTCACATTGCAGTATTTTCGTTCACATATATATGCTCATGTATGACTGAAAAATTGTGCTCTACACTGGAATTTGACACAACATTGTAAAATGATTATAAATCAATAAAAAATTTAAAAAATATAAATATAGAGATGAAAAAGTATCTGCTGTTCTTCATCCTTATAGATAAAAAAGTAAAAAAGCTAAAATGTATGAATTTAGGTTAATATATGTTAGAAATTAGGTTACGTATGTGTTAGAATTTAGGTTATGTATATGTTAGAATTTTCAGAGACTCAGCATGACATAATATGGGATTTCCCAAACCTGCCTGTTCATAGGAATCTTCTGAGTGTTACCCAAAAACTGGCTTTGCCCCTTGGTGGGTGTTGAGCTTAGGCACAACCATGCCAAAGATCAGTCGAGAGAAGGAAGGGTTTATTACTTACATCAAGTAGGGAGAACACTGAGGATCTTTCCCAAAGTCATGTCTCCTTGAACAGCAAAATTGGAGAAGTTATAAGCTAAGGGTCATGCATAGTCATGAAGGATCTCATATGCATCTCATGAAGGGGCTTGAGCAGAGAATTTTGCATAGAATTGGATCAAAGGTAGGTACAGTCCAAGCTTCAGTTGATTGAAGTCAGCAAAGGGCATCATCATCATTCCATTCTCCACGTGGTGGGGGCCTTAGTTCCTGCAGATCTCAGGGATATATATCAGGTTATTATGTATATGCCTCAAGGAGGAACTGGGACTCTTATTTTGTCACTGAACTATTGTTTCTTGACTGCTTTTTCTTTGTTCTCACATTCCGTCGCTTCCCTAAAGACCATTGATTACTGAGAGGTGATCAGGGACAAGCCCAGTGACCAGGCTTGAATCACAAAATACTTAGGCCCAAAATGACATCTTTTATGTCAAGAAAGCCATGTCTTGTTCTCTTTCTCCCAGGACCCCCTACCCTATGTACTTATGTTACGGAAATGACAGGCCAGCCAAGAAACAAGCACCACTCGGAGGGTTGGAGTACTCAGATGTATTACACCGGCGGCCTCAGAGGGGCTTCTGCTCTGAAGCTCTGAGCACTACCAAGACGTGCGCATGAGGTTTTATAGGGTAAAGTACAAGCTTGGGGTATTCGGCCAATAGGCATGGAACAGCTTTAGCAGCATCATTATCACAAAAGTGGAGGCGGGGAGGCAGCAAACCAACATTCCAAAGCCAGATATGCATCTTTGAAAATCCAGCAGGCTAGCAAAAAATCATGAACAGCAAACCAACACTAATTAACCTAGATTTACAAGTTAGTCCTGTAGAACTCAGATCAGTATTCTGATACTTAGATTTGTGAGTTATCTTGTTAGCCCAGCCCGGCTTTTCCTTCACACTTATAGGAGGAATTCTTGCTAAGGTAGCTTCTTGGGTCCTCCAGGCCTACAGAATCAGAATTAACAGGGGAAGGGCCTGGAGTGCTTGACTAACACAGAAACGTTGGGTAGTTGTTAAGAACAGATACTTGGGATTAGAATATCTGAGTTAGAGCCTTGATTCACTACATTTTAACAGGCTATCCATGGGGAAGGTGTTAAATGCTCTAAGCCTCAGTTTTCTCATATATAAAATGGGGGCAATGGTAATATCTACTAAGAGGGTTGCTGCATGGATTAAATGAGATGTTAAACTGTGCTAAGTATGTAGCACAATGCTTGGCATTAGGGAAACATTCAATAAATATTAGCTACATGGTTAAGTCTTCTCCAAGAAATTAGAAGTCCACTAATTAGTTTAAATAGGTTGAGTATCATTTAATATGGGAATCAAATGAACCAACATGCTATTTTCAACTCTTTGAAACTAACTCAGTCTTTCCTGAGCTTTTCTCTAAAGCCAAAAAAAAAAAAAAAAAAAAAGGCACATTTATACCACATATATTCAGGCTTTTAAAAAATATAACATTTTTCCTAAGTAAAATATTACAACAGATCTAAAAGGGGATTTTTGTTACATTGTCTGTAAGTTACTTTTAAGTACTTATGCATAGAAAGTGTGATATATATGTGTAAATTATTTTTAAACGACATTTGTTAACACTTGAAATGCCCTAATCAAGACTCCTCAGGCTAAGGAAAGTTAGCATTTGAAAGAGATGCTTATCTGAATCTGCAAGAGAGGGTTTATTAACTAGCATAAGTGCTTTTAGACATACTTTTTCATTGATGAAGTTGAGGCTTTCAAGATTTGTGGGTTGGGTAGATATTGTACAAGCACCACCACTATTGCATGGCTGGGGAAGAATAATTAGGAACATCCATCAGCTTAATCTTTTTAGATTGATACAGATATGTAGACTTTCCATCAGTCCTTTTTCCCATCGCTTAAAGGATGGGCCTTTGTGTGATTCAACTAGTCACTATGATTAGCTAATGCTGCCCACGAAACACAGTGTTTGTCTTCAGATCTTTAATATGAGGCTCTTGTTAGAGAGGCGAGGACTTCATCTAGCTTAGAGAACTGGGTTTGTGCCTCCTTGCTAAAAATGTTTATGCATGTGGTGGAATTCATTGTGAAGCTAACTTTGTTTTTCACATGTTCTGGTGGTGACTTGTAGAAAAAGACTGGGATTTCAAAATTGTAGAATAGACTACACTGTATAGCACAGGGAAATATACACAAAATGTTATGATAACTCACAGAGAAAAAAAAATGTGACAATGAGTGTGTATATGTCCATGAATAACTGAAAAATTGTGCTGAACACTGGAATTTGACACAACATTGTAAATTGATTATAAATCAATAAAAAATGTTAAAAAAAAAAAAGAAAAGAAAAGGACACTTTTAGCACTCACCTGCCTTTAATCATTAGAGGCTGCTAAGCAGGAGATACTTAGAGAAAATTTGTGACCAATTTTGAGTGACCACTGTTAAAAGGTAAGCTGAGGCATATTAGAAATTTTAAGAGTTTATTTGAGCAAAAACTTATTTGAATCAGGCAGCGCCAAACCGGAGGTGGTTAGGAGCACTCTTTGGAAATGAGCCAAGGGAAAGACTTGTATGGAGAGAATGTAGAAGCAAATAAATGAAATTATTTGATTGGCTATAGTTTAAAGCCCAGTTGGCTGTTTGTGATTGGTTGTCGTTAGCATTTTGATTTCATAACTTTGAGGTGTTTGCAGGCTGAGATTTTGATTTGTTTACATAGGCCACCCAGGCATTAGTACCACCTCAGTCTGATGGGTTCCTTGTTTAATTAATTTAACACCACATGAGTTTATTTCAGTTCACAAATACCAAATTTTAAAGATTGAAGGTCAAAATCTTAGGGATTTTAGTCTTTGTTTTTCAATTCTTGGTATTGCCTCAAAAGAGGCAATTCTGCGTAACTCTTCCAGGTTCATTGATAGCTTGAAATAGAACATGGTAGGAGCATTCACAAGTTGGCAATTTCTACAAACTGTCCCCTACATTCCTGCCAGAGCTGTTTATTAAACATGTACCTGGCCTTTCATGGTCTGGTGTCCATTCTGATAGGTTTGTACTCATGATTCACTAGATTTTAAAAAAAGATTCAGAATAGTACCCTTGCAGAAGTTAAAGGGCAGCAGATATTTAAAAACCTCATAAATTTTTTGCTTTCTTTCTGGACGACACTGCCTTGTTGGAAGAATACAGTCAGCTAGAAGCATAGAATTGGACTGGATCTTTGGCAGAAGTCTGTTGAGACAAAATTTAGAGATAAAGCCCAGGTAAAACCAAGACAGGTGATGGAGCTGAATATAAAAACGAAGGTTCATGTATTAATTTCCACAAGCATCTCTTAATTTTCTGTTGATACTAAAGACCAATAATGTATTTATTATTCTTTATATAAATGTTCTTGAATTAAAATTTTTATTTTGACATATTCGTCGGTTCATTTGTAAGAAATAATAGAGATCTCATGTATCCTTTAGCTATTCTCCCTCAATGGTAACATTTTACAAGACTATAATACACCAAAGCCATGATATTGTCATTGATGCAGTCAAGATACAGAACATTTCCAGCCCTACAGGGATCCCACCTGATGCCCATTTATAGCCATAGCCACTCCCACCCAACACTACTCCTTCCTTGTAACCCTTGACAACCACTAGTGTGTTTATTTCTATAATTTTGTCATTTAAAGAATGTTATATAAATGAAATAATATAATATGTAATCTTTGGGATTGGCTTTTTTTCACTTAGCGTAATTCTCTGGAGCTTCATTGAAGTCATTGTGTGGATCAAATGTTCATTCCTTTTTATTGCTTGGTAGTTATCCATGGTATGGATGTACCACAGTTTGTTTAATCATTCACCCATTGAAGGATATCTGGGTTGTTTTGGCTGTTATGAATAAGGCTGTTATAAACATGGCTGTACAGTTTTATTGGTAAATGTAATTTTTTATTTCTCTGGGGTAAATGCCCAGGAGGAGTGCAATTGCTGGGTAACATGGTAGTCACATTTCAGTTTTTTAAGAAAAAAAAAAAAAGTGCCAAACATTTTAAAGTGACTGTATTATTTTACATTCCCAACAGCAAAATATGAGTGATCCAGTCTCTGCATCCTTGCCAGCATGTGGTGGTGTTACTAGTTTCTATCTTAGCCATTCTTGCAGGTGTATAATGATGTCTCATTGTGGTCTTAAGGCATTTCTACTGGCTAATGATGCTGGACATCTTTTCATGTACTTATTTGCCATCTGCATATCTTTTTCATTGACATGTCTCTTCATGTCTTTGCCTACTTTTCAAATTGGATTTTTTTTTTTTAAACTGTTGAGTTTTGATAGTTCTTTATATGTTTTAGAAATTAGTCCTTTGGCAGAGATGAGGCTTGTGAATGTTTTCTTCTGGACTGTATCTTGTTTTTTCACATCTATCACATGGTCTTTCGCAGAACAAAAGTTTTAAATTTTGATAAGTTCCAATTTATCAGTTTTCCCTTTGGTATCATCTAAGAACATTTTGCCTAATCCTAGATCTTCAAGATTTTCTTCTGTTTTTTGTTCCCATGAAAGTTTTATAGTTTTTTATTTTATGTTTTAATCTGTGATCCATTTTGAGCTAATTTTTGTATAAAGAGTGAGACTTAGGTTGAGTTTTATTTTTGATTTATGGATGTTTAATTGTCCAGCATTGTTTATTGAAAAGGTGATTGATTGATTGATTGATTGGTTTTTACATTGAATTGCTTTTGCACGTCCATAAAAAATCAGTTGGGTATCTTTGTGTGAGCCCATTCTGGCTTCTCTGTGATGTTCCAATTTCACTGATTTCTGCTCTTCTTCATCTCTCTGCTTGCTCAGGGTTATCTCTTCTTTTTCTAGGTTGTTGAGGTGGGAGCTTAAATTATTGATTTGAGAATTTTCCTCTTTTCTGCTGCATTTAGGTCAGACTATAATTTTTTTTCCCTCAACACTAAGTTAGCAGTTTCCCACAAGTTGATGAAATATTTTCATTTTCATTCAGTTCAGTGTATTTTTTAATTTCTCTTGAACCTTTCATTTTTATTCATTTATTATTTAGAAGTGTGTTGGTTCTTCTCAGTTGATTTACCCTTTATCACTAGAAAATATCTCTCTGTTTCTTTGTTTTAAAGTCTATTTTATGTGATATCAATATAATCATGCCAATTTTTTTGATTAATGTTTGCACAATATATCTTTTTTTCCTTTTATTTGCAGCTGACCTATATTGTTAAATTTGAAGTGAGTTTCTTTAGACAGCATACAGTTAGTCCATGATGTTTAATTCACTCTGCCAATCTTTGTCTTTTAATTAATATATTAGGCCATTTACATATAATTTATGTATTTATATGTTAGGGTTTAAGTCTGCCATTTTATTTTTTGTTTTCTTTTTGTTTTTTATTTCTTGTTTCCTTTTTCCTGTCTTCATGTGCATTTCTTGAACCTTTTTAGAATTTGATTTTGATTTACTTATATTGTTTTTGAGTGTTGTCTTTTTGCATAGCTTTTTTAGTGGTTGCTTTAGATATTAATTATATATACATAATTTATCACAATCTGCTGGTGTTGTCATTTTTCTAGTTTGAGTGAAATATGGAAGACTTACCTACCTTTTAACTGTTTTATTCCCCTTTGTTTGTAACATAAGTGTTTTAAGTATCTTCTCTACCTATATTTAATCAGTGTTATAATTTTTGTTTTAACCATCATTATCATCAAATGAGCCTAATAGTTCATTTACCTCTTTCTTGCTTCATTCTAGACTAACTTCCACTCAATTGCCCCACTTGAATCAGAGATGCTTTAGACAGGTAATATCAATGCCACTCAGCTGAGCTCAGGAACTTTAAAATAGTCACCATCCGCAGTAGGGCTAGGGTATGGGAATAGGGTCAAGTTCAGTAGGGGAGCAGGGCAGTATGGCAGTAATTTAGTACTTGTCATTTTATTTCCATTAAGTTTTTTTCTCATTTTGTTTGGGTTACAAACTGTAAGAAATTTGGAATAATTAAATGCAAGCTTATTTAACTACATAATTCCTCTTAAGTATATATTATTTTATTTTACTTTGCATATCACCAATTAATAAGTTTTAGTCTATTTATACCTATTAAAACCAATTTTAGCTTGGGAAATAGAAATTAAAAATAATTTATTTTACTTTTAAAGTAATAATAAATCTGTAAATTTATTCTTCATCTCCTCTATAGGAAGTTTCTTTAACTGGCTTCCTGTGGGCTTTTTTAGTGATTGGCATGAAAAGTCCCAAAATTGGATATGGCCTTTTGTGTAAGATGTGCACAGTTCTGTAGTAAGAGCTTATTGTTTTAAAATTGGATCATTAAAGAGTTATGCGACCCTAATAGGATTAAGACCTACTTTTCTCTAGGAGGTAGTTGCCACCATTACTGTAGTTTTTCCTTTTCCAAATCAAGGTACTGCATTAGAAAACAACTTAGGTTTCTAAACAAGATGGAGAGATACATTATAATATATTGGTGAAGGCATTTAGGGCATTTTGTTTTTATTTCAACTAGGCATGAAGCTTAGAATTTGTATAAAAGAGCAAGGGAAGTCATACTCTTTTTTAAAAATTTTAAGTAGCAGATTCAAACATTATTTTTCATTAATTGCCTCAGCTTCCTGATGTGTTTTTTTGGTCTACTTGCATTTATTCACAAATGGTTATTAAATAGCTACTGTTTACCATATATTAAATACTATGAAATAGAAAGAAGAATCATCAGTTGATCTTAAGGGATAGCTCTTTATTTGAACTTTACATTTCTCAGAAAAATTAGCACGTTTAATATGCTCGACAGCAAGCCATTGCAAAAGCTGCACCCCCAAAAAGAACCCTCAAAAACTGAAGGGGGTTGCTTTTTTAGCAGAGTTTGTTGAGCTGCCCAACTTACTCATGTTTCATTATTTCAGACCCCTACTCGGATGCCGTTCCTTGGTTCTGAATTACAGTGCTTACCGTAAATGACTGTCTTTTTATTTCTAGTTTGATTCTTAATTCTACAAAATTTCTACTTTAATTCTTCTACTATTCCTATCCATCCAACATCTTGTTAGGAAAAGTCTAAAATCTATTCTACATTGAAAACAGGCAGTGACTGTTTTTTATCTGTATTCTATAAAGTGACATGGGCAGGATTTAGGTCCCAGGGTGTAATGTTAACAATTTAAGTGATCTGCATGGGAATAAGGAATGGCTGGGGGTGCAAAATCTGAAACCTTGACCTTAGTAGCGTCATTTTTTAAAAAGCTGAATTAATTACTCAAAGAAAATAATATACAAATGTAGTAACTTATGAAGAAAATGTTTCCTTGGGAGAAAAATGAACTAATTATGGTAAAAATATTTCAGTAGAAACAACACTGCATTCTTTTAAAGTGAAATCATGAAAAGAGGTAAACTAATATTTCCAAAATTATTGACACTCTATACACAATGTGTGTATTTTTCTTGGCCTTAAATGTTTTTTTCCACTAAATCAGATTCATTGCATTTGGCAGGATTTTCAGAAAGAGCATGAGGTTATTTGTGGGATGGGTATTTGACATGTTCACACAATGTACAGTTCAGAGTTCAAAGCTGAAATCACAGGACTGTTTTTCTTGACAAGAATTCTCTCTGGCAAATTGCCTAGGAAAATTCTAGTAGGTTTCCATGCATCCCACCCAATATTCAACTAATGTTATAAAGTCAGTCATCAGCTGGGACTAATTGCTCTAGAATTATTTATCTGAATAAGAAGACTCTCCATTAGCCTTGTTCAAACAATAGGGCACATTTAATTGAAAGACCCAAGTATTCTTTTGCCTAAAAACTAATGAGAAGATATATGTTGAATTTGTATCTTTGAGAATATGAAATATCTTAGACAATTGTTGGTAAGCTATAGTTATACAAGTATCTAATCTGTATATCTCAGTATAAAATCTGAGTAGGAACGTCCTAGAAATGTTTCTGCTTTAACTTCATTTGATGACATGTTACTGTTGCACTCTTATTATGTCATCAATATTCTTTATTTGTTAATTTATTTTGGTGGCTACTGTGCTGAAGTTTTATGTCATTTTGAACTATAAACTCTGCCTTATGGAAGTATTATACCAAATTCAGAGACTATAGACTCAGATTGGCTATTATAGCATGAGTCTAAAATTTGATTTTAAGATTAAGTGTGAGCATGTTGCTGAATCCAAGTTTGTGTGCCTGACACACAGTGAGGCCAAACAAAGCGAGATATCAAATTTTGGAGCAGAGAAAGCTTTATTGTGAGGGCCAAGCAAGGAGAATGGGCAGCTTGTACTCAAAAAACCCAAACTCCTTGGTGATTTTCAGGAATTTTTAATGGCAGAATTTGGGGTGAGGGCTGCAGGATGTATGACTTTCTTCTAATTGGTTAGTGGTGAAGTAACAGGGAGGTGTTCCAGGAATCTTGCACTCAGCCTGAAGTTATCATCTTCCACCTCGGTGGGGGCCTTACTTCCTACAGAAGAACTCAAAGGTATATTGTTATGTAGATCCCTTGAGGAGGACTTTGCACTTTATTGATGCACTATTGATTGAACAGCTTTTCCTTTGTTCCTACATTCCTTTACTCTCCTGAATAGTAACTGTTTGAATCTGCCCTTTGGAACTCAGGGAAGGTTTAGGAGGCTGAAGCCTTTTTCCTACAAAAAGAAAGTGGGGACACAAAAAGGTTTTTGTATCTGATGGGGCCCCACAGGGTCCTGCTCACTGTCCAGCAGTCTACGAAATGTTGGATACTAATTTGATTCTGGTAGAGTTCTTTAGTGTCTTTCAATAGAATTAAATACTGCTTTTTGAAAGAAGTTGAGTTGGGATTAAGAGTTGTAATTTATAATATGTCATTGCAAAACGGCCATGTTTGTAAATATACAAAGATTAGGTAAAATAGGTAATCTGGATGTAAAGCAAAAAATTAGGGATGAAAATTTTTGTTTTATTTCCAAGTTTTCTTTTCTATATACTGCTAGCTTGTTGCCCAAAGATTCCCCCCCCCCCCCCCCCCCCCCCCCGTCCCTGATGAGCCAGATAACCCAGAGACATGGTCTTGGAGCTTAGAAGAAAAGAGGCAATTTTATTGCTTTGCAGGACAAAGGGGACTCACAGCAGGCTAGTGCCTTCAAAACTGTGAACCCACCTTGGGGATGGGGTGGGGTGGTTATATAGCCATAGTTCAAACAATAAAGCATTGATAATTAGCAACAGAATCATTTTCTGATCAGAAGCCTTAGAATGTTGACATGATGCCTCCAGGCGACCAATTCTATTGAGGCCAGCAGTTAGATCTCTTTATATTGTAAGCACTCAAGGTGTGGTCTTGGTAATTCCAGCTATTTTGTAATGTTACAGTCCTGTGATCTTCTCCTTGGAGAAGGACTCCCAGACCAAGCTTGATTATTACTTTCAATTATTAGAATAAAGTAGAAATAGTAAGATCAATAGCTTTAGTTTTAACAATGGGCCTGGAACTGTGAGTAGCAACCAGGTCAGTCAGGTCAGTTGACCGTTTAAAGGGCAAGCATAAGAATAAGCAATCTGTTAGCCTAAGTGCAGCCATTTTATTAATCCTTCAAACTCTCTGAATTTTTTATGTAAATTGGCGCGATCTAGAACCTGAGGCTTATAGCAAAGTTCTACTTTTCTAATCTAACAATATTTACGAACATTTCACCATCATAAAACATTTTTATTTTATTTTATATTTTTATATTTATATTAAAAGCTGAGATTCATTTATTAATATGTATTTATTGAACATGAATTATGTACCAGGCATTGTTCTAGTCTCTCATAATTTATTCATGACTAAGATAGAAAACAATTCCTGCTATGTGATATTTTGCAGGAATATTGTCTTCTCTAGCATAAGAAGACAATAAGCAAAACAAACAAATTCAATGGCCAGTTTCAGTTCTCATCTTCTTTGATATACAGCAGTATTCACAACGGCGGATCTTTTTCTCTATTTTGCAACACTTTCTTCACTTGGCTTTTGGATTTTCCTAGGTTTTCTTTTCTGACTGTTCATTTATTTCTTTTACTGGTTCTTCCTTATCTTCTCAAGTTTTTAATATTGAAGTACTCCAGGGCTGTCCTTGAACTTCTCCTGCTTGTCTTCTTTGCATCCTTGATGATTGTATTTATTTTCATAGCTTTAAATACACTCTCTGCTCTGACAACTGCCTACTAATTAGCCTCCAACTTAGACTTCTCCACTGATCTCCAGATTCCTTATGGAATTGTTTTCTCCATATATCTTCTTGAATATCTGATACACATAAACTTCCTGATTGTCCCTTTCAAATTAGTTTGTCATGCAGGCTTTTCCATTTTTGTAAATGGTTACCCCAGCCAAAAATCTCAGAGTTATCATTCAATTCTCTGTCTCTTCTAACACATCTCTAATCCATTATCTTTTTGACCTCATTACCCCTCGTTTCTCTATCTCTAGCCATTCTAGCCTTCTTGCAGTTCCTTCTGTACATCAGATGTGGTTCAGCTTTAAGGCCTTTTGCTGGGAATCTCCTCTCTCAGATTTGCTCGTGGCACACTCCCTCCCATCCTTCACGGGTTTGTTCTTGAACTCGTCTCAGTGAGACTTTCCCTGACCAATCTGTTTAAAAATTATACACCCCTTTTCCCCTATAGCTGTTGTCTCTTCCTTATTTATGTTGATTGCTAAGTTTTTCTATTTTGTGTTTATCCCTGTCTAACATGCTGTATATTTTATTTCCTTTGTACTGATTGATAGCTCCTCTCCCACCAGAGTGTGAGCTCTGTGGGCAGGAATTTTCATCTGTTTTGTTCTGTAGGTGGAATGGTATCTGGCACGTGGTAAGTCCTCAGTGGAATGTGGAGCTCCAGCAGCAGAGGAACCACATCTCTGCAGGGTTTCCCTCTCTCCTTCTTGCCTCACCATTTCCCCTCCCTCCCACCCTGCCTGTCTTCCTCTTCCTTCCCACTTTCCACCTCCCCTCCCTTCCTCCTCCTCCTCCTTCATTGTTCTTAATAGGCTTGGAGAAGCCACTACATCAGTGCCCATTAACCTTACAGTTTGAATTCTGCTGCTGGCAGCTCAGCAGCCTTGAATGCCATTGACATGTGGCTGCAAAAGTTCTGTTTTGTGGGTGGCTTGATCCTGTAGTGAGAGTCCCAGCTGCTGCCTGCCATCAGGCCTCTGGGTAACCCTCCTTTAGTGGATAGGAACATTCTCTGAATATCAAGGCCTATAACGGTAGCTCATTCATGAAAACATAATAAATATTTGTTGAATAAAGGAAGGAACATCTAATCTCACTTACAGATAGGAAAATCTAAAAGCAAATAAAAATGGAAAATATTTTATGATGATAAAATATTGGTAATGAGCGCTTAGTTTTTTCTTTTGTTTATTTCATCTGTGCTGTAAAAGAAAGTCTTCATAGTTTTTGGCAGAAAGTTCCCTGTTCTTATACAGTGCACACGTTATTTTTCTATATACTTTTGTTCATGTTAATGGGAATCTGGAGTTGGATGGAGGGGACTAAATATGCCTAGCTTGACATCTTTCCCAGAATATTTTCACCAATGTTTATGATTTGTAATAAGTGCTTTTTAATAAAAAATATTTCTCAGCTTTTTTTTACTCACATTATATGCTTGACAGAGCACTAAATGACTTTGCTCTCAAAGTGGGCAAAAATTTTGCTTTCATCAAGGAATTAAAAAAAAAAATCTGTTCTTAGTGAGGCATGGCAGGCACTGAGCAGTTGTTTTCCTGCACTTACTGTGCTTAATTTTTCCTATTCATCTGTTAGTTCCCAAATATGCAGAACTGCAGAGGGAAAAAAAAGTATAAAAAGCTAAAGATGTGTGATTTCACCTAAGATATTATTTTGTGGAAACAATCTGGATGTGTCATATACCTGAGTGATTAAAATAAACGTTTTGTATATGTATGCAGACAAGTCATTAACTTGTGGACAGCCTTCTAAATAATGTATCTCAATAGTCTGTAGCAATATATTGCTAAAATTGATCCATGGTGATAGCTAAATACTGCTTCCAGGAATGAAAGAATAGAAAAGAGAAAAATTTGTGGAAAAATGAGAGGAATGCTTTACTTCAATCAAAGGACTGCTTTAAGTTCTGCTTTTCTCAGTTTCTCAAAACTACAAATGAATTATTTTGTTCTTCATATAAAAGCACAAATAACTTTGATGGTTATAAAGAAATAGTTCATTTATTTGTCATTGATTTAAATTACTTGAAAAACATTCCAGTTTTAAGCAAATAGTTACATGTCACAATGTCATGCTAAATGTACATTACTTTTTACTAAAATCTTAAATATAAGATTTGTTATAATATAAATATACAAATTCAATATAATATAAAAATTTCATAAATACTAATTATTTCATTTGCCCTTAGAGTAACCTTCACACTGCGAGCGAGTTAAAAAGAGGATACCCAATTTTTATATTTTATTTGAAATTATAAAATAATTTTAAGAAAATTTAATTTAGAACAGTTTTATTTTCTGTACAATAATTAGAAATTGTGTTGAAAAATTCTTGATTTTTATTATTTATTATTTATGTATTTTTAGTATTTTATACATTTATTTTTATCATCTTTTTTATTGAGGTATAGTTGATTTACAATGTGTTAGTTTCAGATGTACAGCAAAGTGATTCAGTTACACATGTATCTATCTATCTATCTATTTGTGTATATATATACTTTTTCAGGTTCTTTTTCATTATAGGTGATTATAAGACACTGAATAGAGTTCCCTGTGCTACACAGTAGGTCTGTGCTGTTTATCTATTTCATACTATAGTAGTTAGTAGATGTTAATCTCAAACACCTAATTTATCCCTTTCCTCTCCTTTCCCCTTTGGTAATCATAAGTTTGTTTTCTGTTTCTTTAAGTCTATTTCTGGTTTGTAAATAAGTTTATTTGTGTCTTTTTTTTTTTTTTTTTTAGATTCCACATTTAAATGATATATGATACTTGTCTTTCTCTGTCTGACTTATTTCACTTAATATGATCATCTTTAGGTCCATCCATGTCGCTGCAAATGGCATTATTTCACTCTTTTTTATAGCTGAGTAATATATCCCTGTATATATCTGCCACATCTTCTTTATCCATTCATCTGTCCATGGACATTTAGGTTGCTTGGCTATTGTAAATAGAGCTTCTGTCAACAATGGGATGTGTGTATCTTTTCAAATTAGGGTTTCCTTGGGATATATACCTAGGAGTGGGATTGCTGGATCAGAGGGTAACTCTATTTTCAGTTTTTAAAGGAACTGCCATACTGCCATAGTAGCTGCACCAAACTGCATTCCCACCAACAGTGCAGGAGAGTTCTTTTTTCTCCATACTTTCTCCAGCATTTATTATTTGTAGACTTTTTAGTGATGGCCATTCTGAATGGAGTGAGGTGATATCTCATTGTAGTTTTGATTTGCATTTCTCTAATGATTTGTGATATTGAGCATCTTTTCATGTGCCTATTGGCCATCTGTACGTCTTCTATTTAGGTCTTCTGCCCATTTTTTGATTGAATTGCTTGTTTTTCTGATATTAAGCTACATGAGCTGTTTGTAGATTTTGGAAATTAATCCTTTGTTGGTCACATTGTTTGCAAATATTTTCTCCTATTCTGTAGGGTGTCTTTTCATTTTGTTTACGATTTTCTTTGCTGTGCAAAAACTTTTAAGTTTAAGTCTGGTTTGTTTATTTTTGCTTTTATTTCCATTACTCTAAGAGATAGATCCAAAAAAATATTGCTGGAATTTATGTCAAAAAGTGTTCTGCCTGTGTTTTGTTCTGAGAGTTTTAGAGTATCATGTCCTACATATAGGTCTTTAAGCCATTTTAAGTTTATTTTTGTGTATGGTATTAGGGAATGTTCTAGTTTCATTCTTTTACATGAAGCTGTCCAGTTTTTCCAGCATCACTTATTGAAGAAGAGACTGTCTTTTTTGCATTGTATACATTATTGTATGCTTTGTTATAGATTAATTGACCTTAAGTGCGTGGGTGTATTTCTGGGCTTTCTGTCCTGTTCCATTGATCTATGTGTTTGTTTTTGTGCCAATACTATACTGTTTTGATTGCTGTAGCTTTGTAGTATAGTCTAAAGTCATGGAGCATGATTCTTTCAGCTCATTCTTCTTTTACAAGATTGTTTTGACTATTCAGGGTCTTTTGTGTTTCTGTACAAATTTTAAAATGTTTTATTCTAGGTCTGAAAAATGTCATTGGTAATTTGATGGAAGTTTCATTGAAGCCATTGATTGTCCTGGGTAGTATGGCTATGATAAACATATTGATACTTCCAATCCATGAACACAGTCTATCTCTCCATCTATTTGTGTCATCTTCAATTTCTTTTATCAGCATCTTATAGGTTTTGGAGTACAGGTCTTTTGCCTTCATAGGTAGGTTTATTTCTAGGTGTTTTATTCTTTTTGTTGCAATGGTAGATAGGATTGTTTCCTTAATTCCTTTTTCGGAATTTTCATTGTTAGCATATAGAAATGCATTCTGAATATTGATTTGTATCCTGCAACTTTACCAATTTCATTGATGAACTCTAGTAGTTTTTTGGTAATGTCTTTAGCATTTTCTATGTATAGTATTATATCATCTACAAACAGTGACAGCTTTACTTCTTCTTTTCCAATTTGGATTTCATTTATTTCTTTTTCTTCTCTGATTGTTGAGGATAGGACTCCCAAAACTATGTTGAATAAAATCAGTGAGACTGGGCATCCTTATCTTGTTCCTGATCTTAGAGGAAGAGCTTTCAGCTTTTCACCATTGAGTCTGGTGGGAGCTGTGGATTTGTCATATTGGCCTTTATTATGTTGAGGTATGTTCCCTCTGTTCCCACTTTCTGGAAGAGTTTGTATCATAAATGGATGTTAAATTTTATCAAAAACCTTTTCTGCATCTATTGAAATGATCATGTGACTCTTATTCTTCAGTTTGTGAATGTGGTGTATCACACTGAAATGTGGGTATTGAAAAATCCTTGCATCCTTGGGATAAATCCCACTTGATCATGGTGTATGATCTTTTTAATGTATTGTTGAAGTGGATTTGGTAGTATTTTGTTGAGGATTTTGAGTCTATGTTCATCAGTGATGCTGGCCTATAATTTTCTTTTTTTGTAATATCTTTGTCTGATTTGGGTATCAGGGTGATGCTGGCCTCATAGAATGAGTTCAGAAGTGTTCCGTCCTCTGCAGTTTTTTGGAATAGTTTCAGATAGGCGTTAACTCTTCTCTAAATGTTTGATAATATTCAGCTGTGAAGCTATGGGATACTGGAATTTTGTTTGAAGTTTTAAATTACTGATTCAATTTCATTACTGGTAATTGGTCTGTTGACATTTTCTATTCCTTACTGGTGCAGTCATGGGAGATAGTACCTTCCTAAGAATTTGTCCATTTTGTCTACATTGTCCATTTTATTGGCCCATAGTTGCTTGTAGTAGCCTCTTATGATCATTTGTATTTCTGTGGTGTCAGTTGTAACTTGCTCCCTTTTTCATTTCTGATTTTACTCATTTGGGCCCTCTCCTTTTTTTTTTTTTTTTTTTTTCCTTGATGAGTCTGGCTAAAGTTTTATCAAATTCGTTTATGTTTTCAAAGAACCAACTTGTAGTTTCATTGATTTCTCTCTCTCTCTCTTTTTTTTTGTTCTCTATTTCATTTATTTCTGCTCTAAGCTTTATGATATCTTTCCTTTGACTAACTTTGGGTTTTGATTGGTCTTCGTTCTCTAGTTGCTTTAGGTATAAGGTTAGGTTGTTCATTTGAGATTGTTCTTGTTTCCTGAGTTAAGCTTGTATGGCTATAAACTTCCCTCTTAGAACTGCTTTTGCTGTGTCCCAGAGGTTTTGGATCATCGTGTTTTCATTTTCATTTGTCTTTAAGTATTGTTTGATTTCCTCTTTGATTTCTTCAGTAATCTATTGGTTGTTTAGTAGTATATTGTTTAGACTCTACATGTTTGTGTTTTTTTTTAATTTTTTTTTTTTGTAGTTGATTTTTAATCTCATAGTGTTGTGGTTGGAAAAGCTGTTCTATATGATTTCAGTTTTCTTAAATTTACTGAGACTGGATTTCTGACCAAGCATGTGATCTATTCTGGAGAATGTTCCATGTGCACTTGAGAAGAATGTGTATTCTGCTGCTTCCACATTGAGTGCTCTATAAGTATCAGTTAAGTCCATTTGATCTACTCTGTCATTTAAGGCCTGTGTTTCCTTATTGATTTTCTGTCTAGATAATCTGTCCATTGATGTAACTGGGGTGTTAAATTCCCCCACTCTTGTTGTGTTACTGTTGATTTCTCCTTTCATGTCTATTAACATTTGCCTTCTATATTGAGGTGCTCCTATGTTGAATGCATGTATATTAACAATTTTTATATCTTCTTCTTGGATTGATCCTTTGATCATTATGTAGTGTCTTTCTTTGTGACAGTCTTTTTTTTAAAGTCTATTTTGTCTAATATAAATAATGCTACTCTGGCTCTCTTTTGATTTCCATTTGCATGGAATACCTTTTTCCATCCCCTCACTTTCAGGCTGTATGTGCCTCTAGATCTGAAGTGAATCTCTTTTAGGCAGAAAATATATGAGTCTTGTTCTTTATCCATTTAGTCAGAGTGTGTCTTTTGATTGGAGCATTTAGTTCATTTAAATTTAAGATAATTATTGATATGTATGTTCTTATTGCCATTTTGTTAATTGCTTTGAATTTGTTTCTGTAGGTCTTTTTTTCCCCTTTTCTTCTTTTCCTTTTTTTTTTTTTTTTTTTTTTTTCTTTTTCAGCTTTTCTCCTTTCCTTCTCTCAGGAACAGCCAGATGGACAAGATGTATAGGGCAAGGTATATGGGAAGGGGCTCAGAGCTTCCATGCCTCTCTAAGTGCAGCACTCTCCTCAATCTACATGTGTTCACCAGCTTGGAAACCCCAATTCCTGTCCTTTTGAGTTTTTAATGGAGGCTTCATTACATTGGCCATTGGTTATTGTACTAAATCTCCCTATTTTATATTTTTATTGTATGTGTATAGTGCTTCATGTTGCCAGTATCAGAAGTAAAATGCTGCCAATTTCTTCCATATGTTATACGTTTTTTAATATATCTTTGTTGTCTAACACAGTTGTGGTCTCATAGGAAGGACTCAATAAATGCTTACTTTGGTCAGTTCATTCATTCTTCCATTCAACAATTATTTACCAAATGCCTAGTATGTATCAGATATTTAATGCAAAAGATAAACTGTATATTTACATCTATTGATAAGAAAATTTATGTTTTGAGTGTTATGCCTTGTAAAATATTCTATAAATATTATTAAGTGAGCAGTTTTTCTTAAAATAGTGTGCTAGTCAACTTAGTTCTTATTGTTGTAAATATTGGTTCATGATATACAAACATGCTAGACCCCAATAATGTCATTTGTTTTAAGGTTGTAGCAAGGACTATTTTTTTGCTCCCTGCTATCCATGATCCTTTTCTCCTATAATGGAAGGAGTCTTGTTTTGTAGCTAGACATGTGGCTACAGAGTAAGGACTACATTTCCCAGGCTCCATTGGAGGTGATATGTGCTGCTTCCAGACTTTCCTTAAATGGAGGAAGAGTTGACCCTTTGCCACCTTTTCCCCATCCTACTGCTTTGAAAAGTGTTTGTGGTGGTAGATTATCTTGCACCATGTAGATAAAAGCAATGTCTTAGAGATGACAGAACTACGTGATAGAAAGAGCCTGTATTCCTCCATAGCATCCCTAGAGGACTATTTCTGGACTATAATGTGAAAGGAGTAAACATCTATTTTTTTTATGGACTGTATTTGAACTTTTGTTACACATTTTAAACCTGCATCCCAACTAAGACAGAAGTTGGTACCAGAAATGGCATGCATGAAGTGGCGTAACCTAGGTCTCTGACGTAATTATGTTTAGCACTGGGGAGGCAGGAAGAGAGACACAGCTATTGGAGATAAAAAGCTGGTTCTTTCTGATATGCTGAGGCAAAGCATTGATATAATTGTTGTTTATAATATTTTAGAAGACAGATTAAATGGTAATGGAGTCCATACATCACATTAAGGGAAATTATAGGAAAGCTGCAGGATCTTCATCTGTGTTGGCAGCTTCTTGCTCTTCCAGCAAAATCCTATAACAGAGATGAACTCAAACTAGAGTTAACCAGTCTGCAAGCAGAGGTGGAAAGGAATACAGTTCTGTTAAGAAAAGCTCTTTGTGCCAGGTTAGCAAAATAATTTCACTGAGAGTCCTATAATTTGAGGCCTTTGAGGGCTGAAAAAGTCAACTCCCTCTGTATTCCAAACCAAAGCAATTATAACTGGTAGCTTCAAAGCCACTGCCTTAGTAGAGGATAAGCTCAGTGCCCTGTCAGATTTGGGAGCCAGACCAGAGGCAAAATCAAATTAAGAGTATTGCTTTTCCACCCAAACAAAATGGTTTAGATAGCTTGGATGTAGCTTCCATCCAGAGAGAGGGTAAGCAAAGCACACAAGGTAATAAGGAAAAGACAAGCATCTTTGGGCTTAAAGACTACATCGAGATTAGATCTTTGACTATAGTTACTTACATATGGAACTAATCCAAAACAAATTGCCTAGAAGCTTGCTAAGGTTTTGAGGTAATTGTATGGCTACAGAACAACAACATAGCCTGCAAAAGCCTATAATTGTTCAACCCTTTAGGAAATTCCTGGGCTGCCAAATCTGGACCAACAAAGGACAGGCTACAAAAACGTTGCAGTTTCCAAGCAGAGCAGTCTCTGTAGTGCCTACCTGATTCATGGCAAAGGAAGACAAAAGATAAGAAAGAACTAAGGGCTTTGGAAGAAATGGGCATTTCCTCAAGGAAAGCAGAAACAGGGGCTTCCAGATGAGACTAATCCATTGTTGGCTCGTGGAATATCTGTAACTCCAGTCTAGTAGGATTTGATTACTGCCATAGCCCAGTGACTGCTATAAGTTTCCCAATCCTTCTTTGCTCCGTAGGGGGAGTTTAGTTTGCAATATTCACTTTCTTTACAATTCTTGAATATTGAGTGTATAGGGACAAATTAACTTGTTTTAATTTGTAGGTTGCCAAACTATGAGACTCTGTATCCATAATTAATAAATGGAAAGGGCTATATGACATCCAGAAGGAGAGGTTTTCACCTGAGTACAGCAACATGGCAATGGGACTTTGGAATTTTCTCTCCCTTGTGGAGGTAATCAATGTATTGTATGTGAAGGAG
Organism: Camelus dromedarius; assembly: GCF_036321535.1. Taxonomy (NCBI): domain Eukaryota; kingdom Metazoa; phylum Chordata; class Mammalia; order Artiodactyla; family Camelidae; genus Camelus; species Camelus dromedarius. Next base: position 77,133,698 of record NC_087436.1, read on the forward strand.
AGAGGTTGTGATGGATATTTGGGTTGCCACGTGAATAGACTGTGGCAAATAATGCTAGTTATATTCAAATTTCCATTCTCTCCTTTGACAGAGATACAGTCATAAGATGCAGGTCTGGTTTCAGACCACCACAGTAAAGCGAGTATCACAATTAAGTGAGATACACAATTTTTTTTTGTTGTTTCCCCACACATAGAAAAGTTATGTTTACACTATACTGTAGAGTATTAAATATGCAATAATAGCATTATGTCTTAAAAAACCCAATGCAATTAATTAAAATACCTTAATTAAAAAATACTTTATTACTAAAAAATGCTAACTATCATCTGAGCCTTCAGAGTCATAGTAGTACCATCAAAGGCCACAATCACAGATCACCAGAACAAATATAATAATGAAAAAAACTGAAATATTTTGTGAATTACCAGAATGTGACACAGAGAAATGAAGTGAGCAAATGTTGGAAAAATGATGCCAATAGACTTGCTCCATGAAGGGTTGCCACTTACCTTCAATTTGTAAAAAACACAGTATCTGTGAAGTGCAATAAAGAGAAGCACAACAAAACAAGGTGTCTGTATAGCCCCTGATTTTTGGATATGTGCAGGATTGCCAAAAATAAAGTAAGTTTTTTTTAACCTTCCTTGCAGTTAGGTGTGTCCACATGACTAATATCTTGCTAGAGGATGTAAAGAGACTTGGTGGGTACAGAATCTGGGATGTTGTTAAAAGGCAAGTATGATGCATTTCTGTCACCCTTCCTCTATCTCATTTTCTGGAATATGAGTAAGGTAGTGAGTTATCTTGGAATAAAATAAGGAAAATTTTGAGGGAAAGGTGGATCAATAAAATAGAAGGAGCTTTTGTCCCTGTATAACTTCATGTGGCAGAGCTATCATACTGTCTCTGTATTGCCTCCACTGAGAATATTGCATAGGGAGAAATAAGCTTTTATCACATTGAGAGGATATTTTGTGGGTCTGGTATCAGTCAGCTGTTGCTGTGTAACAAACAATCTAAAAATTTCAGTGGCATATGAAAATAAGCATTTATTTCTTGCTCATGATTTTATGGGTAGGTTGGAACAGTTCTGTTTTATACTTCAGTTAGTCTGGTAAATTCTGCTTCATATTCTCATTCTTCTCCTGAGATCATGTAAGTGTATATATTGCTTGTAGCCAAGAGTTATGATAACCAGTTAAATGACTATAGTGAACTGTCCTACATGGTAGTGAACTGTTATCCATTTATGAATATCATGTGGGTGAAAGTGAAGTTGAATGATGTTTTGAAGGTATAATTTAATATCATACTGAGAAGAAGTAAATGATTATATCATTGCTAATGCTGGTGTATCTATACAAAATCTGGTTATTTTGCCATTCCTCTAGAGCTGTATATTTTAGGATTTTACCCAATTGGCACACTAATAAATTAGCCTGCAATAGTTTTATGGATGCTGATAGGAGACACGACTCCTAGGTCAGAGATGAAGGACAATTTATTATTTACAGTATTAGCAGCAACCAGAAAATCAGCACATTTTGCACCTGTTTTCTGGGCTCCAGTTCCCATAAAAAATGGGTCACATTACTATATTATGTTGACTCATCCTATACAAGAATGCAATTTGGTTATTAATTTATTTAAATATTCTTTTATATTCCTTAATAGATATTTAAAGTACAATAATATGTCTTTTTGGTTATTGGATTTATGCTTTAGGCTATTTTTTTTTTTCAATTGTGTTTAGGTGTTAGTAACGTTGAACGTAATGGAGAAATACATATCTCTGGACTCAATTTCAAAAGTTAACATGCTTTAGTGTCAACCTCAAGTAATTCATAGAATTCAAGGTGCACTTATTTTATTATTCTAATGAAGTTATGACATATCCATTATAGAAAGTTATCAAACATACTTCTAGATGAGAGTTCTTTGTGCTCTGGGCTTTGCATATGTAACAATGATCAGGCAGTTATAGATCCCGGGACAGAAACATGCCCCAAGTGATTATCCAATCATCTGTCTTCCCAGAGGTAGAACTAAATTAAAAACATCAGGCAAAATAGCTTAATATACTTTTTGGAGATTTAGGGTCAAGACAAGAAAATCCATCTGTTTCTCTGTTATACTCCACAAATTATAAAGTCCTTTTGCAGATGGTCTTATATCCCAATTGGGCCAAGATATACCACCTACATTTCTCTACTTTGCTTTGATTTTTAGTCAAAGTTTGCATGATGACATGGAGACTCTCCCACTTACTTTCCTACTTCAGTTTGATAATTATTTAAGTCATGATGTTTATCAGTAAAGTTCCTTGTTTTGTGAATACAAGTAAAATATACAGTTCTTTAAAGATTTATATTGTGCTGAATTTTCACATTGAAACTGTTTCGTGCTTAATTTTATTATTATTTTTATTACTAATTTATTATTAGTATTAATAAATTAAACAGAATTCCTTTGTTAATTGTCTCTACCTTCATTCTTGTTTTCCTTATTTCTTTATTGGCTATTGATGTTAACAGTTAGCCAAGTCTGATTTTTGATGAGATTTTATAATTTTTTTCATGTAGAGGTAGAAAAGGTTTATTTCTAAAAACAAATAATTAACAGTAATTTAATAATTTTATTAAAGATGATTATGTGTCTTACTGGATTTAGAAACTGATCTTTTAAAAACATTTAAAATTATGATTATAATTGATAATTATATTTTTCAAATTTTCCAGGATTACAATGAAATTGAATAATTTAGCAATGTTTTCAGCTTTGCTAACCATATGCTTAATTTTCAGATTTTCAATGCATTTTTGTTTTATGTAATTTCTAAGAATGCCAACATCTAGAAAACACAAACTAATTTTCTGAGGCTAGAAAGTCCCACAGTCTCCCTAACTTCTTTATTTTTAATTCAATTCAATACTTATAAATACTAATTTTTCACCAAAATGTACAACTTCTTTCTCAAAGCTAGAATGTTCCTGATTCACAAGGTAGAATACCTTGTCACTGACGGAGGGATATAATGGGAAACAGCTTTTTTTCTGCCCTAGTAATTTCTGTTTCTCTGCCTAAATGCCTTATTTGCTGGGAAGAAATATGCAGCAAAACAGTGGGGCAAAGTAAACTATGTTGGCACACACACACACACACACACACACACACAAGTTATTTTGAAATCTCTTAAAACAGTGTCAAATCAAGCTCAAGAAACTAGATTTAGAATTAATTAATCCATAAAGTCAGAAAAAAAGACACTAAACGTAACTGCAAACCTCTAATTTTACCAGCCTGCAAAATATCTTAATACTGTGTTTGATACTACAAAGGGGAAGTTGCCTTTTCAAATAATACTATTAGTAAATAGTATGACATTCGTATCAAGTATGAGAGGGACAATATGAATTCAGAAGATTGGTACATCAAACAGAAGATTGGTACATCAAAAGTTTTCATTACACACAGTGACTTCACAGAAGTAGTAACTATTCTTGCTGATACCACATCATTTGGAATACCTGAAGACAAATGCTTGAAAGAATATTATTTGTTCCAAAGAAACTCTATATCACACTACTGAGAATAAATTGTTCAAAGTGGTAAAAAGTACCTGAAACCAATAACATACCAGGGAAGCACTCCCCCAAAATATCTGTGGGTACTGAAGTTTATGTTAAGTTGCAGGAAAGTATATGAGATTTACATCAAAAGTTCTTTTTAAATGCTGGAATTCAGAAATACATTAATTAATATTAGAGATGTTCACATATGTCAATGTTTGTCCATAGATCTAGTTTATATTAAAATATGTTACAAAAATGGTGATTGGTAATAAAAAATGAATATACATAATGATAATTAAATCCAAGCTGTTAAAGTATCATTTTTCATCTTTATTCAAAGAAATATGATCAGAACATTACATCATACTGAAGTACATTGGTTCCCCAAGGAAAGTTAGGCAAGAATTTATAAAATTACTTTTTTAGCCTAATTTAAAAGAAAAATTACTTTTTTAGCCTAATTTAAAAGAAATTATTTTTATTTTTTAATTTGAAATATAGTCAGTTTACAAGAGTTTATAAAATTACTCATAAATGTGTGTGTGTGTGTGTGTGTCTGATAGAGAGGAGGGCGGCGGGGAGAGAGAGAGAGAAAGGAGTATAAGAAAGAGGAGGGGCTGATCTCTTACTTTGCATATTTTTAAAGACATTGTTATTGGCTTTCAAAATAGTGCACTTGGCTGATGTTTCTTCAGCTTCCAAGGAGTTTAAATTATTTTAACAGGTATTGATAGAGTCAGCGGAGAAGTTTGAATCCTAAAACATTAACGTGAGCAAAGCAACATCCATGTAGGCTTGAGGAAAATACTGTTTTTAAATACTTGAAGGTTAAAAATCAGCATCACCACAAGACTATTCACAGTTATATTTGTCACAAAAAAGAAGGAAGACATTTTTAAAGGCTGAAATATTAAGTTCAACAGAAGAATTAACTGAAGTCTGGTAATTCTGGTAGAAAGTCATTTCCAATAATTGAAATACAATCAATGTATATTCATTTGCTGCCACCTACTTGTGTGAACAAAATTTATCATTGATATCATAATGAAAAATTTAAAGAGATCATCATTAAAAAATCTTGATTTGTGTATAATCATTTCAAACATAAAACCATATACTAAAGCATTATGTCCACAGAAAAAATTCATGTTTTTTATTAAAAGTTAAAAAACTTTATTTTGGAAAGTTCATTTATATCAGTATTTAAAATTATCCTTAATACTTTGTATTTTATTGATATTATAATCATAAAATACAAAGAAAATGTAATATTTTTTCTTCTAAGCCCCATATAGATGCTCCCATAGTCAATTTTGTGAAAATTTTATTTTTATATGTGTCATTAAAAAAAGAGGTTGTGAGTCACATCTGTAGAATTCAGCGGGGGAGAATAATGAGTCAATAACTTAGTGGAATTATAAAGAGTGAAAAAAGGAGCGTCTTTGAAAACAGGCAGTGAAGAAGGTAATGGTTAAAAAGATTGGACCAAATGAGTTGGCTAATTTTTATCAGAATGAAAAACAAATGAGGTAAATCTAAAATAGATTAGGGACGATAACTGTTCTTGGGACGTTGTAAACGCTTTGTCAGTTTTTATGTCGTTTTTTAGTAATTGTGCTTCTCCACTGTCCAAAGTGTTTGTATAATACACTGAGCGGCGAGAATGGGAGCAGTGTCCTGGTGCTGTGCCCAGCCCGGCAGCTGGCACCCTCTCGGCCCATGATTGTGCCCAGGGAGTATCTGTTGAGTCAATGGGGGTTGTATTAGTTTGCACGGGCTCCCATGACAAATTACCAGACTGGTGGCTTAAACAACAGAGATTTACTTTCCTACAGTTCTAAGGGATGGAAGTCCAAGATCAAAATGTTGGCAGAATTGGTTTCTTCTGAAACTTCTCTTCTTGGCTTACAGGTGGCTGCTTTCTTGCATTGCACTAGCATCCTTGGTGTCTCTTTGTGTGTCTAAAATTCCTTTTGTTATAGGGACATCTGTCCGATTAGAATAGGGTCTACCCATATAACATATTTGACTTTAATTACTTCTTTAAAGGCCCCATCTCCAAGTATAGTCACATTCTGGGGTACTGGGGCTTGGGACTTTAGCATATGAATTTTAGGAGGATACAGTTCAGCCCATAATACAGGTCCAGCAATGCAACTAAGACATTGTAAGAACTCATTTAAAAATATCTGAGTTAATATTTTTCCGTGTAGGAATGATTTTCATGTTATTTGGTAATGATAAAGGAAACATATAGTTCTGTCTGGTACACAATTAACATAGTTAATGATCTACAGAAATGTAAACTAACTCTTTTCTAAATGCTTGATTTAGTGTTTTCAATCTTTTGACAACATAATCCATTCATTTCCTTTCCTCTTTGACTGTTTTATGAAGGATAGAAAGTTCTAGTGATAGATGGCTTAGATTAATTTAGCCTCTTCCTCATTTTTAACCCATTACTCTAACAAACTATGCTACTGAGATGAACCTCGTTTAAGACTATGTTAATCTGATAATTACTCTGCGAACTAAGACTAGATCCCATCAGATCTAAAGCCTGAGCCGTACCTGGAAAACTGTTCCTAGGAAACTGACTTGGCACCAGGTCCCGCAGTAAACACTCAGAAAAATGCTAAGGATGTTACCTGTTAACTTGTGGGCACAAGAACAGTTGTGGCGGGTAGAAACATAAACCCACCAGAAAAAAATGCAAAGGTGCCTTCTAGAAGGCCTTCGTAGATCTTCACCTTAAAGGGACATGATCCTGGTGATTGATGTTTAGTGCGAGCTTGGGGCAGGGAAGCCTGCCCTTTGCCTGGGGATGCCACCCCGTCATGATAGTAAGCTGTATGTTGTCACCTGAATCCTGACATTAAAGGAACAATGTAGTCTTTGCATGACTCTGTAGTTATCTTTTAGTCAATTCATCCTCCTGTTGGGGCAAACAATTCCTCAGCTATTCATTTCATTCCCCACTTGTTCCTCTTGATACAGAAGAATACCCAATAGAATAAATTACAGGACATGTGACTCCAAATTAGTTTTTCTGGCTACTGTCATTTCTGGGAAAGATAAGTAGATAAAATTACTTTTAGAATTTATTCTGAGAACTGTTGGTCTCTCAGGTTTGTAAAAGCCTTGGGTATCCTTAATGGAACTAGCTGAGTTATGTTAACATGCTTCTGTTTGGGTAAAGGCTATTGTAAAATACATCTAATGGTTTATTTTAGATGACAGAAATTTAATGCCTTTTAGAGGTAAAGCTATTATTGTTAATATTGTTAACATTAAAAGAGCCATCAAACCAAGCTGAATGAGAACAGTGTGGTATAACAATAAGTTTGAAAAATAATGTAATTAAGTTATTGTATTTTACTTGATTACTTGTGAAGTAGTAGAAGTTGTGGGGGTAGATTATGGGATTTGTTTGAAGGGATATAACACATTTCCCCAAATGAAAACATCTGTCCACACTGGTGTTTTCCATTAGTCATCTTCAGAGATGTTAATTTAACTTAAAACAATTCACACTACTCTGTTGATGATTAATTTGAAAATGATGTTTGCGTTACCAGTTGAAGTCAGAGACATCATGAGAAATGGTAGTAAAAACAGATGGCCATAATGATGCATTTGGTACTTCGAATATTTATATTAAAGCAGCCCCTGCTGTTTGTGCAGGGATTTGGAACAGAGGAGAAACTAAAATAGGCACAGGTTATTAAAACGCCTGCTTTAGAGAGTCACCAGAAGCCCTGAGTAGGGTCTCATAGAAACTGCAGTCTTAGCAAGTTTCATGTGATTGACATGCACTCACCTGTTATTGCAGAGGGCTGTAGAGTAAGCAGTGAGAACTCAATCCCTTTTGTTTACTTATATTTAAGGAAAAGTTTTAAAATCATAAAAACTATTAGAAGAGATCATGCTTTTGTCTGCTGAACCTTGCATATCACGAACACTCCAGCTTTTAGTAGACAACGGCATCCAGGCAGAGGCCTTTAAACCCCTTATAAGAGTTCTCATACAAAGAAGTGAGTTCTCGTATATCAACCCTTTCATTCATTTGTCCCCAAATTTTAGTGTGCATATATCCTGTCCTATAAATCTTAATTTAATTAGTCAGTGTTTTGGTCCAGTAATCTAAATTTTAGAAATACTCTACAGAATGTTTTTTTCAAAAATTCACATATACCCTTTCCTCAAATTATTCCTTAAAAATAACCCTGCAAGCCTGATATTCATTTTTACCTATCTAGTTATTTTCCTAGCATTTTAGCTTTACAGTAGCTTTAAAAGTCAGAGAAGATTTTTGGTTCATGATGGCACACAAATTACATGATCTTGTGTTCTTTACCATCTCAGACACCTCAAAGGGATTAAAACACATAAACACATCATAATGAAGATAGCAGGGTGACCATTCGTGGCTGACAATTTTCAACAATTTTCTGGCAGACAGAAAGCAGTTTGGGGAGAGGTCCTGGAAGAAGCAGAATGGATGGGGCTAGGACCTGGGAGGGAGTTGATCTACCCGGGTGAATCCTGGAGAGCAACAAGATTCTGGATACCAGGTCTGATGAAAAACAGGAGTGAAGAGTGAGTTGAACCATTAAGATCTGTATATGGAAGGTCACAATAATCTTATACTTCACATGGTGGGCAGAATACCCAACAATGAGCATCAACCCACTTAAGGAAAATATTAGAGGGTTCCTCCTTTTAGAGGTAAGTGACTGTCTGAATCTCCTGTGGACAGCTGGTGTGGGAGCTGATGCCCAGATCAAAGCATTCTCAGCCTGTAGGAGTTCTCAAGAAAAGGACCAGCTCATCACCACAAAATTCCACCTGCACCCATGCACGCATTCCCACATATTTAGGTTTTTATTGCTTCATTCCTAAATGTGAAAAGATGACAGAGGCCCAACAGATATTTGAGGAAAACTTAAAACATAAGGAAGAAAAACAAAGGTAAACATTTAAAAATGCCTGTAAATGCACACACAGTCACAAATGAAACAGATACTTGTTTAAATTAAATGGGAATTTAGTAAATGCTGTCACCACACACTCATACACACTTTCATACTCTATTCAGTATCCTTAAAAACAAGGATACAATGCTATGTAAAAGCAACACTTAGAGAACAAGAAAGATTCTTTTGAAGAGATAGGTGTAAAAAACATTTAAAATGTAGGACCAGTAAATTTGAGGAAAATCCTGGAGAATAGGAAGAAATATACACTGAGTGACCTATTTCATTTTATAACATATAGCCCAAGGGAATAATCGTCTCCTGGAAATGCCTTTAAACTTTTTAAGTTAATCTTTTCAGATATAAATTTTGGCAGTCACCAGTATATAATACTCAGTGAGTCACACATCAATGAATTATCTTCCTTCATTCATTATCTGGTATTGATTGAGCACCTCCTATTTGTCTATCATTAGTCTAAGCATCAAGTACTGATCAATACAGTGCAGGAAACATACAAAAATTCCTGTATCCAGAGACCATATATTTTAGTTGGGAAAGAAAGACAACAAACAAACCCTCAAAATATACAGTAAGATAGATGGGCATAAGTGCTTTGGAAAAAAATAAAACAGGTAAAGGGGATAGGAGGGTGCTGCTGGGTGTGGGGTTGTAGTTTTAAAATGAATGATCAAGAAAGATCTCATTTAGAAGATGACATTTGATTAAAAAGCTGATGGAGCCAAGATAGTGAGCCATGGAGGATAGGTCGGGGAAGAAACTTCCATGCAGAGGGAGAAATGAGCCAACAGCCTCAGGCAGTCACAAACTTGGTGTGCTTGCCACATTGCAAGGAGGCCAGTGTGGCTGCAGTGGAGTGATTTAAAGGCAAAAGAGATCAGAGAAATAAAGGGGTGGGGAAGATTCCTGACAGGCCATACTGTAGACCGTGGCTTTCACTTTTGAGATATGAAACCACTGGAGGGCTTTGCTCAGAGCAGTGACAAAACCTTGTATAAGCGATCTCTCTCTGGCTGTAAGAAGAATAGATTGAGGTGAGGATACGGATGGAAGCAGGGATACCCATGAGAGGCTACTGTAGTAAGCGAGGGATGGTGCCTCTTGGACCAGGATGATAATGGTGGAGGTGATATGTATACGTGTCTGGGTTCCAGACGTATTTTGAAGATAGGAAAAATAGACTTCTCTAATGATTGAATATAAGGTATGAAGAAGAAAATGACTCAAGGATGATTTTAAGTGTTTTTCCTGAGTATCTAGAAGGATGAAATAGCCGTTCAATTAGGAAGGCTGCTGGGAGGAGGATTTTATGGAGGGCTGGAATCTAGAGTTTGGGTTTCAGACATATCAAGTTAGAGATGCCATGTAGCAATCCAAGTGGCTGTGAAGAGGGGGAATTGGATAAGCATTTTGGAGTTCTGTGGAGAGATCTGGACTGCGGATGTTAATTTGTGAGTCATTCAAGTATACTGGTATTTAAAGTCATGTGAACAGAGAAGATAGAGAAGAGTTACAGGCAATGAAAAGTTACAGGCAACACTTCAACGTGTAGAGGTTCAGGAGATGAGGAAGAACTTACTAGCAGAGACAGAGAAGGGCTAGCCAGGAAGAGAACAAAAGGAGTATGGTGTTCTGGATACTAAGAGAGGAAAGTAATTTGAGGAGGAGGCAGTGATCAATCATTCCAAATGCTTTTCTGAGTATGTTTTCGTCTGCAGATGGGTAGTGGTAGTGTTCTTATTATTTCATGAGGCTATGAGAGTAAGTAAAAATGGAAGAGTTATATTGCACAAGTAGTTTGCACTATACCAAAATGTAGCCACTTCAAATATAACTTTGAAGTAAGCAGAGTTTCTTCAGTTAACCATGAAATTGAAAGGCAAGAGTTGCCCTGTTTGATGATCCACAGGCAGCATTTTCACCACCATCACCACCACCAGTAAATCATATGGGAAACTGAGTAACTGTCTTTGTTATTTGCCTGTGTCCTAATAGCATCTCTGAAATCTGAAATCATTATTGGGGCATGTTAGAAAGTTGTTTTTGATAATTTTCCTAGTTTGGAGAAGAGAGTCAAAGAGGCTGCCATGTTTGTGGTGTTTAAAAACATATCCTTTTGAGTTTTCACACTTAAGCAAAATTAAATGGAGTGACAGATGTTTATCCACTGAATCCCTTTGGCTTAGATAGGTTGGCAGAGTAGCAGGAAATATTCTTGCTTTTAGTATATTCTTTGGGTACCTAGAATGCTGTTATTACTTCATTTCTTATAAATATAACAATATATGTTAACTTGTTGAGATACTGTTTGTTGGTCCTTTGCATTTCCTTACCTCATTTATTTTCCTAGAGCTTCTGCTTGGAGTCCTGAAGGGGAGAGAGAGTCCAACCTGTGAAAGTAAGGAGAGGTGCAGAACAGATTTCCTTCCTGACGCAGTAGGATACAGGTTGTCACATCTTTTGAGGTGGAAGGGGTCCATGCCTGCCCTAGAGTAATACCTAGCACAGTGGGCCTCAGGAGCCTGGTTCCTAAGAAAGGAGGGTCCCAGCCACACCATAGAGTCTGTGCGTTAGGTGTGACTCAGGGACAGCCTTCAGCTTCCAGGGCCTATGTGGCTAGAGGCAGCACATGCCATTCTTCTGTGTGCCGCTTCTAGGTCTAGCCTGTGTAAATCTGTTGCACGACTCTCCACCTTTTCCCCCAATCCCACCTGCTGGTTGTATGACAACGTCCGTGGTGCTTTGGAAGGAAGTTGCGTGCTGAAGATGGGTGAGCTTTCACTATCCCGACTCCCTAAATGACTTCATGAATAAATCCCTAATCCTATTCTGAATAATTTTAAATGAATGAGAAATAAGCTTCTATTGTGTGAAATCATTAAATTTCTAAGTTAATCTGTTAGAGCAGTTAGTGTTATCATAACCAAAGATAGATCCACTCCTCTGCCTCCCCACCCTGCCCCATAACTGGTCTGCCACTGAGAGGTACTGGAGACATTCACACCATCATGTGGATTTGTACCAGACTTCACCACCTTCAAATTTAGCTGCCTTGTCAGTTGTGCTTGGTGATCATATTGCTTCTTTTTCTCATTTCCTTCAAGAATTATTTTATTTATTTTACTGTGAACATCCTCATTTGAGTATATGATTTGCATCCTATGTTATAGAAATAGGAAAAAACCTTGATGTCTGAACTTCTTCTAACTCCTATCCTGTCCCTTTCTTTCGTCTACAAACATGCCTGCTTTCATGAACTTTATCCTAGTTCTGTGAAATAATTGGTTCTCTTTCTTCTTAAGACTAATGCCTCCACTTAGATATTAATCTAATCTACCTTCTTAGAGCTTTTGGTCCATCTGGGATTCTCAACAGGGCAGCAGCCTTGCTAATTTAACCCATCCTTGGATCCCCAGCAAGAAGTATGATACATGGTGCATAGTGGGTGTTCAAAACAAGTTTCTTAAATGAGAAAAATAAATGCATTTCCTTTAGTGTATTTTCAACATCATCTTCTCTACCAATACTTTTCCTCCTTAATATATAGTTAATTCTGTCCCTATGAAAAACAAATGAAGTAAATAAAACTTCCTCAACCTTTAAACTCCTCCAACTCCTGCTCTAGTTTCCTTCATTAGATGAGCCACCTTTCTGAGAGAGTCATTATATGCAGCCACCTCCTCAACCCACTATAGCCAGACTTCTGTCTCCATCACTTCACTAAGTGATTTTTGCTAAGGTCAGCAAGACTTTGTAGTTTTTAAAATCAGAGTATATCACCACTCTTCTGGTCTTAGTTTCCTTGATTTCTCTGTTGAATTTCTCGCTGTTGTCACACCCCTGCCCCCACCACAATTTGTTTCTTTGACACATAGTTTTGGTTTTTCCTTATCTCTCTGCTCTTGCCCTCCCACCATCGATTTATTTATTAATTCTGGTGGCACTGATTTTGCTTTCTTCTCTCTTTATATACTCTAAGTGATCTCATCCCACCCATGCTTTCCCAACTCACAACAGCTGCAACTCCCGCCCAGTTTCAGATCTGTTTATTCAACAATTCACTGGTTGACCCATAGATTCTTCAAACTCAACATGTCTCAAAGTGCGGTCATCAGCCTGTCACCCTGAGAAACTTCCTCTTCTCCCTAAATTTCCCTTTTTCAGTGAATAACAGGGTCCTAATAATAGCCTGTACAGGAAATTTTAGGTTTTTTCCCTTCAACATACTACTTCAATCTAGAGTACTAGAGAACAAGGTAGTGAGAGTAGGAGAAGTTGACTCCTCAGGATAACAGAATAGGACCAGGTGAATATCTGAGCAAAACCAGAAGTAGAGGAGGAAGCTATGCACATGAGGTTGTTTTGAAGTTGCAGATCTGAGAAAAGAAATCACCTGCTCCCTCAAGCAGTGAGTGGGATGGGAATAATCATCAAAACCTAGCTTTTGGCAACATCAAGTTGGAATAAAATGATTAACATTTTAAAAATAAATCTATTTAACATAAGACATTAAAATGGAGGAAGAGAAACATGAAACTAAACACTCAGAAGAAAAGCAAAATTCTGAAAATCATCTATAGCAAATGGCTGTTTTAGAAACATGATCATAGGAATGAATCAATTAGGAATGAATGCTATAAAATTATATAAAGAAAGAACATGAGGTGTGATCAAGAAACTGAAGAATTTCATGATCAAAAGGAAATGGCCTTAAACCAATTAAATGTATTTAGTTGAAATAATCTGAGGTCCTTCTAGTTTTTCATATGTTTTATGCATCTGTCTGCTGGGCTGCCATAAAAGATACCATAGGCTGAAGTGGCTTAAGCAACAGAAATTTATTTTCTCCCAGTTCTAGAGGCTGGAAGTCCAAGATCAAGGTTCCATCAGGGTTGGTTTCTGGTGAGGCATCTTTTCGTGGCTTACAGATGTCTGCTTTCTCACTGTGTCCTCAGAAGGCCTCTTCTTTATGTGTGTGCAGATTGGGAGAGAGAGAGACAGAGACAGAGACAGAGACAGAGACAGAGACAGAGACAGAGACAGACAGAGAAGATGAATCTCTGGTGTCTTCCTCTTCTTATGAGTACTAACCCTATTAGATTAGGGCCCCGCTCTTAGGACTTCATTTAATGTTAATGATCTCACTAAAAGTCCTATCTCCAAATACAGTCTCATTGGGCATTAGGGGTTCAACATACGAATTTTAGGGGGATACAGTTCAGTCCACAACATTATATAAACACAGCAGAGATTTACTGAAGTGATATTTTGTGTCCTAGGTAATATTATTACTTCCATGCCATAGGCTCACTTGCACCAACATTAAAACTCTACCAGTCCAACCAGGTCTTCCTTATCTGCAAATATCTGCAACATTTCACTTTTAAAGTTAAAACTGACTTTAAATTAGAGATACATAAACGTACCTAAATTCAGCCAAGATCATGTTGTTTTTGGCTGCCTTTGACTAAATAACAAGAAAACTAATTTTGACTTTATTTTGTAAAGTAAAAGAAAAAAAAATGCACACTCCAATAAAGAGCTTTCCATGCCAACTTTAAGCCTGGAGCCAATGTGAAAACCAAATTGTAACTCCCTGAAATGTAAACGGTTGCTAGAACCTTAACATTACTGTGCTGCCAATTGCTTACTGTAACATTTACTTACATTTCTGGTACTTAAGCTGAAGAAAACTGAATGTAGCTGCATAGTTCAAGACACATGAAACTATGTGCTATATTTTCTATGCATTTTACTCTTTTCAACATTCATTAAGAAAATGATGATTTTTACCTAGAAGTGAAAAAGGTGACATTCACTGGCCACTCAAAACATTGCAGTGCTAAATGGTACACCCATAGTGTGTGATGCACAACTGGAAAAACAATGAGTATCTTTCAATTTTACAATATTTAAAGCTTTGCTCCTAAAATTTCAGAGCTTTACAGATGAGGTATATCGTCCAGGATTCCAAACTTCAAAGGCTTAAAAAATAAACTGCAAACCAGCAAACTTTTCGTTTTTGTTTTACTTCCATTATTTTTGTAACCTTTCCTTTTAAACACACTTTTTCTTGCATTTGCCATTTGCAGATGAAGTTAGTAGTACTCAAATAATTCATTTTTAATAAATTTTAAATGGGCTAAGCTTTCTGTGAGTTGTACCAAATAACAGAAAACTGTAAATTCCAGACATTTTATAATTTCTTCTACCTTGTCATAATATTTTGACATCTTCTTGTGAGCTTCATATTAAAAATGTACCTGGCATATTATTGATTAATTGAAAAACAAGGATCCTCTGAACTGTAGAGAATACTTTTATGTTTTTTACTTTTTCAGTTATTTAATTTTCTACTCTGGCAAGATAAAACGGAGGAGTCTTTTTTTCTCTATGATGAGCCTAATATTTTTATTAAGAGTGGCATTTTTCATAATTCCATTTTAAAATTATTTTTCCATGGCTAAGTTTCTTTCAGGTATTTATTAATTTTTATTTACAATTAATAGCAGAATAAAAATTACAATTCTTGCGTGTGTGTGGAACCTAAATGATTTGGATTATTTTAGTAAATTACTATGCATTGTATGTACTGGACCTTATTTTCCATCAGACATAAGTCAAGAATAGACAAAAATAGAATTTGCTATTTCTATTTTATATGATGCCCTAATTAGGATAACAAAAATGCCAGGGATACAGAATAAGCTGACAGGCAGAGGAGGGCAATGATGCTGGAGGTGGGGGTCACAGTTCCCCCTGAAGGGGAGACAGGACGGTTATAGTTTACTGCATAAGAAAAGAGGTGGTGGGTCACAGAGGCAAAGATTCCAAAATGCCCCACAGATCCCGGGAGCAACCTGAGATAATGCATCATGACTGGAGTGAGGGATCCAAATGCTTCAACTTTCTGTATCCTTCACTGCTCTTCCGTCTCTTCCACACTTTAAAAACTGTTGCTATATTATGAGGAAATTAAAATACATTCCTGTCTCTCCCTCTCACCTTGGGAGAGTGAAAGAGAAAGAAAATCAAGGAAAGAAATGGAGTGACATAGAATGAAAAACCAAACCAAACCAACACACTAACAAATCACAGCCTTCCTGCACATTTTGGAGCTTTTCTTTAATGTTTTAACCCTCTGTAGACTGTTTTTCCTTGAACATACGTGAGCAGGGCTTCTGAGACATGCGGTCCCAAAGAAAATAAAAAGGGCGTGCCCAATGAATAAACACCGTGTGTGATTAACATTCCCAGCCGGAGGATTGCAGCAGGGCAACTTAAGCTGTATTTCACACACAGACGAATGTAAACTCCTCTTTCATTCAGCAGCCATAATTTCTGGGAAGAAACAGATCCTCTCAGAGTTTCAGAGGAGCACAGAATTTCCAGGTTTTGAGGTCCGCAGTGGCAATTTTTAAATTTTTTAATTTAAGTGAAGATCCCTGAAAATACTTCAGGATACCTTAAAACACCCAAATCATTTTCTAGTAATTTAAAATGTTTGTGAGCTAATAATCAAGGAAAAAATATCTAATGGAAAGGAAAAATAGTTTTTATGTAATGTCTTCTCAGACTTGAATGGCATCTACTTAAATATATATATTTTAAAAATGGCATGAAGTACAAATTAGAAGCCCTTTTTGAGCCAAAATCTGTCTAGACCTTTTCTGCAAAGAAGCATGTCATGGAAATATCACCAAAATATTCATTGTTGTGTTCTTTCAAACAAAAGGAAGCAAATATTTTTAGGTTTTAAAAATTCTCTGTGATTTGCTTATCAATGTTTGAAGAAAGGAAATTTGTGAAGATTTCTCTCCGTATATTTTTTAAATAAATATGCATAACTATCTAAAATAGGCACACATTATATAGAACCATATTTCAAAATGTTTAACCTGAAGGCTCAGTTTGGAATTGTTGTCCTGTTGTGGACTGTTGCCCAGCACGAGGACTACGGTGAATGGTCATGGGGACCTTCTGCTCCTTGGCAATTGTTTTCCTTCCAGTTCCCTTGAAACCGACTGTGATAGAGAGGGCTTATTCCCTTCTCCAGCCCACCCCAAACCACAGAGAATCAGCTGAGGGCAGCATTTTTCATCCCTCAGCTCCTGAATTCTGTTTTCACTGATCTGGCCCCCAGTAGCCGACTGCAGGTAATCTTGACCACCCTATCACATGCTCTCTCACCCCAGGCTGCTGCGGTTTTGCATCGCCTCAGACCCTCCAACTGCAGGGTACAGGCACAATGAGAGCATCTAGAGATGTGTATCAGCACCCAGAGATGAAAAAGCTGTGTTCTAAGGCTTTGTTTAGGAACCTGCAGGAGGGCAATCCTGTGTCTCTCTATCAGTTACAGAGAAGGGGTGGTTCTCTATTCTACCAGGAGGATTTTAGGGTCAACATTCTAGTAGAAGGCTACAGAGCTATTGCCTTGAAGCTATGTTTGAATAGTGGGTCCACTGATTTTCTCTTAGGCTGTGTTTTTGTGGGTTTGGGGCAGGAGTGTGCTGGAGCCAGGTTTCACAAGCTAGCAAGCCCATTGGGCACTTCTCTTCCCAGATAGGCCATCAGCTGGTAGCTTGAAATTGGCCAAGGTGCGAGTTCTTACACCTTTATGCCACATATACTGGCAAATGCTGTCAATCAGGACTTCTGTCCCTCCTCCATCCCACCGCAGCCAGGTTTGGGGATGTTGCTAAAGACTGGAGCAGAGCAGCTAAAGCCATTCTAAGCCAATACCTAGGGGGTACCACTCTCTTAACCACTTCTTAAAATGCAAACCTTGCCTCACTTTTCTCCTTTGCTCTCATCATTTTGCTCTAGATTTCCTCTCCAGATTATTCCATCTCCTCCTCTCCAACTTTCCCCATTCTACCTTTCTTGTAAACTCATCTGCCTCCTGAATCTCTTCCCAGAAAGTTTCCCAATTCCCCGCCTTGTCTCTGCCAGGCAGGATACTTAGTCCACAACCTCGCTGACACCTGCGTCCCAGTTGTTCCGCATGTGGAAGAATATTTTCCTTTCATGCGCCCTCCAACACTGGACTGTGTGGTACAGACTAGATAATGGAGCTCTTAATGCTAAGTGATTTGATACAAGTGTGGATGAGGGTCAACCTGCAGAAAGAAAAAGTTGGTACCACATAGGCTTTTTGTTAGCTGTTTTTTGCCCTTATATGCAATCCAGATTAATAAAATAAGATTTAACAGAAATGTGAGCACTGTAGATGTCTTTAATAAAAGAATATAGTGAGAACCAAAGTGAGCATTGGTTCCTTTGTTTGCTTTAGAAAACACATTGGTAATTGTGGTTTAGGAAAAGATGTTATTTCTAGATACGACCTTGGGCTCCTCTTTCATTATCCTTTATCTCAGTGTCTGGACTTACATTACCAAATAAATTTGGATAATTAATAAAAAGCAATCAGCAAAAATACTCTATTAAGTGTGGTATATATTTAGAAACTATAAAGTTCACGGCCAGTGGTTTCAGTATGTGGTCCCTGACTAGCAACATCAGTATCCTATGGGAACCTGTCAGAAATGCAGATTCTCTGGCCACACGTCACATCTACTGCATCGGAAACTCTGATTGAGGCAAGGTCCTGGGATCCGTGTTTTTCCTCAGGCCCTCCAGGTGATTCTGATGCCTGCTGGTTTTGAGAACCATTCTTTTCTGGGCTGTGGCCACAGAGTTGACTGCCAATGTGGTGCTGTCTTTTTATTGAAGGAGAACATGGGATTTGGAGTAACAAGATGTATATAAATATTTATGAATAAAATTCATTACTATTTAGGTGACCTGGGGCAAGCTACTAAGTTTTCTCATTTCTACAAACGCTTTTCTCATTTATTAAGTGAGAATAATAACAGTGCCTAATTCAAAAGATATTCTGTGTGAAA
This sequence comes from Camelus dromedarius, assembly GCF_036321535.1. Lineage (NCBI taxonomy): Eukaryota > Metazoa > Chordata > Mammalia > Artiodactyla > Camelidae > Camelus > Camelus dromedarius. Next base: position 77,152,175 of record NC_087436.1, read on the forward strand.
GCATGTAAAAATTATGCATTAGTATACATATAATATTAATAGTAATAGTATTAACAATAGCTAACAATATATAGGATGTAGTGTTGGGATGTTAGGAAAGGAAGTCATTTAATATATTATCTTTCTCTAATCAAAGAAAGCAGGTAAGAAATTTCCTTTAGAAGTTTAATGGCAGGAAAAATGTTTTATTTTTTCTCAAGAAATAAATGCCCCTATTTATTTCTGCTAATGAGAATTACATTATTTTCCATGTGTTCATTTTTACTTTGTTTGCTGGGATACTTAGGACAAAATTTGATACTCGTCCCATCAATTATTTAAGGATGCCTGTGTAATATATTTACTTACCATTTTCTGTGGTTCTTGTTATCTATTTTTTAAAAATTTACTTTATTTTATATAAGTCCTTAATTACTTACTTACTCCCTCACACTTACTTCTTTTTTTTTTTTTTTGTCTAAGTGAAAAATAAAAGAGAGAAAGAAGAAAAAAAGCTAAGTTATTATTTGATTTAGCAAAATAACTTTACTTAGGGATGCTAGGAATATCAGGAAAGCCTCCAGGAAGGAACGCCTCTGTGTTCTTTCTGTGGTCATCAGCTTTCTCAGGTTCAGCCTCTCCTTTGCATAGTGAAAACTGATTTTCCAGCACCACGTAGTGAAAAGAGCACTAGGCAGTATTCAGGAAAACCAGCCACAAGCCTCTGCCACCTTGGACATGTCATACGTTCAGTTCCCTCATCACTTATAAAGATCAAATAATAAAAATGTATGTAAAAATGCTTGGGAAATAACAAAACTCTACACAGCTTGAAGCTGATGTATACAAACTTTTGGTTGCATAGATACCATTTGTTAAATACATGAATAAACAGTGAATGAATGAATTCTCAGTCTGCTTTCTTCTCTTTCTTTCTCTTTCTATTGTTGTGCCTGAATATTGGCTCCCAGAGTGAAGTTTAGAGCAATGTTTAAATAAATCAAATTCATTTTGTCATTAAGAACATGATATCTACAGTCCATGTAGATATCAGCTCAATAGGAAATGTGATACTTTTAAGTACTTTATACAGATGTAATTGTTATTATATGTATTATGACTGAGTCACTTGATGTCATTTAATGGCCCATACTTGTTTGTGTTTTCTTCATATTCAATCTTGGATTGACAGTTGTCTCAATTTCATGAGAATATTTTGTTGACTTAAAAACTGTCAGTTATTTTGTGAATCAGGAATAATAATAGCATGACATGTTCTTAATGAAATCCTGGGTTGCATTTTGACAGTTTTTACCGAAGTGCCATCTTTCATCCAGTGGAAAATTGCCTCATTAGAAATATTCAAAACTGAGAAAATAGGATAGAATGGGGGAGAGAGATTATATTTTAGCAGAGAAATTAACTACGAATTTTTTTGTTTTGCATTCTGTAGACAATCATTTTGTACAGTTAAGCAGTTTGGAAACCATATCAAATGAAGTTAAATTCTAAATAAAATAAGCTGATGTTATTACAAAGCAGTAATAATGACATTAATAGTTACTTTGCATTATTATCAGGCATTATATAATCCACAAAATAACCCTCTACAGGGAGATATCACAGTTTTCTCGATTTTGCAAAGGAAGACCTGAGGCTTGAGGATTTACATAATCTGCTCTAGCCTCACAGTAGTAGGTTGTTCCGCTAAAATATGAGCTGAAACTGTCTGCCTTCAAAACCTGTATTTATAACCACTGGCCATACCCTAAAAGTTATTGTACACTATTTTAACACTTTAACTATATTTGATAACAGATAGATACATCAGAAAACTAAACCAGCGCCTTCTCCCTGCAAAAAGAATCCCAAGATAAAACCCAAAACAACAGCTTTAAAAAAGCAAAACCCTAAAATGAAAACAAATCTCCCCAAACCCAAACCAGTTAACAAATGTTATTATTGTTGACAAATTTATTGGTAATGTATGTCATAGTCCTAATATATTTTTTAAAAAACACTGCTATGCCATTTAACAGATTTTGGCAGGAAAAATCCTCTTGTGGCATTACTTCCATGCAACCGTAAAAAGAATCCTTGCTAAATGCCAGCAAATGAGGTGGTAATAACTTCAAACTACTTTACTCAGCAGGGAGATGCTCAGCAGGGGAAAAAAAAAGATGTGCTTTCCATCTCTTAATTTTCAGCGTAAAACAATGATAGGAGGTTCAGGTGTGCTTCGTGAATCCTTGAAGTTGAGGGGGTATTAACCTGCTAAGTAAGATGTAGTGATTTTACAAAAACGACCTATTTTCAAAATCAAGCATTCAGACGCCACAGCGTGACTGCCAGTGTTTCTTTAGCTGCTAGATGGGAGAGCCCTTGCGCTCCTTCCCACACACCTGTGTTTACATTGAGGCCTTGGCAGCACATGACCCCGCAGCCATCCCTCACTCACAGCTTTCGGTTTGCTTTCAGCCATGGCAAGCCACACTGTCCCTGCACTTTCACTAGCTAGCACTGTTAGAATGTTGACTTAGGAGTCCTAAGCTTGGAATTTAATATAAATCAGTTTGTTGAATCTCACTCGTTTTAGAATGTTACACAGACATTTTCTTAAATCCTAAACTGGAATCGATTATGTCTTGTAAATACCGTTGAACTTTAAAATAAGGGTGGAGGGGGGAGTTGTTTTCGTGTAACTTTTTGCTTTTATATGGACTTAAGATATTTCTCCCTACTTTCTTAGAAAATGGAGATCATGGACTTAAAACAAGTTAGTTATTTAGTAAGCAAAAGAGGAGGGGGATAATGTTTCTTTGAGCCTTCTTAGGTTTCAGGTGCAAGACATTAAAGCAAAAGAAATCTATAACAATCCACCTTTGCAGTGATGGTTAGTTTTTAGATGCTACTTTTTTTATGGAAAATTTGATGCATAATTAATCTTTTCATCAAAATATATGCTGTTGGTCAGAACCTGATGAATGAATAGTGGAGTGCATTGACCTCTAGATTTCTTAGGAAATAGGAGGTACTGTGGCAATATTCAGCTGCAGTGAGTGTGACTGATGTGATTAATTGGTATTCAGTTCATTGACTCATGAAAAAAAAGCTATGCTTTCCAATAGATATATTGATAAAGAAGATAATCAGCTCCTGCCCGCAAGGAGCTTGAAATTATTTAGAGGTTAGAGACAAGCAAGTAGACCATTACAATAAAGTATAAATACGCGAATAGATGTGGAGAGTGCCCTGGAAATCCACAGGAGGGACCCCTAACCCAGATGCTGTGGGGCCAGGAAAACCCACACAGAGAGGGAGATACAGCCAAAGTGAGACCTGATAGGTGAGTAGGGGCCAGCCAGGTAAGGAGCTGGGTAAAGAATATTCTAGGAAGAAGTCAGAGCATGTGTGAATTCCCAAAACCAAAAATATATTTCTACGAAAGAAATTCAGTAAAATGAGTCTGAGGCCAGTATCGTTAATCCTTCCCAAGCGGTTGTAAGGTTTAATTTTAAATTTATAGTTTTCAATAGATTAAAATAATCCTATGCTTTAAAAAATGCAATGTGCTACTTTTTTAGGGAGATAAATTGTCTCTTATGGAATATCTCCTTGATTTAGATGTTTTGTGCCCTTTTGGAGTAAAATAGAACACAACCTGTTCAAAAAAATTAGAAATTTTGTTTTACTCAATGAACTACCAAAGAGAGGTTGATTATAAACTACATTAAAACTAAAACTCTTTTTGCTATTAAAAAATTTCTACTATTAAAAATGTTTATTATAAATAATTTTTATTATTTAACACATATTTTGACCATTTAAAATCATGACTTTAAGATTGAAATTAATGAATAAATTTAAATTATAAATAGAAATTTAATTTAGTTTAATAAATTAATTTAATGGATACATTGAAATTAGAATTGAAATTTAATGAATAAGCTCTGGGGATCTCAGGTACAGTATACTGATTATAGTTTGTATTATATACTTGAAAGTTGCTATGAGAGTAAATTGTAAATATCATCACAAAAAAGAAATGAAAATTATGTGACATAATGCAGGTGTTAGCTAACACTACAGTGGTAATCACTATGCAGTATTAAGTATATGAAATCATGTTGTACACCTTAAACTTATGTAATATTAATATTCAATTATAGCCTAATAAAGCTGGAACAATTAGTTAATTTAAGTTTTCATCACGTTGTGACCGTGTTTCAGGTTTCTCCAACTTTGTATTATCAGCATTTTCATTAAGCAAAGGAACATGCTGAGGAATAAGTACAAGAAAAACATATTTATTTGAACAATAATGTTTGGGTACATAATTTATCTGATATATATGATTTTACATATATTTATAACTTGTTGAATTATGAATCTTTTCAAAAAGCTGAGAAGTGACGTTACTGACCTGACAAATAATACTCCTTATTTTTTAAATGGAAATAAGAAAGTGATTGTAATTAGGAAATGTTTATTCAACCTGGAAATTTCCTGGATGGGACAATAAATTTTAAAGTCAGTTTCTGAAAACTTAAGGTTAATAAAGATACTAAATATTTCCCTGTTCATCTCTAAAAAACAAGCAATCTAAGACAAGTTCAGTTTTCTTCTTTTACATGGTTGAGTGGGATGGAGAATGTATATGTTCAAATTCAAACAACTTTAAAACAATTTTCTGAGGGGTGGTTCAAGATGGCAGCATAGGATGTTGAAGACTCATCTCCTCCCATGGATGCACCAGATCTACAGCTATGTTTGGAACAATTTTTCTGAAAAAAAAACATGAAAACTAACTGAATGGCTCCTTCCCAACAAAGGATAAAGGCCGTATCGAGAATGGTAGGAGAGGCAGAGACATCGTCTCACCAGACATTCCATACCCCCACCCCCAAACAGAAGGGATCTCACAAATATGGAGCTTCTGTCCAATGAGGGAGGGGTTCATGCCCCACATCAAGCACCTCAACCCCTGGGACCTGCACTGGAGAGAGGAGCCCCCAAAGGTCTGGCTTTGGAAACCAACAGGACTTACATCCAAGTGAACCAGAGGGCTAGAGGAAAAGGACATTTTGCTCCAAAAGGACTCACACACAGACTCACTCCCTCTGGGACCCCACAGAAAACCAACAGTTTGAAGAGCACATAGACCAAATGTGAATGAGATTAATTTGCTAATTTTAAAACATCTACTGGAGGGGCAGGAGCCTGTTAGAGCTCTCTGGGAGTAGAGGTGATGGTGAGCACCATTTCTGTGTTCTCCATCTACCTTGTTAGCAACAGTGGGCATGCCCAGGCCCTGCACTCTTCTGCAGTCCCACCAAAGCTTGTGGGTGTGCCCCAGCCCTGTGCTCACCCATGGATCTGCTAAAGCCAGCAGGCATGCACTGGCCCTACACTCTCCGATTGGTCTGCTAAAGGGCACATGGTCCACACAGCTGATACCCATTAATCACCTATCTCTGTTGACATCAGCTTGTGCATTTCTGGACCCCACAGAACTGAAAACAGAGAGACAATTCTTGACAGGCTGTCACACCCACAGCTTTGCACATACAGTAGACTGAAATACACCCCCAGTCATCTTGTGAAAAAAGACCTATTTACTTGTCCTGAAGCTTCAACCTGAGGAGCAGGCTGCAGGTTTACCACACATCTAGAAGCTACAGAGATGCTGTCAGTGTACGCAGGCCAGGGAGAACTGTGTTTGCACTCACTTGGCCTTGCCAGTGCTTCCCAGAAAGGAGCTTACACACTTGTCTGGATCCCTGATTTTTGCAACTTTCACCAAGGGGACACCTCAAGATTATGTGGCCGGAGGCCAGCAGGGTTTATGATTGGGGTCCCACAGGACTATATATATATATATGTGTATAGTTTAAAAGCTCCTGCCTGAGAGTCAGGATTCCCATCAGCCTGAAACTAGGTACTAACTGAGATCCCTCCCTCTGGAACTCTGACAGGTCTTGGCACACCCTCAATAACTGGGACCTATCAAGAATAAATCATGCTGCTTAAACAATCACAAAGGTTCACAAGACAAACAAGAGCTAGGGCAAGGTTGAGTGATAAGATTCATCTCTTACATAAGGCCACTCCTTCAAACCTGGGAGAGGGAGCTGTTTTGCCCAGTACAGAAAACAAACACAGAGAGTCAAGCAAGTGAGGAAACAGAAGAATATATTCTAAATGAAAAAACAAGATAAAACTGCAAAAAAACCTTAATGAAATGCAGATAAATAATTTCTCTCATAAATAATTCAAAGTGTTGATCATGAAGATGAGAGCTTCAGCAAAGAGATAGAAAATACAAGAAAGCAGAAACTGCAATTGAATAAGAATATAATAACTGAACTGAAAAATACACTAGAGTTCAGAGTAGCAAAATGAAAAAAAAATTAACAAGTGAAGGTAGCTTACACTGAAAAATGTAACAGATTGATGAAAGAAATCGAGAAAGACAGAAAAATGGGATAATACTCTGTGCTTATAGATTGGAAGAATTAATGTTGTTAAAATTTCCCTATTATCGGTAGCTCATAGCAAAAAAAAAAGGTGACAATGAATATATATATGTTCACGCATAACTGAAAAGTTGTGCCCTATACTGGAATTTGACACAACATTGTAAAATGACTATAACTCAATAAAAAATGTTTTAAAATAAAATAAAATAAAATATTACCCAAATAAAAAGAATTTAAAAACAAAGAAAAAAAAAAGACAAGTGGATAAAAAAAAATTCCCTATTATCTAAAGCGATCTACAGATTCAGTGCAATCCCTACCAAAATTCCAATGGCATTTTTCAAAGAAATATAACAGATAAACCTAAAATGTATGTAGAACCACAAATAATCCCAAGTAGCCAAAGCAATCTTGAGAAGGAAGAACAAAGCTGGAGGCATCACACTTCCTGATTTCAAACTATTTTACAGACCTGTAGCAATCAAAGCGGAATTGTAGTGGCATTAAAACAGACACATAGATTACTGTAAGAGAATAGAGAGCCCCAAAATAAACCTGTACATACACAGTCAATTAATTTCCAACAGAAGAGTCAAGAATGGGGAAAGGATAGTCTTTTTAGTAAGTGGTGCTGGGAAAACTGGACAGCCACCTGAAAAGGGGGGAATTAGTCTACTACCTTACATTATGCACAAAAATCAACTCAAAATGGATAAAAGATTTGAACATAAGAACTGAAACCATCAAACTCCTAGAAGGAAATATAGATGGCAAGCTCCTAGACATTGGTCTTGGCAATGATTTTTTTTTTTTTTTGTATTTGACACCAAAAGCAAAGGCAACAAAAGCAAAAATGAACAGGTAGGACTCCATCAAACTAAAAAGTTCTACACAAAAAACAAAACAAAAACAAAAAAATAAAAATTCTGCACAGCAAAAGAAGCCATCAACAAAATGGAAAGACAAGGGTACAGAGTAGAAGATGATATTTGCAAATCATATATCCAACAAAGGATTAATATCTAAGCAATATAAAAAAACTCATACAACTCAACAACAGAAAAACAAACAACTTGATTAATAATATGGTCATAGGATCTGAATAGACATTTTTCCAAAGAAGACATACTGATGGCCAACAGGCACATGAAAAGGTGTTTCCCTTTACTAATTATCAGGGAAATGCAAATCAAAACTATAATATCGCCTCACACCAGTTAGAATAGTTATTATCAAAAAGACAAGAAATGACAAGTGCTGGTGAGGATGTGGAGAGAAGGAAACTCATGCACCGTTGGTAGGAATGCAAATTGGTGCAGCCATTATAGAAAACAGCATGTAAGTTCCTCAAAAATTAAAAATAGAACTACCACATGATCCAGCGATTTTACTTCTGAATGTTTATCCAAAGAAAACAAAAACAGTATTTCCAAAAGATATAGCACTCCATGTTCATGGCAGCATTATTTACAATAGCCCAGATATGGAAACATCTTAAGGGCACATCAATGGATAAATGGATAAAGATGTGATAGAGAGAGAGGAATTCTTTTCAGCCATAAAAATGAATGAAATCTTACCATTTGTGACAACATGGATGGACTTTGAGAGTATTATGCCAAGTGAAATAAGTCAGAGAAAGACAAATACGGTATGATTTCGCTTACATGATCTAAAACACAGAACAAATGAACAGACAAAAGAAGACAAAATTAATAGATACAGATAACAGATTGGTGATTGCCAGAGGAGAGGGGAATTTGGGGGTGGATGAAATGAATGAAGGATGTCAAGAGGTACAAACGTCTACTTATAAAATAAAGTCACGAGGATACAATATACAGCATGTGGCAATATATAGCAGTTGATAATATTACATTGCATATTTGAAAGCTGCTAAGAGAGTAAATCTTAAAAGTTCTTACCACAAGAAGAATGATTTTGTTACTTTACATTGTGACATATGGTAACGACTTATTGTGGTGATCATTTTGCAGTATATACAAATATTGAATCATTATGCTGTACACCTGACACTAATATATTGTTATATGTCTATTGTATTTCAATTAAGAAGTAAAAAAATTCCTGCATTCACCATCAGTATACTATAATAACTATTTAAATATAGTTTTATATCATATAATGGAATGCAGGAAATGGGTCAGGTTAGAAGTATTTCACAGGATGCAAAAAAAAAAAATTGAGTGTGTAAGTCCATAGAATTGAGATTTGGTATATAAAGCAACAAAAAGAATGAGAATGTAAAGAATATATTTATAAATTGACCACTCGTTTATTCCTCAATTCATTCAGCAATGTTGTTTGGTGATGAAACTATCTTTCTAGGTTTTGGGGATACGGAGATGAGAAAGATAGACATGGTTCCTCTATTCATGGGGATTATATCTTAGTGAGGAAGACGGGTAATAAACAAGTAAACTAATCAATGTGAAATCCAGTTTTATGTGGTAATTGATACTATGAAGAAATGAAGCAGAACAAGGTGATTGGGTTGACTTGAGATGGTGCAGTTTATATAGTGTGTTCAGGGAAAGCCATCAGAGGCTTGAAACAGAAAGAGGCAGCCCTGCAGATTTTCAGGAGGGTCCAGGTAGAGGAAACAAAGGCTGGGGGCTGGGGGCTTAGAGTAGCATGTGTGGGGGGGAGTGAGAAGGCCTGTGAGGCTGGAGCAGAGGGTGACAGAGGTAGTGAGAGGAGAGGGAAGCTAAAGAGGTATGCAGGTGCCTGTGTAGACTGGGACTTGGAGGCCATGTAAGGTCTTTGAGAGGCACTTAGCTTAGAGCTAAAACAGGTAGAGGTTGTGAACATACTGTATTTTTAAAAATCCCTCTGGCTGTTGTGTAGGGGGCAGATTATGGGGGGAAACAGAAGCAGGCAGAAAGCAGTTAGTGGGTACTGCAGTAGCCTATGCAAGAAATGATAGGAGCTTGTTCTGGGAGGTGGGGAAGTGTTGCACAATTAGATTTTTTTTTTTTTTTTTTGAAATAGAGGGACAAGATATACTGATGGATTTCATATGCAGTGTGAGTGAAAGAGAAGAATCAGCTGAGACACATAAATTATTTTTGGCCTGAGAAACTTGGTAAGTTTTTGGTGCCATTTGCTGAGATGAGGAGACAAGGCAGTCTGAGAAAGTGGATGGTTGTTCTGGGGTATGAAGGGAATAAGGACATCTCTTGGACTTGTTAAAATTGAGATAGCTTCTGTCATCCAAGTGAACATGTTAGGTCACTTGGGGATGTGTAAGTTTTGATCTCAAGACAACGTCAGGCTTAGAGTTGTACATTTAGAAATGAATACAAATCATCAGTGAATATTGGTGTTTAAAGCTAATTTAGTGGGAATGATTTAGGGCTGGAGGGAGAGAGATGGAAGGAAAGAGGGCAGCCACGGACAGAGTCCTAGACCACTTCAAAATTTAGATGTTGTTAAGGTACATGGCAGGCCAGCGTTTTAGGTAGTAAAAGAATTTACCAAAGATAAAGGAGGAGAATGGTAAAGGAGTTTATTAGGTTACGCTGCCATAAACAACAGTGGGCCACACAGACGACAGGGGCCTGTGTGAGCACCAAGGGCCAGTTATTGGGGTTTATACCATATGGTTACAAGGTGCCTGATCAGCTTGTGCATAAGTCTCTCATTGGTTGTAGGTGAGGTAAGAAGTTTAGAGTCTGCGAAGGGGCGGTGGGTCTTATGAGTCTGATAAGGTGGACTGAAATGAGCCAGCCTGAGCTATTGTGAGATTAGGCATTACCGAGGGCTATTAGTTTCTTAGGGCAAACATGCCCAGTAAAGAATATACTTTATCTGTTGAGGGATTGCAAGCAGATACCTGAGAGCCCAGGAATGAGGTTGCTGGACTTTGAAGGACGTCAGTTGGCCCCACAGACATTAGGAGAGGAGGAAGATCTAGCAAAGAGACTGAGAATAAGAGTCAGTGAGGCAGGGGGGAAACCAGAAGTGCTGTCCCAGAGGTCAGTTAAAGAAAGAGGTGTTGACTGAAATAAAAATGCACGACATGAGAGCTGTGAGTTCAGTTTTATTTGGGGACTTACTGAGCACTATAGCCTAGGAGACAGCCTCTCAGTAGCTCTGAGGAACTGCTCCAAAGATGTAAGGGGGGAGGTCAGCCTATGTGTGAAGGAGTACCTTTAGAGAACGGGTGCTTGCAATCAAGCACACATCTTGGTAGAAGGTTACTGCTAGTCACAAGGCACAGATGTCAATGATTTTAGTGGTTTTCTAAGTATAAGAAGATGCCCAAAATTGGGTTCACAAAATTTTCTCCTGAGAATACCTAGCTGTCTGAAGGCATATTCTGCTGGTTTTCCCAGAGCGGAGTGGCTCATTCTTGATCTCTGCTCTGAACTTCTTTCAGCATGTGTCGAAGGTCAGCGACTGCAGTGGCTAATGACTCAATCCTTGTAGAGCCAGATGGCGAGCGGCATCTTTAGTTGGCAGAGATTGCTAGACTCATAGTAGTCCCTGAGAGACCAAGTGGTCTGTTCTTTTAATGGATGAATTATGTAAAGCAAGACCCACATAGTGCTCTAACAACGCTGTCCTTCCTCCTACAGCATCCATGGTAGGAGTAATAAGGGAGTTCTTGAATCTCCGGCTCCTAGAAAGATCCCACTGCCCCTATTCCTTCTTTTTCCTTAACACTCAGAACTCCACTGACCATCACCATCTGTCTTGATAGTGTTGAAATGATAACTCATTGTCTTCCAACTTGGGTCTAGTGATTGAGGACTTGCATATAAACTGAAAATAGATTAACAGGAGAAAAGAAGGTTCATTTGTGAATTCATGGGTATGGGGTATGTGGAGGGGTGTTCAGTGATGAGTTATTCACTCAATAGCCAAAGATAAAAGGTTTATATACTAAACTTAACAAGAGTGGGGTGTTGGGTTAGCATTTCAATGGGAGAGTATGGAAAGTTTTTTTGGGCTTTTTGATGCTAATGGGAGTGAATAATCTATCTTCAGGGCAGCTGAATTCATAGGAAACTCCCTTGGAGGGTTTAAAGGTAGCTGTATTTTTGGGAGGCTCTACTTTAGATCAGATAGGTGAAGTTCAGATAAAATTTCTTTCTGCCTCTTCTATAGTTCAGATGTTTTCACTTTAAAATAATCTTTATACCAACTCATGGGGCCCAACTCATGGTTCTCCCACGGTAGCATCAAGATTAATCTCATGTTCTGTTTCACTGTTTGTCAGTTGTACGGATACTCAGGATTTCCAGGAGTCCTTATCTCCTGAAATTTCATTCCATGTGTGTGCCTCCTTTTCTGACTCTATCTTCCATTTCTTTCCAATCCCTTTCACTGTGTTCTCTGGAGCTCTTTTCTCATCACTCTCTTCACTGCCAACTGGCTCTTCCTCAAGGACACTATCTCCTTTGCAAAGCTCTTGAATGATGGTTTCATGCCTCTGGGGCTGCTGTTTCCAGAGAATTTTCCTTTGTTTTCCCCAATCTCCCAGCTTGGGAAGTCATGTCTTCAAACTATACCATGTACCACTCCTGCTTCTTAATGTTTTCTGCAGACTTCAGTTTAAGCTCCTGGGTTTGTCTTTTCAAACTGTTAAAAGGTAAACTGAAGTATACAAAAAATTTCAAGTTTTTGAGCAAAGAACGACTTTCATCAAGCAGCTCCGTATCAGAAAGTGGTGAGGAGGGCTCCACCAGCAGGAGCTTAGGGAAGGATTTTTACTGAGAAAAGGCAGGAGCAAAGCAAGGAAATTATTATTAACCTCATCTTAAAGCCTAGCTAGTTGTCTGTAATTGGTTGTCCTTAGGTTTCAGTTTTGTAACTTTGAGGAATTTATGGCTTAGATTTTTGTTTGCTTACTTGTAAATATAGGCCTCCAAGACATTAGAGTCACCTCAGTCAAGTGGCCTGTTGTTTAAATAATTTAACAGTCCCTATGCCCATCATCATTTTGGGGATTCAGTAAGCATGGAGATAAGCCTTCTAGTCTGGCCACTCAGATCCTGGCTTTCTTCTCCCATGAGCTTGTACACCAACCAACTCTATCCATCTCATCCCACTGTCAGACCCTAGATCTTGCATTACTAATATCTGCAATCTCCTCATTGTCTCCATTTCATAACACTGCTGCTGACCTTTCCACAGCTCTCTCTTTAGTTCTCTAGATTTATTCTTTGACTCTCATGAGCCCTATAGCCTATTGTTCTGACACCTTTTAAAACTATCCCCTAAGTCTCCATTCTCCCATTTCCCTCCCAACTTAGTTTAGATTCCACAGTCCATCATTATAATTACTCCCTTGCAGACATTGTCAGCTCGCTTCTATTTTTCACTTTATTATTGTTGACTTGGCAAAACTCCAACTCTGGTTAAATCCAGCTCTCCTCTCCCTCCACACCTGCACTTGCAGACATGAACAAGGCTGGAGAAAACCCTGCAAAAATGACTGATCTCATTTTCAATTCATGAGGACTAACCTGCTTGAACTGTTAGTGCTCCAGCAATCCTACTACATTTCCCTAGTGCATTTATTTAGTTCCTCACTTTCCCTAAGTCAGTGGTCTTCAGACATATTGTTCATTCACTCCTTAAAGGATTTTTTAAAAAAAATACATATTTCATGTATTTTTAAAGTTTATATCTAATATTTTTACTGTAATTTAAATTGTTATAAAGAATGTTACCCCTGGTATATTGTATGCCACCTTTTAAAATGTATCCAACAAGAACTAAATGCCATAGCAGATGATGTCCACTATTTAAAAACAGACAAGCTGTTCCATAACAATTCAAAATATTTATCACTAATATTTCTTCTTGACTTTAATTCCATTCCACTTACCCCACAGAATTTTATTTTGTTCAAATGAATTTTTTCGGTGTGTTTGATAGCCTTTCATTTATTGCCCTATCTTATTTATCTGGAATAAAATGCATATAAATAAAAATTTAAAAATTCTTTATATTCTATGAGCATAGTCCTCTAGCCATTAAAATAGTTAATGAATTATTATCAGTACAAATATTTTTAGTAAGAAGCTTATCAAATAAAAAAATCTTGTATATATTTTGAAAAACAATATTAAGTCTAAAAATTAAAACAGTTACTGGAAATTCAGTGTCAAAAAGGACTGAGTTAATTTTTAAGCACCAGTAAGTATGGGCACCCGGTGGTGAAATCATTTTGTGTCTGAATGCAGTAGTTGGGTATGAGTTGATTCTATTTCCTTGTATGTTTCATAGATTGAAAGTTTTACTCCTTGTCTTAATGTATTTATTATCATTTATTTACAAAATTTAAAATATCTTACTTAAAAAGACATCGGTATAGAGGATTGCCTTGGCAAAAAAAAAAGCTGTATTTTGGGGGGTAAGGGTGGGAATGGAGGGTGTTGATACAGTGATTTCACATAGAATTTCCAAAGAATTATACTTTATAAAGGGAATGTGCAGGAATAATTTCAGACAAGTCTTGATGTTTAAGGTGGTTTCTGATTCTTGTAATATGCTGTGTTAATTAGACTGCTGTGCCTAGTGTCAATGATCATAATTCAAAATGATCATACATGTCTTTGAAAAGGTAGGGTTCCAGAAGAATGATCAGATGGGTATAAATTGTGATCTATAAGGAAAAACAATTGTAGGGCTTTGGTCTATTTAGTCTACCAAAATGAAAACTAAGGGATGGTATAACAATTTTACCTTGGTGAATATTTACTGCATTGAGTTGGATTATGTAAAAGTTGAAGTTAAGGTTGCCAGTTTATCGAAGTTTTTCTCTATTAAAAAAAGAAAGAATGAGACATGGGGACTTAAAGTGAAAAAATATAGATTTGAAAAATGTGGAAATCATTTAAGAATTAGAAATGAAGTATACAAAGAAAACTTGGAGTTATCTTTTCTATCCCAAGCCTTTTAAAGTACTCTCTGCATGAGGTTAATATTTTTTTAAGGGATATAAGAATTACATAGTTAAATAAATTTGGGAGATGCTGAGTTAAAGAAAATCAAACTGATTTCTTTATCGCAAGATTTCTCAGGCCATTTAATATGCTAACGTGCATAAGAAAGGCAGGTAAAATACTTTCATATTCTATAGAACACTCTGGGAAAACAAATCAGACTTTAAATAAATGTTTCTATTGTTAATTGGTTTTTCCAACTGTTAGGTAAGACTAAGACACATTTCTGATCAAAAGAGCAAACATTTGCCACAGAATGATAAAGTAATGAATTATTTGTTATGAAAACTGGTCTCTTAGGAATAATAGCATTGTAAACACACCTATTAATTAAAGAATTCAAACTAGATATTTTAGTGTTAAGTGGTCATGTAGATCTTATTGCAACATCTTAAAGAGCTACATCACTTTAGTGCAATAAACTTGTTTGGTTCAGTAAAGTTAAAAACCACGTCTTGAAAAATCTTTATATTGGTACTAACTGAATTAGGTGGACACCTGGAACATTAACACGTTTTGGGAACCAAGTGACAAAAAGCTCACAGCCCATTGCCATAAAGCTAAAACATGTGTTCTGATTTATGCTGGACAAGTATCTGCTAATAGTCATATCCAGTTTTTTTATGGTTATACCCAGCTGTAACAATTTAATGTGAACCTGGGCAGTACCTAGTTGATAAATTCTTTCCCTCATGTACTGGGGCATTTTTCCTTAAAAACAAATTAATACAAAGTTTTCATTGTGTTCTTTCTTCAAATAGTATCCTAATGTGTCCTTAGTGATTGTGTAGTACTCCAAAGATGAAAGTGTCTAAAGTGGATATTGTGAAGATGCTGCTGGTTGTTTACTGGATGGATTGCTTCAAAGAATTGGATTTTCAAGATACTATATTCTAATCAAAATAAATTTTCAATTATAGTATGTGTAGAAAACCTCTGAAGTTCTGCTTTGTTCTCATTATTTATAGCTGAACTCAGTTTACAAAGAGTATGATGAAATACACATTTGTTCATGGAGTATTTTTTTAAATCACTCTATATTATTTTAGCTCATAAATTATCTAAACAAGTAAGTGCTATTATTAAACATCCATTGATGGCCAGAAAGTCAATCATTATCTCTGGGAAAGTATCAAAATGCCTAAAAGACATATTTTTAGACTATTGGTCTCTTTAAGCCATGTAAGCAGAAATGGCAGGTTCAAAGACAATGACATTGTCATAGCAGACGGGAAAGCATAGTCATGGATACTTCTTAGGGGCAACACTTTGTTGAAAAAGCTTAGTGTCAGTAGAGGCAGCCAGCAGATGCTCTGAGGATTGCAGATCTGACTTGTAAAGACAAGTAGTCTAGATAAGGATGCAAGTACTTCACTGAAATGAAGATACTCTTGTGAAGTTTATAGATGGTTATTTTTGAAAAATGTCCGTATGCCACAAAAAACAAAATAATTTGCAAAATGATCAATTACCACCAGTTAAATTCCCCCAAAGGCATAGCAAATAACATATTTTTAAGGTCTATGTGTATTAGTGAGCTATTGATTTTTTAAATTAACAAAATTGAAACTCACTGAACATACTGCACTCAGCTTAAGGCATTTTTAAAAACTCCATTGCAAGTGTAAATTCACCTATTTTACTGGCTTTGCAAAGTACATATGAAATAATTTTGTTAATATAAATTTTATTTTGTTCGGAGGATTTTGATTACTGACTGTAGCTACTAAATGCGGATAAAATTTTAAAACTAGAAGGAAACGTAGAGACCTAGTCTTCATTTCCTTGTTTTATAGATTGAGGAAACTATGCCTGACCCTGAGGGCTTATAAGTGACTTGTTTAAAAATTTCATGCTAATTAGTAGCAGAGCTTGGGCTAAAATACAGGTGTTCCTACTTCTCAGCTGAAAACAGAAAATACAATTGAACAAGTATTTATTTATTGTCACCAGTTAACATGATGATCGTGAGGCTACCATGTATTTTTTCCCCCTATTTATACTGTCCATCCAAGAATCTTCCACTAGGAGCCTGGTTTATATTTAGGACATGGTACATGGCTAATACTCAATGTCAAACATTTAATTTTGAAATAATATTCCAAGAAGTGTTAAGAAAAAATATTTTGTGTTCTGGTATATGTGGCATTTTTTGAAAATTTGGGAATGCACATGTTTTGAGTAATTATATGAGAAAGGATTACTATCTAAAACTGGATAGTAATAAAAGAAGTGGAAGAGTCAGAGAATATTGTAAAATGGCTGTATAACTGCACAGGTGGCAACTCTACCTGGGAATATAGAATTTAAGGAAAAATTTTATGATGCTTGAAATTCTTTTAACAGAAATGTGTACCAGATCAATAAGAAAGCACATATTAAACTCTTTGCAGTAGTATCAGTACTAGCTCTAACTACATTTTCTCTTTTCTCTGACCAGGAAGAGATATTAGAGGATGAAAAGAAATTCAGAGTGAAATCTCATGGACTGTCACTTTTATGTAGATGATATTTCTATTATTTGTTTAATAACAATATTACCCATAATGCGTTCCTTTTGGAAAGATTAAAATACCATTCAAGATTATAATACTCCTAGGAAGTGTCTTATTAAGTCATCCAAGAAATGAGAAAGTTTTTAGCACATGAACTTAATAAAATTTCTTGGCATGCAGGCTGTAGTGACATATGCTGTTTAGCAATTGTTCACGTTAGTAAAACAGTAAAGAACAAAGCAGTAGAGAATAAATTAAGGAAGACAGTCTTAACCCTGGGCAGCAATTCAGAGAGGTAGCAAACAGTGCATTGTTTTCAATAATCTAATACTATCAGCTAGTGTTTCTGAAGGACTTATACTGTCAGGTATTGTGTCCAGCCTTTTACCTAATTTACCTTTACCCTCACAATAATCCTGTGAGATATTTTTTCTCAGTTTCTTAGATGAGGAAATCATTGTCCAGATAATTTCAAAAATATGTTACATCAAATAGCCATTAAATGTTGAAGCTGAAATTTGAATCAGGTCTCTCTCTCTCTCTGAACACTAGCTCTTAGTGAATGATAATGTTACCTCAACTCTTATCTTTTAAATATATTTATTAATGTATATGTAAATTCTGAAGCAGGGACTTCCAAGAGAACTGAGGATGTATTAGGCAGAGTAATGAGTCCCCAAAGATGTCCATGTCTTAATCCCTGGAATTTGTGAATGTTATCTATCTGACAAAGGGGAAATAAAGCTGTAGATGGAAGTCAGATTCCTGATCCGCTGAAGTTAAAGTAGGGAGATTATCCTAGATTATCCTGGTGGGCCTACTGTAATCCCAGTGGTGTCAAAGTGGGCAAGCGAGGCAGAAGAGGACATCATGGTGATGCTATGTGAGAAGGACTGAACTGCTTTCTGGCTTTGAAGATTGAAGGAGGCCACAACCTGGGAATGCAGGTGACCTCTAGAATGTGAAAAAGACAGAGAAGTGCATTTTCCCCTAGAGCCCTAATTTACAGAACTATAATAGAATAAATATATGTTGTTTTACATCACTTAGTTTTTGGTAATTTGTTATAGCAGCAGTAGAAAACGAATTCATCTCTTGGAGGTTTGGTTAGCAGAAATCTATATCCCCTGAGCCTGATCACCTGTGACAACCCGCCTGTGTGACCAGCCAGGTGCTTCAGACATTTAGAGTCCTATTTGCAACTTTGACCTTATATTTTTCTAGATCCGTGCTATCTCCTATACACTATAACATTCTAGTAAGCAGAACTTTCTTGTTGAATGCCCAGTCCTAAGTGTATTTGGGCACTTTGTGTAGGTGGGCCTCTTTTCTCCCCGTTTCTAAGTGCTGCTCTAGTGTAGCATTATTTCAGTTCTGTCAAATACTTTGGGAAGATGTACAGAACTTATGTCACCAAAGGCATAAAAATAATCAATTTAGTAACTTCAAGCTATTAGTACATTATTTTAGCAGTTACGAAAAGTGTGTTTAATTTAAAAAAATTACTTTATTGACAATGATCTTTGTCATCTATGATGACTTAGGTTTTTTAAAAGAAGTAATATGTATTCTATTTTATTTTTTCCTTACATTTTCTGTTCTACTTAGTATCCTATCCCTCTGTGAAGCTTAATATAACCTACCCAACTCAGGGTCTCCTGGACAAATCTATAAGGGTCTCCTCGACAAATCTATAAGGGTCTCCTCATCCTCTCACTACTGGTTCTTAACATGGCAAATGTACGGATAGCTTTCCACTTTAGGTACAGCCTCTATCACCTAAAGGCTTCAGAATCCTTACCTATGCCATCTGATTTTGACTCTTTTAAACGTTGACTTCTTTGTCACTTGGTCTTTTTCTGCTTCAGCCTAACTTCAGTTACAGAGCCTCCTGACTTTGATTTAACAAGTCACTATCTACTCTTGTTCTCCTTTATCGATGTCTGTCCTGTAGAATGTGAGATCTATGGATGCAGAAACCTCTTCTGTCTCATTCTCTAGTACCCAGAAGAGTTCCTGGCTAATAACAGAGGTTAAATATATAAATGCTGAACCAAGGGGCTCCTTATCCTGTTTTTCTTCTTCTAGAAATAATATAATTTATATATTCTTGGAATTCCCAATTTATGTTCTTTACATTTACCAAAACTTTTCTGGACTTTTTTTTTTTTTTTTGCCTAAATTAGCACTTAAAAATATCAAACACATTTGTGATCTCATAGTTTAAAACCCAGTACATTAAATAGTCATTATGTTTAAGATTTAAACCATTATAGCTATCCAATAATTCAGTAAAATGTTCTACAGAAGGGATTACTGCTTTTTTAAAGACAATTTTACCCATAACTTTTTATTACATAAATTTCATTTTCTGTAGTATTTCTATAAAGAGGGTGTTTTTCTTCGTCAATCAATCTTACTTGCCTCTCCATTTTACGAAAGGCAATTTTTAGTTTTAACATTGCATGTGTAGCTTGTCATTCTCCTAGAAAAAAGTTCATTTTAGTGTTTAACAGTGTTTACCAAGAGTAAAAATATTCTGACATGAAATGCTTTGTTAAATATATTTAATTTTGTCTAATATGGATGTCATTAAGCTGTGGATCAAAATTATTTAACAGTAATAAAAAATAATTGTAATATGCTTTTCAGGAAAGACCACACATTTTATATAATGATTATTTTAATAAGTAAGATTTTTTAAAATTTAGGGATAAGTTCATGGTTTAAAAATAGAATTAATATAGGCTGGATACCAGGTTTTCTGTAAGTTTAATATGTTCATAAAAATGGAGGTGGCAAAATTAAATTTAGAATTCTGGATGCCATTTGATAAAAGCACTAAACAGTAATGAGCTTTGCTCAGGCTTTAAAAAAGAACTCATCTGGAAAACACACAGGACAACACATATGATATGCCGACAAATACCACAGTTAACATTCATAGATAGGACATAAGGGTAATACAGCCGTTTTCTTTCTGTTTAAGGAAATATTTTATTGTAGTCAGGTAAACAATATTACACAGCCCATATCTGTGTAATAACTTACAAAAACTTCTACTTTACTGTTCATTATCATCAAATTTCATAGGTTAATATTTTTGATAATCTAGTGTCAAGAAGAATTAATGATGGTATGTTTTTGAAAAGTAAACAAGCATGTAGTGGCTCATGATAAACTAGTTCTTCGGGAAATCCAGGGAAAATAGTTGTGACCAATGGGAGGTCAAAGGCAGAGAGTTTTTATGTAGGATAAAATGGAGGCATTTGGAAGTATGTGTAAAGGAGTCAGAAGGAAATACATCTTGGTGCAGATAACGCTAGTTGCTAGTTTAAATAGTTTCATCAGGCTCTGGAGTATGCATAAGGCTGTCTCTAGTTGTATGGTACCTGGGCTGGGTGATGAGGGCGGGGCATAGTCACTGGGAGAGTGAGAGCCTGATAAATGATATGATTGGGAGTATTTATGATTGGGGCTTTGAATCAATTGATTGATACATGGAAGGTAGGTGCACTTTCAGGGGGGTCCTTTACTATCTCCAGGAACTGCCTGGTCCAAGGAGGGGCCGCCTCTTCAGGGTCAGCAAGACTCCAGGTGTAACAGCATCAGAATAAAGAGATGCTTAATACAGTTGCTCACCAGTCAAGGTGGATACAGTGTTAATTATTTATCTTTGTAATTTATATTCTCTAAATGCATACTTCATATATTTCCCATGCCTTTAAAACTGCTTCTAAATGCTGATGACTCTTAGTTTGTATTCAGCGCGAGCCTCTCTCTGAGCTTGAGCCTGAAATATCTGTGTCATCTACATGTCATACCTGGTTGATTCATATTCTTGAAGTTAACTTTTTGCTTGATTTCCAGACCCATTCTTCATCTAAAACTGCTCCTCTTCCCATTATCCCCAACTCCACTATCTTAGAAAAGTCATCATCAAAGTACCCTAACTGTTCCCATCTTTTGCTTTCCTATAGTACTTCACAGGTAGTATGATTTTTCTTTTTTAAACATAAATCTGATCAGGTAACTTCCTTGCTTAAGACCTCTGCTTGGCTTCCCTTTAAATATAAAAATCTTAGCTCCTTCCTGTGGCTTATCAGTCTCCGTGTGATCCAACAGTGGCCTATCTGTACCTCATACACTCTGCCTATGCTCATGTGCTCACGGCCCTCTGACCTTCCTCACTTCCTTTCCATTCCTCACAGCCCATGTGAATTCCTGTTCCACTAACTTGCCTTTCCCCTGCTTGGATTGCTCTGCTACGTGTTCTCATCCTCATCCTTCTGGTCTCAGCTCAAATGGCAGTTATGTTAAACAGTCTTCCCTGACCACTTGAGTTAACTAAGCCATCCTCTGCTCCTTAATCCTTTGTCAATTTTGTTTATTTCCTTCACAGCTTTTTAAAAAAAATACAGTTCATAATTATCTTTAGTTATTCAGGTATTTGTTATTGGCTTTCATTGCACTAAATGAAACCCTCAAGAGAGCTGAGACCTCGCCTGTCTTTCTTTCCCGTTGCTCTAATCTCACCCCTATGTTTTAGTGACTAGAATATACATATAGTCAATATTTTTGGAATAAACGAATATATTAATGGATGTGGTCAGAAAAGTCAAAGTGATCATCTGTGGCAGTTAAGAGTCTTAATTCCAGTATATCTGCCTCCAAGTCCAGCACTTTCTCAATTATAATCTGAAGAGAGATGTGTATCTTTACCTCATGTTTTAAAAGAAAACCATCACAATTTATATGTTGTATTTTATTTCATTTTGTTAAGGCATATAAAGGTAGGCTAGATTTTATAGATTTGGTATTCATCCACAATTTGAAAATTCAGTATATTAGCTTATGTTTTACAATGAAGGTAGCAAGAGGAAGGAGAAGGAAAAACTATTTAATTTGGCTGAAACTCTAATTTCCTTTTTGAAATGTATCCTTATATAGCTTAATTTCCTAGCAAAAAAGGATCTACTGCAAGAACAAATTTTACCTATATATTAAAGTAACATTTTAGGAAGTGATATAAACATTGTAGACACATTTAGCTGCCAATTCTTGGTCATTGTGAAATTTTTTATGTGGGTAAAAAAAAAATTAGTTAGTCAATTTCTCTTTATTTAGAAGAAAATTTTCTTTAATTTATACCAAAGTAATTGTACAGTTCATATCAATTTTTCTTTTTGTTTAATTTTCTGAACGCAGTAAAGCAATTTCTGTTAACAAGTGATTTTTGTCGTTTTTTTACTTAAAATTTTTAAATTTTTGTACAATTTTTAAACATTATTTTCCATTTATAGTTATTACAGAATATTGGCTGTATTCCTTGCTGTTGTGCAATACATTCTTGAGCGTATGTTACACCCAGTAGTTTGTACCTCCCACTCCCTCACCCCTGTATTGCCCATCCCCACCTCCCCCAGCTGGTAACCACTAGTTTGTTGTCATTTCTTTTGATGTAGATTTCCTTACGTGGCTTTGATAAATGAGGCTCTTAAAATAAAACAAAATATATTAATTTATAAGTTAAGGAATAGAGTATGAGTAAGATAAAGTCAATATTCATTATTCTAAAAGTAACCTTTTATAAAAGAGATATGTATTCAATATAGAAGATAAGAAGTAAGCAAGGATGATAAAGATTCCCTGTAATTCTGCCAACCGAATTTGGTATTTTGATTTACTTCTTTCTTTTCATCTTAAAATATACATGTGAATCTATATTTTATATACTGTTTAAAATTTGGATCATGCCATACATTCCATTTTGAAATTTGCTAACAGTATATTTTGGACTAAGTTCAAAATTCTTAAATATTTGTCTGTAACTAATTTGTTTATTTATTTTTAAAAATATTTTAAGTAAAAATTTTATGTATTTAAGGCATACATCATGATGCTTTGATACACAGAGACATTGTGAAAGGATTCCTAAATTACCACCATTAACACATCTGTTACTTCATGTATTTACCTTTTCTTTTTTGTGAGAACACTTGGTACTACTCTCTTAGCAAATTTCAATTATACAATATAGTATTATCAACTGTAGTCATCATGTTATACATTTATCTTATAACTGAAGGTTTTTACCCTTTAACCAGCTTCTATTTCCTCCACACCCTAGTCCCTGGCAACCACCATTTCTACTCTTTATCTATGAGTTCTCCTTTTTTTTTAGATTTTGCATGTATGCGACATCACACAGTACAGTCTGCCCTTTGTGTCTGTGGATTCTGCATCTGCAAATTCAACCAATGGTGGATGGCAAATATTTGGAAAAATAAAAACTTCCAGAAAGCTCCAAAAAGCAGAACTTGAATTTGCCTCACACCAGCAACTATTTACATAGCATTTATATTGTATTTACAACTATTGTACTATTTACCTTGTATTAGGCATTGTAAGTAACCTAGAGTATATGGGAAGATGTGCATAGGCTATATACAAATTTTATATAAGGACTTGATGATACACAGATTTTGTGTATCTGTGGGAGGGGTTTTGGAACCCAGATCTCATGGATACTGAAAGACAACTGTATTTATCTTTCTTTGTCTGGTTTATTTCACTTAGCATAATTCCCTTCAAGTTTATCCATGTTGTTGCAAATGCAAGGATTTTTTAAAAAGACAATACTATTCCATTGTATATATAAACCACATTTTCTTTATCCATTCATTTGCTGGAGGACACTTAGATTGTTTTCATACCTTGGGTAAGGTGACTAATTCTTCACTGAACATGGGAGTACAAATAACTCTTCAAGGTAGTGATTTCATGTAACAGTTATTAATGGCAACACATAATATGGTGTACCATGTTTAGTTTAGGATTTTTGTTGCGCTTGATATTTCACATTATTCTTTTCTTGTAATATAGTATAATAATGACAATATGCTTCAAATTTGAATTTGCTTACTAGAACACTAATTAGATTTTTTTTTACCATGTAATGTTTTAAACTTTAATGTTTCTGACATTAACGTTTCTACATTATTGCACATACCGCTAGCATTTGCTCTATATACTTTTTTCTTCCCTTTAATCATTACCCTTTTTTGGTATTTTGATATAATTTTATTTCTTGTTAACAGTATGCATGTAGTTTTTAAAAAACGAATCATCTAAGTGGAAAATTTCTGATAGTTAAGAGAGTTTAATCTACTTTCAATATTACTTCTTTAATTTGTATTAATTTTAGTGGGTGAGTGCATGTGGGAGTTTAGGTACATGAGCTACTTTGACCATTTTAGTTCCATCTCTTTTTTTATTGAGATATAAATGATATATAACATTATATTAGTTTTATGCATACAACATGATGTGATATATGTGCATATACTGCCAAATAATCACCACAGTAATTCTAGTTAACATCCATTACCATATATAGTAACAAAATTTTTTTTCTTATGATGAAACCTTTTCAGATGTACTCTTTCAGTGGCTCACAAATGTTTATTACAGTATTATTTATTATATTCACCACATTATGCATTACATCCCCATGACTTATTTATTAAATAACTAGGAAATTTGTACTTTTTAACTCCCTTCACCCATTTCACCCACTCCCTCACCCCTGCCTCTGTCAACCACCAATCTGGTCTCTGTATCTGTGAGGTTTTTTTGTTTGTTTGTTTTTGTTGTTTTTTTAGATTTCACATATACGTAAGATCATATGTCTTTCTCTGTCTGACATATTTTACTTAGCATAATGCCCTCAAAGTCCGTCTGTGTTGTAAAAAATGGCAATATTTCTTTCTTTTTCACTAAATATATAATATATACCACATTTTCTTTATCAGTTCATCTATCAGTGCACACTTACGTTGTTTTCTCTGTCTCCTCTTGATAGCTTTTCTCCTAACATTAATAAAAATTATAAAGTCAATATTTCTCAAATTAAAGCTCACATTCTAGAGTATGATGGCAAAATGTCTCATAACTTCTAATTAAACCTTGTCATGTTACATCTCATTTTATTTATATAAAATAACCATTAATACCAAGCCTAGCTCTAAAGAATTTAGAAACCTACTTCTTTACTTCATTTTTTTGTTGTTGCTGTTTCAATGACAAGCTTATGCATTTGTGTTTTGAAATGTTAGCATATTATTTTCTTGGTGGGGGAGAATCCTACCTAAACATCCATTTAGTCCTCAGAGCACTGCAATTTGGATTGAATTCCCATCTCAACTAAAATTGCCCTTTCCAGCATCACCAGGGACCTCTAGTTCATCAATCCATTGGTTATTTAATATTACTATCCTAACTAATCTCTCTGATGCATTTGGCATTTTTTGAAAGGAATTCTCAGAAGAATATGATGGGAAACCATGTTGTGTCTCAATGGGCAGTCTCTTTTGGGTGGCCTTGTTTCACTGCATAGAAAGTTTCATTCAGTGTTCAATTTTTGAGTTTGTTCTCTTCTGATTTATTCATTTCTCCTTGGGAGATCTCATTTAAAAGCTGTTTCCTAATTTTTCACATACAAGAGCCTGGTGTATTTTATTACAATAAAATTCTTAAATTTAAATCTGTATAGATTGTATGTATAGTACTAACAAAATTAGTCTACACCAAGCTACCATGTTTTTAATTGCAATAATTCTGCTAGTCCAGTATACTCAGTCTTCTCATTTGTCGGAATAACCAGCTATTTTGCTAAAACTGCTGTCAAAGCAATAGTAAATTTATTCTAAAATGTTTTAATATTTGTGGTATTTGGCAGTATATTCAATAAGTTTTTAATTACATCTGATAGAAATACAAGTTCCATCTGTCTCACACGTGCGTCCTACTCAAAGTATGGCACTCATGCAAGTCTGTTTCCGATGTTCATAAATAAGATACCGACAAACCCACAATATTGGTACAGACTGTTCTGGACTAGGTTCTAAAACGTTAACCACAGGAAGTGATTTTAGTTCTTTTTTTAAAACCTTTTTTCCCCTCCATCAGGCTGCCCACGTGCTCGCTGTGGGACTTTAGAATTTCTGGATCTTCTAAGTACTCAAAATTACTGGAATAACCAAATGGAAGGTGATCTTATTTACTTAAATAAAATGTGGACATATCACTGAGACGACAGCTAAGTCTGGTTGTTCTGAAACTGGGGGTTTTAACAAAACCTGTTGAAGCCTGTAAAGTATGTGATCATAGCAAGTACAGATTAGTGCATTAACGATCAACCTTTCTGATAATTTGTAAGATAACTTGGGCCTCTCCAACTGTAGCTTACCCTTCCACTGCTCTTGGACATTTGTATTTACAATATGAATTATTGCTTATTGAAATTTAACTCATTTTAAATGGAACAAAAGTACTAAAAATGGAATTGGTTTATTGTACTTAATAGCTCAGTTTTTCTCTGGAGGTGCTTTCTTTTGTAATTAATGTAGTCTTTATTACAATTTCAATTTATATAGAAATCTGAGCGTATACTTATAGTTCATAAGTATATACATATATTTCAATTAACTTATTTAAATTAGCTTTTAAATTAAAAAATTTCTATTCATATAACTTTGGATAGGTTTCTCAGAGCTTTCTTTCGTATACTTATAGTTCATAAGTATATACATATATTTCAATTAACTTATTTAAATTAGCTTTTAAATTAAAAAATTTCTATCATATAACTTTGGATAGGTTTCTCAGAGCTTTCTTAACAGTTTGAACTTGCCTCAACATTTTTGAACACAGAAAACAATTTCTACAATGTTCAAAGATGGCACTATCTTTGATGTAATTAATATTTATCCTCTTTATTTTTTCTTGTTTATAACTTAATAGAAAAAAATAAGCATAAAAAATTTGTTAGTTGGAAAATACTGTTTTTTTCATTTTTAGGATGAATTTTAATTACAATGATCATTTTGTTAAGGTTTTAATTCAGTATCTTGGTTCTGCTCAGTTCTACTCAACTACCCAATATTTTACCACATGGAAAATAACTTGAAGTACTTTCATGTTTTGTGTGGTCCTAATTATTCTTGATCAAGGATGACTGATTTTATAAAAGGCCATGATATTATCCCTCTCCGACTATTTTTATATTATAAAATGCTTAGATGAGTGAGTCAAATCTTTGTGGTATTGGCAAACCACAATTTTATTCAAGACCACTGTGGGTCAGAATCTAATTTTATCAACTTTTGGAAGTTGTATTGTTTTGGTGTTTGCAGATATCTGTTCAACACGTGATTTGTTAAATAAAATAAAGGGGAAATGAAGTATTATGCTTTATATTTTGATTGATGATATACAATAAAGATCACCTACCTTGTATTAAAAATCACCTTTATCTCATATTGAAAACCAAAGCTGTAGGCAGGGCCACTTTGCCCACATTAGTTTAAGTTCATGCCACAAAAGACAAGTAAATTTTAAAACTGATGCCTTCTTTAGTCTTGTACTGCATACCTACTTATCAAGTAAATTAAAATAGCAAATTTCCTTTACTCAGGTGGTTCTTTTCTCCAGATAGAAACTGGCAAATAAGAGATCCTGACAAACTGCTCTTCATTTACTGAGAATTTAATGTGGTGCACAATTGATAAAACTCTCCGGGGAAGCATAAGCTTAGGTAGGGAAGTTGACAATGGTGGGGCAGGATAGAAGAGTGTTGTTAACTTCCTGAAGGACATGTGAGAGGAAATGTGGGGTCAGAGATCTTTCTGTAGGCATTTGAAAGACCATTCCCCCTCCAGGGTAGGAATTACTAAGCTGAGTTATCACAGAAAATCAGAGGAATTACATGGAACTGGTAAACTGAGCTCCTTCTCCTTTAATGTCTGAACAACCTTGCTCTCAACTCTTGATTTCTCCAAGACATCCTTATGGTTATCTTTACATCTTTAAGCTGTAGTCTGTGTTCACTGCTTTTACTTCTCAGTCCTTAAATATCAATCTGATTTCCTCCCACCATTTTATGAATTCTCTCTTTCTCTCTATGTATGCACACAAACACACATATGAAAGGATATATACTTATATAGGATACATATATGATGAAGAAGGGATATGTGTGTGTGTGTGTGTGTGTGTGTGTGTGTGTGTATGGGATGGCATATATCTTACCTTTTGGCAATTTTTTCTAGAGCAGTAATAGATTAGGAATTTAGGATTTGGAACTTTTATTTCTTTCATATTCTTTGAGAAATATTGAACTGTACTGCTCAATTCTATGAATAGTGACCAAAATTTAATCCAGTTCTTTCCTGAGTGGAGGAACTAACTAGTTACATTTTAATGTAATGCTCTTCTCTTCGTTAATTCGCTTGTATAGGTGCTAACTGAAGTATGAAATGGTATCCTTTTATTACAAGAGAGTGACATAAGCTTTCATCACTTTTGTGCAGTTGTGTTTGTTTTGACAGACTAGGAAGGATACAATAAGACTGTTAAAATTAGCAATGCAAAAATGACTATTACTGTAAAAAATCTAAAAGTGGAAGTCATTGTATAAAATATGAGTATCATTACAAATAATGACGAAAATAGTTTCAACTACCTCTTATTTTCCCAGGCCATTTCCCAAGACACTTGAATACTAAGCAATATAAGAAGAGTGCTTATTAAGATATAAGTATGTGTAAATACGCATGTGAACTGAAAATAGCCCCCTTTTAATGTAAAATCTTGGAAGATACTGTAGCTGAAGGGTTAAGTACGTAATAGATAAAAAATATTTTTTATCACCTCAAAAGGAAATCTTATGGCTTATAACTTTGTGTGTGTGGTTTTATTTTTTTTTAAATGTCTGCTTGGCATTTTTTGCTTATGGATAAATTTGAATGTACTTATTTTATGCTTTTTTTCTTGACTCAGTGTGGGAAATGACATTTAGATGTAAGTGATAGAAATGACATTGAATTGCTTGTGATTTTAAATGTAAAACTCTACTATTCATAATCTTCTAGACTGAGTTATGGTAGTTAGATATATTTTAACATCAGTCCTCATTTTAAGGACTTTAGGTTATAGTAAATCCAGGTGAGACTATTTGAAACAAAATTTTGTATAAAGAGATTTCTGGCTGTGAGAAACTTAATATTTTTTTATTTTTATTGAAGTATATAGACAGTTCACAATGTTGTGTCTATTTCTGATGTACAGCACAGTACTTAAGTCATATAGGAACATACATATATTCGTTTTCAAATTCTTTTTCACCATAAGTTACTACAAGATATTGAATATGGTTCCCTGTGCTGTACAGTATAAACCTGTTGTTTATCTATTTTATATATAGTAGTTAGTATCTGCAAATCTTGAACTCCCAATTTATTCCTTCCCGCCCCCTTTCCCCCAATAACGATATGATTGCTTACAATGTCTGTGAGTCTGGAGAAACTTAACTTTATAGTTACATGGTTATTGGAATCAGTGGGGTTTTGTACATGCAAAGATAATAATAATACTATAGTTGATCTAGTGTCCTTGTCAGAGGGGTTATCTCATTAAGGCTAGACTAGCTTATTGAAAGTCTATGGTTTTCTATTTCTAAGAAATTAATTGCATGAAATTTTACTACCTTTGTTTTAATATCTGTTCATGGTTTTATAGGGACAGAGAATTGGGGTAACAAACTTTAATTTCTCTGTTATTTGAATTAGTTGTCAGTATACTAACTGATGTATTGATATAAAGTATCCAGGAAACTCTTGACTGAATTGTGAGGTAGACAAAATTTGTATTTTTTCTCTGCATTATTTCCCCAAAGGTCTTCTATTCTTAATCTCAAGTAGCTATTGTTCTTCTCATAAACTCCAACTCTCAATTATATGATAGGCAACTCAAAAGCAATGGGATACATGACAATAACACATAGATTGATGTGAATTATTGTCAGTGTTCTAGTTCTAGAGTTGGCTGTTCAGCTCAGGGAAGTTCAGTATAAAATAAAAAAAGAAGAGAAAAGTTGGTCATGCATTTCATGGTGATTAATCTAATTCTGTGAACAAAGGTCTGTCTAACAGTATTTTCTATTTTTAGATGATAAAGCTACAGTGCTTTCCAGGCTTATTTGCATTTTAATTGAGAACAGAATTTACTTCAAGTTAAATGGAATCCATCTCTTAATCATTAAAACTCGGTATCAGATTGTTCTATTGTTTCCATTTCTAGAGATTTTGATTCTCCTGCATCTAATATCTGCTCACATTCTTTTGTGGAGGTTTATTTCTTCATGTGCACAGTAAACATACATGTATTTGCATGTTGGTAGTAGGGGAAAGGAGCTGTCCGTATCACTCAGGCCATCCTATTGCCGTCGATTGCTGAAGGCATTGCTAATAGTGAAATTTCAGAGTGACAAGCCTTGGGCCATGTGATAGAAGGGGTATTCTTTTGGGCATCACATGATCTTCCCACTCCATCTACTCCTAAGGTAGGTCCTGATAATACATATTTGAAAATATCGTTAATGTGTGTGGGAGCCTTTAGAACTACATCCTATGTAAAAATGGGGGCAATTTTTCTAAGTGGTGCATTCAGAGTGATGCATTAATTTTATAATACTAGTTTTAGAAGCATTACTTCCTTGGATTTCAGGAGTATTCTTTTGGGAGTTTCACTTTTCATTGAAACCTCATCTATCACCAGATCATATTGATTCCAGTTCAGAAAGAGATCTTAAATTCGTTGACATCTGTCAGTTTTCACGGCCACTGTTCTGGTCCAATCACATCACTTCCTCCATAGAAAACCACCACCTTGGCCTCCTACCTGGTCTGGGTGCTTACATTTTGGCTCCTCTTCTCCACAAGCGTGATGCTTTTACAAGTCTGATGCTTTTACAACAGAAACGCATTAGGGATGCCAAACTCTAAATAAACCTCAGGAACTTTTGTGATGAACTCTTAGGTTCCAGAAGCTTTACTTATTGAGGATTTATGTTGTATTTCCTTGATTCAAAAATAATAAATTACAACTGATCTCCATATAAAGACAGGTGACACTTTAAAATAACAGTTTTGTCTTCATACTATACACTATGATTAGTTAGAACAAAAATAACTTTAATTATACTAGCTAGATACATTTTTAAAATTGGTCTCAGCTGGTATACAAGAATAATACATAATTGAGACCTTAAAAATTATGTCATGTCTACTACACCCTAGGAAAAAACAAAATTAAAAAACCCTATATTTAGATTATACTGAGAAAGTGTTATTTCTCTAGGGGAAGGCAGTATGAATTTGATTTTTCTCCTGCTCATTTACTTATATTCTGAAATTTCCAGACTTCTGCTTTTTAATATTAGTATCCAAATAAATTGATCATCCATGCAGTAAGTTGCTTCACAGAGAAGAACTCTGCAATGGTGATATTCTGTGATATAGTTCTGTATAACACAATTATTTTTCTGTCATGTGGTAGAAAGATACAGTTTTGTTTTGTTTTTTTCTGATTACAACCAGTTCTATGGAATGGATGGTTCCATAAAAGCAATTTTACATTTTGATTTGTTTTCTGTTCAGTGTAATAAAATAAGGAAAGGACTTTTGCAATAAGAACTTAGCTGTATAAACCTTGTAATGATTCTATCTTGTATGAAGTAGATATTGTCTTCAGAGTCTCTTCATCTTTTCAATTTTAATCAGTTCAATTGACTATCTAAAGTAAATTTACTGAAGGAATAATAGTTTCACACACACACATACATACACACGGAGGGGGTCAGAGAAAGAGAAAAAGAAACTGTAAGAACTAGGAAGAGGTAAGACTAGAGTTTATGTGGTGGAGTATCATTAAATTTCAAGTTTTCTTCTATAATAAAATTTCATTTTACCTGTTAATTCAACAAGTAGGGCTGGACATCAACTATACTTTGATAGTTCGGTCAAAGGTTGTGGTTTCTATTAATTCCTATAAAATATTTCTAGGTGATTTCAATATCTTCCACTACCCCAGTTTATCAATTCCTTGACCTTCTCTCTTCCATTTTTGTTATCTCTCAGTCTACGTCAGTCCCTCAATCCCAGTGCTATAAACTTGACCTTATCATTGTTGGCAAATTCAACCTATCCATAGTCTCAGTTTTGAGGAGACCATTATCCAACCACTATTTATCTCTTCAGTTCACTTTCTCAAGGACACCATTTCCAAAATTCTTCAAACTCACCAGGCCCTACAATTCCCTTATTTTATGTCCTTTTACCTTCTACTAATTTTCTCACATTTTCACTCATGTACTCAATTGCCAGTTATCCTTCAAAATTCCATGGTCCGCCTCTATAAGCACTCACTTGTAGACTCAATTGCTATTCCTTTGCTCCTGTCTCACTCTTTCATGTTTACCTGGTAAAATCCCAGACTTGGCAAAACTCAATTTTCTGCTTACAATGTGCCTATACCTATGATGGTGAACATGTCCAGAAAAAATGCTGTGTTGAAATTTACTTCTAAATTCATGATCACTAATTCAGATGTTTTGTTAGTGCTTCCAGCAATCCTGTTACATTTACCTAATCCATTTACTTCCCTACTCTCCTAGATAACTTTTTTTATACCTTCTTTCATTTGTTCAAAAAATTCCCACCTCCCCCCTCACTGTCCTCATTCTCAGCTGATGGCCTTTATTCCCATCTAAGTGAAATAACACAAAGTAAAAATTTTAAAAGCTACTACCACTGCAGCAACTCATTTGTATCCATGTACTTTGACTTTACTCCTGTTTTTACCAGTGAACTGACTGTGCTTCAATTAAAAGCTCATCTTTTCACTGATATACTAGAGCCAGGCCCTTCTTGCCAAGTCAAGAACATCCCTCCAGCCACCCTCTCTACTTTCAACAGAACGTCCTCTCACTATTAAGTCATTTGCATCAGTGGAAAAAATTACTGTAATTTTTCTCATCTCATAAATCCCTGTCGTAAGTCCATATTTCACTCAAGGTAGCATATCATTTCTCTGTTCCTCTTTATGACAAAACTGCTTGACATAGTTATTTATACTTTCTGCATCCAGGTCTTCTCTTTTTATTTCTCACTTTAGAAAGAAATGTATTTAGATAAACCAGCACCTTGTAGTATACAAGTATATAAGATCTGTTTTATTCTTTCATAATTTCCTGAACTAGTGAGTTTTATATAATTTTTATTTTAATATATTAAAATCTTTTTGCTTTCTATAATCTTAAAAACATGGCTATTAAATAAAGTCTCCCTTTTAAAATTTCCTAATGAAAAGATACATTTTGTGTGGCATTTCACTTTAAAAAAAAATCATGAGGCATTTTGTAGCTAACTTTGTGACATGATAATTACCATTTTACCTTGGAGTTGGCTATATTCACTAGCAAGAAAAGTAGTTAATTGCAATGCTCCCTGGTATGCTCTTACTGCAGGATGCTATGACTAGAAACACACACCAATGTTTGATATCATAAAGTTGCAATGCCTTTCTTCTTGAAGCCATTCTAATTAGGTATCCTTCCATCCCCACTTCTCCACTGAATCTGCTCTTGCTCAGGTCACCACTGATCTGTCTCCATGTTGTTTTTCCCAATGGCTGATCATCAGTCCTGGTCTGAGACAGTCACTTTATTCTTCTTGAGACAGCATCTCTACTTTGTTTCTAAGGCTTTTTCAGGAAAACATATTCCTCTAATTTCCCTCCTACCTCTTTGGTCATTCCTCTTCAGTCTCACTGACTGGTTACTTTTAATATCCCATATTTATAACTGCTTACGTACTCTAGAGCTAAGATCTTGACCCTCATATCCAACTACATGTCGTTATCTCCAAATTTATACCTTTAGCTTAGAATTCTCCCCTAAACTGCAGACTTTTTTATTCAAATGCCTACTGGACATCTCTACTTAGATATCTACTAGGCAACTCAAATTCATCATGTCCAAAACTGAACTTCTGACCTTCCACTCCATTTCCAAAGTTTCTTCTCCCACAGGCTTTCCCATATAAGGAAGTGGAAAATCCATCCTTCCAGTTGCTCAGACCAAAAAATGTTTGAGTTACCTTGATCCTTCTCTTCCTATCTTACCCCAAATCAAATCTGTGAGCAAATCATATAAGATCTACCTCTAAAATATATCCAGAGTTGAATCGTTACTCACTACCTTCACTATTACCTTTCTGGTCTACACACCACCATTTCTAGCCTGGAATACTATACACCATATAATAACTTCTTAAGTGGTCTGCCTGATTCTGTGCCCTTCTTGCTCCCCCTACCATTTTCTTTTCTCAACTCAGCAGCCAGACTGATCATATTCAGTTAGATCAGTTTAGTTCTCTACCCAACACTTTCAGTACATACCTTTTTCCTTCACTATACAAATTAAAGTCCACATAATGTCTTACAAAGCCCTGCCCAAACTGCCTTCTCTTCACTTTCTGACCTTACCTCTCACTAGTCTCCCCATTACTTACTTCACTGCAACTGACCTTAACATGTCATGCAAACTCCTACCTTAAGGACCCTGCTCTTGCTATTCCTACTGCTTAGAACACTTTCCCTCCATATCATACCCCTTCTCATGGGTCATACCCTTTCCTCCTTTGTATCTTTGCTTATACATCACCTTCTCAGTGAGGCCAACCCCACCACCTACCGTATGACTGAATGTGTATTTACTTGCTTATGCGTTCATAGTCTATCTCCCCATTAGAATGTAGTAAGTTCCTGGAGGTTAAGGATTTTAGTCTTGGAGGATAAGGATTTTAGTCTAATTTTTTCTCTGCTGATTTTCAAGTGCCTAGAACAGTGCCTGGTTTATAAAAATGCTTATTAAATGAATGAATGAGTGAAACACAATATAAATGTTTTTCATCTTCACCCTGTAATTTCATCATTCTTCAAGTCTTATTTCATACTTTACACCCTTTGGGAAGGCTTTATTTCCCCTCTTGCCCCCATATAAAGAGTAAATTAGCTGCCCCTCTCACCTGCAGTCATTGCATCCTATGCCAAGCCATATTTTTGCTCCTTATCACCCTGCCTGTTTTCACATGTGCCACCATGGAGGGCAGAGGCAAAGTGTTTACCATATGCTTTCAGTACTTGCATCATAATAGGTATCCAAATAATTACTTGTTGAATAAGTGAACCACATATATATTCTCTATTGGGATTCTACCAGTATCACAGAAATATTTGTCATAGGTGTAATATTTTCTTGAGGATTATCTTTATTGTAAGCTAAGATTTGTTTGGTGCTTTCAAACCTCTTCTTAAATCAGTAGTACATAAGTTCCTTTTGAATTAAATTTTAAAACATATTGTTGGCAACCTTGACAACTTGACTACTATCAATTAATTAGTAAATGTTTTTAAGGATATTCTCATTATGCTTTAATAAATTTTCAGACCATGTTTTCTATCTTCGGGAATTGTGTTGATTGGTTGCCTACTATCAGATTGAAATCCTAGATAAAATACAAGTTCAGTGTTTTAAATAATCTTTGTGTTATGATCTGTATTTAATATCTTGCTCCTCTTTGGGAGAAAGAGGTCAAGTAAGTTGCTTTAGATGAATCTAACTTCTTATAATACTTTTTAAGAACTAACTGACTTCATATAGAACTTAGGTATAATGATGAAAACCAAATGTTGACTTTACATATGGTAAAGTTTAAAACAAAGTAAAAATTAATTTTCATTTTATTCCGGACACCATATGCAATGCAATATCATTTTAACAAAGTCCAGTTGTTTCACATTTTCATATATTTTAAAAGTCTCATAATGTCTCCAAATAGACCACTACACATTGCATAAATTTGTTGGAACTTAGATGGCCTGGAATAGGAATGTCAGTCCTGCAGTCAGCACCATATGTATTGTTCAGAGATTAAACTTGATAATAAATTATCAAGACTTAAAAAAAATTTTGAAGCAACATGAGTATATGGAAAAAAATTTAGAAGGCGTCTTCATATTTAGTCTTATTCCTTAGTTAAGAAGGAGTAAAAATATAGGATATTTGTTAGAAGACCTTCATAAAATTGCTAAAATAAACATGGTATGTAAATGTTTGGCTATCTGAAAAATATGTACAAGTAGAGTATCATTTCTCATTGTTACAGAAAATGTCATTTCAGACTTTAATTCTAATTAATTATATAATACACATGAAAAAATAACCTAAGTGTAATTGTTTTAAAAAGTATTATATGCAAGTTATATCCATTTTGAGAGTTATTTCAGGATCAACCATCCTTTATTAAAACTGTGCATAAATAACAGTGAATCAGATTGGCTGAGCCACCTGTAAACATTACATGAAATCATTTGTAGCTGATAGTGTTTTAAAGAATGTTCTGCTTTTGTTTCCCAGATTTTGGGTAGATCTTGGTCCCTCCCCTATTCAGTGTGCTAGGGAAATGTTTATTTCTCCAGAGAAGGGAAAAATGCTGAGAAAAAAGGGAAAAGCAAGAGAATGTTTTGCTCCAGGAGGGTATAAGAATGGGGCTAGGCAGAAACTCAAAGGAGAATTGATATAGGCTTTGACTCAGTCTGGGGGAGTCCCTGAGAAAGGAGCCATGTACTCTGACTGCCTCTCTCTAATAGTTAAGCCGCAGGTGAGGATCAGCAGAGGTCTCAGTGGAGATGCCAGAGCAGAGGAGACCTAGACCTTACCCTTAGGTAGGCCTAGGACCTGGGGAGGGAGGACTAGCCCCCCAGGCAGAGATGGCTACATAACACCTCTAAGCAGACTGGCCTGAGCTTTACCCATAACTCTCCCATGGACCACCATGCTCTGCAGTGACTAAAAATACTCAGGCACCCAAGAGGGTCATGAAAATAGCAGAGAGAGTTTCTGGACAAGATCTTATGGATGAGAATTGGGCTTGACAGAATTGTAACCTCAGTAGACTAACATCCAAGGACCAGACCACAGATGAGGTAAGATTCCGAGGGTGTGAGTGTGGACAGATGTTACCAAGGAACACCCCCAACCCTGTGTTTTAACACTATGTAGGACTATTGGCATGTAGA
Source organism: Camelus dromedarius (assembly GCF_036321535.1). NCBI lineage: Eukaryota > Metazoa > Chordata > Mammalia > Artiodactyla > Camelidae > Camelus > Camelus dromedarius. The sequence goes on from NC_087436.1 coordinate 77,189,087, forward strand.
CTCAGTCCTAAGCAAAAATAGCTGGAGTTTGGGTGAGTTTAGAAATTAAATTGTTATAGAAAAATAAAGGGTCTTTGTGGATTTTTGTTTTTTACTTTTCTTGGTTTTTCCTCACAACTGAATATATAGATATAGCTTCATACCTACTTTACACATTTCTTTTTTGAAACATATTGAAAATTTTAACTAAGATGTATCCTTGACTCAATAGACAGCCACAGTCATATGATGAGAGCTGAGAATTGTTTCCTTAGCTACTCAGGGGCCACTTGGCTGGCTTATGGAGCACTTTATATAGCTCTGATTGGAGCATTTTGTAGGGTTTGTAGAATAGGGATTGCCCTGACCTTGGGAATATTTGAGATCTATACAACAGGAGAATCCAGATACTCTTCATCCTATATACAAAATCACCATGGGTAAAAATGTTCCTGTCTTTTGTGCCTAAAAATCAGTAGATAAAAGCCACACTAAGAGATTTTCAGGCTTCCAGATCCAATGCTGAGTAATTCCCAAGTTCATGGTCAATTGCCTTCTCCCCTTAATGTTTATAGATTTTCTCTGGAACACAGCTCTCCAGACACCAGAACAGGCCAAATGACAAGTTGCCAACAGAGAAATATGGGAAACGGTTGAGAGTACTTTCTAGACTGAGAACCACAGACTTCTAGAGCTGGAGGTCAGCTCTAGAAGTTTAGTCTTTCTTGAATACAAATTCTGAAGATAACTTCCTGACCCAAGATGTTTTCATGCTGTTCTTGGTGACTAATGAAGGAAGATGTTTAAACCATAGGATGTGGTGTAGTTGGAATTACATGTCTAAGTATGGCTGATGTAACTTAAACGTATTTGCTCATATACTCTAAATATGTGAAATTATGTAATTTTAGTTTAATACCTTATAAAAAGGAACAGCATGGTACCCTTTATTTTTATTAGTGTATAGCATGCTAAAGTATACAAGATTATGAATTAAATCTTGAATTTGTGTGAAAGCATTTTAGAACAAGCTTGAGTAGAGGAGGGGGAGTTAAATTTGAGTGTATTGACAATAGTGCTCTGCATATAGAGGAAACAAAGTTTTAAGATGCATTTGCTTTTACATGAAGTAGGCTTTTTCTTAAAACAGAATGAGAGTTAAATAAATACCAGAATCTTTTGTTATCTTCATGTGTGGCTTTTAGTCAAAAATACATTGTAGTGTACACTCATAGTAATTTTTTGTAGTCAGGTCTTCAATCTTGACCTTTAAGTGTGAATATTGGAATTTTATATCGTGATCTTATAAAGTTGCTGATTTCTGGGAAAAAAGTAGTAACTAGCAGCAGAAATTGTCAGGTCATAAATAATTTGAAGAACATTATACATTGGGAATATATAATTGTTATTTCTTCACATAGAAGTGACTATTACAGATGTTAGTATTAACTAGTCAGCAACAGAAAATCACCATACATTTTATTTCATTGAGATGAGTCATGATGAAGTTACCTGAAAAGAACATGGATTTATCACACAACTGATTCCTTGATCATCCTCTGTTCTGCTTCCAGAAACTGCTTTTAAAAATACAATTGGAGCTTATAACTCATCTACTTCAAAATCCTGTTGGTTCCTTATCGTTCACAGACTCTTCACCTTCAGAGCCAAGTTCATGGGAGAGTGAGCTGTGCAGTTGTACAGAGTCCCACATTTAGAAGGGCTCCAGGCTTGGTTTAATGCTCTGTCATCAGTTTGAAATGATTAATAATTTTGAACAAGGTGCCCCACATTTCATTTTCCACTGGGCCCCACAGATTATGTGGTGAGCCTTCTCCAGCTGCTCCAGACAGAATTTATTCATTCCTTCTCTTTGTTCTTATACTTTTTTTGTACCTGTCAGAACTATGATACCAAATTACACTATAATTTAATTGTGATCTGCTTTCTTTCCCAGACAGTTGTAGTGGATGCTGTTGGTACCCACCCAGATCTCTTTTACCAGCCAGTTTACCCATTCCTAGTTGCAGGGAGTGCTGGCTGTTAATGGCCTTGAACTAGCCTCTTCCAGAGAATTGTGCTGTTACAGAGATGCAAAACGTCCTCTGCCTTAGGTGGGACTGCTCTGTGGTGCCACTGGTATTGCAGAATTCCTTGTGGTCTCCATTAGGATCAGCGAAAGTAAACTTTAGCTGAGCCCATGTCCTTGCCTTCCTTATCCTCTGACTTACCCTGCTTCCCTCACTGCTTTTCTCCTCGGAGCATTCCCTCAACGGTGCAGAAGTACCTGAATCCCTATGTCAAGCTCTGCTGCTAGGCACTCCTGTCTAAGCCAATCATGAATTAGGACCGAGACCTTTTGTCACTCGTCTCTACATCTCTGCCACCTTGCACAGTTCTTGGCACACTGTAGGTGTTTTATAATGTTTGAATGAGAGGCCTTTCTAGGATGGTTTATTTGAGTGGTAAATCTCTTTCAGTTTCGTACTGTCCAAGATGTAATTGTGGAGGGTATAAATTTTGCTTCATTAATCTTCCTTCATAGATAACACACTTCTCTCTAGCTTCCTGACATGGTCTTTGCAGTGGTCTTTCCTCAGCTCTAGACCATCTCTGTCTCCTCTCTCAGACTTTTAAAAATGTCTATTTCTTTGAGTGCCTATTTTAAACTCAGATTCTTTGGAAAGGTTTTAATAGAATATTAGAATGAGAGGAGCCTTAGAGAATATCCAGAAAGGAAATGATAAAAGAAAAACTCTTGGCGGTTCAAGAAGCAAGAAGAAAAGAAACAATGAAAGGTCAGAAGTGTGGTTACATATAATGTGCTATTCTATTCCTCATGAGCTTTGTAATTCTTATTTTGATAATCATTAAAAAATTACAGATAATCAGATGTAACTATCTGATACACAAGACAATGATATTTAAAAATGAGGAAGGTAAGGGACTTAAATGGAAATGAGGTATCCATACTTAAATAGGACTGGTAAAAATATTGATATCAGTGAGTTATAAGTCATATGTGGATAATATAATTCTCTGAGCAACACTACAGAAACTACACAAAGGAATAACACTCAAAAACACTATAAACTGGAATCCTAAAAACATATTCAGTTAACCCACAGGAAGGCAAGGAAAGAGAAACAGAAGAATGAGTTCCAGGGGAAAGAAATAGAAAAAGATAATAATAAAATGGCAGACTTAAGTTCTAGGGCATTGATAATTTCCTCAATGATGCCAATCAAAATATACCAATCAAAGACAAATTGACTGAATGAATTAAAAAATATAACACAACCATATGCTCTTTACAAGAAATTCTCTTCAAATTCAATGACATAGTTAGGCTAAAAGTAAAAGAGAAAAAGTTATACATGAAAACATTAATTCAAAAAATGCAGGAGTGACTATTTTAATATCTGATAAGAAAATTACTAGAAGCAGGGATAAGAAAATTACTAGAAGCAAATAACATTGATAAAAGGATGAATCAACAAGAAAGACAGAATGATCCTAAATGTTTACCAACCAAACAGTAAAGATTTAGAATTTAAGAAACAGAAGCTGATAGAGATGAAAGGAGAAGTAGACAAATCTACAATTATTGTGGGAGACTTTAACACCACCCCTCTAGCATCAGATAGAACTACTACCCAGAATCAGCAAGTATAAAAACGATCTGAACAGCACACTCAAACCAACAGCACCTAACTGACATATATAGAAGTCTCCACCCAATGAAAAAAAGAACACAGTCTTTTCAAATACCCCTGGAACACTTAACAGAATGGAACAATTCCTAGATGATAAAACAAACCTCAACAAATTCAAAGAAACTGAATTCATACATAGAGCGTTCTCTGACCATAATGTAATGAAACTAGAAATCAGTAACAGAAAGATAACAGAAATATCTCTAAACATGTGGAAATTAAACTACATCTTTAAATAATCCATGGATCAAAGAGAAAGACTAAAAGGAAATAGAAAGAAATACATAGGACTGAATGAAAATGAAAATACAACATAAAAATAAATGGTCTGCAACTGAAGTGTTGCTTAGAGGGAAATTTATAATTTATAAATTCATAAATTATTTATAATTTATTGCTTCCATTGCAAATGAGGTAAAGCCTGAAATAAACTAAATTCTTAGCTCAGAAAGTAGAAAAAGAAGAGCCAGGTAAACCCAAAGCCAGGAAATCCAAGGCAAAAAGAAGGAAATCATAAAGGTCATTAAAGATAAGAGCAGAAACAATGAAACAGTAAAGTAGGAAAACAATAGAGAAAATCAGTTGAAACAAAAAAATCCATAAAATAAATAAACTTCTAATAAGACTAACAAAAATGAAACAAATAAGACACAAATAGCGAATACCAGAAATAGGGGATGTTGTGACAAATTCTACAACCATTAGAAATTAATATATGAATAGTATGAACAACTTTAATATATTTGCCAATGTAGAAGAAATGGACCAATTCCTTAAAACCTGTAAACTATCAAATTTCAACCAAGATGAAGCAGATAATCTGAATAGATCTTTAATAATTTAAAAAATTAATTCATAATTTAAAAGCTATTGAAGAATAAATCTCCAGATCTAGATAATTTCACTAGAGAATTCTAATAAGCACTTTGAAAAGTAATAACATTTAACTTTGCCCAGTCTCTTTCAGAAAATAAATGAGGTAGGAGCACTTCCCAACTTACTTTAGGAATCCAGTATTATCCTGATGCCAAAGCCAGAAAAAGGTAATAATGCAAATAAAGACTACATAAGGAAAAGTATCTCTCTTAAATTTAGACTCAAAATTTCTCAACAAAATATGAGCAAACTGAACCCAACAATGTATAAAAAGAATTATATGCCACAATCTAGTGGAATTTATTCCTGGTGTGCAAGGCTTGTTCAGCATTCAGAATCAACCAGTGTAATGTACCGTATCAATAACCTAAAGAAAAAAAATCGTATCATCATGTGAGGTGACACAAAGAAAGTATTTGAAAAAAATCCAACATCTTTTTAAAATAAAACTCTTAGTAAGGTAGACATAGAATACATTGAACAAAACATGTTAAGGATCTGTATGCTGGGAATTTTTTTAATGGTATGGAAGAAATCAAAGATTTAAACAAATGAAAAGACACAACTGTGTTAGTGGAATGGGAGGATCAACATAATAAAGGTGTTAGTTCCCCCCTAACTGATCTACAAGTGTAATGAAATTCCTATGAAACTTTCATCAAGGTTTTTTTGTAGATGTCAACAAGCTTATTCTAAAATTGATATGTGAGGCACAGTTGCTAGAATAGTTGAAACAATTGGCAAAGAATAAAGTGAGAGGAATCACTCTACCTGATTAAGGTTTACTGTGTAGACAGAGTCATAAGGACAGTACAGTATTGGTAGAGGGGCACAATGATCAGAATAGAGAACCCAGAAAAAGATGCACACAAATGTGCTCAATTGATTTTTTATGAAGATGCAAAAAAATTCAGTGAAGTAAAGATAGCCTTTTCAACAACTGGTGTTGGAGCAACTGGCTACCCATAGGCAAAAGAACGGAGGGGAAGGAAGAGGAGGAGTGAGAGGAGGAGGAGGGGGGAAGGAAAACAGGAGAAGAAGTAGGAGATGATGGAGAGAATCTCAACCTAAAACCTAAACCTCACACCTTGCACAAAAATTAACTCAAACTGTACCATAGAATTAAATATAAAATGTAAAAGCATGCAACTTTTAGGAAAAAACAGTGGAGAAAAATTTTAACATCTAGAGCTATTCAAAATATTCTCAGACGAGAAACAAAAGGAGTGACCCATAAAAAGGAAAGTGGGTAAATTGAATTTCATCAAAATTTTAAACTTTTGCTGTGTGGAAGTCCCTGATAAAAGGATGGAAAAGCCTATAGATTCAGAGAAAATATTTACAGGCTGTTTATCCAACAAAAGACTAAAATGTAGAGTATATAAAGAACTCTTAAAACTCAGCAGTAAAAAAATAATCTAAACAGAAAATGGAAAAATGACTTGAAGAGACATTTCAGTGAAGAGGATATACAGATGGCTAAAAAGCACATGGAAAGATGTTCAACATCAAAGAAACACAAATGAAAACCTCAATGAGTTAATACAGAAGGGCCAAAAAAAAAGCAGTGACAACACTAAGTGCTCGAGAGGATGTGGAGACACTGGATCACTCATACATCACTGGTAGGAACGTAAAATAGTACAACCTCTCTGGAAAACAAGTTGGCAGTTTCTTATAAAACTAAACATACAACTGCCATACAACCCACTAATTGTACTCTTAGGCAATTATCCCAGAGACAGGAAAACTTATGGTCACATAAACAATCCAAACCTATATGGTGTTCATAGCAGCTTTCTTTGGAGTAGCCCCAAACTGAAATGAGCCCCCATGTTCTTAAATATTGTTAAACATTGTTGAACAAACTGTGGTACCTATCTATCATGGAATACTACTCAGCAATAAAAAAGAAAGGACCTGATTCATATAACTATTGTGTGAATCTCCAGGGGATTTTGCTGGGTGATAAACAGCCAGTCACCAAAGTTTACATACTTTGATTCCATTTATAGAGCATTTAAAAATTATAGTTGATGTACAATATTATATGTTACACGTGTACAGTATAATGAGTCCCAATTTTTAAAGGTTATACTCCATTTATAGTTATTATATACTATTGGCTATATTCTCTGTGTTATACAATACATACCTGTAACTTATTTCATACATAATAGTTTGTACCTCTTACGTTCCATCTCTGTATTACCCCTCCTCCATTTCCTCTCTCCACTGGTAACCACTAATTGCTTCTCTGTATCTGTAAGTCTGCTTCTTTTTTTTAGTCACTAGTTTATTGTATTTTTAAAATTTCAATATAAGTGATATCATACAGTATTTGTCTTTCTCTATCTGACTTATTTCACTTAGCATAATACACTTCAAGTTATAGAGCATTTTTTAAATGATTAGATTTTAGAAATGGATGACAGATTAGTGGATATCAGAGGTTAGGAACAAGGGAAGGTCTGGAGGTGGGAGGGAGATGAGTGTGGTTACAAATGAGCAAGAGGAAGGATTCTTATGGTGATGGAACTCAGTATCTTGACTTAGTCAGTGGTGCATACAGGAAGCTACACATGTATGAGATTGTATATAACCAAATACGCACACACATTCGTACACACATACATGAGTACAAATAAAACTGGGGGAAACTGAATAATACTGGTGGATTGTACCAGTGTTGATCTTCTGGTTATGATATTACACCATAATGTAGTTGTACACAGTGCTGCCATTGAGAGGGACTGGATAAATTGCACATGGGATCTTTCTGTATTATTTCTCTTTACTGCATGTGAATCTACAATTTTCTCAATTAAAAAGATCAATAATCAATAAAAATGTTATTTTTAATAATATGCCAGAAGAAATTCAAAGAGTAGTACTTTAATTATATATTTAAATATTTTTGTTTAAAGTCATTTGATATATAGGGCAGTATTAATGTCTAATTTATTAATTGCCTGCGGAGTTTATTTTCCATTTGGAAGCTGGAGGATGCTGGCACTTCATTATAAGATACTTATTGATGTACATTCAGTTCTAAGATATAAAGTATATTGGATATATTTTTCTTTGATGAAATGGAGTTGCTGATACTTTAAAAATGTGTGTCCAATTCTGTTTTTTTTTCCCCTCTTGACACCAACTAATTCTGACACTGAATTTCCTACAATTGAATTTAATTCTGACATTAATTACATGGAATTAGAGTCAAACTTCTCAGGTTTAAGGATCCAGTCTCAAGACTTTATCCACTTCAGACACCAACTGCAAAAGGGGTGCCTGGAATAGCCACATTTCTGCCTGGTTGAGTACAAATTTAGGGGTCCCCATGATCCCCCCTCAGGTCTGATCATTCACTAGAACAATTGATAGAACTCCGGACAATTATTAGCAGTTTAGTATAAAGGATGTAACTTAGGAATAGCCAGGTGGGAAACACACATAGGTATAGGGCATAGGAGGAGGAGTGTGTGTGTGTAGAGCTTCCAGGCCCCCTCAGACCACACCATCCTCCCAGCACCTCAGTGTGTTCACCAACCCAGAAGCTCATTTAGGGCTTTTTATGGAGGTTCTGTTATGTAAACATGATTTATTAAATGATTGGCCATTGGTGTTAAAACTCAACCTCCAGCCCCTCTCCCCTCCCTGGAGTTCTGGGGTTGAGACTGAAAGTTCTAACCCTCTGATCACTTAGTTGGTTCCTCTGTCAACCAGCTCCCTTCCTGAAGCTAAAGTCATCATTGCACTGAGTTCAATTGCTGCTTCACTTATCTGTATTACCTTGGGCAATCACTTAACCTCTTTGAACCTCTCCTTAACTATAGTAAAAGTCCCCACCTCATTAATGAGCTGTTAGTACATATAAAAATAACAGAACTGAGGACACATAGGAAGCATTCTGTTGATGTTGTTAATTGTTACTGTTGACATAAAATATAGGAGATGCCCATTGCATTTGATAATTTATGTTTGAGTGCATTATTGCTATAGTGAATGCAATTTGTAAATGATTTGTCCTGAGTAGATAAAGTGATTATATATCTTAATTTGTCTAGTATATTCTATAAATTCTAATATTTCTCTAGTAGTTTAATGTAACTGTAATACATCAAAGCATTCAAAACTATGTGTTCATATTTTTCCACCAAAGTGAATATGACTGATACTTTAATATTTATTTTTTTGTAAGTCAGTAATTACTAACAATGAAGATAGTGGCTATGGATGTGATAATGAAATTGGTCATAGTATAGCACTTAGAGTATATTTCTTTTCTTTGAATTTATTTAAGACCAGAATCTTCAGACAAACTGTACTGCAGCATTTATAAAGCTACTGACCCCAAGCCTATCACATGACCTAAAGGTTGACTAAAGAGAATCTTTATATATCTTAATGGTATGTCCAATAACTATGGTCAAACCAAGCATAAAATAACAGGTCCTCCTCTCTTTAAAGTTATATTAACTGAGGAATTGCCTTAATGCTACTTTCTCTTAGGATCATTGTAGGGATCACTACACTGAGGCTGAGATTTCATATGAAATCCTGAGAGATTCATAGAGACCCAGCAGTTGATTTTTTAAAATTCTCAAGTTTTAATTACTGATCAACATTTATAAGTTATTTTTAAAAAGAGGGTTCCCCCTGCTCCTCTTCAGTTTTTTCAGGACCTGGGGTGAATCTAGTTGCTCAGCTCTAATTCCCAACACTTTTATGTGTGCGAAATTAGATGAAAATGAAGAATAAGTACAACCATAGAAGAGGAACATAATGAAAAGATCAATTCTACTTGGTAGTGGTGGCAGGCCCACATTTTACATAGTATATACTAGTATCTTGGGAGTTTTTCTTATGTGTATATAAAATAGAACACATCTTTTCCCATCAGCCATCTCCTGACTGATTACCTCGACATCTACTGGGTTGAAGGGACGGGGAGAAGGTGAAACAACTTGCTGTGCTAGGAAGGGTTTTCTTGCAAGAGAAAATTTTACTTGGCTTCTGAGGAACAACTGATGGAGTGCATGTGGAAAACAGCTCTAAATGGCAGTGCTCAGAATAGTGACACACATTTTGGATCCAAACCAGGATGCAGTCTTCAGGCTTTTAGTGGATAAGTTACATTATATGTGTGGGCTGCCTAATAAGACAACTAGAGCCAGTTGGTAGTGTAGTCCTATAGGATAGGAGCTACCTGTTAAGCTCAAGAGGTCACACTGCCTGGGTTCAAATCCCCAGCTCTACCATTTATCAGCTGTGGGGCCTTGTGTAAGTTGCTTAAATTCTTATTGTTTCTGTATTCTCACCTGAAACATGGGAATAATAATATCTACCTGATAAAGTTGTTTAAGGAGTAATCACTATTCTTAGAAAAATGCCTAGTACTTAATAACCACTCAATAGATACTGACCATTTTAAATTTTATTATTTGGCAATTTAGTAATACATTCTGCACAGAATTGAAGAAAAATCTTTCCTCTTTCAATTTCTACTTTGCAGTAGTATTGTTAACATGTTTCAGGATTCTTTGCCCTTTAGTACCTGTTTTCTGCATTTATTATTACATTATTTAAAAATACAGGATTTGAAATATTTTATAATCTATATAATTTTTAAGTATGGTCATGTCTGATTACCTCAGGGAGAATGTTTGTTAATAAGCATAACTCTGTGAAAATCTAACTTACCTCATTATGTTTCTCATTAATGTATCTTGGAAGACTGAAAAACTGTAAACAGGAACCAGATGCCATGAATCTTTAACATATAGCTTCAAAGTCATTGCAGATTTTTTACCCTAAATATAATCACAAATATTTAACTCTCCATATAGCTCTCCAAAACCACTGTAATGGAAAGATACATAAGGTAGAAAGCTCAAAAGCAAGGCCAAATTTACATTCTAACACAATTCTAGTATTTAAATCCATGCCAAAAGCTGGTGAAAATACAGTGCAAAATTGGTTGGTTTGTACTTCATGTTTTTATTTAAAAAGTTGCATGTTTAAATAAAGAACATCCAGTCTAATTAAAATTTTTATTAAATTCAATCAGGGAGCATTTGAAGTAATAGTTTATAAAGTACGAATTTGAAAACTAAATTTTAGACTTAAATGCTAACAGGTGGTAAATAACCTTTTCCACAGCTCCCAATACCAGTCCCAGTATAGGATATTTTAGTGGTCAGGAGCCCAGACACCAAGGACGGACTGCATGAATTCATATCCCAGCTCATATCCTTGCTGGCTGTGTGACTTTGACTTTGGGGAAATTATTTAGCCTCTTTGTGCCTCAGTTTCCTCATCTGTGAAACAAATTATACTACTGCCAATTTTATAGGGTTTCTGTGAGGATTACAGAATTTACATATTCTGTGTATATATATATATATACACACAAGTGTCTGTATAGTAGACACACACATATACATATATGAATATATATTTGTCAGTGAGCGTATATATAGATACACATGTACCCACGAAGTGTATATCTAAAGAATCTCCATGTCCTTATATATGGCTTTTTCCTAAATTGTTCCTCTTGCTGCCTTTCTCTGTATAAGGGGGAGAAACCAGACTTTTCAGTAACACCTTCACTGGCCTGGCCTGCGAAAAATAATGAAGCTGTTGAAATTTTTTTTTAATAGCATCCCGTCTCCCTTTCTGCCGTCTTGTCTCTTTTCCAGTGCTCAATGCTCTGTTTTTAGCCACTCATGCAGACATAATGCCTTTAAGCTGCCCATACTGGTTTTCCAAAGTCGATGTCTCTAAGTGCATTTCTTGTGTTTGCTTTATCACAGAATGTTAAAATAATAACTTCTTGCTCTCTTGCCCCTTCCCATCAATTTGAAACTCCCTTTTCTTACATGATCAACCCTTGGAACTGCACCCATTGGCAAATACACACTAAGATATGACTTACTAGTAGCCTTTTCTGGGGCTCCCTTCATTTGGTGAAAAAAATCTGTGCCCCTGTACTGGAGTAGTGAAACTGAAATTGTGCATTTTGATTTTTATTAGTGAGTATGAGTAATTGGAGAGGTGACTGACACCCTTGGGGTGAAACTGACCATAAAAGAGAAGTAGATAGCCTTAGTGCTAATATGCAATGAGAATAAATACTATTGAAAGTTAAAGAGAATAATCTAGAAACTAAAGTAAGTAAACATAAGCAATTTTCATTTAGTCACTGTCCTTCACTTACTTAGAGTACTGTGTATTTCCTTAACGGTTCCTAAGCACCTAACTAAAATTGTCTTGTGTATTTGAATAAATTTTTGAGAAGGGGAGACATGAAAACACAGCTCTGTGGTTCTTTTTTACTCACTGTATCTCCTAGGGTAGATGCTGAATAAATGTATGGTGAATACAAGAAACAGAAATGGGCCAAATGGAATTTCCTTTTGAATTCTTTTCTGCTTGCTTGCTTCAACAGACACTTTTTTAAAAAAATAAAAGTTGAAATTTTGTGAATGTTAAGTAAGAATTAGTAATGAATAGAGAAGATTTTTGGAAACTGTTGAAACACAACCTCTGCATTTTCAACACTATTAAAATACATGAATGCACCAATTGCAGCTACATTATTCCTGGGATCAAGAGAGAGCTCGAAGGGAATGCACAAGTGATGCTAACACAGCTATAAGTCATGGCAAAGCCAGAGCAATACAAATGGGTTTTAACCAGTTATCCTCTCTCAGAGGTGTTTCATTGACCTTCTCCAGGATAGCCAGGCCTAGGAAATACCACTTCTTTGAAGCTTACTCAGAACATAACCTCACAACAAGAGCTGTTTTAGGGAGTAGTTGGGCAATAATATTTAAAGAAATAAAGAAAGAATTTCAAACAGTTGTAATATAACCTTTTGATAAGGACCTTTAATCAATTCTCAACCAATACGTTAATTAATTCCTCATTAGAGGGGAATTACATTAGAGTCTTTGTGCAGAAATAATCTTTGGATATCAAGACCAAGAAAGTTTAGTAAAATGTATTTGAGGATTAAGTGATAATAATTTTGAGGGAAACAGTGCATTGTTGTTGCCTCTAGAGAATTAACTTCAATTACATCTAGTCCCATATTTGGTATTTTTAGAATTCTTCTCTTTCTCTCTCCCCACATAAATGATTAATGATAATGATTAAAATAAATTATATAATAACATGTTTTAAAAGTAATTTAGTTGAAGGCATAAAATAAATAGTAGATCAAGAATACTTCCAGTTATAACCTAAGCTGAATTTAAATTTTGAAACTCTGTTGAATTTCCATTTAAAGAAAAATGTATGGAAGAATTATACATTCTTTGGTCCCCTGATATTAATGCATGTGGCTTTGTCTGGATAGTCTCAAATTGTATCAGTTTTCCCAGCACAATCATTCATAATACTGTCTTTGAGTCTCAAAAATGTTGTGCTTTGGTTGATAAAGCATATGTACATCCTACCTAGTACAGAGAATTTGTTTGTAATACGCTTTTATAATCTAAAAAATTTCCAGAATTTCTCAGGCTGTGAGCCACAAATAGTGGTGGAAATCATATCCAGTCACAGCAAGCATCAGTTCTTCTGCCTGGTCGTTCTTACCAATGTTGCTCTATGAGGCATTCCTCCAAACATTTTGCAGTCCATGTTCTTTAAAGTGAAAAGTATTACTCCTTTCTAGCACATTTTATTCAAAACATTCTAAAATGCAATCTGCTTTTTTTTTTGTAACATATTAATATACCTAACATGTTAAGGTTTAGGTTTTCATTTGTGCAAGTACTCAGGAATTTGTGTTATTATTTAGTAGAGGAAAGATCTTCTGGAAGGTACACCTTCATTAGTCAATTTCATCCTCAGGTAAACTCTTGGCTTCTCAAAGTGTCCTTCTGGACGTAGTATAATGTCGGCTATACAGTAGGCACCTAATTGATATTTGTTAAATGAGTGAATGTGTAGCAGTGATAAATAGTTTTCTAAACTTTTAAAAAATATGTTAATTTAGTATAAGTTAATGGTATTATTTTTCAAGTTATACAAGCTACAATGAGAATAATAAAATTTTTACTTGAGAAGTTGCCAATCACTATTATCCACATTTATTAGAATATACTAAAGGAGAATTAATTATATTATGCCATGTAAGATATTAACTGAGAAACTTTAACCCATATATGTTTAAATATGATGGAGGAAAAGAGAAGGGAGTGTGGAAGGGAGAGTGCCATGAAATAATTAAATTTCTTGTCATGGTGAATGATGTTCCCATGAATTTCTACTATAGACTTATTGTTGAAAACATCAATAATTATTATGAATCCCCTTAGAAATATACTTTCCATGTATGGAACAAATTTCTTTCATGGTCAGAAAGATGGCTCGTGATTTCAGTTTAACATCAATTCAAAATTACACCATATTATAGAGGAGGAGAGCTTAGGGCACCGGTAGGCCATGAACTTTTCAGACAGTAATTTAAAACCAACGTTTTAGAACTGCATTTTAAGGAATAGGCTTTGCTCTTTGATCATGTTATTAATCTTTCAGGAATTTAATAACACTTAAGCCAATTTTACAATTTAACTAAGAGGTAGCCAATAATTAAATAAACTTTAAATGTCTGTAATAGCATGATGGGAAAAGAGAAGAACCAGAGTGGATTAGAGTTTTAAAAGTTTTAAATTCCTTGGGTCAATAGGAAGAGAATTATTGGCATAAAAATGGGCTTAATTCAGGTGAATTACCAAAAGGAGACTGGCCAGCCACTATGAAATTAAAATGATTGTATAAAGCCCACTAGTCCCTTGATGCTGCAGTTGAATCCCCATAAAAGCATTAAGCCTATCACCTACTTGGTGATTATTTCCCTACCGTTTTCACTCCTTTCTCTTAGTTTCACTTGCCTTTTCAAATACAGTATAGTTGTTTAAAAAAAAAAAAAAAGAGTGTCATATCATTTTTAGGAAAAAAGAAAATCTAACAGAGCTAAAAGCATGACTACTTCAAAGTTCAGTAACTACATATTGAAGTTGCTGGAATAAGTTTAAAAAAGTAGCAATTTAAATTCACATTTATTGTATTAAAGACTAATTTGTCTTATTTCCAAATTTAACTTGATGAAAACAGTTTTCTTAATATAAAGGGAACAAAGTGTTAATGAATCACCTCAGTCTACTCAGGACTATGTCTGCTTTAATACAAAAGAAAAAAGTCCTGCAAAGCAATTTCTTTTGCCTGAATGTCTTTTGATTTTGTAACATTCAAACATCAAAATTTCATGCAGAAACTATAGCATCTTACTCTGCTAAGAAAGAAAATGATCTAAATTTTTTTCTTTAGAAACTTTTGTTTTAACTTTAACATCCAAAGAAATATTTTTAAACCAAGCATTAATTGTTTATCTGCCCCAACCAAGTACTTGTCCAATAAATGAGATTTCTTGAGGGATGCAAGTGACTGGCTTGAGGGAAACATCTAGAAATATGTTTATACATAGAGGCTATTAAAGCATGTCATTATGTTAAAAGCTGAGATTCTTGTTGAAATAAATGGTCACCACACTGCATTGTTGTAGAAAAGCCCAACATTATTATCTTAGTTATGTTTTAATTGGCCTAATTTTCTACATAATTGCTCTACTTTCCATTTCATTTTGTCTCTATAGGCACAAACTTTCTCTTTGACAAGAAAAATTGGCAAAAACTTGGCAGCATTTAGAATAGCCTGCCTATATCTTGAAAATTTGCATAATTTGTATTATTTTCCTTATCAGAATGCTTATAATTAGTTTGTGTGCCAACAATTGAGATAGGAAAACTTTAAATTTGTTTCTGCTTAGCTTTCTAATTGGAATTAAAAGAAAATGTGATGTCACAGGGAGTTAGGGAAATAAGCTGTGATAACATAAACTATATAAATAATTCCTTTGCATCATGAAATCTATGCAACCCAATAAAACTGCCTTTCTTTTGTGGGGGCTTAATTGTGGACTTAATAGTAATTCATTATTCTTGTGCTGACATGCCGATCCATTTATCTGTTCATCTGATCATTTAACAATATATTAGAAATCTTGTATGTGTAACTACATCTGGGATGTAGTTGGAGGACAAAAAGAGTTTAATATAAAGTCTATGCTGAAGGAGCTTATGGTTAAGTGTAAATGACAGGAAATTTACATGATGGTAACACAAGAAAGAAGATAAAGTCAAAACCAATGCATTAATTACTCTAGGGGAGCAAGATATGATACCTAATGGGGGAACAGGAAATTTGATCATATTCAAATTTCCTTCTAGAAAATAGTTGTCCTCCCAAGGCTTATAAGGAACTATAAGGGTTTAGAACAGGCCTTCCCAAGATGTGCCACTTTGGCAAGTGAGTTATTTTGAGCTGAAGGTAGTTAAGACCCTTCAGGCTCGAGAGAAACTACTGCCCCTCTCTTAACTACTAGAATTTAAATTGGGGATTTTTCCCGTAAAAAAGTGTTATCACCAGAGTTAAACTTTATCTAAGTGGTCCTATCTATATGGCAGTGCAAACATCTAATTACCAAACATCTGCTCTTCTCACTGTCCTGTGAGTGACCCTCCTGTCCTTGGAAGCCCCAGTCCCCATCCCATCCCTTAGCTCAAGATGGCATATGTACTTCATTTACCTTTCTGTCTTTGAACTTCTCATGTATATGGGGTCTCAGACCCTCTCACGTATGTGGGGTTCCCATATGTATGAATCACAAGTTTGATTTTTTTCCTGTTGTTCTGTCTCATGTCAATTTAATTCTTAGACCAGTCAGAAGAACCTAGAAGGGTAGAGGAATGTTTTCTTCCCCCTTGATAGAACTCTGGTTACAAGGTTTAAAAGTCAGTTAGGAAGGGAGTGTAAAGAATGTCCTTCAGTTAAGTGTTCTTTCCAGTGAGTAGTTAGCACGTTATCACAGTAGCCCATCACAGTTCATATTCACAAGGCGAGCAACTGTGTTTACCTTTTTTTTTTTTTTTACAACTCTATCTTCAGCATGGCCTGAATGTAATAAGGGCTCAATAAATATTTACCAAATGAAAGAGTATATTAAGACAAAAACAGATGAGTTTTCATTGGATTTGGCAATAAGAAATTATTTGTAAATTTAGTGACATCTGATTTTTTGCTGAAATGTCTAGTTTCACCATTTGCTGAGGAATAAATGAGAGGTGATTAAATAGATGCCTGTATGCAGCAGCACTTTCAAACTTTTGATTGTGGAGTAGGAAAGAAACTGGATGGCGTAAGAATTTCTGTTGTTTTAGATCAGGAGGAACTTAGTATGTTGAAATGCTGGTGAGAAGCCTCCTGAAGAGAGATAAGTAATTAACAGAGCTAGATCCATGAGAAGCTGTCAGAGGGATGATCCACACCATGGGAAGAGAAATTGCCCTTATCTGGAGAGCAAACCCCTCTCCCACTATAACAGGAGAAAAGACAGAAACCATGCATGTCGGTGCAGTTCAGTTTATACGTCTGATGGCAGAAAATTGAGGGATTTCTATCGGCTTTAATTTTGTTTTGTAATGGTAAGGTTATTACTTTATATTGAACAAGAATGTAGCCAGAGCTTTGAGATGAGTGGAGATACTTTGAAATGGCTGCATGAGGACTGGAAAGAGAGCATTTACTAGTGATACCTGGAAGTATTCCTAGATGGCAATAAGTGAGCTATTGATGTTGGAGGCCACAGATCTTTAATGACACTACTTATTTTCTCTAGCAAAGTACAGCTTTCCAGGTATTGGAGGAAGACATTCAATTTAAATCAAGGAAGATATAGTGTAGAGACAAGCCTGGGAGTTGACATAGTAAGAGTGATTGATATACTGTACTATGGAGTTGAATATGGGAGGAGATCAAGCAGTGATGTGATTAGGCTATTTGATAGGGAAAAAGCAGCAGTAGAAATTGGGTACCTCACTAAGATCTAAGACTTGGTGCAAGGCTGGGGAAATGCTGAATGGTAGAGCTAGGATAATGGACAGCTGTGGTTGTTTGAGTCTCAGGTTTGGCAGTTACAAGGGATGACAAATCTAGGGTACAAACATGAGAGTTGGATGGTAAAGTGGAGTAGAAGTGAGGTTCACTGAAGATGAGGAAGGAGAGGAACTGAGAGATTCAAGATAATGTTGGTGTACAGGAAATAATGCTGACAGAAGTGCAATACTGGTGATAAAATAAAAATTAATTTTGTCTTTTTCATCTCTGTAACCCCACTTTCTAGTATATATACTAACACTAAGCACTCTGTTACTATTTATTGAACAAATAAATACATTTGTAGTTACTAAAGCTTTGAGGATTAATTAAGATGTTTGAATTAGAATTCAAAGAAATTGAGGACAGATTGGAATTGGCCAAAATCAATGAGATGTAATTTAACATAGGGACCAATATACAATTTTAGCCTCATGTTCAAAAGGTCAGCCACCTAAGAATGGATGTAGTTGTGTGGTGGTGAGCCTGGCTGAAGAGCAGCTCAGGACTAGAAAATGTAGGGGTTTTGATTGACCATAGCCAAATATCTGTCAGCACTGTCATGCAACGGCCCCAAATCATGGATCCGCAAATATATGTTGCACACTAGAAGTTACAAAAACAAAGTGAGTAAAAGCCCAGTAACCTATCTGTCCTCAGAGTTCCAAGAACAAAATTTTATGATTCATATAGTGTAAGAACTTTAGTTTGTGAGTTTTGGGATGGGCCAGGACAGAGAGAGATGCAGAAGAGCGGTTTTCTACCCCTTACCTGCCTCCTCATCTCCATTCTAGGCAACCACTAGTTTGGGGTCTCACTGGAAAGCTGGCAACAGGTATTTGGAGACAGCATGAAAGAAGCACATGTTGACTTTTAAAGTTCTTTAAAAGCTCTTTATTTAATTTTTTATGTGTTCACTCTGTTTTGAGTACTTAATATGTTTAATTATGTAAATTACACAACCAGAGAGAAATAAGTGTCTAAAACACTGGGAGGGGCATTCCTTAACTCATTTTATCTCCCCTGAGCACCAAAATACTGACCTTACGAGCTAGGTGGGGTATATTTAACAGCACACTTTAGAGTTAGTTCACTTGGTCCTGTTCTCTGTCAGCATTCTATCTGTGATAACATTTCTCTGATACACATGGGAAGGTTATATTTTACTCTGATATGCCAAAAGAATTTACTTATTATTTAAGATATTTTTCCTTAAAATTTTCTCCTTTACTTTTAATATGTAAGTGTCAAAACATTTGCCAAGAAAATAGTGACATCAGAATCATGGCAGCATAAGATGTTCCTCATTTTGTCCCCTCCATGAGAACAAAAACTGGGCATTCATTCATCCACAAACAAAACTGCCTCTGTGGGAGCTGTGGGATCCAGTACCATTTGCCAAGAGACCCAGGGTCTCACCCACCTGTGCATCAGGTAATAGACTAACAGACCTCAGTACCAGCTGTGGACCTGCAGTAGCCTGTGAACCAGTTCCAGCCCCTCTTGGCAGTGGTCCAGAGCACCTGGAGAACACTGACTTGGGCAGTCACCCATGGAGGGACAAGAGAGCCTTTGTAGAATTCCAGGTTTCCAGAGAAGAAGTTGCACTCTGTTGGAGGGGGAAAAATATGACTTACTGAATTGGAGTGGATAAGAAGAACAGCTTGACTTTGCCCATATCGCCCCTCCCACAAAGCAGCACAGCTTAGGCCTAAATGAGACCCAGATGGCCTGAGATTTCTCCCATGGAGTAAGGGAGAGCAGGTGAGTGACTGCAAGCCTTCTCCAGCTTTGCAGGATGCTGCCAAAGAGACTCATTTCTCTCTTATGGCACCCAGGGTCCTAAACTTGGAGCTCCATGACTGAGGAAAAGAATATTGGGAAAGAGGCAGATGTGATTCTGAGAGGGTATTAAAGGGACATAGTTTCTAATGACTGCATAGTGGACTCCATCAGGAAGATTGCCCACAAACCACTGGGGAAGTCTCATATGTGAATTCCCGCAACTGGCCCATTAGGCATACACAAAACTTGCATGTCTCCTCTGACTTTGCTGCTGGCTCCCTATGCTCAGTCCAGAAAGCAGGGAGCATGAGCTTCATTGGAAGACTAATAAGCATGCACAGAAAGCAGGTAGGATCTGTGGGCCAGGGGGAAAACACAAAAAAGTCCCATGGTAGGGCTACCTTCAGGAAAACAAAAGAGAGGCTATCAGCAACCAGCCTGGTGTATTGTAGGATTGAGAGAAGACATACAAGCTTAAGAATTCTGCCACAATGGGAGCAAGAAGCGTGGAGCAGGTATGTTCATTCAAGGCCTGAGAAAGCCTCAGAATCTCTTACAGGACTGATGGAAGGTATTGCTACCCTGAAGTCAGTTAATAAAGATTGGAGGAGGTGACTGCTAACTCAGATGTGAAGGCAGCAACACAAACCTCCAAGAAGCAGGAAAAACCATGGAAACATTATAAAAGGATTACAATAATCTTCCAGTAACTGAAGGCAAAGACATAGAGATCTATGATTTACCCAACAAAAAATTTAAAATAGCTGTTTTAAGGAAACTTAATAAACTATAAGAAAAATGCAGAAAGGCAATTCAACAAAATGATGGACACAGTGAGAAATTTAACAAAGAAACAGAAATCCTAAAAAAGGAACCACACAGAAATTCTGGAGTTGAAGAGTTCAATGAATGAAGTAAAAAATGCAATAGAAAGCATCAAGCACAGAATAGACCAAATAGAAAAAGAATCTGTGCATTAGAAGATAGGAACTTTGAAAATACCTGCATAGAGGAAAACAAAGAAAAGGTAATGAAAAAGAGTTAAGAAAGTCTAAGTAATCTATGAAAAGTTAAATCACTATCAACAGAATCAATATGTAGATTATTAGAGTTCCAGAAAGAGAAGAGAAGGAAAAGCGGGTAGAAAACTTATTTAAAGAAATAATGGCTGAGAATTTCCCGAACCTGGGGAGAGATTTAGACATACAAATTCATGAAGCAAATAGATCATCCCATTATTTCAATGCAAAATTATCTTCTCCAAGGTATATCATAATAAAACTGTCAAAAATCAAAGACAAAGAGAGAATCCTAAAAGCAGGAAGAAAAAAAAATTATAACTTACAAAGGAACCCTCATTAAGCCATCAGTGGATTTCTTAGCAGAAACTTTGTAAGCTAGGAGAGAGTGGGATGATACATTCAAAGTGCTCAGAGAAAAAAGTTGTCAACCAAGAGTACTCTAACTGGCAGAGTTATCCTTCAGAAGTGAGTACATAATTGAAATTAAGTTGTAATCAGTATAAAATAGACTATCATATTTATTAGATGTTTTATGCAAGTAACCACAAAATGATAACTGATAATAGATTCACAAAAGATAGAGAAGGGAATTCGACCATAATTAATTCACAAAGAAAGGCAACAAGAAAGGAGGAAGGAACATGAAATATATTAAGCAAATACTAACACATCTGAAAGGAGAAACAGACAGCAATATGATAATAGTAGGGGACTTTAATACCTGATTTTCAACAATGGGTAGATCATCCAGACAGAAAAACAACAAGGAAATCCTGGGCTTGTACCATACTTTAGACAAAATAGACCTAACAGATATATATAGAACATTTCATTCAACAGCAGCAGAATACATCTCCAGAAATCTTCCCAAGTGCACAGGAAGCATTCTTCAGGATAGATCATAAGATATGCCACCAAACAAGCCTTAGGAAATTTAAGATTGAAGTCACACCAAGTATGTTTTCTGACTACAGTGGTATGAAACTAGAAATCAACAACAGAAAGAAAATTGGGAAATGTACTAATATGCAAAAATTAGATAACGTATTCTTCAACAACCAATGGGTCAAAGAATAATTCAAAAAGGAAATCAAAATATATCTTGAAACAAATGATAATGGAAATGCAACATATAAAAAACCTATGGTATGCTGCAAAAGCAGTTCTAAGAGGGAAATTATAGTAATAAACACCTATATTAAGAAAAAATAAAGCTCTCAAGTTAACACCCTACCTGTATGTCAAGGAAATAGGGAAAAAAAAAAAAAAAATCTAAGCTCAAAGTGAGCAGAAGGAAGGAAATATAAAGACCAGAGTGGAAATAAATGATATAGAGACCAGAAAAACAGTAGAAAAGATCAAAGAACCTAAGAGCTTGCTTTTCAAAAGGATAAAATTGGCAAACCTTTAGCTACTAATAACATTGAGAGAAGATTCAAATAAGTAAAATCAGAGGTGACAGAGGACACATTACAAATGATTCCACAGAAATACATAGAATCATAAGAGACCACTATGAACAATTGTATGTCCAAAAATTGGATAAAGTAAAAGAAATTGATAAATTCCTAGAAACATGCAGCTTATCAATACTGAATCATGAAGAAATAGAAAATATGAACAAATAATGAGTAAGGAGATTGAACCAGTCAATCAAAAACCTCCCAACAAGGAAAATCCTAGGCCCTGTTGGTTTCATGGGTGAATTCTACCAAACACTTAAAGAAGAATTGGTGTTACTCCTTCTCAAACTCTTCCAAACATTGAAGAGGAAGAAACACACCCAAACTCTTTTTATGAGGCCAGGATTACCTTGATACCAAAGCCAGATAAGGACACTACAAGAAAAGAAAACTACAGACCAATACCACCATGAATATAGATGCAAATTTTCTTAATAATATATTAGCAAACTGAACTAAACAGAACATTAAAAGGATCATACACCATAATCAAGTGGGATTTATCCCCAGGGTGCAAAGATGGCTTAACATATGCAAATCAATAAATGTGACACATCATATTAATAGAATAAAAAAATCATATGATTGTTTTATTAACAGATGCAGAGAAAGCTTTTGACAAAATACGGCATCTTTCATGATAAAAACTTTCAACAAAATGAGTTAGAAGGAACTTACCTTAACGTAATAAAGGCCGTGTATGGCAAGTTCATAGCTAACATCATACTCAATGGTAAAAGATTGAAAGCTTTTCCTCTAAGGTCAGAAACAAGACAAGTGTGTCATTCTCAGCACTCTTTATTCAAGAAAGTGCTGGAAGTCCTAGCTAGAGCAGTTAGGCAAAACAAAGAAATTAAAGGCATCCAAATCTGAAAAGAAGGAAGATTCTCATTATTTGAAGATGATATGATTATATATATAGAAAATCCTAAAGACTCAACCAAAAAGCTGTTGGAACTAATTGAGGAATTCAGTAAAATTTCCATATATAAAATTGACATACAGAAATCAGTAGTGTTTCTGTACACCAGCAACAAAACATCTGAAAGTAATAAAGAAAACTATCCCATTAATGACAGAATCAAAAGCAATAAAATACCTAGGAATAAATTTAACTAAGGAGGTGAAAGACCTGTACAATGTAACTACACAAGACTTTGATGAAAAAAGTGAAAGGGACACAAAGAAGTGGAAAGATATCCTATCTTCATGAGTCAGAAAAATTAATATTCTTAAAATGTTTGTACCACCCAAAGCTATGTATAGATTCAGTGCAATCTTATCAGAATGCCAATAGCATTTCACTCAGAAATAGAAAAAAAAATTTCCTAAAATTTGTATGGAACCAGAAAGATTCCAGATAGCCAAAACAATCTTGAAACTTAAGAACAAAGGTGGAGGTACCACCCTTCCTGATTTCATATTGTACTGCAAAGCTACAATAATTAAAATAATGTGGTACCAGCATAAGAATAGGGACATAGGCCAATGTAAAAGAATAGAGAGCCCAGAAATAAATCCCCAAATTTATGGTCAACTAATATTTTAAAGGGGAGCCAAAAATACTCAGTGGGGGAAAAGACAGTCTCTTCATTAAATAAATGGTGTTGGGAAAACAGGATAATCACATGTAGAAAAATGACATTAGACTCCTGCCTTGCACTACTCACAAAAATTAACATGAAATGTATCAAAGACTTAAACGTAAGACTTGAAACTACAAAACTCCTGGAAGAAAACATAAGGAAAAAGTTCTTTGACTGGTCTTGGCAGTACTTTTTTACATATGACACCAAAAGTATAAGCAACTAAAGCAAAAATCAGTAAGTAGAACTACATCAAACTAAATGGTTTCCCACAGGAAAAAAAAGCAATCAACAAAGTGCAAAGGTAACCTATGCAGAAATTATTTGCAAGCCATATGTCTGATAAAAGAGGGTAACTCATGCCACTCAATAACAAAAACAGCCTGAGTGAAAATTGTGCAGAGGATCTGAATAAACATTTCTCTAAAGGCAACATACAGATGGCCAACAGGTGCATGAAGGTGCTCAACATCACTGATATCAGGGAAATGCAGATTAAAACCAAAGTGAGATATCACCTCAAACCTGTTAGAATGGCTCTTATCCAAAAAACAAGAAATAGTTTTTGAAACAAGTGTTGGCAAGGATATGGAACAAAGGAAACCCTTGTACACTATTGATGGGAGTGTAATTTGATGCATTTATGGAAAATAGTATAAAGATTCCTTTAAAAATTAAAAATAGAATTATTATATGATCCAGAAATCCCCCTTCTGGGTATATGGTCAAAGGAAATGAAAACAGGGTCCCAATGACTGCACTCCCATGTTTGTTGAAGCATTATTCACAATAGTCAAGATACGGAAACAACATAAGTGTCCATCAAAGGATGAATGGATAAAGAACTTGTGGTATATACATATATAATGGTATTCAGCCATTAGAAAGAAGGAAATTCTGCCATTTGGGACAACATGGATGGACCTTGAGGGCATTACGCTAAGTGAAATGTCAGACATCAAAGATAAGTAAGTGTATGATACCACTTGTACGTGGCATTTTAAAAAGCCAAACTTGTAGAAATAGAGAGTAGAATGATGGTTACCAAGGCCTGCAAGCTGGGAGAAGTGGGGAGGTATTGGTGAAATGGTGCAAACTTCCAGTTAGAAGATTAATAAATTGGCAGGAATCTGATGTACAGCATGGTGTCTATAGTTAACAGTACTGTATTATATGCTTGAAACTTGCTAAGAGAGTAGATCTGAAATGTTTTCCTCAAGGAAAGGAAATGGTAATTATGTGACATGATGGTGGTGTTAGTTAATGCTACAGTGGTAATCATTTTGCAGTATGTAAGTTATCAAATTGACACCTTGTACATTTTAAATGGACAGTGTTTTATGTCAATTATATCCCAATAAAGGTGGAAAAAGTTTTTCATTGATCATTATTAAACATTCCCCTGAGGCAGTAGCTCAGCTGTAATACAGATTCACCAAATCACGCCTCAGTAGCACGCAGGTGCAAGGTACTGAGGTCAGCCTTGTGTGTGAGAAGATGAGGCCTGGATGATACATGTCTACACAAGCGTAAGTGATGGCTGGCAGGAAACACCCAAGTCATTCGTACTTTCAGAAAGGTGACTTTAAAGATAGTAGAATTACAGACACATTAAAAAAAATAAAACTATAGCTATAATTGTGCACATTTAAAAATACTTTATGCTGGTTTTTAAAAATTATAAATTGATTGTGTTCTAACTTATTCTACCAATGATTTAAGGCACCATAGAGCAAGCAAATATAATTTAGAAATAAGAAGGAAAATGAATAAAAAATGAAAGATAAATGGAGCTAGGACTCTGACTTCTATGAAAACACATACCTCAGAGTGCTTTGCTGGTGACTAGTGGGCCACCAATTTTAAGTTTTTATCAGTTAATGAAGAAAGGAGAAGCACAGCACAAACTAGTGGTTACCAGTGGGGAGATGGAGGAGGAGCAATATAAGGGTGAGGGAGTGGGAGGTACAAGCTATTGGGTGTAAGATGGGCTCAAGGATTTATTCAACATGGGGAAGATAGCCAATATTTTGTAATAATGGTCAATGGAAAGTAACCTTTAAAAACTATATTAAATTTTTTTTTTAAAAAAGGTGAACTCAGAAAAAAGGAATCATGTAAGTAAAGAAAAAAAATAGAGAAAACTTTTGCCATTAAAACAATGACACTGAATATGTGGATAAAAGAAAGTCTTATGATCACTTGAAAACTTAAAAACAGTACAAAAAATTAGATATTGATTACTGAAATGATGAAGATTTTTAGGTTCATTCCTTAAGGATTACACTGGCAGGAACCAGTTCTTGCATATATTGCTCTTAAGTAAAACTTTCACCAAATGATCGGACTGGGTAAAGATTTCCCCTAGACACAATAAGAGATAAATTTTACTCTAATCCTTCTATGGCTCTCACAAAATTGATGTTCACTTGAATATTTACTCTTTGATTTAAGTTGCAGTGGTTTCTATTTCTATTATGTGAAACTAATGTTTTTATACTTCAATTTTATGAAATACAGTCTTTGGCTATGACGAAAGTAAGAGAATAGTTTTATTTTAACATGCATAAAATGTCTTGTTCTCTGCCAAATATTTTATACTTTTCTGAAAGTGGTAAATCACTTAAGTAAAATATTAAACAGTTATTTTACCACTTGGAGAACTTTTCCTCAAATAAAAGGTAAATACAACAAATAAGTAAGAAGAATTTCATAAATAGTCTAGTGGTTGCAGGACAGCTACCTAAAATTTTGAATTTCATACCCAGCTCTGATTTTTGTCACTGTATATTCTTGAACACATCTGTACTATGTGTACTGTATTCTACACTCATACAATGGAAATCCATCTTGCCTAACATGAGATATTTTCAAAAGAGAGAATGATAAAAATACCAATTATGATATTTAAACAAAATACTATTTATCACTTTAAATAAATTTCAAAGAATGCCCTAAATCATTGTAGAGGCAGCTGAAATTCATCCAAAATGAATAAGACATCAGATAATTTGCTGACCGAGTCTTTATTAGACAGTGTAACCTTGAAAACCAATCCATTCATTCAACAAATATTTAATAAACGTCTGCTTCTCCAAAACACTGTGCTCTTTTCGGTGCCAAAATAAAATTATGATGACATATTCTCAGCCCTCAAGGAGTTTATAGTCTATCAGTAGAAATTAGACTAATAAAAATGTATTAAAATGAGAACTTAAAGCAAGTTCAGGAAGTAATAGGAGTTGGAGAAAGGGGAATATAGGTATGAAGTGTTTTTTAAGTAAACAAAGTAGATTTTGACTTCCAGTATGTGAACTGAAGACTGCCAAGAGATAATTTTTACTCAAAAATATCTCCCTCATTATCACTTTAGGTCTCAAAGGCTTTTACGTTATTAAGATTTAATAACCAGTTTAATTATTAAACACAAATATTTTGGAAATGTAACATTTTCAGATCTAATGATTTTTCTAGGGTGCCATTTTTGGTACCCTAGCAAGTGAAGAATCTTGGGGTAATGGGAGGTAGAACATGATATTGAAGAACAGAAGAGCACGTAGAGATTCTAATCCT
The DNA here is from genome assembly GCF_036321535.1 of Camelus dromedarius. Classification (NCBI taxonomy): domain Eukaryota; kingdom Metazoa; phylum Chordata; class Mammalia; order Artiodactyla; family Camelidae; genus Camelus; species Camelus dromedarius. Next base: position 77,216,095 of record NC_087436.1, read on the forward strand.
ATATGATACTTTTCTCAGTACTCATTTCTCCCAATGAGGTCCTGTTTTATGTGGCCAAAAATAGGATGCCAGCCCAGGAACCATGACTCTTAAGGGTCGTTGCTTACCAGAACGTATTAAGGTTTCCCAACAGAGATTCCTGCCTGCCTATCTGCCAGAACTTTGATAATATTATTAAGACTCTCATTGGTGATTACTTGCCCCAGAATGGGTGACTTCCCTGGACACCTATCACCTGCCCAGTGTTACTAGAATTTGTTTTCTTAATATTCTAAATTTTCCTTTACCTTTTTACTTAAATCCATTAAAAATGAATATACGTCCCGCTTGAAATTGATTCTTCAATATTCATTATATTATTTTGATTCACTCTCATCTCCCATGAAAACTGAGTCATTCTGGGCTCCTCCCACAGTTCACTCCCAATTTTTGGTCAATTGCTCACATATACCAATTTTACCTTATAAATATATCCAGAAAGTTTCTCTCTTCTATCCATCTTTAATGGCATTTCCCTACTTCCACTCTTCTGTACCATTGCTCTGACCTTGGTTTCCTTAGGACTGCCTTAACAAAGTATAATAAACTGGGTGGCTAAAACAATAGCCATTTATGCTTTCACAGTTCTGGAAGCTAGATGTGTGAAATTAAAGTGTTGGTAGGGTTAATTCTTTCTGAGACCTCTGAGGAAGAATATGTTGCATTCCTCTCGCCTAGCCTCTGGTGATGATCAGCAATCCTTTGGCATTCCTTTGTTTGTAGATGCCCTTCTCCATTTTCTGCCTTCATCTTCAAATGATGTTCTACCTCTCTCTTATAATGATATTGGTCATATTGGATTGAGTCTATCTTACTCTAGTAGGACCTTATCTTAATGAATTATATCTGCAATGACCCTATTTTCAAATAAGGTCATATTCTGAGGTACTGGAGGTTAGTACTTTATTATATCTTTTGAGTGGACAGAATTCAACCCATAACATCTCCTAACTGAAATTCTTGCCTCCAGGCTAATATTGTCTTTAGCTATAACTTACATACGACTGCCAAAATAGCTTTTCTAAAGTGAAAATCTGATCTGTCAGTCTGTTCCTTAATGATATTTAAAGAATTTTTGTCATATATACAGTGAAGCCCAAAATCTTTAATGTGGCTTGGAAGTCCTTCGTGGATCTCTCCAGTTTCAACCCTATTTGTCTTAAGCTGTAGAAGTCCCCTACTGCTGAGTTTCCTTGAATATATCATACTTTTTCTTGTCTCTGTGTGTTGTCTTATTCTCTCATCTTTATTCAGAAGTTTCTCTTTTTTCCCCATTTCCTACTTAGCTGGTTTTAAGACCATCTCAGGCATTAACTCACCAGAAAGACTTCTGAGGGTCTTCCTCTTCCCCTATGCTAATTGGGAGCCATCATTGTAATTGCTCCCACACTTCTTAGTATTTCTGTCACTTATGGGTGAAGTCCTTAAACAAAGCAAGAGCCAAGCACAAGCAAGAATTTTATAGACCTAGTGCAAATATGATCCCATGAGTTTAGTTTGACACTAACACATAAAGTTTAAGCTTTGTATATAATCGTAGCACATTATTGGATCTTGGCTTTTGTTTATTCCATATAGTCTTTCACAATAATGTATCTTATATCTCAGAGCCATTATTTGTTGCTTTGTTCTGGTCACTTTCTCCAGGTGAGTTCCTAAAAACACTTGGGCAACACTGGGTAGGAAGACAGAAGCAATCACGTGACACCTGAAGGATTCTATTTATTATGGATTTGTGCTGCACCAGCTGGGAGCAGGGTTAAGTTTACATCTTTACTCTTATCCACCATAATGTGGCACTTATTCAGTGTATCTTCACATTTTACGTTTTGAACTTTTATGTGTGACAATGTAATGTAACAGCTGTGGATATAGTTAACTGCAGTGGCATTTACTTGACTAATGAAAAGAAACATGACATTTTATTAAAATATTCCCATATCATTAAAAAAGAAATAACTTATTAAAAGTGTAACTCATAAATCTCTCTTACTTTCCGTGCAAAAAGAAATCTGCTTTTGCCACACATGTGTGTTGAAAACTGCTACTGAAAATTATTTTACATTCTGCCTACATAATTGAGGACCTTTAGAGCCTCCTTCACAAACTACCCCATAATTATTTCTTTATTTTAAAAAAATCACATTGTGTTTTTCTAAATCTCTTTTCTTTATTCTGGCTTTTATCCAGTTTGTCCTTCAATCATATTCAAGGCCTTTTGAGGGAAATATTTTAAAAATTCATTAAATTCTCTATATCATTTTCTATATGTCATTCATATTGGAAAGTTTATGTTACTAAATCTATTTTTGAGGAGAATTTTAGATATACACATGTATGTAGAGAGAATATGATTAATCTGTTTTTATTTTTATTGAAGTATAGTTGATATACAATATTGTGTTTATTTCTGGTGTACACATTATTGATTCAGTTACACATGTATATATGTTCCTTTTCTTATTCCTTATCATTATAGGTTATTACAAGATATTGAATATAGTTCCCTGTGCTAAACAATAGGACCTTGTTGTTTATTTGTTTTATATACAGTAGTTAGTATCTGTGAATCCCAAACTCCTAATTTATCCCTCTCCTCCTTTTTACCCCATTAACCATAAGTTTCTTTCCACATCTATGAGTCTGTTTCTGTTTTGTAAATAAGTTCATTTGTGCCACTTTTTTAGATTCCATGTGTAAGTGACATCATATGATATTTATCTTTGTCTAACTTACTTCACTTAGTATAATAATCTCTGGTTGCATCCATGTTGCTGCAAATGGCATTATTTCATTCCTTTTTATGGCTGAGTAGTATTCCGTTGTGTGTGTGTGTGTGTGTGTGTGTGTGTGTGTGTGTGTATCACATCTTCTCTATCCAATCATTAGAAACTAGCTCTATTTACTGGAATTTTTCAGGTCAAAGTTATTTCTATTTTTTATTAGAAGTTTTTGTATTATAGTTTTGCTAAAATATTTTATTATAAAATAATATATATTTATTTTAGAAGTTAAAAAATAAAATTGTGTTAAATGAAAAGCAAAAGTCTCTCTGTCTACACCCTTAATTCACTCCTTCGAGTAAGCTATTGAAAATGTTATGATAGTCTCTCTTTGAGATATTTTTTAATAGAAAATGTATATAATTTTTATATATGTACACATGCATGTACTTTTTACATATAAATGGAATGACATAAAGTATTTTGACCTTATATCATTTGCCAGTATATTTCAATTATCACTTCATTTGGTGGATATAGATTTACTTCATTACTATGATATATGGATGCCCTGTAATTTATTTAAATAGGTTTCAGTTGGTGGACATTTAGATTTTTCCCAATTATTCACCCTTATCAAAATGCTACAGTGAATATCCTTATATTAATATCTTTGCTTTCTTTTACTATAATTATATGGTAAATTCTGAGAAGTGGATTCTTGGGCTAAACTATATATATATTTTAATTTTAATAGGTGTTACCAGATAGTCCTTCAAAAAACTTTTACCAATTTACATTCCTAAAAATGGGCTATGAGATTTGAGTATAGTAATCTATATTCAACTACCACAGGATCTTATCAAACTTCTTTTTTATCTTTTCAAATTCCCAAATGAAAAATGGTACCTCATTATATTTTTACCTGTACAGTTGACCTTTGAACAACACAGATTTGAACTGTGTGGGTCCACTTATACATGGATTTTTTTCAATAAATGCATACTACATTATTACAAGATCTGCAGTTAGTTGATCTGTGGATGCAGACCTGCCCATAAAGAGGGCTGAATATAAAGTAAAATGCTGATTTTTCAACTGTGTTGAGGGAAGTTGGTGTCCTTAACCCCAATGTTGTCCAAGGGTTTACTGTACTTAGTTAATTTTGAGTGATGTTGAATAACTTTTCATGTGTTTATTTATTACAAGAAAATTGATCAACCATCATTAAGACCAACTAGTAAAACTCAAGGATGTCTTTTGACCTCCAGAAGACTTTCTTTTTATCTATGCCTAGAATATCATGTTCGAGCACCCCCTATGACATGAAGAATGATGTGTAGATTTTTACTTGGGAACAGATGAAATATTTTGGATTCATATTGGACCAATAAAGACTGAGAGAAGAATTGATTTAAACTTCTAAGACCATGGATACTATGATAAGTTGAACATAATCTTATTCACTATGATGAAATGCTATAATGTGTTCATTATTGGGTGAATGCTTTTATTGGCCAGGCATGTTAGTTAAGAATGGAAATTGACTTGGGTGATTTTTTTTATATTAATCCACAGATATCTGAGACCATAGTAATAGGAATCAAATCATACACCTCTGAGTTTTACAATAGCCAAGCCTTGGGATTAACACTGGAACACTCACTTCTCTTGAAACTCAATAGTGGATGAGATCATTGAAGGAAAGTACAGCTTAGAAGGGGACAAACTCTGGAAGATCTCAAAGTTTTATTAATACAGTACTCTCTCTTTTACTTTTCTTGCAACTCTCAACTTTATTTCCCTTGCAGGCTAATTTTTCTTGATCCAGGCATAAAATGTTGACTTTCCTGAAGACTCAGTTCTAAATTATCTTAACTTTTCACTTTGTGCTTTTTTTCTAGATAATCTAATACCATACCCATAGACTCATACATCATCTACACACATATGTATACAGTTTTATATCTAGCCCAGAGTTTCTTAACCTCAGCATTAATGATAATTTGGATTTTTTTTAGAGGCATGGATTTCTGTCCTGTGCATTTTAGGATGTTTGGCAGAATTCTTGGCTTCTCCCAACAGATGCCAGTAGAACCCCCATTTGAAGCAATCAAAAATATTTCTAGACATTGTCAAATGTTCCTGAGGGACAAAATCACCATTAATCTAGCCTTAGGCTTCTTTGAACCCCATATATAAAAATATCTAATGGACATGCTTCTTGAATATCTTAAGGAAGCTCAAATTCAGCATGCCCAAAACAAAACTCATTGTGGAGCTCCCGTCCCTAAACTTAGGTGTTTATCAATCCTTGCTCACTCAGTGGAAAGTACCATACCCTCTGGATTTGCAAGCCAGAACCTGGATATCATCTCCCTTTTTCTAGATGTATTATTTACTGATGTTAACAAATTACCACAAATTTAGCAACTTAAAACAGCACACATTTGTTAGGCTACAGTTTCTGTGAGTCAGGAGTCTGCACACAGGTGACTTCTCTGCTGAAGGTCTCACAAGACTGCAGTTGAAGTGTCAGCAGGGCTTTTTCTCCTTTGAGGGCTTGACTAGGGAAGAATTTACTTCAAGCTCCTTTTGATTGTTGGTGAAGTTTATTTCCTTGTGGCTGCACGACTCAGGGCCCTGGCTGTTTGCTGGCTGTTGGTTGGAGGCTGTCCTCACCTCCTAGAGGCTACCCACAGTTCTTGCCATATGGCTGTCTAGATAGGCAGTTCAACGTATCATGATATTTGCTTCTTAAAGGCCAAAGAATCTTTCTCTTTCCAGTTTGTTAAGATGGAGTCTTCTATGACATAATGTAATCTAGATAGTAAAATCCAACTACCTATGCCATATTCTGTTAGTTAGAAACAAGTCACAGTTTACACCTGTACTCAGGTGTGAAGGGATTATACAAGAGCATGACTCATTGGGGTCATCTTAGGGTGTTATGGCCTCACTAGAAAATCAATCCATCATCAATATCCATGGATTTCATTTTAACATGTTTATCTGTATCTATCAGCTTCCTTCTGTTTCTTCAACCTTTATCATGAGTCTTTTCCAACCTATCATCATCACTTACCTGGACCACTGCAGTATCTTCTTTAGTGAGTTTGTCTAATCCACTCTGGCCTTCTTTAGTCCATTCTGCACCACATAGCCAGTGTGGTCTCTTTGGAATGCAAATATGTTCATGTCTCCCTCTTGCTTAAATCTTTTCAAAGGCTTTTAAGAGTTCTCAGTGATTTTAGTAATCCTTATCAAAACCCCCAGGACCCCTGCATAATTGGTCATTTCCTACTGAGATGTCTGGCCCCTTCCCTCACTGTTCCCCTTCACTGTCTCTGTTCCAGTCATTCTGGCTTCTTTCAGATCCTTTGTTTCCTCCTGCCACAGCTTCTACTTATGCATTTCTTTCCTTCACCTAGGAAGAGTTTGCCTCTCATCTTCACCAGCTCATTTCCTCAGAGAAACTTTCTGACCTCTATGAATATAAGGTCACTCTCCTTCTGACAAGTTCCTCCTCTTAGAATTTATAGCAGTCTCACTGTTCTAAGTGAGTTTATGATTAATTGAATAGTCTCTCTCTCTCCCACTAGACAGTAAGCTTTATGAAGTCAGGGACTGTGTCTGGTTTTGCTCACTGTTTAGCCTCTGCATGAAGCACTATTGCCTGGCACATAATACACATTAAAATTTTTTTGACTTAGTAGATGAATAATTGATAAGAGAGAGAATTCAGGAAATTCCAATTGTATAAGAGATATGGAGACTTTAAGTTTGGTTTTTAATATTAACTGATTATAGAATAGAATAGCACTGTACTACTTAGTATTCATATATCTCACAGCTTTTCTGGGTCAGGAGTCCGGGCATAGCTTAGCTGGGCCCTCTATGGGGAATCTGCTATGGTTTGAATGTTTTATGTCCCCTTGCAAATTCATATGTTGAAGTCTTAACCTCCAAAGATGCTGATGTTAGAAAGTGGAGCCTTTGAGAGGTGCTTAAGTCATGAGGATGGAGCCCCCAAGTATGGGATTAGTGCCTTATAAAAATAGAGGCTTCTGAGAGATCACTGGCCCCTGCTACCATGTGAGGACATGGAGAGAAATTGCTGGCTATAAACCAGTGAGAGGGCCCTCACCAGAGAACATGACCGTGCTAGTGCCTTCATCTTGGACTTCAGCCTCCAGAACTGTGAGAAATACATTTCTATTGTTTATAAGCTACCCAGTCTGTGGTGTTTTGTTACAGCAGCCCAAATGGACTAAGGCAGCCTGCAGTTAAATACTCTGAAAACTTCAGCTGAGATGAATTGCTCAGCAATTTTAATCAAGAAATTAAGAAAATGCATTCATTGGAAAGTAGCTTGAAAGACTACATTTTGGTATAGAAAACAGAAAATTCATTACATAAGAATGAACAGAAGTTCAAAGTGAAAAATAATTCTCTGTTACTTTAGGGCTCCGAATCTTTCCACTACCCTGTTAAAAATGCAAATTCTACTAACATATACTAAATCAAAACCATAAATCTCTTGAGACTAGTGACATAGTTTTTACTACTTATGCTTGCATATTTATTAAAGAGCAAATTTAAATAAAAATTTTGTATGTCATCTCTTCAATGTCATTGCCTTAGCAATTAAAAGGGAAGTGAAACCTTCTAAATATTCTGATTTTTAATAATGGATATAGATTTCTTATATTTGTACAATCCTATGATTGCAGATTGTAACTTTAAAATCAAATGAGGTTTTGCCACTTTTTAATTGGCTTTCTTGGTACTGTGTTATTTTAGTAAATGATGTTATTCTGTAGTTTATAAGGTATGTACTGTGATTCTAATTAATACTAACCAACAAACACAAGTAAATAGCCAAGTAGGCAAGCAGAATGGATTTATATAGCTCTTCTATTGCATCGCATCTTGTGTCCCTTTTGGTTCCCAGTATAGCTGGTACACATTTTCAGAGCCTAATATCTAGTTCTCAAATAAACATGTATATAAGGCCTTTATTTTAAGATTTTATAATTAATTAGACAAAAAAATCTACTTTGAACTTTTTCTATCTCTTTTCAAGTATAGTGTATGAGAGCAAGATACCAGCTGTGTGGCCTTGGGGCAGTTACTTAAAATTTTTCAAGCTACATTTTCCTCATCCAATACCTACCTCATCTCTTATTGTGAGGATAAAATGAGATAAAGCACATAAGTGCTTAATAGAATGCCTAGTTCATACTAAGCATATTCAGGAGACATCAACAATTGTTATTTGCTCTTTACATAAATTCATCATCTTTCAGAAGTGTGTTCCTTAGTGCCACAGCCTGTTTTCTTGTTACACAATCACTGGGGACCTGCTAGTAAGAATTTTTAATCTTAAAAGTTGTTTCTGTAAAACGTATTATCCCACTCAGATTGGAAGCAGCAGTTTTCAGGGCAAATTAGAGTACAAAGATATACAGAGGGTATTCTAAGAATTTATCTGTGACCCTTTTCTCTTTCCTGCATCTTTTGTCACAGTGTTTGCAAATGTAGGTGTTGGCCATGAAGAAGCAAAAGGGCATAGGGCCTTATTAGTCTCCCTAAAATACCACTTTGTTCATTTACCTGCCTTTTACAGAAGCCCTTAATGACATTCTGTTGTTTAGAGGTCAGTGTGCAAAGCCAAAATCAGAAAGTGAAGGCCCCTCTTAATCAGGCCTTTCCCCACCTTTCACCAGATGATTACTGTTCCACTTGTACCTGCTGCCCTGGAAGGACTGACCTGTTCTCCATTTCGCTGAAACTACATGACCATTCTCACCTCTGCACTTCCCTGGTGTGTACCTCTTTTTCAGAGTTTTTTGAGTCTTTATGGCTTCTTATGACTGCTTTTGCCAATGTTATGTGTATTCCTGAAAATAAGAGATACTCTGCAATATTGTTATATAAAGACAAGAATTGTTGGAGAAGGATGGTGGAAGAGCCTAGCCATCTCAGAACTTGAATGAAGAAGGGAATGCCTTCTGTCTTCTTGGTTGACAAATCACATCATTTCTGCATTAGGCTTACAAGTGGTTGTGGGTGGCTGTCACCTCTAACTTCTTCCTCCTGTTTCCTGAGTCAGAGCCCCATCTATGTTTTGGTTAATGGAAAGTTCTTGGGGTTTGGTGGATTACTTATTAAGATTCCTGGTTTCTAGGGTGGTTGCATTTTTCACTTTATTGTGTGTTATTCTCATAAATAAGTGGAACGAAATACATCAGAAGCTGCTAGATAGTTTCCATCTTACTGGAAATCCTTTCATATGTGAATATAATGCCAGCTCTTAGAGTTCAGATTGTGATAAGTATTATTGAAAAAAAATAAGAATGTTTAAACAGTTAGAAAGGGGCAGGGTGATATTTTAGATATGTTCAAGATGGGTTCATCAGGAAAGACCTTGCTGATAAAGTGACTGAGTACAGCAGAGAGCTATGCAGATATCTGACAGCCAAGTGTTTCAGGCAGAAAAAGGAATGCGTACAAAGCCTTGAGATGGGAGCGTGCTTGGCTTGTTTGAGAAATGGCAAGGAGAGCAGTGAGGGGGGCTTAGAGATGGGATCAGAGAGGCAGGAATTGGGGGGCATGCCCTTGGAGGCTATGCTAAGAACTTTGGATTTTATTCTGTGTGAGATGGGAGGTCTTTGAAGGGTTTTGAGCCAAGCAATGACACAATGTAACTTAAATTGAAAAGGATCACTGCAGCTGCTATATTGAAAATCAATTTTAAAGGGACAAGGGAGAAAGCCTGGAGGCCAATTAGGAGACTGTTGTACTAATCCCAGAGAGAGATGGTGGTGTCTTGGATTAGAATAAGAGCAGAGGAAATGGTGAGAAGTGATCAGATCAAATTCTGGATATATTTTGAAGCTAGAGCCAAAAGGCTTTGCTCATGGACTGGATGAGAAGAGATAAGGATTATTCCTGGATTTTGGCCTTCAATATCCTATAATAATCTCAAAATCAAAGTATGCAAAGCTAAACTCATCATATTCTCTTCAGCTCTTACTCTGATATTTAAATTTCAGTGCCCCGAGAAGGAAACCAATATCCTTCCCTTATTCTGACCACTTTTTCTCTTTTTGCAGTCAACCCAAATAACTCCTAAATCCTGCCACTTTTACTACCTTATTGATGTCAAATGTTGTCACTTCTATTCACCCACTGTCTTCTTTCAGGCTGCAGAACCCCCTTGCTTGGATTACTCCCACAAGCTTCTTTACCTGCCTTCAGAATAGCTCCATTTCAATCTACTCTCCACATGTAGCCGAAACTATCTTCCTCAATCTCAATGAAACATTTCAGTGACTTCTAGACCCTCTGTCATCAGGCAACAGTTTGCCTTTCTTCTCTTGCTGAATTCTTCAAGCCCCAGTCTCCTGCACCCCTGCCGGCACCATATTCTCTGACATCCAGTCCTTTGTCTGTGCTGTGTTCTCTGCCTCATAGGTTCTTTCAGTTCCTTCCTGAGAGTAGGTACGACTCATTTCTCAGGTCTCAGTTTAGTCAAGTGAACAGTTTGAGAAGCCTTCCCTGCTTCATTTTTAGATTATACTACATCATATAAGACAAATAATATCCTTATTTTCTAAACATGAACCAGCATAGTTCAAGTTTTTGAACAGTACTCAGTGCCCTTGTATGTCTGTATTGGATTCTTTATTTCCTCTCAATCTGTGCTGATAGTTTTCACTCATAGTAAAATCAGTTGGCTGTTTGGATCTCGCTAATGTGGCTTAATCATTGCTGAAATACAGTCATGTGTTTCACATGAACACATTTTTTATCTTGAATTTTAGCAAAGAAACATTTTAAAGGACTATTTGGGAACTGCTGTGTTTAGTAGTTTTTTTCCCCCCTTCTTTTCTGTGTATGTGTGGAGAGAGGCTAAGGACCTCTTGCTCATCTAGACTTGCTAATTCCCTGTTTAGATACAGTGCCTTCCTTTTCTTGGCAAACAGGTTGTAAGAAAAACCAAGTAGGGCGAAGGGAGCACAGCATTGGCCCCTCCATACATGGGAGATAATAGAGCAGATCTGCGGATCCAAAGGAAGGACAGTGAATTACACACAAATTAACTGAATTTAAGAGATAGCAAATTTTCCCTTTTCTAATATGATACATTTTTAAACATCTAATCTCTTGTTTTGAAAATAGTATTTGAACACAGTGAGGAAAAAAAAAATGTGACCTGAGGGAGGAAATTGTATAAATAACCAAGTTGAAATACTTTTCCTTACAGACTATAAATACTAATTTTTAAAATGCATGTGAGTTAGCAAAGCAGGTCACACGTTTGCTAGTATGATGAGAATATTTATATGAAGTACACAAGGGATTTGAACTTCCAGATGCTTGCTTTGGAATGTGATTGCAATGACATCACAAAAATATTTGAAAATATAGCTGAGACTATGATCATAGTGTTTCAAAATTTGAAATGCAAAGAGTAGCAATATATATCATGTTAATATTGGAGACTTCTTTCAGAAACCATATATATGTTGTTTGTAAGGTACAAATACTTCCTGAAATAGTCAAGTGAAATGATTTTAAGGTACATTAAAATAATATGAGTACCCTGCTACCAAGATAATATTTTCTGGAGAGTATCATTTATAGAAATCTTATGCAAAAAAGAAAGTCATTTAATTAAGGTATAATCCAGCTTTTTCTGCTATTTCTGAATTGTGAGGCTTTTCTGCTTTTTATTTACATAATGATGTCCATCAAACCATTCAACAAATATTTATTACCTCCTATGTGCCAACAATGTTCCAGGCACAAGGATTCATCAGTTAACAAAAAGTGAAGTCCCTGCTTTCATGGAGGCTACTCTGGGGAGGGAAGAGAGACAATAAATAAGGAGGCAATGTATTGTATGTTACAGGATGATAAATGCGAAGAAAAAGAAAGCAGGAGAGGTAGGATATGGAATGCTAGAGAAGAGGGGCTGGGCTGTCATTTTTCATAGTGTCCTCAGGCAGTGCCTAGCCAATATGATGAGAGTTAAGAAGAGGTGAAAGGAAAGTGAGGAAGGAAGGCAAGCAGATTTAGGGGAGAAGGTGCTCCAGGCAGAATGAAGGCATGTCCAAGAGCTTGAGGTGGACATGTGCCTCCAGGAACAGCTAGACTGAATAAGTGATAGAGCTGATAGGAAGAAATTGACACATTGTAACTGACTATACTTCAATTAAAAAAAAAAAAAGATCTGTGGAGTGGATGTGGGTAAAGCATAGATACTGTAGGGCTTTGCATGTCAATATACAAACCTGAGAAAGATTGGAATCTTTTAGATGGTTGAAGACAAAGGCAAAAATGATTTATGTTTTGGAAGTATGGCTGTGGCTGCTGTGTTGAGAGGCAGAGGAGGAAGCAGGGAGACCAGTTAAAAGACTAGTTTTATAATCTAGGTAAGAGATGAGGACGGCTTAACCATGATGGTAAGAGGGTGGAAATAGAAAGCCATTGCCAGGTTCCAGATACATTTTGAAGGTAGCTTTTAAAACATTTCCTGATGTATTGGATGTAAAATGTGAGTGAAAGAAAGAGATCAAGAATTATTTAAAACTTTTTACCTTTGTACTTCAGTTTATACATTTCTTTTTAATGTTCAGAACATAATTTTAAATGTTTCTTAATGTGTGAAACCAAGTGCTTGAAGATATTACTAGGTTTTGTTATTTCATCTTGTGGCTCAAAGATATGTTTTCAGTTGTCACTCCAGGACACCAGGTACCACCTGCAGCTGATACAATTTTTCAATTTAGAATTAAAATTTTACTTATAATACTAAATTATAGTCTTTTATTATCTTTCAGAATCTACAGAAAGACTGTCTTGTCTATGAGAAGCAACTGATTGTGACCTATTGAATTTCTATTCTCTTCTTCATTAAAAATAGATCTCTGATCTGGTTCAAGGTGGCAATGTGCTCAGCTAAATGTACTCACTTTCTCAGTTTCCCTTGCAGCTAGATGTGGCCACCTGACCCATTTCTGATCATTAAGGTGTAAGAGGCAACACGAGGGCATACACTTGCTGATGAGGCTTTGGGAAAGATTTTTTAAGGTACATGGTGCTTCTCCCTAATGCCTTTTCCACTTCTTCCTACTTAAACTTGACCCATCTTAAAATCTCAAATGAGTATTTAATGTCTTGGAGATCTGGCTGTTTGGGGAATATCTCATCACAGTTTAATAATTCTATTTTTTTAAACAAGAGAAATTAGCATAAGGAAGAATGAGGCACTTTTCTAGATACTTTACTGCTAAGTGTTGGAAAAAGGTTTGTCAGAAGGGAATGCAATATTAAAAAATAGTAATTAGTCCATTATAAATTTCTTGATTTTTTTTGGTCGTTTCTTTGCAACCTTCTGGAATGTAAGATTGGAAAGCCATATTTATCTTGTTCACTTCTGTGTAGTGTCAGGTAGCTAGAATGGTCTCCTGCTTTGTTCCTTAATCATTATGTGTTGGCTAAGGCTCAGTTTCCTCATTTATAAAATAGTTATTTTCTTAGTAGTTTGTTGTGAGGATTAAATAATGTAATATTAGTAAATTATGTAAAATCTCATGAAGTCCTGTAGTCTGTCTGGCACATAGTGAAAGCTATTATTAACTGCTATTATTATTGTTGTTATTTCATTGATATTTGGAAATCTATGTTATTTGAGTGGCGCAGTAAAAAATTTTGCAGGTAAGCTTTAAGGTGAACACATTGTTTATAAAGCAGGAAAAAAAATGC